>NC_141014.1:23556742-24756742 GCF_052327205.1 Somniosus microcephalus
CAATCTCTCTCTCTCACACTCCCAATCTCTTTCTCTCTCACACTCCCAATCTCTCTCTCTCTCACACTCCCAATCTCTCTCTCTCACACTCCCAGTCTCTCTCTCTCTCACACTCCCAATCTCTCTCTCTCTCACTACCAATCTCTCTCTCTCTCACACTCCCAATCTCTCTCTCTCTCACACTCCCAGTCTCTCTCTCTCTCACACTCCCAATCTCTCTCTCTCTCACACTCCCAATCTCTCTCTCTCTCACACTCCCAATCTCTCTCTCTCTCACACTCCCAGTCACTCTCTCTCTCTCTCTCTCTCTCACTCCCAATCAATTCAATTCAATTCAAATCGCTTTATTGGCATGACAAGTTACATCTTATGTTGCCAAAGCATCGAAAAACATTCATGTTTGTTCACAAAAATACAGATCTATCCATACAGTGTATAAACAGATATATCCCTGAGTGTATAAATATACTTTCATATAATTTATATATACTCTTTTCTTATATTTAGTGGTTGTCCCTCTGTTTATGGCAAGCTGTAACATAGTGTGCCGCTAGTGTTATACAATTTCTCTCTTCCCCTAGTAGGTATGGGAGTTTTTGGTCGTCATTCAAATTTCTGAAATCCAGGCATATTTTTGTGAATTTTGGGTAGAAATTCTCCCTTATGCCCTGATATTTTCTACAAGCTGTGAGGAAGTGCATCTCTGTCTCCACCACTCCCTGACTGCAGTGAGAGCATATCCTGTCCTCTCTTGGTAGCCGGGTCTGCCTGTGTCTACCTTTTTCGATCGCCAGGTTATGTTCACTAAGTCTGTACATTGTCAACGTTTTTCTCAGTTTGCTATCCTTTACCATGGTCAGGTAATCAGCCATGTTGTATTGTCTGTTTAGAGCCAAGTAGCAATTGAGTTTGCTTTGGGTTTTTGTTGTTTTCTGCCCAATATGACAGATATTTTTCTTTTTGCTTAGCGACGATTGTGTTGGGTCGAATTCTTTGTGTTACGCTGTCACTGTCCTGGGACTGGTTATTGTTAGTAGTTACTTCACTGAGTCCCAGGACTAGTTGACTGAGGGTATTCTTCTTTATGGTCCTCTCTTGGCATTTCAGGGCTTCATAATGATAGCATTGGGGGTTGCTCATTTCTAGGTGTTTCCAAAATTTGGTGGCTCTTTTTTGGATAGTGATTATTAATGGATATTGGCCTAGTTCTGCCCTGCATGCATTGTTTACGGTTTTCCTTTGAGTCCGGAGGATACTTTTACAGAATTCTGCATGTAGGATCTCAATTGGGTGTTTGTCCATTTTGCAAATTCTTGTTGTGTTAGCGGTCCCCACACCTCACTGCCATAGAGTGCAATTGGTTCAATTACTGATTTGAAAATTTTGAGCCAAATGCTAATTGGGATTTCTATTTGGATTGATTTTTTAATGGCATAGAACGCCCTTCTTGCTTTCTCTTTCAGTTCATTCACAGCCAGTTTGAAATTTCCCATAGAACTGATTTTTAAGCCCAAGTATGTGTATTTAGTGGTTTGTTCAATTTCGGTTGTTCCGAGTGCGAAATTTATTTTGGGTCCTTGATGTCTGGATCTTTGCTGGAACACAAGGATTTTGGTTTTTTGGGGATTTATTGTCAGGGCACAAGTCTGGCAGTACGACTCCAGCAGATCCAGGTTCTGCTGTAGACCCTCCTTAGTTGGTGACAGCAGAACCAGGTCGTCTGCATAGAGGAGGAATTTAATATTGGATTCGTATAGGTGAGGACGGGTGCTGTAGATTGTTCAAGTAGTTTTGCCAATTCATTTATGTAATATTAAAGAGTGTCGGTGAGATTGGCGAGCCCTGCGTCACCCCCCCGCCCTGTGGGAAGTATTTTGTTTGTTTGTCTCCATTTTAACTGCACATTTGTTGTTTGCATACAATGATTTAATTACATCATATGTTTTTCCCCCCTACCCCGCTTTTGATAAGTTTCAGGAATAAACCGTCATGCCAATCTCTCTCTCCTCACAACTCCCAATCTCTCTCTCTCTCTCTCACACTCCCAATCTCTCTCTCTCACACTCCAATCTCTCTCTCTCACACACTCCCAGTCTCTCTCTCTCATCACACTCCCAATCTCTCTCTTCTCACACTTCCCAATCTCTCTCTCTCTCTCTCACACCTCCCAATCTCTCTCTCTCACACTCCCAATCTCTCTCTCTCACACACTCCCATCTCTCTCTCTCTCACACTCCCAATCTCTCTCTCTCAACACTCCCAATCTCTCTCTCTCACACTCCCAATCTCTCTCTCTCACACTCCCCAATCTCTCTCTCTCTCTCACTCCCAATCTCTCTCTCTCACACTCCCAATCTCTCTCTCTCTCACACTCCCAATCTCTCTCTCTCTCACACACTCCCAGTCTCTCTCTCTCACACACTCCCATCTCTCTCTCTCTCACACTCCCAATCTCTCTCTCTCACACTCCCAATCTCTCTCTCTCACACTCCCCCAATCTCTCTCACACACACTCCCCAATCACTCTCTCCTCTCACACTCCCAATCTCTCTCTCTCACACACACCCAACCCTCTCACTCTCACACTCCCAATCTCTCTCTCACACTCCCAACTCTCCTCTCACACACTCCCAATCTCCTCTCTCTCACAACCCAATCTCTCTCTCTCTCACACTCCCAATCTCGCTCTCCACACTCCCAATCTCTTTCTCTCTCACACTCCCAATCTCTCTCACATTCCCAGTCTCTCTCTCTCACACTCCCAATCTCTCTCTCTCTCACACTCCCAATCTCTCTCTCTCACACACTCCCAATCTCTCTCTCTCTCACTCCCTCCTCTCTCTCTCACAACTCCCAGTCTCTCTCTCTCTCTCTCTCTCTCACACACTCCCATTTCTCTCTCTCACCACTCCAGTCTCTCTCTCTCTCACACTCCCAATCTCTCTCTCTCACAACTCCGTCTCTCTCCCTCTCTCTCTCTCACTCCCAATCTCTCTCTTCTCACACTCCCAATCTCTCTCTCTCTCACACTCCCAATCTCACTCTCTCACACTCCCAATCTCCTCTCTCACACCCAATCTCTCTCTCATCTCTCACTCCCAATCTCTCCTATCTCACACTCCCAATCTCTCTCTCTCTCTCTCTCCACACTCCAATCTCTCCTCACTCTCACACTCCCAATCTCTCTCTCTCTCTCACACTCCCAATCTCTCTCTCTCTCTCACACTCCCAATTACTCTCTCTCACACTCCCAATTCTCTCTCTCATACTCCAATCTCTCTCTCTCTCACACTCCCAATCTCTCTCTCTCACACTCCCAGTCTCTCTCTCTCACACACTCCCAGTCTCTCCTCTCACACACTCCCAATCTCTCCTCTCACACTCCCAATCCTCTCTCTCACACTCCCAATCTCTCCTCTCACACTCCCAATCTCTCTCTCACTCTCACTCCCAATCTCTCTCTCTCACACTCCCAACCTCTCTCTCTCAAACACTCCCACCCCTCTCACACTCAACACTCCCATCCACTCTCTCACTCCACTCCCAATCTCTCTCTCTCACACTCCCAATCTCACTCTCTCACACCCCAACTCTCTCCTCTCACACACCCAATCTCTCTCTCTCACACCCCAACCTCCACTCTCACACTCCCAATCTCTCTCTCTCACACTCCCAACTCACTCTCTCACACACTCCCAATCTCTCTCTCTCACACTCCCAATCACTCCTCTCTCACACCCCAATCTCACTCTCTCACACTCCCATCTCTCTCTCTCTCACACTCCCAATCACTCTCTCTCTCACTACCAATCTCTCTCTCTCACACTCCCAATCTCTCTCTCTCTCACACTCCCAGTCTCTCTCTCTCTCACACTCCCAATCTCTCTCTCTCTCACACTCCCAATCTCTCTCTCTCTCACACTCCCAATCTCTCTCTCTCTCACACTCCCAATCTCTCTCCTCACACTCCCAATCTCTCTCACTCCGCACTCCCAATCTCTCTCTCTCACACTCCCAATCTCTCTCTCTCGCACTCCCAATCTCTCTCTCTCACACTCCCAATCTCTCTCTCACACACTCCCAATCTCTCTCTCTCTCACACTCCCAATCTCTCTCTCTCTCACACTCCCAATCCTCTCTCTCTCACACTCCCAATCTCTCTCTCACACTCCCAATCTCTCTCTCTCTCACACTCCCAATCTCTCTCTCTCACAACCCAATCTCTCTCTCTCTCACACTCCCAATCTCGCTCTCTCACACTCCCAATCTCTTCTCTCTCACACTCCCAATCTCTCTCACATTCCCAGTCTCTCTCTCTCACACTCCCAATCTCTCTCTCTCTCACACTCCCAATCTCTCACTCTCTCACACTCCACCACTCTCTCTCACTCCCTCACTCCCTCTCTCTCACTCACACTCCCTCTCTCTCTCTCTCTCTCTCTCTCACACACTCCCAGTTTCTCTCTCTCACACTCCCAGTCTCTCTCTCTCTCACCACTCCCAATCTCTCTCTCTCACACTCCGTCTCTCTCCCTCTCTCTCTCTCACTCCCAATCTCTCTCTGTCTCACACTCCCAATCTCTCTCTCTCTCACACTCCCAATCTCTCTCTCACACTCCCAATCTCTCTCTCCTCTCACACCCCAATCACTCACTCTCACAACCCAATCTCTCTCACTCTCACACTCCCAATCTCGCTCTCTCACACTCCCAATCTCTTTCTCTCTCACACTCCCAATCTCTCTCACATTCCCCAGTCTCTCTCTCTCACACTCCCAATCTCTCTCTCTCTCACACTCCCAATCTCTCTCTCTCTCACACTCCCAATCTCTCTCACTCTCACTCCCTCTCTCTCTCTCTCACACTCCCAGTCTCTCTCTCTCTCTCTCTCTCTCACACACTCCCAGTTTCTCTCTCTCACACTCCCAGTCTCTCTCTCTCTCACACTCCCAATCTCTCTCTCTCACACTCCGTCTCTCTCCCTCTCTCTCTCACTCTCCCAATCTCTCTCTGTCTCACACTCCCAATCTCTCTCTCTCTCACACTCCCAATCTCTCTCTCTCACACTCCCAATCTCTCTCTCTCTCACACTCCCAATCTCTCTCTCTCACACTCCGTCTCTCTCCCTCTCTCTCTCTCACTCCCAATCTCTCTCTGTCTCACACTCCCAATCTCTCTCTCTCTCACACTCCCAATCTCTCTCTCACACCACTCCCAATCTCTCTCTCTCACTCCCAATCTCTCTCTATCTCACACTCCCAATCTCTCTCTCTCTCTCTCTCACACTCCTAACTCTCTCTCTCTCTCACACTCCCAATCTCTCTCTCTCTCTCACACTCCCAATCTCTCTCTCTCTCTCACACTCCCAATTACTCTCTCTCACACTCCCAATTTCTCTCTCTCATACTCCCAATCTCTCTCTCTCTCACACTCCCAATCTCTCTCTCTCACACTCCCAGTCTCTCTCTCTCACACACTCCCAGTCTCTCTCTCTCTCACACTCCCAATCTCTCTCTCTCACACTCCGTCTCTCCTCCCTCTCTCTCTCTCACTCCCAATCTCTCTCTGTCCTCACACTCCCAATCTCTCTCTCTCTCACACTCCCAATCTCTCTCTCTCACACTCCCAATCTCTCTCTCTCACTCCCAATCTCTCTCTCTCTCTCACTCCCAATCTCTCTCTATCTCACACTCCCAATCTCTCTCTCTCTCTCTCTCACACTCCTAATCTCTCTCTCTCTCTCACACTCCCAATCTCTCTCTCTCTCTCACACTCCCAATCTCTCTCTCTCTCTCACACTCCCAATTACTCTCTCTCACACTCCCAATTTCTCTCTCTCATACTCCCAATCTCTCTCTCTCTCACACTCCCAATCTCTCTCTCTCACACTCCCAGTCTCTCTCTCTCACCACACTCCCAGTCTCTCTCTCTCTCACACTCCCAATCTCTCTCTCTCTCTCACTCCCAATCTCTCTCTCTCACACTCCCAATCTCTCTCTCTCTCAAACACTCCCAGTCTCTCTCTCTCACACTCCCAGTCTCTCTCTCTCGCACTCCCAATCTCTCTCTCTCACACTCCCAATCTCTCTCTCTCACACTCCCAAGCTCTCTCTCTCACACTCCCAATCTCTCTCTCTCACACTCCCAATCTCTCTCTCTCTCACACTCCCAATCTCTCTCTCTCACACTCCCAATCTCTCTCTCTCTCACACTCCCAATCTCTTTCTCTCTCACACTCCCAATCTCTCTCTCTCTCACACTCCCAATCTCTCTCTCTCACACTCCAGTCTCTCTCTCTCTCACACTCCCAATCTCTCTCTCTCTCACTACCAATCTCTCTCTCTCACACTCCCAATCCTCTCTCTCTCTCACACTCCCAGTCTCTCTCTCTCTCACACTCCCAATCTCTCTCTCTCTCACACTCCCAATCTCTCTCTCTCACACACTCCCAATCTCTCTCTCTCTCACACTCCCAGTCACTCTCTCTCTCTCTCTCTCTCTCTCACTCCCAATCAATTCAATTCAATTCAATTCAAATCGCTTTATTGGCATGACAAGTTACATCTTATGTTGCCAAAGCATCGAAAAACATTCATGTTTGTTCACAAAAATACAGATCTATCCATACAGTGTATAAACAGATATATCCCTGAGTGTATAAATATACTTTCATATAATTTATATATACTCTTTTCTTATATTTAGTGGTTGTCCCTCTGTTTATGGCAAGCTGTAACATAGTGTGCCGCTAGTGTTATACAATTTCTCTCTTCCCCTAGTAGGTATGGGAGTTTTTGGTCGTCATTCAAATTTCTGAAATCCGGGCATATTTTTGTGAATTTTGGGTAGAAATTCTCCCTTATGCCCTGATATTTTCTACAAGCTGTGAGGAAGTGCATCTCTGTCTCCACCACTCCCTGACTGCAGTGAGAGCATATCCTGTCCTCTCTTGGTAGCGGGTCTGCCTGTGTCTACCTTTTTCGATCGCCAGGTTATGTTCACTAAGTCTGTACATTGTCAAAGTTTTTCTCAGTTTGCTATCCTTTACCATGGTCAGGTAATCAGCCATGTTGTATTGTCTGTTTAGAGCCAAGTAGCAATTGAGTTTGCTTTGGGTTTTTGTTGTTTCTGCCCAATATGACAGATATTTTTCTTTTTGCTTAGCGACGATTGTGTTGGGTCGAATTCTTTGTGTTACGCTGTCACTGTCCTGGGACTGGTTATTGTTAGTAGTTACTTCACTGAGTCCCAGGACTAGTTGACTGAGGGTATTCTTCTTTATGGTCCTCTCTTGGCATTTCAGGGCTTCATAATGATAGCATTGGGGGTTGCTCATTTCTAGGTGTTTCCAAAATTGGTGGCTCTTTTTTGGATAGTGATTATTAATGGATATTGGCCTAGTTCTGCCCTGCATGCATTGTTTACGGTTTTCCTTTGAGTCCGGAGGATACTTTTACAGAATTCTGCATGTAGGATCTCAATTGGGTGTTTGTCCCATTTTGCAAATTCTTGTTGTGTTAGCGGTCCCCACACCTCACTGCCATAGAGTGCAATTGGTTCAATTACTGATTTGAAAATTTTGAGCCAAATGCTAATTGGGATTTCTATTTGGATTGATTTTTTAATGGCATAGAAAGCCCTTCTTGCTTTCTCTTTCAGTTCATTCACAGCCAGTTTGAAATTTCCCATAGAACTGATTTTTAAGCCCAAGTATGTGTAGTTAGTGGTTTGTTCAATTTCGGTTGTTCCTAGTGCGAAATTTATTTTGGGTCCTTGATGTCTGGATCTTTGCTGGAACACAAGGATTTTGGTTTTTTGGGGATTTATTGTCAGGGCACCAGTCTGGCAGTACGACTCCAGCAGATCCAGGTTCTGCTGTAGACCCTCCTTAGTTGGTGACAGCAGAACCAGGTCGTCTGCATAGAGGAGGAATTTAATATTGGATTCGTATAGGGTGAGGACGGGTGCTGTAGATTGTTCAAGTAGTTTTGCCAATTCATTTATGTAAATATTAAAGAGTGTCGGTGAGATTGGCGAGCCCTGCGTCACCCCCCCGCCCCCTGTGGGAAGTATTTTGTTTGTTTGTCTCCAATTTTAACTGCACATTTGTTGTTTGTATACATTGATTTAATTACATCATATGTTTTTCCCCCTACCCCCGCTTTTGATAAGTTTCAGGAATAAACCGTCATGCCAATCTCTCTCTCTCACACTCCCAATCTCTCTCTCTCTCCTCACACTCCCAATCACACTCTCTCACACTCCCAATCTCTCACTCTCACACTCCCATTCTCTCTCTCTCTCACACTCCCAACACTCACACCCCCAACACTCACACTCCCAATCCCACTCACTCACACACCTCCCAACTCTCTCTCTCACACACCCAACTCACACACTCCCATCCCTCTCTCTCACACACTCCCATCCTCTCTCTCTCTCACACTCCCAGTCTCCTCTCTCTCACACTCCCCAATCTCTCTCTCTCACACTCCCAATCTCTCTCTCTCACACTCCCAATCTCTCTCTTTCACACTCCAATCTCTCTCTCACACACACTCCCCAATCCTCTCTCTGCACACACCATCCCAATCTCTCTCTCTCTCACACTCCCAATCTCTCTCTCACACTCCCCAATCTCTCTCTCTCACACTCCCAATCACTCTCTCTCACAACCCAATCTCCTCTCTCTCACACTCCCAATCTCGCTCTCTCACACTCCCAATCTCTTTCTCTCTCACACTCCCAATCTCTCTCACACTCCCAGTCTCTCTCTCTCACACTCCCAATCTCTCTCTCTCTCACACTCCCAATCTCTCTCTCTCTCACACTCCCAATCTCTCTCTCTCTCACTTCCCTCTCTCTCTCTCTCACACTCCCAGTCTCTCTCTCTCTCTCTCTCTCTCACACACTCCCAGTTTCTCTCTCTCACACTCCCAGTCTCTCTCTCTCTCACACTCCCAATCTCTCTCTCTCACACTCTGTCTCTCTCCCTCTCTCTCTCTCACTCCAATCTCTCTCTGTCTCACACTCCCAATCTCTCTCTCTCTCTCACTCCCAATCTCTCTCTCTCACACTCCCAATCTCTCTCTCTCACTCCCAATCTCTCTCTCTCTCACTCCCAATCTCTCTCTCTCTCTCTCTCACACTCCTAATCTCTCTCTCTCTCTCACACTCCCAATCTCTCTCTCTCTCTCTCACACTCCCAATCTCTCTCTCTCTCTCACACTCCCAATTACTCTCTCTCACACTCCCAATTTCTCTCTCTCTCATACTCCCAATCTCTCTCTCTCTCACACTCCCAATCTCTCTCTCTCACACTCCCAGTCTCTCTCTCTCACACACTCCCAGTCTCTCTCCCTCTCACACTCCCAATCTCTCTCTCTCACACTCCCAATCTCTCTCTCTCACACTCCCAATCTCTCTCTCTCACACTCCCAATCTCTCTCTCTCTCACACCCCAATCTCTCTCTCTCACACTCCCAATCTCTCTCTCTCTCAAACACTCCCAGTCTCTCTCTCTCTCACACTCCCAGTCTCTCTCTCTCACACTCCCAATCTCTCTCTCTCTCACACTCCCAATTTCTCTCTCTCTCACACTCCCAATCTCTCTCTCTCTCACACTCCCAATCTCTCTCTCTCACACTCCCAGTCTCTCTCTCTCACACACTCCCAGTCTCTCTCTCTCTCACACTCCCAATCTCTCTCTCACACTCCCAATCTCTTTCTCTCACACTCCCAATCACTCTCTCTCTCTCCTCATCTCTCTCTCTCTCTCACTCCCAATCTCTCTCTCTCACACTCCCAATCTCTCTCTCTCTCACACTCCCAATCTCTCTCTCTCACACACCTCCAGTCTCTCTCTCTCGCACTCCCAATCTCTCTCTCTCACACTCCCAATCTCTCTCTCTCACACTCCCAAGCTCTCTCTCTCACACTCCCAATCTCTCTCTCTCACACTCCCAATCTCTCTCTCTCTCACACTCCCAATCTCTCTCTCTCACACTCCCAATCTCTCTCTCTCTCACACTCCCATCTCTTTCTCTCTCACACTCCCAATCTCTCTCTCTCTCACACTCCCAATCTCTCTCTCTCACACTCCCAGTCTCTCTCTATCTCACACTCCCAATCTCTCTCTCTCTCACTACCAATCTCTCTCTCTCACACTCCCAATCTCTCTCTCTCTCACACTCCCAGTCTCTCTCTCTCTCACACTCCCAATCTCTCTCTCTCTCACACTCCCAATCTCTCTCTCTCTCACACTCCCAATCTCTCTCTCTCTCACACTCCCAGTCACTCTCTCTCTCTCTCTCTCTCTCACTCCCAATCAATTCAATTCAATTCAATTCAAATCGCTTTATTGGCATGACAAGTTACATCTTATGTTGCCAAAGCATCGAAAAACATTCATGTTTGTTCACAAAAATACAGATCTATCCATACAGTGTATAAACAGATATATCCCTGAGTGTATAAATATACTTTCATATAATTTATATATACTCCTTTTCTTATATTTAGTGGTTGTCCCTCTGTTTATGGCAAGCTGTAACATAGTGTGCCGCTAGTGTTATACAATTTCTCTCTTCCCCTAGTAGGTATGGGAGTTTTTGGTCGTCATTCAAATTTCTGAAATCCGGGCATATTTTTGTGAATTTTGGGTAGAAATTCTCCCTTATGCCCTGATATTTTCTACAAGCTGTGAGGAAGTGCATCTCTGTCTCCACCACTCCCTGACTGCAGTGAGAGCATATCCTGTCCTCTCTTGGTAGCCGGGTCTGCCTGTGTCTACCTTTTTCGATCGCCAGGTTATGTTCACTAAGTCTGTACATTGTCAAAGTTTTTCTCAGTTTGCTATCCTTTACCATGGTCAGGTAATCAGCCATGTTGTATTGTCTGTTTAGAGCCAAGTAGCAATTGAGTTTGCTTTGGGTTTTGTTGTTGTTCTGCCCAATATGACAGATATTTTTCTTTTTGCTTAGCGACGATTGTGTTGGGTCGAATTCTTTGTGTTACGCTGTCACTGTCCTGGGACTGGTTATTGTTAGTAGTTACTTCACTGAGTCCCAGGACTAGTTGACTGAGGGTATTCTTCTTTATGGTCCTCTCTTGGCATTTCAGGGCTTCATAATGATAGCATTGGGGGGTTGCTCATTTCTAGGTGTTTCCAAAATTTGGTGGCTCTTTTTTGGATAGTGATTATTAATGGATATTGGCCTAGTTCTGCCCTGCATGCATTGTTTACGGTTTTCCTTTGAGTCCGGAGGATACTTTTACAGAATTCTGCATGTAGGATCTCAATTGGGTGTTTGTCCCATTTTGCAAATTCTTGTTGTGTTAGCGGTCCCCACACCTCACTGCCATAGAGTGCAATTGGTTCAATTACTGATTTGAAAATTTGAGCCAAATGCTAATTGGGATTTCTATTTGGATTGATTTTTTAATGGCATAGAAAGCCCTTCTTGCTTTCTCTTTCAGTTCATTCACAGCCAGTTTGAAATTTCCCATAGAACTGATTTTTAAGCCCAAGTATGTGTAGTTAGTGGTTTGTTCAATTTCGGTTGTTCCTAGTGCGAAATTTATTTTGGGTCCTTGATGTCTGGATCTTTGCTGGAACACAAGGATTTTGGTTTTTTGGGGATTTATTGTCAGGGCACAAGTCTGGCAGTACGACTCCAGCAGATCCAGGTTCTGCTGTAGACCCTCCTTAGTTGGTGACAGCAGAACCAGGTCGTCTGCATAGAGGAGGAATTTAATATTGGATTCGTATAGGGTGAGGACGGGTGCTGTAGATTGTTCAAGTAGTTTTGCCAATTCATTTATGTAAATATTAAAGAGTGTCGGTGAGATTGGCGAGCCCTGCGTCACCCCCCGCCCCTGTGGGAAGTATTTTGTTTGTTTGTCTCCAATTTTAACTGCACATTTGTTGTTTGTATACATTGATTTAATTACATCATATGTTTTTCCCCCTACCCCGCTTTTGATAAGTTTCAGGAATAAACCGTCATGCCAATCTCTCTCTCTCACACTCCCAATCTCTCTCTCTCTCTCACACTCCCAATCTCTCTCTCTCACACTCCCAATCTCTCTCTCTCACACTCCCAATCTCTCTCTCTCTCACACTCCCAATCTCTCTCTCTCACACTCCCAGTTTCTCTCTCTCACACTCCCAGTCTCTCTCTCTCTCACACTCCGAATCTCTCTCCTCACACTCCGTCTCTCTCCCTCTCTCTCTCTCTCACTCCCAATCACTCTCTGTCTCACACTCCCAATCTCTCTCCTCTCTCACACTCCCAATCTCTCTCTCTCACACTCCCAATCTCTCTCTCTCACTCCCATCTCTCTCTCTCTCTCCACACTCCCAATCTCTCTCTATCTCACACTCACCCAATCACTCTCTCTCACTCCTCACACAACCCAATCTCACTCTCACTCTCACACTCCCAATCTCTCTCACTCTCACACACTCCCAATCTCTCTCTCTCTCTCACACTCCCAATTACTCTCCTCTCTCACACTCCCACATTCTCTCTCTCTCACACACCCCAATCTCTCTCACTCACACACTCCCAATCTCTCTCACACACACTCCCAGTCTCTCCTCACACACACTCACCACTCCCACCTCTCACTCACACTCCCAATCCTCACTCTCAACACTCCCAACTCTCTCTCTCACACTCCCAATCTCTCTCACTCACACTCCCAATCTCTCTCTCTCTCACACTCCCAATCTCTCTCTCTCACACACTCCCAATCTCTCCTCTCTCTCTCTCTCTCACACTCCCAATCCTCTCTGTCTCACACCCCCAAACACTCTCTCTCTCACACACCCAATCTCACTCACACACACTCCCAATCTCTCTCTCTCACACTCCGTCCTCTCACCCTCTCCTCTCATCTCTCACTCCCAAACTCTCTCTTCTCACACTCCCAATCTCTCACTCTCTCACACTCCACAACTCTCTCCTCACACTCCCAATCTCTCTCTCTCACTCCCAATCTCTCTCCTCTCTCACTCCCAATCTCTCTCTATCCACACTCCCAATCTCTCTCTCTCTCTCACACACTCCCAATCTCTCTCTCTCTCTCACACAACCCCAATCTCTCTCACTCTCTCACACTCCCAATCTCTCTCTCTCTCTCACACTCCCAATTACTCTCTCTCTCACACTCCCAATTTCTCTCTCTCTCATACTCCCAATCTCTCTCTCTCACACTCCCAATCTCTCTCTCTCACACTCCCAGTCTCTCTCTCTCACACACTCCCAGTCTCTCTCTCTCTCACACTCCCTCTCTCACACTCCCAATCTCTCTCTCTCACACTCCCAATCTCTCTCTCTCACACTCCCAATCTCTCTCTCTCTCACACTCCCAATCTCTCTCTCTCTCACACTCCCAATCTCTCCCTCTCTCTCTCTCTCTCACTCCCAATCTCTCTCTGTCTCACACTCCCAATCTCTCTCTCTCTCACACTCCCAATCTCTCTCTCTCACACTCCCAATCTCTCTCTCTCACTCCCAATCTCTCTCTCTCTCTCACTCCCAATCTCTCTCTATCTCACACTCCCAATCTCTCTCTCTCTCTCTCTCACACTCCCAATCTCTCTCTCTCTCTCACACTCCCAACCTCTCTCTCTCTCTCACACTCCCAATCTCTCTCTCTCTCTCACACTCCCAATTACTCTCTCTCTCACACTCCCAATTTCTCTCTCTCTCATACTCCCAATCTCTCTCTCTCTCACACTCCCAATCTCTCTCTCTCACACTCCCAGTCTCTAACTCTCACACACTCCCAGTCTCTCTCTCTCTCACACTCCCAATCTCTCTCTCTCACACTCCCAATCTCTCTCTCTCACACTCCCAATCTCTCTCTCTCACACTCCCAATCTCTCTCTCTCTCTCACTCCCAATCTCTCTCTCTCACACTCCCAATCTCTCTCTCTCTCACACTCCCAATCTCTCTCTCTCTCACACACTCCCAGTCTCTCTCTCTCACACACTCCCAGTCTCTCTCTCTCTCACACTCCCAATCTCTCTCTCTCTCACACTCCCAATCTCTCTCTCTCACACTCCCAATCTCTCTCTCTCTCTCACTCCCAATCTCTCTCTCTCACACTCCCAATCTCTCTCTCTCTCACACTCCCAATCTCTCTCTCTCTCACACACTCCCAGTCTCTCTCTCTCACACACTCCCAGTCTCTCTCTCTCTCACACTCCCAGTCACTCTCTCTCGCACTCCCAATCTCTCTCTCTCACACTCCCAATCTCTCTCTCTCACACTCCCAATCTCTCTCTCACACTCCCAATCTCTCTCTCTCTCACACTCCCAATCTCTCTCTCTCTCACACTCCCAATCTCTCTCTCTCACACTCCCAATCTCTCTCTCACACTCCCAATCTCTCTCTCTCTCACACTCCCAATCTCTCTCTCTCACAACCCAATCTCTCTCTCTCTCACACTCCCAATCTCTCTCTCTCACACTCCCAATCTCTTTCTCTCTCACACTCCCAATCTCTCTCACACTCCCAGTCTCTCTCTCTCACACTCCCAATCTCTCTCTCTCTCACACTCCCAATCTCTCTCTCTCTCACACTCCCAATCTCTCTCTCTCTCACTCCCTCTCTCTCTCTCTCACACTCCCAGTCTCTCTCTCTCTCTCTCTCACACTCCCAGTTTCTCTCTCTCACTCCCAGTCTCTCTCTCTCTCACACTCCCAATCTCTCTCTCTCACACTCCGTCTCTCTCCCTCTCTCTCTCACTCCCAATCTCTCTCTGTCTCACACTCCCAATCTCTCTCTCTCTCACACTCCCAATCTCTCTCTCTCACACTCCCAATCTCTCTCTCTCACTCCCAATCTCTCTCTCTCTCACACTCCTAATCTCTCTCTCTCTCTCACACTCCCAATCTCTCTCTCTCTCTCACACACCCAATCTCTCTCTCTCTCTCACACTCCCAATTACTCTCTCTCTCACACTCCCAATTTCTCTCTCTCTCATACTCCCAATCTCTCTCTCTCTCACACTCCCAATCTCTCTCTCTCACACTCCCAGTCTCTCTCTCTCACACACTCCCAGTCTCTCTCTCTCTCACACTCCCAATCTCTCTCTCTCACACTCCCAATCTCTCTCTCTCACACTCCCAATCTCTCTCTCACACTCCCAATCTCTCTCTCTCTCTCACTCCCAATCTCTCTCTCACACTCCCAATCTCTCTCTCTCTCACACTCCCAATCTCTCTCTCTCTCACACACTCCCAGTCTCTCTCTCACACACTCCCAGTCTCTCTCTCTCTCACACTCCCAGTCTCTCTCTCTCGCACTCCCAATCTCTCTCTCTCACACTCCCAATCTCTCTCTCTCACACTCCCAATCTCTCTCTCTCACACTCCCAATCTCTCTCTCTCTCACACTCCCAATCTCTCTCTCTCACACTCCCAATCTCTCTCTCTCACACTCCCAATCTCTCTCTCTCACACTCCCAATCTCTCTCTCTCACAACCCAATCTCTCTCTCTCTCACACTCCCAATCTCTCTCTCTCACACTCCCAATCTCTCTCACACTCCCAGTCTCTCTCTCTCACACTCCCAATCTCTCTCTCTCTCACACTCCCAATCTCTCTCTCTCTCACACTCCCAATCTCTCTCTCTCTCACTCCCTCTCTCTCTCACACTCCCAGTCTCTCTCTCTCTCTCTCTCTCTCTCTCTCTCTCACACTCCCAGTCTCTCTCTCTCTCTCTCACACACTCCCACTCTCTCTCACACTCCCAGACTCTCTCTCTCTCTCACACACTCCCAGTCTCTCTCTCTCTCTCAATCCCAGTCTCTCTCTCTCTCTCTCTCTCACTTCAAGTCTCTCTCTCTCACACTTCCAGTCTCTCTCTCTCTCTCTCTCACACACACTCCCAGTCTCTCTCTTCCCCCAATCTCTCTCTTTCTCTTCTCCCCCCAATCTCTCTCTCTCTCTTCTCCCCCGTCTCTCTCTCTCTCTCTCCCCAGTCTCTCCCTCTCTCTCTCACCCCATCTCTCTCTCCTTCCCTCTCTCTCTCCTTCCCTCTCTCTCTCCTTCCCCCTCTCTCTCTCTCCTTCCCCCTCTCTCTCTCCTTCCCTCTCTCACTTTCCCGCTCTCTCTCCTTCCCTCTCTCTCTCTCTCTCTCCTTCCCTCTCTCTCCTTCCCTCTCTCTCTCTCTCTCTCCTTCCCTCTCTCTCTCTCTCCTTCCCTCTCGCTCTCTCTCCTTCCCTCTCTCTCTCTCTCTCCTTCCATCTCGCTCTCTCTCCTTCCATCTCTCTCTCTCTCTCCTTCCCTCTCTCTCTTCCCCCCAGTCGCTCCCTCTCTCTTCCAACAACAACATGCCCTCAAAAAAGCCTCGGCTCTTTCTCTCTCCCCGTCTCTCTCTCTCTCCCCCCAGTCTCTCTCTCTCCTTCCCTCTCTGTCTCTGTCTGTCTCTCTCTCTCTCTCCTTCCCTCTCTCTGTCTCTCTCCTTCCCTCTCTCTCTCACACACTCCCTCTCTCTCTCTCCTTCCCTCTCTCTCTCTCTCTCCTTCCCTCTCTCTCTCTCTCTCCTTCCCTCACTCTCTCTCTCTCTCCTTCCCTCTCTCTCTCCTTCCCTCTCTCTCTCTCTCTCTCCTCTCCCTCTCTCTCTCTCTCCTTCCCTCTCTCTCTCTCTCTCCTTCCCTCTCTCTCTCTCTCTCTCCTTCCCTCTCTCTCTCTCTCCTTCCATCTCTCTCTCTCTCTCTCCTTCCCTCTCTCTCTCTCTCCTTCCCTCCCTCTCTCTCTCCTTCCATCTCTCTCTCTCTCTCTCTCCTTCCCTCTCTCTCTCTCCTTCCATCTCTCTCTCTCCTTCCCTCTCTCTCTCTCCTTCCCTCTCTCTCTCTCTCCTTCCCTCTCTCTCCTTCCCTCTCTCTCTCTCTCTCCTTCCCTCTCTCTCTTCCCCCCAACTCGCTCTCTCTCTCTCTCTTCCAACATGCCCTCAAAAAAGCCTCGGCACCGCCGGGCACCCCCAGCTAGTCTAAATATATATCACATGCGTATACATATACACACACATATATAAATATTCCATAATCCTTAAAATGGTTTAACAGAGAGAGATTTTGATAAATAATCCTTTTGTTTTATTTTCTAAGCACGATTTTAAAGAACCACAATAACAGTTATTGCTGTTCACGTGTGCTTCCTCTCACAGCTGTTGTCTGTCTTTGTGGAGTTCGTAACAGGAGAGCACAATTGTAATATATTTATATAACTTTATAACTGGCCTGAAATAAAATCTTTCAGAATTCAGTCTCCAGTGTTTTTCAAGGTCCTTTTTTGGAAAAAGCAAAGGAACTCTCAAACCCTCACAGGGTGAGGGGACACACCTTTCAACTCCAGTTCATGCATAGATAGCATGCTGGGAAATTCTGCAAACGGCAATATTTTTTTAATGTATTCACGGGTTTTGAGCATCGTTGGCAAGGCCAGCATTTATTGCCCATCCCTAGCTGCCCTTGAGAAGGTGGTGGTGAGCTGCCTTCTTGAACCACTGCAGTCCATGTGATGAAGGTGCTCCTGCAGTGCTGTTAGGGAGGGAGTTCCAGGATTTTGACCCAGGACCCAACAACAATGAAGGAACGGTGATATATTTCCAAGTCAGGATGGTGTGTGACTTGGAGGCGAACTTGGAGGTGGTGGTGTTCCCATGCGCCTGCTGCCCTTGTCCTTTGGTCACGGATTTGGGAGGTACTGCCGAAGAAGCCTTGGCGAGTTGCTGCAGTGCATCCTGTAGATGGTACACACTGCAGCCACATGGTGCGCCGGGGGTGGAGGGAGTAGATGTTTCTGCTAGTCCAGGGTATATTCCTCTTCTCCAGTGCATCTGTCACACACACAATGGACAGCTTCCCATCCAATGACCTCCATGATGGTGTCCTCCAGTGGGGTGATCAAACCTTCCTCCCAAACAGTGGACAACCATCAACCACCTCAGAACCGGCCATGATCAATGCCGCCACCTTCTCCATAGATGGAAGATTAAAGCATCCCCATCATGCGACTGTGGAGCTCCTAATCAGACCCTGGAGCACATCATCGAGCACTGCCCTCAGAAGAAATTCGCAGGCAGCCTACAAGATATCCACGCTGTTACACCGGAAGCTTTGGCCTGGATATCTGACTTAGATATTGACATTTGATTTGCTTTGCTACTACCATGCGAAAGAAGAAGAAGTGGGGTGAGAGTTTGGCCTGGTGGACCGCTCCACCCATTGAACGCTGCCGCTTTCTGTAAGAAGGTAAGTATGCATCGAATGAGTAAATATTTTGTGCTGTGTGTTTCAAGCAGCACCCCAGTTTTATGGAAAATGCACAGTTTATCCTTACAGAAATGTTGTGAGAATGTTTGAGTGCTGCCTGAGTGCGTTGCAACTGTAGGTGTGAATAATTACTGTCAGTCAGCAGTCTTTCTCAGTTGCATTCCTCCAGCTTCTTCTTTGACCCTGCTGCCCCAGCTCTCAAACATGCTCATTACTTCCTTTTGTGTTTCATTTGCAACGAGTGAATGGATCAATCCAGCTTAAGGATAATATGGTAATCGAGCAAACTCATTCAACATTCTTTCATTGGCATAATTTGTTACCTCTAACCTCCATATATTGCAGTCTCCATGTATTGCAGTCTCCATATATGATAACCTCCGTATATGACAGCCTACATATATGTTAGTCTTCACCTAGGTTCCATAACCCTTCATACCCTTACCCAACAAAAATTGATTCATCTCAGTTTTGAAATTTTCAATTGACTGCCCCAACAGCATTTTGCTGGAGAGAGTTCCAGATTTCCACTACCCTTTGTGTGAAGAAGTGCTTCCTGACATCACCCCTGAACGGCCTAGCTCTCGTTTTAAGGTTATTCCCCCTTGTTCTGGACTTACCCTCGCAGAGGAAATAGTTTCTCTCTATCTACCCTCTCAAATCCTTTAATCATCCTAAACACCTCAACTCGGTCACCAAACACCTCAATCTGGTTACCAATCCCACTGGTTTAATCCCGTCATCTTCTTTCTAGAGAGTGGGTAGAGCACATTTAGTGCAGTCTCACAGAATGTTACACAGCTACAAGTTAGACTATAAATGTTACCAGTGGTTAGTGCTGGAATTAGTCATTGCAAATTGCAAGTGTGCATTATCTCCATCCTTCTAACCCTTCATTACGAGCTTAATTGGCTCTTGATCACTCTGGCAGTAACCATAGCAACATGGAAACTCTGAACAGGCAGTATAATGTGTCATGTCCGTGTTTACAGCCCAAAAAAAGCATTAGCATTGACGTTGAATCCACTTAATTGCTGCTCCTGCAGCGGAGTTATTTTACGAATGTTGTATCGAGGGCCACACAATCCCAAGCTGAACCTTGCTCGCGACTTATCCTCATGAACTGTCACAACATGCACTGCAGGGCAATTTAACCTGGGCCTGTGCCCACAGTTCCCTGCACGGTGAGCTCTTTGTGTTAATGTGATGCTTTTAATGATTTTAAGGTATCTGCCGTGGCTCAGTGGGTAGCCCTCTCGTCTCCGAGTCACAAGGTTGTGGGTCCCACTCCAGAGTCTTGAGCACAAAATCTAGGCTGACACTGACAGGATAAAACGCAGACTGGAGTGTGTTACGCACGGGATAAAACGCAGACTGGAGTGCGTTACACACAGGATAAAACGTCGACTGACACTCCAGTGCAGTACTGAGGGAGTGCTGCACTGTCGGAGGTGCCATCTTTCAGATGAGACATTAAACTATCCTCCTCACTGTTTACTACATTTCCGAGTTTTGTATCATTGGCAAACTTTGAAATTATGCCCTGTATACCCAAGTCCAGGTCAGTAATATATATATAAAAAAGAGCGGTGGTCCTAATACCGACCCCCTGGGGAACACCACTGTATAAATCCCTCCAGTCTGAAAAGCAACCGTTCACTACTACTCTCTGCTTTCTGTCCCTTCGCCAATTTTGTAACCATGCTGCTACTGTCCCTTTAATACCATGGTATTTTGCTAACAAGTCTATTATGCGGTACTTTATCAAATGCCGTTTAAAGATCCAGGGGGAGAAATTGGGTACCTTTGCGCCTCCTGTTATCACCTCCAGGGGGCGATAACGGGAGGCACTAACCACTTACCGCCCAGGCGCGGCGAGGATATCGCCTCCCGTTAAATTCAACGGGAGGTTTGTGACGGCGGTATGGCGTTGCACCCCGATCTCCTTCGCCCGGAGATTGTGATGTCATTGCCGTGCGCATCGCCCTGGTAGCGTCCCGGGCCCGAACTTCAGTTTCGTCCCCTGCAGCATCGCCGGGCGACATCGCCGGCAGCTGCAGATGGTGCTGTTCGGGAGGCCGGGCGCTTCGGGGGGCAATACTTAAAGGTGAGGTGGCCGAGGTAGGGAAAAAAATAATCAAATGCTCATTCTCTGGGTTTTTTTTTGCTTTTTTCCCCAGCGCTCAATTGGCCTGGCACTCTACTGCAGTGCATTGGGCTGATCGGGCCGGATCGCAGCTGTTGTCGGGGACCAGGTAAGTTGCTTTCCCTTGTAGAACCTGCAGCGATGGTCCTTCTCTTTAAGGGAGGGAAGGAGCCTTCCAACGCGGCAGCGCTGCCCGGCCCGCTGGCCCGCTGTACACCTACCACCCTGCCTGCTGCCTGTTGCGCTCCAGGAACAAAGTACCCAAACTATGTCCTTTTTGAAGGCCTCCCACTGCTTATTTACTGTTTTACCTGCTAATACTTGTTTCCAGTCCACCTGGGCCAGATCCCTTTTCAGCTCACTAAAATTAGCCCTCCTCCAGTTGAGTATCTTCACCTTTGATTGTTCCTTGTCCCTTTCCATAACTACTCCAAACTTGATGATATTATGATCACTGTTCCCCAAATGAATTATAATTTGCATATAATTGGAAAATTAATTTCAACATAGATAAGTGTGAGGTATTATATTTTGGTAAGAAAAATAAGAGTCACATATTACTTGGAAAATAAAATCTAAATGGGATAGAGGAGCAAAGGGATTTGGGAGTACAAATACACAAATCACAAAAAGTTATGATGCAGGTCAATAAGGCAATTAACAAAAGCAAGCCAAGCACAGGGGTTTATTTCTAGAGGGGTGTGGCGGAGCCACTAAAGGACTCAGATCGTTTGTATATAATTCCCTTTAACAACATGTTAGCTACAGCCTGAATCTATCTTTATTTATACTGTTTACTTGTACAGAGCGTGATTACTTTAACAGCGCGGGTAAATGCGATGATGTCACGCCGTTCATCACGTGATCCCCCATTGGCGGGAAGAACGTCATGACGTCAACCACGGGACCGCCCAAGCAGTCCTCGTGGAGCCTCCGAACTGAGCAGACCTACACTCGATGTTCTCCTGTAGTTACTTGTTTAAAACCTGTTAGTTTCCATTAAACTTCGTTTTGTTTGAGCGCCTGAGTGGACCTCAGTCTTTGGATAGGAACCAGACATTCCTACAGGGGATACAATTGAAAAGTAGAGAAGTTATACTAAACTTGTATCGAACCTTGGTTAGACCACACTTGGAGTACCGTGTACAGTTCTGGTCGCCATATTATAAAAGCAACAACAACAACTTGCAATTTATGTAGCACCTTTAACATAATAAAACGTCCCAAGGTGCTTCACAGGAGTATTGTAAGGTAAAAATTGAACACTGAGCCAAATGAGGAGAAATTAGGGCAGATGACCAAAAGCTTAGTCAAAGAGATAGGTTTTAAGGAGCGTCTGAAAGGAGGAAAGAGCAGACGGACAGGTTTAGGCAGGGAATTCCAGAGCTTAGGGCCTAGGCAGCTGAAGGCACAGCCACCAATGGTTGAGCGATTATAATCAGGGATGCTCAAGAGGGCAGAATTAGAGGAGTGCAGATATCTCGGGGGGTTGTGGGGCTGGAGGAGATTACAGAGATAGAGAGGGGCGAGGCCATGGAGGGATTTGAAAACAAGGATGAGAATTTTGAAATCGAGGCGCTGCTTTTCGGGAGCCAATGTAGGTCAGCAAGCACAGGGGAGATGGGCAAACGGGACTTGGTGCAAGTTAGGACACGGGCAGCCGAGCTTTGGATGACTGCAAGTTTACGTACGTTCGAATGTGGGAGGTCAGCCAGGATAGCATTGGAATAGTCAATTCTAGAGGTAACAAAGGCAAGGATGAGGATTTCAGCAGCGGATGAACTGAGGCAGGGATGGAGATGGGCGATATTACAGAGGTGGAAATAGGCCGTCTTAGTTATGCCGCGGATATATGGTCGGAAGCTCATTTCAGGGTAAAGTATGACACCAAGGTTGCAAACAGTGTGGTTCAGCCTCAGATGTTAGGGAGGGGGATGGAGTCGGTGGCTAGGGAACGGAGTTTGTGGCAGGGACTAAAAACAATGGCTTTGGTCTTCCCAATACTTAATTGGAGAAAATTTCTGCTCATCCAGTACTGGATGTCAGACAAGCAGTCTGACAATTTAGAGACCATGGAGGGGTCGAGAGAAGTGATGGTGAGGTAGAGCTGGGTGTCGTCAGCGTACATGTGGAAACTGACGCTGTGTTTTCGGATGATGTCTCCAAGGGGCAGCATGTAAATGAGAAATAGGAGGAGGCCAAGGATAGATCCTTGGGGGACACCAGAGGTAATGATGCGGGAGCGGGAAGAGAAGCCATTGCAGGTGATCCTCTGGCTACGATTAGATAGATAAGAATGGAACCAGGCGAATGCACTCCAACCCAACTGGATGACGGTGGAGAGGATTTGGAGGAGGATGGAGTGGTCAACTGTGTCAAAGGCTGCAGCCAAGTCTAGAATGACGAGGAGGGATAGTTTACCTTTGCTGCAGTCACAAAGGATGTCAATTGTGACTTTGATGAGAGCTGTTTCGGTACTGTGGCAGGGATAAAACTTGATTGGAGGGATTTTTTTTTTTTTAAATTTTATTCATTGATGGGATGTGGGCGTCGCTGGCTGGCTAGGCCTGCATTTAGTGCCCATCCCTAGTTGCCCTTGAGAAGGTGGTGGTGAGCCGCCTTCTTGAACCGCTGCAGTCCATATGGTGTAGGTACACCCACAATGCTGTTAGGAAGGGAGTTCCAGGATTTTGGCCCAGCGACAGTGAAGGAACGGCGATACAGGTCCAAGTCAGGATGGTGTGTGGCTTGGAGGGGAACTTGTAGGTGGTGATTGTAGTGTCCGCGCCTTAATAATACATGGACTGCAGGAGAACAATAAAACAGGTATTTACTGAACGGAGGGTACTCTTTTATTTGGACCCAAAAAAAACCCAATTCGACTGTAAATAAACAAAAGTTCAACTAAAGCTTAACAAATCAAATTAAAATTTGGTTTACTGAACGGAGGGTAACTTAAGACTGAAGTACAGAAGCCTGCTATGGCTTTATACACAGGGGTGGTTACTGCCGGTACTGCAGTATAGAATCAGTTCTTCTCTTAAAGGTACATACACAACAATTCCTCCCCTTTTAGATAAACAGTACATAACATTCATTTAACAACTAAATAATAACTAATTATAATTACAATTTTCTCTGTACTATATACATCAACTGAAATAATCATTTATAAGTTCAGTCTTTGAGGAAGCTTCCTGATCCTGACTGGATAACGCCTTTCTCGAGTATCCTGTTCTTGCGGCGGAGTTGATTCTGGCTCATTGTCATTGGTTGGTTCGTCAGCTTCCAATACCACTGCTTCTGAGGTAGATGCAATCTGTACTTCGGGTTGATTACCAGGTGCACCTGCTCATGGTATGGGTTTGGCTTGTTCCTGTGACTCTAGAATCTGGTCAGCATGGCATCTCACGATGCTCTCTTCAACATCCACTGTGTACATTAGTGGTCCCTGCTGTGTGCATATCGTTCCTGGCTGCCATTTTTCTGTTCGGTAGTCGCGGGCCAAAACTGGTTGCCCTATCTTGAAGCTACTGGTTGGCTTCTCATTTATGTGCTGGAATTGCTTATCCTCAACATCTCATCTTATGTTTGGCTTGAGCAAATCCAGGCGACATCTTAGCCTTCGGTTGAAGAACATTATGGCTGGAGTTTGGTTGGCGACTGCCTGTGTCGCATTCCGGTAAGCAAACAAGAAATTATCCACCTTGTGTTGTAGTGGTATGTCGTCATTATGCATTGCCTTTATTGCCTTTTTAAAGGTCTGAACAAACCTCTCAGCCAATCCATTTGTGGCTGGATGATATGGGGCAGATGTGTAATGTTTCACCCCATTATTCCTCAGAAACCTCCGGAAATCCTCGGACACAAACTGTGCCCCATTGTCGGAGCAAATCTGTTCTGGCAAGCCATTCCTGGTGAAGATGGTCCGTAGGACTGCAATAGTTTTCTCCGTGGTGGTGGAGGACATTTTGATGACCTCTGGCCATTTTGAATGGGCGTCCACAGCGATTAGGAACATTGAGTCCATAAATGGACCAGCAAAATCAATGTGTACCCGTTGCCATGGAGATGAGGGCCACTCCCATGGATGTAGCAGGGCCTGTGGTGGAGCGTTTTGGACCTTCTGGCATCCTGTGCATCTCTTGGTCATATCCTCGATTTCTTTATCGATTCCCGGCCACCACACAAACACCCTGGCTAGGCTCTTCATTTTTACCCCTCCCAGATGACCCTCATGAAGCTCATTGAGCACTCTATCTCTCAACTTGGGTGGAATTACCACTCGGGATCCACACATCAAGGTCCCCCGGCACACTGACAGCTGTTCTCTCCTTGGCAAGAATGCTGGCAACAGTGAGTCGCCATGTGCTGGCCATCCCTTCACCGTCAAATCATAGACCCGAGAGAGTGTCAGGTCATTTCGGGTTTCCTTCTCTATACTTGAGTTTGTAACAGGTAGACATTCGACTATGGTCGCATGGAATATCTCAACAGGGTCCACTGCAGGTGCTTCCTCTACCATAGGCATCGGTAGGCGCGACAGCCCATCAGCGTTTCCATGCTGTTTCGTACCCTTGTACTCTATGTCGTACTGATGTGCCCCTAGAAAAAGTGACCATCTTTGCAGCCGTTGCGCCGTCATCACCGGAACGCCCTTCTTTGGGTTAAAAATGGAGACCAGGGGCTGATGATCAGTCAGTAGGGTGAATTTCTGCCCGTGCAGATAGTGATTGAACTTCTTCACCCCCCACACCAGGCTGAGGGCCTCCCTGTCAATCTGGGCGTAGTTACGCTCAGCTGAGGTTAACGAGCATGACGCAAAGGCTATTGGCCTCTCTGAACCGTCAAGGAATTTGTGTGACAGCACCGCTCCGATGCCGTAGGGAGATGCATCACATGCTAACCGAATCAGTAGTGTTGGATTGTAGTGGGCCAATACTTCTTTTGAAGTGATCAGGCATTTACATTTCTGAAAGGCATGCTTACACTCATCACTCCATTTCCATGTTACTCCAGTTTGCAGTAGGGCGTTCAGTGGGTGCAGAATTGTAGATAAATTCGGCAAGAACTTATGGTAGTAGTTCACCAACCCGAGGAACGACCTCAGTTGCGACACATTTTCCGGTGCTGGAGCCTTGACTACAGCCTCAATCTTGTCCGGCGACTTATGCAACCCTTCCTCATCAATCATGTGTCCACAATACGAGATTTGTCTCATGAAGAACTCGCATTTGGGGTGGTTGGCTCGTAGCCCATATTCCTGTAATCTCGTGAGCACCTGCTCCAGGTTGGCAAGGTGTTCACTGTCATTTTCGCCCATAACCAGGATGTCGTCCAAATAACACTGGGTCCCCGGGATCCCTTGCAGGACTTGTTCCATCGCCCTCTGCCAAATAGCCAGGGCTGATGCTACCCCGAATACCAGTCGATTGTACTGGTAAAGGCCTTTGTGAGTGTTTATCGTGAGGTATTTCCTAGATGCTTCTTCCACCTCCATTTGTAGATACGCTTGGGCCAGATCAATCTTTGTAAAGCGTTTCCCTCCAGATAGTGAGGCGAAAATATCTTCTATCCGTGGAAGTGGATATTGTACTGTGTGCAGGACTGGGTTCACAGTTACCTTGAAGTCCCCACAGATGCGAACCTTCTTCGGTTCCCCAGGCGTGCTGCTCAATGATTTCTTCATTACAGGAATGATGGGTGTGGCCCACTCGCTCCAGTCCACCTTGGACAGCACACCCGAACGCTCCAGACTCTCCAGCTCTGCAAACAGCTGGGCGGATCGTGTACAGTACCGGTCTGGCCTTAAAAAATGTTGGGTTTGCGTTATCTTCGATTTTTAGCGTTGCCGTTACTCCTTTTAGAGTCCCAAGTCCTTGTTGGAACACCTCTTTCGCGTCAGTTAGAATTTTTGACAGTCGTCCAGGTGTGACGTCATCATCCTTTTTATCAGTCACAGTTAGCGCCTGAATGGAATGCCAATCCAATTGTATTTTTCGGATCCATTCACGTCCCAATAGTGGTGGTCCTCCATCCGGTAATATATATAGATACAGTTTCTGTGTTTCCTTGCCGTTGTATTCAACTGGCACCCTTATTTTTCCTCTGGGGTAGACTTTTTGCCCCGTGCATGTCTTCAATACAATGGATGTGTCCTTCAAGGGTATGTGTGAGAATAGCCGCTCATAGTCTCGTCGATTCATGACAGTTAGGGCTGATCCTGTGTCCAATTCCATCTTTACTGGGGACCCTGCTATCATGAGGGTGACCCAAATGGTTCGGTGATCCTCCTTTGCGATCACATTGTGTAACTTTAGACAACTTAGTCTCCTGCTCCCGGAGTCCTTATCACTCTCCTGATCTTCCGAACTACTGTCTGTCAATTTCTTTACTTTCTTATACTTGTCCTTAGTAGTTCTTGTAGTGTTGGTTTTCTTTCCCGACCTGCAGACTCTTGCTATGTGTCCCATTTTCCCACATTGCCTGCATACTTTGTCCTTAAACCAGCAGTCCTTCTGATCATGGGTTGTTCTGCCGCAGCGGTAGCACTTTTCTGCTCCATACGCCATTTCGTTAGCGCTGTATTCCTGTGGTTTCTGTTGTATTTCCGCAGCTCCCCGTGCTGCTGCTTCGTAGGATACTGCCACGCTGAAAGCCTGTTCTAGCGTCAGGTCCTTTTCCGAAAGTAGTCGTTTCTGGGTTCCTTCACTCTGGAGCCCGCAGACAAACTTATCCCATAAGGTGTCTGCCAGTCCTGCTCCGAACTGGCAGTGCTTCGATAACTTGCGTAGTTCAGTAAGATAGTCAGCATTGCTCTCATCTTTGTGCTGGTTTCTTTTATGGAACTTGAATCTTTCTGCTATCAGCAGCAGTGTAGGGTTTAGGTGTTCCTGTAAGATATTAACAATCTCTTCAAAACTTTTCTCCATTGGTTTAGCTGGGGTAATTAAATTCCGCAATAGGCCGTACGTTCTCGCGCCCATCAAATTTAATAATACTGACGCCTTTTTTCCATCGGCCACCTCATTTGCCGTGCAGTACACTTCAATTCTTTCCACATACGTGGTCCAGTCTTCTACCTCGTTGTCGAAAGCAGTGATACTGCCACTTTTCGGCATCTTGGGTGATTTAAAATGGCGCCTCCAGCGCTTTTTTCTTCTTCACCAATGGATTAAAATGGCACCTCCCGCGCTTTTCCTTCTTCCCCAATGGAATAAAATGGCGCCTCCCGCGCTTTTCCTTCTTCCCCTTGCTGCCACGCTGCTCCTAGCGTTCTGCAGGTTAATGGCGGCGACCCACGGCTTCGGCGCGTCTCACTTTTCCTTCCCATTGTTTTATTTTCGCTACGCTGCCCGGTTCTTGAGCACCGACCGCGCCCTGTGCGCTCCACCCTCTCTCTCTTTTCCTCCCGACGACGCTGCACGGCCCCTTTGCAGAGCCGCTCGATCGAGCTCAAGCCCGCCGCAGTCCGGAAGGGTCAGCGCACTACCTGCTACCAGCATGATTTGCTGGAACACCTTGACTGGGGAGCCAAGCCCAGCTCTCCACAGCCTCTCCTGCAACTCTCCGAACTCCGAGGGATCCTTGGGCGTTTGCCCGCGGTCGACGCCCGTTGCTCTGACTTCGACCTCCAAGAAGCTTCTTCTCAGGGAAAGATCCCCGTGAGGTGATGCAGTACTGCAGGTGAGTTCGAACCTGTTCGTCGCCACTGTAGTGTCCACGCCTTAATAATACACGGACTGCAGGAGAACAATAAAACAGGTGTTTACTGAACGGAAGGTAAGCTAAGACTGAAGTACAGAAGCCTGCTATGGCTTTATATACAGGGGTGGTCACTGCCGGTACTGCAGTATAGAATCAGTTCTTCTCTTAAAGGTACATACACAACAGTGATGTTCCCATGCGTCTGCTGCCCTTGTCCTTCTAAGTGGTAGAGGTCGCGGGTTTGGAAGGTGCTGTTGAAGGAGCTTTGGCGAGTTGCTGCAGTGCATCTTGTAGATGGTACACACTGCAGCCACAGTGCGCCGGTGGTGGAGGGAGTGAATGTTGAAGGTGGATGGAGTGCCAATCAAATATGGAGTTGTGGGAAAGTTGGGCACAGATTTGGGAGGCAACAACACATTCAAGGACTTCGGAGAGGAAAGGGAGGTTGGAGATGGGGTGGCAGTTTGCAAGGAATCAAGGGTTGTTTTTTCGAGAAGAGGGGTGATGACGGCAGATTTGAGGGAGAGGGGGACAGTACCTGAGGACAGAGAACCATTAACAATGTCAGCTAACATGGGAGCCAGAAAAGGAAGTTGGGTGGTCAGCAGTTAGGTGGGAATAGGGTCGAGGGAGCAGGAAGTGGGTCTCATGGACAAGATGAGCACGGAGAGGTCATGAGCGGAGATCGGAGAGAAACTGGAGAAAGATGCAAGTTCAGGGCTAGGGCAGGGGGGAACCTTAGAGGAAGTTTGGCCCTGTGGGCTCGGGGAAGGAAGGGAAGTGGCAGAGGCAGCTGAATGGATGGTCTCAATCTTAGAAACAAAGAAGTCCATGAGCTCCTCACATTTGTTGTCAGAGGTGAGGGTGAAGGAGACAGGGGAGAGAAGTTTTAGAAGACGGTTAGCAGTGGAGAAAAGTGAGCAGTTTTGGCAGACGAGAGCAGGACCCGATAATGTTTTATGTGGTCTAGCCAGATCTGGCGGTGAATGGCTAAACCAGTTGACCGCCATATTCGTTCAAGTCTGCGTCCCTTGGACTTAAGGGAGCGAAAATGAGGGCCGTACCAGAACGGCCAGGGTGAGAGAGAGCAATTGTTTTAATAGGATATAAAAAGGATATAAACAAACTGGAGAGGGTGCAAAAAAGATTTACAAGGGTAATACCAGAAATGCGAGATTATATCTATCAGGTAAGGATGATCAGGCTGGTAGAGGTCTTTAGAAATATGAAAGGTTTTGATGGAGTAGACACAGAGAGAGTGTTTCCACTTGTGGGGAAGAGCAAAACTAGAGGCCATCGATATAAGATAGTCACCAAGAAACCAAATAGGGAATTCAGAAGAAACTTCTTTACCCAGAGAGTGGTGAGAATGTGGAACTCACTACCACAGGGAGTGGCTGAGGAAAATAGCACAGATGCATTTAAGGGAAAGCTAGATAAACACATGAGGGAGAAGGGAATAGAGGGTTATGCTGAGTTATGAGGAAGGATGGGAGGAGGCTCGAGTGGAGCATAAACACAGGCATGGACCAAATGGCCTGTTTCTGTGCTGTATATTCTATGTAATTCTATGTAAATGCTCTCCCACTGAAACAGGCTCCACTCGTCCCACTTCATTCCCCAGAACTAGATCCAACACTGCTTCCTTCCTCGTTGGACTGGAAACACACTGATCAAGAAAGTTCTCTGATAAACATTTCAGGAATTCCTCCCCCTCCTTGCCCTTTACACTGTTTTTTATCCCAGTCTATATTAGGATAATTGAAGTCCCTCGTTATCACGACTCTATTGCTTTTATGTTTTTCTGAAATCTGCTTGCAAATTTGCTCCTCCATCTCCTTCCCACTATTTGATGGTCTACAATATAAACCCAGCAGTGTAACAACGCCTGTTCGGCTCCTTAACTCTAGCCAAATACATTCTGTCTTTGAATCCTCAAGCGTATCATTCCTTACCAGGGCTGTATCTTTGTAGATACAGTATCTTTGGTCAATACTGCCCACCCCCCTCCCATTTTACCTTCCCTATTCTTCCAGAATAAATTATAGCCAGGAATCTTAAGTTCCCACTCCTGTCCTTGTTTGAACCAGGTCTCTGTTATTGCTACGATATCATTGCTACCCTTAGTGGCACAAGTAAGGAGTGTGAAGGAATACTCTCAACTTGCCAAGATGAGTGCAGCTCCAACAACACTCAAGAAGCTCAACACCATCCAGGACAAAGCAGCCCGCTTGATTGGCACCCCATCCACCACCTTAGATATTCACTCCCTCCACCACTGGCGTACCGTGGCTGCAGTGTGCACCATCTACAAGATGCACTGCAGAAACTCGCCAAGGCTTCTTTGGCAGCACCTCCCAAACCCGCGACCTCTTCCACCTAGAAGGACAAGGGCAGCAGGTGCATGGGAATACCGCCACCTCCAAGTTCCCCTCCAAGTCACACACCATCCTGACTTGGAAGTATGTCGCCGTTCCTTCATTGTTGCTGGGTCAAAATCCTGGAACTCTCTCCCTAACAGCACCGTGGGAGCACCTTCACCACACGAACTGCAGGGATTCAAGAAGGCGGCTCACCACCACCTTCTCAAGGGCAATTAGGGATGAGCAATAAATGCTGGCCTTGCCAGCGACGCCCACATCCCATGAACGCATTTTTAAAAAGCTCTGTAAATTTTTTGCTGTGTGCAAATTGGCTGCCATGATTCCTACATTACAATAGTGACTACACTTCAAAAGTACTTCATTGGCTGGAAAGCACTTTGGGATATCCTGAGTCCATTAAAGATGCTATGTAAATGCAAGTCTTTCTTTCTCTCTAATGTGCCGCCTTGGATTGCTGTGAGATAGGTCATGCGCTTCCTCAAAGGAAGAGGAGAACGGCAAAGCATGGCCAATTTAATAAGTCCCATTCAAATACTTTATGGACGCCCCATTTCCTAATAGCTTTCCCTTGCCTTGTCTAACGGGACAAGGGAAGGAGAGGGAGGGCAGTGCTTAATCCCAACTAACAACATCTCACACCTGGGGGCAGCTGTGATATGAGGACAAGGCTGCAATGGAGCACAAAGTCTTAAGGGAGCAGAGAAACTAATAGACCCTGGCCATGCTAAGAGGCCTTCCAACCAGGGCCATTACCGATCTCCTTAGAGGAGCAGGCAGCTTCCCAGAAAAACAAAGAAATCAGGGGTGTACTCATAATGCACATTATAGATATAAAAGAAAATAGTATGCCTGAGAGAATAATGCAGACTTGAAAGATGTAGACTGAAAGGTATTAGGTTATCCTTCTATTTGTTGCAGTACTTATATTTTACATTTATACATAATATCGTTCTCCCCCATTCTCTTCTCAGACCTGGAATTCTTCCTTATCCCCTTATCCACAGGTCCTAGAGTAAAAGGGGTGTGTAGGCATACCCATTACCTGTATCCAGTACAATGCACCCTATAATAGTATGCACCATTAAAGATTATGTGGACATATCCCCATTACCATATCCAGTACCATTGTCCCTCACAACCCATTATTTTGGTAGAGTTTTGTGCACATTCTTTGGCCTCCTCTTGATGTTTCCTACATGTTCTGTTGATCATGCGGCAGCGAGCCCTACAGATGGCTTCAATTCCCAGTCTGTACTGAGTTGACTGATCTCAGGCAGGGCTGCACCTGGGGCAGTGCAGAGTTCAAGCTCCTGCTCAATATCCAACCACGCCTGGTAGAAATGTACACGTGGACAGGATCGCACTGGTCCACAATGTGCCCAACATGGGCGTCGCTGGCAAGGCTGGCATTTATTACCCATCCCTAGTCGTCCTTGAGAAGGTGGTGGTGAGCCTTCTTCTTGAACCGCTGCAGTCCGTGTGGTGAAGGTGCTCCCAGCGTGCTGTTAGGTAGGGAGTTCCAGGATTTTGACCCAGCGATGAAGATGGAATGCCGATATACATCCAAGTCAGGATGGTTTGAACTTGGAGGTGGTGGTGTTCCCATGCGCCTGCTGCCCTTGTCCTTCTAGGTGGTGGAGGTCGCAGGTTTGCGAGGTGCTGCCAAAGAAGCCTTGGTGAGTTGCTGCAGTGCATCCTGTAGATAGTACACACTGCAGCCACATTGCGCCGGTGGTGGTGGTGGGTGGGTGGGGGGGGCGCGGCAGTGGATGATTAGGCTAGTCCAGAGTCTATTCTCCTCCTCCAGTGTGTCTGTCACACACACCATGCACAGCTTCCCATCCAATGACCTCCATGATAGTGTCTTCGAGGGGGGTAAGACTTCAACCTGGTGAATCCCTCCATAGGAACAGGAGGAGGCCATTCAGCCCCTCGAGCCTATTCCGCCATTCAATAATATCCTGACTGATCTGTATCTTAACTCCATCCACCTGCATTGGCTCCATATCCTTTTATACCTTTGTCTAGCAAAACTGCCACCCATCTGTAATATCCAAGTTAAGATGGTGTGTGAGCTGGAGGTGAACTTGGAGGTGATGGTGTTCCCTGGACATTGCCTTCTCTGTGGTAGAAGTTGCAGAGGAGGGAGTAACCTTGGTGAGTTGCTGCAGTGCATCCAGTGGATCGTATACACTGCAGTCGCAGTGTTGGGGGGTTGGATCGAGAGTCCAGTATTTGGGGTGCTGATGGACTGCTTTGTCTTGGATTGAGTCGAGCTTCTCGAGTATTGTTGCTCGAAAGATGTCCACTTGGGAAAACTATCAGGGTGTGGCTGGCATCTATGGAACTGCAGGGGTCGATGCCATCAGAATAGGAGGCGAGGAGTGAGGGGCTGCAAATCTGTATACGCTCAATATTTTATATACAACTGCATTGGATTTGACTCTTGCTGAGACTTGGACCAGTTATCTGAAGCAGTTCAGTAGGACGTGCAATCACCATGTCACGAAAATGAAAATGTTACAAACATACAACTGCAACAGGCTCACGCTGCTGCCTACACGCGCACACACATATACACACTCGCTCACACACACACACATACACATGCTCACACACGTGCTCACACACATATACGCTCACACTTATACACTTACACAGACTCACACACATACACACTCACACATGAACACACACACATGAATACTTGCATAAACATACACTCACTCAGATGAACACACACTCACACAGTACACATACGCATTAACACACATGTGTATACACAAACTCACAGACACATATATACTCACAGATAGATTCACACTAGCCCACACTCATGAACACACATACACACTCTCACACACATACACTCACACATTTACACTCACACACATATACACTCACACACATTTACACTCACACACATATACACTCACACATGAACACACACACAACTACTCGCACAAACATACACTCACACAGATGAACACCCGCACACACTCAGATACACATACACATTAACACACACATGTATACACACACTCACACAGATGAACACCTGCACACATTCACACAGATACACATACACATTAACACACACATGTATACACACACTCACACAGATGAACACCCGCACACACTCACACAGATACACATACACATTAACACACACATGTATACAAACACTCACACAGATGCATATACACTCACACAGGTACACAGATTCACACTACATAGGATATACAGCACAGAAACAGGCCATTAGGCCCAACCAGTCCATGCCAGCGTTTATGCTCCACACGAGCCTCCTCCCGTCTTTCCTCATCTAAATCTATCAGCATAACCCTCTATTCCCATATGCTTGTCTAGCCTCCCCTTAAATGCATCTGTACTACTCGCTTCAACCACTCCCTGTGGTAGCGAGTTCCACATTCTCACCATTCTTTGAGTGAAGAAGTTTCTTCTGAATTCCCTATTGGATTTCTTGGTGACTATCTTATATTGATGGCCTCCAGTTATGCTCTTCCACACAAGTGGAAACACTCTCTCTGTATCCACTATCAAAATCTTTCATAATTTTAAAGACCTCTATTAGGCCACCCCTTCACACTCACACATGAACACACACTCATGAATGCACACACACTCACACAGATAAACACACACTCACATGCATACACACACACCCATACACATGCACTCACACTCATGCATATATACTCACACAGATACAAATATTCACACTATCACACACGCTTTTGAACACACACGCACTCACACACACACACACACACACACACACACACACATACATGAACACTGAAACACGCCATTGACTTTAATGGAGCCAAAGATTGAGTGAGGTCTGAATCACCAGGCTGCGTTAGGTTAAATTCGGGGCTATAGACACAGCCACACACAAACACACACACAAACGCACACACAGCCACCTACACACTCACACCCACTGCTGGCGAAACGCACACAACAGACTGTGGGCATCACATTAAAAAGCAGCTTCTACAGAACAGGATTCCCACCAACGTGACTCTCACTTGTTAAGTGAAGTGCTACAATCTGCGTGCTGCAAGCATCACCATGGATACTATTAGACATGGAAGGGTTTCAGTGACACCACTTGGTGATGGACCAAGTGAGGAAATAAATGCAATACCAACTGTTACAATTTCATACATTTTTAAACCGTGTTTTGCTAAATTATTAATTTATCGGTGCTGCTCTTTGCCATGGGCTGATCAGGCTGCATTGCCAGCTTCTCAGAGCAAGTGGCATAACGTGATTCGCCTTCTGTCGTTTCCTGCCTGCTTTTGGAATTGTGCCCGTGCTCGGCTCAGGAGTGTGCCACGACACCAGGGCCGAGATTGGGAACTGGCGGGCGCAAGCACTTCACAAGGGCTCCCTCTGCTGGCTCAGTTGGTGGATCCCTGACCCAGGCAGACCTGGAAGGTCCCAGATACAATCTTCAGTCTGTGCTGCTTTAGTTGACCTCAGCCAGGATAGTCAGAGAGTCATCACAACTGGCTCAGTGCCCCTGAGTTACGGAGAGGGAACTGCAATGAAATCTAGGCTGACACTCCAGTGCAGTGCTGAGGGAGTGTTGCACTGCCGAAGGTGCCGTCTTTCAGATGAGACGTCAAACCGAGGCCCCGTCTGCTCTCTCAGGTGGATGTAAAAGATCCCGTGACACTATTTCAAAGAAGAGTTGGGGAGCTCTCCCTGCTGTCCTGGGCCAATATTTATCCCTCAGCCAACATCACTAAAACATTTTATCTGGTCAATAATCACATTGCTGTTTGTGGGAGCTTGCTGAGCACAAATTGACTGACGCATTTCCTACATTACAACGGTGACTACACTTCAAAAGTACTTCATTGGCTGTGAAGTGCTTTGGGACGTTGTGAAAGGCACTATATAAATGCAAGTTCTTTCTTTCTATACTGCCTTCTCAGTGGAGTTTAAAACACTGGCCTACAGCAGGGGAAATGTCTGATGACAATAATTTCCCCGTATCCATAGCAATACTTGATGACAAAAAGTGGGTCATCTCTCTGATGTCTGTGTCACTGATACACACATTGAGAGCATTGCGTTCCTGGCTGGCAATTATCAGAGTAACCTGCAGCAAACCAGTCATTTGGGAGATGGCATGAGGGAGCACAGCTTCTAGCTGGCTGGTGGAGAGCTGGCTGGTCTACAGTTCATGTGCTGGCATAAGCACGATGGGCCGAATGGCCTCTTTCTGTGGTGTATGATTCGATAAAGCAGGGCACTGCTGGTCGATATTTATCTGTAGAAAAGATAATCTAACTTTTTTTTTAGTGCAATTTCTCTCTTTCTGTCCCACTGAGGCCAGTCGGGCAGCGGAACAGCTCCACGGGCAGCCCTGTGGCACCGGGACCAGTCGACCTTGTTATGCATCGCAGTTCAGACTAATCCTGTCCCTGGCCAACATCCAGGCATCTGCACATGGAAGGAGGGGACAATATTGGTTGACGATCAGGACGTAGAACTTTACAGCACAGAAACAGGCCATTCGGCCTAACAGGTCCATGCTGGTGTTAATGCTCCACACGAGCCTCCCCCTATCCTACTTCATCTCACCCTATCAGCATATCCTTCTATTCCTTTCTCCCTCATGTGCTTATCTAGCCTCCCCTTAAATGCATCTATGCTGTTCGCCTCAACTACTGCTCGTGGTAGCGAGTTCCACATTACAACAGTGACTGCACTTCAAAAGTACTTCATTGGCTGTAAAGCGCTTTGGGACATCCGGTGGTTGGGAAAGGCGCTATATAAATGCAAGTCTTTCTTTTTTTCTTTCACATTCTAACCACTCTCTGGGTAAAGAAGTTTCTCCTGAATTCCTTATTGGATTTATTAGTGACTATCTTATATTTATTGCGCCTAGTTTTAGACTCCCCCCACAAGTGGAAACCTCGTCTCTACGATTATCCTATCAAACCCCTTCAGGAGCAGGCCATTCAGGAAACCTCGGGCCTGCTCCCCCATTTAGTTAGATCGTGGCTCATCTGTACCTCAACCCCACTTTCCCACCTTTGCTCCATATCCCTCGATACCCTTAACCCCCAGCTTAGCCTATTGTAGTTCCAACCCCTGGCTGAGACCAGCTAACTCAGGGCAGACTGGGGATTGGGCCTGGGACTTCCTGAAAAATTGGACTGGGAGCTGAGTTAGGCGAGGCCTTGCACTATGTCGATGTATGTATTTTATATGTTTCATTTCATTGTTTGGAGTTAATATCATATTAATAAAACTACTAATGTTTGGCTCACCTCCAGTTTGTGATTGATCCCACGTAGAACCATTGAATCATAGAATGGTTACAGCACGGTAGGAGGCCATTCAGCCTGTCGAGCCCGTGCCGGCTCTCTGTAAGAGCACTTCAGCTGGTCCCACTCCCTCGCCCTTTTCCCTAGCCCTGCAAATTTTTTCCTTCAGGTACTTACCCAACTCCCTTTTGAAAGCCACAATTGAATCTGCCTCCATCACCCTTTCAGGCAGTGCATTCCAGATCCTAACCACTCGCTGCGCAAAAAAGTTTTTCCTCATGTCGCCTTTGGTTCTTCTGCCAGTCACCTTAAACCAGTGTCCTCTGGTTCTCGACCCTTCCGCCAATGGGAGCAGTTTCTCTCTATCTACTCTGTCCAGACCCCTCATGATTTTGAACACCTCTATCAAATCTCCTCTCGACCTTCTCTGCTCTAAGGAGAACAACCCCAGCTTCTCCAGTCTATCCACATAACTGAAGTCCCTCATCCCTGGAACCATTCTCGTAAATCTCCAATTTTCATTCTCAAAATCATTTATCAGGACCCAGGATAGGAGAGGGAAGGAGAACATGAGGACTGAAGGTCAGAAACACACACTAAAAAAAGAAAGGCCCAGATATTCCGATCCCTACAGGTGGATACGTGCTGTGTACCCACCCGTAGGGACATCGGAAATGCCGGTTTCAGGCATGCACAGTGCATGCGCTGAAAACCGGCATTTCTGATCTGTCAAGAAAGCTCTTGACAGATCCTCCAGCTGCCCTGGAGAAGGGCTTCTGCAGGTGGAGAGTTCTGCTTTTTGGAGACCCTCTGCCCGCAGAAAACCCTTACTGTAGTGTATGTACCCGTTTACCTTTAAGGGAACTATAGAATGTAACCGTTCGCCTTTAAGAGCACTACTTTAGGTGTGGCACTATTTGTTGGCTCATGTATACTGTAATACCGATAGTGACCACACCAGTATATAAGGGTTGTGATACGTTAACTAGGGCAGAATCGCCTGAACCTCTGAATAGTAAAGACCTGTTTTGTTTGTTAATCTTGGAGTCTGTGTATTATTTACAATACAAACCACAGACTTTACACTTACAATTCTTGCACCTGGTAAAAGCAGGCGTAAGGCCTGCTTTTACCAGGATAAGAGTTGAAAAAAGTAAAAAAAAAAAATTTTCACCGATTTATCATTTAAAAATACTTTAAAAAAAGGTATGTTTATTTTTAGCCCCGTATAATTATTTTTGTCAAAAAATTTAATTTTTGTTTAAAATACTTAATTTATTATAATTTCAAGTCATCTTAAAAATGTGATTTTTTTTTAATTTATTTAAAGTTTTACTATGTTTTTTCATTGATCTCCATTCATATATTTGACAGGTCTTCCTGTCAAATGTATGAAGGGAGATTCCCTTCTGTGATTGGCTCCCCGTGGCCCACGTGATCCCAGGGACGCTGCGAACTACATGCGCCTCTGGGATACGTGGGCCCTGCACACTTGGCCCAGGAGCAGAAGCGTGTGCGTCCCGGGAGCCCTCAGGTAAGGGCGCAGATTTTTACAGATCGCAGGCCTCCACCCGCGGGAGGCCTGCGATCGGAAAATACGGGCCAAAATAACACTTGCATTTATATACTGGCTCTCTCGACCTCAGGACGTCCAAAAGCGCTTTACAATCAATTAAGTATTTTATTTAAGTGTAGCTACTGTTGTAACGTAGCAAACATGGCAGCCAATTTGTGCACAGCAAGCTCCCACAAACAGCAATGAGATAAATGGCCGGACCATCTGTTTTTTAGTGATGTTGCCTGAGAAATAAATTTTGGCCAGGACACCAGAGAGAACTCCCCTGCTCTTCTTCGATATAGTGCCACGGGATCTTTTACCTCCACCTGAAAGGGCAGACGGGGGCCTCGGATTAACATCTCATCTCACAAGACAGCACCTCCGACAGTGCGGCGCTCCCTCGATTAACTAGCCAGGGTACAGACACAGGTGAGGGCAGGAGCGGAACGAGATGCTGCCCACAACTAAAAGGTTTCCATTTACACATCACATGGCCATATGGAAGAGCTACCAGAGGACTGTACCCAGGAGAGGAGGAGGAGAATTGTGGGAGGGCAACGGCTGTTGCTACTGGCAACCTACATAGCAATATTTCCTTACATTTTTTTCTCTGTGCATTGCTTGAAAAAGTGACAATTAGGAGCAGCGCCTCAAGAAGAGATTAGAGCGTTGTCTTTTTTTTTAACCGTTATCCTCGTTTACTTCATTCATTTCCAAATAGCCGGACCTCTGCTCAGCCCCCTGATTCACATCACACGACACAGGCCTCAGGCTCACAGCTGCCTGTGTCCTAATTATCCTCATAGATGGTTTTGAAGCTCATCGGAGAATTCACCTTATCCACCTCTCGAGAATGTTGCTCCATCCTTGCCAGCACAAGGGGGCTGAGGCCGTCGAGCTTCAGTTCCCAGGGAGCAAGAACATTGCAGATGCTCCCTAAAGGCCATTCTTGGATACAATGCAAAAGAGAAACGTTTTACGGAGAGTGTGCTGTACATGATTTCCCTATTAAATAAAGAGGTCAAGGTGTATGAAAGTGCTGTATGGAGGGGCAGAGTGAAGGTATTTTACATGTGTTAATCTTTGGAGAGGAAGCTATGGGGCCTACCTTCATCAGCGTCCAAAAGCAGGCGTGGTTCATGCAGCCAAGGCATGCCAGGCCCAAGGACCATCCTAAATTGGTCCTCAGCATCATAATTCCGGGAAGCTCCGGGCGTCAAGCGTGCCCTGACCAATTCCGGCCCACTCAGACGCCTCTCCCAAGACCCACAGGTGTGTTTGGGAGTGGGAGAGGTGATTGGGGAGGGCGGGGAGGATGGGCAAGAGTGGGCCGGCAGAGGTCGCTGTCTTAACGTGGAGGCAGGAAACGCACGCTTGCTCCCCGTGACTCCACATTAGGTTTTACCTGCAGGCCTCTTCCATGGCCTCCAGCAGTCCCTTGACGGACGAAAGCGAAATACTGCGGATGCTGGAAATCTGAAAGAAAGAAAGGCTTGCATTTACACAGCGCCTTTCACGACCACTGGAAGCACTTTACAGACAATGAAGTACTTTTGAAGTGTAGTCACTGTTGTAATGTGGGAAACACAGCAGCCAATTTGCGCACAGCAAGCTCCCACACACAGCAATGTGCTAATGATCTGATAATCTGTTTGTTTTTTGTTATGTTGGTTGAGGGATAAATATTGGCCAGGACACCGGTGATAACTCCCCTGGTCTTCCTTAAAATAGTGCCATGGGATCGTTTACGTCCACCTGAGAGAGCAGACGGGACCTCGGTTTAATGTCTCATCCAGGAAGACGGCACCTCCGACAGTGCAGCACTCCCTCAGCCGAGATTTATGTGCTCAAGTCCCTGGAGTGGGACTTGAAAGCAGAAATAAAAGCAGAAAACGCTGGAAACACTCAGCAGGTCGAGCAGCATCTGTGGCGAGAGAAACAGAGTTAACATTTCAGGTCGATGAGCTTTCAGCAGAACTGATCCCTTTGAGGACCCTGGGTTAGGCCACTGGAGAGCCTGAAACAGTAGGTGGCGTTTACTGCGTTTAACAAAAGCTCTCTTCAGTGTATTTCAGCTGTTGATTTTACCAATTCATCTCATGCCATCCTCTTTGTCTTCAGAAGGTGGCAGAGTAACACTGCACTAAACCTTGACTTATGCTTTAACTGCCAAACAAATTTACTAAACAGTACAAGAACAAGTGAAATCTAGCAGCTGTTAAACTTAGCTAGCCAATGTAGTAGAAAACAATCAATAGTTCTCAACTATTGTGCTAAATTATGCTAACTATTATCCTTAAGGAACAGTTTCTTTCCCCTTTCCTGATCATCTACAGAAGATATCTGTTTCTCTTTCAAGGTTTTAGATAGACTCCAGGAATTGAAAAAGACGGCCAGATCGATACCTTCAAAAAAAGAGACCAGGGCCAAGCAAATTTAAGTAACTGTCGTTTATTTTTTTTTAAGCTGCCAATCAAACATTTAAACAAATAGCAAAAGATGTTTGTATTTGAATTGAATAAGGCTGTAAAGTGCCTAATCGAAAGATGAGGTGCTGTTCTGCCATCCCCATTTATAACATTTCACCTCTCCTGCCTTCCACCCTATCACAGACTGTCCCTTTAGTTCCTTTCTCCCCTCTCCCCTTTCCCCGCCTCTGCACCTGCTTAAAACCTGTTACATCCCTAACTTTTTCCAGTTCTGACGAAGGGTCACAGACCTGAAATGTTAACTCTGTTTCTCTCTCCACAGATGCTGCCTGGCCTGCTGAGTGTTTCCAGCATTTTATGTTGTTATTTCAGATTTCCAGCAGCCGCAGTATTTTGCTATTGTCTTATACATTAAATATCAGGTACAAATTTATTGAGAACATAAGAACATAAGAAATAGGAGCAGGAGCAAGCCATACGGCCCCTTGAGCCTGCTCCACCATTCAATAAGATCATGGTTGATCTTCAACCTCAACTCCACTTTCCCGCCCAACCTCCATGTCCCGAGGTTCCTCCAGAGTGCCAAAATCTATCGCTCTCAGCCTTGAATAGACTCAACGATTCAGTATCTACAGCACTTTGGGGTAGAGAATTCCAAAGATTTGCAACCCTCCGAGTGAAGAAATTCCTCCTCATCTCAGTCTTAAATGGCCGACCCCTTATCCTGAGACTATGCCCCCTAGTTCTAGACTCTCCAGCCAGGGGAAACAACCTCTCAGCATCTACCCTGTCAAGCCTAAGTATGCAGTACATGTAAATAGTACATGAACATACACTGAAAAGGTAATACTTACAAAAGACTTAATGATGCTTGGCTAGGGATTTAAACGTGCTACAGTTCTGAGGTCTTTACGAATCCAAATACTCATTACAAACACCCAATTTTAAGACATTTCTCTCAGTCCCTCCATGTGACAATCCACACAATTCTGCATTACATAATTATATAAAAGTTAAAATACAACTCCATTACAACGTGTGTCAGCTGTGGCTCAGTGCGTACCACTCTCATCTCTGAGTCAGAAGATTGTCCAAGTCCCAGCCCAGAGACTTGAGCACAAGCATCTAGGCTGCCACTCCAGTGCTGAGGGAGTGCTGCACTGTCAGAGGTGCCACCTTTCAGTGCGACATTAAACCCAGGCTTCATCAGCTCTCTCAGATGGATGTAAAAGATCCCACAGCATTATATTGAAGAAGAGCAGGGGAATTCTCCTGGCCAATATTTATCCCTCAATCAACATCTCTAAAAAAACAGATTATCTGGTCAGTATCACATTGCTGTTTGTGGGAGCTTGCTGTGCGCAAATCGGCTGCTGCGTTTCCTACATTACAACAGTGACCACACTTCAAAAGTACTTAATTGGCTGTAAAGCGCTTTCGGACGTCCTGAGGTCATCGAAGGCACTATGGAAATGCAAGTCTTTCTTTATTTAACAGGCCAAGGCTGGTTAGGTTAAGATCATGACTGAAGAGTTTAGGATCTGGCCTTTCCTCATAACTCTGTCCGCTGGCACTAGCAGTAGCTTTCCTCCATCCCTCTCGAGGGCGTCAAGGTCTCCTCTGTTCACATTGCCACAGGCCGACCTCACTATCCGTACATGCAGTCAGTGTCTGATGTTTACGCTTTCTGATTGGTTAAGTGTAAGTTCATAGAATCATATACCACAGAAGGAGGCCATTCGACCCATCATGTCTCTGCCGGCTCTGCTGATTCATTACGAACCTGTTTTGCACTACCAGCAAAGATTATTATGTCACCCCCCATCAGATCATAGAAAACAGATTGAGGGTTTCCCACTTCAATCAGCTTGGCAAAAGTACAAAACGTAATTTTGAGCTATGTACAAATCTTCCAGAGCACCCACCTTTCCACCAGCACCACCTCATCCCCAAGCTGTCCTTTCCCCAGGCCACCTATAATGATCAATAACATGTCATTCTATAGTGGACACTAGGTGGAGCCGTAGAGCTGTGTAGAGCTGTATATAGCTGTATGTATAAGACTACACTACCCAGCTGTATGTATATTAAGACTACATTACCCATGAGGCACTAGGCTACCCACAAGGCAGCAGTCAAGATGGAAGCCTCTACAGATACTGTACCTAGTCCACATGTGCTCAATAAAAGTGTCTAGCAAAAGCTAGCCGTGTTCATAATAAGAATGTCTATTTATTAATGAACATAAGATGGTACCAGGATGGTGAAGATCTGCTGAAAATTGTGAAAAGCGACATGGAGAATTTGAAGCCACCAGAGCGTTTGAAACTCACAGGAAACATCGACTACAATTGGCAGACTCTTAAACAACAATTCGAACTCTACATTGCAGCCATCGGATTCGGTACGAAGCCAGGCGCAAGGAAGATAGCGTTGCTACTTACGGTTGCAGGCCCACAGGCGATAGAGGTATTTAATACATTTGTATTTAATCCAGAGGAGAACAGAGAAAAATTAGAAGATGTGCTAAAAAAAATTGATGCACATTGCTCTCCCAAAAAGAATGAGACGTATGAAAGATACATCTTCCGTTCTCGGACACAGCAACAAAATGAGACTTTTGATAGCTTTATGACTGATCTGAAACTGAAAGCACAGACATGTAATTTCTCTGAGCTCAAAGCATCCATGATTCGTGACCAGATTGTGTTTGGTATTCATGATAAAAAAGTGAGGGAACGTCTGTTGAGAGAAACCGAACTAAATTTGGAAAATGCGGTGAAAATATGCCAAGCCAGCGAGCTAGCTCGAAAGCACGCGAAGACTTTCAGTGAAATCAATAATGATGCGATTGTAATGATTGGTAATGCTGCTGCCGGTGCGGTGTCCTACAAGGGGAAGAAACATGGGCAGAACAGAAATGAGAAGCAATCAGAGGATGAAATTTTTAATTGTAAACGCTGTGGTTACAAACACTAGTTAAGACAATGCCCAGCGTTTGGAAAAATGTGCACAAAGTGTAATGGAAAGAATCACTTTGCCAAACAATGCTTTTCAAAAGTAAAAACTAAGAAAGGGCAACGAGTTAATGTAATTGAGGACACTGATTTAAGTGAGGCATTTTTTGTAGGAATGGTGTCATGTGACAATATCAAAAAGGATACAGAAAATGTGCAGCCCTCAGAAATGGACAATGCTGAACATAAAGTTAATGCAGTAAAAGAGGACAAATGGATGATCCCACTGCAGGTAAATGGAGCATTAGTTACCTTGAAACTAGACACTGGGGCAAAAGCAAACTTAATCAGTATGAGTGACATTAACAATATGAAAGAAAAGCCCAAAATACAGAAAAAGTCAGTACTACTGAAGGACTATAATGGACAGAAAATAGATAGCTTAGGTGTATGCAGACTTAAAGTGACAGTCAAAGACAAAGTGCATCATCTCATGTTTTCTGTTGTGGCTGAAAGACTTGATTCACTATTAGGTGACAAAGCCTGTGAAGACTTAGAACTGGTCAAGAGAGTCAACCGTATAAACTGTGCCATAAGCAGACCAGATGACTCAGTGGGTTCTGTAGTGAGTAATTTCCAGGATGTGTTCAAAGGATTTGGAGTTCTACCAGATCCAGCTAAAGGAGGATGCTCAGCCAGTGGTACATGCTCCACGAAGAGTTCCAGCACCCCTGCGTAACCGGCTCAAGAATGAACTGGACAGAATGACCACACTAGGAGTCATCAGGAAAGTCGAAGAGTCAACAGACTGGGTTAACTCCATGGTATGTGTAAAGAAAAAGAACAATGATCTAAGAATATGCATGGATCCAAAGGACTTAAATGCAAACATAAATCGTGAACACTACCAGATTCCCAAGCGAGAAGAAATCACCAGTGAAATGTCAGGTGCCAAATACTTTACAAAGCTCGATGCCTCACTGTGATGAAATATTCCATTCATCACTGCCTGTGACTGTGGTTGGTTTCCGGTTTCCCCTCACCATTGTATTGCCTGTGACTGTGGTTGGTTTCAGGTTTCTCCTCACCATTGTATTGTATATTGGAATGTATGGAATGTGTTGTGTGTAGGGCTCCGCCCATACCTGGCCTCTATGTAAGCCAGCTCAGTCTGGCCTCATATCCAGTACTGCAGAGCTCCAGATGGAAGATACCTCTCTCCATTGCGTGTTATCTTCTAAGTTAATAAAAGCCTTGTTTTGTTCCGCTAACATCGAGTCTCGGGACTATTGAGGCACATCAATTTTATTAACTTATTTTTCAACACAATGGATCAACTCCTGAAACCCGAACGTTTGGATTTGGATCAGCATGCTCCGGACGCATCAGCACGCTTCGGACACTGGTTTATGTGTATGGAATTCTTCCTGGACAATTCCGCAGCCGTCAAAGACGCTACGGACGCTGCGAGTATGAAACTCGGAATTCTGCGGAATTGGGTAAGCCACCGGGTTTACCCCCTCATCCAAGACGCCGACACGTACCTGGCCGCCTGCGACATCTTAAAGGCGCATTACCAGCAGCCTACGAATGAGGTGTATGCTAGGCATCTGCTCGCCACTCGCGCACAGCGACCTGGGGAATCGGTGGAGGAGTTCCTAGGCACCCTGAAAATGCTTGGCAAAGACTGCAAGTGCCGAGATGTAAAAGCCGCAGTGTACACCGACGAGCTTGTTCGCGATGCCTTTATCACAGGCCTCAGCTCCACTTACATCCGGCAAAGACTGCTGGAAAAAACGGGATTGGACCTGAAACAGGCTGCGGACACCGCGCGATCCCTGGATGTGGCCCAGAGAAACTCGGACACCTACTCTTCAGCCCGCGCCGTCCACGCCGCCACGTGTGCACCAAGGGTGCCGCCATCTTGGAAGGCATCTTCCCCGCCCGGCAGCCCGACACCGTCGGGGCCCCGCTCTCCCCCCAGAAGCCCTACGACAGCCGCGACGCGTCGGGGACCCAACTGCTACTTCTGCAGGCAGCCAAAGCACACCAGAAACCTGTGCCCGGCGAAAGGCACCACCTGCTTTAAGTGCGGTAAGAAGGGGCACTTCGGGAAGGTGTGCAGAGGGAACCCCGCCGGAAAACCAAAACCCGCCACCGCCGCGTGTGCGCCGTGGGAGCGGCCATCTTGGACGCCATCTTGCCCGACCTCGTGGGGTCCGCCATCTTGTGAGCAGACAGCGTGGACGCCATCTTGTCTCGATCAGGGCCCTACAGTGGCATCGGTCACAGTGGACCAGACCAGGCCCCACCCGCTATCCAAATCAATGGTGGACATCGAGGTAAACGGGTGCGGGGTTAAATGTTTAATTGACAGTGGAAGCACGGAGAGTTTTATCCACCCTGAACTGGCACAACAACTCTCCCTAAAGGTGGTCCCTACTCGGGGTACCATCTCTATGGCTGATAAAACCCAGACATCGACCATTCTGGGTTACTGCACAGTACAATTGTCCGTTAACGGGACTGTATACGATAATTTTAAAGTATTAATCATGAAGAATCTATGCGCGAGCGTGATCTTGGGCCTGGATTTCCAGTGCAACCACCAAAGCATCACGCTCAAGTACGGTGGGTCCCAGCCGCCCCTCACAGTGTGCGGCCTGGCTACCCTGAAGGTAAAGCCGCCTTCGCTATTCGCCAACCTTACCCCTAACTGCCAGCCAATAGCGACCAAAAGCAGGAGGTACAGCTGGGAGGACAGGCGGTTTATCGCGACCGAGGTAGACAGGCTCCTGAAAGAGCGCATTATTGAATGCAGCAATAGCCCATGGCGCGCCCAAGTGGTGGTGGTAAGGGGTAGCGAGAAGAAACGGATGGTGATCGACTATAGCCAAACGATCAACAGGTACACCCAACTAGACGCCTACCCGCTACCCCGCATATCAGAAATGGTGAACCAAATCGCCCAATACCGGGTGTTCTCCACCATCGACCTCAAGTCAGCGTACCACCAGCTCCCTATCAGACCAGAGGACCGCCCGTACACCGCCTTCGAGGCGAACGGACGCCTCTACCAATTCCTCAGAGTCCCCTTTGGGGTGACGAATGGGGTCTCGGTCTTCCAGAGGGAGATGGATCGCATGGTCGATGACCACCACTTGCAGGCAACCTTCCCCTACCTCGACAACGTCACCATCTGCGGTCACAACCAGCAGGATCACGACTCGAACCTCGAGAGGTTCCTGAAAACCGCACAAAAACTCAACCTCACCTACAACGAGGACAAGTGCGTTTTCAACACCACGCGCCTCTGCATACTAGGCAGCGTGGTGGAGAATGGGGAAATCGGACCAGACCCCGACCGATTGCGCCCCCTACGGGAGCTGCCCCTGCCCAACACTCCCAAAGCCCTGAAAAAGTGCCTGGGGTTATTTTCTTATTATTCCCAATGGGTCCCCAACTACTCCGACAAAGCCCGCCCCCTCTTGAAAGCATCCTCTTTTCCGCTCTCTGCTGAGGCCCACGCCACCTTCAAAAGCATTAAGCAGGATATTGAGCGGGCCACGCTACAGGCAGTGGACGAGAACACTCCATTTCAAGTGGAAAGTGATGCGTCTGACTTTGCCTTGGCGGCCACCCTCAACCAGGCGGGGCGGCCCGTAGCTTTCTTCTCGAGGACCCTCCAAGGGCCCGAGATCAGACACTCCTCCGTGGAAAAGGAGGCCCAAGCCATCGTGGAGGCAGTGCGCCACTGGCGCCACTACCTAGCCGGCAAACGCTTCACCCTACTTACCGACCAGCGGTCGGTAGCGTTTATGTTCAATAATAAACAGAGGGGGAAGATCAAAAATGATAAGATTCTTAGGTGGCGGATCGAGCTCTCCACCTTCGAGTATGACATCATTTACCAGCCAGGGGCCCTTAACGAATCCCCAGATGCCCTCTCACGAGGGATGTGTGCCAGCGCCACCGAGGATCGGCTACAGACCCTCCACAACGACTTCTGCCACCCAGGGGTCACGCGGCTGTTCCACTTCATAAAGTCCCGCAACTTACCCTACTCGATTGAGGAAGTTCGGTCTCTGACCAGGAACTGCCGCACTTGCGCTGAGTGCAAGCCTCGGTTCTACCACCCTGATAGAGCCCACTTAATCAAAGCTACACAGCCCTTTGAGCGGCTCAGCTTAGATTTCAAGGGCCCCCTCCCGTCCGTCGACCGCAATGTTTACTTCCTGAACATTGTGGACGAATACTCCCGGTTCCCATTCGCCTTCCCCTGCCCAGACATGACCAGCGCCACGGTCATTAAATGCCTCAACAGCCTGTTCTGCCTGTTCGGTATGCCGAGCTACATCCACACGGATAGGGGGGCGTCCTTCATGAGTGAAGAGCTACACCAGTACATGCTGTCCAGGGGTATCGCCACGAGCCGTACCACCAGCTACAACCCCCGGGGTAACGGTCAAGTGGAGCGAGAGAACGGGACAGTATGGAAAGCAGTCACTCTAGCTCTAAGGACCAAGGGCCTCCCTATCTCCCGCTGGCAGGAAGTCCTCTCAGATGTGCTCCATTCGATACGGTCGCTATTGTGCACTGCCACTAATGCCACGCCTCATGAACGAATGTTTAGCTTTCCCCGGAAATCCACCTCAGGCGTATCCATGCCGTCATGGCTCTCCACCCCAGGTCCGGTATTCGTGCAAAGGCATGTGAGGGGCCATAAGACGGACCCTCTCGTGGAGCCAGTGCACCTACTCCACGCCAACCCCCAATACGCGTATGTCTGGCACGCCGACGGAAGGGAGGACACCGTGTCAATAAAAGACGTCGCCCCAGCCGGTAACGACAACAACCACGGCAATAGCAGCAACAACGACCACAGCAACTCTTACCCACCCACTACTCTTTCATCACCCCCGGAAGAACATCGACCAACGGCACCCCCACCAACTACCCCTTCAACAACCCTGGCGGCACCCCCGGCAGAGACCCAGGAGGCCATCGGGGACACCCAGCCGACACCCGCGACACCACAACAGCCACGTCGGTCGCAGAGGACTACCAAACCCCCGAACAGACTAAATCTATACAAGGGGTGAATGTGATGAAATATTCCATTCATCACTGCCTGTGACTGTGGTTGGTTTCCGGTTTCCCCTCACCATTGTATTGCCTGTGACTGTGGTTGGTTTCAGGTTTCTCCTCACCATTGTATTGTATATTGGAATGTATGGAATGTGTTGTGTGTAGGGCTCCGCCCATACCTGGCCTCTATGTAAGCCAGCTCAGTCTGGCCTCATATCCAGTACTGCAGAGCTCCAGATGGAAGATACCTCTCTCCAGTGCGTGTTATCTTCTAAGTTAATAAAAGCCTTGTTTTGTTCCGCTAACATCGAGTCTCGGGATTATTGAGGCACATCACTCACAAGGATTTTGGCAACTAAAACTGGATGAAGAGAGCACCAAATACTGTACCTTCAACACACCATTTGGCAGGTATTGTTTCCTCAGAATGCCTTTCGGGATAATATCTGCATCTGAAATCTTTCATAGAGCGATGGAACACATAATTGAAGGTCTGGAAGGAGTTCGGGTCTATGTTGATGACATCATCATCTGGGGCTCCACACTGAAAGAACACAATGAGAGACTGACTAAAGTGCTACAGAGCATACGCCGGAATGGACTGAAGCTCAACAAAGCCAAGTGTCAGTTTGGCGTCCAGGAAGTTACTTTCCTAGGAGATAATCTATCTGGTAAAGGAATAGAGCCAGATATGGAAAAAGTAAACGCCATACTCAAAATGCCCCGACCCACTGACAAAAAAAGGAGTGCTACGCATCATGGGGATGATAAACTTCATTGGAAAGTTCATTCCTAACTTGTCAGCCAAGACAGCCTGTCTGCGAGACCTGCTACATAAAACAAATGTGTTCGCATGGACAGAAAGACATGAACAAGAGTGGATAAACCTCAAAACAGTGCTGACAACCACACCTGTACTCACCTTCTTTGACCCAACAAAAAGAATCAAAGTGTCAACGGATGCATCAAAAGATGGCCTAGGTGCGGTCTTGCTACAAGCAGAGGGTGAAGATTGGAAGCCTGTTGCCTATGCCTCCAGGTCTATGACTGATACTGAGTGTCGATACGCCCAGATCGAAAAGGAATGTCTAGGATTGGTAGTTGGACTAGAAAAGTTTCATGGCTACATATATGGACTTCCCACCTTCACAGTTGAGACAGACCACAGCCCTCTGGTTGCCATCATAAAAAAAAAACCTGAATGAGATGTCTCCAAGGATTCAACGACTCATGATGAAGCTGCAAAGATATGACTTTGAACTGATCTACACACCAGGCAAATACATAGTGTTAGCAGATGCACTATCCTGAGCACCCACAATGAGTCATGTGAGCTCTACTGAAGAAGACGTGGATGTTCATGTGAGTATGGTCACTGCTGCGTTGCCCGTGTCAGACACAAAATCAAAGCAAATAGCAGAAGAAACAGTAAAAGATACAGGCCTAGAAATTCACTTGGGCGCGGGCAGCTCGCTCGCGCCCAAAAGTTAGCGCTGGGCGGGGAGGCATTAGCGCACGCCGTAAATTCGTCTTCTGTGCCCCAATTCGGAAGCGGGCGCTATACCAGGGTGTGCCCGCCTCCGTTTGGGGCGCTGCAACTGAATATCGGCGCGCTAGTTGCCGCAGCGCCACCCGATGCGGTGCGGCAGGCTGCGGTACTGCAGGCCTCCTCCTTCTCTTAAGGGGGAGGTGCCTGCAACGGCCGGAGCCCCGATTGCGAGTGCCGACAAAAGAACCCGGCACAACGGAGAAGTGCCGGGCTCCACGGAAACCAGCCGGCAATGCCGCTGCGGGGGGTGGAGGAGGCCGGGGAAGGAGGTGCGGGCAGGCGGCCGCCGAAAAAGCGGCCGGCCGCACTTTCCGCTTTAAAGCGCCCCACTATGGCAGCAGGACGGCCCCGTTTTCTGGTCGATGTTTGCGCCCGCTTCGGAGGAGGCGGCCGCAAATAAATATGGGGATCGGCGCGGTTTCGGGGCGTTACGGGCCACCGCGCACACCAATGACGTCATCGGTCCCGGCGCAGCGCTAACGGCTACCGCCGCCAATACCGCTGCACTCAATTTCCGCGTTACCACCCCGCCGGCGCAAAAGACCTCTTTAGGCGCTAAGTGGGCGCAAGGCCCACTGAATTTCTAGGCCACAGTGTTACAAACAGTAATAGAGAACATTCATCATGGTTGGCCAAAAGGTTCCTGTCCAAAATATTTTCACATAAGGTCAGAATTGAGTGTCGCAAGTGGACTATTACTAAAGCAGAACAGGATAGTCATTCCACAGGCTCTACGTCAAGACATGCTCAAAAGGATTCATGAGGGACACCTTGGAATTGAAAAATGCAAAAGGAGGGCAAGAGACACTGTTTATTGGCCTGGCATAAATAAGGACATTGAGAACATGATAGGCAAATGTGAGACATGTCAGAAACACCAAAACAAACAAGCAAAGGAACCAATGATAGTAGCTGACATACCAACAGCACCATGGCAAAAGGTTGGTATGGACCTTTTTCATTTAAATGGTAAAGACTATCTAATAGTGATTGACTACTATTCTAACTATCCTGAGATGGTGCTGCTCTCAAGCACCACAGCAAGCAATGTCATAATGCATGTGAAATCCATCTTCGCCAGACATGGAATTCCCAGGATTGCCGTTAGCGACAATGGTCCGTGCTTCAACTGTAAGGAGTGGCAACAGTTTGCAGCACATTATGACTTTCAGCACATCACATCCAGTCCTTTGTATGCTCAGTCAAATGGTAAGGCAGAGAAAGGTGTTCAAGTTCTCAAGCAGCTACTGAAGAAAGCGACAGAAAGCAAGTCTGATCCTTATCCCTGCTGAGCTACCGAGCCTCACCTTTAGACTGTGGTTCTTCACCTGCTGAACTACTAATGGGTCGCAAGTTGCGCACCACGCTACCCTGCTGTGCAAAAGAACAGCAAAGTGAGGAACTGAGACAGAGACTTCAACTGTTAAAGCTGAAACAGAAATCATACTATGACAAGTCATCCAAAACTCTGAAACCATTGACAAGGGATGATGTTGTCAGGATTGAGGATCCAGATGCATGGAACAGGAAAGCTACAGTTCTTGAGGAAGTAGGACCAAGGTCATACACTGTTAAAACTGAGGAAGGACAGATTCTCAGGAGGAACCGCCGTTCCCTCCTAAAAACACAAGAGACTATTCAAGAGCAGATTGATGACAATGCCGCAACTGCATCTTGTCATTCACCGCCAGAACAATCTCATGAAAACACATCAGACTTACCCGTGTTGAGAAGATCCACACGTGAAGTAAAAAAGCCTGATAGACTTAATCTTTGAGTACAATGTAAAGCTTTGAAAATGTGTTGACTGTTTTGAAAATGTTTATGTTTATAGAGCACTAACAAAAGTGTTACTGATATTATCTTTATTGTTTTCTTGAAAGTTGATTGATATTGATTTTGTTAAACCTCAAAGAAAGGGGGATGTAATGATCAATAACATATCATTCTATAGTGGACACTAGGTGGAGCCGTAGAGCTGTGTAGAGCTGTATATAGCTGTATGTATAAGACTACACTACCCAGCTGTATGTATATTAAGACTACATTACCCATGAGGCACTAGGCTACCCACAAGGCAGCAGTCAAGATGGAAGCCTCTACAGATACTGTACCTAGTCCACATGTGCTCATTGAAAGTGTCTAGCAAAAGCTAGCTGTGTTCATAATAAGAATGTCTATTTATTAATGAACCCGTTCCCCAGGCCTGCTGCTACCTGTTCCCCAGGCTTCCTGCTACCCGTTTCTCAGGCCTCTTGCCACCCATTCCCCAGGCTTCCTGCTACCCATTTCCCAGGCCTCTTGCCACCCGTTCCCCAGGCTTCCTGCTACCCGTTTCCCAGGCCTCCTGTTACCCATTCCCCAGGCCTCTTGCCACCCGTTCCCCAGGCCTCTTGCCACCTGTTCCCCAGGCCTCCTGCTACCCGTTCCCCAGGCCTCCTGCTACCTGTACCCCAAGCCTCTTGTTACCCGTTCCCCAAGCCTCCTGGTCTCTTACTTGCCTCGCTCAGAGCCTGACACTCACTCCCTGCCCTGACTTACATCCACACTCTCATTTGCTTCTGGGCCTCTGAATGGCAGTCATGATCAATGCCATCGGAGATAAGCTCACTAGCTAAACAGGGTATCACTGCTCGGATCCATGGATCAGATAAATAGGGCATTCTTCACCGAAGCTAAAAGGGAAAAAAGTGAGCGGGGCATAAATAATGTGCTCCATTTCAGTTGCCAGACGTGAAGGAACATGAGTATTAATTTGAGCTTCTCCTGAGGCAAAATCTTGACATAGAATACGCTCAACATCATGAATATTAAACTAGGCCTGGAAATAAGTCTGCAGTCGTTCTTCAGTCTGATTCATTACACTGTTCTGTGGCGGTACCACCGGTTGTCCCTTACATTGAGATATATAATTCCCTTTAACTTACCTTACTGTATGTATAACTTACCTGTTTGGGCCGTTGCCCCTTTAACCTACCTGTTTGGGCCGTTGCCCCTTTAAGACGCGCCCTAGCGTGCTGACGTCATGTCACGTACCACGTGACGTACGTGCGGTGGCCGCCGGCCCGACTCGGCCTTCCAGGACGGCCGCCGGCACAGCCCGGCCTCGCGACTTCGGCCGCATCGGCCAGCCGATGGGAGCGACGCGATCTTCCGCTCCCGCGGCAAGCACCGGCTCAGCCTGGCCTCCCGCTCCCATGACTTCGGCCTCAACGGCCAGCGACGCAACGACGCGCATCACGTGACGCCCTAAGCGCGGGAAACGCGAACAACGTGATGACGTCACAACACAAACGTGATGACGTCATCACGCTCTCCACAGGACTGCGAACTCAATCCTCGTGGAGTCCCCGCTAGGACAAGACCTATACCACGGTGCTCCTACAGTCAGCCATCTTACCTGCCATCTTACCTGATGTAATTAGTCTGTTCCTGTAAATAAACAACTTGTTAATAGTTCGTCGAAGTCAAACTCTCTTATTTAGTGGCGATCTACACGAACCGCTACAGTTCACTGCTTCATAGATGTTAGAAGATTATATTTACAGTGACATACTCAACTCTTCACTCGTTTATATATATTGTGAGGATTTGCTTAGAATCACCAAACTCTGCTATTATCTTATATATAATATATACATGGGACGAGAAATTAGGTCACCTCGTGCCTGAAAGGTCACCAAAATGGCGGGCAAGAAGTGCGCCGACCACCATATTGCACACAGACAAACAATAGGCGACCTATGCCCACACCGTAAGCAGGAATTACACCCTTTGCAAGTGCAAATAAGGGAACTAACGCCTGCCTGAGGTCCCCACTCCAACAGTGGCATACTCTGAGGCAACCAGCGTCATCACTGGCTACACTTGAGTGCTCCTTCTGACCCCACATTAAAGAACCTGATTGCTGGTCCTGGGCCATTGATACACAGAGGCTGCTGTTCTCTATAATATACACAGGGGCTGCTATTCTCTATAATATATACAGGAGCTGCTATTCTCTATAATATACACAGGGGCTGCTATTCTCTATAATATACACAGGGGGCTCCTATTCCCTATAATGTACACAGGGGCTGCTATTCTCTATAATATACACAGAGGCTGCTATTCTCTATAATATACATAGGGGCTGCTGTTCCCTATACTGTAAACAGGGGCTGCTATTCCCTATAACACACACAGGGGCTGCTATTCCATATAATACACACAGGGGCTGCTATTCTCTATAATATACACAGGGGCTGCTATTCCCTATAATATACACAGGGGCTGTTATTCTCTATAATATACACAGGGGCTGCTATTCCCTATAATATACACAGGGGCTGCTATTCTCTATAATATACACAGGGGCTGCTATTCTCTATAATATACACAGGGGCTGCTATTCTCTATAATATACACAGGGGCTGTTATTCTCTATAATATACACCGGGGCTGCTATTCCCTATAATATGCACAGGGGCTGCTATTCCCTATAATATACACAGGGGCTGCTATTCTCTATAATATACACCGGGGCTGCTATTCTCTATAATATACACAGGGGCTGCTATTCTCTATAATATACACAGGGGCTGCTGTTCTCTGTAATATACACAGGGGCTGTTATTCTCTATAATATACACAGGGGCTGCTATTCTCTATAATATACACAGGGGCTGCTATTCTCTATAATGTACGCAAGGGCTGCTATTCTCTATAATATACACAGGGGCTGTTATTCTCTATAATATACACAGGGGCTGCTATTCCCTATAATATACACAGGGGCTGCTATTCTCTATAATATACACAGGGGCTGCTATTCCCTATAATATACACAGGGGCTGCTATTCTCGATAATATACACAGGGGCTGCTATTCCCTATAATATACACAGGGGCTGGTATTCTCTATAATATACACAGGGTCTCCTATTCTCTATAATCCGAGCCTTACTTTACGGAACCTGAACTTTCCGATGCCGAGCTCAGAACGTTAGCATGTTCCTCTTCTTATGAAATAAGGGTAATTACTTCTTGGTATTAAGAGGGCTAAATTTTAAAATTTTCATCCTTTGTTTTCAAATCCCTCCGTGGCCTCACCCCTCCTTATATCTCTATAATCTCCTCCAGCCCCACACAACCCTCCAAGATAGCTCCTCTAATGCTGGACTCTTGAGCATCCTTGATTTTAATCACTCCACCATTGGCGGCTGTGCCTTCAGCTGCCGAGACCCTAAAATCTGGAATTCCCTCCCTAAATCTCTCCGCCTCTCTACCTCTCTCGCCTCCTTTAAGACGCTCTTTAAAACCTCTTAGACCAAGCTTTTGGTCATCTGCCATAATATCTCCTTATGTGGCTCGGTGTCAAATTTTGCTTTATAACGCTCCTGTGAAGCGCCTTAGGACCAGTTTTACTATGTTAAAGGCGCTATCTAAATGCAAGTTGCTGTTGTTGTTTTTCTTGGGTGGACTCCAGGGAGACTTCAATGCGGAAGAACATCAGTCAAGGTGTAGAAGGAGCTGCCGATTCGCTTTTGCCCGTTTTGCACTATCGCACAAGAACAAATTTACCCCCAAAATTTAACAAAAATGTAGATGTAAGGGGTATCTGTAAAATTGGTCAAACACCTCCCTTCCATTGTTAACCCACTACGCTGCATCTTGCTCCCGTGCTAAAATGGATCAATGAAAATTAGCCTTAAAAAACAAACTTGTTTGTTGAGACCTTGCTAACCCCCTGTCACGGGAAACGTCAGCAGAATGGCTCAAGGGGAATAGGAAGGAAATTTGGTGACTGCTGACTTAAGAACCATGAGTCACTTATACAAATGGACAAGACATCAACTCAACTAATAGCTCTTTTTTAAAAATGCTATAAACTAGCAGATTGCCCCTGAAGGGTTGGGATTTGAGCCAGTTGAATGTTGCAGTCAAACGACACAGCATGACAACCTAGTTTCGGTTGAAACTAGTTGAAACCACAAATGGAACAGATGGTCAGAAACTGAACTACAAAAATGATTAAGCATGTGGAGATATGAGAAGCTGCAATAACAAGGTTAACATTTGCAGAACAATCAGGTTACGAAGTAACAACTGTCACGCGGATGTATGTAAGGTATATTTGATTAACCTTTGAGCCATGTCCAATCACGAGTCACTGACTCGTGATCGGCTGAAGCCACGATGAAGCAAGAATGGACCCTGCGGCCCAGATAACGGGACAAACTTAGATAAAAGACAGAACTGAAAGAAGGGGCTTAGCTAACGATGTAAAGTTATAATTAGGTTGTTTTTGAAGGAATATAATTGGGCCGGATTGGCCAAGGAATAAGTAATGTAATAACGGCTATCGGTGTGCTCCAGTCTTGTACTGTATATAAGCTTGTGAATTTTGTTGATCGGGGAGAAGGTGCTCGCACAGACCGCGGGGTCTGAGACGCTTCTCCCAGAGCTCTGTTTTCAATAAACTGCACCTTTTACTTTACCACAGATTAGATGTGAATTTATTTTCACCCAACACCCCCATGGAATGTTGTCAGATAGCCTGCGATCTGAGAAGTGTGTATTTTTAATGTGTTTATTATGTTATAAATATTTATTATGTTATAAATATTTACTTCTGATATATGCTGTGATCCTCCTACACCTGAAGTGTGACAGCTTGATACAGATTTACTTAAATTATATACTGAGACATGGCTACAGAAAAATCAGGACTGGGAATACAACATGTTTAGAAAAGATAGAGAGGGAAAAAGGGGAGGTGGAGTAACAGTACTTATTAGGGATAACATAACGGCAGTAGAAAAAAGTGACGCAGCTATCAGCAAGACAAAAATAGAATCCATATGGATAGATTTAGAAGATAATAGGGGATCAATAACACTAGTAGGCGTAGTCTACAGGCCACCTAATAGTGGAAGGGAGGTGGAGGAAGAAATATGTAGACAAATTAGGGAAATGAGTAAAAAACATAAAATAATAATCATGGGAGATTTCAACTACCCTGATATTAATTGGACAGAAGAGGTAGGTAAAGGGGATAAGGGAATAGAGTTCCTACAATGTGTGCAGGACTCCTTTCTAACCCAATATGTAAAAAGTCCAACAAGGGAGGATTCGCTATTGGATCTAGTAATGGGGAATGAACCAGAGCAGATAAGAGAAGTAAAAGTAGGGGAACATCTAGGCAATAGTGACCATAATATAATATGTTTTAAGATGATAATTGAGAAGGACATAAGTATGATGAAAACCAGGTTAATAGGTTGGAGAAAAGCTGATTTTATGGAGCTGAGAATAGAATTTGGGAAAATAAAATGGGCAACAATACTGGCAAACAACGATGTAGCACAGCAATGGGAAACATTTAAAAAGGTGTTCAACAGAGTGCAGGAAAAATATATTCCACTAAAAGGAAAGAACGAACTAAACACATGATGGATGAATAAAGCCATAAGGGAACAATTGAGGGTAAGAAAAGAGGCATACATTGTAGTGTATGTGCCTTTAAGAGCCCCCTGTGTACTGTAATGCCGGTAATGGCCACTCGGGCTATATAAGCCTGTATATTGTGTTGTATCAGTTCGTTCACCTCCAGACTTTGTTCAGTAAACACCTGTGAAACTAACTCCTGCCTTCAGTGTCTCTATTAACACACGGATACAACAGTGGCGACGAATTGGAAATGGACTTACCTGCAATTCGGCAGCACCTCAAGGACATCGATTCCTCAGACGTCCAAAGCCGAAGAAAAGCAAGAAAAAAAACCCAAAAAAACTGTGGTTTCACCAGCTAGCCGAGCTGGTGGCAGGTACTGCAATAATCCTTCCTGGGCGGCGGGCTGGGGCTCCATCGGCTGGCTCTGCAGCGAGGCCAAGCAGCGAAGGCGGAGGCAAGCAGTAACAGACGGGGGGGAGCACTCGGGAGACAGATGGCGCTGCAAAGCAGGTCGGCGTTCGGACCTAGCAGGGGGGGAAAAGTCCCAGAGAGTCCGGCGGGAACGAGTCTCCACCTGTAAATAAAAAAAAAAAAATTTTAAACCGCGGAAAACAGCGTTGTCAGCAGCAGCAGTGGCGGGAAAGCGCGGGGAGCGCCATATTTTTTCTGCAGGAAAGAAAGGAAAGCGCGGGAAGTGCCATTTTTTTTCCAGGATGCCTAAGGCTGGCAATATTGATGCTTTTGATAACGATATAGAGGATTGGACCACATATGTGGAAAGAGTGGAGGTATATTGCACAGCAAATGGAATAGAAAATGATAAAAAGGCGGCAGTACTTCTAAATCTAATGGGCGCAAAGACATACGGACTGTTACGAAACTTAATCACTCCAGCCAAACCAAAGGACAAGAATTTTAAGGAAATTGTTGATACCCTACAGGAGCACTTAAACCCAACACCGCTGCTGATAGCGGAACGATTCAAATTCTTCAAGAGGAATCAGCACAAGAATGAAAGTAACGCTGATTACCTCACCGAATTAAGAAAGCTATCAAAGCACTGCCAATTCGGGGCAGAACTGGCAGATTCTCTTCGAGACAAATTCGTCTGCGGTCTCCTAAGTGAAGGAACACAGAAAAGGCTGCTTTCTGAGAAAGATTTGACACTGGACAAGGCTTTCAGTATGGCTGTATCATACGAAGCAGCCGCAAGAGGAGCTGCAGAGATACAGCAAAAGACACAGGACTTCGGCACCCATGAAATGACACAGGGTTTTGAGAGATGTTATCGCTGCGGCAGATCCACCCATGACCAGAGGGACTGCTGGTTCAAGGACAAAGCATGCAGGCAATGCGGAAAGATTAGACACATTGCACAGGTATGCCGATCTGGACAAAAAAAATCCACGGACAGGAAAAAAAAAATCAATAAAGAAAAGTACAGAAAGGTACAAATGATGACGGACAGTAGCTCCGAAGACCAGAAGAGCGATAGCGACTCCGGAAACAAGAGACTAAGCTGTCTCAAATTACATAATGTAATTGCCAAAGAAGATTACCAGACCATTTGGGTTACCCTCACAATAGCAGGGTCCCCAGTTAAAATGGAGCTAGATACAGGATCAGCTCTGACCGTCATAAATCGACGGGATTACAAGCGGCTATTTCCGCATATACCTTTAAAAGACACATCCATTATCTTGAAAACATATAGCAGAAAGTATACCCCAAAGGAAAAATAAGGGTGCCTGTTGTATACAACGGCAAGGAAATACAGAAGTTGTATTTATACGTTCTACAAGATGGTGGTCCACCGCTGTTGGGACGTGAATGGATCAGGAAGATACGTTTAGACTGGCACTCCATTCAGGCACTGACGGTGACCAGAAAGGAAAAAAATGATGATGACGTCATACCTGAACGATTAAAAGACATCTTGGCCAACGCCAAGGAAGTGTTTCAAGAGAAACTAGGAACCTTGAAAGGCATCACCGCCTCAATAAAAGTGGAAGATGCGGCAATTCCCAGGTTTTTTAAGGCAAGGCCGGTGCCATACGCAATTTGTCCAGCAGTCGAGACAGAGCTGGAGAATTTGGAAAAGGCAGGCATATTATCCAAGATAGATTGGAGCAAGTGGGCAACACCCATCGTCCCAGTCATGAAGAAAACGTTGAATAATGATAAATCTGAAGAACAGAGAAAAATTCGCATCTGTGGAGACTTCAAGGTGACTGTAAACCCGGTCCTTCACACGGTACAGTATTCTCTTCCGAGGATAGAAGATATTTTCGCCTCACTGTCCGGAGGGAAACGTTTCACCAAAATTGACTTGGCACAGGCATATCTACAGATGGAGGTTGAAGAGGCCTCTAAAAAGTATCTCACGATAAATACACACAAAGGCCTGTACCAGTACAATCGACTGGTTTTCGGAGTAGCATCAGCTCCAGCTATCTGGCAAAGAGCTATAGTAACATAGAGATAGGAACAGGAGTAGGCCATTCGGCCCTTCGAGCCTGCTCCGCCATTCAATGAGATCATGGCTGATCCTCGTCTGAGATCATAGCTGATCTTACCAGTTCAGTACCCCGTCCCCGCCTTTTCTCCGTAACCCTTAATCCCCTTAGCCTTCAGAAATATATCCAATTCTCTCTTGAAAATATTTATTGAATTAGCCTTCACAGCCCTCTGTGGCAGGGAATTCCACAGGCTCACCACTCTTTGAGTGAAGAAATTCTTCCTCATCTCTGTTTTAAATGATTTGCCCGCTATTTTTAGACTGTGGCCCCTGGTTCTGTGCTCCCTGGCCATTGGAAACATTCTCTCTGAATTCAGCCTGTCCAGGCCTGCCATAATTTTATATGTTTCGATGAGATCCCCTCTCAATCTTCTAAACTCCAGTGAGTACAAGCCCAAACTATTTAATCTCTCTTCGTAGGTCATTCCCGCCATTCCAGGTATCAGCCTGGTGAATCGCCGTTGCACTCTTTCCATGGCAAGAACATCCTTCCGCAGATGGGGCGACCAAAACTGTACACAATACTCCAGATGCGGTCTCACCAGCACCTTGTACAGCTGTAGCAAGTCCTCCAAGGGATTCCGGGGACTCAATGCTACCTAGACGACATCCTTGTAACAGGAGAAAACGACAACGAGCACCTTGCCAATTTGGAGCAGGTGCTCACTAGGCTGAGAGAACGGGGCCTACGAGCAAATCGCCCCAAGTGCGAATTTTTCCAGAAACAAATATCATATTGTGGCCACATAATTAATAAGGAAGGGTTGCATAAGTCACCTGAAAAAATTGAAGCGGTCATAAAAGCCCCAGCACCTGAAAATGTTTCACAATTAAGGTCGTTCCTGGGATTGATAAATTACTATCATAAATTTTTACCGAACTTATCAACTCTTCTGCACCCTCTTAATGAACTGCTACAAACAGGAGCAATTCGGAAATGGAGCGAAGACTGTAAACGTGCCTTCCATAAATGCAAAGACTTAATCACGTCCAAGGAAGTTTTGGCTCATTACAACCCATCACTGCCAATCAGACTGGCGTGCGATGCATCCCCTTACGGCGTAGGAGCGGTATTATCACATAGATTCCCTGATGGCTCGGAACGGCCGATAGCTTTTGCGTCACGCTCATTGAACTCAGCTGAGCGTAACTATGCCCAAATCGACAGGGAAGCACTCAGCCTGGTATGGGGAGTGAAGAAATTCAACCATTACCTACACGGACAAAAATTTACCTTGTTGACTGACCATCAACCCCTCATCTCCATATTCAACCCTAAAAAGGGTGTTCCCATTATGACAGCGCAAAGGCTACAGAGGTGGTCCCTTTTTCTAGGGGCACACCAACATGATATAGAATACAAAGGATCAAAACAGCATGGGAATGCTGACGGTTTATCGCGCCTACCATTGCCAACGGTAGAAGAGGCACCTACAGTAGACCCAGTGGAGATGTTCCACTCTACCATAGTGGAATGTCTACCAGTAACAAATTCTGCCATTGAAAGGGAAATGAGAAATGACCCGACTCTCTCACGGGTCTACGATTTAACAGTGAAGGGATGGCCAGCACATGGCGAACCACTGTTGCCAGCATTCTCGCAAAGAAGAGAACAGCTGTCAGTGTGCCGAGGAACCTTGATGTGTGGATCCAGAGTGGTGATTCCACCCAAACTACAGGATAAAGTGCTAAAGGAGCTTCACGAGGGGCATCTGGGTGGAGTGAAAATGAAGAACCTAGCCAGGGCGTTTGTATGGTGGCCAGGTATCGATGGAGACATCGAAGAAATGACCAAGAGCTGCCTAGGATGCCAGAAGGTCCAAAACGCTCCACCACAAGCCCCTCTACATCCATGGGAGTGGCCCTCATCTCCATGGCAAAGGGTACACATCAACTTTGCTGGTCCATTTATGGACTCAATGTTCTTAATCGCGGTTGATGCACACTCCAAGTGGCCGGAGGTAATAAAGATGTCCTCCACCACCACGGAAAAAACCATCACAGTATTAAGGACCATATTTGCCAGGAATGGGCTGCCTGAACAGATCTGTTCTGATAATGGACCGCAATTTGTGTCCGAAGAATTCAGGAAGTTCTTAAAAAACAATGGGGTTAAGCACTACACGTCCGCCCCATACCATCCCGCCACCAATGGATTGGCTGAAAGGTTTGTCCAGACCTTCAAGAAGGCCATAAAGGCCATGGGTAATGAAGACATAAAACTTCAGCATAAGGTAGATAACTTCTTGTTTGCATACAGGAATGCAACACATATGGTTACAAACCAAACTCCCGCCATGATGTTCTTCAATAGAAGCCTAAGATGCCGGCTGGATTTGATCAAGCCAAACATCAGAAGGGACGTGGAGAACCGGCAATTTCAAGGCATGAATGAAAGGCCAACTAGAACCTTCCAGATAGGTCAACAAGTTTTGGCTCGGGACTACCGTACCGAGAAATGGCAGCCTGGAACTATTTGCACATGACTAGGACCGCTGATGTATACCGTGGACATTGGAGAAAGCATAATAAGGCGCCATGCTGACCAGATCATAGAGTCATCTGAAAAGGGACAACCTACACCACAACTCTATATGCCTAATGATGAAGTAGAGATACCCATAGTATCTACCTCCGATCCGGTGATACTGGAACCAGATGAACCCGACACTGGCATTCAAGCCGAATCAGCCTTGCCAAAAGAACCTACTACACCACCAGAAACTACTACACCACCGAGGCGTTATCCGGACCGAGTCAGGAAGCCTCCAGAGAGACTGACTTATAATTGATTAACTGCAGCAATGTGTAGATTATTGTTCTTGTAACATGTAATTAATGATTACTTAAAATATTATGTACTGGTTGGTTAAAAGGGGAGGAATTGTAGTGTATGTGCCTTTAAGAGCCCCCTGTGTACTGTAATGCTGGTAATGGCCACTCGGGCTATATAAGCCTGTATATTGTGTTGTATCAGTTAGTTCACCTCCAGACTTTGTTCAGTAAACACCTGTGAAACTAACTCCTGCCTTCAGTGTCTCTATTAACACACGGATACAACATACATTAAGTACATGGACAGCAGGGGATTGCATGATAAGTGAGAATACGAAGAGATTAGGAGAGAAGTCAAAAAAACAATTAGGAAGGCAAAGAGGAACTATGAAGTTAAATTATCATGGAACATAAAACAAAATATAAAATATTTTACAGGCACATTGATTAAAAAAAAAGGAAGGCTGGGATGGGAATAGGGCCATTAAGTGATAGGCAGGATAATACCACAGGTAACAATAGAGAGATGGCAGAAATATTAAATAATTATTTTGCTTCAGTATTTACCAGGGAGGTAGAGCAGGTGGACATGACATTGGATGATGAGATTAGTAATGAGATAAGTGCATTTAAAATTTAAAAAGGGATATATATTAAATTAATTAATCAAACTCAAAGAGGATAAAACCCCTGGTCCGGATGGATTGCATCCACGCATTGTAAAAGAATCTAGGGAAGAGATAGCAGAGGCATTACTACACATATTTAATAATTCATTAGAAAAAGGTGTAGTGCCAGAAGACTGGCGGATAGCTAACATAATACTTATATTCAAGAAGGGAGATAGAACATGGCCAGGGAATTATAGACCAGTCAGCTTAACATCGGTGGTAGGAAAAATAATGGAATCCCTACTAAAGGAGAAAATAGAAGAACATCTAGAAACCAAAAATAATAAGGAATAGTCAGCATGGATTTCAAAAGGGAAAGTCTTGCTTGACCAACCTCATTGAATTTTTTGAAGAGGTAACAGAGAGAGTAGACATTGGTAACGCAGTAGATGTAATTTATCTAGATTTTCAAAAGGCCTTCAATAAGGTACCCCATAATAGACTGATGAACAAGGTCAGAGAATGTGGAGTCAGGGGACAAGTAGCAGAATGGATAGCTAGCTGGCTTCAAGACAAAAAGCAGAGAGTAGGAGTAAAGGGTAGCTATTCACAGTGGCAGAAGGTGGGTAGTGGTGTTCCACAAGGATCAGTGCTGGGACCACTGTTGTTCACAATTTAGGCCCAATTTTCCGATCGGAGGCTTCCTGCGTGCGGATGCCTCCGATCTGGAAAAATCTACGAACTTACCTGCTGGCTCCGTAGGTCCCGGCACTTCCGATCCTGGGCCTCTCCTGGTGCGCGCGCAGAGGCCCAGGTATCCCAGGGGTGCAAGCGGTTCGCAAGCATTCCTAGGATCACGTGGGCCATGGGGAACCAATCAAAGAAGAGAATCCCCCTTCACACTTTTGATAGGTCTCTCCGCATAGACCTGTCAAAAGTATGAATGGGGATCACTCAAAAAACACAATAAAACATTAAATAATTTTTTTTTTAATCACATCTAAAAACCGAAAGTTTTTTCGTTCAACGTAAGTCGTGCGCACGACATGACCAGAGTGGCGCACAACTTACGCTGAGCAGGGCAGAGGGTCACAGAGTTCCCTCCTGGGTAGGAGATTGCAGGCCGAGCCGGGCAGTGTGAAGGAGGTACCGGGAGAGTGAACCCAACAATACAGCGGCCCGTCCGATATTCTTTTCTCCCCCCCCCCCCCGACCCAACCCAACCCGAACCGAACCGCGGCCCGTCCGATATTCTTTTCTCCCCCCCACCCGACCTGACCCGACCCCCGACCCGACCCGCGGCCCGTCCGCTATTCTTTTCTCCCCCCCCCCGACCCGAACCGTGGCCCGTCCGATATTCTTTTCTCCCCCCCGACCCCCGGACCCCCCCACCGACCCCCCCCACAGACCCCCCCCGACAACCTCCCCCGACCCCCCCCCGACGACCCCCCCGACGACCGACCCCCGACGACCCCCCCCTGACCTGAACCGCGGCCCGTCCGATATTCTTTTCTCCCCCCCAGATTTGCAGGCCAGCTTAGTAGGAGTCAGCCGATATCCGGCTTTCCAGAGAAGCAGGAAGGGGAATGAGACACGAAACAGTCGCAAGAGGTAGCCTGAACTTTTAAAATTTATATTAAATACACATTTCCCAGTCTTATAATAATACCTTCTAAAATCCGAAAAATTCCGAAAACCGAAACTCAGCTGGTCCCAAGGCTTTCGGATAAGGGATAGTGTACCTGTAGTATAGATGCATTTGAGGGGAGGCTAGACAAGCATATGAGGGAGAAGGAATAGAGGGTTAAGTTGATAGATTTAGATGAGGAAAGACGGGAGGAGGCGCGAGTGGAGCATAAACGCCAGCATGGACTGGTTGGGCCGAATGGCCTGTTTCTGTGCTGTATATCCGATGTAATCCTACGTAATATAGCACGTCAGAAATATGGTACTGAAGAATACAAATCCCTCAGAATATTGCTCATAGTTTTTATCTAGCACTCTACAAACTTAATACTCAAATAAGTCCATCTTCCCTCCCTAAAACCTGTTCTTATCACTTGTCAGCTTTGGCTCAGTGGGTACCACCCCTGCCTCTGATTCAGAAAGTTGTGGATTCAAGTCCCACTCCGAGATTTGAGTCCATAATCCAGGCTGACACTCGAGTGCAGTACTGAGGGAGCCTCCGATGCACCATCAAAGGTACTGTCTTTCAGATGAGTCGTTAAACCGAGGCTCTGTCTGCCCTCTCGGGTGGACGTAAAAGATCTCACAGCACAAAAAGAATAGGTGAGTTCTCCCTGGTATCCTCTCGGACAATATTTATCCCTCACCATTTTCAGCATTTGCTTATGGTGCAAGTACAATATTTACTGTTTTATTCTCCCCTCCTCTCACATTCAGGCAAGTATTTTTTCTTTTTAACTTACCATTTTGGTGGCAGCCTCCATTCATTCCGTTAGGGACCATTGATTAGGCTGTATGTCGGCCTGGTTTTCTTGAACGTAGCCAGCCCGGCTGCATTCAAGGCAGCCTGATTTTGCAAAGGGTCCTCAAACAGGCGCTCGGCTCCCTACTGGCATATGCAAAAAGCCTAAAGCCTGTTTCAGGCACGGACATGGACGCCTGATTTTCTGCCTTTACCAATATGGCGAGCGGAGCACTTCCAGTTGGTAATGACCGCAAGCACCCCATCTGCTTCAGCGCCCGTATTGCCCCTGAGAAACGGGTGCGGCGCCATCAGATTTCTACTCCATGATGCTTTTGAGATGTGAGGCCATACTTTAGACTGTGACATGTTTGAGGGATCTGATGCTACAGAAGCTGACTGGACACAGGTCTTAGCTACATCAAGACAGAGATAATAACCGTATTGAAAAGGGAATTGGGTACATATTTGAAAAGTGGGAATGTAAAAGGGTAAAGGGAAAGGGCAGGGAAATGGGATTCGAGTATAACAGACCAAACTTTCTGAGTCCCAAAGCAGCAGTGGGATCTTCCACATGGCGAGCGACTTATTATAAGATTCGGGCAATGCTCCTGTGATTTTCAGATGAGCCGTGAGCTGAGTGCGAGGCCCCACCTGTAATGCAGGAGCTTTGGAACATTCCATCTGATCAGCTCCAACTAAAGAGCCGGTACAACCCTGAATGGCATCCTTCTGTGTTGTAATTTCTATCATTATATCGACTTCCAGTAACGATACTTTACTGTCTATAATATATCAAGCATCTTACATCTGTGATCAATTCCCACCTACAACACCTTACTTCCTGTTGTCACTTTTTGTCATACTTTCATGTCGACTTCTTCCATTATAAATTCCCATGTCTTTATTTATAATGGCAACTGGCTATGTAAACCTGTCACGCTGTAATTACACCCTCCCGCCAGAGGTGGCGACGCAGCACCTCATCTCCCAGCTCCGCAGCCCATCCTGCAGGGAAGCTGCTAAGCTTCAACCGACTCTACGGGAGGAATTTTGCCAGTCCTGGGGAGGCGGGTATGGAAGCGGGACTGCCGGGAAAATGGCAGAAACTGGGAGCGGGTACCGAACCCGTTCCCAACCACCTCCATGCCATCTTCCTGGGAGGCAGGTCCCCGACTCGCGCAGGGACCCATCTCCTCAAGGCGGGAAAGGGATTAGGTGAGAGGGGTCGAACATTCCACTGTGGAGGTGAGTGATGGGTGCAAGTGTGGAGAGGTAAGTGTGGGAGGTGAGTGTAAAGTGTTAGAAAAAGTTTACTTACCTTTGCTTCTTCCTGCAGGCTTCAACCCTTGGGGATCCGGAGGTGCCTCATCTCAATGGCAGAGATGACAGAATGGCTGCTGCATTCTCCGATGCAACAGCCATCTGATTTCTGCTAAAGAAAGCGGTTTGGTGAGTCTTCAGTACAAGGACTCACCAAAGAACAGAGATTGTCAGTGTTTGACAGCTTCTCAAAAATTTTTGACAGATGAAACGTCATACGCTGACGTCCTCTGTCACCGGCTTTCCCTTAATATTGGCCTGCTAAGCCCGCAGGGCGGGCTTAACAAGGTCAATCAAGGGAAAATAGCGTGGGTTGGCTGGACGTTGTTGGGGCGGGACTAAAACCCGACAAGCAGCAGTCCCACCCCCAACACGCCCCCATTGAGAAAATCCAACCCCACCTCTCTGCTTTCAGAATTGTCGTATGTTTTGCCCTTTAACTATAGATAATATTAATTCAGTCCATTAGATAAAAATAAGGGCAAAATTGTGGCTTTAAAATGAGGACAGAATTATGTGTGCACACCCTGGTCCAATACTCCCCTCCCCACCCCCCACCACCCCCCCCCCCCCGCCGCACCCAACCCTACTTGGCCTGAAGATGACGCTTGGTCCTGATTCACGGACAATGGGCTACTTTGTAAAAGTTCAATTCGGGTTTGTTTGAAGGAAATGTATAAACAAATTAGTTATGCCCATGTGTAGCACCACTGGTAAAATGCAGTCACATGATTTAGCACCCCACTGATTGTATCACATATCATTTTAAGCAGCGGCAAACATTTTTGGGAAGTGTTACAGCTCAACCTTTAGAGTGTTAGTGAATTTATACTCCGTTCAATGATTCTCCGGGAATGAAATAAACATCTCGGCTTCTCTGCAGACTTCAGTGAGTCACAACATTTGCATGCACCCTGTTTAGAAAGAGAGAATTTAGCTTGTCACATCTATCAGGATGTCCCAAATGGCTTTACGTATAATGAATCACAAGCCACTATTGTCATTTGGTGAACGCAACAACCAATTTGCACACAGCAAGATCCCACAAATTTCACTTGGAGTTAAGTCTTTTTTATTGGTTGTCAGCTGAGGGAGGAATGTTGGCCAAGACACCGGGAGAACTCCCTGCTCTTCTTCCAACGGGCTGTGGGCTCTTTAACATCCATTTCAAGAAAGTAGGAAAGCACTTGCACTTTACATGGTCTTCCATGACCTCAAAGTCCCAAAGTACTTTACAGCCAATGAAGTACTTTGTGAAGTGTAGTCACTAATGTAATGTAGGCAACGCGGCAGCAAATTTGTGCACAGCAAGCTCCCACAAACAGCAATGTGATATTGACCAGATAATCCGTTTTTTAGTGCTACTGGTTGAGGGATAAATTTTGGTCAAGACACTGGGGATAACTCCCCTGCTCCTCTTCGGTATCATGCCATTGGATCTTTTGCGTCCACCCGAGACAGCAGACGGGGCTTCGGTTTAACGTCTCATCTGAAAGGCGGCACCTCCAAGACAGTGCAGCACTGCATTGGAGTGTCAATCGATGTTTTATCCCATGTGTAACACACTCCAGCCTGCGTTTTATCCCGTGTGTAGCACACTCCAGCCTGCGTTTTATCCCGTGTGTAGCACACTCCAGCCTGCATTTTATCCTGTGTGTTGCACACTCCAGCCTGCATTTTATACCGTGTGTAACACACTCCAGCCTGCATTTTATCCTGTGTGTAACGCACTCCAGGATGTGTGTTATCCTGTGTGTAGCACACTCCAGCCTGCATTTTATCCCATGTGTAACACACTCCAGCTTGCGTTTTATCCCATGTGTAACACACTCCAGCCTGCGTTTTATCTCGCGCGTGTGTGTGTAACACACTCCAGCCTGCGTTTTATCTCATGCGTAACACTCCAGGATGCGTGTTATCCTGTGTGTAGCACACTCCAGCCTGCATTTTATCCCATGTGTAACACACTCCAGGATGCATTTTATCCCGTGTGTAACACACTCCAGCCTGCGTTTTATCCCGTGTAACACACTTCAGCCTGCGTTTTATCCCGTGTAGCACTCCAGCCTGCGTTTTATCCTGTGTAACACACTCCAGCCTGGGTTATCCTGTACTGAATGGAATCTGACTATGTAGTTATCAGTAATTTAGAAAGGGCTGGAAGAACCGCTTTGTAAAATTCCCTTGTAGCTGCTAATTGAGCTCAACTATCATTGCTGCGAGGTATCAATTGGGAGCAGGAAGCTGGCTGATTCCCCTTCCCCCCTCGGCTATAGACACTGCGTCAGTCGTAGCATCTCTCCCACCACACTGGCTGGAGCAGCAAATTCACTACAGACCAGGGCTCAATCTTTCCTCCCTGCTTTGCCCAGATTACAGAATGTAGTGCACTGGGAAAATGGGCGGAGGCCCAGAATGCTGGATCACTGTCTCCTTCACATCAGACTCTGTCTCCTTCATATTTTTTTGAACTGAAGAGGATGGGAACAGTAAGCAAGTGATTACTTCATGTAATATTGAAATGTGGGCAGTACGCCCAATGTACAATTCCCCAATGTACGGGATGTTCAGTGTATCTCAACTGGGTACCCAGGGTTGCTATGGGCTGGAAATCATCCGGAAGTTCATTTATACAAGTTTATCCGAGTGTTTTTCCATTACTTCTCGTCCACGTTTTGTCAATTCCTCTCTGCGGCACTAATGCGTCCACGAATCTTTGACTTTTTATGAAAGTCGTTCTCGGGATGTGGGCATCAATGGCAAGGCCGTCATTTATTGCCCATCTCTTGAGAAGGTGGTGGTCGTGGTCCTTTTTCTTGAACTTCTGCAGTGCAACCGTCCGATACAACTGAGTGGTTTGCTAGGCCTCTTCAGAGGGCGGTTAAGAGTCAACCACGTTGGTGTGGGACTGGAGTCACACATAGGCCCAGACCAAGTAAGGACGGCAGGTTTCTTTCCCTAAAAGGCTTGAGTGAACCAGTCAGGTTTTTACGACAATCCTCAAAATGCCCTGATGGGACTTGAACTCACATTCGCTGGATTAGTAGTCCAGTAACTTAATCACTATGCTGCCATACCCAATTCAATCCCCATCGGCATCACTAGTGCTCCCAGTGAGTTCCCCAAAGGGAATCCCCAATCACAACTTTCTTGCAGGAAGTAGTGGGAGGCCAACAGAGAAAGAAAGAAAGAAAGAAAGGGCTTGCATTTCTACAGCGCCTTTCACGACCACCGGACCTCTCAAAGCGCTTCACAGCCAATGAAGTAATTTTGAAGTGTAGTCACTGTTGTAATGTAGGAAAGTCATGCTGCCCCAGCGGAGCTCAGTGTCCAAGGACTGCTAATGTGTTGGGATGACTTTTGAGCCTTTTCCAAAGGCTGTAAGAATTTTTGTCCCCCTAGTCTGCCATTCCCCTTTAATTGTTTGCATCCCTCTAAGTTCCACCTATGCACATTTCTCTGCTCCCGCCGTCAGTGTGCTCCCTGCCCCTGGAGCTGTGAATAATTACGCAAATGGTTAAACCCCAGGAATGTGGTTGTGGTCAGCGTGTCCCAGTTCCGGTGGGATTTGCACTGGTTCTTAACCATTTAGAGCTGACTTATACCAGTACAGGAAAAACTGTGCCAGAGTGTTTGGCTCAGGCTTCGATACTTACAGGCCAAGATTTTCTGTGCTTCAGTGATTGTGCTACATGAAGAGCTTACCAACACTTATTTGTCGTGTTAACGGTGCTGTGCTGCGATATAAATTGAGATTTCCCATGTCAGCCTCACCAGCACTACAACCTTCCGAGAACTCTGCATTCCCCGAATTCTGGCCTCTTGCTCATCAGCCACTTCCTTCGCCCCACCACTGGCGGCCGTGCCTTCAGCCGTCTATGCCCGAAGCTCTGGAATTCCCTCCCTAAACCTCTCCACCTCTCTGCTCCTTTAAGACACTCCTTAAAATGCACCTCTTTGACCAAAGCCTTTGGTCATGTCCCCTAGTATCGCCTTCTTCAGCTCGGTATTCTTATGTTCATTAATAAATAGACATTCTTATTATGAACACAGCTAGCTTTTGCTAGACACTTTCAATGAGCACATGTGGACTAGGTACAGGATCTGTAGAGGCTTCCATCTTGACTGCTGCCTTGTGGGTAGCCTAGTGCCTCATGGGTAATGTAGTCTTAATATACATACAGCTGGGTAGTGTAGTCTTATACATACAGCTATATACAGCTCTACGGCTCCACCTAGTGTCCACTATAGAATGACATGTTATTGATCATTACATCCCCCTTTCTTTGAGGTTTAACAAAATCAATATCAATCAACTTTCAAGAAAACAATAAAGATAATATCAGTAACACTTTTGTTAGTGCTCTATAAACATAAACATTTTCAAAACAGTCAACACATTTTCAAAGCTTTACATTGTACTCAAAGATTAAGTCTATCAGGCTTTTTTACTTCACGTGTGGATCTTCTCAACATGGGTAAGTCTGATGTGTCTTCATGAGATTCTTCTGGCGGTGAATGACAAGATCCAGTTGTGGCATTGTCATCAATCTGCTCTTGAATAGTCTCTTGTGTTTTTAGGAGGGAACGGCGGTTCCTCCTGAGAATCTGTCCTTCCTCAGTTCTAACAGTGTATGACCTTGGTCCTACTTCCTCAAGAACTGTAGCTTTCCTGTTCCATGCATCTGGATCCTCAATCCTGACAGCATCATCCCTTGTCAATGGTATTAGAGTTTTGGATGACTTGTCATAGTATGATTTCTGTTTCAGCTTTAACAGTTGAAGTCTCTGTCTCAGTTCCTCACTTTGCTGTTCTTTTGCACAGCAGGGTAGCGTGGTGCGCAACTTGCGACCCATTAGTAGTTCAGCAGGTGAAGAACCACAGTCTAAAGGTGAGGCTCGGCAGCTCAGCAGGGCGAGATAAGGATCAGACTTGCTTTCTGTCGCTTTCTTCAGTAGCTGCTTGAGAACTTGAACACCTTTCTCTGCCTTACCATTTGACTGAGCATACAAAGGACTGGATGTGATGTGCTGAAAGTCATAATGTGCTGCAAACTGTTGCCACTCCTTACAGTTGAAGCACGGACCATTGTCGCTAACGGCAATCCTGGGAATTCCATGTCTGGCGAAGATGGATTTCACATGCATTATGACACTGCTTGCTGTGGTGCTTGAGAGCAGCGCCATCTCAGGATAGTTAGAATAGTAGTCAATCACTATTAGATAGTCTTTACCATTTAAATGAAAAAGGTCCATACCAACCTTTTGCCATGGTGCTGTTGGTATGTCAGCTACTATCATTGGTTCCTTTGCTTGTTTGTTTTGGTGTTTCTGACATGTCTCACATTTGCCTATCATGTTCTCAATGTCTTTATTTATGCCAGGCCAATAAACAGTGTCTCTTGCTCTCCTTTTGCATTTTTCAATTCCGAGGTGTCCCTCATGAATCCTTTTGAGCATGTCTTGACGTAGAGCCTGTGGAATGACTATTCTGTTCTGTTTTAGTAATAGTCCACTTGCGACACTCAATTCTGACATTATGTGAAAATATTTTGGACAGGAACCTTTTGGCCAACCATGATGAATGTTCTCTATTACTGTTTGTAACACTGTATCTTTTACTGTTTCTTCTGCTATTTGCTTTGATTTTGTGTCTGACACGGGCAGCGCAGCAGTGACCATACTCACATGAACATCCACGTCTTCTTCAGTAGAGCTCACATGACTCATTGTGGGTGCTCGGGATAGTGCATCTGCTAACACTATGTATTTGCCTGGTGTGTAGGTCAGTTCAAAGTCATATCTTTGCAGCTTCATCATGAGTCGTTGAATCCTTGGAGACATCTCATTCAGGTTTTTTTTTATGATGGCAACCAGAGGGCTGTGGTCTGTTTCAACTGTGAAGGTGGGAAGTCCATATATGTAGCCATGAAACTTTTCTAATCCAACTACCAAGCCTAGACATTCCTTTTCAATCTGGGCGTATCGACACTCAGTATCAGTCATCGACCTGGAGGCATAGGCAACAGGCTTCCAATCTTCACCCTCTGCTTGTAGCAAGACCGCACCTAGGCCATCTTTTGATGCATCCGTTGACACTTTGATTCTTTTTGTTGGGTCAAAGAAGGTGAGTACAGGTGTGGTTGTCAGCACTGTTTTGAGGTTTATCCACTCTTGTTCATGTCTTTCTGTCCATGCGAACTCATTTGTTTTATGTAGCAGGTCTCGCAGACAGGCTGTCTTGGCTGACAAGTTAGGAATGAACTTTCCAATGAAGTTTATCATCCCCATGATGCATAGCACTCCTTTTTTGTCAGTGGGTCGGGGCATTTTGAGTGTGGCGTTTACTTTTTCCATATCTGGCTCTATTCCTTTACCAGATAGATTATCTCCTAGGAAAGTGACTTCCTGGACGCCAAACTGACACTTGGCTTTGTTGAGCTTCAGTCCATTCCGGCATATGCTCTGTAGCACTTTAGTCAGTCTCTCATTGTGTTCTTTCAGTGTGGAGCCCCAGATGATGATGTCATCAACATAGACCCGAACTCCTTCCAGACTTTCAATTATGTGTTCCATCGCTCTATGAAAGATTTCAGATGCAGATATTATCCCGAAAGGCATTCTGAGGAAACAATACCTGCCAAATGGTGTGTTGAAGGTACAGTATTTGGTGCTCTCTTCATCCAGTTTTAGTTGCCAAAATCCTTGTGAGGCATCGAGCTTTGTAAAGTATCTGGCACCTGACATTTCACTGGTGATTTCTTCTCGCTGGGGAATCTGGTAGTGTTCACGTTTTATGTTTGCATTTAAGTCCTTTGGATCCATGCATATTCTTAGATCATTGTTCTTTTTCTTTACACATACCATGGAGTTAACCCAGTCTGTTGGCTCTTCGACTTTCCTGATGACCCCTAGTGTGGTCATTCTGTCCAGTTCATTCTTGAGCCGGTCACGCAGGGGTGCTGGAACTCTTCGTGGAGCATGTACCACTGGCTGAGCATTCTCCTTTAGCTGGATCTTGTAAGTGAATGGTAGAACTCCAAATCCTTTGAACACATCCTGGAAATTATTCACGACAGAATCCACCGAGTCATCTGGTCTGCTTATGGCACAGTTTATACGGTAGACTCTCTTGACCAGTTCTAAGTCCTCACAAGCTTTGTCACCCAGTAGTGAATCAAGTCTTTCAGCCACAACAGAAAACATGAGATGATGCACTTTGTCTTTGACTGTCACTTTGAGTCTGCATACACCTAAGCTATCTATTTTCTGTCCATTATAGTCCTTCAGTAGTACTGACTTTTTCTGTATTTTGGGCTTTTCTTTCATCTATTTTATGTCACTCATACTGATTAAGTTTACTTTTGGCCCAGTGTCCAGTTTCAATGTAACTAATGCTCCATTTATCTGCAGTGGGATCATCCATTTGTCCACTTTTACTGCATTGACTTTATGTTCAGCATTGTCCATTTCTGAGGGCTGCACATTTTCTGTATCCTTTTTGATATCGTCACATGACACCATTCCTACAAAAAATGTCTCACTTAAATCAGTGTCCTCAATCACATTAACTTGTAGCCCTTTCGTTGTTTTTACTTTTGAAAAGCATTGTTTGGCAAAGTGATTCTTTCCATTACACTTTGTGCACATTTTTCCAAACGCTGGGCATTGTCTTAACTGGTGTTTGTAACCACAGCGTTTACAATTAAAAATTTCATCCTCCGATTGCTTTTCATTTCTGTTCTGCCCATGTTTCTTCCCCTTATAGGACACAGCACCGACAGCAGCATTATCACTCATTACAATCGCATCATTATTGATTTCACTGAAAGTCTTCGCGTGCTTTCGAGCTAGCTCGCTGGCTTGGCATATTTTCACCGCGTTTTCCAAATTTAGTTCGGTTTCTCTCATCAGACGTTCCCTGACTTTTTTATCATGAATACCAAACACAATCTGGTCACGAATCATGGATGCTTTGAGCTCAGAGAAATTACATGTCTGTGCTTTCAGTTTCAGATCAGTTATAAAGCTATCAAAAGTCTCATTTTGTTGCTGTGTCCGAGAACGGAAGATGTATCTTTCATACGTCTCATTCTTTTTGGGAGAGCAATGTGCATCAAATTTTTTTAGCACATCTTCTAATTTTTCTCTGTTCTCCTCTGGATTAAATACAAATGTATTAAATACCTCTATCGCCTGTGGGCCTGCAACCGTAAGCAGCAACGCTATCTTCCTTGCGCCTGGCTTCGTACCGAATCCGATGGCTGCAATGTAGAGTTCGAATTGTTGTTTAAGAGTCTGCCAATTGTAGTCGATGTTTCCTGTGAGTTTCAAACGCTCTGGTGGCTTCAAATTCCCCATGTCGCTTTTCACAATTTTCAGCAGATCTTCACCATCCTGGTACCATCTTATGTTCATTAATAAATAGACATTCTTATTATGAACACAGCTAGCTTTTGCTAGACACTTTTAATGAGCACATGTGGACTAGGTACAGTATCTGTAGAGGCTTCCATCTTGACTGCTGCCTTGTGGGTAGCCTAGTGCCTCATGGGTAATGTAGTCTTAATATACATACAACTGGGTAGTGTAGTCTTGTACATACAGCTATATACAGCTCTACGGCTCCACCTAGTGTCCACTATAGAATGACATGTTATTGATCATTACAGGTATCAACTTTCGTCTGATTCCACTTCTGTGAGACGACACTCTGAAACGCATTGAACCTAGGCCCAGCCCTGAACCTATAGCATGCAGAATCTGTAGAATACTGAGATAACCTGGAATCTACAGAATGCAGGAGGTCACCTCATTGGCACAGGGCTTGCGGGCACCGGTGCCACCATATGAGCATGCCTGACCCATGCTGCCGGACAATCAATACCCAGGCCAACCCCCTACCTCATGAAACCACCCTTTGGGCCCCTGTATAGTAGGGCAGATAACTATTGAATCCCGGGGGTCAGTCGTTTCCCGTATGGGGCCCACGTCAGTGTTCTGGAGGCTGACATTTGCAATCTGCCCCATTGTACCGGCCTCCAGTGTTACACCTGGTATGTAATGGAGTCAGGGAAACAGGAACTCCCAATGTCGGGAACCCCCACCCCTGGACCCGCCCCCTCTGACATCGCTGGGCCTCGCGAGGAGTGGGAGGCAGGGGACGTGGCACCGCCCTTTATAACGGTCAAGCGGGATTTCCCAGAAGACCTCAGGACCTGTTTCTCAGTTATTGCCCCCTCCCCCCCCCACCACCCCAACTCCAGAATCCTGGACTGACAGTGGAATTCCGGCAGAACGGCCGAGGATATTCGGCCTCTCTGGAGGGGGGTTAGGGTTTGAGGCTGGTGGGGCCACATCCAAGTCTCCTGGCAAAAGAGCCTTGCCTTCTCGTGGGGCTGCTACCGTCTGAATTGTGGGACCCACACACCACCCCGTACCGCTGGCCATACAGGAAGGGTAGCTTTTTTTTTATTCGTTCATGGGATGTGGGCGTCGCTGGCAAGGCCAGTATTTATTGCCCATCCCTAGTTGCCCTTGAGAAGGTGGTGGTGAGCCGCCTTCTTGAACCGCTGCCGCCCGTGTGGTGAAGGTGCTCCCACAGTGCTGTTAGGGAGATGGTTCCAGGACTTTGACCCAGCGACGATGAAGGAACGGCGATACATTTCCAAGTCAGGATGGTGTGTGACTTGGAGGGGAACTTGGAGGTGGTGGTGTTCCCATGTGCCTGCTGCCCTTGTCCTTCTAGGTGGTAGAGGTCGCAGGTTTGGGAGGTGCTGCCAAAGAAGCCTTGGCGAGTTGCTGCAGTGCACCTGGTACACACTGTAGCCACGGCACACCGGTGGTGGAGGGAGTGAATGTTTTTTAAGGTAGTTGATGGGGTGCCAATCAAGCGGGCTGCTTTGTCCTGGATGGTGTCGACCTTCTTGAGTGTTGTTAGAGCTGCACTCATCCAGGCAAGTGAAGAGTATTTCATCACACTCCTGATCTGTGCCTTATGGATGGTGGAAAGGCTTTGGGGAGTCAGGAGGTGAGACACTCACCGCAGAATACCCAGCCTCTGACCTGCTCTTGTTGCCACAGTATTTATGTGGCTAGTCCAGTTAAGTTTCTGGTCAATGCTGACCCCCCAGGATATTGATGGTGGGGGATTCGGCGATGGTAATGCCATTGAATGTCAAGGGGCGGTGGTTAGATGCTTGCTTGTTCGAGATAGTCATTGCCTGGCACTTGTGTGGCACGAATTATACCTCCCACTTATCAGCCCAAGCCTGAATGTCGTCTAGGTCTTGCTGCATGTGGGCATGGACTGCTTCATTATCTGAGGAGTTGCGAATGACACTAAACACTGTGCAGTCGTCAGCGAACATCCCCACTTCTGACCTTATGATGGAGGGCAGGTCCTTAATGAAGCAGCTGAAGATGGTTGGGCCTAGGACACCGCCCTGAGGAACTCCTGCAGTGATGATTGACCTCCAACAACCACAACCATCTTCCTTTGTGCTAGGTATGACTCCAGTCAGTGGAGAGTTTTCCCCCAGATTCCCATTAACCTCAGTTTTACTAGGGCTCCTTGATGCCATACTCGGTCAAATGCTGCCTTGATGTCAAGGGCAGTCACTCTCACCTCATCTCTGAAATTCAGCTCTTTTGTCTATGTTTGGACCAAGGCTGTAATGAGGTCTGGAGCCAAGTGATCCTGGCAGAACCCAAACTGGGCATCAGTGATGCTTAACAGCACTGTCGAAGATATCTTCCATCACTTTGCTGATGACTGAGAGCAGACGGATGGGGCAGTAATTGGATTGGATTTTGTAGTGTATGTACCTTTAAGAGAGAACTACTTTTACAGCTCCTGTATACTGTAGTACCGGCAGTGACCACACCTGTATATAAGCCTTGAGCATGCCTCTGTACCCCAGTCTTGAGACTACCCTACTCCAGTAAATACCTGTTGATTGTTAAGTTACAGCATCCATGTGGTTACTGAAAAACATCATACTCCCAGAATCACGGATCTAACAGTGGCGACGAGTGTCGATTCGAATCTACCTGCAACTCTGCATTTTCCTTCGAGGATTCGCTCCGGGAGGGCGGTGGAAGAAAGTGGAGGCCAGAAACACGGGCGTCGACCACGAGCAACCGCCCAGTCATCCGGCAGAGAGTGAACATCGCAGGGGAGGCTGTGGAGAGCCGGGCTTGGTTCCCCAGCCACGACGATCAGCAATAGACTGACGACAGGTACAGCGCAGACCCTTCCCGGACAGCGGCGGCTGGAGCCGACCGACGGCGGAGAGAAAGCCGAGCAGCGTCGACGGGGTAAGACAGAGGGTGAAGCGCACAGGGCGCAGCCGGGGGTTGAAAACCGAGCGGCGTCGAGGAAAAACAAAACGGAGAGAGAGAGGGTAAAGCAACAGCCGGGTTCAGGACCGAGTGGCGGAAACGGGAAAGGCGCACAAAAAAAAAGAACGCGCAGAGCACAGCCAGGACTCAAGGGCTGAACAGTGTCCGCGGGGAGAAGAAGGGAGAGCGCGGGAGACGCCATTGAGCCGCGGAGAAGAAAGAAGAGCGCGGGAGACACCATTTTTAGAAGCCGCAGCGGAGAAGAAGGGCGAGCGCGGGAAGGAAGGAAAGCACGGGAGACGCCATTTTGTGCCAGCGGAGAAGAAGGGGAAGCGCGGGAGACGCCATTTTTGACAGTTAAATCACACCCAGGGATGCCGAAGAGTGGCAGTATCTCTACGTTCGACAATGAAGTCGAAGATTGGGCGACATATGTGGAACGTATTGAGGTGTACTGCAGGGCGAATGAAGTGCCAGATGCTAGGAAAGCACTGGTTTTGTTAAATTCCATGGGTGCAAAAACTTATGGGCGAAACCTAATAACCCCAGAGAAGCCTGTGAACAAGAATTTCGAAAGCATAGTGGAAATCCTACAGGACCACTTAAACCCCACACCACTGCTGATAGCAGAATGATTTAAGTTCCATAAAAGGAACCAACACAAAGACGAAAGCAAGGCTGAGTACCTAACGGAACTGCGCAATCTATCGAAACACTGCCAGTTTGGAGCGGGACTAGCAGATACATTAAGGGACAAGTTTGTGTGTGGGCTGCAAAGTGAAGGAACCCAGAAATGGTTTCTATCAGAAAAGGATCTTAAGCTGGACAAGGCGTTCAGTATGGCAGTATCACATGAAGCAGCCGCAAGGGGCGCTGCAGAGATACAACGGAGACCGCAAGAATATGGCACCAATGAAATGTCCTATGGAACAGGGAAGTGCTATTGCTGCGGCAGAACAACACATGACCAGAAGGATTGTTGGTTCAAGGACCAAGTGTGCAGACAGTGTGGAAAAGCAGGACACATAGCAAGAGTCTGCAGGTCTGGGAAGAAAACCAACAGTAAGAAATCTCCACAGGAGAAGTACAAAAAGGTACACCAGGTGATGGACAGTAGTTCAGACGAACAGAAAAGTGACACAGACTCCGGAAGCAAGGAGCTGAGTTGTCTGAAACTACATAAGGTAACCAAAATGGAGGATCACCAGACTATCTGGGTTACACTCAAGATAGACGGAGTCCAAGTGAAAATGGAATTGGACACAGGATCAGCCCTAACAGTCATAAACCAAAGGGACTACAAGCGGCTATTTTCACATACACTCTTGAAAGCTACAGAGTTGTCTTGAAGACGTACACGGGGCAAAAAGTCTACCCCAAAGGAAAAATAAGGGTGAAAGTGATATATAAAGGCCAGGAAATACCTAAAATGGATATATATGTATTGCCAGATGGAGGACCACCACTGCTAGGACGTGAATGGATCCGGAAGATACAATTAGATTGGCATTCCATACAGGCACTGAAGGTTGAGGCCAAAAAGGATGACGACGTCACACCTGGACGACTGTCAAAAATGCTAACTGACGCAAAAGAAGTGTTCCAGGAGGGACTCGGAACACTAAAAGGCATAACAGCAACGATTAAAATAGAGGAAAATGCAAGCCCAAAGTTTCTTAAGGCCAGACCAGTGCCTTATGCGATCAGACCAGCTGTCGAAGCAGAGCTGGAAGGGTTGGAACGCTCAGGAGTACTGTCCAAAGTAGACTGGAGCGAGTGGGCTACACCCATCGTTCCTGTAATGAAGAGGTCGTTGAGTAATACGCCTGGGGAACCAAAGAAGGTCCGCATCTGTGGGGATTTTAAGGTGACAGTGAACCCAGTCCTTCACACGGTACAATATCCGCTTCCATGGATTGAAGATATTTTCGCCTCGCTATCTGAAGGTAAACGCTTCACCAAAATTGATCTAGCCCAGGCGTACTTGCAAATGGAGGTAGAAGAAGCCTCGAAACAATACCTTACGATTAACACTCATAAAGGTCTTTATCAATACAACCGGCTGGTGTTCAGGGTAGCATCGGCTCCGGCTATTTGGCAAAGGGCGATGGATCAAGTCCTGCAAGGGATTCCAGGGACCCAGTGTTATTTGGACGACATCCTGGTCACGGGCGAAAATGACAGTGATCACCTCGCCAACTTGGAGAAGGTGCTCACCAGATTAAAGGAATATGGGCTACGAGCTAATCGCCACAAGTGCGAGTTTTTCCAGAAGCAGATCTCGTATTGTGGCCACGTCATCGATGAAGAGGGGTTACATAAGTCCCCTGAAAAGATTGAGGCAGTAGTCAAGGCTCCAGCACCGGAAAATGTGTCACAACTGAGGTCATTCCTCGGGCTGGTAAACTACTACCATAAGTTCTTACCAAATTTGTCCACGGTATTACACCCACTGAACACCCTACTGCAAACAGGGGTACCATGGAAGTGGAATGACAAACGTAGGCGAGCTTTCCAGAAGTGTAAAGAATTGATCACATCAAAAGAGGTGTTGGCCCATTTTAACCCAGCACTACCAATTCGTTTGGCATGTGATGCATCACCCTATGGTATTGGAGCGGTGCTGTCGCACAAATTCCCAGACGGGTTGGAGAGGCCAGTAGCCTTTGCGTCTCGGTCACTAACCTCAGCCGAGCGCAACTACGCCCAGATTGACAGGGAGGCCCTCAGCCTAGTATGGGGAGTAAAAAAGTTCAACCACTATCTGCATGGGCAGAAGTTCACCTTGCTGACTGACCACCAACCACTTGTCTCCATCTTTAATCCTAAGAAGGGCATTCCAGTGATGATGGTACAACGGTTACAAAGATGGTCCCTGTTTCTAGGGGCGAATCAATATGAAATAGAATATAAAGGCACGAAACAGCATGGAAACGCTGATGGGCTATTGCGCCTGCCACTGCCTACTGTGGAGGAAGCACCAGCAGTGGACCCTATCGAGATATTTTATTCGTCAATAATTGAACGATTGCCAGTAACAAACGCGGATATAGAGAAGGGGACCCGCAATGATCCGACGCTGTCTCGGGTATATGATTTGACGGTGAGGGGATGGCCAACACATGGCAACTCACTGTTGCCAGCATTCTCATCCAGAAGAGAACAGCTGTCAGTATGCCAGGGGACGGTGATGTGTGGATCCAGAGTGGTGATTCCACCCAAGTTAAGGGAGAGAGTGCTAAATGAGCTACATGAAGGTCATCTTGGGGGAGTGAAAATGAAAAGCCTTGCTAGGGCTTATGTGTGGTGGCCGGGAATCGATCAACAAATCGAAGACCTAACCAAGAGCTGCTCAGGATGCCAGAAGGTCTAAAATGCACCACCACATGCCCCTCTACACCCATGGGAGTGGCCCTCCACTCCATGGCAACGGGTGCATATTGATTTTGCTGGTCCATTCATGGACTCAATGTTCTTAATAGCAGTGGATGCTCATTCGAAGTGGCCTGAGGTGATAAAAATGTCCTCAACCACTACAGAGAAAACGATTGCAGTCCTACGGACCATATTTGCCAGAAACAGCTTGCCAGAGCAGATTTGCTCTGATAATGGACCACAGTTTGTGTCCGAAGAGTTTCGAAAATTTATGAGAAGGAATGGGGTAAGGCATTACACATCCGCCCCGTATCATCCAGCCACAAATGGATTGGCTGAGAGGTTCGTACAAACCTTTGAGAAGGCGATAAAGGCCATGTGCGACGATGAAATTCCACTACAGCATAAGGTGGACAATTTCTTATTAGCCTACCGAAACGCGACACATGCAGTTACCAAACAGACCCCGGCCATGATGTTCTTTAACCGAAGGTTGCGATCTCGTCTGGACTTGCTTAGACCAAATGTGCGAAGAAATGTTGAGGATAAACAATTCCAGCACATCAATGAGAAGCCGACAAGGAGCTTCAATGTAGGACAACCAGTCTTGGCCCGTGACTACCGAACAGAGAAATGGCAACCCGGAACGATATGCACACGGCAGGGGCCATTAATGTACACAGTGGATGTCGGGGAGAACATTGTGAGACGCCACGTTGATCAGATCTTAGCGTCACAGGAACGAGTCAGCCCCATGTCTTGCGTACCTGGGGATGAACCCGACATACCGGTAGCATCTACCTCCGAACCAGTAGCAGTGGAACCCGATGAACTGACCGATGAAAAGGGGCCAGAATCGCCTCCGCACCAAGAACAAGAACCTCAGGAAAGGCGCTATCCCGAAAGGATCAGGAAGCCGCCCCAAAGACTGAATCTATAAATGGACTATTGTTGTTTAATGTACATGTTAAAGTGTTAATTGTTATTTGAATATTATGGGTACTACTAATCTAAAAGGGGAGGAATTGTAGTGTATGTACCTTTAAGAGAGAACTACTTTTACAGCTCCTGTATACTGTAGTACCGGCAGTGACCACACCTGTATATAAGCCTTGAGCATGCCTCTGTACCCCAGTCTTGAGACTACCCTACTCCAGTAAATACCTGTTGATTGTTAAGTTACAGCATCCGTGTGGTTATTGAAAAACATCATACTCCCAGAATCACGGATCTAACAGATTTGTCCTGCTTTTTGTGGGCAGGACATACCTGGGCATTTTTCCACATTGTCGGACAGATGCCAGTGTTATAGCTGTACTGGAACAGCTTGGCTAGAGGCACGGATAGTTCTGGAGTATAAGTCATCAGCGCGATAGCCGGGATGTTGTCGGGGCCCACAGCCTTTGCTGTATCCAGTGCGCTCAGCCATTTCTTGATATCACGTGGAGTGAATTGAATTGGCTGAAGACTGGTTTCTGTGGTGGTGGGGACTTCAGGAGTAGGCCAATATGGATCATGCTCTCGGCAGTTCTGGCTGAAGGTGGTTGAGAACGCTTCAGCCTTGTCTTTTGTACTCACGTGCTGGGCTCCACCATCATTGAGGATGGGGACATTCATGGATCCTCCTCCTCCTCCTGTTAGTTGTTTAATGGTCCACCACCATTCACGACTGGACTGGATGTGGCAGGACTGCAGAGCTTTGATCTGATCCATTGTCTATAGCATGCTGCTTCTGCTTTTTAGCATGCATGTAGTCCTGTGTTGCAGCTTCCCCAGGTTGGCACCGCATTTTTAGGTATGCCTGGTGCTGCTCCTGGCATGCTCTTTTACACTCCTTATTGAACCCCTGGCTTGATGGTAATGGTAGAGTAAGGGATATGTCAAGCCATAAGGTTACAGATTGTGGTGGAATACAAATTTGCTACTTCTGATGGTCCACAGCGCCTCATGGATGCCCAGTTTTAAGCTGCTAAATCTGTTCTGAATCTATCCCACGGTGGTAGTGCCACACAACACAATGGCGGGTGTCCTCAGTGTGAAGATGGGACGATAGTTTCATGGTCACCAGTACTGATACTAGCTTTTTATTCCAGATTTATTTAATTAAGTGAATTTAAATTCCCTAGTTGCCTTGGTGGGATCTGAACTCATGTCTCTGGATCATTAGTCCAGGTCTCTGGATTACTAGTCCAGGTACATAACCACTGTGCTACCATTCCTGGCAGGATTTCAGTCGGATCCCAGGATCTCCCCCCTTCCCCTCCCCCAAAAGGTGAAGCCCAGACGGAGTGAGGGCAGGTGAAGTGTCTTCACATGTGTCAGCCGTGGCTCAGTGGGTAGCACTCTCGCCTCTGAGGCAGAAGGTTGTGGGTTCAAGACCCACTCCACAAAACTTGAGCTTATAATCCAAACTGACACCCTAGTGTAGGACTGAGGGTGTACAGGTGTTCCTGGTTAGCCTACTTTTTTTAAATCGTTCACGGGATGTGAATGCCACTGGCAAAGCCAGCATTTATTGCCTATCCCTAATTGCCCTTGAGAAGGTGGTGATGAGCCACCTTCTTGAGCCACTGCAGTATACTTCTTTGTAGAGGTTTGGTAAGCCATTTAAGAGTCAACTGCTGTGGGTCTGGAGTCACATATAGGCCAGACCAGGTAAGGACAGCAGATTTCTTATGTTCTTACTTAAAGGATATTAATGAACCAGATAGGTTTTTACGACAATCCAGTAGTTTCATAGTCTCATTAACTGAATTTAAATTCCCCAGCTGCCGTGGTGGGATTTTGAACTCATTAGTCCAGGCCTGCTGGATTACTCGTGTCTGGATCATTGGTCCAGGCCTGCTGGATTACTATTCCAGTAACATAACCACTATGCTACCGTACCCTTAGACTCGACCTCTGTTTTCCTTATCACACAGTTGAGCTTCGCAAACCTCTGTCCCGACTCATACTGACTGTCGATAAACGACTTTAACTACAGCAAATGAGGAATTTGTTATCTGGTAGACTTGTGCCAAACCAGCAGAGGGTGCTGGTGCAAAAGGGATCGGAACACAGGAATTGCTGGATGAGTAAAGACCCAGGGTCCATCTCGTTTGCCTGCTACCATCCTGGTAGTCGCATGATCCAACGATAATGGAGTGGTTGTTGACTAATCACAGCAATCAATCTCTATCGAATAGTCTCTCCAGCAGACCCCCAGTGGTGGAGAGCTTTGGGAACCATAGGTCCAAAGTCACCTGTTCCTCCCCCAGAATGCGACACTCGCCACATCTCATGTCTCAAATTACTCATATACAGGAAACTCTTTTTTATCCGGCACCGATGGGACCAGCGTGGTGCCGGTTTATCAAAAAATCTGGATTACAGAGAGGTATAGTAAAAGGTACGAGAGCCCAGTACACGGCCACAGATCCAGGCGTCCCTGTTGCATAGCAACAGGTGCAGGAACCCCGGTTACACGGCCACAGATCCAGGAACGGCCATTAATATGAAGTAAAACTTACCTGAACCTACTCCTGCATTTTGCCGGTTAACAGAGATTTCCGGTTGTTTAGGTGCCGGTAAATCGAGAGTTTCCTGTACTGTATCCCAAAATTTTATTTTCTGACTGAAAGTTGACAACAGAAGCAGGAATTGTTGGAATACACGCCCATACTGCACTAAGGTGTAAAATAAACAGCCCTCGGCATCTGGTCCCCCCTGCCCAATACTCCTCAATATGCTAGACCCAGGCGATTATTTACACTCAATCTGCCCCCGCAGGTCAATCAGCAACTGAAAAGACAAGACAGACTAACGTTTTGGGTGAAAGAAAGAACTTACATTTATATGGCACCCTTCACAACCTCAGGACATCACAAAGCTCTTCACAGTCAATGTACATTTGTAGTGTAGTCGCTGTTGCAATGACTACATGCTCAAGCCTCTGGTGTAGGACTCGAACCCATGACCTTCTGACTCAGAGGAGAGAGAGCTACCAATGGGGCCACAGCTGACACCTTACACCCAAAATGTTAGCCTGTCCCTTTCTCTTTCAAATGTTGACTAACCTGCTCTGTATTTCCAGCATTTTGGGGGAAATTTCTTTCTGTTTTTGCAGTGAATTCTGTCGCAGAACAGAGCAGAGGGCCATAGTTGGCAGAGCTTCAAGAAAAACCCTCAGTCTGGGCTCCCGTATGGAGAATACCCCCTTTGGGTGAAGTTCTGGAGGTTTGCCACTCCCCACTCAAGTTGTAGCTTAATTATCTGACTGACTGACTTACATTTATATAGTGCCTTTCACGACCACCAGATATCCCAAAGCACTTTACAACCATGGGATCTTTTATGTTCACCTGAGAGCAGATGTGGCCCGGGTTTACCGAATCATCCGAAAGACGGCACCTCTGACAGTGCAGCACTCCCTCAGTTACTACACTGGAGTGTCAGTCTAAATTTTGGGGTTGAAGCCTCTGGAGTGGGACTTTGAACCACAAACTTCTGGCTCAGAGGCGAGGGTGCTACCCACCGAGCCACAGATGACACGATTGTATAGTATTATAACAGTGCATGTCCTGTACAGTATTGTAATGGTGCATACCCTGTTTAGTATTGTAATGGTGCGTGTCTTGTACAGGATTGTAAGGCTGTGTGGAAATGGAAGCTATGTAAAAAAACTGAAATAAAATGAATGTGTAAGGGATAATGGATAAATAATGCAGGGGTTCAGGAATGTTCTAAACAGAGGGCTCATAGGTAACCTCGTCAGACACGAGTGAGGTCACTACAGACTCCAGTTAGCAAACAATGGGTCAATTAGAAAAAATGGATGAAGTAAGACGTAAACTAATCAAGGAGATGAGACAGGATGTGGAATAGGGTAAACTAATCATCAGGATGCAGGGACAGTAACAAATGTGTAACCAAAGAGATGGGACAGATTATAGGATAGTATAAACCAGGAGGAAAAACCCCAGATAGAGAACGACAACCTGGGAGCGACAACCTGGCAGCAAGAGGCCTAGGAGCAACACTCGACAGCAGGGACCTGGGGACAAAACCCTACGTAGAGGGTTGGGCAGAAATTGATCACCTCGGACCAAATCAGGGTAATATCTATATAAGTTGTGAGTCTTATATTTTGGAATTGTACTTTAAACTGCGAACGGTGTTTGTTAAGCATTTATTAAAGATAAATCTTTGTACGCGAAATCTGTTGCCTGTGTGTTTGTTCAGACCAAACTTACATTTGAACCCTAAAAGGAAAATTGCGAACCTATTTGTTCAATCTTTTGAACATCGAGCGAATTCTGAGCAACAGGCTGCATGCCCTGTACAGTATTGTAAGGGTGCATGCCCTGTGCAGTACTGTAAGGGTGCATGCCCTGTGCAGTACTGTAATGGTGCATGCCCTGTACAGTATTGTAAGGGTGCATGCCCTGTGCAGTACTGTAATGGTGCATGCCCTGTACAGTATTGTAAAGCTGCATGCCCTGTACAGTATTGTAAGGGTGCATGCCCTGTGCAGTACTGTAAGGGTGCATGCCCTGTGCAGTACTGTAAGGGTGCATGCCCTGTGCAGTACTGTAAGGGTGCATGCCCTGTGCAGTACTGTAAGGGTGCATGCCCTGTGCAGTACTGTAAGGGTGCATGCCCTGTGCAGTACTGTAAGGGTGCATGCCCTGTGCAGTACTGTAATGGTGCATGCCCTGTACAGTATTGTAAAGCTGCATGCCCTGTACAGTATTGTAAGGGTGCATGCCCTGTACAGTATTGTAAAGCTGCATGCCCTGTACAGTATTGTAAGGGTGCATGCCCTGTGCAGTACTGTAAGGGTGCATGCCCTGTGCAGTACTGTAATGGTAATGTTAGAGGTTCTGCACGGTAATGGAATGTGGGATCTGCACGGTGTTGTAATGGTGTATGATGTGTACAGTATTGCAATGTTGCAGGATGTGTAGACTATGTCATGCTGTGAGATCTGTACAGCATTGTAATATTGAAGGTTGCATCAGGAATTGTAATGTTGTGTAACTACTACACTATTGCAAAGTTATCAGTTGTGTGCAGTATTATGTCGCAGGTTCTGTGTAGTGTTGTAATGTTACAGATTTTGTACATTATTTTTGTTTTTGGGTTATGTATAGTACTGTAATGTCACTTGTCCACAGTATTCTAGGTTCTGCACAATATTGTAATGTTGTGGAATGTGCAGTATATTGTAATGCTGTATGTCCTGTTGAGCAGAGCAACACATGAACTGCCAGTGCTGCACTGTGGGACTAAGAGAATCAGATATGACTCTGTACCTGCCAACTCAGATCCACAGTGGTCTCATCCTCAACACTTGTCAGCAACTTTCTCAGCTGTTCGACCAATCTGCCTAAGACGTCACTGGTTACATCGCATTTGATACAATGCACAGCATGGCCTCTCCTGCAAGGACTTTCCAACACTCAATCACATGTATGATTACGATGGGCTGTCTGGGACAATTATATCAATATTTTGTCACTTGTACCATGGCTGAGATCGAGCACAAGGAATTTCCAATGTTAATTTAAATGTATAAGGATAATATCACACTAGGATTAATATTACAGCAGGTTTAATATTACAGAAGGATTAATATTACAGCAGGGTTAATATTACAGAAGGATTAATATTACAGCAGGGTTAATATTACAGAAGGATTAATATTACAGCAGGGTTAATATTACAGCAGGGTTAATATTATAGAAAGATTATTACAGCAGGGTTAATATTTCAGAAAAATTAATATTGCAAAGGATTAATATTACAAATGATTCCAGGGGTTTTGTCCCCATCACTCTTTCTGGGAGGTCATTCCAAGTGTTGCTCACTCTCTCTGCAAAGTAAAACTTCCTGATATCAGTCCTAAAGTTACCTTTTACTAGTTTGAACCTACACCCACAATTCCGGATTAACATTTTCCATACCATTTACCATCTTATCTCCCTCGAGAAGATCACCTCTCTTCCTAGGCTGAAAATCCAAGGCCTGGAAATTCGGGCACACCCAGGGTGGGGGCAGGAGGGGCACAGGATGCATTCCCTGTGCCAGAATGCGGAGGCCCAAGGCTCCCCAGACGCTGGGCCTTGAGCCTCATTATAATGGAGCCAGCGTGGCGCACAGCCCATCGGCAAATAGCAGTGAAAAATCAGGCCTCTGCTAGGCCTTTCTGCCCGCCATATTGGGGCCGTAGTAGTCCGAGTGGCGCATGAAAAATGGACGTTGCGTGGACCAATTTTAAGGCCCAAGTCTCTCATATTTCTCCACCCAAAAAAATTTAAAGGGAACATGGGTCATAAATACAAGATAGTCACCAATAAATCCAATAAGGAAACAGGAGAAACTTCTTTACCCAGAGAGTGAGAATGTGGAACTCGTTACCACAGGGAGTGGGTGAGGCAAATAGAATAGATGCATTTAACGGGAAGCTAGATAAACACATGAGGGAGAAAGGAATAGAAGGTTATAAGAACATAAGACGTAGGAACAGGAGTAGGTCAGTTGGCCCCTCGGGCCTGCTCCACCATTCAATAAGATCATGGCTGATCTGATCTGAGCCTCAACTCCACTTCCCTGCCCGTTCCCCATAACCTTGACTCCCTTACCGTTCAAAAATCTGTCTCTCTCCATCTTAAATATATTCAATGACCCAGCCTCCACAGCTCTCTGGGGAAGAGAATTCCAAAGATTCACAATCCTCTGAGAGAAGAAATTCCTCATTTCCGATTTAAAAGGGTGCCCCCTTATTCTGAAACTATGCCCCCTAGTTCTAGATTCCCTCACGAGGGGAAACATCCTCTCAGCATCTACCCTGTCAAGCCCCTTCAGAATCTTATATGTTTCAATAAGATCCCCTCTCATTCTTCTAAACTCCAATGAGTATAGGCCCAACCTGCTCAACCTTTCCTCATAAGACAACCCCTTCATCTCAGGAATCAACCTCGTGAACCTTCTCTGAACTGCCTCCAATGCAAGTATATCCTTCCTTAAATAAGGAGACCAAAACTGTATGCAGTTTTGTGTGGTCTCACCAACGCCCTGCACAGTTGTAACAGGACTTCCTTACTTTTATACTCCATTCCCTTTGCAATAAAGGCCAACACTCCATTTGCCTTCCTAATTACTTGTTGTACCTGTATGCTAACTTTTTATGATTCATGTACAAGGACATCCAGATCCCTCTGTACCTCAGCATTTTGTAATCTCTCCCCATTTAAATAATGATTTGCTTTTTTATTTTTCCTACCAAAGTGGATAACCTCGCATTTTCTCACATTAAACTCCATCTGCCAGATTTTTGCCCACTCATTTAGCCTATCTATATCTCTTTGGAGATTCTTTGCATCCTCCACACAATTTGCTTTCCCATCTATCTTTGTATCATCAGCAAATTTGGCTACATTACACTCAGTCCCTTCATCCAAGTCATTAATATAGATTGTAAATAGTTGAGGCCCCAGCACTGATCCCTGTGGCACCCCACTAGTTACACTGATAGGTTTAGATGAAGAGGGTTGGGAGGAGGCTCGTGTGGAGCATAAATACTGGCATAGACCAGTTGGGCCTGTTTCTGTGCTGTACATTCTCTGTAATTCTATGTAATGATGAATCCCTCCCATCATTACACAGCTGATTCTGCGATCCATCGCTCACAGGAGCGCGTTTCAGGAAATGGCACCTGGGATCTGGCCACTGCTGGGAGCGGCCAATTGCAGAATCACCCCCGACAACGAGTTTTAATAAAGCTTATGTCATCACATCACATGTTGGCAAACAAATTAGAAGAGGTCTGCCACACCTAATAAGTGATAGTTAAAGGGACAGTGCCTCTTTAGTGTCCATTCCGTGTTGCCAATGTCGGGAAGTGAAGAGTTTACACATCTATTTTCCTTTATCCCTGTTCCTTATTCTGCCAATTTTCTCCCCTGCCCTCCCCCTTTGCTGGGGGTGTGATTCAACAGGCAGCCATCTACAGGAAACTCTTTGGTATCCGGCACCGACAGGACCGGGATGGTGCCGGTTGATTAAAAATTCCAGATGACAGAGAGGGTTATCTACCGAGGCTACTTTTAACAAACAAAAAAAACCCAACAAATGTGCAGTATACAGTAATTGGGTACTCACCTACAGAATGTTGTGTTAAATGGATGGTGGAAGATGCTTGATTAAGTACAGTACTGCCAGTTGAGGGTAATCCATAACTCTTTAATTACTTAACAGTAAAACAAAACTTATACAGTAAACAGAAAAATGGCGGATCGGAAGAGACTACCGGCAGCGCGGGAGAGTCAGACTCCTGTTATTGAGGTGTTCCGACTCCCGACAGCGCTAAGAAGCCGAGTAGTGGCAGTTTGGAGAACTGCCCCCACTGACTAACTCGGCCACCGCGGGAGACTCGGACTCGGCAACATTTCCGGTTATTGAGGTGTTGTTTTCGGAGTATGAATTTTGCCGGTTAATAGAGAATTCTGGATATTTAGGTGCCGTTTAAATGAGAGTTTCCTGTATTTTCATGCATGCAAACAATAAATTAGAGATGGGCAGAGATTGGGGCATGCAAGTTGCCTGCTGCTCACCTCCCAAACCCACGACCTGTACCATCTAGAAGGACAAGGGCAGCAGGCTCATGGGAACACCTCCACCTCCAAATTCCACACTATCCTGGCTTAGAAGCATATCGCCATTCCTTCATCTTCACTGGATCAAAATCCTGGAACTCCCTCCCTAACAGCACTGTGGGAAGTACCCTCACCACACGGACTGCAGTGGTTCAAGAAGGCGGCTCACCACCACCTTCTCGAGGGCAATTAGGGATGGGCAATAAATGCTGGCCTTGCCAGCGACGCCCACATCCCATGAATGAATTTTTAAAAAGAGCCCGATTGGTAATAGGCAAGGTATCGGTGTCAAAGTGTTGTCCTGAAGTTGTTACCGGGGATCGCAGCTGAAGTGATAAGCTGTTGAACAGTAGGATGAGGGTCTGTGCCTGCAATTGCTGTACACCGCATGTCATATCTCAGCCAGGCCATCGGAGGGAGCCGTGAACCGAGGGAGCCACTTGCTTGGAGGGAAGGAGGTGAAAAGAGTGCATTGGAGCAGCAGTGATAGCGGACCAGCTCCTAGGAGCAAAACACTGGCCCAACCTGACCTTGTGATTGAAGAACAGCACACAGGGGGGAGGGCAAGGAGCCCTAACCTGACAGCCAAGTAGCATTAAAAAGATTTTAAAACATTGAAAGTCCTTTCACAATTTAGGTCCATTGCGGAATCATTGATCTTACTGGGGCGAGATTTCCCCGAGGCCAGTCGTAAACAGTGAGCTCCCGACCTCCATCAAGACTAGGGTTGCCAACCCTCCAGGATTGCCCTGGCGTCTCCAGGAATTGAAGACAAATCTCCAGGACACTGCTGCGAGCAACACCCGGGGGGAAAATGTGTTTTTAATACGAGAGACGGGAGGGGGAAAGGCTGTTTGACTGGGCGGGGCGGTTGGAAGCCGGAGGTCAAGTGATGAAACCACTGGGAACATGTCCAACCAGAGTTGGCAACCCTAAATGGGCCTGCCTGTAGGTTCCCTCTGTTACTCAGGGTCAAGAAATCACAAGCAACTGCACCTCTTAAAGGCTCCAGCCGCTATTTAAAGGCAGCGGATTGATTGTTGCTGGGCAGAGAGGCAGAATGCTCGCAGCCAAGAGCGGATCGGCTTCATTCTCAGATGTCTGCCCAACCAAGAAGGAGGTTTCCCTCCGCCGGCTTCCCTCCTCTCCGTGAAATGTCTGTTTGAGAGGAGGGGGCCGGCAGCCTCCAACATCCAGGGGACCTGGAGACAGAAGAGGGAGAAGGTTGGTAGACTCAGGAAGCCATCCAAGGTGAGGCGAGCCAGCACTGCACACTATTACAAACGCAAGGAAGGTACGGTAAACCTTTACAAATTACTGGTATCAAAATCCTGGAACTCCCTCCCTAACAGCACTGTGATGCCGTGCTAGCCGAACGTACTTACACACTGACCACATGTAGCCAGAGCGTGCTTGCGTACTAACCTCATGCTTAGGTGGTGTAGTTAACCCTATGGCAGATGCAGTATAATGTGGATAAATGCGAGGTTATCTACTTTGGTGGCAAAAACAGGAAGGCAGATTATTATCTGAAGGGCAATAGATTGGGAAAAGGGGAAGTGCAAAGAGACCTGGGTGTCCTTGTGCACCAGTCGCTGAAGGTAAGCATGCAGGTGCAGCAGGCAGTTAAGAAGGCAAATGGTATGTTGGCCTTCGTAGCAAAAGGATTCGAGTACAGGAGCAAGAATGTCTTGCTGCAGTTGTACAGGGCCTTGGTGAGACCACACCTTGACTATTGTGTGCAGTTTTGGTCGCCTTATCTGAGGAAGGATGTTCTTAGCATGGAGGGAGTGCAGCGAAGATTCACCAGACTGATACCTGGGGTGGCAGGAATGACGTATGAAGAGAGATTGGGTCGATTAGGCTTATATTCGCTAGAGTTTAGAAGAATGAGAGGGGATCTCATTGAAACTTATAAAATTCTAACAGGACTAGACAGACTAGATGCAGGAAGGATGTTCCCGATGGCGGGGGAGTCCAGAACCAGGGGTCACAGTCTAAGGATAAGGGGTAAGCCATTTAGGACTGAGATGAGGAGGAATTTCTTCACCCAGGTGAACCTGTGGAATCCTCTACCACAGAAGACAGTTGAGGCTAATTCATTAAATATATTCAAGAAGGAGTTGGATATATTTCTTAAGGCTAAGGGGATCAAGGGATATGGGGAGAAAGCAGGGACAGGGTACTGAATTTGGATGATCAGCCATGATCGTATTGAATGGCGGAGCAGGCTCGAGGGGCCGAATGACCTACTCCTGCTCCTTCTATGTATGTTTCTATAAAGGTACTGCACACCAGGAAACTTAAGGAACTTTATCTAGCCTTGCATAGGGCTAGCGCGAGCAGTTAAAACGACATTGTTTAAGGGTCCCGATGAGTTCTTTGTTCGTGAGTTTTGATTGTGCCGGTTCCATGGAAACTGCATGTAATGGGTTGTAATAGTTTGTTAATTAAAATTATTATTAATCAGACGTCTCTCTATCTCTTCAGCCCATGTGCCTATAACTTGCCACTCACCACAATTCATTGCCACTCACTGTCATTCACTATCACCCACTGCCACTATTCTGTATCACCAGTTGCCTCTGGGTCTTTCACAAGATTGTACAATCCTTGAACTCATTCAATAGATTATAAGCACCACAGGCCACAGATTTTAGTAAAATTACTCGCCACAGATTTGTGCTCAGAACCTCACTGTCCCCCCCACCATCCTGTATTATCCAACAACTGAGGGGAATCAGAGAGACCTCCTCATTCCCCGAGACCACGAAAAGACATTGTTTAGATTTGCTCAGATTTCATTGATTCTAATTATCTCTCTTTCTCGCTCGGTGTTGCTCTGTCCTCCCTCATGCTCTTTTTTTATCACTGCTGATCTGTCACTGAGTGGTTCTTCGCCTTTCTCTCTTCTCTGTCTTTCTCTCTCTGTCCCTCCTTAATGCATGAGTTCTCCCAGTCCCTCACCCTCTCTCTCTCTCTCCCACCAGCTCCCTCATCCTCTCTCATACACACACTCATCCTCTCCCACGTCCTCTCTCTTATCTCTCTCCCCCTCTCTCCTCTCCCTTGCCATCTCTCATTCCTCTCTCTAATGCTCTGATTCTATCCCCGTCTCCCACTCTCATTCTCTCCCACATATCCATTTAGTCTCACTCAGACACCCTCTTCTCATTTTCACTGACTTCGCCTCTCTCATTATCTTTATCACTCATTCTCTTTCTCACTTTCATTCTCTCTCTCTCTCTCGTACCATCACTGTCATTCTCACATCCTCACCTTCTCTCCCATTCTCTCTCACTCTTTCTCCCATTCTTTCACCCTCTTTCATTGTCTTTCTCTCAGTCTGTGTGCATGTGTGTACAGGAGCTGGCACTGAGACATCCATGAGTCATGCAGTGCCAGATGTGAGTAGGTTGTTCCATTTAGTATGCTGTGAACTGTGGGTGGGTGTGTGGGTGTTTCCTCTCACTGTGGCTCAGTTGGTAGCATTCTCGTCTCTGAGTCAGAAGTCCTGCTCCAGAGACTTGAGCACAAAAATCTAGGCTGACACTCCAGTGCAGTACTGAGGGAGTGCTGCACTGTCGGAGGTGCCGTCTTTCAGATGAGATGTTAAACCAAGGCCCTGTCTGCTCTCTCAGGTGGACATAAAAGATCCCACGGCACTATTTTGAAGAAGAGCAGGGGAGTTCTCCCTGGTGTCCTGGCCAATATTTATCCCTCAATCAACATCAGGTTATTATCACATTGCTGTTTGTGGGAGCTTGTGTGCAAGTTGGCGGCCATGTTTCCTACATTACAACAGTGACCACACTTCAAAAGTACTTCATTGGCTGTAAAGCACTTTGGGACGTCTTGAGGTCGTGAAAGGCGCTATATAAATGTAAGTCTTTCTTTCTTTCCTTTCTCTCTGTTTCCCCCCCACCATTTTGTGTCACCCAGATGGCCTGCAGTTACAGTCCCTCTCATATTTCTTTCTTTGCACCACCTCTTACTGTTTCCACATCTCCTCATTGTGTCCCTCGAATTGTTTTTACTGTTTACCCTAGCTGAAAATGGCCGCACTTTCCATTCCTCTCAGTAACGCACAAGTCACGCTGCATGAAAGGGAAGAATCACTCAAATCTGGCACTGCATGACTCGTGTCTAAGTGCCAGTTCCTATGTATGTACAGCACACACCGAGCACAGAGGAGCAATCGCTCACATCCGGTGCTATGTGACTCATGTGCCAGTTCCTGTACCCATACAGGATGCACTGGGTAAAAATGAACAGGACACTCATAGCCAGCGCTCTACGAGTCATAGCTCATTATAGGCAGCTGCGGAGCAAATACAGGATCTAAAATGAAACATCCTCTGTCCAGTATTGTTTGGTTAACATGCTTATCGGTCTCAGTTTTGTACATCAGGCTTCCTCTGCACATTCTTTGCTTGTTCCTCCTCTGCCCTCCATACATTTCCCTTCATGCTCTTGCTCCTCCGTAGCTCAGTGGGTAGCACCCTCACCTCAGAGTCAGAAGGTTGTGGGTTCAAGTCTCACCCCAGCATAAAAATCTAGGCTGGCACTCCAGTGCAGTGCTGAGGGAGTGCTGCACTGTCAGAGGTGAGATTCTAAACCAAGGCCCCATCTACCCTCTTAGGTAGATTTAAAAGATCCCATGACACTATTTCGAAGAAGAACAGGGGAGTTATCCCTGGTGTCCTGGCCAATATTTATCCTTCAACCAACAACACTAAAACAGAATAATTGCTCATCATCACGTTGCTGTTATTGTGGGACTAATTGGCTGCCTCGTTTCCTACATTACAGCAGTGACTACACTTCAAAAAAGTACTTCATTGGCTGTTAAGCACTTTGGGACATCCTGAGGTTGTGAAAGGCGCTATATAAATGCAAGTTTTTCTTTCTAATTGCTACCCAGTGACCCTTGCTGGAAAATGGCCATCAATAGGCAGCATCGGGCTCCGTTGTAATGCCTAATAAGGTTCAGTAGTCTCCCGATACTTATTGTCTAGGTTCATGCATGAAGAAAGGTCACAGGGACTGTGTGTACAGGATAAGACACTGAAGTGAGTAGAAAAGATGAACCTCAGTTTAAACAAAACAGTTTGAAAGACAGAAAGGCTCACACTTAATAGCTCCTTATCTCTTTGGTGTGTCTCAAAGTACGTCACACACAATGGATTCCACTAACTGTTAAACTGTTAAACACTAACTAGTAAACAGATTGCTACATAACCCACTCAAAAAGTAGACTGTCCGGTCGAAACGAGATGGGCAGCAAACCGACTGTGATAGGGTTACCGGAATCAACTCTCGCACAGTTTGTACTGCATTATTGTTCCAGAATTTAAAAGGGTACTGTCATCGTAGTGTGCTGCCTTTGCACAATGACTGAAGACCTTGTACAAACTGTACCAGAGAGAGTGGACACAATGTTGTGAAGTCACTGAACACACAAGAGTGTGTACAATACACTGAGGATGGTGTACATGACATTGTGAAGACAGCGAACACAATGTACCAACGAGACTGCGTACAATGTGTATATAATGTACTGAAGATAATGTATATCATGTACCGACAATATGAGCAAGGTTCTGAAGACAATGTACACAACATCTACACACATACATTTTTCAGTAGAAGTTACTGGATGGTGAGGACCAAAACCGTGGCTGATTCTTTCCCCTCAACTTGTGGGCAGCGAGGGCCAATTGCAGCCTCCCCACTAGTATCTGCGCTGAGAGCAGCTAGCTCAGCACAGAGCACTGAATGAACCTAGGCCTGGCCTGCTCTGTCTGGCCCAGAACTACACCAGCACTTACCCACTGAGCAAAGAAATGAATATAATGCGCTATTGCTTGTCAGCTGCGGCTCGCTGGGTAGCACTCTCGTCTCAGAGTCAGAACGTTGCAGTTTCAAGTCCCACTCCAGAGACTTGAGCACAAAAATCTAGGCTGACACTCCAATGCAGTGCTGAGGGAGCGCTGCAATGTCAGAGGTGCTGTCTTTCCGATGAGACGTTAAACTGAGGCCCCGTCTGCTCTCTCGGGTGGATGTATAAGATCCCATGGCACTATTTCGAAGAAGAGAAGGGGAGTTCTCCCCGGTGTCCAGGCCAATATTTATTCCTCAATCAACATAACAAAAACAGGTCATTATCACATTGCTGTTTGTGGGAGCTTGCTATGTGCAATTGGCTGCCGGGTTTCCTGCACTACTACACTTCATTGGCTGTAAAGCACTTTGGGACGTCCTGAGATCGTGAAAGGCACTTGCTGTTGTTGTTTTATATGATGGGAAAAGCTTATAATGGGATGTCTAGTTTGGCTACCATTCAATGCCTGAGATGCCGAGTAGAGAAATGAGGTGCCTCCCGCAACAATTCTTAGTGGCCAGGTTGTTGTGATGTGTTCCATGGTCTGGGACTCATGGCCACACTCTGGGCCGACCCTCATCATCCACTTGTGGAGCAGGTGGCCACAGCGTCCATGCCCAGTGCGGATTGGGTTGAGCGCTGTCCACTGTCTTCGAGGGAGGTCGGAGCCAGGGAACTCTGCTGTTGGGTCAGTACTGAGGTGTTGGTTCTTTATGTTGCATGCGTCTCACGATTCTATCCATCTGGCTGGTGGGTCGCTACCAGCTGCATGAATATTGGCTGCTGTTTCCCAGAACGGCCGGCGCGATGATTAGCGCTTTCGTGGAGGATTTTTCAAGTCTTTGTGAATGGGAAGGTCGATGTTGCTCATGATTTTTTCCATCTCACGGAGCACGATGGCGTCGCGGCGAATGGCAGGCAGGGCAATGTGGGACAGCAATGGAAGCCACTCAGTTGGAGTGGACTTGAGCGTTCCTGACACCGTCCTCATTGAGGCGTTCAGCTGCACGTCTACGATCTTTGTGTGGTGGCTGCAGGTCCATGAGGCAGAGCAGTATTCTGCAGCAGAGTAGACTAGGGCCACTGTTGCGATGCGAAGTGTTCTGGTTGTGCTTCCCCTATGATGTTCCAGCAAGTTTCCAGACCAGGTTCACCCTGGTTTTTACTTTTTGGCTAGTGTTGGTGGGATGAGGCCGATAGATGAGAGTCCTGTCCAGGGTGACGCCCAGGTATTTTGGGTGGGGTTCGTGGGTAAGTCGCCTTCCGCATTCTTTCCCAGCGGCATAGTTGTTCAGACGGAACTGTCTTCACAGGATTGGGGCGGAGGCACCACGTCTGGAAGTAGCATTCCAGGAGGTCCAGGTCACTTGTTAGCATCCTACTTGCTTCCTCTAGCATTGATGTCTGCGTCAGCAGCGTTATGTCATCGGCATATACGAACTTCCGGGATTTGTTGCAGGGCATGTCCGCTGTATAGATGTTGATGAAAAAGGAGTTGATGCAACCTACATGTGGTCTCCCTGTGTGTGCTAGTTCACCAAGAACCTGCCAGCTAATGTTGTCAAGAAGACCAAACGCCCAAAAGCGGCCTCCCGGTCTGAAAAGCATGAAAGCATCGAACATGTGAAAGGCACTGTATAAATGCAAGTCTTTCTTTCATACACAGTTCTTAAAGTTTCACCCCACCAGCCTCCACATTCAACGGATCATCCTCTGCCATTTCCGCTACCTCCAAAGTGATCCCACCACCAAACGCATCTTCCCCTCCCCTCCCCTTTCAGCATTCCATAGGGACCGCTCCCTCCGAGACACCCTAGTCCACTCCTCTATCACCCCCAACAGCCCTTCCCCTTCGCCTGGCACCTTCCCGTGCAAGCGCAGGAGATGTAACACCTGCCCCTATACCTCCCCCCTTCCCACTGTCCAGGGCCCCAAACACCCCTTCCAGGTGAAACAGTGATTTACTTGTGCTTCTTGCAATCTAGTATACTGTATTCGCTGCTCACGATGTGGTCTCCTCTACAGCGGGGAGACCAAACACAGATTGGGTGACCGTTTTGCGGAACACCTCCGTTCAGTCCGTAAGGGTGACCCCGAGCTTCCAGTCGTCTGTCATTTTAATTCACCGCTCCATTCCCACTCGGACCTCACCGTCCTTGGCCTCTTGCATTGTTCCATGGAAGCTCAACGTAAACTCGAGGAACAGCACCTCATCTTCCGATTAGGCACTTTGCAGCCTTCCGGACTCAATATCGAGTTCAACAATTTCAGATCATAACCTCGGCCCCTATTACATTTTTACTTATTTTTTTTCCACCCCTTTGTTTTGGGTCTTCCCTTCACCCCCCCCCCTTTCCTTTTTTTTTCTCTCTCCCACATGGCAGCTGTCACTCATCCTGCCAGTTCACTTCACGCCTAATCTGAGCCGTCTTATTACCATCTCGTCTGGTTTTGAATACCTCTTAATGTCTCTTCACTTCTCTTTTGTTCTATCGCAGCCCTGCCTTCGATCTATTTTATTTCCTTTCCAGTTTTGAAAAAGGGTTCACCCGAAACGTCGACTCTTAATTTCTCTCCACGGATGTTGCCTGGCCTGCTGAGTTTTTCCAGCATTTTCTGTTGTTATTTCTTAAAATTTCCCCATGGCTGGTGTGGGTGGTTACTTTTTTTATTACTTCAGGTGTTCCAGTCTCTGCACACAGTGTACGCTTCACTGTCAGATTAACGAGCCGTTGTCCTCGCTGCAAATGTTATTCTGGTCATTCTTCATCTAAATGGGCCCATTCAGTGCATTATTCACTAACTAACAGGGCTCGACTGGTCAAGGGGTCACAATTTAACTTTCAAAGGAATGGGTCTTCTCATCAAAGCCATTTTAAAGATTTAACTGTTTGAGTCACTGTGTCTCCTTGATCACTCAACATGTTTAACCAGTGAGTGGATGAACTATGGGAGCGAGCCTTGGCTCAGTGGTCCATCTGATCTCCTGGACTAGTTTCAAATGCCTGAGGGGATCAGAGGGTTTTTTTTTATTCCCCTTATTGGCCCAGGGTTTTCTCTGTTTTTTTGTCTCTCCCAGGAGATTACCTGGCTGTGGAAGCGGGTAGGAAGTGTTTAGTCATGATGCGTCGGCCATCGTGGCGTGGGGCAGTACTGATGGACCAGCTGGTCTTTTCCTGCCCGTCATCTCCGTATGCTCGTAGTCCTGCCTCTGAGTCGGATGGTTATGGGTTCGGATCCGCCACTCCAGAGAGCCCCAGCAAGCAGAGACGAGAGTTCCGATCTCTGAATAGTGGGTTGACATCCAGCGGGGTACTCGTGTATGATGGGAGTTGAGTTTTCCATTTGCTTCCCCCCCCACCCCCCAACCATCGCATCAAGCCTGAGAGGGTTTGTGAGTCAGGCTGAGGACCTGTCCACATAAAGAGGCTCTTTGTTACGGGAGAACCCAGAGCGCAAACTGTTGCATGTAAAACAGTGGGAGAAATGTGTTGATGTCAGGAAGCACTTCTTCACACAAATGATAGTGGAAATCTGGAACTCTCTCCCCCAAAGTGCTGTTGAGGCTGGGGGGTCAATTGAAAATGTCAAAACTGAGATTTATAGGTTTTTGTTAGGCAAGGGTATTAAGGGCTACGGAATTAGGGCGAGTAGATGGAGTTCAGGTACAGATCAGCCATGATCTCACTGAATGGCGGAACAGGCTCGAGTGTTTGAATGGCCTCCTCCTGTTCCTATATTGTCTCAGGTAATGCTAGGCGTGGAAGAGGGAGAAGATGAGCTGTAAACAATGGCGATAGTTGAATCACCCGTCAGTGTTGAGTTAACTGATCTCATCCAGGATCCAATGCAACAAGCCTCAATGGCCCTGGATTAGGGAGAGAAATTAGAATCGGCCAGGGTGCCCACTCGTGACTGCTGTCCAATCTCTGCAGCTGGAAAGCGTGAATGCATGGATTTTGGGTATGAGTTCCAGTTGTGATTTCCCCCAGCTGTCGAAGAGCCAGTCAATGACCACACACTGGACGGTGATCAGAAACCCTGACCTGCCTCATTATTTTTTTCCATCTCTCTCTCACAAGGGTGCTGAGACCAATTGTGGCGTTGCCACTTCCTCCCAAGCAGAGAGCAGCCAGCTCAGCACCAGACACAGGCCGGGAATCGAACCCAGCAGTGCACGATAAAAAGAAATAAATAAAAGAATTGCATTTATATATCTCGGGACGTCCCAAAGCGCTTTACAGCCAAATAAATACTTTTTTGAAGTGTAGTCACTGTTGTAATGTAGGAAACGCGACAGTCAATTAGTGCACAGCAAGGTCCCACAAACAGCAATGTGATAATGACCAGACAATCTGTTTTTGTTTAGTGGCGATTGTTGAGGGATAAATATTGGCCAGGGCACTGGGAGAGAACTCCTCTGCTCTTCATCGAAATAGTGCCATGGGATCTTTAAGGTCTACCTGAGAGAGCAGCCAGGGCCTCGGTATAACGTCTCATCTGAAAGACAGCACCTCCAACAGTGCAGCACTCCCTCAGTATTGCACTAGGAGTGTCAGCCTAGATTTTGTGCTCAAGTCTCTGGAGTGAGACTTGAACCCATGAACCTTTGACTCAGTGAGAGTGCTACCCACTGAGCCACGGCTGACACCTTTAGCAACATTCAGTTTTGATGGGGCTCGGTACACATAGCAGTGTGTTTCAAGTCTAAAGCAAACGCCAGGATTCAAAGGATCTTCAGTTCACCCTCTCAGAGTTCACGATGCCACCTGGTACCACATTCCTGTGTACTTCCACCCCATTCGTAAATGCTCAGTGTCCCTTGGCACTTGGGAGTGCAATTTAATGGTTTCAGATGCTGAGACCTGCCTCAGAGCAGCTTCAGTATCATTGGTCCAGCACAGGCCCTGGTTCAGAGGCTGTGACCTTAGACCAGTACCTATTTTTTCAAAGACCCCACGGCACTATTCAAAGGACAGCAGAGGAGTCCTGGCCAAGAGTTAACCCTCAACCAACATCACCAAAAACAGATGAACTGGACATTTACAACTATCTGGAAAGACTGAACAGACTGGGGCTCCTTTCTCTAGAAAAGAGAAGACTGAGAGGTGTCCTGATAGAGGTCTTTAAAATTATGAAAAGGTTTGCTAGGATGGATGGACAGAAGATGTTTCCACTTGCAGGGGAGACCAGAACTAGGGGCCATAAATATAAGATAGTCACTAATAAATCCAATAGGGAATTCAAGAGAAACTTTTCCCAAAGAGTGGTGAGAATGTGGAACTCGCTACCACAGGGAGTAGTTGAGGCGAACAGCATAGATGCATTTAAGGGGAAGCTAGATAAACACAGAAGGGAGAAAGCAATAGAAGGATATGCTGATGGGGTGAGATGAAGCAAAGTGGGAGGAGGTTCCTGTGGAGCATAAACACCAGCACGGATGAGTTGGGCCGAATGGCCAGTTTCTGTGGTGTGAAATACGATGTAATTCCCTTTATCTCACTTGCTGATTGTGGGGCCTTGCTGTGCAAAAATTGACTTCTGCATCTCCCTACAAAACAACTGCACTTCAAAAAGTACTTCATTGGCTGTGAAGCGCTTTGGGGGAGGGGGTCCGGAGGATGTGAAAGGCGCTATAGAAATGCAAGTTCTGTCTTCGTGTCTGTGTTATTTTTAAACCGGGATTAATGATTTTTAAATGCTGTTTTCAGTCACGGGGAGGAGCAGGGAACGGGATCCCCTGGCGGGTTATAAAACATTTATGCCACTTGCTGAGTGAGTGGGACAACCTATAGTTTAAAAAAGAATCCTGTGACGCCTAATGCACACGAGGCCCCTGTTCTCGCACCGCAGACTCTCGCAATTAATGTCACGATATTAGAGATTCCTTTCACGGTAGAGGTTAAATTGCCAAATAGGAATCAACTGGTTTTACCCACTCGAGTTGTAAGGTGCAGCTGGCAAACTCTCCACCAATCGGAAAGCTGCTGGTGCACTGGCCAATCCCGGCAGACATTACATCACCGCCTAACTATGTTAACCACTTCTCTGTCAGAGGCCTCGGCCCAACCTCGCAGCTCTCACAGAAGATTCCAGAGGCCCTCACAAAGATCTGCAATCAAACAAAAGGCACCAGATGCACTTCACAGACATCTTTACAAGTCCAGTCTTTATTTTTCTCTTCTTCACTCCCTACTTATGTGCAGCAATGTGTTTAAAGGTCACGCTGTGCTGCAGTGATAAAAGGGGGAAAAAAACTTCAAATCCGAAATAAAAACAGAAGAATGCTGGCTCTGCCAAAGAGCCGGCACAGGCACGATGAGCCGAATGGCCTCCTGTGCCGTATCATTCTAGGATTCCAAGAAATACAATAAGATGGCTGCCAGCATTTGTAAAGAGAAAAGACAAGGCAATGTTAACTTGCCTTCACTGAAGGCCGTGCCGTGTAGTTTCTGTTATTTTTAGTTCAGACCCAAATTATGTTTGCAAAAGGAGGTTTTGCTTAGATGATTGCGATTCAGCTTAACTCATCCTAGTTTTCAGAGCGCTGCAACAGCAGGCCCCTTGACCAATTTTCCCTCCCCAAATATTTCTGCTTTTTCACTGTTAACTGAAGAGTGCCGCTGGACATTTAAGAGCATTTGTGTTAATCAAAAGTGTTAACAGTCAAGGGTCATGAGCTGATGCTTATTTCAATGGGGTTGTGATCCCGTCATTACTCACTTCACCCTCGTAGAGAAATACTTCCCGAATTATATGAAGGAATGAAAGGGGGTAATATCCTAACTCAGAACCGCAGTTATATTGTTTTAACGCATCTTAGGAACTGAGCTTACTTTCAAAGACAGAACTTACTGCCAGTGCGGGGGTCATTCTGTTACTGGGGTGGCGGGGGGGGGGGGTCTTTCAATTACTGTTACCATTTTTATAGGGGGGGGGGGAATTGATTGGGGAGGGGCCGGAAGAAAGAATGACGGTGGGTGGGGGGGAGAGAAACCAATGTAAATTACTTCTTAAAACTGGTGGACGCTTCGAGCCCCTCTCTGCCCACTTCCTCAGCATCGGCACTGCAACCCAGCCCTGGGAGCCATGCAGGTCACAGTGGGGTGCGTCCCACAAACATCCCGGAATAACAGCGTAAAATGCAACGTTGCAAGAGGTAGCAATTTAAAAGTCAGCCGGGCGTGTCGGTGCAAGCTTGTATAATGAGAGTGTGGCGACATTCAGTCGTCTACTTCTTATATAATCTCAATCTGGGTTTGATCAACTAATGCTTCCTGCGATTACCCAGTCGATAACGTGCGTTTTTTTTCAATTTAATAAACGGGTTAAACATTTTTTTTTAAAGAAAAGCAACATGGCCAATATTCGTAAAGTCCTGGGGGGGGGGAAATTCTGCCAGTCTTAAATAATATTGCAACTATCACATGGCATATTCTACTTTATTTCTCTAAAATGGAATCTGGATACTATTTATAGCATGTGGCAAAAGAAGGGGGCTGAGAAATCTGCTGAAGGGTTTTTTTTAATCATGATTTAATTCTCCCAGGGGCTGCCTGATTACTCAGTGAACAAGCAGCCCAGTCCTTGGCGGTTGAAACCGGATTGATCCAGTCTCAGCCAGCTGGCTTTACATAAATTCCACGTGGGCTGGGTACAAAATCTGGAATGGATTCAGTCGGGCTTCCTCCCTGCGCCACAAAACACGCATCTGTCTGGTGATAAAGTAACCCATCCCCCCACCTCCCCCGCCGCTGATCCCCATCCCCCACTCCTGCAGCAAACCCCGGTGACTTGAGCTGCATAAACACTCTGAAGAGTTTCTTGTGCAATCGTTGTGCAGCTCACCATTTTAATTTGTGCTCCATGGAACAGCACAACAATGCATTTTAACCAGACTGGAGCTAAAATTAACCATTCCAGTCAGAAAAGCCATTCTCCAAAGACGTATAGATAGCCAGACTTGTATGTATGTTAATGTACTTTTCTGGGCATGTATACACACAGGAGCTGTGAGGACAAGCGTCACATACTGCCTGTGTGTTTTTTTTTGCTGTTGCTTGTGTTGTCATCTGTACAGTTTCATCTGCAGTGCTGAATTGTGTTTATGCCCTTTTGTAAACAGGTTTAACTGGTACAGCTAGTTCCAATCTCCCTGACAAATCACTAACACCCTCCCCGCCCCAACCCCTCCTCCACCATCCACCCCCCACCCCCCCCCCCGCCCCCCGCTGTTATTGCAAAATGCAACATATACAGTTAATGATTGCAGACACATATGGCATATATAGAGCATAGGTTGCAGTGGCCCGGGACATTAGCGACTCTCCACCAGGAGAGATTTCTGCTCTAACTTCCTCTGGAACAAAGGGCGCCTTTGTACAGCAACAAAGAGCGTTTCTGTTGAGGTGGCCGGCGTGACGAGCAGGGGTGAGGAATAAATACCTCTGTTCATTTCTCAGCAAACCTCGGAGATAAGGCGGCAGAGGATCCTGAAAGACCCTCTGAGAACAAAAGAGCTGCCAAGGTTACTGCCTCCTCTCCGTTTCATTCCTAATCATTCCTGAACCACGCAAAGCCATGACACATACATGAAGAGCTCCCGCCAACAAAATGTTTATTACAGACACCTCAGCCGCCATCTTAGTCAGTGACAGGCAATTACTGTGTGCCGCTGATTTTAGCGACGTGTCTGAATCTTGCGGTAAAGGTCAAGTAATCTTGTTTTTAAATCAGCCGGTTCAACAGCAGCAGTTTCTGGTTCCTGTCAGAACGGCCTGTGTACTGTCACACTGTCAGCCTTGAGCAGCACTCCTGAATCAGAGAGCGTTTAACAAACAATAAATGGCAAACTGGAAGCACTCCGCCTTTAATTTCTGATTATCATACAATGCTGCAGCAGTGTTATTAGTGTGTAATATACCAAACGGTGTAATTGCTATATTATATGCACTGCAGTATTATTACTGTTAGATATATAGAGCATTTTTACTACATTATATACACAGCAGAATTATTTCTGCATAATATACGGAACGGTGTACCTACTATATAATATACACAGCTGTATTATCACATAGAATTTACAACACAGAAACAGGCCATTCAGCCCAACTGGCCCATGCCAGTATTTATGCTCCACACCAGCCTGCTCCAACCCCTCTTCATCTCAACCTATCAGCATAACCTTCTATTCCTTTCTCCCTCATGTGTTTATTTAGCTTTCCCTTAAAAACATAGAAGATAGGAGCAGGAGTAGGCCATTCGGCCCCTCGAGCCTGTTCCACCATTTAATGAGATCATAGCCGATCATCCAAATTCAGTACCCGGTCCCTGCTTTCTCCCCATATCCCTTGATCCCTTTAGCCTTAAGAAATATATCCAACTCCTTCTTGAATATATTTAATGAATTGGCCTCAACTGCCTTCTGTGGTAGAGAATTCCACAGGTTCACCACTCTCTGGGTGAAGAAATTCCTCCTCATCTCTGTCCTAAATGGCTTACCCCTTATCCTTAGACTGTGACCTCTGGTTCTGGACTCCCCCGCCATCGGGAACATCCTTCCTGCATCTAGTCTGTCTAGTCCTGTTAGAATTTTATAAGTTTTAATGAGATCCCCTCTCATTCTTCTAAACTCTAGCGAATATAAGCCTAATCGACCCAATCTCTCTTCATTCCTGCCATCCCAGGTATCAGTCTGGTGAATCTTCGCTGCACTCCCTCCATGGCAAGAACATCCTTCCTCAGATAAGGCGACCAAAACTGCACACAATACTCAAGGTGTGGTCTCACCAAGGCCCTGTACAACTGCAGCAAGACATCCTTGTTCCTGTACTCGAACCCTCTCGCTATGAAGGCCAACATACCATTTGCCTTCTGAACCGCCTGCTGCACCTGCATGCTTACTTTCAGTGACTGGTGCACAAGGACACCCAGGTCTCATTGCACTTCCCCTTTACCCAATCTATTGCCGTTCAGATAATAATCTGTCTTCCTGTTTTTGCCACCAAAGTGGATAACCTCGCATTTATCCACAGTATACTGCATCTGCCATGCATCTGCCCAATCAACCAAACTGTCCAAATCATACTGGAGTTTCTCTGTATCCTCCTCACAGCACACACGCCCACCCAGCTTTGTGTCGTCTGCAAACTTGGAGATATTATATCTAGTTCCCTCATCTAGATCATTAATATATATTGTGCATAGCTGGGGTCTTAGCACCGATCCCTGCAGTACCCTACTAGTCACTGCCTGCCACTTGGAAAAAGACCCATTTATTCCAACTCTTTGCTTCCTGTCTGCCAACCAGTTCTCTATCCAAGTCAGTACCTTACCTCCAATCCCATGTGCTTTAACTTTGCACGCCAATCTCTTATGCGGGACCTTATCGAAAGCCTTCTGAAAGTCCAAATATACCACATCCACTGGTTCTCCCTTATCTATTCTACCAGTTACATCCTCAAAAAATTCCAGTAGATTAGTCAAGCATGATTAACCTTTTGTAAATCCATGTTGACTTTGTCCGATCCTGTCACTGTTTTCCAAGTGCTCTGCTATTACATCTTTTATAAAGGACTCTAGCATTTTCCCCACTACCGATGTCAGGCTTACCGGTCTATAATTCCCCATTTTCTCTCTACCAGCTTTTTTAAATAGTGGGTTTACATTAGCTACCCTCCAATCCATGGGAACTGTTCCAGAGTCTATAGAATTTTGGAAGATGACCAGCAATGCATCTACTATTTCTAGGACCACTTCCTTAAGTACCCTAGGATGTAGATTATCAGGCCCTGGGGATTTATCGGCCTTCAATCCCGTCAATTTCCCTAACACCATTTCCCTACAAATACTGATTTCATTCAATTCCTGCCTCTCATTAGACCCTATGTTCCCCAACATCTCTGGGAGGTTACTTGTGTCTGCCTTTGTGAAGACAGAACCAAAATATGTATTTAATTGGTCAGCCATTTCTTTGTTCCCCATTATAAATTCCCCTGATTCTGACTGCAAGGGACCTACGCTTGACTTCACCAATCTTTTTCTCTTCATATATCTCTTCTTCTTCTTAGGCAGTCCCTCGGAACCGAGGATGACTTGCTTCCACACTAAAAATGAGTTCTCAGGTGACTGATGAGTCCAATGCAGGACCTACAGTCTCTGTCACAGGTGGGGCAGATGGTGGTTGAAGGGGCGGTTGGGTGGGGTGCTTGGGTTGATGTGCGCTCCATGCGCTGCCTGCGCTTGGCTTCCGCTTGCTCCCGGCGAAGAGACTCGAGGTGTTCGGCGCCTTCCCGGATGCTTCTCCTCCACTTTGTGCGGTCTTGGGCCAGGGATTCCCAGGTGTCGGTGGGGATGTTACACTTTTTCAAGGAGGCTTTAAGGGTGTCTTTGAAGCGTTTCCTCTGCCCACCTGGGGCTCTCTTGCCATGCCGGAGCTCCGAATAGAGCGCTTGTTTTGGGAGTCTCGTATCGGGCATGCGGACAATGTGACCCGTCCATCGGAGCTGATTGAGCGTGGTCAAAGCTTCGATGCTGGGGATGTTGGCCTGAGCAAGAACACTGACGTTGGTGTGCCTATCCTGCCAATGGATTTGCAGGATCTTGCGGAGGCAACGTTGGTGGTACCTCTCCAGTGCTTTGAGGTGCCTGCTGTACATGGTCCATGTCTCTGAGGCATACAGCAGGGCAGGTATCACTGCTGCCCTGTAGACCATGAGCTTAGTGCCGGGTTTGAGGTCCTGGTCAACAAACACTCTCTTCCTCAGACGACCGAAGGCTGCACTGGCACACTGAAGGCGGTGTTGGACTTCATCGTCGACGTCTGCCCTTGTTGACAGTAGGCTCCCGAGGTATGGAAAGTGGTCCACGTTGTCCAAGGCCTTGTCGTGGATTTTGATAATCCGGGGGCAGCTCTGTGTGGCGGGGGCAGGTTGGTAGAGGACCTTTGCCTTACGGATGTTTAGTGTAAGGCCCATGCTTTCGTATACTTCGGTGAAGGTATTTACGATGGTTTGGAGTTCGACCTCCGAGTGAGAGCAGACGCAAGCATCGTCTGCATACTGTAATTCGACGACAGAGGATGGGACGACCTTGGATCTGGACTGGAGGCTACGGAGGTTGAACAGTTTCCCGTTTGTTCTGTAAATTAGCTCCACTCCAATGGGGAGCTTACTGAGGGTGAGATGGGGCATTGCAGCAAGGAAGATTGAGAAGAGCGTTGGTGCGATGACACAGCCTTGCTTGACCCCGGTTCGTACGTGAATTGGGTCTGTGGTGGAACCCTTGGTCAGGATCACGGCTTGCATGTCGTCGTGAAGCAGGCATCTGCTGGACTCCGTCATCGTCCGAGTGAGGGACCGCAAGGACGTCCGCATCACCCGCGCCATGACAGGAGCTGACGACTGCTGGACAGACCACTGCCTAATCCGCTCTGTCATCTCCATCAATGCAGCCCCAAAACAGCGGCGGCAACAGAAACAATGCCGCAGGAAAATTAACGCTGGAGCACTCAAAGACCCCGCTAAGAAAGCCCTATTCAGCCTGCGCCACACAACCTGACGACGCCCAGTGATGCAGAGACACAGAGTGCCCACAGCGTCTGGTCTGCACTCAAGGCCTCAATAATCAGCACCTGTGAAGTGACGCTCGGTCACTCAACCAGGAAACACCAAGACTGGTTCGACGAGAATGACCAGGAGATCCAGGAGCTAATAAGCCGCAAGCGCAAGGCATTTCTGATCTGGAAACAGCAACAGAACTCGAGAGCAAGAAAGCAGCTCTACAGAAGCCTGAAGGCCGATGTCCAACAAAAAACTCGCGACCTAAAGAACAGATGGTGGGTGGAGAAAGCACAGGAGATCCAGCAGCTAGCCGACAACCACGATGTGCGTGGATTCTTTAGCGCAGTCAAGACCATCTACGGCCCAAGCACCCAAGGCCCTTCCCCACTGCGGGCCAAGAACGCAGAGGTACTCATCAAGGACAGGGAAGCAGTTAGTGCCCACTGGAAGGAGCACTTCGAAGATCTCCTTAACCACGACTCTGTTTTCGACACGAGTGTCCTCATCATATATCTATAGAATCTTTTACAGTCAGTTTTATGTTCCCTGCAAGCTTACTCTCATACTCTATTTACCCCCTCTTAATTAATCCCTTTGTCCTCCTTTGCTGAATCCTAAACTGCTCCCAATCCTCAGGTTTGCTGCTTTTTCTGGCCAATTTATATGTCCTCTCCTTGGATCTTATGCTATCCCTAATTTCCCTTGTTAGCCACGGTTGAGTCACCTTTTTTGTTTTATTTTTATGCCAAACAGTGATGAACAAATTCTGTAGTTCATCCAAGCGATCTTTAAATGTTTGCCATTGCCTATCCACCATCAACCCTTTAAGTAATGCTCCCCAATCCATCCTAGCCAACTCGTGCCTCATACCATCGTAGTTTCCTTTATTTAAATTTAGGACCCTAGTCTCTGAGTCAACTACTTCACTCTCCATCTTAATGAAGAATTCTATCATATTATGATCGCTCCTCCCCAAAGGGCCTCGCACAACAAGATTGCTAATTAATCCTTTCTCATTACATAGTACCCAGTCTAAGATGGCCTGATCGCTCGTTGGTTTCTCAACATATTGGTCCAGGAAACCATCCCATATATACTCTAGGAATTCCTCCTCCACAGTATTGTTACTAATTTGGTTAGCCCAATCTATATGTAGATTGAAGTCACCCATGATAGCTGCTGTGCCCTTTTTACACGCGTCTCTAATTTCCCATTTAATGCCATCCCCAACCTCAGCATTACTGTTTGGGGGTCTGTATACAACTCCCACTAATGTTTTCTGCCTCTTGGTATTTCTCAGCTCTACCCATACAGATTCCACATCATCAGAGCTAATATCCTTCCTTACTATTGTGTTAATCTCCTCTTTAACCAGCAATGCTACCCCACCTCCTTTTCCTTTTTGCCTGTCCTTCCTGAATAATGAATACCCCTGGATGTTGAATTCCCAGCCTTGGTCACCCTGGCGCCATGTCTCCATAATCCCAATTATATCATATCTGTTTACATCCATTTGTGCAGCTAATTCATCCACCTTATTACGAATGCTCCTCACATTAAGACACAAAGCCTTCAGGCTTTTTTTTTTAACACTCTTAGTCCTTTTAGAATTATTATTTACTGTGGCCCTGTTTGAGTTACACCCTTGATTTCTCTGCCTTCCAATTTTGCTTTTCTCCTTCCTGTCTTTTGCTTCTATCCTTGCTTCCCTTTCCTCTGCACAGGTTCCCAACCCCCTGCCATTTTAGTTTAAACCCTCCCCAAGAGCACCAGCAAACACTCCCCCTAGAACATCGGTCCCGGTCCTGCCCAGGTGCAAACCATCCAGTTTGTACTGGTCCCACCTGCCCCAGAACCGGTTCCAATGCTATTTGCCTCATCCACTCCCTGTGGTAGCGAGTTCCACATTCTAACCACTCTCTGGGTAAAGACGTTTCTCCTGAATTCCCTATTGTATCTATTGGTGACATATGGCCCCTAGTTTTGTTCTCCTTCACAAGTAGAAACCTTTTCTCTACGTCTACCCTATCAAACCCTTTCATAATTTTAAAGACCTCTATCAGGTCACCCCTCAGAGAAAAGAGCTCGCTATGAAGATAGTTAAAAAAAGGCATTAATAAACCATTAAAATCATTGTTTTAGAATCATAGTACAGTACAGAAGGAGGCTATTTGGCCCATCGAGTCTGCACCAGCTCCTTCGAAGAGCAATCCCGTTAGTCCCACTCCCCTGCTCTTTCCCCAGATCCCTGCAATTTTTTCTCCTTCAAGTATTTATCCAATTCCCTTTTGAAGGCTACTATTGAATCTGTATCCACCACCCTATCAGGCAGTGCTTTCCAAATCCTAACCCCTCGTTGCATAAAAAAGTTTTCCCCCATGTTGCCTCTGGTTCTTTTGCCAATCACCGTAAATCTGTGCATCTAGTTATCGACCCTTCAGCCATTGGGAATTACACTATGCTATATATACGGCAATATTATTACTGTATAACATACGGAGAATTTTTACTATATAAGCCATGGCTCAGTGGGTAGCACTCTCGCCCCTGAATTAGAAGGCTGTGCGTTCACACTCCCACTCCAGAGACTTGAGCACAAACTCTAGGCTGACACTTCCGTGCATTGCTGAGGGAGCGCTGCACTGTTGGACGTGCCGTCTTTCGGATGAGACCTTAAACCGAGGCCCCATCGGCTCTCTCAGGTGGATTTAAAAGATCCAATAGCAGTTGTTCGACAAAGAGCAGGGCAGTTCTCCCCGGATCCTAGCCAATATTTATCCCTAAACCAACACCACTCAAAAAAAATTATCTGGTCATTATCACATTGCTGTTTGTGGGAGCTTGCTGTGCCCAAGATGGCTGCTGCATTTCCTACATCAGAACAGTGACTACACTTCAAAAGTATTTCATTAGCTGTAAAGCGCTTTGGGATATCCTGAGGATGCAAAAGGGGCTATATAAATGCAAGTCTTTCTGTATTATATAGAACAGTGTTATTACTGTATAATATACCAACCATTATTTCTGTAAAATATATACAGAGGAGTGTTCTTACTGTACAACTCACAGATCTTGTTTTTCAATCAGCCAGTTCTATAGTCTGGGGCCTGCAACTTGATTTCTGAGATACACTGAGGTGCAGGACAGCTGACATTTGCCTCTGCTGTTGCCACTCACTAAACCCCACAGTCCACACATCCTCAGAGGATCAAGTGCTGGATTGGTGTGTCACGTACTTGGAGGCCCCTGCTGTTGAGGAACTACAGTTGTGAGTCAATGTGCTGCAGATAATAGGAGTGCTTATCCCAGGTGATCACAATGGGGGGCAGTTGGAGCCCAGGGAGCAGACGCCAATGGGAGTTGGGGACGGGAGTCCAAGGGAAGATGATAGAATCATAGAATGGTTACAGCACAGAAGGAGGCCATTCGGCCCATCGAGCCCGTGCCGGCTCTGCCAGAGCACTTCAGCTAGTCCCAATTCACTGCCCTTTCCCCATAGCCCTGCAAATTTTTTTCCTTCAGGTACTTATCCAATTCCCTTTTGAAAGCCATGATTGAGTCTGCCTCCACCACCCTCTCAGGCAGTGCATTCCAGGTCCTAACCACTCACTGCGTAAAAAAGTTTTTCCTCATGTCGCCTTTGGTTCTTCTGCCAATCACCTTAAATCTGTGTCCTCTGGTTCTCGACCCTTTCACCAATGGGAACAGTTTCTCTCTATCTACTCTGTCTAGACCACTCATGATTTTGAACACCTCTAACAGATCTCCTGTCAACCTTCTCTGCTCTAGGAGAACAACCCCAGCTTCTCCAGTCTATCCACGTAACTGAAATCCCTCATTCCTAAAACCATTCTTGTAAATCTTTTCTGCACCCTCTCTAAGGCCTTCACGTCCTTCCTAAAGTGCAGTGCCCAGCATTGGACACAATAGTCCAGTTGAGGCTGGACTAGTGTTTTATAAAGGTTCATCATAACTTCCTTGCTTTTGTACATTTTCATTCAGGGGTCGGGTTGGAGGCGGGACTACAACTTTTGGGGTTGTAGTCCCGCCTCCATCGAGATGCAGCCAATCCATGCGATTTTAACTGGATTGACCTTGTTGAGCCCGCCCAGCGGGCTCAGCAGACGAATTAAGGGCCACCCAGCAACAGGTGACGTTACAGACTGAAATTTCATCTGTCAAGAGGTTTTGACAAATGAAATATCAGTGTTTGAAAGCTGTTTGAAGCTGTCAAACACTGACAGTCTTACTTCTAACCTGAGTCCTTCTCCACAGACTCAGTTAGAAACTTCTCCTGCACAGAAAGCTGAAGGCTGTCACTTTTGACAGTTCGCAGCCATTCTGCTTTCTCTGCCGGTGAGATGAGGGACTCCCGGGACCTAAAGGAAGGAAGGCTGAAAAGGTAAGAAAAGGTCATTTAAAATTCTTTAATCACTTTAGACACACCAAACACACTTACCTATGCACTCATGCACACATCACTCACCTGAACACCGACATCTTGACCCCTCCAAGCTCTTCAACCCGGCAGCCCGCCTCCTCTAACTTGCCGTGGTTTGGAGCCATCGGGAATCCCACACTTAAACCTTAAAAATAGGGATTAGGCTAAAAACTGCCTGTTAACTACCTGTTCATTGGCACTAATCCCTTCCTGCCTCGGGTAGGCGGGTCCCAGTGCAGGGCGGGTACCCGCCTCCTTTGAAACTGGCATGGAGGTGGGTTTGAGTGCGGGATAGGCTCGGGACCCCTGATTTCAGGATTTTAACCCCCCGCATGCCTCCAATCCCGACTCCACGGCCCAATGAAAATCCTGCCCTATGCCTCTATTTATGAAATCCAGGATCCTGTATGCTTTTTTAACTGCTTTCTCAACCTGCCCTGCCACCTTCGATGATCTCTCTGTTCATGCACCCCCTTTAGAATTGTACCCTTTGGTTTATATTGCCTATCCTCGTTCTTCCTACCAAAAATGTATCACTTCGCACTTTTCTGCGTTAAATTTCATCTGCCACATGTTCACCCATTCCACCAACCTGTCTATGTCCTCTTGAAGTCTATCACTATCCTCCTCACTGTTCATTATAATTCCAAGTTTTGTGTCATCTGCAAATTTTGAAATTGTGCCCTGTACACCCAAGTCCAAGTCATCGATATATATCAAGAAAAGCAGTTGTCCTAGAACCGACCCCTGGGGAACACCACTGTGTACCTTCCTCCAGTCTGAAAAACAACCGTTCACCACTACTCTCTGTTTCCTGTCACTTAGCCAATTTCGTATCCATGCTGCCACTGTCCCTTTTATTCCATAGGCTTCAACGTTGCTGGCAAGCCTATTATGTGGCACTTTATCAAATGCCTTTTGGAAGTCCATGTACACCACATCAACTGCATTGCCCTCATCAACATTCTCTGTTACCTCATCAAAAAACTCGATCAAGTTAGTTAAACACGATTTGCCTTTAACAAATCCTTGCTGGCTTACCTTAATTAATCCACACTTGTCCAAGTGACTGTTCCCGGATTATCATTTCTAAAAGCTTCCCCACTACCGGGGTTAAACTGACTGGCCTGTAGTTGCTGGGTTTATCCTTACACCATTTTTTGAACAAGGGTGTAACATTTGCAATTCTCCAGTCCTCTGGCACCACTCCTGTATCTAAGGAGGATTGGAAGACTATGGCCAGTACATAAGAACATAAGAAGTAGGAGCAGGAGTAGGCCATACGGCCCCTCGGGCCTGCTCCGCCATTCAATAGGATCATGGCCGATCCGAACCTAGACTCACCTCCACTTCCCTGCCCGCTCCCCGTAACCCCTAATTCCCTTATCTGCTAGGAAACTATCTATCTCCGTTTTAAATTTATTTAATGTCGCAGCTTCCACAGCTCTCTGAGGTAGCAAATTCCATAGATTTACTACCCTCTGAGTGAAGAAGTTTCTCATCTCAGTTTTGAAAGGGCAGCCCCTTATTCTAAGATTATGCCCCCTAGTTCTAGTCTCACCCATCAGTGGAAACATCCTCCCCGCATCCACCCAATCAAGCCCCCTCACAATCTTATATGTTTCGATAAGATCGCCTCTCATTCTTCTGAATTCCAATGAGTAGAAGCCCAACCTACTCAACCTTTCCTCATAAGTCAACCCCCTCATCTCCGGAATCAACCGAGTGAACCTTCTCTGAACTGCGAGAGCAAGTATGTCTTTTCTTAAATATGGAAACCAAAACTGTACGCAGTATTCCAGGTGTGGCCTCACCAGTACCCTGTATAACCGAAGCAAGACTTCCCTGCTTTTATACTCCATCCCCCTTGCAATAAAAGCCAAGATTCCATTGGCCTTCCTGATCACCTGCTGTACCTGCATACTAACCTTCTGTGTTTCATGCACCAGGACCCCAGATCCCTTTGTACTGTAGCACTTTGCAGTTTCTCTCCATTTAGATAATAATTTGCTCTTTGATTTTTTCTGCCAAAGTGCATAACCTCACACTTTCCAACATTATATTCCATCTGCCAAATTTCTGCCCACTCACTTAGCCTGTCTATGTCCTTTTGCAGGTTTTTTATGTCCTCCTCACTCACTGCTTTCCCTCCCAACTTTGTATCGTCGGCAAACTTGGATATGTTGCACTTGGTCCCCTCCTCCAAATCGTTAATATAGATATATACTGACCCCTGCGGAACACCACTAGTTATTGATTGCCAACCCGAGAATGAACCATTTATCCCAACTCTCTGTTTTCTGTTAGATAGCCAATCTTCCACCCATGCCAGTATATTACCCCCAAAGTCGTGATTTTTTATCTTGTGCAGTAATCTTTTATGTGGCACCTTGTCAAATGCCTTTCGGAAATCCAAATACACCACATCCACTGGTTCCCCTTTATCCACCCTGTTTGTTACGTCCTCAAAGAATTCGAGCAAATTTGTCAAACATGACTTCCCCTTCATAAAACCATGCTGACTCTGTCCGATTAAATTATGCTTATCCAAATGTCCTGTTACTGCTTCCTTAATAATGGACTCCAACATTTTACCAAGCAGATGTTAGGCTAACTGGTCTATAGTTTCCAGCCTTTTGTCTACCTCCCTTTTTAAATCTGCTGGGACCTTTCCTGAATCCAGGGAGCTTTGGAAAATTACCACCAATGCATCCGCAATCCCTACCACCACTTCTCTCAAGACCCTAGGATGTAAGCCATCAGGTCCAGGGGATTTATCTGCCTTAAGTCCCGTTATCTTACCGAGTACCATCTCCTTAGTGGGTTTAATCGTGCTTAGCTCCTCCCCCCCATAGCCCCCTGTTTGTCCAGTGTTGGGATATTTTTAGTGTCCTCTATTGTAAAGACTGATACAAAATATTTGTTCAGCGTTTTTGCCATCTCCATGTTCCCCACTACTAATTTCCCGGTCTCGTCCTTTAAGGGACCAACATTCACTTTAGCCACCCTTTTTCTTTTTATATAACTGTAGAAACTCTTGCTATCTGTACCTCTGCGATTTCCACCTTAACTTCCCTTAGCATCCTAGGATGCATCCTATCCGGTCCAGGTGACTTTTCTACTTTAAGTACAGCCAGCCTTTCTAGTACCTCCTCTTTATCAATTTTTACCCCATCCAGTATCTCAACTACCTTCTCTTTCACTATGACTTTGGCAACATCTTCTTCCTTGGTAAAGACAGATGCAAAGTACTCATTTAGTACCTCAGCCATGCCCTCTGCCTCCTTGCTTAGGTCTCCTTTTTGGACCCTAATTGGCCCCACCCCATCTCTTACTACCCGCTTACTATTTATATATGCCTATAGAAGACTTTTGGATTCCCTTTAATGTTAGCTAGATTCCCTTTTATGATAGAGAATACCAGAGCTCTGACTGGGAATTCTTGGAGTGAGGCCTACTTGCTTTTTGTTCATGAGGAAACTAGTTCAGCCAATTAGGTTAACATGCTGAGTGAGTGTCAGATCCGATGCATTCCGGGTGTTCAGTGATGAGCCTCTGGAGACTGATCCCACTAATCCAAGTCAGAAGTTGTTCATATAAATGTCATCAATCGTGGGGGAGACCAATACTTGGGGCCATAAATATAAGTTAGTCACTAATAAATCCAATAGGGAATTCAAGAGAAACTTCTTTACACAGAGTGGTTAGAATGTGGAACTTGCTACCACACAGAGTAGTTGAGGCGAACAGCATAGATACATTTAAGGGAAAGCTAGATAAACACAGGAGGGCGAAAGGAATAGAAGGATATGTTGATAGGGTGAGATGAAGATGGGTGGGAGGCGGCTCGTCTGGAGCATAAATACTGGCAGGGACCAGTTGGGTCGAATGGCCTGTTGCTATGCTGTACATTCAATGTAATACTATGCAGCTCCTAACTTACTTGTTGTAGTTCAGCGTTAAACCTGGAAAGCGTACAAATGTCCACGGCCTATCCTGATGCTTAAACTGTTGTTCTGTTGAATCTTTGTTTGGTAATTTTTATTAATTCATTCTCTGGATGTGGACATTGCTGGTAGGGTTGCAAAATTCTGGGAATTTTTAAAAGAGGACTTTCCATGGGAATTTTCGGGAATTTATGGGAATTTGGGGAATTTATGGGAATTTTGAGTTTTTTTGCACACTGATGGTTTTTGTCTCTGACCCTTATATTATCTTTGTCGTCAAAATAGACATACTGTTCCATACAAATAAAAACAGGCTTTCAAAACTTTGTTTAGGTTATAATTTTGAACTTTATTGAACCCCCACAAAAAAGACCCATCTAAAATAAAATAAAAAGAGCGTCAGCTTATTTAGCCTGTAATTTGTCCTTATTTTGTCCCTTTGAGTCTTCTACTCATGAGTCTTCTGAGTCTTCTACTCCTCATTGCTCCTCCTGATTCTCTGACTCTAGCTCTGACGTGTCCATTTCCTCCTCTGTGTCAGTGTCTAGCTGTGTGGTGGACACTTCTGTATCTGGCTCAATAAGTTGTAGGTTCGCCCGGATAGCCACCAGTTTCTCCACTCTCTTGTTAGTCAGCCTGTTGCGCACCTTTGTATGCGTATTCCCAAAAAGTGACCAGTTTCATTCAGAGGCCGCTGATGAAGGTGGGATTTGGAGTATCACCGATGCAATGGGTGACAGGGCCTCAGATGCACAAATTCCCTTCCACCAGGTATGTGCACTGATATGCTTGCATGATTCCCATATCCCATCCCCATTCCAAAGACCTTGCTTGGTAGAGAACTTTGCCAGACTTCCCAGAACTTTGCCCACATCCAGATTGAGATGGTGTGAGAGGGTAGAAATCACACTGTAAGCACTGTTGATCTGTTCTCCAGAAAGTATTGGTCTCCCAACATGCTTTGGGTCCAGCATGTATGCTGCAGCATGAATCGGCTTGACACAAAATTCTTGACACGTCTGTATGAATTGAACAATTGCCTTCTCCTCTGCTTTGAGCAGCAGGGATGTGGGTAGGGCAATGCTGATTTGTTCTTTTAAATCAGTAAAAAGCCTGAGAACATCTGACAAGACAGCATCATCTCCTTCAATCTGAGCAATTGCAGATGCTACTGGTGAGAGTAGTTTAAGGCTGCTAACCACTCTCTCCCAAAACACATCATCCAGCAGTATTTTCTTGATGGTGGTTTCCATATCCCCAGACTGGGATATTGCCATTTCTTGCAGCGACTCCTTACCTTCCAGAAGGCTGTTGTACATTATGACAACACCACCCCATCTAGTGTTGTTGGGCAGCTTCAGTGTGGTGTTCTTGTTCTTTGTCATTTGCTTGGAGTTGTAGGTTGCTGCAACTACCTGTTTTCCCCTGACATACTTAACGACTTGCTTGGCTCTCTTGTATAGTGCTTCCATGGTTCTCAAACCCATGATATCCTTGAGGAGCAGGTTAAGCCCATGAGCTGCGCACCCAATAGACGTAATATGAGTGAAGTTGTTGAATTTGGATAAATGCTGCTGCATCTTTGTGGCATTCTTTACATATGGCTTTCTACAGTGTTTGCACATGTACACAGTCTTTCCATCTTTAATGCCTGGGGTAAAATGCTTCCACACATCCGACGGTAAACGTGGCATTGTTCTATGCAGAGAAATAAAGGGCATTCATCTCTGTGTTGAACTGCGGTCGATCAGCACGATTGCAACAGGGTGAGTACATTTTTGCTGATGCTCCATGTGATGGAAGCATGACCTGTACACACACGACGCTACATCACCAATAGTGTATTATTTTGTATATTTTAAATTGAAGGACAACAGAGTTCAACAAGTAACTGGTTTATTTGGTATAAAGTCTGATTTACTTACTGCATCATCACAACATCAGCAGAAAACAAAATGACTTCCCTCAGGACCCCTAACCTGGATCTTAAAAAAACTATAGCAGTCTTACAGATGCCTGCAGGCCAATCACAATTCGATATGCAAAAATTACAAATAGAGGGAGCTAATCGCTCATCCACTCATCCAACCAATCAGGACACATTTGTTCACAGTCACACACAAAACTTGTAATTATTAAAACAAGCCAAGTAAGAAGATAAACATATATTGATTAAGAAATTCCTTAATAATTAAGATTCCATCTCTGTTAGTAATTTTAAGAGAGGACCTGTGGAAAAAAAAGAAAGAAATACAAAAAAAACAATATTATGCTAGCATGTGCTTTTTTGGGCAAAATTCCCAAAATTCCCAAGCTAAACTTCCTGTGGAAAATTTCCGGAAATTTACCGGAAACTTTCCACCCCTTTGCAACCCTAACTGCTGGCAAGGCTAGCATTTATTGCCCAACCCTAACTGCCTTTGAGAAGGTGGTGGTGAGCCGCCTTCTTAAACTGCTGCAGTCTGTGTGGTGAAGGTGCTCCCACGGTGCTGTTAAGGAGGGAGTTCCAGGATTTTGACCCAGCGATGATGAAGGAACGGCGATTTATTTAAGGGTGGTAGAGGCAGGAACCCTCACAACATTTAGATGAGCACTTGAAACGCCATAGCATACAATGCTACGGACCAAGTGCTGGAAAATGGGATTAGGATAGGGCTTGATGGCCGGTGCAGACATGATGGGCCGAAGGGCCTCTTTCTGTGCTGTATAACTCTATGACTCTATTTCCAAGTCAGGATGGTGTGAGACAGGAAATGCGCACTGATGTGAGATCTTTGATATATTACTGGTTGATCTCCTGTGGTGTTGCACACAGTAAATTGGAGAATATGGGGACAGATTCTCAATTTGCCGCCCAGGCATAAAACTGGCATTGCCGATCGACCACCTGTTATAGAAACTGCCTGATTTTTGGATCCACTGGAATCAATGAAAATTAAAACCGGGCGCTTTCTGTACTGGGCAAGTAATCCGCAACGCCAGCTTTATGCCCGGGCAGCAAGTTGAAAACCTAAACCATGCCGTGACTCAGTGGGTAGCACTCACGTCTCTGAGTCAGAAGGTTGTGGGTTTATGTGCAACTCCAGAGACTTGAGCACATAATCCAGGTTGACATTCCAGTGCAGTACTAAGGGAACAATGCACAGTCGGAGGTGCCATCTTTTGGATGAGACATTAAACACAGGCTTCATCTGCCCTCTCAGGTGGACATCAAAGATCCCATGGCACTATTTCAAAGACGAGCAGGGGAGTTTCCCCTGGTGTGCTGACCAATATTTATCCCTCAACCATCATCTGGTTCGGCACAGCAAGAGAGCCCCAGGTGGGCAGAGGAAACGCTTCAAGGACACCCTCAAAGCCTCCTTGAAAAAGTGCAACATCCCCACCGACACCTGGGAATCCCTGGCCCAAGGCCGCACAAAGTGGAGGAGAAGTATTCGGGAAGGCGCCGAACACCTCGAGTCTCTTCGCCGGGAGCAAGCGTAAGCCAAGTGCAAGCAGCGCAAGGAGCGCACGTCAACCCAAGCACCCCACCCACCCGCCCCTTCAATCACCGTCTGCCCCACCTGTGACAGAGACTGTAGGTCCCGCATCGGACTAATCAGCCACTTGCGAGCTCATTTTTAATGTGGAAGCAAGTCATCCTCAGTTCCGAGGGGCTGCCTAAGAAGAAGAAGGATCTTATTGCTGTTTGTGGGACTTTGCTGTGCGCAAATTGCCTGCCGCATTTCCTACCCTCCTAAATGCTCCCCCCAAAAGCAGAAAGCAAGATGTAAGTGGCTCCCTCAGCCACGGCCTGTTTCCCTCATCCTCCTACCCTCCCTTCCTATCTGTTTCCCTCAAAAATGCTTAGTTTGCTTTCAAGATTCAACATAACTTAAAAAAATCAAATTAGAATGAGGAAAAACACTCTTTCTCTGTCTGTCTCTGTCTCATAGGTGTTAGCAATTAGAATTTCTGTCACAGGTAAAGGCAATTAGCAATTACCGTTTCTATTTTTTTAAACAAAAAACAAGTGTCTTTGTTTGAAATATGAATGACTATTACCACAATGAAAGACACTTGCTCAACATTCTCTCTCTTGCTCTTCCTTTCTCTAATAGCAATCTCGCTCAGCTATCTGAAGTTTATAGAACACAAAGCAAAAGCTACAAAGGGTGTGTAATCATTTTCCCCAAGGTATGATGTTGAAATGTTTACATGCTGAAACATAGCTTACAGATGGATTCTTATTACAAATAATTATATAGGCAGTTTTCATTGTGGTAAGTTGACATACAGTTTTCCTGTTAAAGAAGTGTAACACGACATACAGTTTTCCTATTAAAGAAGTGTAACACAGGATCGGGAAGCACATGCCATACCCAAGGCTTTTAATAATAGAAAGAAACTACCTGTGGCATTGCGCATGGTGACTCAAGAGCAGATGTAGTCTTCAGGTGAAACGAGGTTAGAGACCAGGGTAGAATTGTACCTGGACACACAGGCATAATTCAGTTGCCATTTTAAAGTCATACATTCAGTCCCTATTTTTTAATACTTTGATTTTTTTATAATTATTTATAGTTAAATAGCAAAATGTTCAGAATTTGGGAAGCAGAGATGTAGAGATGGTTGGAGCATAGGAGTTTCTCTGCGGTACAGGCTGAGGATCTGGGAGACACAAAAACTGAGGAGCGACAGCGCCACCATTGGCTGGAGTGTTAATTACAGCGTGACAAGTTTACATAGGAACTGATCATTATAAATGTGGATATGGGAATTTTTAATTGGAAAAGTTTAACACAAAACACTCTCAGACATAAGATTTATAATATAATTTGCCAGAAATTGGTGTCGGGGGCTTCCCGCGGGTGCAAGCCCCTGACCTACACTTACATAGCGTGCCGACAGTTGAAGCCTGGCCCTGCGTGGATTTCCTGTCAGTGGCCCGGTTCAGCTCCCGGCGCGCTGTGCTTGTGTGATCCAGCGGCGTAGTTAGTTCGATGAGCCGGCTGGGATCACGTGAGCACTGGGCAACCAATCGGAGGCTGCAAAAGTTCATTCAATAGTTTGATAGTAAGAACTGTCAAACTCATGAAAACTCCGGGCGCCCAAAACAGTACTTAAACTTCAAATAAAAGTTTTTTTAAATCCCACTAATTAAATGAACTATTAATAACTGTAAAAAACTAATTTAAACAATTATTCAAATTTTTGAAAAAAATAATTTTTTAACAAATCGGGTCTAAAAATACACTTACCTTACTGTAAAGTCTTAAAAAATAATAAACCTGTGGAAAAAAAATTCTAACTTTAATTAATAGACCACTTACCTTTTAAAACTAAGTACTTACGTCTGCTTTTTTCTCACGTAAAAACTGGAGGCCTTATCGCACGGGTAACCCTGTAAAAAAAAATTTCAGCGCGCACGTGCAGACTCCTGCGCGCACGCGTTCGACCTCTGAACCCCTTGGTTCAGAGGATTGGAAATGCCGGTTTCCCGCGCATGCGCTGTGCATGCAGAAAACCGGCAATTCCATCAGTCCCACGCATGAGTACGCGGTGCTTACTCACGCGTTGGGACCCGAATTACTGGGCCATTATCAATATACAGTTCGTGGGGTGCACATTCCATTGAAAACCCTTTTGTAAACTAGCTCTTACGTGATATCTTATTACATAAAATTGTATACATTTTTACAATTACTTCTAACCCATGTAGGTGATGCTGCAATAGGACTTTCAATATTAGAGATGGCACACCATCCTGTCACGTAACACCGCCTGTCACATAACACCATTTGTTTTAGCGAGTGCCCTATCTCTTTCCCAGAAATAATTTAAAATATTTCCCCCAGCAGCTGAAACTTCATAGAGACTGTAGAGTCAGTTATTCAGTATCGTTTTTTGGGTCTGCAGAACTGGTGGGTTGGGGAAATCTGGTTTTGGTGCCGAATAATCTTCCAGGCCTAGTTCTAAAGCTTTGTTATCCACTTCCAACAAAAGCATCTTCTTTACAGCTTTATTTCTCAATCTAGAAACAGATGAGCATCTGCCATGCTTCAGAGTAGGAAGGTCTCAAGTTTGAAGCTCAATATCAACTTGAGCCTGTGTCGCGGTTGTAGGTTTAGGCCGCAATGCTGGACATGTGCATATAAGAACACCTAGAAGTAGGGGGCATAGTCTCGATATAAGGGGTTGGCCATTTAAGAGTGAGATGTAGAGGAATTTATTCGCTCAGAGGGTTGTGAATCTTTGAAATTCTCTACCTCAGAGAGCTGTGGATGCTGAGTAGTTGAGTATATTCAAGGCTGAGATCGATAGATTTTTGGACTCTGGGGGAATCAAAGGATTTGGGGATCGGGCGGGAAAGTGGAGTTGAATTTGAAGATCAGCCATGATCTTATTGAATGGCGGAGCAGGCTCAAGGGGCCTTACTCTATTATTTACTGTTATGTATTGGGTGTTCTCCTCCCACCTGTGGTGGTGCTGTCACAGCAGATAAACGGTTGGGGTTGTTCTCTTGGTTAAGTTAGTTCTCTTTGTTCGGTACTCTCCAGAACCTTATTTTTGAATAAAGCACTTCATGTTTGAATCTCTGAGTTCTGAGTCCTAAATTGTATCTAGGTAGAAAGGTACAGACACAACAAAGTGGCGACGAGGATCGGATGAATCTGCGTTGTGGGAACTTCTTGTTTTTGACTACAAAACACTCGGAACAGAGATTGCAGCATCACATTAACGTTACGGGTGCAGTGAGTAAACAGAAAATAAAATTTGAAACGTGAGATGGCTACTATATTAGGAAACATCGGTGATTTTGATGAAAATGTGGAGCAATGGAGCGCTTATACGGAACGTTTTGACTATTTTGTTTTGGCGAATGTGGTGGTAAACGAAAAGGTCGTGCCTACCTTTTTGAGTATAATGGGGGCAAAGACACTCAATTTACTTTGCAGCCTTGTACAGCCAGATAAGCCAGGAACTAAAACATATAAACAACTAGTGGAAATTCTTGGAGCACATTTTTCACCAAAACCTCTGGTTATTGCTGAGAGATTTAGATTTCACAAACAGAATCAAGAGGAGGGGGAATCAGTGACGATGTTTATTGCTGCTTTAAAAAGGTTGTCAGAACACTGCGAGTTTAAGGAGGTGCTGAATGACACCATTAGAGACAGACTTGTGTGTGGTCTGCTAAGTGCAGCCACACAGAAGCGCCTTCTTACTGAGGACAACCTTACTCTTGAAAAGGCCATTGAGGTTAGTGTCTCCATGGAGATGGCAGAAAAGGAGGCTCACCAGTTGAGTTCAACAGGGAGAGTTCACAAGGTGTCGTCTGAGCCTAAAGGTGCATGGAACGGCACATGTTACCGTTGTGGGAAAACGGGCCATCACGCTAAGGACTGCTGGTGTACGGAGCTGGAATGCCGAAATTGTGGCAAAAAAGGTCACATTGAATGTGCCTGTAGAGGTAAAAAAAGAACAGACAGAGCTGGGAAGCATGAAAGCAAAATGTCTGTATTTGGACAAGAGAAGAAAAAGAGTGTTCATTCAGTGCAGTATGATGGAACAAGCAAAACAGAGGGGAGCAACACCTCTGAGGAGGAAGAGGTGCACATACTGACGGTTGCAGGTGGTCCAAATGGCTACTGGGTGTCGCCACTGGTGGAGGGACAATCAGTACAGATGGAGGTGGACACAGGCGCAGCTGTGTCCCTTGTTTCAGACACTGTCTACAACAAAATACTAAAGCATCTTACCCTTCAGCCAACAAACATTGTGCTAAAGACGTATACCAGCGAACCTGTGGCCATGAAAGGCGCCATTGAGGTGACAGTTAAATTGAACGGACAGACTGCGAAACTGCCACTATATGTGGTAAAGGGAAATTACCCATCTCTACTGGGACGTGCGTGGTTAGAGAAAATCACGCTGGACTGGCCTGCAGTCCGCATGATGTCAAAAGGGGAGTCAGGTCTGACTGCAGTTTTAAACAAACATGCAGAACTCTTCAATGGTGAACTCGGGAGCATGAAAAAGATCAGCGTGAGACTGGACATTAAACCTGACAGCAAGCTGAAGTTTCACAAAGCCCGACCTGTACCCTATGCAATTAGGCCAAAAGTTGAGGCTAACTTGGAGGCTTTAGTTGAGAATGGAGTCCTGGAGCCTGTGAGCGTGAGCAAATGGGCCACACCCATTGTTCCTGTCCTGAAAAAGGATGGATCTGTTCGAATCTGCGGGGATTTTAAAGTGACTATTAACCTGGTGCTGTCTGCGGAACAGTACCCTCTTCCCCTCATTTGTGATCTTTTTACGGGCCTGGCCGGAGGGCAAAAGTTCAGCAAAATAGACTTATGCCAGGCTTATCTGCAAATGCATGTCGATGACAAATCAAAGGAGCTGCTGACAATTGTGACACACAAGGGGCTATACAGGTACTGCCGCCTTCCGTTTGGAATTACGTCGGCCCCTGCTCTATTCCAAAGGGCAATGGATCAGATTTTGAGTGGACTGCCAGGAGTCCAGTGCTACCTGGACGACATCCTTGTCACTGGGACAAATGAGGAGGATCATCTTCTGAGCTTGGATGCGACACTACAGCGACTGAAAGAGTACGGACTCAGAGTTCATAAAGACAAATGTGAATTCTTTCAGTCTTCAGTCGAGTGCCTGGGGCATGTGATTGACGCTACTGGCCTGCATAAGGCGCCGTCAAAGGTCAAGGCGATCGTGGAGGCCCCAGCACCCCAGAATGTGAGCCAGTTACGTTCATTTCTGGGGCTACTTAACTACTATGGAAAGTTTATTCCAGACTTAGCAACATTGCTGAAGCCGTTACATCAGCTGCTATGTCAAGGCAAAACATGGAAATGGACTGAACTGTGCAACGAAGCTTTCACCCAAGCAAAGACAGCATTGCTGAAGTTGGAGGTCCTGACACACTTCGACCCAAAGCTACCCGTGCAGCTAGCATGTGATGCATCACCATATGGTGTGGGAGCAGTCATATCCCACATCCTGCCTTCTGGGGAAGAGAAACCTATCGTCTTCGCATCACGCACCTTGAACAAGGCCGAGAGTAACTATGTGCAGATTGAGCACGAGGCCTTGGGAATCGTTTTTGGAATTCGAAAATTTCATCAGTACCTGTTGGGGAGAAGGTTCACACTCCTGACGGACCACCGTCCATTGACTTCAATCTTCGGGCCCCACACCGGAATTCTGTCTCTTGCTGCAAGCAGGATGCAAAGGTGGGCTTTACTGTTGTCAGGACACACATACGACATCAAATATCGCAAATCAGACTTGCACGACAACGCAGACGGTCTCTCGAGGCTGCCCTTGCCTGTTACTCCCCCAGAGCCTCGTCAGATAGACATCTTCTACTTTAGACAAGTGGAGGGAGCACCTGTCACTGCAGTTCAGGTGCGAAGGTACACCCGCAACGATCCAGTCCTGTCTGAGGTAATGGATGATGTCATTCGAGGGAGAGCTATAGGAGATTCTCCTAGTTTGAAACCTTACGTTTCAAAAAGAAATGAGCTCTCCGTCCAGGCAGGTTGTCTTCTTTGGGGACGCCGTGTCATCATTCCACCACCTCTGAGGGAACCTATACTGCAACAACTTCATACAGGCCACAGTGGGATGGTTCGGATGAAGGAAATGGCAAGAAGCTACTTCTGGTGGCCAGGTCTCGATGGAAATATTGAGGAGAAAGCCAAAACATGTTCCCCATGTCAAAGGGTCCGGAATGTTCCACAGCTGGCAACCCTACACCCCTGGGATTGGCCTGAAGAAGTGTGGCAGCGAGTACATGTGGACTTCACCGGTCCTTTCGAAGAGAAGATGTTTATGGTGGTTGTGGACACTCGTAGCAAGTGGCCGGAGGTCGCTGTGATGAGGTCTACCACGGCAGAGAAAACAATTGAGAAACTTGGTGAGATGTTCAGCCGTTATGGCTCACCGGAACAACTCATAAGTGACAACGGTCCACAATTTGTATCACAGGAGTTTGCAACCTTCCTGCATATGAATGGGGTCTAACACATCAGGTCTGCGCCCTATCATCCCTCTACTAACGGCCTGGCAGAAAGGTTTGTGCAAACTTTGAAGCACGCCTTGAAGGCATCGCAAGGTCAGGGCTCAATCCACCAACGTCTGAACAGCTTCCTGTTGTCCTACAGGAACGAGCCGCATGCCACAACCAAAACTTCCCTCGCTTCGCTCATGATGAAGAGGCAGTTGCAGACCAGTTTTGACTTACTCAAACCTCCAAGGGCAGAGCAGGTTGTCCATCATCAACAACAAGCTCAAGTTGAAAAGAGAGAGAAAAGAGCCAAGGAGAGACGGTTTCATCCTGGAGAGCACGTCCTAGCTCGAAACTACAACACTGGACCGAAATGGGTTCCTGCTACGGTGATCGCGCAGACGGGCCCTGTGTCTTACACGGTTGAGACTGCTGAGGACGTCATCTGGAGAAGACACACAGATCAACTGTTGCTAGGAGCAGAGACAGCCACAGAGGCTCCAACGGCTGGTTGGCCTGAACTGTTTCCGGATGATACCGCAAACCAGCATCCTTTGCCACAGTGCTCTTCTCCAACACAGGAAGTCAAAGAGACTGTTCCACCTGTGCAAACTCCTGACTTTCGACTGACACAGGCACCTTCTCTATCTAGGCCTGTGTCAATGCCTACTGCTGTGGAAGCCAGCGATGACCGCCGGTATCCTGTCAGAGAGCGGCGGCCTCCAAGACACTTGGATCTGTAGGCTTAGTGACTTACCCACAAGACTGGGGCAGAATAAACCCCAGGGTAAAGTCAGGGTTTGAGGCAGTCTACCTCTACCCTTGGTTAGTTGAGTGCATTGCAAGTAACTTACCTGTTGAGGAATAATGTGGACCTTTCATTTAAGAGGGGAGGAATATGTTATGTATTGGGTGTTCTCCTCCCACCCGCGGTGGCACTGTCACAGCAGATAAATGGTTGGGGTTGTTCTCTTGGTTAAGTTAGTTCTCTTTGTTCGATACTCTCCAGAACCTTCTTTTTGAATAAAGCACTTCATGTTTGAATCTCTGAGTTCTGAGTCCTAAATTGTGTCTAGGTAGAAAGGTACAGACACAACATTTACTCCTGTTCCTAATTCTTATGTTCTTATAATCTAGGGTGACACTCTATTGTTCAGAGTGCTACACTGAAGTATCATCCTTCAGATGAGACGTTAAACCAATTGTTGTTGCGTGCTCTGATGATTCAGGCATACACTAAAGGTCCCATGTCACTCACTAATCAATGAAGAGTAGGAGGTTCTTTTCTGGCCAACGTTTCTCCCTCAACCAAAGCCACCAAAAACATATTAACTATTGAGAGTGGATGTGTGCCAGAGCACTGGAGAGAGGCCAATGTAATATCTATTTTCAAAAAGCAAGAGAGCTAACCCAGGTAATTATAGATCAGCTTGTTTGAAGCTGAAGGGATGTAACCTGTCACCCCTGATCCTCTCTAACTTTTACCGCTGCACAATAGAGAGCATCCTGACGAACTGTATCACAGTATGGTATGGCAGCTGTAGCTACTATGACCGGAAAGCCCTGCAGCGGGTAGTCAAAACTGCCCAACGCATTACCGGCACCCGGCTACCGACCATAGAGCACATATACCAGAAACGCTGTTTACGGAGGTCACGGTCCATCATCAAAGACCCTACCCACCCCAGCCACAGTCTGTTCGCCCTCCTGCCATCTGGGAGACGCTACAGATGCATTCACACCAGTACGACCAGATTTAGGAACAGCTTCTTTCCCAGGGCTGTCATCCTACTGAACTCCACAAATAAACTCTAAAGCCTGCACATCTGCCAATGCACTTTATTATGGTTATGTTTATGTTAATGTATTACAAGCCAAATGTATGTTGAATGTTTAAATGTCTTAATCTAAATGTACACTCTCGGGAGCTGCAAGCCTACATTTCGTTGTACTGCACTTGTGCACTAACAATGACAATAAAAGTTGATTTGATTTGATTTGATTAACATCTGTGGTAGGGAAAATGTTGGATGAAATTATTAATTATCTAGGTGAAGAGCAAATAATTAGTAGCAATCAACACAGGTTCACAGGTTTCAGGAAGTAAGACTGCACCTGATAAACCTGATGGAGTTCTTTGAGAAGGTGACAGATTTGGTGGATGGCCGAAATGCAGTGGATGTGGACTTTCCGTGACCAGGTACCACACAGGAGAGACTATTGGAGACTATATGGAATTCTTCTTTTGATTGGGATGTTAGCAAATAGAATTTAAAACCTGGTCAGAAGGGAGAAAACAGAGAGTAGGGGTTAAGGACAATTTCTTCAGAGTGTTTGGAAGTGGGTAGCGGCGTCTGACCGGATTCTGCTCTGGGAACACATCTGTTCACTATGTACATCAATGATTTGGATATGGGGCTAGAGGCAGTGGTGAACAAATTTGTAGATGACAATAAGGACCAAAGGGAGCTGAAAGATATTGAAAAGGTGGTGAAAAGACAAAAAAGTGGCAGATGGAATTCAATGTCAATAAGTACCTTCACCAACTGCACTGCAATGGTTCAAGAAAGTGGCTCACCACCACCTTCTCAAGGGCAATTAGGGATGGGCAATAAGTGCTAGCCTTGCCAGCGATGCCCATATCCCATGAATGAATTTTTAAAAAGTGTGATATGGTACATTTTTGTAAACAAAAAGTGTTAATTATAGAATCATAGAATGGAAACAGCACAGAAGGAGGCCATTCGGCCCATCAAGCCCGTGCCGGCTCTCTGCAAGAGCACTTCAGCTAGTCCCACTCCCCCGCCCTTTCCCCATAGCCCTGCAAATTTTTTTCTTTCAGGTACTTATCCAATTCCCTTTTGAAAGCCATGATTGAGTCTGCCTCCACCACCCTTTCAGGCAGTGAATTCCAGATCCAAGCCACTCGCTGCGTAAAAAAGTTTTTCCTCATGTCGCCTTTGGTTCTTTTGCCAATCACGAAAAATCTGTGTCCTCTGGTTCTCGACCCTTCCGCCAATGGGAACAGTTTCTATCTACTCTGTCGAGACCCCTCATGATTTTGAACACCTCTATCAAATCTCCTCTCAACCTTCTCTGCTCTAAGGAGAACAACCCCAGCTTCTCTAATCTATCCACGTAACTAGTCCCTCATCCCTGGAATCATTCTCATTAATCTTTTCTGCACCCTCTCTAAGGCCTTCACATCCTTCCTAAAATGCGCTGCCCAGAATTGGACATAATACTCCAGTTGAGGCTGAACCAGTGTTTTTTAAAGGTTCATCATAACTTCCTTGCTTTTGTACTCTTTGAGCTGGATTTTGTCAATGGGGACGTGATGGAGGCAGGACTCCCACTTTTTGGGTTGTAGTCCCGCCTCCATCGACTTGTGGCCAACCCACGCTATTTTCCCTTGATTGACCTTGTTAAGCCCGCCCAGCGGGCTCAGCTGGCCAATTAAGGGACATCTGGTGACTGGTGACATCAGTGATTGACATTTAATCAGTCAAGAGCATTTGACAGATGAAAAAGCAGCGTTTGACAGCTCTGTGAAGCTGACAAACACTGACAATCTGCCTTCTAACTTGAGTCCTTCTACTCAGACTCAGTTAGAGATCTCTCCAGACCAGAAAGCAGAATGCTGCAGATTTTGATATTTCAGCGGCCATTCTGTTTTCTGTGCCGGTGAGATGAGGGACTCCCGAGACCTGAAGGAAGCCTGCAGGAGAAAGTAAAGGTAAATAAAACTTATTAAAACACTTTACACACGCCTCACACACTTACCTCTGCACACATGCACCCATCACTCACCTGCACAACGGACATCTCGACCCCTCCAACCCCTGCAGACCGGCGGTCTGCCTCACTAACTTGGCGTGGTTCGGAGCCGTCGGGAAGCACAAACTTCAGAGCTAAAAATAGGGATTAGGCAAAAAACTGCCTGTTAACTACCTGTTAACAGGCAGTTAATTGGCACTAATCCCCTTCCCGCCTCGGGGAGGCGGCTCCCAGCACAGGTCGGATACCCGCCTCCTGGGACATTGGCACGGAGGCAGGTTGGGGGCGGGATGGGTTCCTGCCCCCCGATTCTGCAATTTTCCCACCACTCCCGCCTCCAAACCCGCCTCCACGGGGCTTGGAAATTCAAGCCCTATGCCTCTATTTATGAAGCCCAGGATCCCGTATGCTTTTTTAACCGCTTTCTCAACCTGCCCTGCCACCTTCAACGATTTGTGCACATATACCCCCAGGTCTTTCTGTTCATGCACCCACTTTAAGATTGTACCCTTTCGTTTATATTGCCTCTCCTCGTTCTCCCTACCAAAATCTATCACTTCGCAATTACACTTTGAATGGGGGGAGGTTGGGTAATTTTTTATTTTATTCGTTCCTGAGATGTGGGTGTCACTGACAAGGCCAGCATTTATTGCCCATCCCTAATTGCCCTTGAGAAGGTGGTGGTGAGCCGCCGTCTTGAATCGCTACAGTTCTTGTGGTGAAGGTACTCCCATAGTGCTGTTAGGGACAGAGTTCCAGGATTTTGAACCAGCGACGATGAACGAATGGCGATATATTTCCAAGTCAAAATGGTGTGTAACTTGATGGGGAACTTGCAGGTGATGGTGTTCCCATGCACCTGCTGCCCTTATCCTTCTAGGTGGTAGAGGTCGCAGGTTTGGGAGGTGCTGCCGAAGAAGCCTTAGTGAGTTGCTGCAGTGCATCTTGTAGATGGTACACACTGCAGCCACGGTGAGCAGGTGGTGCAGGGAGTGAATGTTTAAGGTGGTGGATGGGGTGCCAATCAAGCAGGCTGCTTTCACCTGGATGGTGTCGAGCTTCTTGAGTGTTGTTGGAGCTGTACTCATCCAGGCAAGTGGAGAGTATTCCATCACTCCTGACTTGCGCCTTGTAGATGGTGGAAAGGCTTTGGGGATTTAGGAGGTGAGACACTCGCCACAGAATACCCAGCCTCTGACCTGCTCTTGTTGCCACGGTATTTATGTGGCTGGACCAGTTAAATTTCTGGTCAATGGTGACCCCCCAGGATGTTGATGGTGGGGATTCGACGATGGTAATGCCGCTGAATGTCATGGGGTGGTGATTAGACTCTCGCTTGTTGAAGATAATCATTGCCTGGCACTTGTGTGGCACGAATGTTACTTGCCACTTATCAGCCCAAGCCTGAATGTCATCCAGGTCTTGCTGCATTCGGGCATGGACTGCTTCATTATCTGAGGAATTGCGAATGGAACTGAACACCGTGAAATCATCAGCGATCATCCCCATTTCTGACCTTATTTTTTAATTCATTGATGGGATGTGGGCATCGCTGGCTAGGCCTGCATTTAGTGCCCATCCCTAATTGCCCTTGAGAAGATGGTGGTGAGTCGCCTTCTTGAACCGCTGCAGTCCATATGATGGAGGGAAGGTCATTGATGAAGCAGCTGAAGATGGTTGGGCCTAGGACACTGCCCTGAAGAACTTCTGCAGTGATGTCCTGGGGCTGAGATGATTGACCTCCAACAACCACAACCATATTTCTTTGTGCTAGGTATGACTTCAGCCAGTGGCGTGTTTTCCCCGATGCCCATTTTACTAGAGCTGCTTGATGCCACACTCGGCCAAATGCTGCCTTGATGTCCATGTTTGGTCCAAGGCTGTAATGAAGTCTGGAATCGAGTAATCCTGGCGGAACCCAAACTGAGCATCGGTGAGCAGGTTATTGGTAAGTGCCACTTGATAGCACTGTCGATGACACCTTCCATCACTTTGCTGATGATTGAGAGTAGACTGATGGGGCGGTAATTGGCCAGATTGGATTTGTCCTGCTTTTTGTGGACAGGACATACTTGGGCAGATTTCCACATTGTCGGGTCGATGCCAGTGTTGTAGCTGTACTGGAACAGCTTGGCTAGCAGCACGGCTAGATCTGCAACACAAGTCTTCAGCACTACAGCCGGGATGTTGTCAGGGCCCATAGCCTTTGCTGTATCCAGTGCGCTCAGCCATTTCTTTATATCACGTAGTGAATCGAATTGGCTGAAGACTGGCTTCTGTGATGGTGGGGACCTCAGGAGGCTGATATGGATCATCCACTCGGCACTTCTGGCTGAAGATGATTGCAAATCATTGAGGATGGGAATATTCCTGGAGCCTCCTCCTCCCGTTAGTTGTTTAATTGTCCACCACCATTGATGACCGGATGTGGCAGGACTGCAGAGCTTTGATCTGATCCGTTGATTGTGGGATCACTTAGCTCTGTCTATAGCATGCTGCTTCCACTGTTTAGCATGCATGTAGTCCTGTGTTGCAGCTTCCCCAGATTCGCACTTCATTTTTAGGTATGTCTGGTGCTGCTCCTGGCATGCTCTTCTGCACTCCTCATTGAACCAGGGTTGGTCCCCTGGCTTGATGGTAATGGTAGAGTGAGGGATATGCCAGGCCACGAGGTTACAGATTGTGGTGGAATACAATTCTGCTGCTGCTGATGGCCCACAGCACCTCAAGGATGCCCAGTTTTGAGCTGCTAGATCTGTTCAGAATCTATCCCATTTAGCACGGTCATAGTGCCACACAACACGATGGAGGGTGTCCTCAGTGTGAAGATGAGATTTTGTCTCCACAATAACTGTGCGGTGGTCACTCCAACCAATGCTGTCATGGACAGGTGCATCTGAGACTGGTAGACTGGTGAGGACAAGGTCAAAAAGGATTTTCCCCTCGTGTTGGTTCTTTCACCACATGCCGCAGTCTCAGTCTGGCAGCTATGTCCTTCAGGACTCGGCCAGCCCGATCAGTAGTGGTGCTACCGAGCCACTCTTGGTGATGGACATTGAAGTCCCCCACCCAGAATACATTCTGTGCCCTTGCTACCTCAGTGCTTCATCCAAGTGGTGTTCAACATGGAGGAGTACTGATTCATCAGCTGAGGGAAGGCAGTAGGTGGTAATCAGCAGGTTTCCTTACCTGTGGTTGACCTGAAGCCATGAGACTTCATGGGGTGCGGAGTCAATCTTGAGGACTCCCAGGGCCACTCCCTCCCAACTGTATACCACTGTGCCGCCACCTCTGGTGGGTTTGTCCTGCTGGTGGGACAGGACATACCCAGGGATGGTGATGGAGGAATCTGGGTCATTAGTTGAAAGGTATGATTCTGTGAGTATGACTATGTCAGGCTGTTGCTTGACTAGTCTGTGTGACAGCTCTCCCAATTTTGGCACAAGTGAAAGAAAGACTTGCATTTATATAGCGCCTTTCACGACCACTGGAGTCTCAAAGCACTTTACAGCCAATGAAGTACTTTTGGAGTGTAGTCACTGTTATAATGTGGGAAACACAGCAGCCAATTTGCGTACAGCAAGCTCCCACAAACAGCAATGTGATAATGACCAGATAATCTGTTTTTGTTATGTTGATTGAGGGATCAATGTTGGCCAGGACACCAGGGATAACTCCCCTGCTCTTCTTCGAAATAGTGCCATGGGATCTTTTACATCCACCTGAGAGCAGACAGGGCCTCATCCAAAGGACGACACCTCCGACAGTGCAGCACTCCCTCAGCACTGCACTGAAGTGTCAGCCTATATTTATGTGCTCTTGTATTCTATGCCTTGGCTAATAAAGGCAACCTTCTGACTCAGAGACGAGTGTGCTACCCACTGAGCCACAGCTGACACTTGTGAGGAGGATTTTGCAGGGCCGACTGGGCTGGGTGTGCCATTGTCGTGTCCGTAGCCTGTGCCAAGTTCAACAACAGGTGGTCCATCCAGTTTTATTCTTATTATATTGTTTTTCGTAGTGGTTGTGTACAAACTGAGTGGCTTGCTAGGGCATTTCAGAGGGCAGTTACGAGTCAACCATATTGCTGTGGGTCTGGAGATACATATAGGCCAGACCAGGTAAGGAGTGCAGATTTCCTTCCCTAAAGGACATTAGTGAACCAGATGGGTTTTTATGACAATCCGATAGTTTCATGGTCACCATTACTGATATTAGTTTCTGTTACAGCTGCCGTGGTGGGATCTGAACTCATGTCTCTGGATCATTAGTCCAGTTCTCTGGATTACTAGTCCAGTAAGCTAACCACTATGCTACCATTCCCATAATGGAGAAAAGCAGAGGAATGTGGGGAGGGTTCACATGAACTTAAAAGCATCACCTCAAGTGAATAAGGCCATAAAAAAAGCTGATGGAATACTGGGTTGTATGGCAAGAGGTACAGAATATAACAGTTGAGATGGAATGATGAATGTATATAAAATCATAGCAAGACCACAGTTGGAGTATTGCGTGGCTGCAGTGTGTACCATCTGCAAGATGCACTGCAGCAACTCGCCAAGGCCTCTTCGATTGCACCTCCCAAACCCGCGACCTCTACCACCTAGAGGGACAAGGACAGCAGGCACATGGGAACACCACCACCTGCAAGTCACACACCATCCTGACTTGGAAATATATCACCGTTGCTTCATCGTCGCTGGGTCAAAATCCTGGAACTCGCTCCCTAACAGCACTGTGGGAGCACCTTCACCTCATGAACTGCAGCGGTTCAAGAAGGCGGCTCACCACCACCTTCTCAAGGGCAATTAGGGATGGGCAATAAATGCTGGCCTTGTCAGTGACACCCACATCCCATGAACAAATAAAAAAATGTTTTGGGCTCTACACTATAGGAGGGATGTTGAGGCAATAGAGAGGGTACAGCGCTGCTTCACCAGGCTGCCTGGTATGACAAAATACAAATATGAAGACTTCGAAAAATTGTGGCTGTTTTTGTTAGAACAGAGGTGTTTCAAATTATGAAGAGATGGAAAAGGGTGGATAGAAACAGATTGTTTTCAGTGGCTGAGGGGTCCAGAACGAGGGGACATAGATACAAGATAAAATATAAGAGATTTAGGACAGAGAGCATGGGTAACCTTTTTTACACAGATGGTTGTGAGGCTGTGGACTGTACCACTGGAACATAGGAACCGGTTTAGGCCATTTAGCTCCTCGAGCCTGTTCCGCCATTCAATGAGATCATGGCTGATCTGTGACGGAGCTCCATACACCTGCCTTTGATCCATATCTCTGAATACCTTTGGTTAACAAAAATCTATCAATCTCAGATTTAAAATTAACAATTGATCTAGCATCAATTGCCATTTGCAGAAGAGAGTTCCAAACTTCTATCACCCTTTGTGTGTAAAAGTGTTTCCTAGCTTCACTCCTGAAAGATCTCGCTCTAATGTTTAGGCTATGCCCCCTAGTCCTAGACTCCCCAACCAGTGGGAAGTTTCTATCTACCCTATCAGCAAAGTTCCCTGTAAGCCACACGGCCGTGCAGTGCTCCAGGGATCCCGCACAGCCGGCTTCCGGCTTTTCAATGCAAAAAAATGCGCATATGCGGTATTTTGAATGGGCCACGTGGCGCCCCCAAAAAATTACAGGGATCATTGCCTATCAGTTCCCCTTAATATCTTGAAAACTTCGATCAAATCACCCCTTAACCATCCAAATTTCAGGGAATACAACCCCAGTTTGTGTAATCTCTCCTCATAATTTAACCCTTGGAGTCCAGATATCATTCTGGTAAAACTACGCTGCACTCCTTAGTAAGACCAGAATTGGAGTAGCGCGTGCTCCACACTACAGGACAGATGTTGAGGCAAAAGAGAGGACAACACAGTGGAACTAGTGATTGAAGCAGAGACCATGTCAACTTTTAAGAATAGGTTAGATAGATGGCTGAAAAAAAGAATACAGTAAAGGGATATAGGAACAGGGCAGCACATGGGATAAGGTGGTTAAGAAGGCATATGGAATGCTTGCCTTTATTAGCCAAGGCATAGAATACAAGAGCAGGGAAGTTATGCTTGAACTGTATACAACACTAGTTAGGCCACAGCTAGAGTACTGCGTGCAGTTCTGGTCACCACATTACAGGAAAGATGTGATTGCACTAGAGAGGGTACAGAGAGTTACGAGGATGTTGCCAGGGCTGGAGAATTTTAGCTATGAGGAAAGATTGGATAGGTTGGGTTTGTTTTCTTTGGAACAGAGGAGGCTGAGGGGAGACCTTATTGAGGTGTATAAAATTATGAGGGGCCTAGATAGAGTGGATAGGAAACTGGAGTAATCTGGTTAACCTGGTTCTCTTGTAGCTGGGCTCAGCAAGTCTTTGTTTCAGGGCCTATAAAAACAGGCTTTGAAGTGCGATTTTGCACTGAGTGCGGTTTTCAACAGAGTGCTGAGAGTTGGGTGAGTCAGGGAGTCTTAACTGGTTGCTGAAATCAAACTTTTGTTTGTTTCACATTTACTGTGTACGGTTTACTGTTTAAAATCTAAATTTCCCAGCTTTAAGCAGGGTTAAAAAGGGATAAACAAGTCCTACAACTCAGAGCAGCTGAAGGCAGTTAACAAGGGAAACTGGAGTAATCTGGTTAACCTGGTTCTCCTGTAGCTGGGCTCAGCAAGTCTTTGTTTCAGGGCCTATAAAAACAGGCTTTGAAGTGCGATTTTGCACTGAGTGTGGTTTTCAACAGAGTGCTGAGAGTTGGGTGAGTCAGGGAGTCAGGTGAGGCAAGGCCTCAGAGCTTCGGCGGGTGCTTCAGCGGTAGAGCGGGCCTACAAAGGGCTCCAGAGACCAGGTAAGGCTTACTTTACTGGTGGTATTGAATTAATTAAATTTAACTTGATTAAAGGGGTAGGTCATGCCAGGAGAGCCCAGCCCCGTGATATGCTCCTCTTGCTCTATGTGGGAATTCAGGGACGCTGCCAGCGTCCCTGACCAACACGTGTGCCAGAAATGCATCCAGCTGCAGCTACTAACGGGCCGTCTTGGGGCACTGGAGCTGTGGGTGGATGGGTTGTGGAGCATTCACGATGCTGAGAGGGTCGCGAATTACTCGTACAGTGAGTTGGTCACACCGCAGGGTAGGGCTGCACAGGCAGAAGGGAAATGGGTGACCACCAGGCGGAACAATAGAAGCAGGCAGGTAGTGCAGGGGACCCCTGTGGCCATCCCCCTTTCAACCAGGTATACCGCTTTGGATACTGTTGGGGGGGATGACTTACCAGGGGAAGGTGGCAGCAGCCAACTTCCTGGCACTGGGGGTGCTCCTGCTGCCCAGGAAGGGAGGAAAAAGAGTGGGAGAGCAATAGTGGTAGGGGATTCTATAGTAAGGGGAACAGATAGGCGTTTCTGTGGCCGTAGACGTGAATCCAGGATGGTTTGTTGCCTCCCTGGTGCCAGGGTCAAGGATGTCACTGAGCGGCTGCAGGGCATTCTGGAGGGGGAGGGCGAACAGCCAGAGGTCGTGGTCCACATTGGTACCAACGACATAGGTAAAAAGAGGGATGAGGTCCTGCAGCAAGAATTTAGGGAGCTAGGTAGATTAAAGAGCAGGACCTCAAAGGTTGTAATCTCTGGATTACTCCCGGTGCCACGTGCTAGTGAGTATAGGAATAGGAAGATAGAACAGATGAATGCGTGGCTAAAGGGATGGTGCAGGAGGGAGGGCTTTAGTTTCCTGGATCACTGGGTCTGCTTCTGGGAAAGGTGGGACTTGTACAAGTCGGACGGTTTACACCTGAACCAGAGGGGGACCAATATCCTTGCGGGGAGGTTTGCTAGCACTGTTGGGGGGGGGGGGTTAAACTAACTTGGCAGGGGGATGGGATACAGAGTGGAGCTATAGTAGGGGGTGATTTACAGCCAAATACGGAGGAAAAAACAAGTCAGCTGGGAAGGCAGAGCAAATATGTGAAGGCAAAAGGGAATATGGCAAGGCTGGAAGGCATTTATTTTAATGCAAGGAGTCTTGCAAATAAGGTGGATGAACTGAAGTTGTTGTTGAACACATGGGAGTACGATATTGTTGCTATCACGGAGACATGGTTGAGGGAGGGTCAGGACTGGCAGCTCAATATTCCGGGGTATAGAATCTTCAGGCGAGACATAGGGGGGTGTAAAAGGGGAGGGGGTGTTGCAATATTAATTAAGGAGTCAATTACTGCTGTAAGGAGGGATGATATATTAGCGGGTTCCTCTAATGAGGCCATATGGGTAGAACTTAAAAACAAAAAGGGGGCAAGCACTTTGCTGGGAGTGTACTATAGGCCCCCAAACAGTCAGGGGGAGAGAGAGGAACAGATATGTAGGCAAATCTCAGAGAAGTGCGAAAATAATAGGGTAATAATAGTGGGGGATTTCAACTTCCCCAATATTAATTGGGATAGTCAGAGTGTGAAAGGCTTAGAGGGTGCAGAATTCTTAAAGTGCATCCAGGAGAGCTTTTTGCGCCAACATGTAGAAAGTCCTACAAGAGAGGGGGCGGTACTGGACCTAATTCTAGGGAATGTAGCCGGGCAAGTGGTGGAAGTGTCAGTAGGAGAGCATTTTGGCGACAGTGACCATAATTCGGTGAGATTTAAGGTGGTCATGGAAAAAGACAAAGACGGCCCGGAAATAAGGGTTCTAAATTGGGGGAAGGCCGATTTTAATATGATAAGGCAGGATCTGGCCAAAGTGGACTGGGAGCAGCTACTTATAGGAAAATCCACATCAAAGCAGTGGGAGACTTTCAGAAGTGAAATAGAGAGAGTACAACGCCAACATGTTCCCGTAAAGGTCAAGGGTGGGACCAACAAGCAAAGGGAACCTTGGATGACAAGGGATATACAAAAATGCATTAGGAAAAAAAGGGGGGCTTTTGGCAGTTACAAAAGACTAAAGACGGAGGAAGCCCTAGAGGAGTATAAAAAGTGCAGGGGCACACTTAAAAAAGAAATTAGGAGGGCGAGGAGGGGCCATGAAATAACACTGGCGAGCAAAATAAAGGAAAATCCTAAGATGTTTTATATAAGTATATTAAGGGCAAGAGGATAACCAGGGAAAGGGTAGGGCCCATTAGGGACCAAAGTGGCAATCTGTGTGTAGAGCCAGATGATGTAGGCGGGGTTTTAAATGAATTTTTTGCATCTGTGTTCACTATGGAGAAAGACGATGTAGACATAGAAATCGGGCAAGGGGACTGTGATATACTTGAACATATTAGCATCGAGAGGGAGGAGGTACTAGCGGTTTTAGCAGGCCAAAAAGTGGATAAATCCCCAGGCCCAGACGAGATGTATCCCAGGCTGCTGTGTGAGGCAAAGGAGGAGATTGCAGGGGCTCTGACACAAATTTTCAGAACCTCTCTGGCCACAGGGGATGTGCCAGAGGACTGGAGAACAGCTAACGTAGTACCATTATTCAAGAAGGGTAGCAGGGATAAACCAGGGAATTACAGGCCAGTGAGCCTAACATCTGTGGTAGGGAAATTATTGGAAAAAATTCTGAGGGACAAAATTAGTCTCCACTTGGAGAGGCAAGGATTAATCGGGGATAGTCAGCATGGCTTTGTCAAGGGTAAATCATGTCTGACCAATCTGATTGAATTTTTCGAGGGGGTGACTAGGTGTGTGGATGAGGGAAATGCTGTGGATGTGGTATACATGGACTTCAGTAAGGCTTTTGACAAAGTCCCGCATAGGAGACTGGTCAAGAAGGTAAGAGCCCATGGGATCCAGGGTGCCTTGGCACGTTGGATCCTAAACTGGCTGAGTGGCAGGAGGCAGAGGGTGGTGGTCGAAGGTTGCTTTTGTGACTGGAAGCCTGTGTCCAGTGGGGTACCTCAGGGATCGGTGCTGGGTCCCTTGCTGTTTGTGATCTACATAAATGATTTGGATGAGAATGTAAAAGGTATGATCAGTAAGTTCGCAGATGACACGAAAATTGGTGGGGTGGTAAATTGCGAGGAGGAAAGCCTCAGGCTACAGGATGATATAAACGGGTTGGTCAGATGGGCGAAAAAGTGGCAAATGGAATTTAACTCTGAAAAGTGCGAGGTGATGCATTTTGGACGGACAAATAAGGCAAGGGAATACACAATGAGTGGTAGGACCCTAGGAAGTACAGAGGGTCAGAGGAACCTTGGTGTACATGTACATAGATCCCTGAAGGCAGCGGAACAGGTAGATAAGGTGGTTAAAAAGGCATATGGGATACTTGCCTTCATTAGCCGAGGCATAGAATATAAGAGCAGGGAGGTTATGATGGAGCTGTACAAAACGCTGGTAAGGCCACAGCTGGAGTACTGTGTGCAGTTCTGGTCGCCTCACTATAGGAAGGATGTGATTGCTTTGGAAAGGGTGCAGAGAAGACTCACCAGGATGTTGCCTGGGATGGAGTGCCTCAGCTATGAAGAAAGACTAAACAGGCTGGGGTTGTTTTCCTTGGAGCAAAGAAGGCTGAGGGGGGACCTGATTGAGGTGTACAAAATGATGAGGGGCATAGATAGGGTAGATAAAGAGGAACTTTTCCCCTTAGTAGGGGGGTCAATAACAAGGGGGCATAGATTCAAGGTAAGGGGCAGGAGGTTTAGAGGGGATTTGAGGAGGAACTTTTTCACCCAGAGGGTGGTTGGAGTCTGGAACTCACTGCTTGAAAGGGTGGTAGAGGCAGGAACCCTCACAACATTCAAGAAGCATTTGGATGAGCACTTGAAATGCCATTGCATACAAGGCTATGGACCAAATGCTGGAAAATGGGATTAGATTGGACAGGGCTTGATGGACGGCGCAGACATGATGGGCCGAAGGGCCTCTTTCTGTGCTGTATAACTCTATGACCTATTTCCTTTAGCAGAAGGGACAATAACCAGAGGGCATAGATTTAAAGTAATTGGTAGGAGGTTTAGAGGGGATTTGAGGGGAAATTCCTTCACCCGGAGGGTGGAGGGGGTCTGGAACTCACTGCCTGAAAGGGTGGTAGAAGCAGGAACCCTCATCACATTTAAAAAGTGCTTGGATGTGCACTTGAAGTGCTGTAACCTACAGGGCTACGGACCAAGAGCTGAAAAGTGGGATTAGGCTGGAAAGCTCTTTGTCAGCCGGCACAGACACAATGGGCTGAAATGGGCTCCTTCCGTGCTGTAAATTTCTATGATTCTATGGGATTAGAATTGCTGCTTGTGTGGATGATAAACACCAAGACAGACTGGTTGGACCAACCATCCGGTTTCTCTTTGTAATTTCTATGTAATTCTATGTAACTGCTCATTCATCTCATTGCTGTTTAAGTTGATCTCACGCTGTGCAAAATGGCTGCCATGAATAGTCACTACACTTCAACGCCAAGTGATTTGAGACATTTCTGACAGACATGATCGGGTGTTGTATAAATGCATATCCGTGCAGGCATTGGGCGAGGACAGAATCAGGTGTCGCTGAGATGCTGTTCATGGTTGAAAAGCCTGCAGGCACTTACTGTTCTGGGGTCGCACATAATCAATTGCCTCTTGGGTAAGGTGGCAGCTTTGAGGAATCCTACCTCAGCAGGGCTTGTGTCTTAAAGGAAGGCGGGAGGGTAGAACATTTTGGTGGAAAAATATGCTGAACAAGGAGAACTATACAATACAATAAAGTGTCTGAGTACAATTTAACCTGGTCATTGTTTTAAGTAGCACAACAGATCTCTGAATGATTGATTGGAGCCTGGAGCTGTTGTCTGTATTCAATTTCACTTTTATCTGCAGCGTGCCTCTGTCATACATTTTGCCACTTGTTTTAGTCGCAAATGGCGGTAGTTTTTTTTTAGGAAGGAAGGAACTTATATATCATCGTTCACATTCTCAACGACAAAGTACTTATGAAGTATTGTTATAGGAACATAGGAAGAGTAGGCCGTTCAGTCCCTTGAGCCTGTTCTGCCATTCAATTAAAAAAAGACTTACATTTATATAGCGCCTTACATGACCGCAGGACGTCCGAAAGCGCTTTACAGCCAATGAAGTACTTTTTGAAGTGTAATCACTGTTGTAATGTAGGAAACGCAGCAGCCAATTTGCACACAGCAAGCTCCCACAAACAGCAATGTGATAATGACTGGATAATGTTATAGTTTTTTTAATTCATTTATGGGATGTGGGCGTCGCTGGCAAGGCCAGTATTTATTGCCCATCCCAAATTGCCCTTGAGAAGGTGGTGGTGAGTCGCCTTCTTGAACCGCTGCAGTCCGTGTGGTGAAGGTGCTCTCACAGTGCTGTTGGATAGGGAGTTCCAGGATTTTGACCCAGCGATGATGAAGGATCGGCGATATACTTCTAAGTCAGGATGGTGTGTCACTTGGAGGGGAACTTGAAGGTGGTGGTGTTCCCATGCGCCTGCTGCCCTTGTCCTTCTAGGTGGAAGAGGTCGCGGGTTTGGGAGGTGCTGCCGAAGAAGCCTTGTTTAGTGATATTGATTGAGGGATAATATGGGCCAGGACACCGGGGATAACTCCCCTGCTCTTCTTCGAGAAAGTGCCATGGGATTTTTAACGTACTTCATCCTTGTTTTCAAATCCCTCCATGGCCTCACCCCTCCCTATTTCTGTAATCTCCTTGAGCCCCACAACCCCTCAAGATATCTGCGCTCCGCTAATTTTGCCCTCTTGAGCATCCCTGATTATAATCGCTCAAACATTGGTGGCCGTGCCTTTTGTTGCCTAGGCCCTAAGCTCTGGAATTCCCTGCCTAAACCTCTTTCCTCCTTTAAGCTCCTTAAAACCTACCTCTTTCACCTGTCCTAATTTCTCCTTATGTGGCTCGGTATCAAATGTTTTTGTCTTTTAATACTCCTGTGAAGCGCCTTGGGACATTTCACTACGTTAAAGGCGCAATATAAATACAAGTTGTTGTTGCTGTACACCTGAGAGCACAGACGGGGCCTCGGCAGATCATGGCTGATCTGTATCTCTACTCCATTTACCTGCCTTGATTCCATATCTCTTAATACCCTTACCTAACAACTATCTCTATATCTCAGTTTTGAAATTTTCAATTGATCCCCAGCCTCAACAGCTTTTATGGGGAGTTCCAGATTTCCACTGCCCTTTGTGTGAAGAACTGCTTCCTGACATCACCTCTGAACGGCCTAGCTCTAATTTTAAGGTTATGCCTCCTTGTTCTGGACGTCCCCCACCAGAGGAAATCATTTCTCTCTAGCTACCCTATCAAATCCTTTTCGGTCCCCGCTGCTTATAGCAGGACACATTCATGGGAACACGATTAGCCCGCTAAACATGATAGCCGGTATAACGTGTTAACGTTAATTTCGAGTTATGCCGATATTGTGGGGAACTGTGACAATTCGGTCTGTTGATGAAACAGAAAGCTTGTCAGAAATAAGAGGGAAAATGGTGAGAGAGAGAGCGATTCTGACAGTAGAACAGTACTGATTCAAATCAAATCAAATGTGCCGTGTTGCTTTTTTTTGCCCAATTCATTGACCCTTGTAATTAAAGCGTGTGTGAACTTTAGGACGCAGGCGATGGATATTAATGGTCTTTCCGGGCACACGTAATCTGATTTCCTACGTGCATTGAAGCACGTAGGATAACCGGCAAATCCATCGGACTCCCTAACAATCCTTATTTTCTAATACAATATTACCTGCATCTCTCTTTAAGGGAGCTCAAATTACCCTTAGCCATGCTTGGAAGGGGAGGGTGAACAGCCAGTTGTCGTGGTACATATAGGTACTAACAATATAGGTAAAAAGCGGGATGAGGTCCTAAAAGCGGAATATAGGGAGTTAGGAGGTAAATTAAAAAATAGGACCTCAAAGGTAGTAATCTCAGGATTGCTACCAGTGCCACGTGCTAGTCAGAGTAGAAATAGAAGGATATTTCAGATGAATACGTGGCTAGAGGAATGGTGCAAGGGGGAGGGATTCAAATTCCTGGAACATTGGAACCGGTTCTGGTGGGACCAGTTCAAGCCGGACAGTTTGCACCTGGGCAGGGCCGGGACCGATGTCCTAGGGGGAGTGTTTGCTAGTGCTCTGGGGGAGGGTTTAAACTAAAATGGCAGGGGGTTGGGAACCTGAGCAAGGGGACAGAGGAAAGGGAAACAAGGATAAAAGCAAAAGATAGGAAGGAGAAAAACAAAAGTGGCAGTCAGAGAAATCAATGGTTTAAATCAAACAGGGCCACAGTAAATAATAATTCTAATAGGTGTAAGAGCATTAAAAAAACAAGCCTGAAGGCTTTGTGTCTTAATGCGAGGAGCATTCGTAATAAGGTGGATGAATTAGCTGCGCAAATAGAGGTAAACCAATATGATTTGATTGGGATTACGGAAACATGGCTCCAGGGTGGCCAAAGCTGGGAACTCAACATCCAGGGGTATTCAATATTCAGGAAAGATAGGCAAAAAGGAAAGGGAGGTGGGGTAGCATTGCTGGTTAAAGAAGGAATTAACACAATTGTAAGGAAGGATATTAGCTCTGATGATGTGGAATCTGTATGGGTAGAACTGAGAAATACCAAGGGGCAGAAAACGTTAGTGGGAGTGGTATATAGACCTCCAAACAGTAATGCGGAGGTTGGGGACGGCATTAAAAGGGAAATTAGAGAAGCGTGCAATAAGGGCACAGCAGTCATCATGGGTGACTTTAATCTACATATAGATTGGGCTAACCAAATTAGTAACAATACTGTGGAGGAGGAATTCCTGGAGTGTTAAGGGATGGTTTCCTGGACCAATATGTCGAGGAACCAACCAGAGGTCAGGCCATCTTAGACTGGGTATTATGTAACGAGAAAGGATTAATTAGCAATCTTGTTGTACGAGGCCCCTTGGGTCGGAGCGATCATAATATGATCGAATTCTTCATTAAGATGGAGAATGAAGTAGTCGACTCAGAGACTAGGGTCCTAAATTTAAATAAAGGAAACTACGATGGTCTGAGGCGCGAGTTGGGTAGGATTGATTGGGGAATGTCACTCAAAGGGTTGACGGTGGATAGGCAATGGCAAACATTCAAAGACCGCATGGATGAACTACAGAATTTTTTCATCCCAGTTTGGCAAAAAATAAAACAAAAAAGGTGACTCAACCGTGGCTAACAAGGGAAATTAGGGATAGCATAAGATCCAAGGAGAGGACATATAAATTGGCCAGAAAAAGCAGTGAACCTGAGGATTAGGGGTAGTTTAGGATTCAACAAAGGAAGACAAAGGGATTAATTAAGAAAGGGAAAATAGAATATGAGAGTAAGCGTGCAGGGAACATAAAAACTGACTGTAAAAGCTTTTATAGATATGTGAAGAGAAAAAGATTGGTGAAGTCAAGCGTAGGTCCATTGCAGCCAGAATCAGGGGAATTTATAATGGGGAGCAAAGAAATGGCAGACCAATTAAATACATATTTTGGTTCTGTCTTCACAAAGGACACAAATAACCTCCCAGAGATGTCGGGGAACATAGGGTCTGATGAAAGGGAGGAACTGAAAGAAATCAGTATTTGTAGGGAAATGGTGTTCGGGAAATTGATGGGATTGAAGGCCGATAAATCCCCAGGGCCTGATAATCTACATCCTAGGGTACTTAAGGAAGTGGCCCTAGAAATAGTTGATGCTTTGCTGATCATCTTCCAGCATTCGATGGAATCTGGAACAGTACCCATGGATTGGAGGGTAGCTAATGTTGCCCCACTATTCAAAAAAGGTGGTAGAGAGAAAATGGGGAATTACAGACTGGTAAGCCTGACATCGGTAGTGGGGAAAATGCTAGAGTCCATTATAAAAGATGTAATAGCAGAGCACTTGGAAAACAGTGACAGGATCGGACAAAGTCAACATGGATTTACAAAAGGTAAATCGTGCTTGACTAATCTACTGGAATTTTTTGAGGATGTAACTGGTAAAATAGATAAGGGAGAACCAGTGGATGTGGTGTATTTGGACTTTCAGAAGGTTTTTGATAAGGTCCCGCATAAGAGATTAGCGTGTAAAGTTAAGGCACATGGGATTGGGGGCAAGGTATTGACTTGCATAGAGAACTGGTTGGCAGACAGAAAGCAAAGAGTTGGATTAAACGGGTCTTTTTCCAAGTGGCAAGCAGTGACTAGTGGGGTACCGCAGGGATCGGTCCTTGGGCCCCAGCTATTCACAATATATATTAATGATCTAGACAAGGGAATTAGATGTAATATCTCCACATTTTCAGACGACACAAAGCTGGGTGGGCGTGTGTGCTGTGAGGAGGATGCCAAGAAACTCCAGGATGATTTGGACAGGTTGGGTGATTGGGCAAAAGCATGGCAGATGCAATATAACGTAGATAAATGCGAGGTTATCCACTTTGGTGGCAAAAACAGGAAGGCAGATTATTATCTGAATGGCAATAGATTGGGAGAAGGGGAAGTGCAACGAGACCTGGGTGTCCTTGTGCACCAGTCGCTGAAGGTAAGCATGCAGGTGCAGCAGGCGGTTAAGAAGGCAAATGGCATGTTGGCCTTCGTAGCGAGAGGGTTTGAGTACAGGAACAGGGATGTCTTGCTGCAGTTGTACAGGGCCTTCGTGAGACCACATCTTGAGTATTGTGTGCAGTTTTGGTTGCCTTATCTGAGGAAGGATGTTCTTGCCATGGAGGGAGTTCAGCGAAGGTTCACCAGGCCGATACCTGGGATGGCAGGAATGACGTATGAGGAGAGATTGGGTTGATTGGGCTTGTACTCGCTGGAGTTTAGAAGAATGAGAGGGGACCTCATTGAAACTTATAAAATTCTGACGGGACTGGACAGGCTAGATGCAGGAAGGATGTTCCCGATGGTCGGGGAGTCCAGAACCAGGGTTCACAGTCTAAGAATAAGGGTAGGCCATTTAGGACAGAAATGAGGAGGAATTTCTTCACCCAGAGAGTGGTGAACCTGTGGAATTCTCTACCACAGAAGGCAGTAGAGGCCAATACATTAAATATATTCAAGAAGGAGTTGGATATATTTCTTAAGACTAAAGGGATCAAGGGGTATGGGGAGAAAGCGGGGACCGGGTACTGAATTTGGATGATCAGCAATGATCGCATTGAATGGCGGAGCAGGCTCGAGGGGCCGAATGGCCTACTCCTATCTTCTATGTTTCTATGCTCTTTCTCTTAATATACTTGTAAACATTTTTAGTGTTCTCCTTGATATCCCTGGCAAGTTTTTTTCTCGTATTCCCATTTTGCAACTCTTCCTACTTTCTTTGTATCCCTTTGCTGTTCTTTGTCTCTCTCCCAGTCTGTGGGATCTCCACTATTCTTTGAATTTGTGTAAGCCCTTTGTTTTAATTTAATTTGTATCTGAAATAGACTTTCTGGTTTTCTGCTCTCTTGGAAGTGCACCATTATTAAAACGTAACTCCGAATTTTACCGTCTACTGGATCACCATAACATTGAACAATAATTTTACAAATCATAAGGTTTATGTTTCAACAAGAATGACTTACATTTATATAGTGCCTTTACTGTAGTAAAACATGCTAAGGTGCTTAAATTAAACTAAAATTTCCAACTTTGCAGCCTTCTGGACTCAACATTGAGTTCAACAATTTCAGACTCTAATCTCTGGCACTATTTTTTCAGGCAGGAGCTGTTGATGATTCTGCCATCCCCATTTGCAACATTTAACCACTGCTGCCTTCCAACCCTTTTGTTCTTTCCTCCCCTCTGCACCTGCTTAAAACCTGAAGTACATGCTGTTATTTTTAACTAAAGGCTTGTTGGAATCTGGTCATTTCTCTCTGTAGAGTTGTGCAATGGAGTTGCAGACACCTGTGAATAGCAGCTCTGCCCAGTTGTCACTTTGTTTTTTTTGCAACCTTGGTTAATATGTAAGAGGTTCCACCGCATGTGCTGCAGTCCGGCGCGCCTCTGTGCTCAACAGCGACACTGGTGGTCAGTGCGAGCAATGCGTGGAAGTAGTGGAGGAATGCAGGCGTTGAAACTGCAGAGAACGACCGATGCAAAAATATTTAACAAAAAAGCGCAATGGAGAGCTGAAGTTAACGCGTGTTTAGGATTTAAAAAAAAAAATCCCTGCCTCAACATCTCTGTGCGCAAACTTTTAAAAGAACTTAAAAATGTAGTTTATGTTCAGAAACTCACTGAGAACAAATGCATTATTTTCATGGTGCAATTTAAAGATAAATGATCTCAATTCTAACGTCGACTGTGCTCTAAAATTTGCAAGGCAAACGCTGCAAAAAAAATCAGGCGACGCTGAAAATGACAGGGGCCGGGCTGCTATGCAAATGATGCGCCCAGCTTATTTACATACCACGCCCCCGCCGCCAATTGTTCTTTTTTGCGGGCGGCTGAGCGGGCCGTGTGTGGGGAATTTGCATATCAACGTTCCACCATCTGCATAGATTAACCCCGCCGACGCCGCTGATTGGAAGCGAGGGTTCCCGATGAGTTTTTACATGCCGACCTTCCCCACGAGCTTTTTTTTCACATACATTAACCTCCCGCGCCAGCGAGTGGTCGCACGGGGCAACCGGGCGGCTCGAGCGAAGAGAAAAAAAAATTCCCCACCTCAATAATAATTAACATTTACGCGCAAATAAAAAAAAGGGCGTGGGGGGGGAAATCTGAAGGAAAGGGGGGTAATAAGGGCGTGGTTTCCCCCCTCAATTTGCATAGAGCGGTATTCTTCTCATTTGCCTACCCCCTCAGCGCAGCGGCCATCTTTGTTATGATGGGGGCGTGAGGTATTCGGCGGATAAACGGCGGCGATAGGAAAGAGGGGGGGAAGGGAAGAAAATGTTTTTTTAATTTTTTACAAAAAAAAGCTCCTCATGAAACGACTCACCGGAAAGGTAAGCGGATTCTTAATTGAGATTCTGCCAAGGTTTATGTTTGACGACGGTGTTTTTTTTTAACAAAACGGGATTTGGTGTGTCTCTGTCTTTTTTCCTTTCCCTTCTCGGCGTCGCGTTGAGCGCCTCGCTCTCTCTCTCTCTCTCTCCTGCGCGCGCGCCTGCCTGCCTGACTCCCGGTGCGTAAGGCATCGCGCGTAAGTAAGGCGCCTGCGCGGCGGCCGCCGCACTGGAGCTGCACGGCTGCTGCACGAGACCACCAGTGCCACTGAGCATGCGCGCGAGGCGCTGTTTCCCCCCCCCCCCCCCACGCCAGCCAAAGCGCGCGCACACAACACACCGCACACTCACTCACTTAAACCCTGGTAAGCGGCGGAGTTTATTTTTTTTCCTTTTTTCTACTCATATACACTTCCCTTCCACCCCCGCTCCCCCCCACCCCCACCTTTTTAGTAACTGCGCTGGAAACTTCAAGTTAAGGTAAGATTAGTGTGCTTTATTGATGCCAAAACACCCACCCGCACACACACACGCATTTAATCTGGGGTTTTTTTGCAATTTTTTTCTCTCTCGAAGTTTTTGTCTTTAATTCCCCCACTAACCAATTTTTTTTTCCCCCAACATACTCCTGCAACTGTGCTGCTGCATTGCTGGGGGACTCTTGCTACATGCAAGTTTAGATTAGATCTCTCCTCTCCTCCCACCCACACACACACACACACATATGTGTGAACAAGTGCTTTTTAATGATTTTTTAAGTGACTCCCTTGCACGGTTTAATTAGATTTGGCATAATGCATCAGTGCTAATTGTGTCTCACCATATTAGCCTGCAACTGAGGGAGGGGGAAGAGTCAGCTCAGTGTTGCTGCTCTCTCTGTATAATACATGTCCCGGAGGAACGCTTGCCTGATTTCTGGTTATCCCTCACTCAGTAGCTCGACTGCGATGCGTCTGAAAATCCTGACAGACTGGAAAGCTGTATACTTGTGCAGTCTGGGAACTGTGTAATTTGTGTGCACGATTCTGCTGTGGGTCAGCCGAGAGATGACCTCCAAGTCGCACGGTCCCTTTGTACACTTTTTTTTGACAAATAAAACCATTTATAACATTCCTTGCCCATCTTGTTGATATTTGACACCTGCACCTAGATTGCTAACTTTTCATTGTGCGTATATATGTGACTGAGTGTATTGTGCGTTTCTGTGTGACAGAGTAAGAAATACTATATTGAGTTTGAATAGTTTTTGCTGTTGTAGATTTTTAATCTTGTAGTAAAGAAAGACTTGCATTTATATAGCTCCATTCATGACCGCCGGACGTCCCAAAGTACTTTATAGCCGCTGAAGTACTTTTTGAAGTGTCGTCACTGTTGTAATGTAGGAAACGCAGCAGTCAATTTGCGCACAGCAAGCTCCCACAGTAACAATGTGATAATGACCAGATAATTCTGTTTTTTGTTATGTTGGTTGAGGGATAAATATTGGCCAGGACACCGGGGATAACTCCCCTGATCATCTTCGAAATAGTACCATGGGATATTTTACATCGGCCTGAGAGAGCAGACGGGGCCTCGGTTTAACATCTCATCCAAAAGACGGCACCTAGGACAGTGCAGCACTCCCTCAGCACTGCACTGGGAGTGTCGGCCTAGATTTTTGTGCTCGAGTATCTGGAGTGGGACTTGAACCCACAACCTTCTGACTCCGAGGCGAGAGTGCTACCCACTGAGCCACAGCTGACGCTGTAAGTTGTAAATTTCTGTCAAAGCTTCTATTATGGATTGATCCTGTTCCCTCAGCTGGCAAATGAAGTGATTCCCCTTATTCTACGGTGACCAAAGACATTGAGCAACAGGCTCCTTTCTCAAAGTTCCTCTGTAGTCCCCTCTGGGGGGGGGGCAGTGTATGAAAAATGGCATCCTTTTTGGGTGGGGAGGGGGAACGGCTGGGGTCCTACTCAGTGTCTCCTGTAATGCTGCGGCCAAGATTGGGAATTTAGCGACGTTGAAGCCGTATCCCTTTACTGCACCACTATCCTTTAAGCAAAGCAGAGAAAAGATTTTGCAATAAACAAAAAGGAAAAAGCTTCATCAAATGTTATAAATCTGAAACAAAAATAGAAAATGCCATAAATACTCGGTGAGTTAGTTTCTGGGAAAGTATACCTTTCCAAGCTGGGTGTGTCTGACGGGGTTCACCCCTCAAATGCAAACTTGTCTTTTTTCACGGATACTAACTGAACTAGTGAGTGTTTCCAGCAGTTTCTGTTTTTGTTGAATATTTTGCAAGCCAGATTGAATATTCTCTGACTGTGTTCATATAAAGCATTTTTTTAAAACTACTTGTGTTCATAATACAGTTTAATAAAAGTTCCAAAATCATAACTTGATGGAGCCTAGATTTGTCGATGTTGAATTTGTATTGATCTACTTTAGAATAGCAACCTGCTGCCACCAAGGCAAGTAGTGAATTTGAATTCCATAAATCTGGAAATTTGTGAGTTTGGGCCAGAAAAAATGACCTTGAAAGCTGCTGGACTGTGGTAAAAGCTCAGTTGGCTCATTAATACTCTTCAGGGAAGGGGACTACCAATGTGCCCTACACATGATTGTAATGAACATTCTGTGGTTGATTCTTAACACCCTTGAAGTGGGATGGACAATAAATACAGCCTTGCCACTGTTGCCCACATCCCTAGAATGATTTGGCTTTAACTAAGAGGCTCATTTTGGGTTTGCTGTTCAGGGTACCTGGTTCTAAATAATGGGTCCGTGACATTGCCTGAATCTGTAACTATGGATTGTGTAGGGAGAGGGAGAATCTTGGGATTAGGGCATTTGAAGTTTGTTGTCCACATTGTAATATGCCTCAGACTTTCAGTTGGGAATTTTTTCCATCACTGCCCTTTCAGTGTAAGTTATGGGTCTATCGCTGTAGCAGTGCGTGGAAACAAAATCTGGCCTTGCTTTAAACTTTTTCAAATCAGTGTCTTGGGTTAGAAAAGTTACAAATCTAGGTGGCTTAAGTATATTTACAACAACTTGCATCCATATAGCACCGTTTAATGTAGTAAAACGTCCCAAGGCACTTCACAGGAGTGTTATCAAACAAAATTGACACTGAGCCACGTATGATATTAGGGCAGACAGAGGTGGGTTTTAAGGAGCGTCTTAAAGGAGGAAAGAGAGGTAGAGCGGTTTAGGGAGGGAATTCCAAAGCTTAGGGTCTCCTGCAGCTGAAGGCATAGCCACCAATGGTAGAGCGATTAAAATCAGGGATGTGCAAGAGGTCAGAATTGGAGGATTGCAGATATCTCAAAGGGTTGTAGGGCTGGAGGAGGTTACAGAGATATGGAGGGACTTGAAAACAAGGATGTCTAGGATGCTGATGATGACGATGATAAGGGGGTGCCAAGAGATGCCTCTAATGGAAGAGAGAAAGGGGCAACTTGCTGTAGTCTGTTGTTGTGTGGGTGAATCTACCAGCTGCTGGCTACGGTGTCATAGAAACTTTGGACCTTGTTCATGTGTCTGTCCTCAAATGAATAATGGTAGGGGTAAATCTAAGTAACAAAAGGAAAAAATAATTTACAAATATTGTTTTGAGTATTTAAACTCTTAATAAAATATTCCGTAGTTGCGTGATATTTAAGTGAGCAAACTTCATTTTTTTTAACCCCTTAATCCAATAAAAAGTGCATTAAATGGTTGTGTGAAATTTCATCAAAAAATTGATCACATGATTAAGGAGCTTGTGGAAAGCACTTGCTTACTGCAGTGCAATACAACATTAGGTATGTGGTCCACCAGGTGAAGTATATTTCAGGTGACCTTGCTTTTGGTGGTTCATTTTTTGTTTGATACTGTGCTGCAGTGTGTATTTCCAAAAGCGGTTTAAATTAGTAATGTTAACTTTCTCAATTTGGTGCAAAAAAACTGTTCCTGCTCGCACCTTGTAAAAACATGGGACTTTCAAATTTGACTCGTATGTACATGATGAAGCTCGAGTGTACTGCTGACATCTGCTTCCGAGAAAGTATTCATCATGGAAAATACTCCAGTACTGTGACTGCTTGGAGATTATTTTTCCAAAGTGGAAGAAAGTGCCAAACGAAGTGAAACAGGAAGTGGAATGTAGAAATATTCAAGATTATGGAAAATGAAATGAAACGAAAAAATAGAATTTTGATTGTCTAGGTTGAAAACTTTTTGCGACGTAGAAGTATCTTTGTTAAAATGACTGCTGCCCCTGCCCCGATGATCATGGCATTGGCCCAGGCAGGACAGTTTCCGTCGGGCTTTGATGGTACTGGTGCAGTTACTGATTGATAGATCATTGGCATTGTCTGCGGGCCTCTTGAGTCAGCTAAATTAATTGACTGACTTTTCAAAAGAGCGATTGAATTTTCCCAGCATCTTTGAGAAGGAAGGTGAAGAATGGGAGATTCTCCGGTCTCGGTGAGCGGTTGTGTGGCGGGTTTTGAAGAAAAAGCCAGGATTGCTACTTGGAAGGAATCCAGATGCAGCCTGGAACGAACAAGGATTCCATAATCGACCTAGTGGACTTGCCTACGATTTATGGTTGCATTGGTGATAAACGCCACAAAGCTGTTGCTGTAATGTCTAGATCTGGGCTCTGAAAGATTTGTGTTTACATGGCACCTAACTACTGCTGGTCATCATCAAACACCAGATGAAATATGGCAAGTTTCTGGTCCAAGGGGAGGCTCCTGTTCCTCTTGAAAAGGATTTTAAATAGTGGTGTGATGTCGAAGACTACATTCAGAAAGTGTGTTCGATGTATTGGATGATTTACCCAAATTGATTGGAATGCCACCCAAGTGCTGCTGTGTAAACATTAGCCAGGTGTAGGCTACTGCTGCAGTCAGCAAACGATCTATATTTAACTGTAGAAAGGTTGAAAGGCACTGAACACGTGGACAGTAGGGTTGCAAAGGGGTGGAAAGTTTCCGGGAAATTTCCGGAAATTTTCCACAGGAAGTTTAGCTTGGGAATTTTGCCCAAAAAAGCACATGCGAGCATAATATTGTTTTTTTTTGTATTTCTTTCATTTTTTTTCCACAGGTCTTCTCTTAAAATTACTAAGAGATGGAATCTTAATTATTAAGGAATTTCTTAATCAATATATGTTTATCTTCTTACTTGGCTTGTTTTAATAATTACAAGTTTTGTGTGTGACTGTGAACAAATGTGTCCTGATTGGGTGGATGAGCGATTAGCTCCCTCTATTTGTAATATTTGCATATCGAATTATGATTGGCCTGCAGGCATCTGTAAGACTGCTATAGTTTTTTTAAGATCCAGGTTAGGGGTCCTGAGGGAAGTCATTTTGTTTTCTGCTGATGATGTGATGATGCAGTAAGTAAATCAGACTTTATAACAAATAAACCAGTTACTTGTTGAACTCTGTTGTCCTTCAATTTAAAATATACAAAATAATACACTATTGGTGATGTAGCGTCGTGTGTGTACAGGTCATGCTTCCATCACATGGAGCATCAGCAAAAATGTACTCCCCCTGTTGCAATCGTGCTGATCGACCGCAGTTCGACACAGAGATGAATGCCCTTTATTTCTCTGCATAGAACAATGCCACGTTTACCGTCGGATGTGTGGAAGCATTTTACCCCAGGCATTAAAGATGGAAAGACTGTGTACATGTGCAAACACTGTAGAAAGCCATATGTAAAGAATGCCACAAAGATGCAGCAGCATTTATCCAAATGCAACAACTTCACTCAAAGCTCACAGCAGTCAGCCCAGAGTTCCTCTGCTTCCATTCAAGAAGATGATGGTTCTCATTCAGCATCAGGCTCCTTATCATCAGCAACTCCTGGCCCACTTGGAAGGTTCTTTGATACAATGGATAACCATTGCCAGAAGAATGCAGATGAGTGCCTTGCTCGAGCTGTATATGCAACAGGCTCACCCCTCATGCTCACAGCCAATGTGTACTGGAAGAGATTTTTCAATGTTATTCGCCCTGCATACTGTCCTCCCACCAGACATGCTTTGTCTACTTATTTGCTGGAGGCTGAGTATAACAGAGTCCAAGGAAAGCTCAAAGAAACGATAGCGATGGCAGACTGTGTTGCAGTTATCTCAGATGGATGGTCAAATGTACGAGGGGAGAGCATCATAAACTACATCGTCTCCACTCCTCTCCCAGTGTTCTCCAAGAGCACAGACACGAAGGACAACAGACACACAGGCACATACATTGCTGATGAGCTGAAAGCGGTCATCAATGATCTTGGATCACAAAAGGTCTTTGCAGTAGTTACTGACAATGCTGCAAATATGAAGGCTGCTTGGGCTCAAGTGGAGGAGGCCTGCCCTCATATTACATCTATTGGGTGTGGAGATGCCGGAGTTGGACTGGGGTGGACAAATGTAAGATGCATTTCTCCACTTCACCTGAAGAAGGAGCAGTGCTCCGAAAGCTTGTGATTTCAAATAAAGCTGTTGGACTATAACCTGGTGTTGTGAGACTTCTTACATCTATTGGGTGCGCAGCTCATGGGCTTAACCTGCTCCTCAAGGACATCATGGGTTTGAGAACCATGGAAGCACTGTACAAGAGAGCCAAGCAAGTTGTTAAGTATGTCAGGGGAAAACAGGTAGTTGCAGCAACCTACAACTCCAAGCAAACGACAAAGAACAGGAACACCGCACTGAAGCTGCCCAACAACACTAGATGGGGTGGCGTTGTCATAATGTACAACAGCCTTCTGGAGGGTAAGGAGTCGCTGCAAGAAATGGCAATATCCCAGTCTGGGGATATGGAAACCACCATCAAGAAAATACTGCTGGATGATGTGTTTTGGGAGAGAGTGGTTAGCAGCCTTAAACTACTCTCACCAGTAGCATCTGCAATTGCTCAGATTGAAGGAGATGACGCTGTCTTGTCAGATGTTCTCAGGCTTTTTACTGATTTTAAAAGAACAAATCAAATCAGCATTGCCCTACCCACATCCCTGCTGCTCAAAGCAGAGGAGAAGGCAATTGTTCAATTCATACAGACGTGTCAAGAATTTTGTGTCAAGCCGATTCATGCTGCAGCATACATGCTGGACCCAAAGCATGTTGGGAGACCAATACTTTCTGGAGAACAGATCAACAGCGCTTAGTGTGATTTCTACCCTCACACCATCTCAATCTGGATGTGGGCAAAGTTCTGGGAAGTCTGGCAAAGTTCTCTACCAAGCAAGGTCTTTGGAATGGGGACAGGATATGGGAATCATGCAAGCATATCAGTGCACATACCTGGTGGAAGGGACTTTGTGCATCTGAGGCCCTGTCACCTATTGCATCGGTGATACTCCAAATCCCACCTTCATCAGCGGCCTCTGAACGAAACTCGTCACTTTTTGGGAATACGCATACAAAGGTGCGCAACAGGCTGACTAACGAGAGAGTGGAGAAACTGGTGGCTATCCGGGCGAACCTACAACTTATTGAGCCAGATACAGAAGTGTCCACCACACAGCTAGACACTGACACAGAGGAGGAAATGGACACGTCAGAGCTAGAGTCAGAGAATCAGGAGGAGCAATGAGGAGTAGAAGACTCAGAAGGGACAAAATAAGGACAAATTACAGGCTAAATAAGCTGACGCTCTTTATTTTATTTTAGATGGGTCTTTTTTGTGGGGGTTCAACAAAGTTCAAAATTATAACCTAAATAAAGTTTTGAAAGCCTGTTTTTATTTGTATGAAACAGTATGTCTATTTTGACGACAAAGATAATATAAGGGTCAGAGACAAAAACCATCAGTGTGCAAAAAAACTCAAAATTCCCACGGAAAGTTTCCCCTTTTAAAAATTCCCAGAATTTTGCAACCCTAGTGGACAGTGTGAAAATCAGCTGCCTAGGTGATTTTTCTGGTGACAGTGACCATAATTCGATGAGATTTAAGGTAGTCATGGAAAAGGACAAGGATGGACTGGAAATAAAGGTTCTAAATTGGGGGAAGGCCGATTTTAATATGATAAGGCAGGATCTGGCCAATGTGGACTTGGATCAGCTACTTGAAGGAAAATCCACATCGGAGCAATGGGAGTCTTTCAGAAAGGAAATTGAGAGAGTACAATGGCAACATGTTCCCGCAAAGGTCAAGGGTGGGACCAACAAGCCCAGGGAACCTTGGATGTCAAGGGATATACGAGAATGGATTAGGAAAAAAAGGGGGGCTTTTGGAAGATACAAAGGACTAAAGACAGAGGAAGCCCTAGAGGAGTATAAAAAGTGCAGGGGGGATACTTAAAAAAGAAATTAGGAGGGGCCATGAAATAACACTGTCGAGCAAAATAAAGGAAAATCCTAAGGTGTTTTATATAAGTATATTAAGGGCAAGAGGATAACTAGGGAAAGAGTAGGGCCCATTAGGGACCAAAGTGGCAAACTGTGTGTAGAGCCAGAGGATGTAGGTGGGGTTTTAAATGAATTTTTTGCATCTGTGTTGACTATGGAGAAGGACGATGTGGATATAGAAATCGGGCAGGGGGACTGTGATATACTTGAACATATTAGCATCGAGAGGGAGGAGGTACTAGCTGTTTTAGCAGGCTTAAAAGTGGATAAATCCCCAGGCCCGGACAAGATGTATCCCAGGCTACTATGTGAGGCAAAGGAGGAGATTGCAGGGGCTCTGACACAAATTTTCAGAACCTCTCTGGCCACAGGGGATGTGCCAGAGGACTGGAGAACAGCTAACGTAGTACCATTATTCAAGAAGGGTAGTAGGGATAAACCAGGGAATTACAGGCCAGTGAGCCTAACATCAGTGGTGGGGAAATTATTGGAAAAAATTCTGAGGGACAGAATTGGTCTCCACTTGGAGAGGCAGGGATTAATTAGGGATAGCCAGCATAGAATTGTCAAGGGAAGATCATGTCTGACCAATTTGATTGAATTTTTCGAGGGGGTGACTAGGTGTGTGGATGAGGGTAGTGCAGTGGATGTGGTTTACATGGATTTCAGTAAGGCTTTTGATAAAATCCCGCATAGGAGACTGGTCAGGAAGGTAAGAGCCCATGGGATCCAGGGTGCCTTGGCACATTGGATCCAAAACTGGCTTAGTGGCAGAAGGCAGAGGGTGATGGTGGAAGGTTGTTTTTGTGACTGGAAGCCTGTGTCCAGTGGGGTACTGCAGGGATCTGTGCTGGGTCCCTTGCTATTTGTTGTCTACATTAATGATTTGGATGTGAATGTAAAAGGTATGATCAGTAAGTTCGCAGATGACACGAAAATTGGTGGGGTGGTAAATAGCGAGGAGGGAAGCCTCAGGCTACAGGACGATATAGATGGGTTGGTCAGATGGGCGGAACAGTGGCAAATGGAATTTAACCCTGAAAAGTGTGAGGTGATGCATTTTGGACGGACTAACAAGGGAAGGGAATACACAATGAATGGTAAGACCCTAGGAAAGACAGAGGATCAGAGGGACCTTGGTGTGCATGTACATAGATCCCTGAAGGCAGCAGAACAGGTGGATAAGGTGGTTAAAAAGGCATATGGGATACTTGCCTTCATTAGCCGAGGCATAGAATATAAGAGCAGGGAGGTTATGATGGAGCTGTGCAAAACACTGGTAAGGCCACAGCTGGAGTACTGTGTGCAGTTCTGGTCGCCACACTATAGGAAGGATGTGATTGCTTTGGAGAGGGTGCAGAGGAGATTTACCAGGATGTTACCTGGGCTGGAGCGCTTCAGCTATGAAGAAAGACTGGACAGGCTGGGGTTGTTTTCCTTGGAGCAGAGAAGGCTGAGGGGGGACCTGATTGAGGTATACAAAATTATGAGGGGCATAGATAGGGTGGATAGAAAGGAACTTTTCCCCTTAGTAGAGGGGTCAATGACAAGGGGGCATAGATTCAAGGTAAGGGGCAGGAGGTTTAGAGGGGATTTGAGGAAAAACTTTTTCACCCAGAGGGTGGTTAGAATCTGGAACTCACTGCCTGAAATGGTGGTAGAGGCAGGAACCCTCACAACATTCAAGAAATGCCATAGCATACAAGGCTACGGACCAAATGCTGGAAAATGGGATTAGATTAAATAGGGCTTGATGGCCGGCGCAGATGCGATGGGCCGAAGGGCCTCTTTCTGTGCTGTATAACTCTATGACTCTATAAGCTCTGAAATTCCCATCTAAACCTCGCCACCTCCCCATCTCTCTACTTTTTAAGACGCTCCTTAAAACCTACCACTTTTTGACCAAGATTTTGGTTACCTGTCCTAAAATCACCTTGCGTGACTTGGTGTCAAATTTTGATAACGCTCCTGTGAAGCGCCTTGGTATGTTTTACTTTGTTAAAGGAGCTATGTAAAAAAATGCAAGTTGTTTGGTCAGCAAATGGAAGGCTTTGTAAAAGAACAAGAACTACATTTTTTTGTGCATACCTGGAAGCTTGGCTCGTGTCATTTTACAGCACCACCAAAGGAAGTTATTAACGAGGTCCTCTCGCGCTGGGACATGTAGCATTTGTGATCAATGGAGGGAGATTCTAATTATGCTGACATAGGACTTCTTAAAGAAACCTGCTTCCAGTCGCTGCTCACGATGCGGTCTCCTCTACATTGGGGAGACCAAACGCAGATTGGGTGACCGTTTTGCGGAACACCTCTGTTCAGTCCGTAAGGGGGACCCCGAGCTTCCGGTCGCCTGTCATTTTAATTCACCGCTCCATTCCCACTCGGACCTCACCGTCCTCGGCCTCTTGCATTGTTCCACGGAAGCTCAGCGTAAGCTCGAGGAGCAGCACCTCATCTTCTGATTAGGCACTTTGCAGCCTTCTGGACTCAATATCGAGTTCCACAATTTCAGATCATAACCTCGGCCCTTATTACATTTTTACTTTTTTCCACCCCTTTGTTTTGGGTCTTCCCTTTTTCCCCCCCCCCTTTTTTTCTCTCCCACATGGCAGCTGTCTCTCATCCTGCCAGTACACTTCACACCTAATCTGAGCCGTCTTTGTCTCCACTGTCCTATTACCATCTCGTCTGGTTTTGAATACCTCTTAATGTCTCTTTACTTCTCTTTTTTTCTATCGCAGCCCTGCCTTCGATCTATTTTATTTCCTTTCCAGTTTTGAAAAAGGGTTCACCCGAAACGTCGACTTTTAATTTCTCTCCACGGATGTTGCCTGGCCTGCTGAGTTTTTCCAGCATTTTCTGTTATGGAAGGATGTTGCTCCTTTGCCATTTGATCGATTTGCTGCAACCCATTTGGAAGCTTGCATCATTCAGTCAGTGTCCCAGATGTAAATAAATTGTTTCCTGTGTATCCCAGACCCTGATGGTGTATTTCATGGGGCCATGTGCATCTTTATCTTTATATATAGACGCCTACATTTGAATCTTCTTGCTTTTTCTGCACTGTCTCAAGATTAATTTTGAAACCAGAGTTTCTGCAGTGCCATCCAGCTGTCGCAGCCTGGGGAGGGAGGGGACAGATTGTCTCGCTTGTAGTGGTTTCCTGCACAAGAAGTTGGGATTCTCCCCAAAATTTAAAGTTTAATCAAGCATTCTGTATGCTTTTCCACCATTTTCTTTCCCTCTTGTGTCACAGATTGCTTACAAAATTCGCATGGAGGAGTTGACGGTCATCTTGAGACTTGCTTGACCAGGTTGTCTAATTCTCTGGATTGACTGACTAAGCCATTAGAATCCTACACAGAACCTCCTGATGTAGTGAACGGCCATATTTTGGGGGCATCAACCCTGTGAATGCCTGCATGGTTTTTGAAAAGTTAGAATTTCAAGTAAGTCAGAATTATGCTGCTAACTCCCAGGAAAGCCTAAAGATTACAATGTCATATTGCAAGTGTGTTGTGCACTGATGCAACTGACTTCAATCCAGCGGAGTTTGAAGTGCTACTAGATCTGGAATTCCTGCTGAGTTTTGCTTCAATCCTTTGTTGTTGCTATCTCCTTTATCATCTGCTTTTTGTAGGAACTCTCTTGAAGGAAGCATTTTGTGATGTTCTGGTTCATGGGGGTGGGAAGAGTAAGTGTTTTTGTTCCTGTGGACTTTAATGTGGTTCTGAGCAAGTCAATGAAAGATCATTTTGAACCTGTGATCATGTGTGCTTTCACTCACAACTACCTTGCCTCACTCCAAAAGGTTAGTAAATTCTTCTTAGGCAGTCCCTTGGAACTGAGGATGACTTGCTTCCACATTAAAAATGAGTTCTCAGGTGACTGATGAGTCCAATGCGGGACCTACAGTCTCTGTCACAGGTGGGGCAGACGGTGGTTGAAGGGGCGGGTGGGTGGGGTGCTTGGGTCGACCTGCACTGGGCTTGGGCTTCCGCTTGCTGCCGGCGAAGAGACTCGAGGTGTTCGGCGCCTTCCCAGATGCTTCTCCTCCACTTTGTGCGGTCTTGGGCCAGGGATTCCCAGGTGTCGGTGGGGATGTTACATTTTTTCAAGGAGGCTTTGAGGGTGTCCTTGAAGCGTTTCCTCGGCCCACCTGGGGCTCTCTTGCCGTGCCGGAGCTCTGAGTAGAGCGCTTGTTTTGGGAGTCTCGTATCGGGCATGCGGACAATGTGACCCGTCCATCGGAGCTGATTGAGCGTGGTCAGAGCTTCGATGTTGGCCTGAGCAAGAACACTGACGTTGGTGCGCCTATCCTGCCAATGGGTTTGCAGGATCTTGCGGAGGCAGCGTTGGTGGTACCTCTCCAGTGCTTTGAGATGCCTGCTGTACATGGTCCATGTCTCTGAGGCATACAGCAGGGCATGTATCACTGCTGCCCTGTAGACCATGAGCTTAGTGCCGGGTTTGAGGTCCTGGTCTTCAAACACTCTCTTCCTCAGGTGACCAAAGGCTGCACTGGCACACTGAAGGTGGTGTTGGACTTCGTCGTCGACATCTGCCCTTGTTGACAGTAGGCTCCCGAGGTATGGAAAGTGGTCCACGTTGTCCAAGGCCTTGCAAGCGGTGTGGCAGACCCATCATATTTTGTTTGAACTGCACATTAGACAGTCCTCCAGCCTCATTCTTTTGAGTTCCAGGATATCCTGGAGACAAACTCTTATCTGGTGCCTCCTGTTTCTTCTATTGAAGGGAAGTATCACCTATGTGTTAGGCCTTTTATGTAGTTACTAAAAAAGGCACTCCCTATAGAAAGGAAATGGAGTAGCGTGGAGAAGTTGGGGCTTTTTTCACTACAGCTAAGAACCTTAAAGGATTACCTGATTGGCAGTCTAGATTATAAATGATTATGATGAGGTAAATCGTGATTGTTTCCATTGGCCAGCGAGACAGTAATGAGGAGGCAGAAATTTAAGATAATCACTAAAATTTCAATGGGAGGTTAGGGAAAAAATTATTTACGAGATCACAAGATAATTACAGATGAGGAAAGCCATTTGGCTCCTCTTAATTCATCCACCCAGAATGACCCATAAGTCCTCCCATTGCGTCCAATTGGTTCCTAAATGATTCCAGGGTTTTCATCTTCACTACTTTACTTTATCTGGAAGCCCATTCCATGTGTTGATCGGTTTGTGTGAAGAAAAACTTACTGGTGTCAGTCACAAATTTACTGTTTACCCATTTAAACCTGTGACTTCTGCCATACAGTTTACAATTTTATATACTGCTAATAGCACCTCAAACGTGTCCTTCGATGCAGAAGAACCCAAGCTTCTGCAGTCTTCATAACTATGACCTCCAAGACTAGGAGATAATCCTCATGACTCATCTCGGAACTTCTCCCGAGGCTTGAATGTCTCCTTTGTCTCTGACTAAGCTTGGTTGGGAAAAAGTTCAACCTCCACAAACAAAACTTCCTCCAAGCTCACCCTTGTTTCTCTATCTGATTTCACATAGCTTGGAGTTGTTTGTTGTTTGTTACTTTCTTTGGACAAAGAACTGAGGGCACACTCTTAGAATGAAGACTTGATCACAGCAGAATGGAGGAATGAACATACAACTGTTGAGGCTGCAGGTGCCTTTAAGGTTAGTGTCCCGAGGTATCCTTCCACCCTCCTCCTCTTCTCTTCTCTTTCCCCCCCCCCCCCCCCTCTCCCTCCATGGGATGACTGCAATTGCTATTTACATGCAAAGGTTGAACGTCTTTCAAAGAATGCGAGCTACCGTGTCTCCGGTAGGTAACCAGCATTGTGGGTACTTGCAGTGGCCATTTCATTTCCTTGTTGGTGTAAATACTACAAGTATATATGCATTTTTGTGTATGATTGATATTGGGACACAATTAATTGATCCCAACGGCAAATAAAGCGATAATGGTCTTCATAATACTCTTGAAAAACATTTCTTGATTTTCCCAACTATCTATTTTGGGTGGATGCATATTACTGGCCTCCTAATGTTCTTTCTCTATAGAGCTCCGTGGAAGCAACCATTAGCAATTGTTACAAGATGTGTTTGCATTGGTACCAATGCAAGGAAAATGCATTTAAGCCGATATACTGTTATTCGATATGCTTTGAACTCCTCACTTTTGCTTCCACCATTACCATCACTAGAGAGGCTGTCACTAATGTTATAATGAAACGATTCAAAAATGTCTCCAGTCAACCCAAATTTGGAAGGACAGAATCTCTAATTGTACTGGGTGTCTTTTTTTACTGTATCATTTGAGCATACAGTAGTATGAGAATTTCACACAGCCAGTGTTATGTTTTATGGAAATTCTAGCAACAGCAATGCAAATAGGTGTCCCCCACTCAGAAAAGAATGAAAACAGCTGCTCTAACCTTGTTCAAGGTGGTGAATTTTGTACTTGTGTCCTAATCCTATCTTTCTTGCTTTGTCCTATCTATACCTTTTTAAAGATCACTATCATTTCTCCCCTCAACCTCCTCTTGACGCTTGACGCTTTCTTTGTGATGCATCATTTGGTCTGATTTGTGAAGGTGGTATGAAATTAATTTATTGGGCTATCCTTGAAGAGTGTCCATAGCAAAAATTCTTGGTGGTTGAAATTTATCTTGTGTGAATGAAGTGTAATAGTTTTAGGGGTTTCTTCACATGAAGAGATGCCTGTGGCTTCCAAAAGCTAACGTATATTGCACTCGGCTCTGAAAGGTAATTGCTCTGGGGAATAACTTTTGTGTTTGAATATTCAAGTTTCTCATGAAGTCTGGCACAACGGAGCCCTGTCACACAAATTGAATATTGCCACCTCACAATTTTCGGAAACTGCGTTCAGGCGGTTTACCGGAGATTGGTAGCAAATGTGGGTTTTTTTTTGTTCAACTGTTCCGTAACGGATCGAATTGTTAGTTGATTGTGCAGCAGTTTTAAATCCAGTCATTGTGAAGTGCAGTTGGAGCCTTGATAAACACACAGCCAATTGTGTGTTTGTACACTTGATGGAGTGAGCTGGGTTGGCTGAATGGCTGGCTGTTTCTTGTTGGCTTCCTATGGTCTTGAATGGAGTTCTTCAGGAGACTTCATTTAAAAAAAAAAAAAAAACCCACCACAGAAACTAGTTGCCGCAGAAATGTGTAGAACATTCTAAAATTAAAGGAAATTTATGCATTGGTAGCCTACAAGCGAAGGGCATCATTAATCTGCTTTAGAAGTGAATAATTTATTGAAAAGTGTTCTACATTTCTTGGCACTGGATGTATCTGTGCATTCAGCCATCTCCACTTTTCCAATCTCTCGCTCATTCCTCTGCATCAGTTGATAACGCCCTCATCTGAGTCTGGAGGTTGTTGATTGAAGCCATGCTTCAGGTCTTGTGCACCAATGGTAGGCTGGCCGCAGTGCTAAGGGAGCGCTGCACTGATGAGTGATTCCCTTTGAATGGCCATTCCAGTCGTTTAGGTGGATTTAAGATTTCGTGGCGTCATTCTTTGGAAGAACGGGTAGTTATCCCAGTATACTGGGTAACAAACATTCCTACCTCGACAAATATCACCAAAAGATGGGTTAACTGGTCGGTCATCTTCTCACTATTTGAGTGATTTCACTGTTTGTATAATGGTCACCAAGTTTGCTTGCATAATAATCATTACATATATGTACAATGCTTTTGAGATTTGATCAGGCACTATATAATCACAAGGTTTTTTCAATATTGCAATTGTACTTCTGAAGATAATAAGAACATCACAGGTACCAAGAAGAGAGGGGGTAAAATAAGCCAATGAGCCAGTGGAAGTCAGTAAAGTTGGTCTGTTTTGTGAAACCTGAATTAGTGAATCTTTCAGGATTTTTGGTACAATACTGTACCAAAGTAACCCCCCACCCCACCCCTGGTTGGGAAACTACAGAGGAGATAGCAGAGGTATTATTATCAAAGAAAGAAACTCAATAGTAAAAGTAATAGTGTCAAAAAGGGAGATACAACTAATCCAAGGAACTATAGACCAGATAGCATAATGCCATTGGTAGGTAAGGTACAAGAATCTTTGTTAAAAGATCAGATAACAAAACATCTAGAGATGCAAAATATAATATACTCGGCATGGATTTCTAAACCAGCCATAGCTCAGTGGGTAGCGCACTCTCCTCTGAGTCAGAAGGTTGTGGGTTCAAGTCCCACTCCAGAGACTTGAGCACAAAAATCTAGGCTGACACTCCAGTGCAGTGCTGAGGGAGTGCTACATTGTCGGAGATGCCATCTTTCGGATAAGACATCAAACCGAGGCCCCCTTCTGCTCTCTCGGGTGGACATAAAAGATCCCATGGCACTATTTTGAAGACGAGCAGGTGAGTTTTCCCCTGTGTCCAGGCCAATATTTATCCCTCAATCAACATCACTAAAACAGATTATCTGGTCATTATCACATTACTGTTTGTGGGAGCTTGTTACATTACAACAGTGACTTCAAAAAATACTTCATTGGCTGTAAAGTGCTTTGGGACGACCTGAGGTCATGAAAGGCGCTATGTAAATGCAAGTCTTTTTTTAAAACCTTGTTGAATTCTTTGAAAAGAGTAGATAAGGGCAATGTAGTGGATGTGGTATACATAAACTTTGAGAAGGGCTTCGATAAGGGTTCCACATAAGAGACTCGTGACAAAGAACAGGGCACGTGGAATCCGTGCCCAGGTAGCAGAATGGATTGAAACATGGCTGCAAAATTGAAAACCGGCTAGGTGTTGAAGGAAGTTTCTTGGACTGGCAGAAAGTGGGAAGTGGTGTTCCACAGGGTCCTGTGCTGGGACCACGGTTGCTCACCATATCCAGAAATGGACTCAGAAGTTGGAAGTATGGTGTTGAAATCTGCAGATGGTATCAAATTAAGGTGAGTAGCTAATAATGTGGCGGACCACCAAAATACAGGAAGACATACACAAGCTTGCAGAGTGCCTGGATAAATGGCAAATTAAATTCAAAAAAGCAAAAGTGTGAGGTGGTTCATTTTGGTAGGAGGAATAAAGAGGCCACTTATTCCTTGGAAGGCAAGAAACTAAATGGGGTAGAGGAGCCAAGAGGTCTGGAAATGCAGATACAAAAATCACGAGAAGTAGCAACATCAGTTGATAAGTCCATAAGGACTGCAAACAAAATACTGAGGTTCCTTTCTAGAGGAATAGAATTCAAAAGTAGGGAGTAAATGTCAAATTTATATAGAATCTCGGTTAGACCACACTTCGAGTGCTGGTCTCCATACTACAAAAAAGATACTGAAGCACTGGAGAGATTGCAGAAAAGATCCATGAGGTGATTACCAGAATTGAGAAGATGCAACCATCAGTAAAGATTGAGCAGCCTTGGTGGCTCTTTTCTCTGGAAAAGAGGAGACCTGACCGAGATCTTGTAAAAATTCTGAACGGGTGCGATGGGGTGGATGTGGAGAAACTGTTTCCACATATGGGCGAGCTCAGAACAAGGGGGTATAACTAGAAGATCGGCACTAACAAATCAAAAAGAATCTCGGAGGAATTTCTTTACACAGAGTGTGGTGAGAATGTGGAACTCGCTGCTACATGTGGTGGTTGAAGAAGATAGCATTGAAATATTTAAGGGAGGCTTGATGTATATGTGAGGGAGAAAAGGATACCGGGAAAGGCGGGAAGAGGTAATTAGAGTGGGAGGAGACTCGTTTGGAGTATAAAAATCGGCTTGACCAGTTGGGCTGAATGGCCTGTTTCCGCGCTGTAGATTCCATATAATATGTTTTCATCTGTTTAGGTCACATGGCTCCAGCAGTACAACCTTGTTGCTTATTTAAAAGCCCCAAAAGTTTCCAATTTTAATCATTTTGATTTTGGTACAGTAAAGAAATGACCTATAGGTGCTTTTACACTGCGTGAGACCCACATCAGTGTAGCTGGTTCGAGGAACTTGGACTTTGTGCAGCGGGCTGCTGGGGATTGCCAAGATTAGCGGCTCGAAGACCCCTTTTTTTGAAAACCAGCTCTCCAGGGCATCAGTTTTAGTGAGTCTTGGCAGTTTTACTGCTTCTAGTTAGCTTCTCTGGCACCATGGTTCAGGAACTGTCTGCACCAACTTGACAATGCCCGAGTGTGCATATTCTTCATGAGATGCCGTGGGATATTTACCTTTTTAACATGATTTTTGAAGCAGCGTCTCATGAACTGGGAAGTCTTGATCTGTGTGCAGTACCCTTTCTTCCAAAGTAAAGTGCTCCTTTAAAGCATTTTTCTCTAATGCAGGACTTTTGTTTAATTACTGTACTGATTTTTAATTGTTCAATAGTTTGAAATGCTCCATGTAATTTGTTTTTGAATAATTTATCCCAAAAATTCCTGCACTCCATATATATGTGAGATGTGCCGTGCATGCAGGCAGTGCACCCGGAAAAACCCCTGCACTCCGTACGTGTTCTATGCAGTGCATGTGGGTAATGCATCCAGAAAACTCCTGCACTTCATATGTGTAATGTATGCAGGTGCACCCTTTTGAAGAGTAAGTATTTAGATAAGCGACAAATGTAGTACAAAAAATACTTATTGATAGATAGGACCATTAACTGCATAGGGTGACAGTATAATTTTGTGAGGAATCTGCTCCAGGTTAACTTTTGTTTGGGGTGGGGAGGGGGAGAGCTCCTGTTATTTAATCAAAATGCCAAAAATGTTGTCTTGAGATATTGTGTGCACATTTTGAAGTGTTTTTTGTTTTCATAACTTTCTTTATTGAATTCCCTTGCTAGTTGCAGAAGTTTGGCGCAAGCCCGGACTTTTCAGTGTTTTTCCTTCTTGCACCCCACTCAAAAAAAAAAAAAAAAAAAAAAAAAAATGCACTCAGGGTATAGAAACATAGAAGATAGGAGCAGGAGTAGGCCATTCGGCCCCTCGAGCCTGCTCCGCCATTCAATGCGATCATGGCTGATCATCCAAATTCAGTACCCTGTCCCTGCCTTCTCCCCATATCCCTTGATCCCCTTAGCGTTAAGAAATATATCTAACTCCTTCTTGAATATATTTGATGAATTGGCCTCAACTGCCTTCTGTGGTAGAGAATTCCACAGGTTCACCACTCTCTGGGTGAAGAAATTCCTCCATCTCAGTCCTAAATGGCTTACCCCTTATCCTTAGACTGTGACCCCTGGTTCTGGACTCCCTGGCCATCGGGAACATCCTTCCTGCATCTAGTCTGTCTAGTCCTGTTAGAACTTTATAAGTTTCAATGAGATCCCCTCTCATTCTTGTAAACTCTAGCGAATATAAGCCTAACCGACCCAATCTCTCTCCATGCGTCATTCCTGCCATCCCAGGTATCAGTCTGGTGAATCTGCTCGACATAATCAGGAAAATGGAGGCAAAGTATACTTGCAAGTTCTTCTGTAGTTTTCATCTTTTATTGTATTCCACGTGAGAGCCAGACACCCTTTGATGACTTTGAACCTGCAATATTGAGACTCCACTTGCCGAGGGGACTCTGGTTGAGCTCTGTTCTGATGACACGGAGTGCTGTTATTCCTGTAATCCCTTTGGTTGGGTTTCAGAGTATTTGGTATTTACATCAGTATTGACACTTCATCCAGTATTAGCTGGAAGAAGAGAGCGCAACTATTTAAGCATGAAGTTTATCTTTGCCAAGAAGAATCTTATTGAACAGCTGTGCCACTCTGAGTTGAAACCTAATTTTCTTTTAATATAAATGGTGAGCTGCTGGACGCAGATAGCACGATTTTATTTATTTTTTACCTTTTTTATGCAATTAAAACCGCTAATACTTGGCATGCTGTAGGTCTATTTTGCAAAATAATCTCCCCTGGTATGGAATAATGGATACCAGCCAGAATGTGTCAGTTCAATTCGGCGTCAGAATGATACAGAACTCATCCTGCTGTGGCATCCCCCACTGACATTTTGGGGGGAAAATGGGGTTAATACTCAAGTTAAATGCACATGTAGTGTTGTTAATTTCTTTAAGACTAAAATCAACACTACACACCAGTTTTTGGAACTGCAGTGTTCTAGTAGGACTAGGGTTTCTAAGTGCTAAATAAAATCCAAGAGTAAGCTAAAATAAAGTAAGTGGGTGGTTTGGCCAGTTCCCACTGATGACGTGTGCCCCTGAGATAGCAGCTCTCTGCAGTGCAGGCAAGGCAGCCATTTTGTACATTCTGCTGGGACTCTGTGACTTCCTCCATTACACAAGGAGCTCAGCAGCTGGAATCACGTGACCAGAAATCTCTTAGAACCCCAGATGCCTCCTTTCTCCACCTGCTTTTCTTAATCCAGTCTGTTTTAACACAAAAAATGCAGTGTGTGGGAGGACCTCTCCATTCTTGTAATCTGAGAGTTTATCACACAGGAAAGCTGTTAATTGCGTAATGCCTATGTAGAGTGATGTATGTTCTTGCTAGTGAAGGACATTATTGTCTGTTTTTGTGTTTGAGCATCTAACATACCTCCTATTTAAATTTGTTTTTAGAACTGGTTGTACAAAACTAGACTTAAATTTCTACCCACTCAAACTCCTGGGGGGTGGGGGAGGGGAGGCTAATGTGAAGCCATGGGTAGTTTTTTTTTAGAAAACTGGAGCAAAAATATCTCTTATTATCACTCTTTGCCGTTTTGTAAAGCTGTCCTTTTTGGTTTATAATCTCAGCAGGCAAGGAATAAAAAGACTTGCGGTCTGTCGTGAGTAAATTTATTTTCTGCGTGCATTGTTTTTTTTTTCAGGGGTCCATTTTAGCAGACAAGTTTCCCTCCTCTTTCTTCCCCCCCCCCCCCCCCCCCCCCCGGCTGCCCCCATAGAAAAGCTCACTATCCAGCTTCCCAATTATTTATCTGATTTATTTTTCTGATACTCTGAAGGAAATGCGCAATATGATCAATTTGACTGCGCTACCATGATTAATATTTCAGTGTGCTTAGTTAATTTACCGCGTGCAAGTGGCAAACGTCACAAGTCCTTCAGTGTTTTAACCAATGTCCTTCAAGTGACCTTGCAAGTCTTTCCCGTTATATTCTAGTATACCTTTCCCAAATTTATTTACTGACTGCAGCGGGGTGTTCTCTTTCCCTGTCTTGCCAGCTTTGCAATCTAACATTAGATCTCTTGTGTTGCGTTTGATGGTCATTTCCTTTTCAGAGTATTTCTTGCAGTGTAACGAGATCTTAAGTAATAAGTTAGTGTGTGTGTGTGTATGGTATATATACACAGTATATATGGATACACAGTATATATGGTACATATATAGCACATGTGCTTAATGCATGGTGACCACAGTCTGCTCTTTATTTCACAATTGCGTTATAACTGACGGGTGCTGTGAGCGTGAGTCATCTAGATCTTTCTCACCAGTGAAATCCAGTGAAATGAAAAGCAGATTGTGCTGCTGGCTGTGTACTTAACATAGTAAGTGAGAAAATGGAACAAAGAAAGGAGGGAATAGTTCTAGTTTTAATAAAGCAAATGATCATAGATGTACTGGTAATGAAAGCATGTTGTAATTTAGCTTTGAGCTGTTGGGTATTTTCAGTGCTGTGAAAATTGAGTGGAGTAAGATAGTAAATATCTTATTACATGTAGGACTAATATGCTATTTTTTCACTAAGTTTTTTTTTAATCTTTAATTTTAAGTAGGGTAACCTGGCGAGGACTAAGCCCTGAGATTTGAGATCTTTTCAGGGAGCTGGGCAAGAAAAGTGTGTTTATTTTGGTTTTAAGTGGCTTTTAAATTAACAAATGTTTACTTAGAAAAAGTGATTTACAGTTCTTTTTGGGAAAAGAAGGGAGTCACATGTACTGTGGTGGGGGATATATTCAAATAATGGGTTTAAGGGCTTAGACTGGGAGGCAGATCATGCATTCTGGCAATTTCCTCCTGTATGTTCTTGAAGTGGGGCTTCTTTTGTTGTTTTCCCCCCCCCCCCCCCCTCCCTCTGGTGCCTGCCAGTTCCAGCAGCCGCCTAGCTCGCTCTGGCAGCCTGGAATCTCTGGCCTGGATTCCTGGGAAGCAGCAAGCAAACTTGCACTGTAGAACCCTGCTTGCTAATTGCCGAGTGTGACTGACAGGCAGTTGACGTCAGTGAGGGGCCGCCTCCAGACACATCTGCTATGCTGTAGTTGCACACCCAACAATCAGAGCTTGCTGTCTGCTGGTAAGTCCTGTTGTTGTTGTTACGTGGTTGTGCGCTTGCAGCTATCTGACTGTAGCAGGCAAGGAATATTGTGCACACATATGTACACACGCACACCCAAACCTACACACCCACACCCCAGCTAAAGTAAATAATTGAAGGGTGGCACTGCAGGGCAGGAAACCATTTTCTAGCTGTTCTCTATAGAGAAGTAATTGTGTTGTGTGTGAGTGAGATGAAGCTACAGTAACCTTAGCTGTCTGTGCCTCGGCAACCTCAAAATGGCTGACAATTGTTGTGGCTGCTCCCCTCATGCTAAAATGCCTTGGGCAAGTTCCTGTGGTTTATTTAAGGAAGTGCAAATATCACACCAACTTTTGTGTCAGGTAAGCAATATTAAATATCTCTTGCTTTTATCTCTAAACATTATCAGCCAGTCTTTCTCTCTTTCTCCTTTCACTCTTTTCCCCCCCCCCCCTCCCCCTCCCCCAAAGTTTTTGAGTTTTTTTAATGTTAATTTTAGGTACAAAATCTTGTTAAATGTAATCTAGTGGCTCATGTTTTTGCTGTGCATGTCTCCTTAAATGTTTTGAGTGCTATATTTCTTGGAAAACTACTGTTTTATATTTAGTGCACTGGAACCTGTATAACACGGTCACCCTTCAAAAGGACCAAAATGGCTGCTAAATGGAGGTTCAGAACCTACTTAAGCAAAATCCTAGCATTTGGGACTGTGAAAAATGGCTGTTAAAGTCAAGTGAAGACCGCTTAATGTGGTTGTGCGTTAATGTGACATTCACAGGACTTAACCCATTCTCATCTAGTGGAACATGTACTTTTTCTTACTTCTGCTCCCTGGTAAGTAATGATTGTGGCCATTTTCAGATATGTGTTTGTATTTTGGGGTGGGGGGGGGAGGGGGGGAGTAATGGTGATATGTTGGTTTAGTCTCAGTCTATTACATAAGCCAGATTCATAAGGGGGAGGGTGGCGGGGTGGGCTCTAAGTAAGGAGTAACTTATTTTGAAAGTGAAGGAGTTCTCTGCGAGTATTGCACTGTTAAAATTCAGGCTAAGGCAACCCCAGAACAAAGAATATTGTAGATTTTATGGTACGATTGGTTTGTGTGGAACAGCTCAGCTGCATCGCCCCTAAATAAAACAAGTAATTCTGCAGCCATGCATGGGGGGTGGGGGCGGGGAGGGGACTAATTAATGTTGTCTTGGTAAGACCGTTTAATTAAGCTCTTATGTTTTAACCTTTTATGCTATCTCACAGTCCAATAAAATTTTATATTTAAATATTTAGACCAGTGTTCTCAGTAAGTCATGTTTAAGTTAGTAATTCACTGAAACTTCCTTTGATGCCAGTTGACCAAACACTCACTTTTCCTTTTACATAATGTTTATGCTAGTGCCAGATCATCTTCACAGTCTTCAGTGCTGCAGCTTCTCTCAAGCCTCCAGGATCTTCTCATTTGAGTCTTCCCATACGGTATTTTTTTTCGACATGCATTGCACATTTCATCCATCACGTGCTTCTCTGAAACAAAGGCCAAATTGCCTATTTGTCCTTTATTGAATTCAAAGTCTGCTGTATGTTGCTTCTGTGTGATTTTAAGTTGACTCAATTTTTTGACTTTCTACACTCTGACTTTCTCTGATTTGAAATTTCATAGGGAATCCTTTGGCATACTCTCTTCTGAAGCCAACGTTTTTGTAGTACAGACAAACACAATTTAAAAAAACAAAACATTTGTACTAGTCCTGTTTCCTTTCCTTTTCTTCATCTTTATTTGTTCATCCCTCCTCCCACCCTCAAGAAAAGCGCACGAAGATGCCCTTTTTTTTTTATAATGATCTCAATATCCAGCTGCATTTGAGAACCTTCTAGATTGAATTGCGGTTGAGGCGCTAATACCAATTAGTGCTTTTGCTTTTGTTAGCTTGTACTTTACTAGTAACCTGCCCTTGAGGGCATGGTAGCTGTATTCATTCAGTGGTAACACATAACTATTCATCTTTCAGTCACTAACATTTTGTGTTACTGTGTCCTATTAAAGCCAGAGCATACTTGAACAACACTGGTGCAGAAAGCATCAGTAGAGCGTCCAGATTATGTTCCAAAAGCACTGTAATCCAGAGCTAAAATTGCCTACATGCATGGAGTTAGAATTTTTTTAATTTTTTGCAGTTACTCCTTAGTACATTGTACTTTGTTGAAGGTATCATTTTTTTTTTATTACCAATTGATATGTGGCCCAAAAAAATCCAGTGCCCGCCTACATACACGACATCATAAAATATCAACACATGTCAAATACAGACAGTACGCAGGCCTGTCTGCCAATACCTTTTTATCTAAGTTGTGGCTGTCAAACATTACAAAATGATGATGAGGTGAAGTACTAACCAAAGTAATACTCATTAGCCATAAGCAGTCATTTTTTTTTAATGGAGATGACGTGGACATGCACAGTATTTCCAAGAGGTGAAACGCCCTTTATCAATATTTCAACTTGTTTTTGGAGATGTGGCCAAATATTTGCTTTCTGTACCATTTACCAGTTTATGTAATGCGTTTTTGCTGATGCTTTGGTCTGTGATTATCAACGTTATTATGACGTCAAAAAAATTATATTTTCCACGTGTTCTATAATTCATATTTGTGTACGACTTTGTTCCCCATAGCTTTCAAAGTAATTGTATTTCTTCTGTTTCTGAATAATAAAAAATTACAAATAAAACTGCACAAATATAACCATGCTTTTGTAATACCAGTTTAAAAAATATGTAATGTATCTTTTCAACGTACATTATTAATAACTATTTGATACACTAGCGACCTGGTACACTCGAGGTTTTCTGTCAGTTGCTGTAGGTTTTTATGTCAGTTTTTTTTAGAAGAAAATCCATAATGAGAAATATATTTCTTCCTAAATTTAATCTGAGGGTTTGTAAAATTAAAGCTGCAGCATTAGTGGACGATTTAGTTAAGACAATGTGCAACTCAGTGTTGTACAGCTGTCATTGAAATTAATCCCACTGTACACTGGAGAGAAACATGGCACACTATGATTGTAACACTTTCAGCGGATGACGTGGTATTTATTAACAGTCAATGTTAGTCTTATCATCACGATCCCTTGATTTAAAAAAAAAACACATAGGTGGTTAATTGGTAACTTTTTGTAAAGGTCACCATTGTCTAGACAAGTGGGATCCAAGTACTTCATTGGCTGTGAAGCGCTTTGTGACATCCTGAGGTTGCAAAGGGTGCTATATAAATGCAAGTTCCTCTTTCTTGACTGAAATAGGTGCTGTGCTCTAGGGATATAGTAAAAGGCAGTGTTCTAATTTGGGATTTTACAGAAACTTATTCTCTCCCCACTGTATCATGGTGTTCCTTGCAAGTGGATGTTGTCACCCACATTGCGGAAGTTGTATATTTTGATTTGCCCTTGGCAGAGGTATGAATCCCAAAGAGTAACAATTGCCTTACTCATAGTCACCTGCTCACTCCTTGAATTGGAGCATTTTAAACACCGGCTTTAATGACCTGACACCACTTCTCATTTGAACTGATTTTTAAAAACTGCAGTTTTACCTATTGAGTGTCAAAGCCTCCCATTCTGGTAAATTTCAATCAGTTTTCCCAAGCTCGTTAATTTAGTTCCAGATGGCTTGGAGATTGTTTTCCTGGGCAGACAACAACTTTCTAAGTAAACACCATATACACATTAGAGCCAGCCAGAGCCACGATAAAACCTTTCACTATATGGTGCACACTTCAATAATGGGGTGCCTCGAGTGATTAGCAAAGGGGAAGGAGGGGAAATCGAAAACATACCTGTGCAGTGATCATTCTCATGGAATTCAGACCCGGGTGACAAACACATTAAAGCTGTTAGTGAATTATATCTCCTTTTATGTGCTTCTATCGTATCCTGCCTTTTCCCACTAAAAAGTTTAGTGAGTATTTAATAGTTTAAAAACAACTTCCGCAACTTAGTGTGCAAATAGATAGCAAATTCAGTTACTGCATAATTGGCCAGTTCCTGTCAAATCTTTGCCTGCAGTGGTTTGCACAATTCACATTTCCAGACCTACTCTGCAAACTGCATATATATTTAAGATGGTCAGTGAGTGAATTGATAACAATGCAAAATTGCCTGTCCTGACAGGCATGACCAATTCGTATGATTGTATTACATACAAAGCCGAGACACAGAATAAATTATTTCCTTCAGACTATGGGTTGCCTGCTGTTTATGTCCCAGGAAACCTATTTGATCTATTGGCTAAAATACACAGTCTGCTTTTTATTTAGAAATGAAACAACCAATTCAGAATTCATGATTAAACAGCACGAGCTATTTTAGCCAGCATAGTGCAGTAGTGCTTTCACCTAGGCAAAAATACATTCATACTTTCTACATAATTTCTACCTGTCATTTTCCTTTATGAAATTAACCATGGTTGGAATTTTTGTATGGTTTTTAATGAGTTACATATTGTGTATAGGATATTACCATTTACAGATTCAACAAAGGCAGATTGCACTAAGGATATTTCTTAAATATCCTGCAGCAGCACCCTCATAACATCAAGCAGCTTAACTTACTTCACTATTCAACCTAATTGTGTTTAAATAAGACAAATGCTCTTACTGTTTCTTAGCCATTTTACTTATGATCCAAGTGGAATACACAATAAGGAGTTTAGGAGATCATGTTTATGCTGTTTGATGGGAAGAATCTGTATATTAGATTGTCAAACATAGTCCTTTCACTGGAAGTGTTCAACTCTACATTTCAGAATGGTGAACTGTGATATGGATATTTTTAGTGTAACTTCTCAGACTTTTGGGGGGAACTCCGAAGCTGACCTTATCTTGCAACTCCAAGGGCAATGCACAGAGCAGGCACTGTTGATGACGCAAAACAAACTGAGGCGCAAAGTAACTCGGGGAATAAAGCCAACCTGTAGTAGACTATTCAACTCTGGGAAGTTATTGATTGATCCCACTCTCACCTGATAGCTGCACGTATGTATTTTCCAGTAGAGATCACTGTCCAGTGATCAGAAGCAGGAACCTTCCTGTCTCTTTCCCCCGCCACCCCCCACAATCTTTTTAGCCAGCTGTTGACGTGATGCCTGATAGTTACAAGATGTTGCAATGGCCCTGTGAATGACCAAGTTTACAACCTGCTGCAGCTACCTGGATTTGCGTATTTAGAGCAGTGGCCTTAAAAGAACAGGCCAAGTTAACGAGCTTCTCTTAGCCATGTCAGGAGATCTGCTAGTATCGAGTATGTATTTTTGAGACTCGTCTGTCAACTTCAGGTGTCGAGCTGTCACACAAGCAATTTTCTTGTTGCACTTGAAGGCATTTGGAGAGAAAAAAAAGCCAATTGTTTCCAAAATAGAGAAACTTGCCCACCAACAAAAAATATTTTACAATTGACTTCAAAAAGAAGCTAATGTGTCCTCCAATTGACCCAAGATTTGCAGACAATCAGGCTCTAATTGACCAGGATTGTATGCAGTTACACCTTGCATCCTTAAAGCAATGCAGTAAGTTGCATACAGAAGTAGTTCAAGAGCAGGAGAACACAGTTACCATTACATGGTACAGGAAAAGTTCTGATATCCGGCACCGACGGGACTGGCGTGTTGCCGATATCAAAACTGCCGGACATGCAAAGTTAACGTTGAAGCATACGGAGATGAAAATCTCCGTATTTGACAACAAACACTGTTGCTCGACAACAAACACTGTTGCTCAGCAACAGCTTGTAAACACTCGGCCCTTACCTTGGAAGCGTCTCTGAAGCTGTTGCTAAGCTACAAAGACGCTTTCCAGAACCTGCCTGTTAAAAGAATGCTAGGAGAAGAAAAAAACCAAAACGGCTGCTGATTTCTGCCGTTAGTGAGGTTTCCGGCCATACAACCTCCGGATAAACCAAAGTTTCCCGTAAAATGCTCCTGTCTCTACTAAAGCAGTGTGACTTCTAACCTAGCATGAGCAGCACCACTGGAGATCCTTTAATAGTCAATACTGTATTTGTTCCCCAAACTCTTCGAATGTTGAGACCACATCCCAAAAAAAGTGCTCAATCCCAATGTCAAACTGCGAGTCTGTTTTATGTAGTGAGGCATTGTCTTCATATTTGTCAAATGACAGAATTGGTGAAATTGTGCAAAACAACAGCAAACAGTTTTAAAACCTTAAACTTGCACCAGGAGGAGGACGTTTCACCATTTATTTAAGCTTTGGTGCAGTGCCCTGCCGTAGATAAATTTGACGCAAAAGCAATTTGTGGGAAAATTGCAAAGGGTTATTTACAAGTGTAGAATTGCAATTCAATCTATATTTTTGTATACGTCCCCTCTATTCCATGTGGTACTTTTGGCAAAGTTTCACCAATAGCATTTCTTTGGCTTTCTCCCCTTTTTTGTACCAGGCTTTCCACTGCTACGTCTGATTTATCCTCGCGTTACGTTGTATCAAAATAATAATTGTACCATCTTTTTTTCCCCACAATAATAGTTTTTGGATTATACTGAGCAGATTTACTGATCAAGTTTGAGATCTACTGACGAGGCAGAGGCCAGTATTGGGGGAGGGAAAGTTTGAGCGCAGCAAGCCTCCCCTGGGACGACAACATCTTTTGTTACCTGAAGAAAAGATAGTGGTAAAAGCTTAATGGTATGTTGAAACTTAAAAACACCCAAAATCAGGGATTTTAAAAAAAAGTCTTAAACTGTTTGAAACTAATTAAGTTGGCTGAGGGTACAAGAAAGATGTTGTATTAAAGGCTGTAAATCCCATCTTCCGGCTGTATCATAGTTTAGTTTTTCTCCCGGTACTGGAGGACATTCTAATGTTAGTAACGTATCGAGCACTGCAGTGCTGCAAGTTCCTGTGTGTTCGAGCAGCCTTCTATTGATTCTTCCCCTGTTGATGTAGCTCAGCATTGGCACCGATTATGCTAAAACATTGTGAACCAGCGCTTCAGATTATACCAGAGTTTGGACTCTAGGGACGTGAAGCGCAACTAAATACCTATTTTCAAAATGCAGTACTGAGAAATGTTCTATGGTCCACTACTTTAGTCGGCTGTGACTGTACCTAATCTTTCTGTACTAGTTAAATCAGAGAAAGTGGAAATATTTAAGATGGCTGCACTAGAAATTCAACAAGTGATAAATTAAGAGACATTCAAGACCCACCCCCAACCCCCCCCCCCCCCCAAAATCATCTCCAGTCCAGTCACAATGTCTTGATACGGTCACTCATTCCTGTAGAATACAGGAAACTTTTTTTTTTATCCGGCACCGACGTGGTGCCAGTTCATCAAAAATTCCAGATAACCGAAAGCTATAGTAAAAGATACGGAGAGATGAGAGCTCCATATAAAGCAACAAACCCTGTTGCTTAGCAACAGGTTCAGAACAATGGCCACAAGTTCCAAGCGTCTCTGTAGCTTAGCAACAGCTGCAGCCACACCCTTGCACAGCAACAGATCGAGGAAGGCAAGTAAAATGTGAAGTAAAACTTACCTGAACCTACTCCTGAATTTTGCCGGTTAACCGAGATTTCCGGTTATTTAGGTGCCGGTAAATCGAAAGTTTCCTGTATTTAATATTGCTCACTTTCTAAGTCCGTTCTCCCACTATTTTTTTGCTTTAGTGTGTCGGATTATTAATGACCACCTTGTGATTCAAAGGAAATAAATAAAAATTCCTCTCCGCTTCCATCAGCGTGATACTTTGCACTGCAGACATATGCAGTGCTTGGTTTCAGAGCTTAGTGATGCTTGGAAGTGGGAAAAACTGCTCATAAATGAAGCATTCAGCAGTTCGCACAGTAATGCACTTTCCTCCACAACATCATGCGGCTGCAGGAAAGCAAAATTTTACTTAACAAAATGGAGACCAAACACTGAGTGAGGTAGGGGGACGAGGAGAATTGAGGGGAAAAATTAGCTTTGTAGTTTGTGTGTGGGTGGGAGAGGATTGGAGAAAAATGCATCCACTGTAAAATTCTGGCAAGAGAATCCTTCGTGCGTACTGTTCAGGTGGTTAGAATAATATCCCTTGCTTTTTTTTTTACAGCTTCCCCGAGCTATATATTCTCTCATTGAGATATATGAACTGTGTTGCAGGAATTGATTTGAAGTTAACTTTTATACTTTGCCTAACCACTCGCATAGACCAAAAAAAAGGGATTCTGTCCGTTATTCTGAATAGTCTGGAGGAGACCTGTATCTTGGGAGGGCACTCCTTTGGGACTGTGGTTTGCTTGACGTCAGCTCAGCAGAGGCATGTTTTGAGCTCTAATTTGTAGTAGTAAAGAATCTATTGAGTGTCTCTTGAATTTTTTTTACGTTGTTCTGGGATTTTTTATTATATGGGAGGGGGAGGGTGAGAGGAAGAGCAAGAGACAGCTCCCCTAAGGTGGAATATTGACATGCTCGCCATGCTCTAATGTTCTTCTCATAACAATGTGCAAGTTTAAATCCACTTAAGTGTTGTGGTAGAGTCCTGTGACTTTTTTGGCTGTAGTGCTTGGAAGCTATCTCCTGTTCACCATGGAGCCTCACAACTTCAATACATCTCAAGTTTCTGACAAGTATGGAAACAAGTCTTGGTTATTTATGCTCTGATTTACGATTTATCCACTCATGAGGCATCATTGCTAAAATCGGCCCTTTCCAAACCCTCCGGTGCACAAGATTCAAACTGGACAAACCAGCAAATAAGAAATATAAGTTTAAATAAGACTGAATTGTCCGGGCTTCAAGAGCCAGATTTCCGGGTATCTTTTATTGTGATCATTGTGAGGTGTTGGAAAGATAATAAGGATGTTAATTATACAAAATTTCCTAATCTGGAGAGAAGGAATTGACTGTATTGGGGTAATGCTTTCAAAGATCATCATGCCTAATTATATTGTCACACTTCCTATCAACCTGGATTATGACCTATCAGAAATGAATTTAGATTCTAAAACAAACATTATTTCTATAAAATCAACCTCCATTTTGCAAACTCTAGGCTGCACGTAGAGATGCATTGCTCATGTTTCAAGTTTAATTCCGGTTCTTGTTTTTTCTTATGTCTGTTATTCACCACTGGCATTTTGCCAGACTTTGTAGCCTGCTTTGAGCTAATTATTAGCCTGGTTGCCTAGCAACTGTCAGCCGTCTCCTAGAAACCGAGGGAACTGATGCCCGGGGCAGCAGAAGTGCAGCTGAGCTGGGCGTGAGATGGCAGGTGGAGTTGCAGCACATGCTGTGGAGTTAAGCAAAATCTGGGTGCAAGATCAATTAAGTGCTGCTCAACACTCAGATGCTGATTAAACATCTCTTGTATTTGTCATGCTTTCTTCCCTAGTACTAAGACTTGACTAGTTTTAGTACTGAGTGCATAAAGAAGGATAACTGTATATAGTTGTACATCGTGCATGCTATTTAGATACTCAAGTGTTGTAGTCACAGCAGAATTTGTATAGTAATGGTGTTCACACAGTGAACTGTGTAGGTGAACAATCCTGTTTACAGACTTACCTATTTTAAGAAGTAATGTATTTCAATTCAAATATTTGAAAGTTGCTACCAGCTAAAGAAAGCAATAATCATACATGTATCTACAATTTTCAGGCTTTTAAAAGTGGTGTTCGATAGCCTTATCAGGGAAGGTAGGAATGTCATTGGGCAGAAGGGTCTGTTCCAAGACCACCTTTTAATGTCATGCCACTTAGGGGAAAAAAATGTCTCTATGGTAGATCAAGACTTGAAGCCAAACAGTCCTTTCACCTTTTGGCAAAGGATGGCAGAAAGTGTAAGTAGCCTGAAATATAAAAGAATTACTGACAAATTCCAACAAAACAACATTAAAAGTGTGTGTGCATTTAGTACTGTGAGTGTTTTACAATCTTCTCTGTTCTGAACAAATAACTGAGGGTGAACAGTAGGGCAGAATTACCAAGCAACTTCTGACTGAAGTTATTCATTCTAACTTCAGTTCTGGTGAGAACATACACTTTTTTTCTGACAAAAATTGCTTTTGATTGGAAACTAGAGCCTTTCAGTGATTACTTGTGAAGTTCAGTTAGTAGTAATTCCTCTGCAGCCCCTCCCATTCTGACTACTGAATTTAGAAAGTTTTATGTATTTATGGGTGAATATATGCCTATTAGAGGTCCAGTAATGCTACAGGAATTGGATAGTCTTTAATTCTGATTAGGGGAACACCTTTTAGTGATTAACAGCAACATTCTAGCAGGTCAATAATTAAGGTAGAGTGGAGCCTGTTTACTAATGGATATGCAATGGTTAACCATAGAGTATTGCCCTTGAGTGACAAAGAACAGAAGTTATAAAAGTTGGTCTTTGTTCTAATCAAGTTAGATATTCTGCTGAATATTAGACATAACTTAATATTGTAACAAAGGACCATGACCAAAACAAGATGAGGCTGCTGTCGGAAAAGTAATGTGTAGTAAAAATGAATTTGGGAGCAGTCTAAGAATAAAAAAATGGTTTGCAAGCAGAAATATTACCAGATCCAGCATGTCTTCTAAATCAATTACCATCACTATGTTCATTGCTGTCTCGTTGCGTTTCCAGTTTCTGTCTGTACTTTAGTTGATGGCTGATCATGTGGTTTTTCCATTATCTTGGATTCCATGGGCTCTGTCCTTTCTCCCACACTCTTCGTTCTTCATATCAATGGCCTCCTGGACCCATGATCCTGTCCTACCCCACGCTCTCACTGATTTCACTTTACTTTCACAAACTTCTTTTGATCATGCATCTGCAGAGCTCATGACTTCCAGTACTCGGTGCACTGGCTACATCTTGCTCTTCAGTGCGGCAGTGAAAATGTTGTTTCAGTTCTTTTGTGTCTCAAGGCTAACTGGCTACCCACCTGTTGCCTTTGGCGCCATCTTTAGTTCTTAATCTGATCTAACAATCTTGACATTCAATACTTCCTTTTAGTTCTGATGGAACTTCCACTTCTCCATTTCTAAAACCTCCAAAAATGTGGTTTCTCTTCTGCTGGATACTACTTTACCCCAACAACTTTTCTATAAAGCCCAATCCCATCCAAGACTGAATATTGCTCCCTTGGCTACATGTGATATTTGTTGAGGGAGGACACTGGGAGAGCTCCGTTGCTCTGCCATGGAAATTTTTACATCCACGTGAACAAGCAGATGGGTCTTTGGTGTCCTCCCTTCTCCTTGCTGGAGTAAAGTTCCATGAGCTCGTTTCGGTATCTTTCCAAGCCGCTTTTATTCCTGTGAACTCATCAGAAAGGTGGCACCTTCTCCAGCAGCATGCCACAACCGTTAACTGAATAGGGCAAGCAAGTGTTCCATTGGGTACAACACTGATAAAACTTGCAGAAGTAACGGTACACCATACATGACTTTGGTTCGATTCTGTTGAATGAAATTGCTGTCATTTTTAGTGAGATCTGCCGCGTACACATTATTTCTACAATTGAACACGATGGCAGTCACATTGAAGCGATGTGTGAAGTTCTTGAGTCTCACCTTTCTGGTTCTGAACGTGGTCAGATGCATTGTGTACCAGCTGCTTACTTTGAAGTAATCAATTGTGTTCCCGAGGAAAGTCATTTTGTTTACACGTTATTAACTGTTAGCAAATACTTGATTTGTGCCAAAACCGATCAAGAGCATTGAACAGGTGTGAGATATGAATACTAGATACTTTTTTAAAGTTGCCACATGTCCTCCCTTCTCCTCCTTGCTGGAGTAAAGTTCCATGAGCTCGTTTCGGTATCTTTCCAAGCAGCTTTTATTCCTGTGAACTTGTCAGCAGACTTTCAGCTGGACCAGATAGTGATCCAGCGTGGGAACATTAACCTGTGGGCAGTAACTACAGTGCAGGAAACTTTCGATTTACCGGCACCTAAATAACCGGAAATCTCGGTTAACCGGCAAAATTCAGGAGTAGGTTCAGGTAAGTTTTATTATTTGCCTTCCTCGATCTGTTGCTGTGCAAGGGTGTGGCTGCAGCTGTTGCTAAGCTACAGAGACGCTTGGAACTTGTGGCCATTGTTCTGAACCTGTTGCTAAGCAACTGGGTTTGTTGCTTTGTATCTTTTACTATAGCTTTCGGTTATCCGGAATTTTTGATGAACCGGTACCCCGTCTGTGCCGGATTAAAAAAAAAGTTTCCTGTACCCTACTCCTACGAAGATGAGCTAGCTCAGCACAGATCGCGAATCGAGCATGCATCCTTCCTGATCGGCATGGCTCAACTACTTTCTGGATAGGCTTGCTCAGCCATTGGGGACCTTGCATGCATGCAGAGCTGAATTTAACCATGCAAGAAGAGTTTACTGATTGGCTGACAATGGAATAAAGCATTGCACAGTAAGGAGGAAACTTCTTTGCCAAACTAGTCAGTTCTTATTCCACAATGTACAACTGTTCTGACTGCACACACCCAAAACATCAAACATCTTTTCCCTTTTCATATGTTGGATCAAGCATCATTTTCTGTATTTTATTTCACTTTTTTCTAGCATTTGTAAGGTTTTAATCCTTCTGTCACGAACTCCATGAGAAATTAGAAGTACCTTTTTATATAAACATTTGTTTTGACCAACCTCTCTTTATTGTGCATGCATTGATCCTGATGGACAGTATTGTCTTTAAGTATTGAACTAAACTTGTCCTAATGCTTAACAGTGGGTTTCTGTTAGTAACTACTAAAAGAATGCACGTGTTTACCAGGACATGTTATGCTTAGTTCTGATAAATATATATATATATGCTGTATATTAATGTACATATAGGCTGCATCCATACCTCAAACAGTAAAAAAAAATACAGCTTATATGTGATTTATCACTCTGATCTTGCACCCACTCATTACCTCGATAATAATCTCCTCATATGTCTCCATGCGCATCACCCGCTCCTCCAAACACAGGTTACTACTTGTTCCCCAATCCTTCTACTCCATCGTTGATGGCTGCTCTTTTCAACCATTATGCCTTTACCCTCGGGAGCGCGCTCTCTGAATTCCTTCACCCTGCCCTTGCCCTCAGGAATTCCCTCCCTGATAGCCTTTGCCTCTCCACCTCTTTCCATGCCTTCGCCTCGCCGCCTCTGTTGTCTGCTCCCTAGTCCCCGTAGACTTTTGTGTTTTCTCTCCTGCTTGGCATTCACTATTTCCAACTATCTTGTAAAGCACTTTGAGACTCCTTTCTGTATGTGAGGCGTGCTATAGAAATGTTTGCTGTTAAGTCAATGAAAACAAATTGGCCGTTCCAACTCTATTTTGGTGAACTGTTTGCAAATGATGCCCCACAGTTACTTTGCCGAGGCTCAGTTGGGAGCCAGGCCCACCTGATCTGTATCCAGATGAAGGTGGGCAATGAAAGTAAGGGCTCTAGGACGTATAGCCTCTGAGTCAGAAGGTTGTGGGTTCAAGTCCCAATCCAGGGACGAGCACAAAAATCTAGGCTGACTCTCCAGTGCAATATTGAGAGTGCTGCACTGTCGGAGGTTCCGTCTTTCAGATGAGACTTCACACCGAGGCCCCGTCTGCCCCCTCAGGTGAAGAGGAGCAAGGGAGTTTTCCCCGGTGTCCTGGCCAATATTTATCTCTCAATCAACATCACACAGATTATCGGCAGATCATTGCCACATTGCTGTTGGTGGAAGCTTGCTGTGTGCAAATTGGCTGCTGCATTTCCAACATTACAACAGTGACTACACTTCAAAAAGTACTTCATTGGCTGTAAAGCGCTTTGGGATGTCCAGTGGTCGTGAAAGGTGCTATGGAAATGTGAGTCTTTCTTTTACAAATGCTTCTATAGAAATCACTCTGCGGTATTGCTATATAAATGAGTAATTTTTAATGGAATTCATGGACCATGAATTGGTGCCAAAGAAAATCCTTCCTTTTTGTTTCCATGATCAGTATTTAAGTTGAGTAATATTTGGAAATCTTTCACTTCCAATGATTTTTGTACCGTAACTTTACATAAATGACGTTCCATGTTTTTAAAGTACTCCCAACAAAATTTGACAATTATAACTGAAAATAAGAGTTTGGGAAGGATTCATTGTTTGGGGAAAGGGAGGGAGAGGAAGACCTTTTACAAGCCGCCTTCACCAGCACCTCAAAGCAGGGACTTTTTAGTTATAATTGGCTTGATTTGAAGGGGAATGTTAATGTTAGCATTTGATGCAGTCCAAAATATACCAGGCAAGAATAAAAAATGGGTTTCAATGATTAGTCTAAAGCCCAACCAAGCAATGGGAGAAATGTGTAATAATAGTTACTTGAGTAGACAATGTCAGACAAGCCTGTAGTCACTAACCCTCTAGTCAGTAAGCAGTGATTTTTAGAAACAATTCTAAATTGTTAATGGCCAGTGTAAAATAAAAGAATAAAAAGTAAATTTAAAAGAGGAGATTAAAAGTATTTACCAGAATGTAAAATGGTTGTTCCTGAACCATTCATTAATGACTGGTGTATGAGTATACTCCACTTGGGAATAAGCGACTTTGAGCTGATTAAAGTGCTCTGCTGTTTCTACATGTTTTAATTAGCTCAGTGCCTTATTCTACTGTACAGCCTACTTAGTCCTACATTGTAGCATCATTAAATATCAGTGTCAAGCAACAGTTACAAAAATGTGTGTTAACCATGAGAGGGGCCAGAGGCCTTATAAAGTTGAGGCAAACCATGTTGGTGATGCAGCATTCATTTTAATGGACCTTCCAGGGAGCATGAATTATATCAGCTTGTATCCGTGGTGTTATGTTGATCTGATTTGGTCTAGAGAGTGGTGCAAGAGCAGAGTAGACTACAAATGTCCTCATTACGAGCATGCTTCACACAATCGACGGCAGCAATCGAGACTGCCATTCATACAGGACTCAAAATTAGATTTATCTGGACGAGAGAGGAACTTTTAAATGGACTTGAAGCATTATAATGCCAAGCCCTTTGGAAATAAGATGAGTGCTAGAAATTCCTGTAAAGAACAGGGATGGGAAAAAAATGAGAAGATTCTGTGATTTAGTAACTTCAGTTTATCTGGTAACACACATTAACCTAATTTGATGATGGCTGAAACTTCAATGATTAAAACTTTTTTGCTTAAATAAATCAATCTCCCCCTTCGAGGACTTGGCCGTCTGTGTCACTTTGGGCAAAGTAATGTCATATATACAGTGGGTGTAAAGATAAACCTAGCAACTACAGGCCAGTCAGTTTAACCTCATTGTGGGGAAGCTTTTAGAAACAGTAATCAGGAAGAAAATTAAGTCAGTTGGATAGGTGTGGATTAATTAAGGAAAGTCAACACAGATTTGTTAAAGGCAAATCGTGTTTTATCAACTTGATCGAGTTTTTTGACGAGGTAGCAGAGAGGGTTGATGAGGGTAATGCGATTGCCGTAGTGTACATGGATTTCCAAAAGGCGTTGGATAAAGTGCCACATAATAGGCTTACCAGCAAAGTTGAAGCCCATGGAATAAAAGGGACAGTGACAGCCAATTTCGTATCCGTGCTAAGTGAAGGAAACCAAGAGTAGTGGTGAATGGTTGGTTGTCGGACTGGAAGAAGGTGTTCCCCAGGGGTCGGTTCTTGGGCCACTGCTTTTCTTGATATATATTAATGTCATGGACGTGGGTGTACAGGGCACAATTTCAAAATTTGCAGAGGACTCAAAACTTGAAGTATAGTGAACAGTGAGGAGGAGAGTGATAGACTGACTTCAGGAAGCCATGGACAGGCTGGTGAAATGAGCGGACACGTGGCAGATGAAATTTAACGCAGAAAAGTGTGAAGTGATACATTTTGGTAGAAAGAATGAGGAGAGGCAATATAAACTAAAGGGTACAATCCTAGAGTGGGTGCACTAACTGAGAGACCTGGGGGTATGTGTGCACAAATCGTTAAAGGTGGCAGGGCAGGTTGAGAAAGCAGTTAAAAAAGGCTTACGGGATACTGGGCTTCATAAATAGAGGTATAGTGTACAAAAGTATGGAAATTATGATGAACCTGTATAAAACACTGGTTCCGCCTCAACTGTAATATTGTGTCCAATTCTGGGCACCGCACCTTAAGAAGGATGTGACGGCCTTGGAGAAGGTGCAGAAAATATTTACTAGAATGATTCCAGAAATGAGGGACTTCAGTTACGTTGATAGACTGGAGAAGCTGGGGCTGTTCTCCTTGGAGCAGAGAAGGTTGAGAGGAGATTTGATCGAGGTGCTCAAAATCATGAGGGGTCTAGACAGAGTAGATAGAAACTGTTCCCATTGGCTGAAGGGTTGAGAACCAAAGGGGACAGATTTAAAGTGATTGGCAAAAGGACCAAAGGCGACGTAAGAAAAAACTTTTACACAGCTAGTGGTTAAGATCTGGAATGCACTGCCTGAAAGGGTGGTGGAGGCAGAATCATAGTCAGAGTTAGACAGCACAGAACGAGGCCCTTCAGCCCATCAAGCCCTGTCTATTGTAATCCCATTTTCCAGCACTTGGTCCGTAGCCTTGTATGCTATGGCGTTTCAAGTGCTCATCTAAATGCTTCTTGAATGTTAAGGGTTCCTGCCTCTACCACCCTTTCAGGCAGTGAGTTCCAGATTCCAACCACACTCTAGGTGAAAAAGTTTTTCCTCAAATCCCCTCTAAACCCCCTGCCCCTTAACTTGAATCTATGCCCCCTTGTTATTGACTCCTCTACTAAGGGGAAAAGTTCCTTTCTATCTACCCTATCTATGCCCCTGATAATTTTGTACACCTCAATCAGGTCCCCCCTCAGCCTTCTCTGCTCTAAGGAAAACAACCCCAGCCTGTCCAGTCTCTCTTCATAGCTGAAGTGCTCCAGCCCAGGTAACATCCTGGTGAATCTCCTCTGCACCCTCTCCAATGCAATCACATCCCTCCTATAGTGTGGTGACCAGAGCTGCACACAGTATTCCAGTTGTGGCCTAAATAGTGTTTTGTACAGCTCCATCATAACCTCCCTGCTCTTGCCTTCATTAGCCAAGGCATAGAATATAAGTATCCCATATGCCTTTTTAACCACCTTATCTACCTGTCCTGCTGCCTTCAGGGATCTATATACATGCACACCAAGGTCCCTCTGCCTTTGTCCTTCCTAGGGTCCTACCATTCATTGTGTATTCCCTTGCCTTGTTAGTCCTCCCAAAATGCGCCAGCTCACACTTTTCAGGGTTAAATTCCATTTGCCACTGTTCTGCCCATCTAACCAACTCATCTATATCGTCCTGTAGCCTGAAGCTTCCCTCCTCGCTATTTACCACTCCACCAATTTTTGTGTCATCTGCGAACTTACTGATCATACCTCCTACATTCATACCTAAATCATTAATATACACTGCAAACAGCAAAGGACCCAACACCGATCCCTGTGGTACACCACTGGACACAGGCTTCCAGTCACAAAAACAACCTTCGACCATCACCCTCTGCCTCCTGCCACTAAGCCAATTTTGGATCCAATGTGCCAAATTGCCCTGGATCCCATGGGCTCTTACCTTCTTGACCAGCCTACCATGCGGGACTTTGACAAATGCCTTACTGAAGTCCATGTAGACTACATCAACTGCACTATCCTCACCCACACACCTCGTCACCCCCTCGAAAAAGTCAATCAAATTGGTTAGACATGATCTCCCCCTGACAAAGCCATGCTGACTATCCCTGATTAATCCTTGCCTCTCCAAGTGAAGACTAATTCTGTCCCTCAATCTTATCCAACTCCCTTTTGAAAGATAAGTATCTGAAGCTAAATAATTTGCAGGGCTACGAGGAAAGGGCAGGGGAGTGGGACCAGCTGAGCGTTGGGACAGGCCGGGTGGTCGCCTTCTGTGCTGTAACCATTCTATGATATGGTTTAGTTAGATGCATTGTTTAAAACAAATTTCCTGTATTGCATCCCAGTAATTCTTAGCCCCAGCACCAGTCTCAAGCTCCCCTACTACATTCGTGCAGCTTTTGTCTGTATCTGCACTTTCTATCCTTATTGCCTTACTGAGTGGAAATGCCTAATTGTGGGGAATTTTGTGCTGTAGGCTTGTGTGTCTCCAAATTGGATTACCGTTGCTCATGTGGAGGGTAAATGCCGGTACGGACTGGTTTGGCCGAATGGCCTTTTTCCGTGTTGCAACTTCAATGTATTTCCATGTAAACCTCATTTGATAACATGGTAGAGAGAGAGATGTTCATCTCCTTGGCATCAAATCCAGAAAAAAATACTGTGTTCCCCAAAATCCCATTTTAAAAAAAAAAAAAAAAAAAAATAAAAAAAAAAATTGTCTGCTAAATAATGACCCATTTAACTCATTGCTACAGGAAGATCTAGATTGTCTGAATGATAGAGTACTGATGGCTCATATCTCTAGGCTTACTGCCATGCTAACCTGATGGTAATTATGAAATCTGTCGAGTTTTGTGTGTTACCTATCATCAAAACACTGAACTGTAAGTGTGGTATTCTCTCACGACTTGATGGTTAATGCATAATCAGGTGTGGTTTTTGAACCACTTCAGACCAGGAATGTCAGAATTTCTTCCCTTGGTGTGTGCAACATTAGCTGGTCCCAACCCAGAACATCGATGGAGGCACCACAATTGATCTCTGTGCCCTTTAGGGAGCTTTAATTCTCATTAGACTGCTCGGATGTCCTTTTCATTTGGGATCCTGACAGCTGGAATAAAAAGAGCAACCACTAGTCTTAGGTGAATTTAAATCCAGAGGAGATATAATGTTCTAACCAAATATGTCGGGCAGCTTTCCAAATTTAACCCTTTTTAAAAAGAAAAGCAACGACGTGATTTTTTTTTTTTCTTGACCGTAAGCCATAGAAAGAGAACTATGGATGGTTTGGAACCATATAAAGGCTGTCATTAGTTGTTCGAGCGGAGATTGCCACACTTGTCATGAACATAGGGAAAAAAAAGGGTACGATAAGTGGTCATTGTTAAACAATGCAACCTTGCGCATCACCCTCCCTAAGTCTTTGGCTGGCTGGCTTTGTGCATAGGCCATTATGCTCCTCTAGTGGCTCAACGAGCTTACCCCATGTCCAGCTGAACCATACAGACCAAGAAGATCTTGGGTTTGGCCCACAGTTTCCACTGAGTCAGATACTCTCAACTGGGTCAGCAGTAGAAATGCTATACAGGAAACTTTCTTTTATCCGGCACGGACGGGACCGACGTGGAGCCGGTTCATCATCAATTCCGGATAACCGAACGCTATAGTAAAAGATACGGAGCTCAGCGCTCCGTATAAAGCAACAAACCCTGCAACAGCTTCAAAACAATCAGCACAAGTTGCAAGCGTCTCTGTAGCTTAGCAACAGCTTCAGCTACACCCTTGCACAGCAACAAATGGAGTAAAAAAAGTAACTAAAAGTAAAAAAAAAAAAAAGTTACCTGAACCGACTCCTGAATTTTGCCGGTGGATAGAGCGTTCTGGTTATTTAGGGGCCGGTTAATCGAAAGTTTCCTGTAATTGGCAGACTTCCCGCCCCACCCCTGGGCTACAAGTTCACACGTGTGATAACCGCACTGGGCTTTATTGGTACTTATGCCCCTTGTGGTGCACTTGTCCTCTGGGCTGACGAGAAGTATGTCAGTTGGAGGAAATATTGGAGGGAAGAAAATTGGCAAAAGAAAAGGAAGAAAGAAAAAGAACAAATTGTGCCGATCCTCACCGGTGTCTTGGCTCAAACATCACCAATTGAGCCAAGTGCCTTGATCAGCAGTGGAACGACTAGTATCTTCTCCGTACTTGACAAATTTGATCTGCAGCACTGATCCGATTTTAAAACTTCTTTGCAGGCTGTATGTGGACACGGTGCATTGCTGGAGTGCTGGACCATATCCGCTAAACCACCTGTGACATCTAGTTGCCTATAGCACATTCCCATCTTGAGCTTTGAGGAAGAATGTTTGGTGGGTTAGCTTTTTGGCTGCTGAATGAATCCAATTATGTCTTAAGCAGAACATTAGATGCGTGCAATGAGTACCAAATGTACTCACTTTGGGTGGATACCAGTTGGGTGCTGGGACTGCAAATCCCTCCAGACATTAAATGAGTAGCAATTGTTGAACCTTGGTTTGTATTTAGTGATGATTTAAAGGCCACAGTATTGTTGGTAGCTTGTCCTCCTGACATGACTTATTTTCCACGGTTATGCCTTATAACAAAGTCCAGGATATTACTCTATCCTGCATACAAATAAGTATATCTTCTAAAGTTCGGAGAGAAAAACTTTTGGCATAATGTCAGTGTTTTAATTTCACTTTATTATTGAATAAGTTATATTGATTTTTAGATGTGAGTAATTGTGGCATTGAGCTTGTAAATAGAGAAATGTTACCCTATCCTATGATGCAGTCAAATGAGCTCCATATGACCTGCATAGTCTCAAGATGAGGGGTCGGCCATTTAGGACTGAGATGAGGAGGAATTTCTTCACTCGGAGGGTTGTGAATCTTTGAGCATCCACAGCCCTCTGGGGTAAAGAATTCCAGTCATTGAGTGTATTCAAGACTGAGATCGATAGATTTTTGGGTACTAAGAGAAACAAGGGATATGGGGAAAAGGCAGGAAAGTGGAGTTGATGTAGAATATCAGCCATGATCGTATTGAATGGCAGAGCAGGCTCGAGGGGCCTTATGGCCTACTGTTGCTCCTATTTCTTATGTTCTTATAAAGGCCTTGTATGTTTAATCAGACAGTTTTGTCGAGTGAGAAAATATGTACTGTAGATGCGTGCTTCTTGAAGCACAAATAGTTTTGTGACCATCACAAGTTTCTGCCTTAATGTTCTTCCCCTGAGTGCCTTACCATTGCAGTTTATTTATTTGGATTGCTAATAAAGTACCGTAGAGTGCAGTGCAAGCTGGAGGATTCTAGCTGTGTACTTTTAGATGTATGTGTATAATTGGGCAGCGTCCTAGGCCCAACCATCTTCAGCTGCTTCATCAATAACCTTCCCTCCATCATAAGGTCAGAAATGGGGATGTTCGCTTATGATTGCACAGTGTTCAGTTCCATTCGCAACTCCAGTTAATGAAGCAGTCCGTGCCCAAATGCAGCAAGACCTGGATGACATTCAGGCTTGAGCTGATAAGTGACGAGTAACATTCGTGCCAGGCAATGACCATCTCTAACAAGCGCGAGTCTAACCACCACCCCTTGACATTCAATGGCATTATCATCGCTGAATCCCCCACCATCAACATCCTGGGGGGGGGTGGGGGGGGTCACCATTAACCAGGAACATAACTGGACCAACCATATAAATACTGTGGCTACAAGAGCAGGTCAGAGACTGGGTATTCTGCGGCGAGTGTCTCGCCTCCTGACTCCCCAAAGCCTTTCCACCATCTACAAGTCAGGAGTGTGATGGAATACTCTCCACTTGCCTGGATGAGTGCAGCTCCAACAACACTCTAAGCTCGACACCATCCAGGACAAAGCAGCCCGCTTGATTGGCACCCCATCCACCACCTTAAACATTCACTCCCCCCCCACCACCGGTGCACCGTGGCTGCAGTGTGTACCATCTACAACATAGAAAAATAGGAGCAGGAGTCGGCCCTTCGAGCCTGCTCCGCCATTCAATATGATCATGGCTGATCCTCCATCTCCATACCATATTCCCGCTCTCTCCCCATACCTCTTGATGCCTTTTGTGTCCAGAAATCTATCTGTCTCGTTCTTAAATATATTCAGTGACTTGGCCTCCACAGCCTTCTGTGGTAGAGAATTCCACAGGTTCACCACCCTCTGAGTGAAGAAATTTCTCCTCATCTCAGTCCTAAATGTCCTACCCCGTATCCTGAGACTGTGACCCCTCGTTCTAGAGCCCCCAGCCAGGGGAAACATCCAGTCTGTCTAGCCCTGTCACAAGATGCACTGCAGCAACTCGCCAAGGCTTCTTCAGCAGCTCTTCCCAAACCCGCGACCTCTACCACATTTATATGGACCTCTCGTGACCTCAGGACATCCCAAAGGACTTTACAGCCAGTGTAGTCACTGTTGTAATGTAGGGAAACGCAGCAACCAATCCACACAAAAGGTCCTACAAACAGCAATGAGCTAAATGACCAGAAAACCTTTTTTAATTGGTGTTGGTTGAGTGATAAATATTGGCTAGGAGAACAGGAAAACTCCCCAGCTCCTGTGGTGCCATGGGATGTTCTCCGTCCACCCCAGAGGGCAGACTCGGTTGAACGTCTCCTCTGAAAGACGACAACTCGGACAGTGCAGCGCTCCCTCAGTACTACGCTGACGTGTCAGCCTAGATTATGTGCTGAAGTCTCTGGAGTGGGATTTGAAACCATAAACTTCTGACTCAGAGAGTGCTACCACTGAGCCAAGGCTTCTTTCTCTTCTGCCCCCACCCATTGCTGGTTTCAAATTATCCATGATATGTTGAGGCAAATTGGTCAGTAAAGTAATGTCTGAAAAGGGAGCTTGATCCATTCAATAGGAATGGTTCGAGCTCCCCTTTCAGACGTAACGCTGAGGGAAAATTCGCTCACCTTAAGCTCGGAGCCAGTTGGAACCAGAAGGCTGGCCGAAAAGTTACATTAGCCCATTAATGTGGGAAATGTGGTGTAGTTTCTTATTTTTCTTTTATGGGAGGGGTTGAAGTGAGTGAATTTTGGTTATAACTGTTACTCGTATGTTCTGGAAAATTTAAAGCACCTCAATGACTCATATCTGACCTCTTCACTAAAGTGTTTTCAGTCCGCCTACTGAAATATTGGAGAATCTCACGTGAGGGCACATGCAGAAGATATGATGTGCAGTTCAGATCACAGTGCGGTTCTATTAATGCATCTCTGGCTTATGCTGTATGTTTAGATATTGGGCAGTATGGGCACACTTCTGAACATGGTGCACAGGGACCGCTTGCAGGAGTGAGCAGTACTGTTGAACCCAAGAGAATATCTAAGGCAGTCCTGAGATTGGTAGCGGCTATAGTTCATTGTAGCAGCTGTAGGTCATTGTAACAGCTATAGTTCATTGTTCCCACTGGTCCATTGGGTTTTAGAAACATCTTGCTGGTTTGCATTGGAAGATAAGATACTATTCCCTGTCCAAAGTGTGACAGTACACTGTATGTTATAGCTGTAATGAAAAGTATTAATCAAAATGTCCTACTTTCGAAACTGCATATAGTGGTGGCTCTGAAGGATACACTGCAGCTCTCAAAGCTCTCTCATAACGGGAAAACATCCTTCATAGCAGAAAGGACAAAATAATCGCTAATAATTTGCAGTCTCCCCCACACCTTAGCCCAATACTAAACACTCAAATTTTAAATACCTGATTTATCATAAAACTGGCGGAGCCACTCGGGGACTCCAATCAATTGTATATAATTCCCTTTAATAATATGTTGGCTGCAGCCTGAGTCTGTATCTTTGTTTTCACTGTTTACATGTACAGAGCGCGATCACTTTATTAGCGCAGGCAAACGCAATGACGTCACGCCGTTCATCACGTGATCCCCCACCGGCGGGAAAAACGTCATGACGTCAGCCACGGGACCGCCCAAGCAGTCCTCGTGGAGCCTCCGAACTGACTAGACCTATATTCGATGTTCTCCTGTAGTTATCTGTTAAACTCTGTTACTTATCATTAAATCTCGTTGATTTGATCGCCTGAGTGGACCTCAGTCTTTTGGATAGGGACTCGACATTACTACAAAACAACATATTGTCTGTCTTTCACCTTTTTATTACTAGAACCTTAGCCAAGGTACAGTACTTGGTGCAACCTGATATTCCTAATGCACTATGCAGTAACTGTTACTGGGTTGAATAAAATGCAGCTGTACTCATTTTGTCACAGGCAGTGCTGTGTTAATGCGATTGGTTTGTTGTAAATCTGCTCTCTGGTTAATGTTGCTTATTAGATACTCTGTTGAACAGAGTCTAACAGTGTTTTCCTATTTCTTTCAGGAGAGACCAAAGTGAAACGCTGAATGGTCTGCTTGAACTAAACTGAAAGGTATAGTTGTCTTTGGGATTTTTATGTTAATAAATTGCAATTGAAGCTCAATCAAGAATACCATACATACAAATTAAGCTCGCCACGTTTTACTCTGGCTATGCCACAAAGGAAACTTGACTAATTGCACATATAATTACAATTAATATGTATTGTGATGTCCACACACCACCTGTAAAGCATGTTTGTGATTTTACTTTCTCCCTCCCAGTTTGTAGTGGGATATGGTTCCAGCGCACCTGCAGCGTTCTGATGCCTCACCCAGTTGGCCATTCATTGTGTGCACCTAGACACGACTTGATGGGCATCATAGCTGAGCCTCTTCCTGTCCTCCTGACACCCATGCAAGTTCTAGCATGGGTCATTGGGTGGTGGTTAGGAGTAGGATTCCAAGTAACACTCTTCCCCTGCCACTTCCTTCACAACCCTGAGGTCAAGAGTGCCACAGCACAGATCAGAGATCAAAGCTAGGATCTTGTGGCCTGTATAGCTCAGTATTACACTGTACAGCACATTTACTTACTGGACCATTGCAGAGCCGATGTACTCCATCAACGGGGATGTGATATAAGGGATGCAAAGAAGTGCATCAAATTAGACCGTTTCAACTGCAATATTTTGAGCACCTTTTCAGTTTCATCTCCCGTTTGGATCTAAGCTCCTGTCCACTATTGTAGTTAATATCTGGAGTAGTGGTGTCATCATATGTATGAGTGTAATTATTGGAGGAAGTTCATTTGATTTCATCATTGTTTAGGAAATTGAAATTCGGCAGATTCTTCCAATGGACTTGAAGTTTTTACAGGCGGTGTATGGGTAATGTACAATTAAAACTAGGAGGATTTCAACTTCTAAAAAGAGCTATTGGCCATATTATGGGGAATACTGGAGAGTCTAGTTTATATAATATCAGCTGGTAAAATGAATCCCAGTGCAACTTCTGACCCAAGCTGGAGCCAAATGTCCGCTCTCCACTTTGACACATCTGTTGACTAAAATCAAAATGGTGAAGCGCACACAAGAAAGGTAAGAAGTTAATGTGTCTGTATATTTTACACAATAACACCCGAGTCTGTTTTGGGGCAAGCAGACCGTTCTGAATCAATAGCACTGGGCTACTCCCAAAGCTTTGATCTCAAAATTTGATGTCATTTTCCTTGATGTGTTGCAGTATCAGGGCAAGCTACATGTACTAAATATAATGCTACAGAGGAGAAGAAAATCACTTGCACTAGATAGTTTTTTTATTGAATTAAAGGGAATATTCAGGAAAAATTAGGTTGGAAATTGGGATTCCTTTCCTATACCTTGCTCCCCTTCAAAAACCCCCATGTAATGAGACTTAAAAAATCTCTTACGCAGTCTAAATTCAAAGAATTAAGAAAATCTAACTTGCAACTGAGAAGATATCCGGGATTGTAATCATGTGATACTCGAAACAGGCGCTTTACCCACAGAAGGTTTATTTAATGATGCTTGTAGGCAGTTGCACACTGACATTTTCAAAACCTACGCTTTTGGTGCATAACCCCCACGGGGAAAATTCCAGGGGAGAGCACTGGTAATTTTTGAAACTCTGCACCAGTTGCTGTATTAGTGTGCAGAATTTCAGTGTGGGGAAGTGACGTTTCAGGCTCTGTCAGCTTAAAGGGACTAGCAATGGTCCATTGTATGAGATTTCTAAATAAAACACAACTGTTGCAGTCAACTTAACTGAACGTTTGACACATTTCTTAAACTGATTTCAAATGTGCAAAGCAAGGGGTGGGGGGGGCACCGAGGTGGTGACTGGAGAAGATGAAAGGCTGCGGTAATGAGTGCACTCCCAAGCCATAACTTGTACCGTCACATGCCGCCTTCTATATTTAGCAAGCCTTGTATCCTAATGGAATGTAATTGTGACACTGTCTCTTTTTGTGCACATTTTTAAAATTCTCTCCAGTTCGGATCTTTCACGCAAATAGCCTGGTACTCTGGCACACTGAACTCGGTCTATGTGTGCACATGTCTCCCTTTCTAACCTTATCTACATCTTTAAAATGAGTTCTGGATGTTGTCACAATGATTTAATTAAGTGTGAAGTGATATTGAAATGGAGAAACCAAGGAAGTCTCCCGTTTAATCTCTGGTCTATGCTGAGCTCAGTGATTTCAGCCAATGGGCTGATGCATTGGGCCTTCACCTCTGGACTAAGAAGGAAAGGATCTTGCTTCTGATATCCAGTGAATACTTATTTAAAAAAAAAATTTTTTTTTTAATGATTTCTGGTCAATGGATGAGAGCAAAGTCCAGTTTTGCTATGATTCCCTCAAGCACAAATAGTCTGCTGACCCTTATCTAGATTTGCACATGAATAGTGGACAAGGTGCTTCTGGCGGCTGACTTGGACTGGCAAGTCTAGAGAGAAGGGAGAAAATAGTGGAGCTGGAGGTGGAGAAAGAGGGGGGTGTAGGAACTGGGGTTCCTAGCCGAAGAATTGAGATCGACTCAGAAAATCAAAAACAATAAAATTTAATGAACAAACGAAGCTGTACAGGAAACTGTAGGATACAATGCAAATAGATCTGGTCTGCTTGAAAGCCTCTCTGGAACTGCTAGAAGGTTCCAAGCTCAACTGCTAGCAGGTTCCGAGCTCAACCGCTAGCAGGTTCCGAGCTCTACTGCTAGAAGGTTCCGAGCTATGACGTCATCATGTTCTTCCCGCCGTTGAGAGATCACGTGACGGACGGCATGACGTCATCACGAGGAGTACAGGAAAGAAGCCCTAGTACAGTTAACAGATACATTAAAGGTGCAGCCCCCAGCTGTACTACATTGCTGTAAAAGGAATTATATACAATTGTCCGTAATCCTCTGGTGGTTCCGCCACATGCGTCCCCCAGAATTGCTTTTAACAGAGAAGGTAAGGCGAGAAGGGGGTCTGACGAGTCTGTCCGACCGACTGCGATACCCCGGCAGCTGGAACGGAGCGCTAGAAGACGAACTGGCCGTTGGCTGTGGTTGGGATGACGCCGCAGGCGGAGGAGAAGAAAAGGCCGGCTGTGGTCGACCCGGTGAGGTGGGCAGTGGCGACTCGGCGGATGACTGGCTGTACTGGACCGGCAGTCGACGGTGGACGACCACGACGAGGCGGCTGAGCAGTGATGACTGGCTCGCTCAGATCCAGATGTGCCGGTTTCAACCGGTCGATGGAGATGTGGTCAGGCTTACCGCCGACGTCGACTGTGAAGGACTTGTCACCTGATGAGATGACGCGGAACGGACATGTGTAAGGCGGTTTGAGCGGGTTTTTGCGAACATCCTGCCAAAAGAAAACGTATTCTGCGCTCTTAAAATCCACTGGGACATGGGAGCGCTGCAGGTCATGATGCGACGTAGGCACTGGGATGAAATTCCTAGCCGCTTCCTGGTGGCTGACGAGCTGCTGAGCTGGGGACCAGGGTTCCGTGTGAGAAGGAAGAAAATCGCCAGGCACTCTGGTGGTTGGCCGTAAACCAGCTCTGCTGAAGAAGAATGCAGGTCGTCCTTAGGTGCCGTGCGAAGACCTAGCAGCACCCAAGGGAGCCTGTCAACCCAACTAGGCCCACGGAGACTAGCACGTAGTGCGGCTTTAAGGGACCTGTGGAATCTTTCACACAGACCGTTCGCCTGTGGATGGTAGGCAGTGGTACGATGAAGCTTGGTGCCCAAACCTTGAGCTACGGCATTCCAAAGCTCAGAGGTAAATTGAGGCCCCCAGTCGGAGAAGATGTCAGCCGGTACCCCAAACCGAGCTACCCACGACGAGATGAAGGCTCTGGAGACGTCTGCCGCTGTAGTGGCAACCAAAGGAATGGCCTCTGGCCACCTGGTGGTACGGTCTACCACGGTGAGGAGGTGAGTGTACCCGCGAGAGGAAGGGAGAGGACCAACCAGGTCCACGTGCACATGGTCGAATCGACGCTCCGGAACCGGAAAACTGGCGACTGGGGCCTTAACATGGCGTTGTATCTTGGACTTCTGGCAACTCACGCAGGTATTGGTCCAGTCACGGACGTCGAGATGCATGCCCTTCCAGACGAATTTCTTTGCCATGAGTCATTGTGACACTCTCATGCCAGGGTGTGACAACCCGTGGATAGTGTCAAATTCTCCTGCGCCATTCGACTGGAACGATTGGACGTGGGACGCCCATCGAGATGTCACACAGGAGTGTGGTCCCTGCGGCCTGGAAACTGACATCAGCCACTTGTAAGCTGGAAGGTGCGGTCCGGTATGCCTGCACTTCAGGGTCTGCCTTCTGTTCTTTTGCCAAACCAACATAGTCGACTCCCAGGTGTACTGCGTGGAGCTGGGCGCGGGAGAGACAATCCGCCACCAGGTTGTCTTTACCCGAGACATGTTGTATGTCGGTTGTAAATTCAGATATGTACATAAGATGACGTTGTTGCCGTGCTGACCATGGTTCCGCTGTCTTGGCCATCGCAAAAGTAAGTGGCTTGTGGTCTACAAAAGCCGTGAATGGGCGTCCTTCCAGCAGGAAGCGACAATGGCGGATGGCCAGAAACAATGCCAACAACTCCCTATCAAAAGTACTATACTTGCGTTTGTTCTTCCGCAATTGGCGGCTGAAGAAAGCCAGTGGTTGCCATGTGCCGTCGACCCACTGCTCCTGTACTGCCCCGATGGCATAATCAGATGTGTCGTTGGTAAGGGCAATGGTTGCGCCCGGAAGGGGATATGCCAACATGGTCGCAGCAGCCAAAGCGTTCTTAGTGTCGAGGAAAGCCTGGTCCATCTAGGGTGTCCAATCGATCGGGTCTTTGCCCGATTTACCTCTGAGGGCCTCGTACAAAGGTTACATCAACAATGCCGCCTTGGGGACGAACCGATGATAAAAATTGACCATTCCCAGAAATTCCTGGAGGGCCCTGACGGTCTGAGGAAGAGGGAACAAGGTGACTGCTTCCACCTTCGTGGCCAGCGGGACGGCGCCTTCTGAGGTGATTCTGTGTCCCAGAAAATCAATGCTGTGCAACCCAAACTGGCACTTGGCCGGGTTGATAATAAGGCCATGTTGGCTGAGATGAGAAAAAAGGGTGCGTAATGTGTTCTTTCCTGCTGTTACTGGCAATAAGGATATCGTCTAGGTAGACGAAGATGAACGGCAGATCGCACAACACGGAATCCATGAGACGTTGGAAGGCTTGTGCTGCATTCTTCAGCCCAAACGGCATACGAAGGAACTCAAAGAGCACGAAAGGTGTGATGACGGCTGTTTTGGGGACATCCTGAGGATGCACGGGCACTTGATGATAGCCTCGGACGAGATCTACTTTGGAAAAGATGGAATTCCCTGCCAGATGGGCCGAAAAATCCTGACTGTGAGGAATTGGGTACCGATCCGGTGTGGTAGCCTCATTCAGGCGTCTGTAGTCGCCGCATGGTCGCCATCCGCCGCCTGGCTTAGGAACAATGTGTAATGGCGAGGACCAAGGACTATTCGAACGTCGAATAATACCCAGGCGTTCCATTGTATGGAACTCCGCCTTGGCGGCCGCGAGTTTACCGGGTTCCAGCCTTCGAGCTCTCTCATAAACGGGGGATCCTGTCATGGTAATGTGGTGCGCCACACCGTGCCTCGCGACTGAAGAAGAAAATGTGGGCCTGGTGAGCTCAGTGAACTCACTGAGAAGACGAGAGAACTCATTTGGAGATGGGACTGCACAGGCAACTGACCAAGACATCGCGGTGCTTCGGTGGCAGGGGACCGAGTGAAAAGTGGAGGCACTGATTAGCCGGCAGTGTCGGACGTCGCCGAGAAACCCGTTTGCGCAGAAGAAATCTGCCCCCAGGATGGCCTGAGACTTTCGCCGTGATGAACTCCCAAACAAAACGTTGGCCGCCAAAACTCAACTGGCCCCTACGCTTTCCGAACGTGCGAATGGCCGCTCCATTGGCTGCCTCGAGGGGGGGACCTTGACCGCCGGATTGAAGATCTAGCTTCGACGCTGGTAGGATACTGCACTGGGAGCCAGTATCACAGAGAAAACGTCGCCCTGACAGGGAGTCTGTAATGTATAGGAGTTTCCCTGCGGACCCGACGGCCAACGCAACTCCGGCGCGTCCCTTAAGCCTTATTGATCTTCTCAGAAACCGCTGGTTTGAGGTAGGTTTTTTTTTGGTGAGAAACTGCAGGGCGGACGGCAATTTCTGGCCTTCACACCGAAACGAGCGTGGTATGCACACCAGCCTGCAGGAGGAGTCGTCGGATTCGCTCTTGTGGGGGATGGGCGCTTCGTGGTTGCACAACATGGCTGTGTGCAGGAGCGTATTTTATCCGCCTCTGCGGCGAGTTCAGCATAGTTTTGGCGCCTCGTGGCTATACAAGATTGTGAGACGGTGAATATTTTATCCGCTTCCGCGGCAAGTTCAGCACAATCCGTGATCGCGGAATTGGTCAAGGCCGTCTGTACTGGCTCTGGTAGTTGACAGAGAAACAACTCGCGGAACAGGAAACATTGCAATTCCGAGCCCAAAAGCGTAAGCATTTGGCTCATGAGCTCTGAGGGTTTTGAGTCCCCGAGGCCGGGCATGGAGATAAGTCTGCGAGCGCGCTCCGACTTGGACAGACCGAAAATCTGCAGTAAACGTGCTTTTAAAGCTTCGTACTTGCCATCGTTCGGTGGACTCTCGAGGAGGCTGACGACCCGTGAGGCCGTGGCGCTGTCGAGGGCAGAGACCACGTAATAATAACTGGTCAAATCCGCTGCTACTCCCCGGATTGCAAATTGGGCTTCCGCCTGGAAAAACCACGCGGCCGGTTGTTGCTCCCAAAATTGCGGCAGTTTGAGGGTGACGGCGTTCGTGTCCATGATGTAACTTCAACGAAAATTGTTCGAAGAAATCGGGGTCACCAATGTAGGAACTGGGGTTCCTAGCTGAAGAATTGAGATCGACTCAAAATCAAAAACAATAAAATTTAATGAACAAACGAAGCTGTACAGGAAACTGTAGGATACAATGCAAATAGGTCTGGTCTGCTTGAAAGCCTCTCTGGAACTGCTAGCAGGTTCCGAGCTCAACTGCTAGCAGGTTCCGAGCTCAACTGCTAGCAGGTTCCGAGCTCAACTGCTAGCAGGTTCCGAGCTCTACTGCTAGAAGGTTCTGAGCTCTACTGCTAGAAGGTTCCAAGCTCTGACGTCATCATGTTCTTCCCCCCGTTGAGAGATCACGTGACGGACGGCATGACGTCATCACGCGGAGTACAGGAAAGAAGCCCTAGTACAGTTAACGGATACATTAAAGGTGCAAACCCCAGCTGTACTACATTGCTGTAAAAGGAATTATATACAATTGTCCGTAATCCTCTGGCGGTTCCGCCACAGGGGTATGAATTACATTTGGACACCAAATGTTATTTCACACGTGAAATTGGCAGTTGAATTACTTGTCACATCCATTATGCAGCCTACCATGTGGTCCTGCCTTCTCTCCATCCTATCAGCAGAGCAACAAGATCATGAGAACACAACCCCTCCAAGTTCCCCTTTAAGTTGCACACCATTCTGACACCACTATTACTGTTTCCTCATGGTCGCTGAATTTCCAACCTAACACCATCACCACAAGAATGGCAGCACTTCAGGAAGGACAACTGCCACCATCTCAAGACAACTAGGGATGGGAAGTAAATGCAACTTTTCCACCATCTCCCAGATTCAAGGATAAATTAATGGATTTTATTAAAAGCCAGGAACAGTAAAATCATGTTTTCCCACTCTCGCCTGAAAGCCATGTTACTCTCTGGTAAACTCACTTGAATCTCCTTCTGTTTCAAACACAATCGAGAGTTTTGCAGGAGTTTAGATCCAAATCACTCAGCCTTGGAGTTGAGAGAAAACAAGTCTAAAAGCCCTCGTGTCCTGAAGTGATGAACTCATCGTTCGTCATATTTTGTCCCCATGCTGTCTCCACAGCTGTATTTCTCGAGTGACCGGCATCACTTGTGACCTTGTACAGCTCTCAGCAATATAAGAGAATTTATTGAGTAGTTCCTACATCCTTATTCGGTTTGTGGGAATATTTTCAATCTGATTCACCCTTTTAATCTCAAGGGGGAAAAAACAAGCTTGGAAGTTTAAACTGGGATAACCTATAACAAATTGATTCCTGTCATCATGCTAACTGGGAGCTTGAATCATTGCAATTTTGCAGCAAGGCTTGAGGGCGATCCACTAAGTCTTGGACGATCAAATTATTGATCATGAGCTGTAAGCTCCCATCATGCTGGGCTTCTGTTCTCTCTTCCCATTTTTGGCAGAAGAAACAATCAAAGAAACCAAGCAAAAGTTATCAAGATAAAAGCATCAGTCCTGATTTACTTCAGTGCCTGCACCAAGTGAAAATCCAAATACAGTGACTGAATCAAATTGAGTTGTTCTGATACCACTGCTCAAGTGGGTATCAGTGTAGCAGGTAACACTCAATCTTTTGATATTGGCTTGAATCCTCTGTTTTGAGAGTATTTTCATCCATTATACTAATAAGCTCAATAAAAGGGCAACAACCGAGTGAACATTGCAAACTGAGCCTTTCAGATCGTGGAAGTCACCCAGTTGTTCACTTGGGTCTCTTACTTTTTCTCTTCAGCTTTTTTACTTTTATTTTTCACTTCCTTAATTTTGTTTTATCTCCTTCTCTGTCGTATTCTATTTCCCAGATGCTTAGACCTTTTTTACCAGGCTTGATTTGGTTGGGATTTTGACATTACAAAGAAAAGTATCTAACATTTCATATGATGTCCTTGATTGCGCTTCATCTTTTATGCAGTTTGATTTTACTAACTGGTTCTACTTTTCATTTCTGTTGGAAGGTATGTACTTCACATGCCCCCAGTGTCTTGCTCTGTTCCCTTGTTTAGAAGGTGCGTACATCACCTGCCCCAAAACCACGCTGCTAGGAGGCAAACAAGACGTGTCTGGGGCGATTGAATTTCAATCTTGATGCTCTCCCAGTCTGACAACCAACTGATGACTTTTGCCTTTGGGGACTAGGTAAGCTGGGTCTCTTTGGGACTGAGGTGTTTCCAAGGTGGCAAGCCTAGCAACTGAGGCTCTGAAACAAGTCAACCCTCTGACAAACTCAGTAATCCAGTGCCTCGACCAGGCAGGCCCACAGTACCCCAGGATATTGCTTATGATTGATCATCAACTAGCCTCACTAATGGAACCTGAATGGGTAGACCAGCCACTGAGGTCTGCACCAGATAACCCTGGAAGCCAATTCATCAATAGATACAGTGGTCCTAGTCGTTGGAAGCATCTCTGGTAAGCTTGCATGGTTTTAGCTGATTAAGTTCCAGCAGTGACTCTATGGTCACATGGGGATCCCTAAGCTTTGGCTCTGCCGCTAGCCTCTCGGAACTTGGTCAAGTGAGATATGTCCCTATGGAGCGAATGTGTGTGAACCATATTGGGAAAGCAGGAACCAGATGTCTCAATAGCTTGATTTGAAGACTCTTAAACTTGGCGATTGCGTATTGCACATAACAGACACCTGCCTGACCAAAAGAAAATGCTAGCCCAGTAGAACACCGCTCAGAAGTATGGGGAGTGCCAAGTGCATAGTCACAGCACACCATATTGGAGCCGCAATGTATTAATATTGCACGGGAAGTTCTAGCAGTGGTGAGGCTAGTCCTGTCATTACTTTATTGACTCTCAGTTTGAAATGCCGAGTATTTCTTGGTGGTTTCTGTGCTACTCAGAACAATTTATTTTGGCCAGCTGACTTTAATGCCCAACCAGAATTGGTCCCATTTTTTTCCCCCTTGCTGCCTCCCAAAACAAACTTACCAGTTTGATCGTCTTAGTCATGTTGACTGACTTCAAGTCTCATTATTTAACACTAAATCAAATTGTAGACAGTGCAATTCATCCCTTTCCTGCCATAACCACCCAATTCTTGTTTCACCACGTCTTTGATGTGACGCTGTGTTGGCAGCACAATACCGTGGGAGCTGGGAAAGCCATTTTGAAATGGAAAAGGATTAAAGTGCAAATAAGGGAAGATTATGGAGGGAAGATTTTTTTTTTTTTTACCCTGTTTTCTATCATTTTTCCCACTTCCTCTTCAGAAGCCAATGACTCCGGATGGGTGTTCGGTCCATGGGTGCCGGCACCCTCTGATACCTAACTGAAGTAGTCATTCTCTATGTGCAAATACAGATATTTATTTGGTTGGAGAGGAGGGAGGGCACCACGCGTCACCTCGGCCAAACATTATCCTGTGGTCATCTGACATTCAAACACACATTTTCCAGCGAAGCCCTTATCTCATTTAAGGTCGGTTGCAGTATTCCAATGCTGTCCTGCTGAGATGCACCAACTCGGCACAGATTGGTGATTGATCCCGGGACCTTGCTGGCTTGTATGGCCGAGTACCACACTAGCTATTGCAGTTATGCACTAAGTTGAAGGGGGTGGTTTGGAGAGGGCACTGAGCACAGAGATTGTTTTCTGTTCACCCAGATGCTTAGAATACTATTGCAATTATTGAATGCTCATGTGAAGTCTTCACTGCAAATTCTCCCAATGTACCAGATCAACAAAACTGGAATGGTGCTTTACATTTCAATTTCTCACTTTCTGGAGAGACCTGGCTGAAACGTTGTGCACAAGATCGGACCCTAAGTGGACAGGGCTACTCGTAGTTGGTGTCGAAGCTGATTTTCTGCTTGGTGCAAGTAAATCCGTCATTAATTTCCATACACATTTTCAAATAAACTGTAATAAGTGCACAATTTGGTTAAAATGAGGCATGGGGATGAATTTTCACTTTTACAGCAAGGGTTACCCAGAGTAAAATTAGTGATGATGGGAGAGTTACTATACTAGAGTGATGCACTTCATTAGGTCAAATGGCCTTTCCTCATCTCACTTTTCTTAAGTTTTTTTAGATATTTAATAGAACCCGTCATGTACAGGAAACTTTTTTTTTATCCGGGACCGGCGTGTTGCCGGTTTATCAAAATTTCCGGATGACGGAGAGGGTTATCTACCGAGGCTATTTTTAACAAAGAAAAATAATAAAATCAAGAAATGTGCAGTGTACAGTAATTGGGTACTCACCTACAGAATGTTGTGTTAAATGGATGGTGGAAGATGCTTGATTAAGTACAGTACTGCCAGTTGAGGGTAATCCATAACTCTTTAATTACTTAACAGTAAAACAAAACTTATAAACGACTACAGTACAGTATAAAGTACTGTGGTTGACTGTACACTTATTCCAAGTCAGCTGGTTCATCAGGAATATCCATGTCCGCTGGGTCATCAGGATCACGCACATCAACAGATTCTTCAGGCACTTCCACTGCTTCAACTCTTTTGAAGCTTTCCTAAACATGTCCCGGATGTCTGCTTGCTTAGTGGACTCTTGCCCTTTTTGTAGAAAGGTGGAATGCAGAATATGGAGGTGCATAACTTCTTGGGCAGAGTAGCAAGGATGCCTTTCAGCAAATTTGAGGAATGAAGCAAAATCTTCTGCAGCTTTAGCCCAAGAAATCATCTTCTCTTCAGAAATCTCATCCTCTTCACTTTCCATCTCACTTTCCTTTTCTTTCTTTGGATTCGAAACATTCTCCATTATTTCATCATCACTTAGCATATGCACAACAGCAACTTCTCTATCTGCATCAACCCACTGCTCAATATCACTTTCACTGAGGTGACGTAGAGGGTTTGCTGGGCCTACATTTTTCACCATGCCAGCCATTTCCATTATTGTACTCCTCTTGGGACGGACATTGAACCCATGAAATTCCTCCTGAAGAACAACCTTCAAACATTACAGAAGGCCACAATTTGCGCCAGGCTTGTCTCAAAGTGTGACCTTTCACCAAGTTCCAGGAACATGCAGCATTAAAGATGGCATCTTTAAGATTGTATTCCTTCTGAAATGCGTGAATATTGTCATCTTGGCTTATCAGTTTCTGCAGGAAGTTTTTCTTGTAATGACACTTGAGATTTTGGATAACGCCCTGGCCCATGGGTTGTATGAGAGAAGTTACATTTGGTGGCAAATAAATGGTGAAAATATTTTCCGAAACCAACTCTGATTCATGCGGATGGGCTCTACAATTATCAAGCAATAAAATGCATTTGCTATCTTCAGGTTTCCCTATTCTACGGAAATGTTCCCTCACAGATGGAGCAAAAACATGATGGAACCAATTCGAAAAGATTTCCTTATCCATCCAAGCATTTCTTTTGAGCTTTGTACTCAACAGGTAAGTGCCTCACATTTTTAAATGCACGGGGATTTTTATACTTCCCAATAACTAGAAGTTTAACCCGGTGTGATCCAGCAGCGTTAGCATGGTTGCACGATCTTTAGTTTTCTTGTAACCTGAAGCATTAGCCTCACTAACCCCAGCAAGCGTTGATTCTAGCAAAAACCTCCAAAATAAGCCAGTTTCATCGGCATTGTATAGCTGTGCTGGCGACAAATCATGTTGCTGCACAATCTGATTGCAATAATCGCAGTATTCTTCTGCGGCGTCGTGATCAGCTGATTTCTTCTCCCCGGAAATATCGAGTTGTATCCTGTGCTGTACCTTGAAGCACGTTAGCCATCCCTCGGAGATAACACACTTGTCAGTGAGCTCCATCTTTGCGTAGAAATCCTTCGCTTTTTCGATTAGAATGGGTCCGGAAATCGGAACACCCTCTGAACGCTTAAGAGAAAACCACTCATAAAGCACGGTATCCAGCTCTTCAAGCTTAGGCTTACGAAGCATACGCCATTTCTCTACACCCTTCGATGTCTCCGAGCTTGAATAAAACTTGAGCAGCTTATCCTTCTACGATTTGATGTCATAGATTGTTGACGAACCGATTTTGAATTCATTCATAATGTTGATACGCTTCTCTCCCCTTTCTAGTTGTTGACGTGTCGATTTTCTGTTTTAAAGTTAACACCACACTCTTCCTTTTGCTTGGACCAACTTTTGGGATTTCCAAAATACAATGCAACGACTACCAGCAGCGTGGGAGACACACCGTAACCCTGTAAAATGGCGGATCAGAAGAGACTACCGGCAGTGCAGGAGAGTCAGACTCTTGTTACAGGGGTTTTGAGGCGTTCCGACTCCCGACAGCGCCAAGAAGCTGAGTGGTGGCAGTGTGGAGAACTACCCCCACTGACTAACTCGGCCACCGCGGGAGACTCGGACTCGGACTCGACAACATTGCCGGTTATTGAGGTGGTGTTTTCCGAGCGAGAATTTTGCCGGTTAATAGAGAGTTTCCTGTATTACACTTTGAGTACTTAATGGAAATGCAACTATTTCACCCAATAAGTATGTAATTTAGCAAGTTGTTGTCTGCATTTTGTACCCATTCGCTAGTCATTGTTTTGAACATTGGCTGCAGATAAGCAACTTGACAACCCTCCACGTTTGTACCATAATTTTCAATGTGGAACGCACAAAAACAGCTAAATACCAACATAGCAAAGGGACATGCACTTCTTAAATCCAATAGGATAAGGGTACAGGCATTTTCTTCAAGGAAACCTTGGTGGAGACCTACAAAGATTCCTTGTAAAAAGAGTTTTGAATACCACAATGACATCATTACAGTCCACTGTTTAAGCGGCACTAATGGGAGAGTGAGGAATGAAACTAAGAATCAAATCGTTATTCGCCAATGATTGGACTTCAAAAGGGATGCGGATTGTGACATCTGCTTAAGCCAGATAATTCAGAGAGCCCAGGTTTTAATGATTGAGAGACTATGGAGTGGGAGGAAAAAAGAGGTGCTTGGCCTCCGGGTGAGAATATGCTCATACAACAGGCATTTGGGATTGTTGGAGAAGATGCAGGAAGATTGAGCCTCTTTGTGAATGGGTTTAGAGGTTCTTTTGAGTCCATAGTCAAAGCCAGCTGACTCTTCACTTCTATTAAAAGTGTGCTATTGCTTTTCCTGTACATTTTTTGTCAGCACGAGCTCCGAAATATACCCAGCTTCAGTAAACACTGGGGTGCTGCCTTTTTGAAGCTACTGGAAAATATCGACTAGCTAAACCTAGAACTAACCCAGTGTGCACTCCCAGCACAGTGCTTTACCTACCAGCAGCAGAGGTCAGGGAATCGCGACGAGCTCCCGACAATTTATTGTCCTTTCATTTTAACGGACAATGTTGGCAGACAAGACTCTGAACCAGGAGTGCAGACTTAGAAAATCATCCCCATAGGCCTCATCTGTTTCTTCCATCTGGTGCTGCAAAGACCGTCTGCTAACAGTTACTGTATGTAAAGAACGTAATGTACCACACAGTGGAGGCAGACCTCTGCAACGCTTACCAGTGTTCCTGGGTGAGCGTGAGGTTCCTTTTAATCAGTGCAAGCATTCTAACTTGTAGCTGTGCACCCAATCACCTGATGAACTCTTCTCTGTAGTGTAGTTCAATCCTGATGACTGAACTCATTTTCAAGGTCTGTTCTGCTTGGATCTGACATTGGATTAGGTTTCACGTCCTATCTGGATTCTAGCAATCATCTGTATAATATTAGTCCCCTGTGTTCTCCTCGGACCAAAACAGCTACAGTTTGAGTTAATACCCTTGTAACTCCTGACTTGCTTTAAACTTTTAACTGGCTGTAGCTCAAAAAACATCACCTTTACTTGGTTGAGTGGCAGAAACTTCCCAAAGCTACCTTATTAAAATACTCTGATGTACTTACTTTAAATTGTAGGCAGCAGTACTGCCAACATCTACAATACTGAAACTACTACTTGAAGATTGAATTTAGAATGCACAAAAATTGCAGCTTGGCAGATCTAGTCGTTAACTTTAGCATGACATTGACTGAAAGTGACATGGCTATTTGGGAAAGGGAAATTTCAGAGCAAGTTTTGGAATTTAAGTGAGTTGCAATCAGCTTTGATCCTCTTTCCTGCCTGTGGATTTAATTCAGTCCAGATGCATTCGTCTGATCAGATTTAGACTCAACTGTTTCACACAGGATATGTATTCAGACACCAATTCATGGTGTCATGTGATATGCTGAGACCTGCATACATGGGTGGGTAATGCTGCAGTGCAGAAGAAATGCAGCAACGTGCACCCATGCAGTGGTCAATGCTGCAGTGCAGAAGAAATCCAGGAACTTGCATCCATGCAGTGGGTAATGCTCCAATGCAGAAGAAATCCAGGGACATGCATCTATGCAGTGGTCAATGCTGCAGTGCAGAAGAAATGCAGGAAATTCAATCCATGCGGTGGGTAATGCTGCAGGGCAGAAGAAATCCAGGGACTTGCATCCATGCAGTGGGTAATGCTCCAATGCAGAAGACATGGAGGGACTTGCATCTATGCAATGGGTAATGCTGCAGTGCAGAAGAAATGCAGGAACTTCCATCCATGCGGTCAGTAATGCTGCAAGGCAGAAGAAATGCAGGGACTTGCATTTGTGTGTGTAATGCAATGCGAAAGAAATGCAGGGACGCATCCATGTGATGGGGAATGCTGCAATGGTGAAGAAATGCAGGGTCGTGCATCCAACTACTTAGTTGCCAGTGTTGCTCAAATCCTTTTACTTTAAAGGGTTTATAATAGTTTAGAGTGATCCTATCTCTCCCTCATCTACTTGACGGCCAAGTAGTTGTTCACATAGAATTAACTTTAACCTACATCCTTTAGATTGAAGGTCAATTCTTCTGTCTATAACTTGTTTAAAACTCTGCTCAACGGGTTATATGCATTAGTGCTACTGCATTGCATGTGGTGTCTTTATATTGAAAATGGAAGCAGCCATTTATGGAAAGCCGCTTCTGTGAAATCCTTGGATTCTGCCTCGCCTCTAAATCTGTTCAATTTTACATGAATATTCAATTTCCAGTTGGATACTGTGGTTTGGCGATTGGGATGAATATGGGGAAAATGTTTTATCAGTGAGGATATTACTGACATGGAAAGAATAGCTAAAAAACAGACCCATTATGCTGAAGGCTAGTCACTGCCATCATCATTTGGAAGAAGCATTTTGTTAATCGGGGAAGAATTCCATTTATTTCTGTCGTGGAATTTAAGAGTCTATATAACAACAAGACTCAGCACTAACCGTCATGGCGGAGACTGGGGAAAGCAGAACTTGAATGTATTCCCTTTGGGTCTTTTTTTGTTGTTAGGGTTTTAGTGAGGAAGGAATAGTCCAAATAATTGCTTTTGGAAAATGTCTTTTGCGAGGTTTGGCATTACAAGAGGAGTTAAAACAATATTGTGACGTGTCTGTCCACACTCGGGCATTCAAGCTCTTCATTATCAAAGGTACATCATTGTAGGTTTGCTGGTTTAAAAAAAAAAAAAAAAAATGACCGCTTGAATGTGGGGAGGAAATACTTTATAGATTCAGTACATTGTGGGTTCAGTAAACAGCTATCAAAAAGTGGGAAAATGGCCGTGATAGCAGAGAGGACAGCATCAACACTGTCCTAGAGGTGACTTTCTGATAATGACTTACCTTAATCTAATAAAGCAGTTGAGAGATTTGGTAATCAAATTTGGTGCTGCATTCTCAAATCTCGTTAGTCATTGGAAAACTAGGAACTAATTATGACAGAAACATCTCCCTCATGCCTCAAGCAGTAATATTTCTGTACTACATTTTCCTGTTGTGACTAAAGACAGACTAGCTACAAGTATTTTTTTTTAAATGAATCTGGGCCATTGCCCCATATCTGGGATAAACAATATACAAAGCGGTCTGGAGTCACCCACATCTCCAAGGAGCACTATTTAGTCTATCTGGTTTCTGGATTCACTCAGTAACACTGGTGCCAGTTTTTATAAATTAATTGCATTAGAACCTACCTCACATTGTTAAAGTGCTAATGCATGCAAGGTTGCTAGCTGGGAGAGAAGATTAAACTCCATTATTTTTGATTGTTGAACCATTTAAAGGAGTTTCCCACCAGATATGCATAGTTTTCGATCCTGACCGGGTGTCGTGAACAAGCAATTCCAACAGACCGCCAAGGGACTGCTGTGCTTTCCCAATCTGTTTTGAGTGATGAGAGCTTGATTAATATTATGGGAGTAACAAAAAGAGCCTCTTGAATCTTGTGTTGACTTGCCTTTTGGAGATCCAGAAAATTTGAAAAAAGGAGTGGGTTTTCCCTGTATCTTCCAGTTCGTTGTTTGACTGCCCGTTTCCAGTTGAGGCGGTCTACAAGGTTTCTGTGGAATGTCTTTGCCATAATAACATATCAGAGATTCTTTGAAAGATTCCGAAAAGAACCGCTAAGGTTTTGGATGCTTACTTTTGGAACAGTTTAACCATTGCCTAAAGAATTGTACTGCTGGTTATTTGCTGCATTCTTTTGATTCTATGTAATTTTTCTTAATAAATTTGACAATTTAATTTTAGCTTAAATGGACTCAACAGTGATGTTTTTCGCGTTTCATAGCAGACAGAGAATGTGGCAATCCATGATTGGTGCAAAATACTGACTTCAAAGGATAATTGAGTCCTGTAGCACACTTAACCCATTCAGGTCACACATCAGAGAGCAAATTTCAGTTTCATGGGTCTGTTCTAGAAACGGTCTTTGTGCTATGTTCATGAACAAAAAGTGTTGTTGAGAGAGACCACATTGTAACACTAATAACAGAAGAACACAGCGATGTGAAGGAAACTTCCGCAAGTTGCTTGAAGCTTTGGTGCACTGGTTCGTAATTGCTGACCGAAGAAGAAATTATCTGTGATCCACTTCCACGGACAGTGCAGAATCACTTCATGAAAGAATGGGCCCAGGTTTTGAATACTATGGATGGCTGTACGGCTGGAAGAAGGACTACATATAGGATGTGTGACCGAAGGAAAGTAGATGTGTGTTCCTTTCTCTCCACTTATTCCCCCCTCCCTTTTGCAAAGTACGTGACCTCCCCTAGGTGGCTTTGCTGAGATTGGCATCCCACTATAGAGGCATTTATTATGAACCAATGCCTTGCTACACTACAGTGTATCCAGGAGAGCTTTTTGAGCCAACATGTAGAAAGTCCTACAAGAGAGGGGGCGGTACTGGACCTAATTCTGGGGAATGTAGCCGGGCAAGTGGTGGAAGTATCAGTAGGAGAGCATTTTGGCGACAGTGACCATAATTTGGTGAAATTTAAGGTGGTCGTGGAAAAAGACAAAGACGGCCCGGAAATAAGGGTTCTAAATTGGGGGAAGGCCGATTTTAATATGATAAGGCAGGATCTGGCCAAAGTGGACTGGGAGCAGCTACTTATAGGAAAATCCACATCAAAACAGTGGGAGACTTTCAGAAGGGAAATAGAGAGTACAGCGCCAACATGTTCCTGTAAAGGTCAAGGGTGGGACCAACAAGCAAAGGGAACCTTGGATGACAAGGGAGATACAAAAATGCATTAGAAATAAAAGGGGGGCTTTTGGCAGTTACAAAAGACTAAAGACAGAAGAAGCCCCAGAGTATAAAAAGTGCAGGGGCATACTTAAAAAAGAAATTAGGAGGGTGAGGAGGGGCCATGAAATAACACTGGCGAGCAAAATAAAGGAAAATCCTAAGATGTTTTATAAGTATATTAAGGGCAAGAGGATAACCAGGGAAAGGGTAGGGCCCATTAGGGACCAAAGTGGCAATCTGTGTGTAGAACCAGATGATGTAGGCGGGGTTTTAAATGAATTTTTTGCATCTGTGTTCACTATGGAGAGAGACGATGCAGACATAGAAATCGGGCAAGGGGGCTGTGACATACTTGAACATATTAGCATCGAGAGGGAGGAGGTGCTAGCGGTTTTAGCAGGCCAAAAAGTGGATAAATCCCCAGGCCCGGACGAGATGTATCCCAGGCTGCTGTGGGAGGCAAAGGAGATTGCAGGGGCTCTGACACAAATTTTCAGAACCTCTCTGGCCACAGGGGATGTACCAGAGGACTGGAGAACAGCTAATGTAGTACCATTATACAAGAAGGGTAGCAGGGATAAACCAGGGAATTACAGGCCAGTGAGCCTAACATCTGTGGTAGGGAAATTATTGGAAAAAATTGAGGGACAAAATTAGTCTCCACTTGGAGAGACAAGGATTAATCGGGGATAGTCAGCATGGCTTTGTCAAGGGTAAATCATGCCTGACAAATCTGATTGAATTTTTCGAGGGGGTGACTAGGGAGGTGGATGAGGGAAATGCTGTGGATGTGGTTTACATGGACTTCAGTAAAGCTTTTGACAAAGTCCCGCATAGGAGACTGGTCAAGAAGGTAAGAGCCCATGGGATCCAGGGTGCCTTGGCGCGTTGGATCCTAAACTGGCTGAGTGGCAGGAGGCAGAGGGTGATGGTCGAAGGTTGCTTTTGTGACTGGAAGCCTGTGTCCAGTGGGGTACCTCAGGGATCGGTGCTGGGTCCCTTGTTGTTTGTGATCTACATAAATGATTTGGATGAGAATGTAAAAGGGATGATCAGTAAGTTTGCAGATGACACGAAAATTGGTGGGGTGGTAAATTGTAAGGAGGAAAGCCTCAGGCTACAGGACGATATAGACGGGTTGGTCAGATGGGCGGAAAAGTGGCAAATGGAATTTAACCCGGAAAAGTGCGAGGTGATGCATTTTGGACGGACAAATAAGGCAAGGGAATACACAATGAGTGGTAGGACCCTAGGAAGTACAGAGGGTCAGAGGGACCTCGGTGTACATGTACATAGATCTCTGAAGGCAGCGGAACAAGTAGATAAGGTGGTTAAAAAGGCATATGGGATACTTGCCTTCATTAGCCGAGGCATAGAATATAAGAGCAGGGAGGTTATGATGGAGCTGTACAAAACGCTGGTGAGGCCACAGCTGGAGTACTGTGTGCAGTTCTGGTCGCCTCACTATAGGAAGGATGTGATTGCTTTGGAGAGGGTGCAGAGAAGATTCACCAGGATGTTACCTGGGATGGAGCGCCTCAGCTATGAAGAAAGACTAAACAGGCTGGGGTTGTTTTCCTTGGAGCAAAGAAGGCTGAGGGGGGACCTGATTGAGGTGTACAAAATGATGAGGGGCATAGATAGGGTAGATAAAGAGGAACTTTTCCCCTTAGTAGGGGGGTCAATAACAAGGGGGCATAGATTCAGGGTAAGGGGCAGGAGATTTAGAGGGGATTTGAGGAGGAACTTTTTCACCCAGAGGGTGGTTGGAATGTGGAACTCAATGCCTGAAAGGGTGGTAGAGGCAGGAACCCTCACAACATTCAAGAAGCATTTGGATGAGCACTTGAAATGCCATTGCATACAAGGCTATGGACCAAATGCTGGAAAATGGGATTAGACTGGACAGGGATGGATGGGCGGCGCAGACACGATGGGCCGAAGGGCCTCTTTCTGTGCTGTAAAACTCTATGACTCTATGAGTACTGTGCATGAGCGCTTGGCAACATGAGTGCTATTGAGATTTGGATTTGATATAGTGAAGTATTATCTCGTCCTAACTGACTACACTATACTGTAGTTGGAAGCTTCCTATTCCGAGAGAACTTTTTACATTTTTATCTGTTTTGAATACTTAATTTTTAAAGATCAGTGTTACATTGACAGCATTCCTGCCCGTATCTTAACATTGGTAACTACCTGCAAGTTCAAAGGATCATCATATCTTCATAAATGCCAGGGTCTTCCAGTGCTCTTCAATTTCTGTTTTCCTACATTTTCAGATAAATGGATTCCGGTCCATAAGCAGCAGTTACATAGAAACCATCTTATCAAGACTTTGAGAGATGTGGAAAGAACTACAGACTTTATATTTAAAAAAAAAAGTCAACTCAATTGTGCTGTATAATACCTTGCTTATGTCTTTGCTTCTGTGAACTATTAAATAATTCTGGACGGTAATGTAGCGTGTACAAAGTGGTATAATGGTGTGATATTTTTCCGCTTAATTCTTGATCCGCTGGCCTCTGGTATGTCAGCACTGCTGATGGAGCTCAGTTCCTCTCCGCCATAAACGCAAGGTGAACCAATGCATCAACAACTTGCATTTATATACTGAAGTGCATTTATATACTGAAGTGCATTAGAAGACTCATGTTTATAATAATGTTTTCCGACTTTAAGAATCAAGCAATTTCTTTAAAGGCGGTGTCTTCTACCTCCTTCTCAAGCTTGATGCATTGAACGTCCGAACGACCTTTTTTATACCCTGTGACATCCTATGCAACAGTTTTCAGTAGAGACACGCATACTCAGCTGGGTACACTTACAGCTGTTAATTTACAGATGATGAAATACTCATCCTACTAAATTACTGTCACGCCAATGCAAGTCTTCCGACACAGGATGCAGATCACAATTCAAATTGTCAGCTGAAATTAGTGTCTGCGTGGCTTAGTTGCTAGCACTGTTGCCATAAGAGGGTCATTGGATCAAGTCACAGTGCAAACTTGAGTGCTCAATCGAGACTGAGCAGTGTGGTACTGAAGGAGATGTCTGACCGAGGCCCTGTCTGCCTTTTCAGATGGACGTAATCATAGCACTGCTCGAAGTGCAGGGAAGTTCTCTCTGCCTTGGCCATCAATCCTCCCTCGAATCAACACCACCAAAAACCAATTATCTGATCAATCATTTATTCATTCATTCATTTGCTGTTTGTGTGTAAATTTTCTGCTGCATTTGTCTACAGAATAGAGGCTGCATTTCAAAAAGCAATTGATGCAGTATTAACCGTTGAAGACAGCTGCCAGAAAGACTTGTACAGCTTTGCATAAGTCCTGTCCAGTGACTGAAACCGATAACTGGTGCCAGAGAGAATTTTTTTTTATTTCATTAATGGGACATGGACGTTGCTGGTAAGGCCAGCATTTTTTGTCCATCCCTAATTGCTCTTGAGATCGTGGTGCTGAACCGCTGCAGTCCGTGTGGTGAAGATACTCCCACAGTGCGGTTAGGGAGGGAGTTCCAGGATTTTGACCCAGTGCCGATGAAGGAACGGCAATACATTTCCAAGTCGGGATGGTGTGTGACTTGGAGGGGAACTTGGAGGTGGTGGTGTTCCCATGTGCCTGATGCCCTTGTCCTTCTAAGTGGTAGAGGTCGCAGGTTTGGGAGGTGCTGTTGAAGAAGCCTTGGCGAGGTGTTGCAGTGCAACTTGTAGATGGTACACTCTACCGGTGGTGGAGGCAGTGAATGTTTAACGTGGTGAATGGGGTGCCAATCAAGCGAGCTGCTTTGTCCTGGATGGTGTCGAGCTTCTTGAATGTTGTTGGAGCTGCACTCATCCAGGCAAGTTGAGAGTATTCTATCGCACTCTTGACCTGTGCCTTGTAGGAGGTGAGACACTTGTTGCGGAATACCCAGCCTCTGACCTGCTCTTGTAGCCACAGTATTTATGTGGCTAGTCCAGTTAAGTTTCTGGTCAATGGTGAGCCCCAGGATGTTAGTGGTGGGGGATTTGATGATAGTAATGTCAAGGGAAGACTTTCTCTTGCTGAAGATGGTCATTGCCTGGCACTTCTGTGGCACGAATGTTGCCACTTATCAGCCCAAGCCTGAATGTCATCCAGATCTTGCTGCATGCGGGCACGGACTGCTTCATTATCTGAGGAATTGCAAATGGAACTGAACACTGTGCAATCATCAGCGACAACATCCCCACTCCTGACCTTATGATGGAGGGAAGGTCATTGATGAAGCAGCTGAAGATGGTTGGGCCTAGGACACTGCCCTGAGGAACTCTTACAGCGATGTCCTGGGGCTGAGATAATTGACCTCCAGCAACCGCAACCAGCTGCTTTTGTGCAAGGTGTGACTCCAGCCAGTGGCGAGTTTTTCCCCTTGATTCCCACTGACTTCAATTTTACTAGGGCTTCTTGACGCCACACTCTCTCTCAAATGCTGCCTTAATGTCAAGGGCAGTCACTCACACCTCACCTCTGGAATTCAGCGCTTTTGTCCATGTTTGGACCAAGGCTGTAATGAGGTCTGGAGCCGAATGGTCCTGGCGGAACCCAAACTGAGCATCGATGAGCAGGTTATTGGTGACTAAGTGCTGCTTGATAGCACTTTCGACGATACCTTTCATCACTTTGCTGAGGATTGTCAGTAGACTGATGGGGCAGTAATTGGCCGGATTGGATTTGTTTTGCTTTTTGTGGACAGGACATACCTGGGCAATTTTCCACTTTGCCGGGTAGATGCCAGTGTTGTAGCTGTACTGGAACAGCTTGGCTAGAGGCATGGCTAGTTCTGGAGCACAAGTATTCAGCAGCACAGTTAGGATGTTGTCAGGGCCCATAGCCTTTGATGTATCCAGTGTGCTCAGCCATTTCTTGATACTACATGGAATGAATCAAATTGGCTGAAGACTGGCTTCTGTGATGGTGGGGATCTCAGCAGGAGGCCAAGATGGATCATGATGGTTGCAAATACTTCAGCCATGTCTTTTGCATTCGCGTGCAGGGTTCCGCCATCATTGAGGATGGGGGTGTTCCGTTAGTTGTTTACTTGTTCACCATTCACGACTGGATGTGGCAGGACTGCAGAGCTTTGATCTGATCTGTTGATTGTGGGATCACTTCGCTCTGTGTACATCATGCTGCTTCCGCCGTTCAGCATGCATGTAATCCTGTGTTGTAACTTCACCAGGTTGGCGCCTCATATTTTTAGGTAAATCTGGTGCTGCTCCTGGCATGCTCTTCTACACTCCTCATTGAATCATGTTTGGTCCCCTGGCTTGCTGGTAATGGTACATATTGTGGTGCAATACAATTCTGTTGCTGCTGATGGCCCACAGCACCTCATGGATGCCCAGTTTTGAGCTACTAGATCTGTTGTGAATCTATCCCATTTAGCACACATGACGGAGGGTTTCCTTCGTGTGAAAACGGGACTTTGTCTCTACAAGGACTGTGCGGTGGTCACTCCTAATACCGTCATGGACAGATGCATCTGCGACAGGCAGATTGGGGAGGACGAGGTCAAATAGGTTTTTCCCTCGTGTTGGTTCTCTCACCACCTGTCGCAGGTCCAGTCTGGCAGCTATGTCCTTCAGGAATCGGTCTGTAGTGGAGCCACTCTTTGTGATGGACATTGAAGTCCCCCACCCAGAGTTCATTCTGTGCCCTTGCTACCCTTGGTGCTTCTTTCCAAGTGGTGTTCAACATGGAGGAGTACTGATTCATCAGTTGAGGGAGGGCGGTAGGTGGTAATCAGCAGGAGGTTTCCTTGCCCATGTTTGACCTGATGCCATGAGACTTCCTAGGGTCCAGCATCAATGTTGAGGATGTCCAGGGCAACTCCTTCCCAACTGTATTCCACTTTGCCGCTACCTCTGGTGTGTCTGTCCTTCCGGTGCGACAGGATGTACCCAGGGATGGTGATGGAGGTGTTTGGGACGTTGGCTTAAAGTTATGATTCTGTGAGTATGACTGTGTCAGGCTGTTGCCTGACTAGAACATGGGACAGCTCTCCCAATTTTGGCACAAGACCCCAGATGTTAGTGAGGAGGATTTTGCAAGGTCGACTGACCTGGGTGTGCCTTTGTCTGATAGTGTAAAGGGCAGAGATGGAGAAGAATTTCTGAAGTGTGTTCAAGAGAACTTTCTTGATCAGTACATATCTAGCCCAATGAGGAAGGAGGCATTGCTGGATCTGGTCCTGGGGAATGAGATGGGTCAAGTGGAGCAAGTGTTAGTAGGGGAACATTTAGGGAACAGTGATCATAAGGTTTAGATTAGCTATGGAAAAGGACTGGGAGCAATCTAGAGTAAAAATACTTAATTGGAGGAAGGCATATTTCAGTGGGTTGAGAACGGACCTGGCCCAGGTAAATTGCAATCAAAGATTGGCAGGCAAAACTGTAATGGAACAATGGGCTGCCTTTAAAGAGGAGATAGTTCTTCGGGTGCAGTCGAGATACCTTCCCACGAGGGGGAAAGTTAGGGCAATTAAAGCCAGAGCTCCCTGGATGACCAAAGAGATAGAGAGTAAGATGAAGCAAAGGGCGCGTATGATGTCAGGTTGAGAATAAAAGTGAGAATCAGACTGAATATAGAATTTTCAGGGGGGAAGTGAAAAAGAAAATAAAAGGGGCAAAGAGTGAGTATGAGAATAGATTGGCAGCTAACATAAAAGGAATTCAAAAGTCGTCTTTTAGCATATAAATAATAAACGCATAGTAAGAGGAGGGGTGGGGCTGATTAGGGACCAAAAAGGAGACCTATGCATGGAGGCAGAGGGCATGGCTAAGGTACTAAATGAGTACTTTGCATCTGTCTTCACCAAGGACGATGATGCTGCCAAAGTCATAGTGAAAGAGAAGGTAGTGGAGATACTGGATGGAATGAAAAATTGATAGAGGAGGTACTAGAAAGGCTGTCTGAACTTAAAGTTGATAAGTCACCTGGACCAGATGGGATGCATCCTAGGATGCTGAGGGAGGTTAAGGAGGGAATCGCGGAGATACTCGCCATAATCTTCCCATCCTCCTTGGATACGGGGGTGGTGCCAGAGGACTGGAGAATTGCAAATGTTACACCCTTGTTCAAAAAAGGGTGCCAGGAAAAACCCAGCAACTACAGGCCAGTCAGTTTAACCTCGGTAGTGGGGAAGCTTTTAGAAACGATAATCAGGGACAAAGTTAACAGTCACTTGGACAAGTGTGGATTAATTAAGGAAAGCCAGCACGGAATTGTTAAGGGCAAATCGTGTTTAACTCACTTCATCGAGTTTTTTGATGAGTTACCAGAGAGGGCTGATGAGGGCAATACGGTTGTGGATTTCCAAAAGGCGCTTGATAAAGTGCCACATAATAGGCTTACCAGAAAACTTGAACCCCATTGAATAAAAGGGACAGTGGCTGCATGGATATGAAATTGGCTAAGCGACAGGAAACCGAGCGTAGTGGTGAACGGTTGTTTATTAGATTGGGGGAAGGTACACCGTGGTGTTCCCCAGGGGTCGGTACTCGGATCACTGCTTTTCTTGATATATATTAATGACTTGGACTTGAGAGTACAGGGCACAATTTCAAAATTTGCAGATGACACTAAACTTTGAGGTATAGTGAACATTGAGGAGGGTAGTGATAGACTTCAAGAAGACATAGACAGGCTGGTGGAATGGGCGGACACGTGGCAGATTAAATTTATCGTAGAAAAGTGCGAAGTGATACATTTTGGTAGGAAGAATGAGGCGAGGCAATATAAACTAAAGGGTATAATCCTAAAGGGGGTGCATGAACAGGGAGACCTGGGGGTATATCTGCACAAATCGTTGAAGGTGGCAGGACAGGTTGAGAAAGGTTAAAAAAGCATACGGGATCCTGGGCTTCATAAATAGAGGCAGAGAGTACAAAAGCAAGGAAGTTATGATGAACCGTTATAAAACACTAGTTCGGCCTCAACTGGAGTATTGTGTCCAATTCTGGGCACCGCACTTTAGGAAGGATGTGAAGACCTTAGAGAGGGTGCAGAAAAGATTTAAGAGAATGGTTCCAGGGATGAGGGACTTCAGTTACGTTGATGGACTGGAGAAGCTGGGATTGTTCTCCTCGGAGCAGGGAAGGTTGAGAGGAGATTTGATGGAGGTGTTCAAAATCATGAGGGGTCTAGACAGGGTAGATAGAGAGAAACTGTTCCCATTGGCTGAAGGGTCAAGAACCAAAGGACTGTGGCGACACGCCACCACTGGACATAATCCGCTCACGGCGGCACAGACAGTCTAAGCAGAAGTCCCCAGCCGGGGGCCCTTTCCTCCAGCAACTTGTTTCCCGCAGGGACAGGCTGCCGGGAGCACTTCCTGTCTGGGAAGTATTTAAGTGGATGTGCGGGCTTTTCTAGTTCCTGTTTGCCATGTGGTCAGAATAAAGCAGTTGTGTTTTCAATAGCTCTGTCTCGACTCCCACGTTTGCCGCGGTATCTCAACACTGGTGACCCCGACGCTCAGGACGAATCCTAAGCTAGCATGGCGGATACAAATGTAGTCACGGTTAAATTACCTGACTTTTGGGAGAACTTCGCCGAAGCCTGGTTCGTTCAAGCTGAGTCCAGATTCCGGCTGAAAGGCATTACAGTCGACGCCACGAAGTACGACTACCTCGTCGCCTCGCTCACCTACGCTACAGTCCCCAAGGTTTGGGCAGCGCTGCAGAATCCACCAACGGAGGGCAAGTACGAGCATCTGAAGGCTGCGCTACTTAAAAAATTTCAAACGTCCTCTTACCAGCGCCACTGCCAACTCCTGGACCTCCCCGGCCTTGGTGACGCTTCACCATCAGACCTGCTTTCCCACATGCTGTCCCTCTCCGACGACAAAAACCCCGGCGCCCTTTTTCGCACGCTTTTCGGCAGCTCCCCGCCAGCATCTGCCCGCTCCTTGTGGAGTCTGACTCCACGGACCTGAATGAGATAGCCGAAAAGGCCGACCAGCTGCTCTCTGCACAGGCCGCTCGCGACGTCGCGCCCGACCTCACGGCAACGACCACGCGGTCTTCCCGGGCCGCTAGGCCCGACCGCCCTACCACGCCGGGTCACTGCTACTACCACACCCGTTTTGGCGCTAGGGCTCAACGCTGCACGCCACCGTGTTCCTTCAAACCCCCCCCCCCCCCCCCCCGCACCGGCCCCCGCAATGGCTGCGGGGCAGAAGGAGCCCCCTACTGTACGTCACTGACGACAGAACCAACCGCCGATTTCTGTGCAACACAGGGGCCCAGCACAGCATCACCCCCGCCTCCGCCCTCGAGATCCAACGCGGCACACGGGGTATCACACTGGCTGCAGCCAACGGCTCTGAAATCCGCACATATGGCACCCGCATGGTCACGCTCGACCTCGCGGGCCGCCGCTACCGCTGGGAGTTCCTGACAGCCAAGGTCCTCTGCCCACTCATTGGTGCCGACTTCCTACGCGCCCACGGCCTCCTTGTCGACATTCCGAGGCACCGCCTCGTCGACATCAACACTATGGCCCCCATCCCCGGCACCTTTACCCCGGCCCGTTCGGCCGGCCCGACGACCTACTGCCTCGCCAGAGCCACGGACGACTACTCGGCACTCCTAGCTGAGTTTCCCGCCCTCACTAACCCGACCTTTTCGGCCAAAGCCGCCAAGCACGGTGTGGAACACTATATCCCCACCACCGGCCCCCCCAGTTTCTGCCCACGCCCGCAGACTCAACCCGGCCAAGCTGGAAATCGCGCGGGCCGAGTTTACCAACATGGAACAACTCGGCATCATCCGCCACTCCAGCAGCCCTTGGGCCTCGCCCCTCCACATCGCCCCCAAGCCCGGCGGAGGCTGGCGCCCTTGCGGGGACTACCGCCGCCTCAACGACGCCACCACCCCCGATCGGTACCCGGTGCCACACATCCAGGACTTCTCGGCCCGACTGGCCGGACGAACCGTCTTTTCCAAAGTCGACCTGGTGCGCGGTTACCACCAAGTCCCCGTACACCCCGCGGACATCCCCAAAACGGCCGTCATCCCCCCATTCGGCCTGTTCGAGTTCCTGAGGATGCCCTTCGGCCTCAAGAATGCAGCACAGGCTTTCCAGCGCCTTATGGACTCAGTCCTCCGGGACCTGAACTTCCTATTCATCTATCTAGACGACATTCTCGTGGCCAGCTCCTCCAAACAGGAACACCTCGAACACCTTCGCATCCTGTTCGGGCGCCTAGCCCAACACGGGCTCATCCTCAGCCCGGCGAAGTGCCAATTCGGCCTAACCGAGATCGATTTTCTCGGTCACCACATCACCCCTGCTGGGGCCGTCCCCCTGCCCAACAAGGTGCAGGCCGTCCAGCAATTCCCCCGCCCCACAACCATCAAGGGCCTCCAGGAGTTCCTCGGGATGGTGAACTTCTACAACAGGTTCATCCCCAGAGCCGCAGCACCTATGAAGCCCCTATACGACTCCCTCCGTGGAAAATCCGGCAAGATGGACGTAGCCTGGACCACTGACACGGCAGCCGCCTTCGACGCCACCAAAAACGCGCTCGCCGACGCCACTCTGCTCGTGCACCCGAGGGCCGATGCCCGGGTCGCTCTCACCTCCGACCACGCGGTCGGGGCCGTGTTCGAGCAGTGGGTCAATGGCGCGTGGCAGACACTTGCCTTCTACAGCCGCCAACTGCGCCCCCCGGAGGTCAAATACTCCACTTTCGACCGCGAGCTTCTCGCACTCCACCTGTCGGTCCGCCATTTCAGGTTCCTCCTGGAAGGCCGCCCCTTCACTGCGTATGTGGACCACAAGCCACTCACATACGCGATGGCCAAGCACACCGAACCCTGGTCCGCTAGGCAGCAACGCCAGCTCACGGCCGTCTCCGAGTTTACTACGGACATTCAGCACGTCTCCGGTAGAGACAACGTGGTCGCCGACTGCCTTTCCCGTCCCGCCGTCTGTGCGAATCACCTCGCGGTCGACTACGCACAACTAGCAGCGGCCCAGCTCACGGACCCAGACCTCCTCTCGGCGGCTACCAGCCTGCCAGGGCTACGCCTAGCCAAGGTTGCGCACGGGCCCGAAGCCACGGCAGTCACGTGCGACGTCTCACTCGGCCAACCCAGGCCGGTCGTCCCTGAGACCTGGCGCCGCCGCGTCTTCGACGCGCTCCACGGGCTCTCTCACCCGGGTTCCCGCGCATCCGTCAAACTCCTCTCCAAGCGCTTCGTCTGGCGCGGCCTTAGCAGAGATGTTCGGACTTGGGCCACCTCCTGCCTCGCCTGCCAACGGGCTAAGGTACAGCTGCACACCAAAGCACCCCTGGGAGACTTCGAGGTACCCAGCCGCCACTTCGACCACGTACACGTCGACATCGTCGGTCCCCTGCCACCATCGCAAGGCCAAACTTATCTCCTCACGATGGTCGACCGCTACACACGCTGGCCTGAGGCAGTGCCGCTGACCTCCACCACCACAGCCGACATCGCCAGGGCGTTCGTTAACACCTGGGTTGCGAGGTTCGGCGTACCGGCCGACATAACCTCCGACAGAGGCGCCCAGTTCACCTCCGAACTCTGGACGGCCACAGCACGCAACCTCGGGGTGACGCTCCACCACACCACGGCGTACCACCCGCAGGCCAACGGACTTTGTGAACGCTTCCACAGGTCACTCAAGGCCTCACTCCGCGCCGGCCTGCAGGACAGTACCTGGACTGACCGCCTACCGTGGGTGCTACTCGGCCTACGCACCGCGGTCAAGGAAGACCTCCAGTCCTCGGCAGCGGAGTTAGTCTACGGACAACCGCTGCGCGTCCCAGGCGAATTCCTTCCAGAGCCTACCAAGTCTTGGTCGGCCGAACAGCAGCGGCTCGACTCTTTCTCTTCCGCTCAGCAGTTCGCCCCACTTCCGGTCAACCGACACGGCGAACTCGCACCTCACGTCCCGCCAAATTTGCAGCAGGCGCGCTTCGTCTTCGTGCGACACGACGCGCACCGCGGGCCCCTGCGACCCCCGTACGAGGTACTACAAACCGGGGACAAGGTATTCAAGCTGCGACTCGGCGACAGGGTCGAGACAGTCTCCATCGACCGGCTCAAACCAGCACACACAGAACCAGGGGAACAGGTCCCTGTGGCCCAGCCTCCAGCCAGAGGCCGTCCCCCCGGCAAGCCAGCACAGCCGGCGGCGAACCGCCCGACCCAACCAACCAGACCGGCGCCCACTCCGAGCCGCTGCGGCAGAACCATTAGACCACCGTCACGACTCGTCCACTCCTCCTAAGCGGATTCTGGGGGGAACTCTGTGGCGACACGCCACCACTGGACATAATCCGCTCACGGCGGCACAGACAGTCTAAGCAGAAGCCCCCAGCCGGGGGCCCTTTCCTCCAGCAACTTGTTTCCCGCAGGGACAGGCTGCCGGGAGCACTTCCTGTCTGGGAAGTATTTAAGTGGATGTGCGGGCTTTTCTAGTTCCTGTTTGCCATGTGGTCAGAATAAAGCAGTTGTGTTTTCAATAGCTCTGTCTCGACTCCCACGTTTGCCGCGGTATCTCAACAGGACACAGATTCAAGGTGATTGGCAAAAGAACCAGAGGCGACATGAGGAAAAACTTTTTTGCGCAGCGAGTGGTTAGGATCTGGAATGCACTGCCTGAAAGGGTGGTGGAGGCAAATTCAATCATGGCTTTCAAAAGGGAATTGGATAAGTACCGGAGGGGGAAAACATTGCAGGGCCAGGGGGAAAGGGCGGGAGAGTGGGATTAGTTGAAGTGCTCTTGCAGAGAGCTGGCGTGGGCTCGACTGGCCGAATGGCCTCCTCCTGTGCTGTAACCATTCTATGATTCTGTGCCAGGTGGGCCATCCGGTTTTATTCTTAGTTTTTCGTAGCGGTATTTGATGCAACTGAGTGGCTTGCTAGGCAATTTCAGAGGGCAGTTAAGAGTCAGTCACATTGCTGTTGGTCTGGAGTCCCATGTAGGCCAGACCAGGTAAGGACTGCATATTGCCTTTCCTAAAGGACCACTTGGGTTTTTATGACATGGTCACCATTACTGATACTAATGCAGTTTCCAGAAATGCGCAACCTGTTCCAAACTATCCTGCTGATCTTGTCATGAATGTTTTAAAATGTTGAAAGGTGATCTTGGCGGATAGGATGATGCTGACCAGTATTGTACGTCAATAAACTTTGCTGAGAACCACGCCTTTTTGAAGAATGAGAGCTGCAGGTCAGGGAGATTAAAGCTCTGCACATTATAGTCATCTTGCGAATATTTAAGACCCGTAGCACCAGTGAGGTGTTCCCTGTTAACGAAGAGGACTATAATAAACAAATTGGGATCTTCATCTCTCAAACTGCTCCAGCTCTTGACCTGAACCATCAAGATTGGCCAGCATGAGTTGCTGGAGTATGTACTTAATGTGTTTTGCAGCAAAAGTGACCGATATCTCCAGTATCGGTTTAGTCTCTTTATCGTGGCTTCAGCTGGTACCTCGAGAGGAATTCTTGATTACTGCAACCAGTGTGGCATAGGCATCAAGTACGGAGGCTTCAGTCATTTTCAAAACGCAAATATTGACAGTTGATGCATCACACCCATCTGCGTCGAAAAGGGCAAGGGCAATTACCATCACCACCCGGACTGCAGAGGTTTAAGAAGACGGCTCACCACCACCTTCTCGAGGGCAATTAGGGATGGGCAATAAATGCTGGCCTTGCCAGCGACGCCCACATCCCAGAAATGAATAAAAATAAAAAATCACCAAGGGATGATGCAGTAGAGAGTTTGATTGTCTCGCAGCACCAACTCCAGATTTCACAACTCGCATGGTTGGATTGGTTAGACTGTGTGTTTGGTTGTGTTGGGGTGAAGGGAGAGAACGGTAACCATGGCACTACTAATACTGGCCTCTGCCAATAGACCCCTGCATGATAAGGTGCCAAGTGATGTCATTCCATCATCTGCTGAACACTAGTTTCTTGCAAGTAGATATTTTGACTTGTTTGGCATTGTTGAGGGACTCCTCTGTGATTTTACTTTAGAGAGAAAGGTGCCAAGTTTTAGAACTTAACAAAGCTCTTTTTTCCCCCAATTATTTTATGTCTGGCCATTAAATAATATCCTACCTAACCAGTGAATCTAGATGTTTTCATCAAGCTTTCTTGTGTTGACGATACAGCTCAACGTGGTGAGTACCCAGTTCCTCTAACCTGTCCTCAACTTTAAGAGTTGGTGGACTTCCTACCTTGGTATCAATCAGTTGTACTTTATATAAACACCTAGAAATGAGCAACCCCCAATGCTATCATTACGAAGCCCTGAAATGCCAAGAGAGGACCATAAAGAAGAATACCCTCAGCCAACTAGTCCTGGGACTCAGTGAAGTAACTACTAACAATAACCAGCCCCAGGACAGTGACAGCGTAACACAAAGAATTTGACCCAACACAATCGTCGCTAAGCAAAAGGAAAAATATCTGTCATATTGGGCAGAAACAACAAAAACCCAAAGCAAACTCAATTGCTACTTGGCCCTGAACAGACAATACAACATGGCTGATTACCTGACCATGGTAAAGGATAGCAAACTGAGAAAAACCTTGACAATGTACAGACTTAGTGAACGTAGCCTGGCGATCGAAAAAGGTAGACACAGGCAGACCCGGCCACCAAGAGAGGACAGGATATGCTCTCACTGCAGTCAGGGAGTGGTGGAGACAGAGATGCACTTCCTCACAGCTTGTAGAAAATATCAGGGCATAAGGGAGAATTTCTACCCAAAATTCACAAAAATATGCCCGGAATTCAGAAATTTGAATGACGACCAAAAACTCCCATACCTACTAGGGGAAGAGAGAAATTGTGTAACACTAGCGGCACACTATGTTACAGCTTGCCATAAACAGAGGGACAACCACTAAATATAAGAAAAGAGTATATATAAAATATATGAATGTATATTTATACACTCAGGGATATATCTGTTTATACACTGTATGGATAGATCTGTATTTTTATGTACAAACATGAATGTTTTTTGATGCTTTGGCAACATAAGATGTAACTTGTCATGCCAATAAAGCGATTTGAATTGAATTGAATTGAAAATAAGGTCGAACTTTCAGGTTGCCATTGTAGTTACAGTATTCCTTACTCTAAATGTATTTCAGCTGCTCCATGCAAAGCTTTTCTACTGGAACCAGCCATCACCCACTTAGAACCTGGATTGTGTCTGCTGAAACTCTGGGAATGCAGGATCAGCAGAAAGATGCCTTCAGTCGGTCTAACTCGACTCAGTTTCTGGTTCAAGTGGTGAAAGGATAGTGGCCTAATCCAGAGTACTCCCCCCCCCCCCCCCCCCCCCCCCCCACCGCCTTCCCAATCCCCTGCTGTCCTCGAGCATTCTCCATTTTTTGGGTAAATAAGTTCTTGCATGTTTCAAGAGCAAGGGGCCCCAATGTAAGCAGCATGGATATTCTAGGCTATGACTGAAACGTGCAAACAATCGTGCGCCAGTTGCTATGTTAAAGATTGTACTTGCATTGGTAGCAACAAACTGCTGTTTGCGGGTTCATTTTTTCCATCACTAACGATTACATAGAAATTATAACACAGAAACCTGCTGTTTGTCCTAATCTCATGTGCTTACCCTGATCCTATATATCTCTTTTTCCCCTTTCCTCAACTACCTATCTAACCTATTCTTAAATGATGGCATGGTCTCTGCTTTAATCACAGCCTCATAGCCCCCTGCCTCTCTCAAACCTTAAAGTTTCTCCTATTTCCTGTCCTAAATCTCTTGCATTTAATCGTATATCTACATCCATTTCTTCTAGACCCCTCAACCACCGAGAGTGGTCTTTTCTGTCTATCCTATCCCATCCCTTCATAATTGTAAACTCCAGTCAAACTACCCTGTAATTTCCCCTGTTCCAACATGGGTACAATACACATAATAGGTACCTGCATTTATGTGGTGTCAGTTGTATTGATTTTATTGTTTGAGGCAATAATTAAGACCTTTTGGAGAAGCTAATTATTGTGCATGGACAGACAACCAGTGGTTATAATCGTATTGCTTAAAAATATGTAAAGTGGGCCAATAATGTCCCACTTATTGTTGGGTGAAAAATGTAAAGGCTAACTTGGCTAGCTGGTGCTCTTTATTTGTGTTTTGTTCTTTTACCCGATCAAGTGTAAATATAGTTTTACTAGGAAAACATTCCTTTCAATAGCACTTTGGAGCCTTGGTGGCTTTGGACTGCTTGTACTTGCCTTCGTGTTGGTTGAGATTTGGGTATTCTTGGTAGATCATATTTTTTTCTATCGATATGTTCTTAGCGATACATTTTTTGGACTCTTCAGGGAATCGAGGGATATGGGGATCAGGTGGGAAAGTGGAGTTGAGGTCGAAGATCAGCCATGATCTTGTTGAATGGTGCAATAAGCTCGAGGGGCCGTATAGCCTACTCCTGCTCCTATTTTTTTACGTTCTTGCCATAGCCCAAAAGAAGCTTGTAGATTGCCGTTCCTAATCCTGCGTCTCGTTACATAATGAAGAATGTCAGTCGACAAATCCCAATTACAAGTTTGTAGCATTTGGTGAGGGATGCTGTCAGCAGGCTTAGGAAGCCTTGCCTCCTGTCGTTTGCTAATTCTGGGCAAACCAATGCTTGGCTATGGTTGTTTGCCTCATTCCTTCTGTTATGTACACAGGCTGCCTGTTTCAGTGTTGAAGTGGGTATTTGAGGACCCACCGAGCTTTAAGCCTCAACTGGTATGCTGATTGTGTTCTGCAGCTGCTCAGTGCACCCGTGAAAGGATTGCAGTTCGAATTCAGGCTGCTAGCTCTAATGTCTGGTGGCAACTCAAACCAACTGAATGAAGGACCACGTAATGGATTCAGGTCCATGGTGGTGACCACGCTCGGATCAGCTCCGATGGATGGGTCACATTGTCCGTATGCCCGATACGAGACTCCCAAAACAAGCGCTCTACTCTGAGCCCCAGGTGGGCAGAGGAAACGCTTCAAGGACACCCTCAAAGCCTCCTTGAAAAAGTGTAACATCCCCACCGACACCTGGGAATCCCTGGCCCAAGACTGCACAAAGTGGAGGAGAAGCCTCCAGGAAGGCACCAAACACCTCGTTCTCTTCGCCGGGAGCAAGCGGAAGCCAAGCGCAGGCAGCGCAAGGAGCGCACGTCAACCCAAGCACCCCACCCACCCGCCCCTTCAACCACCGTCTGCCCCACCTGTGACAGCGACTGTAGGTCCCGCATTGGACTCATCAGTCACCTGAGAACTCATTTTTAGTGTGGAAGCAAGTCATCCTCGGTTCCGAGGGACTGCCTAAGAGAGGTGTGGCTTGTTAGCTTTGGACGTTAAAGCAAGCATGTATATATGTAGGTGTTTATAAATAAAACTATATCGTGTGTGTGTGTGGCTATTATTTTGCATCCATACATGAATAGGATTTTATTTTGGGTGTGTTAATTTCAGTACAGCTAGCCATGAAAATCAAAGTTAGCAACAGATTCTTGTGGCAGTTTGGCGTTTTAATGCATTTGAATATCAGGTTAATTACATGGATTCCGTAGATGTCTGGAGGGTTAGGAAGTTGCCTGTCTTCCCTCCACGCAGGGAAACTGGTCAACGCCCCAGCATTCCTATCCGAAAGCACATTTTAAGTATCGACACACTGGGTGCGGCAACTTAATTTAGCAAAGTTCACTAGAACGGTTTGGTGCAGGGAGCAATGCATGCAAGACTTTTTTTTTTGTGCGCGCAAGATTATTCGTCGAGTGGTTTTGACAGCTACGCCTTGCGTTGAATGACCTTGAGGCATCCAAATAAATAGTGTGGCTGATTGCTTTTAAAAAGAACTATGAATATTGTGATTGGGAGCATCTCAAATGTTACAGCCACCCTAAATGCACAGTGTTTTGAAGGAGAACTTGTGGATGACGGGTGTTTATAGAATTGTCAGATGTATGAATCATTTACTGAAAATGGCTTGAGAGTAGTGATTCCATATCCTTGGTATTTTTCCGTTCTCTTCCCCTCCCCCCATCACTCAAGTATACAAATGTAATTTGTTTGTATTTGTTGTGGGCGGGGAGAGCAGAGGGCCGCGGGGGGGTGCGCTGTATGTCATTGAGGTAGGTGTGTTTTGAATTGCACCCGTAAGTCACTCAACTATATGTCATGAGGGAGCTGTGAGGTGCTGGTATAGTACTAGCTGCTGTGTCGGCAAATATGGTCTGTCCTCGTGTCATGTTTAAAGACTAAAAGCTATTTTTCATGGGGAGATTTTGAGGTGGTGTGAGAGCTGTTGCATCCAGAACGACGTCCCTATATGCAGCATGCTATCCCTGTGCAAAAATATGCAGTTTCTTCTAATCATGTTAATTGATTAGCGAAGCTCTTTCTACTGCAGTGGACAGAGATGTGTTGCTGTAAAACTGGTTCCACGACAGGGAAGGTTTTTTTTTGATGATTCTTGTGATCATTTATATTTTAAAAGCAGCCCATTTATATAACTGGCTCAAGCTATCAGATTCTGACGATTGTCTTCACATTTCTGGCAATATGTCTCTCTCTCTCTCTCTTTTTTCACACCCTCCTTTCATTACCATATAATCACCTCCTTTGCCCCTCAGTCTGTTGCCAGGCGAACTTCACAGGGCTGGCTGCTGATTTGCTCAGCTCCGAGCAGTTCCTTATTGGCTGTTGCAGGCCTGATTATGCAGACCTATCAGGCAGCAGGTATTCACCCCTCCCCCCACCCTCCACCCCCCCCCCTCCCCCCAGTGCTGTGACTTCAAAGAAGGTGAGGTCTTTTTTCTGCCGTTGCTGAGACTGACTGAGTTACAAAATGGCTGCAGGGGGCTCCCTCATGGGTATGTCCAGTATTTTTACACTTGTTTTCCACAATACAGAAATTATTTTTTAAGGTTTATTTTATGGCACAATATTTTGCAAACTACATTTATTGAAAAAAAAATTATGTACACCACCAGGGGGAATTTAGCTTTGACATAACAGCGTTTTTCCATACTTCAGGATTAAAGCTGTGTGTCTGGTTACATTGAACAAGTTAAATAATTAACAAATACAGCAATTTGTTATTTAATACAGTGAAGAATTTGGGGCAAACAGTTGTTTGGCCGTTGATCCACATTTCAAAGTAATTTTTATCACATTTAGCTGTGATTCCGAAAGTAGGGAGAGTATGCGTGGTGCATCATGGGATGGATAAACCAGATTTTGATTGGAATCCAATTTTGGCAGCATTCTTCATTAATGGGGGAGCAAAGCGGGAGGACGAGGTGTTGCCTGACAACATGGTCACTTGAGAAAACTCGCGGCAGATTTAGCAGCATGATTGCACGTAGCCAATGTCTGCTGGGTTTGTTTTCAGTTAGCCCTCCCCCTGCAGACAGGTGTTTTTAATTCTGATTTCACTTTTTAATTGGGTTTACCGATTCACAGTTAACGGCTTTCTGTGTGAACGGGCTTTTGAAGTGGCAGCGATTTAGAGATGTTGTCGCATTATCTTTTTTGTTTGAGAATTTAATCAGCAGCTTTCAAAAGAAGAGCCCTCTCTTACTGTTGGCGGATTTTTCGAAATCTAAAACTGAGGCATGAAAATAGTGTTTTGGACTTGTTCGGAGTAAGATGACTTAAATGGAGGCATGTGATTTCTTTCCCCTATTAAAATTCAATTGAACGCATTACAGATTATGAAAATGCAAATTTTAAGTATTCTCGAGATTATTTGGCGTTATGTGACAAGTTAAACTGCAGGAATTGCTGTTGACTGCAGTATAATAGATTACCGTAAACAGCCCAGAAGGCAGATCTTGTCTACCGATGGCAGGCCTGCTCACGCCTCTGCTGGAGGGCAGATGGATGATCGCTGTTTAGCATTTCCCTTTCATGTCCTTCAAATTACAAGGTCAGGATTACAGAATATGTGTGGCAACTAGTTACCAGCACAGTGCATGCGATGGTATATTTTACTGTTTTTCCACAGTAGCAGAATTCAGGTATGACAGCAGGATTAGTGTTATGGAAATGACCCTCGTCACATGTCCCTTGTTCCCTCCAAGGACAAAAGGGAGCTCATTTCCTGTTTGTCTAAGTTGCTAAGTGAATGTAAATGCAGTGTGTCCATATTATCTACTTAACCTCATGGGGAAGATTGGTACAAATGGCGACTTAAAAAAAAAAAAAAATTGAAACAATGGATGGCAGGCAATCACTATTATTGCAAATCAGCTTGAAAGATCTGTTGCATGTTCTGCAGCACTGCACTGCACAATCGCCAGGAAAGACTTGCTGTTTGTGGTTTACCAAACAAAATGCACAAACACTTCTTTTGCCATTTCACAATATATGGTTTTAACTACCAATGAGAGATGATTGATTATGGATTATTGCAGAGATTTTTTTTAAAAATCTGGTTGAAAGAGTTCCTCTTAACAGCATGAAACAAATTTGAGAATGTGAGAAAACTTAGTTTCTTTCGATTAAGTAAACCGCAACAGTCCTGCTTATAAAGGAAGGCTCCTTTTTTAAAAATGGGTGTGTTTGTGCTAGCTCCTGTTGTCGTCAGACAATTTGCTTATCCTGTTAAACAGTTCAAACCTATGCACGTTGAAAATTAATCATTACCAAGCTAAAATATTGCAGATGTTGTTTTTAAAAACTCCAGTGGCTGACTCACTCTTGCTCAGATACTTTTTGGTGAACAACTGGCATGTAGATGGTGAGCAAGGGTGCCCTCTGGTGTCATTGGGAGGGGTAGATGACAAAAAGAGTTAATAGTACTACAGGGTTTGCTGCACATTTGTAAAGGGGGAAATGGCCTACTTTTAAAAATAGAACTTGGCTGCAATTATCGCAGCACTGGCTGTATCTCACTTCCCTTTCCGCAATTAAACCCTTTCTATCGCAGATGAAAATTCTTCGTCCCTGAACACCAGCTTGTAACTAACAATGCAGTGCAGGCTGAATTTTAGAATAATATTTGGGTGGTGAAATCAAAGATTTTCCCCACCCCCCACCCCGGCCAGGTATGCCTGAGTTGCATTTTTAGTGAAATAAAGTTGAGATTCCATGTGTTAAATGGTAAGTGCGGGACCAGAAAGAACTCTGCGAACCATTTGGCCAGTTCTGCATTCTTTTGTATTTAGTTTCTGCAGCCATTCAAAATGCCCTTTATAATTTTTTTCCATCACATTAGTGGCATATTAGCAACTTATCTAACCTACTGGCTGTAAAAGAGTACTTGCAGCTCCAGAGCGGGATAGTGCATTGTCATGTTAACAGCACATGGTTATAGGGTAGACACTGAAAAATAAACCGGTTAGATGGCATTCCATCTATGCGCTTTTCTCAGGAGAAACTGGTGGGAGACGTAGTTAGCAGGATGGAGAAATGTTCAGGAGTACAATGTATATTTTACGAATAGAAGAAAGGATTTAATTCAGCAGGACATTGGGACAAATTAAGTGACTAATGAGGCACTTTAGGGGACAGGAACTGAGTACTGGGTATTGAGCACGCAGGTGGATTATCAAGCTTGAGGCTGTTGGTGAGGGGAAGGAACTGAGAGGAGAAGCATACAAGGACATTTCATGGAATTAATTGTATGATCCTAAATTCAGGTGAGGTTTAAAATGGGGAATCGCTATTTGCCATAAGGTAATAAATGCCTTTCTTTGGGGAATTATGAATTTAAAATTTGCTGTCTTGGTAAATGCAGCAGATTTTTTTTTTGAACTCCCTAAATTAACTTTACTTGCCACAAAATGGATGCTTGACTGTCCGTTCTGGGAGTTAATCTTAATGCTTTATTTAGAAATTGGGTGCAGTGTGGAAAAATAGCAGGTTACTGCAAAACTTATTTTATTTAGGAAGCCCATTTTAAAATCTGGAGCAAAATCGTTTGGAAGAACCTGTGGCTGAATTTACCTGCCTCTTTATTGTGGGCTTGTACCACCACAGTGCTGCATTCTCCCGATGCACAGGTCCCGCGCAGACGGCAGCAACTGCAAAATAAACTCGCCAGATTCACCAAGGCTGCTGTCTGAGCAATCCAGTAAAAGGGAGAGCCGTGCATCACTAGCCTGGAATAAAACGGATGCAAACAATCTTTTATCTCCGTGTTATATTTCCCACTCCTGTGTGCGCGCGCATGTTTAAAATGTGTAGTTAAGATATAGCGCTTCCCATTACTAAAATTATATTTTATTCCATTAAAGTATATAATTTTAACAGCCGGGGTCAATATCAGTTGCAGCTTAAAAATGTATATGGTATGTTTCTGGGTATCTGCTCAATTAACAAAGTGGAAAGATATGAGTTTATAGTTTTATCTTTTGATGCCTAGTGGTTAATGAGGCAGGAAGTGCTGGCCCAGTAAACACTTGGGGGGAAAAACAGGCCAGTGTTAGTCGTCGTGAGGCTCCAGCACTTCCTTTTGTTTCTGTAGGCCCCACCTCTTCCGGTGGCTAGTGCGCTCTCACGCCACCTCTACAGTGAGCTGTCTAAATTCCAGAAAAACACACAATAGATTGTGAAAGGCAACAGTACGACAAGAGATTCATTGTATGCTTATCAGATTATGCAATATCGGTACAAGAGGAGGTTCGGTAAACAGGCCATGACACAATCGTGGTGGCCTATTTTGGCTGTGTGTTTTTTTTTAATGTTTTAACGCAGCCAAATCTATCTTTATGTAGCTTCTGTCTCTTACGTACAGAATCAAATTCATTCTTTGCCAGAAAATTCTAGAAGCATTTACTAGCATACCAATTGCCTCCAGTTCACAGCCTCGCTGCTGCTCCCTGTTGGTGCACTGAAGAATATCCACTTACTTGTTCTGCTTAATTTGCACTTAAGTTCGTGACTTTCGATTTTTAGTTAGGGTAAACCTGCCTCTTGAATGTGAAATAACCACTCTCCCACTCCTGTCAGATATTCTGATCGTAACCTGGCATGTTTTAAACAAAAAGTTTCAAGACGCTGATTTTGTTTTTATTGTTCCACGTTTTCTTGGGATTCTTCAGTGCGGAACATGGAGCAGTATGTATTGTGAATGGCAAGTACAGTAGAGATTTATAGTATCAAAGGTTGGTTTGGGTATAGGAATGTGGAATTGTGTGCTTTACGTTTCTCCATTGCTTAGATCACCATGTTTTTATGATGGCATTTTGTAGGTGAAGCAAAAATGGGCGGAGTGTGAAAGCCCTATAAGGTATTGGCTGGCACTGATCGCTATCAGATTTATAATCAATCTATTGTTTCACCTCCTGCCCTTGAGGCAAAAGTGTATTTTCACACACTGCTGTATTGCAATTTTTTTCTCTCGTTTCCCTCCTTTATGTGATGACACTTTTAAAACCTGTCTAAAAATGTCACCACTCGCTAAATATTCTAACAACAATTTCTGCAAAACATCCATTGTGCAGTACAGCTAGTTTACAGGTTTTTGTTTTTAACTGGACAGAATGATTTGTAGTGCCTCATAATTTGTATTGAAATTTGGCAACACAATGCAGTTAAATTGGAGGGTAAAGTTGTTTCCGGAGGCCATGCTTCTGAATCCAGTCTTGACGTGCACTAGTCACAGGAACCCTTCCTCCCTGCCTGTACTGCAAGGGTGTGTGTTCTCCTTCCTTGCTACACCCAGTACGAGTATCAGTGTTGCCATCCCTGTGTGGTGCTTCTCAAGTGGTTTTCTTTATTCTAAGTGCTTGTTTTCTGTTCTGTGGTCTGGTAGACTCTTGCACATTTTAGTTGAAAGGGTGATGGCTAAACAGCCGGCAACATGGATTCCGAAGGGGCCGATCCTGTCTGACTAACCGCCTCGATTTCTTGGAGGAACTGATGTCAAAAGTGGGCTGTGGAAAGTCCTATGACCGCGTACTGAGACTATCAACAAGGGTTTGACCTTGTTCTGCGTGAAATGCTATTAAACTCCAGGTAAACCCTGCGACTGGGTAGGAAACTGGCTGAAGGGTAGAAAACAAATACTTTGTCGGAGGGGTTACATCTGGGCAGGGGGGGAAGTAATGAGTCGGGTGCTGCACAGCTCCGAGTTGGGACCACTGCTGTTTCTGAACTTGCATAAATGACCTAGATTCAGAAACTCGATGCCAAGTGTTTAGATTTGCAGCCGATATCAAACTAGGAGGCAGCTCAGAAGTTACAGAATGAGTTGGATAACGTGTGTGGAGCAGAACAGTGAGTGGCGTGCGAAATCTAATGCAAACCAGTGCAAAGTAACACAAGGAGTAAAAATAGGCAACACACTTACTCCTTGAATTGTGTTGAAATAGCCACGGATGAAACTGAAAGACCTGGGTGCCTTAGTAGGCTCGACACGAGACATGTCTAGCTAGTGCAGAGCAGCAGGCAACAAAGCCAAAACAGCAGAATGCAAGTCAGAGGAAGTTGTGGTCAAACTGTATAGCGGTCTAATCAGACCGCAACTTAAAACCGGCCTCCAGTACCAGTTATCAAGACATGGATGGGGAAGACGTTAAAGTACTGGAGGCAGTGCAGGTAAGAGCCACGAGGCTGATCCCTAGTGTCAGGCCTGAGTCATGGCTAGACTTGGTGAGTTTTGGGCCTGGAAAGGAGGCCTCTGAGATGATATTCTAGAGGTGTACAAGATAGATAAGAGAACGGGAAAGGTAATCCAGTTTACTATTTTAAATTAAAATGTGATTGTAGAACAAGGGGATACAGATTCTGTAATGTATATACCTTTTAAGGGGGGAACTACTTTTAACAGCTTATGTAGACTGTAGTACCGGCAGTGACCACACCTGTATATAGCACTGAGTAGTAATCTGTACAGTTCAGTTCCAGAGTGAGCCACGTTGAGTAAACACCTGTTGTACCGTTCTCCTGCAGTCTTGTGTCTTACTACTGACGGACACAACATTGGCGACGAGACAAATTCGATCCTACCTGCAACTCTGCATCACCTCCCAGGGATTCGTTCCTGGAGACCAGTAGATTGGAGGTCAAGGCCAGAGACACGGGCGTCGACCACGGGCAACCGCCCAGTCATCCAGCGGAGACTCAAGAATTGCGGGGGAGGCTGTTGAGAGCCAGGCTTGGCTTTCCAGTCGCGGTGGTCCAGCAAAACGGGCTGGCAACAGGTAGTGCGCAGACCTTTCCCGGACAGCGGCGGGCTAGAGCCCGACCGAGCGGCACAGCAAAGGGCCGAGCAGTGTCGATGGGGGGGAGAGAGAGAGAGGGCAGAGCGCACAGGGCGCAGCCGGTGTTCAGGGGCCGAGCAGCGTCAAGGAGAGGGAGACGCGCAGGAACCCGCGAGGCGCCGCCATTGCCACGAGGACCGCCGAGAGCGGCGTTGGCAGCAGTGCAGGAGAAGCGCGCGAAACCTACAGGGCGCCGGCATTGCCACGAGAACCGCCGAGAGCGGCGTTGGCAGCAGCGGGGGAGGAAGGAAAGCGCGGGAGATGCCATTTTAAACCACACCCAAAATGCCGAAGAGTGGCAGTATCACTGCATTTGACAATGAAGTCGAAGATTGGACTACATATGTCGAACAAATAGAGGTATATTGCAAGGCAAATGAGGTGTCAGATGACAAGAAAGCGCCAGTATTGTTAAATTTAATGGGTGCAAAGACGTATGGCTTATCACAAAATCTAGTAACCCCAGCGAAGCCAGTGGAAAAGAGTTTTGGAGACATAGTGACGCTACTACAGGAACATTTAAACCCCACACCGCTGCTGATAGCAGAAAGATTCAAGTTTCACAAACGGAACCAGCATAAGGATGAAAGCAATGCTGAATATTTAACAGAACTGCGCAAACTATCGAAACACTGCCAGTTAGGAACGGGACTGGCAGATACCTTAAGGGACAAGTGTGTGTGTGGGCTTCAAAGTGAAGGAACCCAGAAACGGCTTTTATCTGAAAAGGACCTTACGCTGGACAAGGCTTTCAGCATTGCGGTATCATATGAAGCAGCAGCACGGGGCGCTGCAGAGATACAACAGAGACCGCAAGAATATGGCACAAATGAAATGTCATACAGAACAGAGAAGTGCTATCGCTGCGGCAGAACAACACACGACCACAATGATTGCTGGTTCAAAGACAAAGTGTGCAGACAGTGTGGAAAAGTAGGACACATAGCACGAGTCTGCAGGTCGGGAAAGAAAACCAGCAATAAGAAATCTCCAAAAGAAAAGTACAAGGTGGTACATAAGGTGACGGAGAATAGTGCAGACGAACAAAAGAGTGATACCGACTCCAAAAGCAGGGAGCTGAGTTGTCTGAAACTACATAATGTGATCAAAACGTAGGACCACCGAACCACTTGGGTCACTCTCAAGATAGCAGGAGTCCAGGTAAAAATGGAATTGGACACAGGATCAGCCCTAACAGTCATAAACCAACGGGACTACGAGCGGCTATTCTCACACATACCCTTGAGAGACACAAAAATTATTTTGAAGACTTACACGGGGCAAAAAGTCTACCCCAAAAGAAAAATAAGGGTGACCGTTATATATAACGGTAAGGAAACACCAAAACTAGACCTGTATGTATTGCAAGATGGAGGACCACCATTACTGGGACGTGAATGGATCTGGAAAATACAGCTGGATTGGCATTCCATACAAGCACTGACTGTGGCTGCCAAAAAGGATGACGACGTCACACCTGGGCGACTGTCAAAGATCCTAACCGACGCGCAAGAAGTGTTCCAGCAAGGTCTCGGAACACTAAAAGGCATGACAGCAACAATTAAAATCGAAGAAAACGCAAGCCCAAAAATTTTTAAGGCCAGACCGGTACCTTATGCGATCCGCCCAGCCGTCGAAGCAGAGCTGGAGAGTTTGGAACGTTCAGGAGTACTGTCCAAGGTAGACTGGAGCGAGTGAGCTACACCCATCGTCCCTGTGATGAAAAAGTCGTTCAGCACGCCTGGGGAACCAAGGAAGGTTCGCATCTGTGGGGACTTTAAGGTAACAGTGAACCCGGTTCTTCACACCGTACAATATCCACTTCCGCGGATTGAAGATATTTCGTCTCGCTATCTGGAGGGAAACGCTTCACTAAGATTGATCTGGCCCAGGTGTATCTGCAAATGGAGGTAGAAGAAGCATCAAAAAAATCTCACAATCAACACCCATAAAGGTCTCTACCAATACAACCGGCTGGTATTTGGGGTAGCATCAGCTCCGGCTATCTGGCAAAGGGCAATGGAACAAGTCCTGCAAGGGATCCCAGGGACCCAGTGTTATTTGGACGACACCCTGGTCACGGGCGAAAATGACAGTGATCACCTTGCCAACCTGGAGCAGGTGCGCACTAGATTGAAGGAATATGGGCTCCGAGCTAACCGCCCCAAATGCGAGTTTTTTAAAAAACAGATCTCGTATTGTGGCCACGTTATCGATAAAGAGGGGTTACATAAGTCCCCAGAAAAGATTGAGGCAGTAGTCAAGGCTCCAGCACCGGAAAACGTGTCGCAACTGAGGTTGTTCCTCGGGCTGGCAAACTACTACCATAAGTTCTTGCCAAATTTGTCTACAATACTACACCCACTGAACACCCTACTGCAAACTGGGGTGCCATGGAAGTGGAGTGACGAATGTAGACGAGCTTTCCAGAAGAGCAAAACACTAATCACATCGAAAGAGGTATTGACCCATTTCAACCCAGCACTACCAATTCGGTTGGCGTGTGATGTGTCACCCTACGGCATTGGAGCGGTGCTGTCGCACAAATTCTCGGACGGCTCAGAGAGGCCAATAGCCTTTGCGCACGATCACTAACCTCCGCCAAGCGTAACTACGCCCAGATTGACAGGGAGGCCCTCAGCCTGGTGTGGGGAGTGAAAAAGTTCAATCACTATCTGCACAGGCAGTAATTCACCTTGCTGACTGACCACCAGCCTCTTGTCTCCATTTTTAATCCGAAGAATGGCGTTCCGGTGATGACTGCGCAACGACTACAAAGATGGTCACTTTTTCTAGGGGCGCACCACTATGAGATTGAATATAAGGGCACGAAACAGCATGGAAATGCTGATGGGCTATCACGCCTGCCACTGCCTACTGCGGAGGAAGCACCAGCAGTGGATCCTGTCGAAATATTTCATTCGACTATAGTTGAATACCTACCGGTAACTAACGCTCGTATAGAAAAGGAGACCCGAAATGACCCGACACTGTCTCGGGTATATGATTTGACAGTGAAGGGATGGCCAGCACATGGCGACCCACTGTTGCCAGCATTCTCGACAAGAAGAGAACAGCTGTCAGTGTGCCGGGGGACCTTGATGTGTGGATCCCGAGTGGTAATTCCACCCAAGTTAAGGGATAGAGTGCTCAATGAGCTTCATGAGGGTCATCTGGGAGGGGTAAAAATGAAAAGCCTTGCCAGGGCTTATGTGTGGTGGCCGGGCATCGATAAACAAATCGAGGACCTGACCAAGAGCTGCTCAGGATGCCAGAAAGTCCAAAATGCACCACCACATGCCCCTCTACACCCATGGGAGTGGCCCTCATCTCCATGGCAACGGGTGCATATTGATTTTGCTGGTCCATTCATGGACTCAATGTATTTAATAGCCGTGGATGCGCACTGGAAATGGCCTGAGGTCATCAAAATGTCCTCCACCACTACGGAGAAAACTGTTGCAGTCCTACGGACCATTTTTGCCAGGAATGCCTTGCCAGAACAGATTTGCTCCGATAACGGACCACAGTTTGTGTCCGAAGAGTTCCGGAGGTTTATGAAGAAGAATGGGGTACGGCATTACACATCCGCCCCGTATCATCCAGCCACAAATGGATTGGCTGAGAGGTTCGTACAAACCTTTAAGAAGGCAATAAAGGCTATGTACAATGACAACATTCCGCTGCAGCATAAGGTGGACAATTTCCTGTTCGCCTACCGGAATGCGACATATGCAGTGACCAACCAGGCCCCGGCCATGATGTTCTTTAACCGAAGGTTAAGATCTCGCCTGGATTTGCTCAGACCAAACGTACGAAGAGATGTTGAGAGTAAGCAATTCCAGCACACCCATGAGAAGTCAACAAGGAGCTTCAATGTCGGGCAACCAGTCTTGGCCCACGACTACCGAGCAGAAAAATGGCAGTCAGGAACGATATGCACACGGCAGGGCCCACTAATGTACACAGTGGACGTTGGGGAGAACATCGTGAGACGCCATGCTGACCAGATCCTAGAGTCACAGGAACAAGTCAACCCCATGCCTCGCCCATACGTACCTGGTGAGGAACCCGACGTACAGGTCGCATCTACCCCAGAAACAGTAGCATCGGAAGCTGATGAACCAACCGACGACAGGGGGCCAGAATCGCCTCCGCACCAAGAGCAAGACACTCGGGAAAGGCGCTATCCAGAAAGGATCAGGAAGCCTCCCCAAAGACTGAATATATAAATGGGCAATTTTCAGCTAACGTATGTTAAAAGTGTTAATTGTAATTAGTTTGATATTTAATTGTTAAATGAGTGTTATGGTACTGTTAATCTAAAAGGGGAGGAATTGTAATGTGTGTGTATATACCTTCAAGGGGGGAACTACTTTTTACAGCTCATGTATACTGTACTCCCGGCAGTGACCACACCTGTATATAGCACTGAGTAGTAATCTGTACAGTTCAGTTCCAGAGTGAGCCACGTTGAGTAAACACCTGTCGTACCGTTCTCCTGCAGTCTGTGTCTTACTACTGACGGACACAACAGATTCAAACTGGTAAAAGGTAAATTTATGAATGGAATAACCTGATGTGCCTGTTTCCAGACAGAATTTCATATTTCCCATTACCCCCCTCAAAACTGTACTGAGAAATCCTTGCCATTCCTGGCCTGTTTTCAGAGCGATTGAGTGCAAGTGCATTTCTTGACTACAAAGACAGTTATTGCCATATAGTCAAGAACAGCACAATACAGGAACAAGACCATCCACACCAGCCAAGTCACTGTATCCTTAGAATTCTATTTAGGTCCTAATTTTGGTTTTTTCAATCGGTTCAGTCATGTCATTTTCTCATGCCTCTTGTACCTATATCTACCTCCCAAGCCATCATCTCTTGTAATACTCGGAGTAGTGGGGAAGATCCTGCAGTGCCAAGGACAGGACAAAAGACCACCTCAAGAAATAACTTCATCCCCTTTGAAGGATTTTACCTGCCACGTCTGGGAAGGTAGAAATTTGGATATTCCAAACCTATTGGCCTAGAAATTCAGTGCCCTTAGCGCCGATTTTGCGGCGCTAGAGGGCCTAGCGCTGCAATTGGCGCCGGCGCCTAAATTGCCTGGGGCCCTTCCGCCGCGGTAGACCGGTAGCGCTGCGCCGGCACCGATGACGTCATCGGTGTGCGCAGCGTCCCGGTTGCCATGGTAACCCGCCCGAACTGGGAAATTGACTTGCGGCCGCCTCGCCCGTGGCAGCCGCAAGCAACGTTCTGGCAGAGGTGCCTTGCACAAGTTTGCGCCGGCGCATTAAAGGCCCCGCGGCGGCCGGCCGCTTTCCCGCCGCCCGCCTGGCCGCAGCTCACTCCCCGGACTTCCCCCCGCCCCCCCCCCCCCGGAACATAAGCAAGCCCGGCACTTGTCCGAGGTGCCGGGCTCATTTTTAATAAGATTATCGCGGGCCGCGGCCGGGTGCAGGCAGCTCCTCAAGGGAAGGAGGAGGCCTGCACTTCCCGAACCTGCTGCACCGCAGCGGGCGCCGCAGCGCCGGGATAGCGCCGAAATTCAGCGCATAGCGCCAGTTTTCAGGCGCTAACAGCTTTCAGCAGCGCCGGCAGCCGTTTGGGCGCAGAAGTACTGAATTTTGGGCCCGACCAGCGCGACTTAGCTCCGGCACTAACTTCCGGCGCTAAAGCCGTTGCTGCCCCAGAACCCAATTTCTAGGCCATTGTCTTTCAACAAAGATTTTCAAAGCTGTACATCAGAGTAGCCATTTTTGTAGCTGTGTTGAGGCACTTTCTAATGCTTAAGCAACATGATCATTTTAGTGCAGTATCTGCCAAATGTTCTCGTACCATAGTACTAATGGCTCTACACCAGCAGATGTGTGCTGGCCAGGGAAGTACTATGGTGGATATACTCTTAAATTGTAAAGCAACAGTCGGCTTTCGTGTTTTTTGTCCTTTCCAGAACAGGTGCCCTCTTAGAGAACATCAGCAGGTTGCCTGATACAGTGCCTCCTTCTCTTACCCTAAACAAAGGAGAATTGTCTTGGGTGAAATATCACAACAAGCACTGAAAGACTGTCCACAAGCCCCAGCGATTCAGGCGCTGGCTCAGAAGTTGCAACGCTATGCGGACACATCAGCATGTGGTATATACAGAGAAACTTGTGATGGATTTCCTCAGCAGAAGAACAATTATTATTACCCAGGGGATGCACAAAGATGGTTGTCTGCATGATCTCTGCAAAGCTGGGCCCTCCCAGGTGGATCTCCCTGCTTTGGGCAAGTGCACTCAACTTCAGTTGCTCGGCTCCGGCCTGTGTATGACCCTGGTGCCTTGGCACTTGATCAGCTTGGCCTGTTTGGTAGCATTCTTGCTTCTGAATCATTAGGTGTTCAAGTCCTACTCCAGGAGTTGAGTGCTAATTCTAGGCTGATGCTTCAGTGCCATACTGAGGGAGTATGCATTGTTTGTTGCTTTCTCACCGAAAGTTAATACTAAACCGAGGTGCCATCTGCCTGATCAGGTGGATGATTAAACTTCCCGTGATAATATTCAAAGAAGAGCAGGTAATTCTTCTGGCCAACATTCATCCTCGGCTAACAACACCAAAAAAAATGAACTGGTAATTAATCTCATTTGCTGCTTGGGGGAACCTTGCTATACACAGATTGGCCACTGTGTTTGCCTATATACTGTAACAAGTGACTGCACTTCAAATGTAATCCATTGACTACGAAGTGCTTTGGGATCTCCTGAGGATGTGATAAGGTGCTACAGGAAACTTTTTTATCCAGCACCGACGGGACCTGCGTGGTGCCGGTTGATCAAAAAGTCCGGATTACAGAGAGGTACTTACCAAGGTACGAGAGCCCCGTACACAGCCACAGGTGCAGGAGCCCCGGTTACATGGCCACAGGTGCAGGAGCCCCGGTTACACGGCCACAGATCCAGGAGTCCCTGTTGCACGGCCACAGGTGCAGGAACCCCGGTTACACGGCCACAGATCCAGGAGTCCCTGTTGCACGGCCACAGGTGCAGGAACCCCGGTTACACGGCCACAGGTGCAGGAGTCCCGGTTACACGGCCACAGGTGCAGGAGTCCCGGTTACACGGCCACAGATCCAGGAGTCCCTGTTGCACGGCATCAGGTGCAGGAACCCCGGTTACACGGCCACAGATCCAGTAACCCCAGTTACACGGCCACAGGTGCAGGAACCCCGGTTACACGGCCACAGATCCAGGAGTCCCGGTTACACGGCCACAGGTACAGGAGCCCCGGTTACACGACAGTTGTGCAGGAGTCCGGGTTACACGGCCACAGATCCAGGAGTCCCTGTTGCACGGCCACAGGTGCAGGAACCCCGATTACACGGCCACAGATCCAGGAGTCCCTGTTGCACGGCCACAGGTGCAGGAGCCCCGGTTACACGGCCACAGGTGCAGGAACCCCTGTTGCACGGCCACAGGTGCAGGAACCCCGGTTACACGGCCACAGATCCAGGAGTCCCTGTTGCACGTCCACAGGTGCAGGAACCCCGGCTACACGGCCACAGATCCAGGAGTCCCTGTTGCACATCCACAGGTGCAGGAACCCCGGTTACACGGCCACAGATCCAGGAGTCCCTGTTGCACGGCCACAGGTGCAGGAGCCCCGGTTACACGGCCACAGGTGCAGGAACCCCGGTTACACAGCCACAGATCCAGGAGTCCCTGTTGCACGGCCACAGGTGCAGGAACCCCGGTTACACGGCCACAGATCCAGGAGTCCCTGTTGCACGGCCACAGGTGCAGGAACCCCGGTTACACGGCCACAGATCCAGGAGTCCCTGTTGCACGGCCACAGGTGCAGGAACCCCGGTTACACGGCCACAGATCCAGGAGTCCCTGTTGCACGGCCACAGGTGCAGGAATCCCGGTTAAACGGCCACAGAGCTAGGAATCCCAGTTACCCGGCCACTAATATATAGTAAAACTTACCTGAACCTACTCCTGAATTTTGCCGGTTAAGAGAGATTTCTGGATATTTAGGTGCTGGTTAAAAGAGAGTTTCCTGTATATAAATTAATATCTTTTTTTATTCTATTGTGATGAAAACTGCCTTTGTTTTTCCCCACTTGCTCCCAACACCTCTGTGCACACCTGGTTCTTGCAGATCCCCAGCGTGATCTCGCGATTCTATTCATTTTACTCCCATGGGCTTTCCAGAAAGGTGGAAGCAATCTTGCACCTGGCCCTAAGGTGCCTACTTTATTGTGAGGATTACTGACTTAAGTTGCCACCGTAGCTCGTCTACACTTGCGGTTTTGCAGGAGCCTAGTTCTCAAAATAAAGCTGGGCAGCTGAAAAACAGACTTCTCCGAGGGCACCAATCGGGACAAGCAATAGGGCAAATGCTGCTGTAAAACCAGGACATTGTGACACAGACCGGAAACAGGAAGGATGTTTCTCAAACTGGGAGAGTCCCCAACATTCCTTCTGCGTATAGTGTGTGGCCGTACAGTTATATCACTGAGCATTTTCCCAGGATTCGGCACACCAAAGAGACAGGGCCCTGGCCGCCGTATTTATTCTTCATGTCCTGTCTTTTTATCCAGTCGGTGACCAGTGAGAGTTTAAAACTCAGCCGTGTTACTGTGCATACTGTAGCAATGTCTGCTTTCCATTCCTTTTTGAGAGCGAGTTCCCATCAAGAGAACTTCCTGAAGGGTTTCTCAAAGGATGGTCGTGTTTTTCCTGTATTGATTTTTAATATAGCAATACATTTACCAACTGTTGGAGAAGCTCCTCTGCCCCGCAAGGTTTTTTTTAATGAAATAAATCCATTAAGTCTCTAATCTACATCTCTCTCACAAATTTGATTTTTCCTTTTTTACTCGCATTTTCTATTCAAATGAAGCTCCTCACCTGGAAAATTGCCAGGAGCAATTGTAAACTACATTCCTATCACTAATTCATGTCAGTTTATATCTATTCAAGTTAAATTTATGCCGAGGAGAGATCCGAAATCTTGAAAGGAAAAGGAACACCTTTAGCCACATTTTCTACTCTTGGGAGCTTGCTTGTGGCATACCAGAGACCGACGACTGGACCCAGATCATGTCTGGGTCCCTGGTGCTTATTTTGACTTGCAGTGCTAATCAAATGTCTATGGGGTTTTTTTGGTGAGAAATGAGGTAGAGCTGGAATGTTTTTTTAAACAAATATATTCTGGGTGGCAAGAGGTGATTAACCAAAAAAAACAGACTAGGAGGCCTCGAAGCAGGGAGGGGGGGTGAAATTGTTACAAAAAAGTTGACATTTAACTAAAAAAAAAAGTTAAGAAATTTAAATATTTCAAATTTTTTACCTGTCGCTTGCCTTGCGCAGTAGAAATCCAAGATGACACAGAGTCATTCAGTTTAAAAAGAAATCTGGAAATTAGAAGGTGGTAACATTAAAAGTGACCATGAAGCTGTCGGATTGTCTTAAAAATGCAACTGGTTCACTAATGTCCTTTAGGGAAGGAAAGCTGCCATCCTTACCCGGTCTGGCCTATATGTGACTCCAGTGCCACACCATCGTGGTCGACTCTCAACTGCCCTCTGAAGCAGTCTGGCAAACCCCTCAACAACAACTTGCATTTATCTGGCGCCTGTAACCTCCCAAGAGGCTTCACAGGAACGTTATCAGACAAAAATTGACCTGAGCCACACCGAGAGATATTAGGACTGGTGAGCAAAAAGCTTGGTCAAAGGAGTTAGGTTTTAAGAAGCGTCTTAAAGGAAAGAGAGGGGCGGAGCGGTTTAGGGAGGGAATTCTAGAGCTCGAGACCTAGTCAGCTGAAGGCACGGCCGCCAATGATGGGGTGATGAAAATCCGGGATACACATGAGGCCAGAAATGGAGGCATGCAGAGGGTTGTAGGGCTGGAGGATGCACTCAGTTGTAGACAACTGTTAACAGGGGTTCAAGAAGGCGGCCCACCACCGCCACCTCAGGGCAAACGAGCAATTGGCAATAAATGCTGCCCTTGCCAGCGACGCCCACATTCCGAGTGATTTTTTTAAAAAGTCCCAGGCCAAGAGTCGGAGCTGAGAATATGAAAAAAGTGCTACATAGCAGCACCTTGTGGCCAGAATATGGAAATGCAGGCAAACATCAAACCTCGTTTTTATATAAGAAAGCAAGCAAACCTTTTAATAGAGGAATTACACAGGGGTTTTGTGACTGGCAAAAACATTGCCCAAAGTTTTACCGAAGTGCACTAGGCAGGGAAAGCCCCATCATAATGCTACCTATAAGCATCGCAGACACCATTAACATTGAAAAGGGGAAAATTTCACTATCGATTTATTAAAAAAAAAAATTGCAAGTAGTCTAACATTTAATAATTCAAAGGGAAAGGCCCCAAAGCGTAATCAAATAAAGTATCTGCTCATAAATTGAAATTTGCATTCTACTTGTTTGTATACATACAGTACATTATTAGCGTTCTCTCGGAGCCAGTTTTTCAGGGGCCAAGAAACATTACCAAAGGATCACTCGAGGGCAGGAAACGTGGCAGCTTTATCAAAGTTGAATTTCAACTTTTGAATTGCATTGGAATGAACAGACTTCAAGGCTTTGACATTTTTACAGAGCCAAGAAAAATTACATTGGTGAATATTATGACGATAGCGTTAAAACGAACAGGTGTGGAATGAGAAGGCAGTTTGGTCCATCAAGCATGCTCCTTCTGTACATTCTGCAATCTACCCCACCAGTAAGCTCCTGAGAGACAGAGTTCTGTCTAGATCCTTGATGTCTCCCTTTTTCAATGATGATTTTGGATTTGTACAAAATCAGTCCAGGAATTAACTGAAAACTTCTGCCAGAAATTCAGATAGATTTCTCATTGAGCTAGGCAGCATGACAGAGCATTATATTTACTTGGGCACACTACTTTCTGTTTCTATAATTCTATTGTCCTAATGTAATATTGGCTCAATTATTCTTTCAACAGGTGTGCTTGGTGTATAAGTTTGTACAAGATGGTATTTATCCAGTGTGACTTTTTTGGAAATACAGGGGTGAGAAGGCAATAATCTCTTTGGTCCAGTAGACATCATTTAAATGAGAAATGCTCATGAGTAAAATGGTTAAATGAAATCTTAATGTACCAAAAAGGTTGCTATTGATTCCTTTGTGAATAAATTGCTTAGCTGTATCGCTCTAACACGAGTAAATGAATAGAATTCCTGCAGTAATTCGCCATACATCTATGGAATGTTTTAACGTGACAAAGCATTGTATGTGCTGTTAATAAAACGCTGCTTTATGCACCTCATTTATGCCTGTGATCCTCAGACTTGACATTTCCAATGCCCTCCACCAGTTTCCAAAACTGCACCCGATATAAGCTTCAATTCATTCGGAATTCTGCCACCCGCATCCCATCTCGCAGAAAGTCCTCCTCACCTGTTGTCCCCTTTCCTGCCGACTCTCTCTGGTTCCCATTCTTCCGCACGTACACAAATCCTTTCACAACTTCACCCACAATGCCTTCCAGCCTTGTATCCTTTCTTTCATGGCCCAGCCTTCCCTCTCTAGTTCACGGTGTACTTCCTCCTTACACTTCAATTATCACTGGCAGAGTCTTCAGTCAACTCGCCCCCACATTCTGGAACACGCTCTCCACCTAACAAAAGCCTCCTTAAAACCTACCTCTTTGACCATGTCTTATCCCCTAACTTTTTCCTCCTCCTCCTGCTTGGGTTAGACCCTGGAACGGTGAGGCACTCCAGTATAGTTTGTTACCTTACAGATGCTGTAAAAATGAATAATGTTTATGCTGTTGCTGTCGCCAGTGGGGACATGCATGCAAAAGGGGAAAAAAAGGCTGAATCTGGTTGATGGAAATCTGAACTGAACAGACCAAAAATTGCAGCGTCTTGCTGCTTAAGCAATTTGGATGACTTGACGGCAGAGCTGAGGAATTGAGAAGTAAGGAGCAACTTGTGCAGGGATGTCGGAACCATGCAACCACTGAATAAAAGTGAAAAAGATAATACATTTGTCTGTTCAGGACTCTCGACTGCCCTGGTTTTAACATGTCCAAGCTTCCATTATGTTCAGAATAAGATCAGGTGATGCATTTAAAAGCAAAGAAGCTTGCTGAAGCTCTTGGAAAAAGAAGACGTTGATCTTAACCATGGTTGGCTGTCCAGATTCGAGCAGACAGACAGCGTGTCATTGTGTTTAAAGATGCACACAGCACAATGAAAGAGGCTGATGAGTGGATGTGCACTCTTATGCCCCAGCCACATGCACAACTAACAAACATTGCATCTTCTGGAATTATATCCGATTAAATATTTATCTTCAAAGATGAAAAACATTGGAATTAAGAAAACAGATGAAAGTCTTGATGTTCTGCGCTAATATTGGTGGTGGTAGCAGAATGACGCTCATGGTTTTTTTTTGTGGGGTCAACATTTCCTGTCATATTGGGGAAAATTGATGTGTGGATGGCTGCTAGTGTTCATTCTGTCTAAGTGGTTTAGTTTGTGAAATGGTAGAAAAATGGAAGATTGCATTGATCATGGGACAGTTTTCAATGCCCATCCTCGTATCAACCAACTTAAGCAATAAATAGCTGATTTACCAGCCGCAACGTCACTGATCCACGTCATTGAATGGCGCTATTGTTTGCAGCTTTCCTCCCTTCACCTTCCTGAAGATGTTGACTTCTTCCTGGAGTGCATTTCCATGGGTGCCAGGTACCCCCTCATACCTCGCCTAAGTGGTCACTATTTATGAGCAAGCCTAGTGTGTCGGCTTGGCTTAGTAACTAATGCTCTTGGCTCTGACAGTTATGGTTTCGAGCCCTATTACGGAATTGAGCACATGTTCTAGATTGGCGCTTCAGTGCAGTATTGAGGGAGTGCTGCACTGTTGGATGTGCCACCTGCCTACTCCAGTGGATGGAAAAAGATCTTGCGGCACTATTTGAAGAGGAGCTGGGAGTTCTCCCGTTGCCATGGCCAAGTTTCCTCCCTCGACCAACAGGAGCAAGCAAAATTGTCAGATCGTTTGCTGTGCGTAAATTACTTGCTATTTTTGCCTACTTAACGGGATTGCACATCAAAATAAGAAGTGCTTTGGGCAGTCCTGAGGACGTGATGAAGTGCTAATATAAATGCAAATGCTTTTTTCTTAACTACAGACCAGGGATCAAACCAAGGCTTTAAGTCTCAGTTACTAACTGGATATGGCCCGAGCCATTCGAGAACTACTTATCTGAAACTTTGAGACTATACGGGTACTAACCACGTGCGAAAATCAGGTTTTTTTCTTTGCAATGCAAGTTCTGCCACTAGAAAGGACATTGCGAAGAAATATCCGAATATGTTGGACCAGATATGAATTGGGCCAGTTTTGAACTGATGAATCAAAGTGTGGAGATGCCGGTGTTGGACTGGGGTGGACAAATGTAAGAAGTCACACAACACCCGGTTATAGTCCAACAGTTTTATTTGAAATCACAAGCTTTCGGAGCGCTGCTCCTTCGTCAGGTGAAGTGGAGAGATGCATAAAAACACAGCTTTTGTAGTCAGAGAATAATGCCAGATGATTACAGATAATGTTTCTAACTGCCATTTATCACACCTCGGCAGAGAGATAATCACAGCAATCAAAGGTGTGAATGGTGTCCAAACAGGTCAGTCAGGAAAACATTACATCAAAGAACAATGAGGTGGGGTTACAAGGGGTAAAATGTTGCAGATGCTGGGGTCTGTATGAAAAACAAAAAACAGACAAAAAACATTTTCTTTGCTGGAAATCACAGCAGGTCTGGCCGCATCTGTGTAGAGAGAACAAGCCAACGACGACTCGAGTCTGGATGACCCTACGTCAGGTGGGGTTACATGTAGCGTGACATGAACCCAAGATCCCAGTTGAGGCCGTCCTCATGAGTGCGGAACTTGGCTATCCGTTTCTGCTCTACGATTTTGCGTTGTCGTGTGTCTCAAAGGCCGCCTTGGAGAATGCTTACCCGAAGATCGGAGGCTGAATGTCCTTGACTGCTGAAGTTGAATCAAAGGTGCATTGAATCTTTGACAATTGGCCACATCCAGTCCTGCTGCCCAAATTTCCCTGCTTCAGTCAGTTGTCCATCCTCAAGCTGACCATGCTGAGTTCTTGGGCAAGGTCCAGTTTGGCCGTGGTTCGGACTGGATGTTGAACTCTGGTCTCCCAACAACCAAGCCAATAATCCAGTGGTGTAGCTACTGGGCTGTCTCTCTTGTGTATTCCATTTTCTTTGTTCATAGTGAATGTTTTGAGTTTGACTGATGTGAAGGGTAGCCGTACTAGAGAATGGAATATCATCAGAATCAAGCACTGCAGGCGGTACATACATAGAGCTCCCTGTACTCTGCTCTCGTCAAGCTGTAATGGTGGATCTATAGAAAACCTCAGTAAGCTCACAGTCACAGTACTGTGAAGTTTTGGCTCCAAACTCTAGGAAGGATATTGAGGCAATGGAAATGATACAGCACAGGTTCATTAGGATGCTGCCTGCCATGAATAAATAACAAATATGAAGACTCTCAGATTGGGCAGTTTTTGTTCGAGCGGAAAAGATTACGAAGTGACGTGATAAAGGTTTTCAAAGTTGTGAATGGATGGGACGGGGGAAAAATAATGAGTAACAAACATCTCCTGCAGACTTTGAGATATTTAAAGGTTGGGAGGGGGGGAGGATGTTACTTAAAACTGAAAGTACTTTCCTCCCCCAGTCGAACTTCCTTTACTTCTAATTTCCATTTTTGAATTTTGTGCACACACCCAGGAGGTGATTTTTGAAGGGAAAGTAATCAGAACTGTACCATCATCGACAACCTGTAAATCACAAATTATATAGTGAAGAATATTTTGCATAGCCTAAGGTTGCCAGCACTTTCAGCAAAGTTAATTTTTCTGCGATTTAATTAATCTACAGAAAAATGTGTAGCCCCAGAGTACAGTAGCCTATTGGATATGGTGCTTGACTAGCATCCCAAAGCTCGTGTGTTCAATCTGGCCGTGGCAAATTGTGAAATTTGGTAACCTGTGGGCTGGCACCAGAAAAAGAACCATGAAAGCTCCTGGATTGTTGTACAAACCCGACAAGTTCACAAATATCCTTCAGGGAAGGGAGCCTGTTGCCACTACCCGGTCTGGCCCTGCGTGTGACTCCAGTCCCTCATTACACGGTTGACTCTTAATGCCTTTTGAAAGTAGCTTAGAAAACCACTCAGTTGTAAACCATCTCTCTAATGTTCAGTAATAAGAATTTCCTATCTAACACCGTTACGGGAGCACCATAACTCTGAGGATTGCAGCAATTCAAAGAGAAGGCTCAACATCACATTCTCGAGGCAACGACAGATGAGCTGACATTCCGATATCAAATTTAAAAAAAACACAATTGCCGTGATCCAGCACTTGTAACCTCATACAACACAATGCAAATAACTGCAGCTGTTTGCACCCCTTAGAGTAAGCAAGTAAATTAACACCCCGGAGTCAACAAAAGCAAATTCAAATTTATTACTTGCTTTCAGCATCATTGCCACCCCGTATCGTTTTATACCTGTGACCTACAGCTCCGATTCTGTTGCTGCGATTTTACATTAGAGACCGTTGTATGTTGACAGTTTGATCTTGAAACAAAGACGGTGAATTTAAACATACAGCGACCCTGGCCTACATAATTATCACTAGGTTTGATTGAAAATGTCCTGATATGCCGTAAGTACATTAGAGATGTATATTGATTTTAAACCAAATGTCTACAATTATTTATGTTGAAACTATAATGTCGGCAGTGTTTGCTAACTGGGCTCAAACTGGAAATAGTCGGTTCTGAATCATATGGATTTTAACTTGGTAGTTTTAACATAGAAACATAGAAGATAGGAGCAGGAGTAGGCCATTCGGCCCCTCGGGCCTGCTCCGCCATTCAATGAGATCATGGCTGATCATCCAAATTCAGTACCCTGTCCCTGCCTTCTCCCCATATCCCTTGATCCCTTTAGCCTTAAGAAATATATCCAACTCCTCCTTTAATATATTTAATGAACTGGCCTCCACTGCCCTCTGGCAGAGAATTCCACAGGTTCACCACTCTCTGGGTGAAGAAACTCCTCATTTCAGTCCTAAATGGCTTACCCCTTATCCTTAGACTATGACCCCTGGTTCTGGACTCCCCGGCCATCGGAAACATCCTTCCTGCATCTAGTCTGTCCAGGCCTGACAGAATTTTATAGGTTTCGATGAGATCCCCTCTCAATCTTCTAAACTCCAGTGAGTATAAGCCCAATCGACACAATCTCTCCTCATACGTCATTCTTGCCATCCCAGGTATCAGCCTGGTGAATCTTCGCTGCACTCCCTCCATGGCAAGAACGTCCTTCCTCAGATAAGGCGACCAAAACTGCACACAATACTCAAGGTGCGGTCTCACCAAGGCCCTGTACAACTGTAGCAAGACATCCTTGTTCCTGTACTCGAACCCTCTTGCTACGAAGGCCAACATACTATTTGCCTTCTTAACCGCCTGCTGCACCTGCATGCTTACCTTCAGCGACTGGTGCACAAGAACACCCAGGTCTCTTTGCACTTCCCCTTCTCCCAATCTATTGCCATTCAAATAATAGTCTGCCTTCCTGTTTTTGCCACCAAAGTGGATAACCTCACATTTATCCACATTATAGTGCATTTGCCATGTTTCTGCCCAATCACCCAACCTGTCCAAATCGTACTGGAGTTTCACGACATCCTCCTCACAGCACACACACCCACCCAGCTTTGTGTCGTCTGCAAATTTGGAGATACTACATCCAATTCCCTCGTCCAGATCATTAATATATATTGTGAACAGCTGGGGTCCTAGGACCGATCCTTGCGGTACCCCACTAGTCACTGCCTGCCACTTGGAAAATGACCCGTTTATTCCAACTCTTTGTTTTCTATCCGCCAACCAGTTCTCTATCCAAGTCAGTACCTTGCCCCCAATCCCATGTGCCTTAATTTTGCACGCTAATCTCTTAAGCGGGACCTTATCGAAAGCCTTCTGAAAGTCCAAATATATCACATCCACTGGTTCTCCCTTATCTATTTTACCAGTTACATCCTCAAAAAATTCCAGTAGGTTAGTCAAGCACGATTTCCTTTTTGTAAATCCATGTTGACTTTGTCCGATCCCGTCACTGCTTTCCAAGTGCTCTCAAAGTACAGTTAATTTTACTGAGATTCTTTTATTTTTTTTAAATAGTTGATTATAGGGTTTCACAAAGTTCTCTGCATATGCTGAATGCTAGGAAACTACTTTGGAACATCACTCTAATGGGCAGGTCTAAATCAGCTGGATGTTTTTTGATTGTACTGTCAAAAGTAACCAAATGGTGTGTAGTTTAATTACCTGACCTGTTGAGTCTGCTAGATGAGTCTCATCTCACAGTTCTTTTACCACTGCACAATAGAGAGCATCCTGACGAACTGTATCACAGTGTGGTATGGAAGCTGTAGCTCCGACGTCGGAAAGCCCTGCAGCGGGTAGTCAAAACTGCCCAACGCATACCCGGCTACCGACCATAGAGAACATCTACCAGAAACGCTGTTTACGGAGGTCACGGTCCATCATCAAAGACCCTACCCACCCCAGCCACAGTTTGTTCGCCCCCCTGCCATCTGGGAGACGCTACAGATGCATTCGCACCCGAACGACCAGATTTAGGAACAGCTTCTTTCCCAGGGCTGTCATCCTACTGAACTCTACAAATAAACTCTAAAGCCTGCGCATCTGCCAATGCACTTTATTATGGTTATGTATTACAAGCCAAATGAATGTTGAATGTTAAATGTCTTAATCAAAATGTACACTCTCGGGAGCCGCAAGCCTACATTTCGTTGTACTGCACTTGTGCACTAACAATGACAATAAAGTAGTTTATTATTATTATTATTATTTCTTTCTTTTTCTTCCTTTTCAGGAGTTCTGAGATGGATACCAGTGAAGAGCTTCCAAAAAAAGTCTTCAAGGCCAGAAAAACAATGCGCGCAAGTGACCGACAACAGCTAGAGGCTATCTATAAAAGCAGAGACGAGCTTTTAAAAACAAATGAAGAGACCAAAACTAAACTGTGTAATGGTAGACATGAAAACGGAGATTCTGACGGCAAAGCCTCACTAAATACTAACTGCATGGATAATACAGACATTGATAGCATTAATGATGTGAGGCTGGGCCCAGAGGAACTGCAAGGCAACCCTATTGATGAACTTAGTAAGACACAAACACCTGAACTAAGCTTTGCTGAAAAATGTCTAAATGAAGATAAGGACTTAAGCCCACAAGATGAAAAAATGGACTCGACACCCCCAGTTGCTGAAGATGAACAGATTTCCACTGGGAGTGCGGGAAACCAAGTTTTGGTAGACGCTGAGAGCAAAGGAGATGACGCTGTGGAACCAGAGTCTGTCGAGTTGAAGCAGGATTCTTTAATTGCAGATAAATCATGTACTGATTCCCAGAGCCTTTCAGAAGAGGAAAAACCTCCTTCTGTTGGTGACAGCAGGAGTCAGGAAGTACCAGATGAAAGTAGCCTTAAGTTACAGTCTTCCTCTTCCTCTGTGAGAGAAAAGGAAGACCATGAAAGATCATTGGACATTAGTGAAGAGGCAATTACAAGTAGCATAGAATCTGTGCAGGAGAAAAATGATTGTGAAAGCTCTAAGATGGAGTGTGCAGAGACTGAAAGTGAGATTGCAACAAAAGACAAATTAAGTGAGAACAAATCGGGTGGGAAGAGCCAACTGGAAATAGAAGAAATAATCCCTATTTTGGAGAAATTGGCCCCAGAGAAAGACAATGAATTATCCAGTATGCAAGACATTGTTCCTGCAGTGGATTCCCCGTCACCAAAGGACAGTCCATTGAAAGACATGCAGGACGAGCAGATGGACACCTCTCCAAGCAGTTCTCCAAAAGAGGAGTGCAATGGCAACTTGCCAGAGGAGGCATTCCTCGTCTTATCAGACGAGGATGAGCCACTAATTGAGAATCAAACAGAAAGTGAAGAGCTGGTACCAAAAAATGATAGTCCAGGTATGCTTGTTTGGTGTCGGCCATGTGTCTTCCTGCTCAAAATATTCTGGATGTAATTTGATGCTAAATTTCAAGGGACTGGTTGCCCTTTCGCTTATGAGTCCTGCCTTCACCCAGTTATAAATGTCCTATGTTTTTAAAAAAAAAAAAAAAAAATTAATTTTAATTGGACGGTTTCAGTCCGGTTTTGAGTGGCTATGACTCGCTCATAATTTGGTGACAAGGATGGCTAGCATGTAAAAGTGGGAATTTAACATTGCAGGTGTGGGTATTCTGTGAGATTGTATATTGTCGGCACAGAGTAGAGAAAGTTTTACTCTCTAGCTGATGTGGTATGAATGGTCTAGGGGTGAAAAAAGAGAACATAACTGCATTTCTCAGCATGGAAATACCTTCCTTTTAAGTTTTTAAAATAATTGATACCAAGTGTGTGTGTGTGAGAGCGACCGCAACTTGCATTGGTGTAGCGCCTTTAATTAGAAAAATGTCTGAAGGTGCTTCATAGAGGCATAATCAGATTTTGAAAATGGACACTGAGCCAAAGGAGAAGGTGTTTGGAGCGGTGATCAAAAGCTTGTTCGGAGGTGGGTTTTAAGGAGGGCCTTAAAGGAGATGGAGGGGTTTAGGAAGGGTGTTTCCAGAGTGTGGGGCCCAGCTGGCTGAAGGCAGGCCTCCAATGGGTGAAGGGAAGGAAAGATTGTCAAGAGGACAGCCATGTATAAAACTGAGTCGTTTCATAGACTAAATGTGATTGTTAACTTTTTGCTAAGAATTAAACATAGAACTGTTAAATGCACATGTTTGTAGTAGACTACAAATGCTGTTAGGCGGAGGAAGGAGAACATGGGGATCAGTGATACTATTGCCCACAGCACAAAGCATGTTTATCAGTTGATATTGCTCTCCCCGGCTATATCGAACGCCTTGTTTTGGTCAGCTGTTCCTTACCTGCCATTAGCAGCACGATGCTGTGTCTCATTGTGGGGACAAAGAGTTCTTTTTCATTGTTTTATCAGTGCCGTGTTTTTAACTTGGTTGATCCTTGTAACTTTGGTATCGGTCCAATGGGGTTTACCTCGCCATGGTTCACTCTTCGGTCTGTAGTCAAAACCAACTCCCAGTTTTAAGATATGCATCTGAATCCTTCCCAATAAGTAAGAAGCACAATGCATCTCTTCCATCATCGCACAACCATTATATGGAGTATAAAAAGCGAACCCTCTGTCTCGGCAATTAAATGCATTGCTTGGTGTGGGTCTGGGTTAAGGAGGGAAAGATCAGCCAACCGCGCCATGCAGCTATCTAGTCCTTGCTGGTAAGTACACATGAGGACAGAATTAGCCTCGCTGTGATCAACTCAAGGGTGAGTAGTTTGTCGATGGCTGCTGTTGCTGTTCTGGAATACTGGCTGGCCACTTAGACAAGATAACGTGGGACTGCTTGTAGCTGTGAAACCGCATCCCAACATGATTCACTTTCTTTGGGGGTGTGGGGCGCGGGGGCTGCGGGCGAGGCAGGAGCGTGAAAAACAATATAAAGTTATGGAATGGGAAAAGGAGAGTTTGCCCATCAAGTTCCACTCCTCCCACAGACAACGTACAATCCTACTTCATGACGGAATACAACTCGTTGATGGAACCTAAAAGCAGACATTGAGAAAAGGGTCATCGAATGTGAAGGCTCTTTCAAATTCTGGCTAATGACTTGAAGACTGGTTCATTGGCTGGCAGGCAATCCTGGCTGCAAAGCTGTGACCAAGCTCAGTTCTTCAGCTGCAGAGACATTTTGGTTCCTTGCCTCCATAGAGGTACACTTGAGCTCTGTAAATGAGATGGAGAAAATCAAGCCTACGGGTGCAGGTGTCCCGACTGAATATCACTCAGCGCCTGTTGCTGTGACTGGTGAGAATGTGTGCTGACTGTGGTGCACGTGACTTTCTCCAGAATTGGTCACAAGGCTGCTCAACTTTCAAACTTAGCAACTGTTCCAGCACGGGTCTGCCCAATTTTCACCAAGTTTTACTATTCTCACTGGCACACAGTTATCAACACCATCCAAAGCAGTCATTTGGGTTCAGCCTGGGTACCGATCCAGGTCAGTATCAGCACACAGGAACAACGATGGGCTGCGATGGCTCCTATTGAGGGCATGGCCCTCCTTGCAAGAGGAGGACCTTTTTCAGCTGTTGAGTTTGACTCGGCTTATTGATAGCTTTTTTATTTAAAGATGGTTTTGCAGTTGCAGCTCCAGCCCAGGCGATGCAGACTCTGGCTTCTGCCACTGCCAGAGCAGTTCCAGTATTTCCCAATACTGCTGTGTTCTCGGCTCTGTCTGAATTCTGAGGTCAGTAGCTGTTTTGCCAAACTCCAAGAAAACTTCCCTCACCTTGGGGAGGAGCTTTGTCATTCAACGTTTTCCTCAGGCAAAACCTTGGGTTTCATTTGACCATTCCACGAGTGGAGAAGCATTCATTTGACTCTACACGCTTTTAAATCCAGTCTATAAATTGCCTCCCAATAAATAAGGACCCTGGATTCCAGTAAAGATTCTGGAGAAGACTCCAGGTCAGGCATTGCCAAGCTCTATTAGAGCTATTCGTATCGGCAGAGGCAACAAACATCAGTCTCCGATAACCATGTATACGATGACACTGACTTGGTATATTGGATTTGTTCTGTTTTAACCTGTATTCAGCTGTTTTTATGTGACCTGACTGAGTTTACATAGATAATAAAGAACAGCTGGGATGAAGGTTGTTACAAGTTTGGGTTCTGCGTTCAATATTCTCTCCGGTACAGAAGTGCTGGTCACACCCACAAGTGGTCTGAGTGTCTTGTGCTTGGGGGCTCTGCCAATGCTGCCTGATACAATAGTGTATAGAGAGTCGGGACCCCCCTCCTTTGTGATCCAAACTAGATGTTGTCTTTTGCACAGGCCCCCCTTCATGTGCTTCTCCAGTCTTTTCGTAAGTGTACTGAGAAATACTTGGTGAAACAAGATCAAATATAAACCATTAAGCTGCTTTGTTTCAACAACTGCAGGTGAACATAGATTCGCAGTCAAAGTAAATTCTACTTGGTTAACTCAATCTCACTTCAGTCCTCAAAAAGGTGAAAAATAATCAACTACACTGCCCCTTTTGTGGTCAAGCTGACTGACAAATTTTTGCTTGCCACCTTCTCCAGACAAGGTTCTAATTCCAAGACCTGACCTTTTTTATTAGTTTTTTATGGGATGTGGGCATCACTGGCAAGGCCAGCATTTATTGCCCATCCCTAGTTGCCCTTGAGAAGGTGGTGGTGAGCCGCCGCCTTGAACCACTGCAGTCCGTGTGAAGAAGGTACTCCCACAGTGCTGTGAGGGAGGGAGTTCCAGGATTTTGACCCAGCGACGATGAAGGAATGGCGATATACTTCTAAGTCAGGATGGTGTGTGACTTGGAGGGGATCTTGGAGGCGGTGGTGTTCCCATGCGCCTGCTGCCCTTGTCCTTCTAGGTAGAAGAGGTCGCGGGTTTCAGAGGTGCTGCCGAAGAAGCCTTGGCGAGTTGCTGCAGTGCATCTTGTAGATGGTACACACTGCAGTCACGGTACGCCGGTGGTGGAGGGAGTGAATGTTTAAGGTGGTAGATGGGGTGCCAATCAAGCGGGCTGCTTTGTCCTGGATGGTGTTGAGCTTCTTGAGTGTTGTTGGAGCTGCACTCATCCAGGCAAGTGGAGAGTATTCCATCACACTCCTGACTTGTGCCTTGTAGATGGTGGAAAGGCTTTGGGGAGTCTGGAGGTGAGACACTCGCCTCTGACCTGCTCTTGTTGCCACAGTATTTATGTGGCTGGTCAATGGTGACCCCCCCCCGGATGTTGATGGTGGGGGATTCGGCGATGGTAATGCCATTGAATGTCAAGGGGCGATGGTTAGACTCTTGAAGATAGCCATTGCTTGGCACTTCTGTGGCGCGAATGTTACCTGTCACTTATCAGCCCAAGCCTGAACGCTGTCCAGGTCTTGTTGCATGTGGGCATGGACTGCTTCATTATCTGAGGAGTTGTGAATGGCGCTGAACACTGCAGTCATCAGCGAACATCCCCATTTCTGACCTTGTGTTGGAGAGAAGGAAGGTCATTGATGAAGCAGCTGAAGATGGTTGGGCCTAGGACACTACCCTGAAGAACTCCTGCAGCGATGTCCTGGGCTGTGACGATTGACCTTCAACCACCACAACTATCTTCCTTTGTGCTAGGTATGACTCCAGCCAATGGAGCGTTTCTCCACCCCCCCCCCCCCCCCCCCCGATTCCCACTGACTTCAGTTTTACTAGGGCTCCTTGATGCCACACTCTCTCAAATGTTGCCTTGATGTCAAGGGCAGTCACTCTCACCTCACCTCTGGAATTCAGCTCCTTTGTCCATGTTATGATATGTTGGCCTTCCTAGCTAGAGGATTTGAGTACAGGAGCAAGGATGTCTTGATGCAGTTGTACAGGGCCTTGGTGAGACCACACCTTGAGTATTGTGTGCAGTTTTGGTCGCCTTATCTGAGGAAGGATGTTCTTGCCATGGAGAGAGTGCAGATTAACCAGACTGATACCTGGGATGGCAGGAATGACGTATGAGGAGAGATTGGGTCGATTAGGCTTATATTCGCGAGAGTTTAGAAGAATGAGAGGAGATCTCATTGAAACTTATAAAATTCTAACAAGACTGGACAGACTAGATGCAGGAAGGATGTTCCTGATGGCGGGGGAGTCCAGAACCAGGGGTCACAGTCTAAAGATAAGGGGTAAGCCATTTAGGACTGAGATGAGGAGGAATTTCTTCACCCAGAGAGTGGTGAACCTGTGGAATTCTCTACCACAGAAGGCAGTTGAGGCCAATTCATTAAATGTATTCAAGAAGGAGTTAGATATATTTCTTGAGGCTAAAGGGATCAAGGGATATGAGGAGAAAGCAGGAACAGGGTAATGAATTTGGATGATCAGCCATGATCTCATTAAATGGCGGAGCAGGCTCGAGGGGCCGAATGGCCTACTCCTGCTCCTATCTTCTATGCTTCTATGTTTGGACCAAGGTTGTAATGAGGTCGGGAGCCGAGTGGTCTTGGTGGAACCGAAACTGGGCATCAGTGAGCAGGTTATTGGTGAGTAAGTGCCACTTGATAGCACTGTCGATGACTCCTTCCATCACTTTGCTGATGATTGAGAGTAGACTGAAGGGGTGGTAATTGGCCAGGTTGGATTTGTCCTGCTTTTTGTGGACAAGATATACCTGGGCAGTTTTCCACATTGTCGGATAGATGCCAGTGTTGTAGCTGTACTGGAACAGCTTGGCTAGAGGTGTGGCTAGTTCTGGAACACAAGTCTTCAGCAGGATAACCGGGATGTTGTCAGGGCCCGTAGCCTTTGCTGTATCCAGTGCACTCAGCAGTTTCTTGATATCACGTGGAGTGAATCGAATTGGCTGAAGACTGACTTCTGTGATGGTGGGGACCTCCGGAGTAGGCCGATATGGATCATCCACTCGGCACTTCTGGCTGAAGATGGTTGCAAACGCTTCAGCCTTGTCTTTTGAACTCACTTAGTTCTGCATGCGTAGCTTCCAACTCCAAGCCAAGAGTTGTGTCTTGCACTGATTTGTTTTAAACTTAGATGTACCTCTGAACATGAGCTTTCCCTTTTCTTTAATTCTGACACTAGCGAGTCGAGGGGCAGTGTTGCTGACACCTTCCTGTGCATGGATTCACCAGCAGTCCTGTCAATCAAACCGACTGCCCCCTCGCCTAGGAGTATATTCCCTGTTGATACCTTATGTAGTGCCCATCTGTTGGCCACCTGCAACACCTGAAATGACAAATTACTGAATGTCTCTGCTCATCCAACTAATGGGCCTGAGATGAGAGAATAGATCCTTGTTGTATCAGTTTGAAATAGACAGCAAATTGTGACATTCCCTCCCTAACAGCACTTTGGGAGTCCCTTCACCACATGGACTGCACCAGTTCAAGAAGGCGGCTCACCACCACCCTCTCTAGTTCAATTAGGGATTGGTAATAAATGTTGGCCTTGCCAGCGACGACAGATCCCGTTAACAAATTTTTTTTAAATCCCCACACTGGCTTGTTTTGCTTTAATACAGATTGTCAATATCTGCAAGCTGTGACTTTGCATTTTGCAAATTCAATTTATTTTAAACGTAACTCGGTCCCAAAAACCTTTCGATGAAGACGCAAAACCTAAATGTTGTTTGAGAGGTTTGGATACATTTGGAACCATAAAGGTGAAGCTAATAATTTTCAGTTAAATGAACCTCAGTTGTATGTAGCACATAAACCGTATCTTTCCTCATATGGCCGCATGTCAAATACATTGATGTCCAGCTGAACTCTACTATGAGAATTATCACTGGTATGCTTTTATCGACACCCAACACCTTGGCTGCTTGCAAACATCGCCCTACCACACCTACGCCGCAAATATGCAGTCTCCAGCGAATACAACTGCTATACCAGCAAAGACCTGCTGATCCAGGCCGACTTGAACAACCAACCACCAACCCGTCTCGAATCTAGACGGCCATTTTGGATCGTATGCGAAGCCCTTCAGGGATTTTTTTTTTTTTCCCCCTCTGCCTTGATGACCGATGATGAACTGCTTGGAAGATCTGCAACATACTGAATGGATTCCTTAGAGGACCCCACAGTACAACCTGAAGGATCAAACTTTCCTTGCAAACCGTGGACAACCATCAACCGCCTCAGAACCAGTCATGGTAGATGCTGCCACCTTCTCCATAGATGGAAGATTAAAGCATCCCCATCATGCGACTGTGGAGCTCCTCATCAGACCCTGGAGCACATCATTGAACACTGCCTCAGAGGAAATTCACAGGCAGCCTACCAGATATCCACCCTGTTGCACTGGAAGCTTTGGCCTGGATATCTGACTTCGATATTGATATTTAATTGTCCTTTGCTACTACCATACGAAAATACTATCTGTCATGTATTTCGCTTTCTATTCCAGCTGTTTTCTGACCTTTCTACTGTTACTTTGGCTTTATTGCAGTTAACATTAAGTCTGAATTTTCCTCTGTGGCAGATATTGAGGTATTGGCATTCGATATGAGTTGGTTATAATTGGTTAAGCTGGACAGGAACAGGTGGATTTCTTAAACAATAGTGTTTCAGAGGTAGAACACCTACCTCAAAGTAGATGGTGGATTATATGGTGACTCAATAGCTTTATTTGCATTCTGCTTCATAGATTCAGACCACAAAGAGCAAGCAGCTGACACAAGACAAAAGCAAGAACCAAGTAAGTACTTGTTTTCATAGGAAAATGTTGCACAAAATTGATTAAAGATACTATAGTATCTGCATATTTTTACCTATATTCCATTTTCCACCTTTCTCCCTCCCATTGAAACACCCATGCTAGTCACTTCAAACTGTCTCCTTTACTGGTATAACAGTCCAGGCTGCTGTCTTCTGTAGCAATCGTCTATTTTAAACATGTATAAATAGCATTCCTTTAATTAAAGCCCCCATATGTTCTTAAATACAGTGCTGTAGTCAGGGGCAATAATTACACTTTTGGATATTAAGGGAATCAAGGGATATGGGGATAGTGCAGGAAAGTGAAGTTGAGGTAGAAGATCAGCCATGATCTTAGTGAGTGGCAGAGCAGGCTCGAGGGGCCGAATGGCCGACTCCTGCTCTTATTTCTTATGTTTGTGATTTTGATTTGCTGGATTTAAAGGCTTGGGTGAGGTTCAGTGGTCTTAGAGTGATTTAGCACACCTTTAATAGTCCAAAACAGTTTCCTTTTACTGTAAAGGGTTTGCCATAGTTTGAGGAAGGTAATGGTTCGGACATGATGCAGTTTTATGAGCAATTGCAGACATTTAACACGTGGGGGTCGATTTTCGGAGTACACACTGCTAGCATTGTTTCCGAGTAAATTGGGCATTTTCTGGTACTAGTCTAACCAAAGTAACATTCCTTTTGTACTACTACCTATAATTGTGCTTATGAAACAAATAAGATAATCTTAATGAACATTAATGCGGCGACAACTAAATCTCAACTGATACATGCAGCCAACTGTGAAGGATAATTCTGTGTAACCTGCTCATTGAGTAACAATACATAGATTTAAATCGAGCCCTTTTGCAGTCCACAAATTGAATGCCACAGTTGACTGCAAACAGCCTTTATATATGAGCAATACTCCATCAGTACAGTAAACTCTTGTTTAAACGGCACTTAATCATCCAGAATACTTTAATAACCGGCAAAATAGATAACCGGTAATCTTGCCGAATCCATCCAGCACTCGTTTTGCCGAGTCAGAGTCTCCCGCGGTGGCCGAGTTAGTCAGTGGTTTTTATTTTTGTTTGTTAAAAATTGCCTACCTCTGTTATCCAGAATTTTTCATCAACCGGCAGCATCCTGGTCCCGTAGGTGCCGGATAAGAGAGTTTACTGTACACCTCCAAACAAATTACCACCTTTTTAAAAAGTTAGAAATAATTAAGACACAGGTTATATCTGGTTTTTAAATGTGTTACTTTTAAATAGTACTAATGACCTCATTGGGATAGTGGCTTTAAGGAGTACTGACCCCAATTGTAACAGCAAATTGAATTAACATTCAAAGAGTTGGTCATAAATTCACGGGTGATTGTGTGCACCGTACAGCCGACGCTCAATCAGCGGTCCTGCTCTGTGAGTTCCATATCCTTTCTGAGTCAGTATCCGGGTAATGTCTCAATAAAAATATTTCAAAATCCAATCAAATAGAACAAAAAAGTATGTTTACCATAGTTCTTTGCAGTTGCAGTTTCTTTAAAAAAAAAAAAAGTTGTCTTTGGCTCACAAACTCTAATCAAAAATACTTCAAAAAATCCCCCATAAAAATCAAATACTTTGTATTTTAAATCTTTAAAAGGAGAAAATATATTCTCAAATCTTACTACTTTGGAAATTTGTGGTATGTACTAGTTCAGAGACTGGAACTCTGATGAGTAAAGTTGTGCATTAATTTTCAGGAATAAGCATGCAGCAGGTGGGAGAAGAGGTGTTAGTATTTATTGAATGTCAAGTTTGAAAGGTGCTTCTACTTACAGCCAGCAGTTGTCTATTTGTGGAATAACAACAACAGGAAACGCTGGAAAAACTCAGCAGGCCAGGGCAGCATCGGTGGAGAGAGAAACAGTGTTAACGTTTCAGGTCGATGACCTTTCGTCAGAGCTGGGGGGGAAAAGCAGGAAATGGAAAGCAAGTTTGGGGGCTGGGAAAAGGGGGAGGGGGTGAAAGAACAAACAGGAAGGTCAGTGATAGGATAGAAAGCAGGAGCAATGAAGAGACATTGAGACATTAAGAGATATTCAAGGCAGGGGGAGGTGGAAATGGGACAGGTGGAAATTGTCTTATTTGTGGAGTTAGTAGATGTAATTGTAGTTTTGCACTTGTGTGCTATTAATCATGCAAGTGCCATGAACATATTTACTCATTCAGGTGCTGTTGGGGCTTTGAGGGGATTGGACTCATTTACTGGGTGGCAAGCACTGCCTGACAATGTGATTTTTATATGAAAGGTTGGTGGCTTACGTTAATCTTCATGATCTAGAGGTTTTTTTCCTGAAAACCCGACCTTTAAAGCTGATTCTCAACCAGAGCAAACCCTTTATTTAAAAATAGTCGCTCCCATCAAAATGGTAGCTGAAAATATGAATTCGGAGACGGAGTTTCCTTAAACGTGTTGACAATTTAAGGGTAAATATGCGTTTTTTGGGGGAGGGGGTGGAAGAAAGTAAGAGTGATTCTGTTGGTTCTAAGCTCCTGTAGTTGGCAGAAAAATTGAGTTTTTAGGCTTCTTGCATAATATTCCTACACTTACCTATACAGCAGCATTGACTGCACTCCAAGGAAATTCAGGTAAATACACTTTGGGACATTTCTGAGACGCAAGTTGTTAAATAAATGCAAGTTCTGTCTATCTGTCCTTCTATCTTTCTTTCAAACTTTCTGAAATTTTGTGATGCCATCTGTTCTCGAGATGCATGTTTTTAAACTAATGTGTGTCTTATAAATATGTATCCCTATTTTCAGAATCAAAAATGAAATGTTATGGGGTGGGGGGGAAGCTTTATGACTTCACTGATTTTTCTTGATTTGATTAGTAGCTGTCTAATTTTATACATTGTAATTGGGTGTTAACTAGGGTCAGTGAGTCATTGATGCCAAAAAAAAATCAGTTATCTGTAGTGGTCCTATGAAATCTTTGTCGAGCCCAGACACCAACACGATGGGCCAAATGGCCTCCTTCTGTGCCGTAAATTGCGATGATAATGTTACAAACGCGCTTACTTTTGACAGCCATGTTTCTATAGGACATGTAGGGATAGGATGGTGGTGAAACTGAAGACACATTACTATTTTCTTTCTCTTTTTTGGTGCTCATCAGGGTATGAGATGGCGGTGCTGTTGAATGGAACACTTTTCTTCCTTGCACCCAGTGACAGCATTAAGTACTTCCAGGACAGGTATAGTACAGGTTAGGTAATATTTAGTGATACCCTGCCCCAATAATGTGCCTTAATGCCAACTCCTGAAGAACAGCCCCTAACTGCACTAGGATAAAATTACCATTTGCTCTTCCAAGCCCCCCTCCTGGCCTCTAAGAACAACATTGTCCGTTTAGTGCTGAATCAGACAGGTTCGTGCCATCTGTGTGTGGCTCTGAACCATGGCTGCCCAAGCTCAATTCACTAAGAACCGTTAACCTTTGGAAAGCCAGTGTTTTCCTTCCATCTGCTTGGTGTAGATTTGGGCCCAAGTATGGCGAGTTCTGAATTACTGAGGTACAAAGTCCCTGACTTACTGCCCCACGTGTGTGAAGTGCGAAGTGCACATGGCAAAGACATGTAGCAATTTGTGGTTCCCCATTACAATCCCTCCCGTCAAAAGAAAAGGAAATGTATTGACTAAAGTGACAGTGTTCAGAGAAGTTCAGGAAATGAATAACAGAAAAATGTTACGCTTCAATAACCAGTTGCCAATCGAGTATATATTTAAATTTAGAAATAAATCGAGTTGTCCATAGTATTAGACCAGGAAATGTGGAAATATAAAAAAGTACCCAGTCTACTGTCCTGCAGATTGGCCAGCAATATAAACTGGTGCTGTAACTTCCATTAGTGAAATGATGTGACTTGCCAAATCCTTAAACCAGAAGCATTCATCCTGTATATTTGGTACACAGTTTTACAGCATTCACAGACCTAGAAAGGTGAAGTATTGTGACTTATGCCGCTTTTAGTCTTCACCATCCAGAGCATAAGCATCTGATCAGTGATGGTGAGAAATGCCAAAATGTAGAATGAATCTGGTGTGTGTTTTTAGTGGAGTAAACCCAATGGTTGGATGCTATTCTATTTTTTTTTTTTTTAAAGTATTTAAAATATAACCAGAACAATCTTGATCCATCTTTGTAGATGAAGTTGTGCCACGAAAAAGGTCCAAGTCTGAAGACATGGATAGCAGTATATCCAAGCGGTGTCGGTTTTCTGGAGATGAATATGAGGCTGCCTTAAAAGTGAAGATCACTGCCAGAGGGGAGATCCGCCAGACGCTGGAGAAGGTATGTGGCCTGGACTGCTGAGTCTGCACTGTCTCATCAGAAAACAGTGGTCCACGCTTCTCCCCGTGTCAGTTTTACATCCTCTATATACAAAGGCTGCTCTATCAAATAAGAACATCATTATCACTTTAACAGCTTGGTTTCATACAGGAGTCAGCTTGGTCATATATCTATCTATATATATAAAGCGGCTCTTCTGTCTGTCCGCCTGGTCTCTATACGTTTGGAAGTTACAGAGCGTACCGACGCGCACGTCGCCTCAAAAGAAAGCTTGCGATTCCGGACCGGTCATAGGCGTATTTACGTTTCGGCCGGACAAAAATCCCGCCCGCGGTATCCCAAAAACGTTCAGCGTTCCGCTCATTAGCATCTCATTAGTGACCGTGTGACGTCGAGGTCTTCCTACAGTCGAGTGACTCGACGATTGACCAATCCTACGCTTCGGTGACCTGACCGGTCGACCAATCGGTGCGTGTGTGGGCGGGCCTTATCCTTCTGAACCGAGGTGAGTGGCCGCCATCTTGATTTTCCACGATTTTTTCCCCCACACTTTCTGTCTGTTGGGGAACTAAGGTAAAGATTTCAATTATGTGTTAGGCAATTAATTAACAATTTATTTGAGTTTTATATTGTGTTTAGCAACCCCCCCCCCCCCCCCCCCCCCTCCTCCTCACCCTCGCGCAGGGGGGACTCGGGGCCTGAAGCTGAAAAAATTTCTCTCTCTCTCTTTCTTCCCTCTCTCTCTCTCCTTCTCCTCTTCCCTCTCTCTCCTTCTCCTCTTCCCTCTCTCCTCTTCCCCCTCTCTCCTTCTCCTCTTCCCTCTCTGTCTCTCTCTACTTCCCCCTCTCAGGTGTCGCGGACGGAGCGCGGGCGCGCCCCCCGAAGTTTCCCGCTCGCTAACGGCCTTGCCGGCTCCCGCGGGCCGCCCGCACTGACCGCGCATGCGCCGCCCGCACTGACCGCGCATGCGCTGCCCGCCCGCCCACAGCGGCCGTCCATCAGCCGCGCGATACGCGGGGGACCTCAGCAACGGCACCGGACCTCAGGCGCTAGGCAGGGGGAGGGGCCGGAGAGAGGGACAGAGGGGAGCGGGGGGGGGGGGGAGAGGGGTGGGGGGGAGAGGGAGACGGGGGGGAGGGGAGGGAGGGATAGGACAGTGAGAGGACATGACGGGGAGAGGGGGGACATACAGGGGCAGGGAGACCAAACGCCCCAAAATTGCCCTCGCGCCCCAAAATTGCCCTCGCAACGCGGGGCTCGCTAAGCAGGGGGAGGGGCCGGAGAGAGGGACAGAGGGGAGGGGTGGGGGGGGGGGGGGGGGGGAGAGGGAGACCGGGGAGAGGGGAGGGAGGGAGCGAGGAGAGGGGAGGGAGGGATAGGACAGGGAGAGGACATGACGGAGAGGGGGGACACACAGGGGCAGGGAGACCAAACGCCCCAAAATTGCCCTCGCAACGCGGGGCTCCCCAGCTAGTATATATATAAAGCGGCTCTTCTGTCTGTCCCGATGTCTGTCTGTCCGTTCTCTATACGTTTGAAAGTTACAGAGCGTACCGACGCGCGCGTCGCCTCAAAAGAAAGCTTGCAATTCCAGACCGGTCATAGGCGTATTTACGTTTCGGCCGGACAAAAATCCCGCCCGCGGTATCCGAAAAACGTTCAGCGTTCCGCTCATTAGCATCTCATTAGCGACCGTGTGACGTCGAGGTCGACCAATCGGACGGGCGCGTGCCATCCTACAGTTGAGTGTCGAGTGACTCGACGATTGACCAATCCTACGCTTCGGTGACCTGACCGGTCGACCAATCGGTCCGTGTGTGGGCGGGCCTTATCCTTCTGAACCGAGGTGAGTGGCCGCCATCTTGATTTTTCACTCTCTTCCCCCACACTTTCTGTGTGTTAGGGAACTAAGGTAAATATTTTAATGATGTGTTAGGGAATTAAATAACAATTTAATAGTGGGGGGGAGAGCCTCGGGAAATCGCCGGGGGGTGGGGGAGCCTCGGGAAATCGCGGGGGGGGGCGGGGGGGAGAGCCTCGGGAAATCGCGGGGGGCTCGCGCTGACCGCGCATGCGCCGCCCGCCCGACCACAGCGGCCGTCCATCAGCCGCGCGATACGCGGGGGACCTCAGCTCCGGACCTCAGGCGCTAGGCAGGGGGAGGGGCCGGAGAGAGGGAGGGAGGGAGGGGAGGGGAGGGAGGGAATAGGACAGGGAGAGGACATGACGGGGAGAGGGGGGACACATGGGCAGGGAGACCAAGCGCCCCAAAATTGCCCTCGCAACGCGGTGCTCCCCAGCTAGTATATATATAAATAAAAGCCTGGTTCTGAACGATTTGTTCTGTTGTTATTGACTCTATTGTCTTTGCACAGAAAAAAAAGTTCTTCAGCTAGTTTGCCTATTCGGTGCATTTACAGTTTTCTGTAAAGTTTAACATATTTTGTGTTTTTGGCATACCAATGTGGCCCTTCCAGTAAGGATGCATTTCTTTTCATTTTTTGGCATTTCACTTTTTTTGTTTGAAGCCTTGTTTGACCCAGCTGACCGATTGATGTTGTCACTTGGATTCAAAATTTGCAAGGCTCCAGTATCTACTATTTTCAGTTCCAAAGAGATTGGCGTGCTTCCTGAACCAGGTCTAGAAAGGAAACAATTTGAAATGATAAAGTTACCACAGATAATTGGCACCTGTGAGCCTAACGAGTGTCTTGTTTAACCAGGATTTGAGGACCACAGAAACACTTTACATGGAATTACGTAGAAATTACAGCACGGAAACTGGCTATTCACCCCAACCAGGCTGTGTTGGTGTTTATCCTGCACAGTAGTCGCAATCCTAATCCCATGTGCCCATTCTGTTCCTATATCCCTTTTATTACCTTTCCTTTAACCATCTATCTAACCTACTCTTGAATGTTGACACGGTCTCTGCTTCAATCAATAACTCCAGTAGTGCATTCCATAGCCTCACAATCCTCTGTGTAAAAAAAAAAAAAAAAAAAAGTTTCTCTTGCATTTAATCTCGTAAATATGTTGCCTTGTTCTAGACCCCTCAATCACTGGAAACAGTCTTATTTATAACGACTCTGTTCGATCCCTTCGTAATTTTAAATACCTCTCAGCAAATCATCCTGTAACCACCTTTGTTGTAATGAAAACAGCCCCAGTTTTTCAAGTCGTCGTTTTGTATTTTTATTTCCTCATACCAGGCAGCATCCTGGTAAATCTGCACTGCCTCAACATCCTTCCTATAGTGTAGAGCCCAAAACTGCACACAGTATTCCAGCTGTGGGCTTACTAAGGTTTGATATGGATTCACCATTACATCGTGACTTTAATCTGTACCTCTTCCACAAAGCCCAGTCTTCCATTAGCTTTCTTTATTGCCTTATGCACTTACGGTGCTGTTTTTAATGTCTTGTGAACGTGAACCCCCAATATCTTCTGCTCTTCCACAACACCCAGCTTTTACCCCATTCAAAGTGTAATTCTTTTATTTTTGTACCATTTCACACTGACACTGAATTCCATCTGCCACTTATTTGCCCATTCCACCATCTTAATCAGTATCTCCTTGCACCTTCCTTTGGTCCTCAGAATTGTTTACTATGCTTCCTATTTTAGTATTGTCTGCAAATTTGGACACCACGCCCTCTCGGCCTATAACCAAATCATTGATGCACGCACAAGCTCTCTCTCTGCGTGGGTGGGGTACCCTTCCGAGAGCGTGGGCCCAAGGGCTGTGGTTTCTTCCGCAAGTAGTTTGGTTATATCTACTGTTCAAGAAATCCGACCATAGGTTCTGGACATATGACATTGCCTCAGTGAGATCTAAAGAGCAGGCCTGTATTCCAGATCAAGTCCCACTCGCCTATTATTCCTGTTCTTGCTGACCTACATTAGCTCGCGGTCCTCATCCTTGTATTTGAAGCTCTTGATGGCCTTGCCCCTCCCTATCTCTGGAATCTCCTGGCCCTACAACTGCTTCATAACTCCTCATTCTTGTGCATCTCTTTCCCCCCCCCTCCCCCCATCGTTGGCAGCCATACCGTCAGCCATCTAGGCCCCATGGTCTGGAGTTGCTTCCCTAAACCCCTCCACCTCCCACTCCTTTTAAGACCCTCCTTAAAACCCACCTCATTGACCAAGCTTTTGGTCACCCCTCCTAATATCTCCTCTGTTGGCACATCTGATTACGCTTTGGGGTGTTTTTCTTCATTAAAGGCGCTATATAAATGCAGATTGTTAATGTTGTGTTCTTCCTGAGTGCTGTTTTGGTGTTACACTCAAGTGATGTTCCCTGGATCTATTGAATCTCTGTCTCATTCTGTTTATTTTTCCTCTGAGTCACATGGTTATCTTATCCATTGTGTTCCCACATAGAGGAAAAGATGAGTTCATGGTCGGTTTTTCAACCCTAGGATGTAATTTACTGCCCCAATACCGGTGCACCTCAGGCACAGGGATTGCTCCCTGCATGCTCAACAATGGATGCGCCTGAATTGCAAGGCCTTTGTTTTCCAGAAATTCTGATTTCTAAAAAGCGCACTTTTTTTTTGTATATTATCAATAGGACTTGCATCATTTGTCTCTTTCTTGCAAAGAAAACGGGCTGGTTTTCTTTGCAAGAAAGAGACAAATGATGATGCAAATGATGACCAAGTTTTTTTGCCTTGATGAAAGTAATGTTGACTTGAAGAACCCACAAGAGTAAACTTTAAAAGTATCAATTTAGATTTTTCTTTTTGCTAAATACTGAAAATCTTAGAACTTCTTTTCAGCAGAGAGAAACAGAAGGTGGGAGAGGAGGGGGAAACAGGAGGGGAATACCAGAAAGCCATAGTGTTCTCCTGCATAGGGGGAGAAATACTTTGGAAACGCAGAGCTGCACTGACGCATGAAATAGCTGCTTGTTTCAATTAAATTCCAACCGGGGGAAGAACAGGAATGGAAGGGAGTGTGGAGGGGAAACTGAGGTGGGGGAAGAGTAGGCCCTTTTTTCTACTGGGTTGCGGGGGGGAGAGAGAATTTCAATTGTGAGCCCTGACTCAATTAGTTTAAAACCCATTGGCTTCACTGATTAGGATCCATCAAAATCAAAACACTGCTGCTACACCTGTGCCTACTTCTGGGGCCAGTATGTAAAGGGTTTCGCTGTATCCTACCTGCATGGTAGTGTCGAAATCTCGACTCTCAGACTCTGAAACGATCAGCTCCGGTAGATGTTCTTTTATTAAACTTTTACTTGCGGCAAGGAGAGCGTCCCGCTCAGTCAAAGGCTAAGTAGAGACTCTCTCCAGAAGTACAGATCAATAACACATTTATACAGTAAAGTAAACAGGTTATGGTTTCATCATGTGTCTTTCAAGTCAGACAAAGGGACAACGAGTTCTTCAATCCTTATCTAAGTTTCTACATATTTCTAAAGTCTGGCGTAGTGAAAGACTATTGATAATACAATGGGTAGTTATTCTAGACTATTTAATTAAGACTATCAGTACTGTTTGGAATGTAGATACTTCATACAGTATGTTTCTTCTGTTATCTGGTGGTCAAGCCTCTGGCCAGGTGGCTTAAGTAAGGTTCCCTTTACTCATGTAAATGGTCTTTGTTTACAACGCAGATAAGCAACTGTTCTCAGTGTTTAGTCAAGGTTAACATGTTTAAGGAAGGAATAGAGGACATTTCTGCAGAGGTTTCTGGGAGGACCAGGACTCCATTTTGTTTGTCAAAAAGGGGCACATGTAACTATATTCAGCTTTAAAAAGGTACATTTCCACAGTAGCTACATGGATTAACTTGCAGGGTTTTACCAAACATCTAAATCTTGACAGTATGCGCAGTGCATTTATTCTCCTGCCCCAAGACTGCATGTTCAGTGGCATCACCAACCACTTCTCTGCTTTGTGTATTATATGATGCATATTTTGGGGGAAACAGTACGTGCCTTTCACTTGGGGGGAGCAAGAGCTGGCAGGTAAGAGAAGGAAATCAATCTAGCCAATTTGAAACTGATTGATTAATGGTGGAAAGGGGATAATCTAGTTCTTGGTCAGTAACTCTGTAGTTTTTTTGTGCAGATCGTTCAGCAGATCATTGAAGAGCGCATCAGCTCCATGCAGAGTGGTGTTTTCGACAAGAAGCTGGCAGAGCTGAAAAACCGAGTAGAAAAAATTGAATGCAACACGAGGCATGAATCTTTAATCAGTGGCTTACAGGCAAGTACCAGAATCGACAGCTTTCTTCAATGTAAAGGGTAGAAATACTTTGGAACAGCACTGTCACTCCCCACTCCTTATGCCCTTGTGAATGAACAATCATGGCATGGTAATCTTGTTGAAATGGTTATTGTGGCATTCGCCAAAGAACGTGTGTTTGCCTCAAATATTCACTATTATCTTGTGTTGTGCCTTTGAGCTTAAGGAACAACTTTAGAGTATTGGGTCCTAGATTCCAGTTAAGCAGATTGTTAGCATTGACCAGCGGAGTTTTTTCTATAGTCCAATTTCCCAGTTTAAATATACAATAATAGTTGACTTGCTGGCTCAAAACGTAATTGCACGTTGAAATAAGATGGAGTGCCATTGTCCCGTCAGCTGAAATACTGTAACTGCTGAATTGTAGCCATGTGTTCATTAACTTAAGTTTTTGAAGGAACAAAAATGACATCACAATAAATGCAATTGCGGAAGATTTAAAGCTCACAACCTTATCACTGTTGAAGGATGTGGTTTTCCAGCTACATTTGGCTGCAGGGAGGAAGCGAGAGCAAATCGACCTGTGCTAAATTTCTCTGCTTCCAAGTTGTTAGGCAGATGCCTATGTTGCGATTGAGGTTTGCTGTTTTCTCTTGCAGCCGTTGTGCAGCACTTTCTGTGAGCAGAACTTGCCCCCCCGAGCTTGCTCACTTAAATAATCTTAAAATGAAATGTTAAAATCTTGAAATGCACACAATTTACAATACAATGACCTAAGAATATCCACCATAAAATACTGATGTGGAACTTCAGCATTGACATTTGCTTGCTCTGTTGTGACGGCCCCAGAATCAGACATGCTCAGCAACTGTCTCCCAAGCCATGCATAAAATCACCAGACGGAAACACCAGCCATTACAGAAAATCTTAACAGGCGCTATCTTAACCTCATAGAAACATAGAAGATAGGAGCAGGAGTAGGCCATTCGGCCCCTCGAGCCTGCTCCGCCATTCAATGAGATCATGGCTGATCATCCAAATTCAGTACCCTGTCCCTGCTTTCTCCCCATATCCCTTGATCCCTTTAGCCTTAAGAAATATATCCAACTCCTTCTTGAATATATTTAATGAACTGGCCTCCACCGCCTTCTGTGGTAGAGAGTGCCACAGGTTCACCACTCTCTGGGTGAAGAAATTCCTCCTCATTTCTGTCCTAAATGGCCTACCCTTTATCCTTAGACTGTGACCCCTGGTTCTGGACTCCCCGACCACGGGAACATTCTTCCTGTATCTAGTCTGTCTAGTCCTGTTAGAATTTTATAAGTTTCAATGAGATCACCTCTCATTCTTCTAAACTCCAGCGAGTACAAGCCCAATCGACCCACTCTCTCCTCGTACGTCATTCCTGCCATCCCAGGTATCAGTCTGGTGAATCTTCGCTGAACTCCTTCCATGGCAAGAACATCCTTCCTCAGATAAGGCGACCAAAACTGCACACAATACTCAAGGTGTGGTCTCACCAAGGCCCTGTACAACTGCAGCAAGACATCCTTGTTCCTGTACTCAAACCCTCTTGCTACGAAGGCCAACATACCATTTACTTTCTTAACCGCCTGCTGCACCTGCATGCTTACCTTCAGCAACTGGTGCACAAGGACACCCAGGTCTCGTTGCACTTCCCCTTCTCCCAATCTATTGCCATTCAGATAATCTGCCTTCCTGTTTTTGCCACCAAAGTGGATAACCTCACATTTATCCACGTTATATTGCATCTGCCATGTTTCTGCCCAATCACCCAACATGTCCAAATCATCCTGGAGTTTCTCGACATCCTCCTCCCAGCACACACGCCCACCCAGCTTTGTGTCGTCTGCAAATTTGGAGATATTACATCTAGTTGCCTTGTCCAGATCATATATATATATATATATACTAGCTGGGGAGCCCCGCGTTGCGAGGGCAATTTTGGGGCGCTTGGTCTCCCTGCCCCTGTGTGTCCCCCCTCTCCCTGTCATGTCCTCTCCCTGTCCTATCCCTCCCCTCCCCTCTCCTCTCCCTGTCCTATCCCTCCCCTCCCCTCCCCCTCCCTCCCCTCCTCCTCCCTCCCTCCCCTCTCCTGTCTCCCTCCCCTCCCCCACTCCCCTCTGTCCCTCTCTCCGGCCCCTCCCCCTGCCTAGCGCCTGAGATCCGGAGCTGAGGTCCCCCGCATATCGCGCGACTGATGGACGGTCGCTGTGGGCGGGCGGGCGGCACTCCCCCCCCCCCCCCCCCCGCGATTTCCCGAGGCGCTCCCCCCCCCCCCCCCCCCCCCCCCGCGCGATTTCCCGAGGCCCCCCCCCCCCCCCCCCGCGATTTCCCGAGGCTCTCCCCCCCCCCCCCCCCCTATTAAATTGTTATTTAATTCCCTAACACATCATTAAAATATTTACCTTAGTTCCCTAACACAGAAAGTGTGGGGGAAAAAATTGTGAAAAATCAAGATGGCGGCCACTCACCTCGGTTCAGAAGGATAAGGCCCGCCCACACACGGACCGATTGGTCGACCGGTCAGGTCACCGAAGCGTAGGATTGGTCAATCGTCGAGTCACTCGACACTCAACTGTAGGATGGCACGCGCCCGTCCGATTGGTCGACCTCGACGTCACACGGTCGCTAATGAGATGCTAATGAGCGGAACGCTGAACGTTTTTCGGATACTGCGGGCGGGATTTTTGTCCGGCCGAAACGTAAATACGCCTATGACCGGTCATATATATTATATATATATGTGTAAATAGCTGGGGTCCAAGGACCGATCCCTGCGGTACCCCACTAGTCACTGCCTGCCATTTGGAAAAAGACCTGTTTATTCCAACTCTTTGCTTTCTGTCCGCCAACCAGTTCTCTATCCAAGTCAATACCTTGCCCCCAATCCCATGTGCCTTAACTTTACATGCTAATCTCTTATGTGGGACCTTATCGAAGGCCTTCTGAAAGTCCAGATACACCACATCCACTGGTTCTCTCTTATCTATTTTACCAGTTACATCCTCAAAAAATTCCAGTAGATTAGTCAAGCACGATTTACCTTTTGTAAATCCATGTTGACTTTGTCCGATCCTGTCACTGTTTTCCAAGTGCTCTGCTATTACATCTTTTATAATGGACTCTAGCATTTTCCCCACTACCGATGTCGGGCTTACCGGTCTGTAATTCCCCGTTTTCTCCCTCATCACTTGTCTGCTGCTCTTTGGGTGTTACGATGATGTACAAACATCTGGTACCCGTGCACCAGACTGGTTCAAATTTCATATTCATAAAACATCAAGTCCCAACATACGTATCAGTAAGCAAGAATGAAAAGCATCAATCATTCACTTTAAAGAAAGAAATAAAATCCTTAAACTGGCAGTTAACAACATCTAGCAATATAATAAAACAAACCAATCAGATCACTCAATATTGTTTTGAATTATTTCCAATTGACCTTCCTCTTAGGTTCACAACAGATACAAAGGATTCTAATATAAGGGAAACATTATTTTCTATTTCCTTACTCACCTTGTGATGGTGATAAAGGCATATTTTTACAAAACACAATTCACTGAAAATTTCATTAGTGATATTCTCTCCTCGTAGAACAATCCATCATCTGACTTGCCATGAATAATGCCACACCAGGTCTAGTATTTGAAATCCTAGATTGAAAATTATTTCAATTTCTAACGCCATAAAAACAGGGGAATGCTAATTAATATGACTCTTGAATGATTTGATGGGGGTGTAGCATAATGTCCATTAATGCCAATGAAAGTGGTATCGAACATCTAACCAGCAAACCTGCCATCTAGTCAGTGTACAGTATGCCTCTCAATGCGGCCAATTGCCTATTGTTTGTTCAGCCATGAGTATAAGCAGTTGTCCTGTCGGGCAGTAAGTTAAGATTTAATGACTCTTCTGCTACCTGCTGTGACCTATAACTCGATGAGCCAGTGAGTGAGAGGCAGCATCCCGAAGGATGTGTGCTTGTGTCTATATCATTATACGATTAATCAGAAAATGCAGCAGACATTGAGGGTACAGATGGAAAGAAAGAACAAACTTGCATTCATTTAGGGTCGTTCACGTCCTCGGGACGTCCCAATTAGTTACTTTTGAAGTGGCGTGTTCCCTAATATAGGGAAACATGGCAACCAATTTGCACACAGTAAGGTTCCACAAACAGCCATGAGATAAATTACCAAAGAACCTATTTTAGTGATGTTGGTTACACTTGAAGCTTTTACCTTTCTTTCAGATGCCAAGTGTCCTGTGCATTTTCTGTTTGGTTTCAAATTTCCAACATTTAGAGTTTTTACTTTTAACACAACACAATCAGTAACCATGTTACACCCAGAATAATACTTGGACACTTGGCCTGGGTGCATGGGACCACTGGGGTTAGTTTGTTGTATGATTCCGTTTTTTTCTTAAATTACTGTGCTCTTTCGTTTTCTGCAGGCAAAACTAATACAGATAGAGAAGAGGCTAGGATCAGCAAATCAAGCTCGCAATGATCCTGCCTTGAAGAAAGCACAAGAGGTAGGTACCAAATGGGACTATTGCTTAATTGCTTAGGAAATATAATGTGCTTGGGCCTTATCATGACCCTGTAGTATACCAGTAGTGGCTCAGTACCCTTCTGGATGCAGCGAGGGTGAACTTAAAATCTCCAGAAATTAACCCTCACCTCTATTATTTTTTCCATTTCTGTAAGGGTATTAGGATATCGAAGTTAGATCCTGCAAATCTAAATGATTCAAACAGTATTGCTTCAAGCATCTACACTTGTATGCATCCATACTCTGCCAGCTCAAATATAAACTTCTCGTCTTGTAATCATCTTCTCTGTATGCTTACAAATTAACTCAAATTACCTGCTTTACTCTCACTCGCACAGATACTATCTCAGTAGTTTCAATCCTTGGCAGGAACTCAAACACTCCCAGTACAAGAATAACCCTCACTGCAGCTCAAAATATACCTTGTGGGTTCTCTCGCTGCGATTTGGCATGCATGTACTTTCTGAGGAATGTTAAATATTTCTGGGTACTGTAAATTATAGAGCAGGAGACAGGAATGAAAGTAAGACACATAAACATGGCTTGGAAATAACAAAAATGGAAAAGACAGCAATTTTCAATTGGAAGTTTTGCTTAGGAGATGTAACTTTAAAAACACTCTTTTTAAAGCCCATTTTTACCTTTTCAGAAACCTAGTGGGTCTTTGCAGATTCCAATATAGTAGAAATATTATTTATTTGTGAATGCGCAAGTGCTACTACATTAAACAGTGGGGGGAAAAATTCTAAATACAAACTATATAAAGTAGGGAGATAAACTATAAGTCAATAATGTCAAGGGCCTAAGTAGCCCCCATGCATGTGTTAGCCATTCAGTGGCCTTGGGGTCAACACTGTGGAGTCTGGAAAGTCCTCCTGGTCGACCAGCATGAACAAGCAGTCATTCAGTGGATGTGCAGCCTCCTCCACTGCACCACAGCTTCACAGAGGGCTGTTCCCGAGTCCCCAGGTGTGGTCATTTGCCGCACACCTTGTCACATCTAACATGGTTAAGCTTACACCACTGATGACGTGGCAGCTTGCAGCAATGTAGTCTCTCCTCCGCTGGATACTGGAAGTAAACATGCACTTCAAACAGTAATCCATTGTGCTTTCGAGAAGTTTTGATTTTAAGGGAGTCATTATATACGTGAAATTATTACAGGATTGTTGCAGCTGACCGCTCCTCCTTTTGTATAAATTGGCGTTCAGACTGTTATTAGCTGTTGCCCCATTTTGTGTACAGTTATTTTATCCTGTATATTAAGAGTCAAAAATGAAATGTTGGTGTAAGTTGATGCCTTCACATAGGAGCTGCTTGAGCCGACCCAGTAACCTATTTGAACAAAAACAAAGTGATTGTTCCAGTAAAAGAAGCTACAGACATGCTCTTGCTCTCGGCCGGGAGAGGAATAAAGGCCTAAAGCAAAGCCATGGTTTTCTCCGAGCACATCGGCATGTTACTCCCGACCTAGAGTTTAAACTTGCACTATCCCAACTATGCAAGGAAATAAAATTGGACAAAAGTCAGATTTCTATATAGTCTTGATATGTGTCACCGTTTAATGCAAGATTGCTATAAACGTGCCTTCCTCCCTCTGCCCCCTTTCTCCCATGGTTAGAAATGAGGAAAGGGTTTTGTCGATGCTGAAAATGTACAAATCCATAAATTAATTTTCCCATTTGGTGCTGGTGCACATGGAACACTGTATATGTAAACAAAATAGCTCAATAAAAGATGTTGATTTGGCTAATGTCCATCGGATCTCTTAAGATCAATATTTGGAAGAGGTTAATTTGCAGTGATGCACAAGCAAAGATTCAGTGGAATTTTAGCAGACTTTCCCCCCCCCCCCCCCGCTGGTATACTTTTGAGGCTGCTGCAGGGAACTAGTGTTTCAGTACCACGGTAGACTGGTGGCGTCCTTCTACCGTGAATCACTGTTGACTGCGAGTTCATTGTAAAACTAATAGTTCTGAGAGATTCCAATGACTATGTAAAGTCTGTCAGGATCCTGAAATTGTATTGCAGCTTGTAAGGTGTTTCTCTTCACTGTTTTCAGCATACATGGATGCCCATGGTGATTTGCTTATTTCGCCAGGAAGTATTGTTTGATGTATATGTTGTATAAGTCAGTGATGTACATAACTTAACGGTTGGCTGTTTCACGAGTTCCCCTCCTGTTTTTACACTCCAAGCTAAGGCTTGCTGTTCAGTTCCTATCTCCCAGTTCCACATGTTACCTTTTAGGTTCCATTCAGCCGAGGAGAAAGGGGAAGAATGTGATGAAAGGGCCGGTTGTACAAGTTGTTTTGCTTGTAGTTTTTAAATGGTTTCTATCTTGTATTTGTTGGATTGCTGTAAGGTTTCACTAGCAATGTTGATCTGTTACGTTATTGCAGAGCTTTCAGCTTCTGGCTGAGGAAACCTTTTTGCAACTTGGGGACTTTAGTGCACTAGTTATCCTGCAGGCATTGGGGTGGGTCCAAATTCTTAACAGCTGCAGAACCTGCACAGAGATTCTGAATGTGAAGTGAACCATTTTAAAAAATTCAAAATATTTTATTTCTACAACAGACCATATTTATTTTGATGATTTATAAAACTGAAACCTCCTCTTCTGTCCAAACTAGATAAGAGAATGTAGAGAATAAGTAGTGGTTGTGCCAATGATAAATGTCAAAGTATGCATTCATTGAAAGATTATTCATTGACTGGATATAACTTATAGAAGGTTAATGCTAAGTCAAACATTATACAGCACCTCATCTTTCGATTAGGCACTTTACAGCCTTCTCGACTCAACATTGAGTTCAACAATTTCAGACTATAACCCCCCATTTTTTCAGGCGGCAGCTGTTGATGATTCTGCCATCCCCATTTGCAACATTTAATCTCTCCTGAGTTCAATCCAAGCATAGACTGTCCCTTTAGTTCCTTCCTCCCCTCCAACCCCCCTTTCCCTGCCTCTGCACCTGCTTAAAACCCGTTACATCTTCAACTTTTACCAGTTCTGATGAAGGGTCCCAGACCTGAAACGTTAACTCTGTTTCTCTCTCCATGGATGCTGCCTGGCCTGCTGAGTGTTTCCAGCATTTTCGGCTGTTGTTTCAGATTGTCAGCATCTGCAGTATTTTGCTATTGTATTATTATTAAAACCTTCACAGCCTTCCATAACCTCGAATTATTTTCAACCTTCTGGAGTATGCTATTTGCATAACAACAGTGCCGAAATGTTTTTATGCACAGTTGCTGTTGTGTGGGTAAGGTCCGTGCAGGTAGCGATGAATCCAGCTGACTACTGGGCCCATGGAGCGGGATAAGTCGTAAGCCTACTTCAGCAATCCTGTTTTGGGGTTGATACCTCTCCGTGATAAATGCACTGCTCATTGCATGAAAGTTGGAGCTAGTAAAGCATTGCACCGAAGTTGAAGACTACCTGTGTAGGAGACGCTCATTGATCAGAGTTGCTTGAAAAAGAGGAACGTTAAAGGCTGAGAAGCAAGCAGGAGTTGGCATTCGACGAGGGGGGGAATGGGCAGATTTCATGGTCAATTGGCCTGTTTTTGTGCTGGAACATTGATCGATTGTAAGGAGCTGTGGAAATGTACAAAAACTGTTGTACCCATCTGCCATGCTGGAGACATTTAACAGCAACTCCCTCATCACCAGCACAGCATGTTCGCTCGGAACGCTGGCCCCCTTTACTAGGGCAGCCAAGCAACTTGCTCAGTTTGCGGCATCTGCAACGATGCATGCAAGGGGAAGCTAGATAAGTACATGAGGGAGAAAGGAATAGAAGGATATGCTGATAGGAGAAGGTGAAGTAAAGAGGGGGGCTCGTGTGGAGCATAAACACCGGCATAGACCGGGTTGGGCCGAATGACCCGTTTCTGTACTATAAATTCTATGTGATAGGCTCGGAAATTGCTGCGATATAGTACTAGGTGTGAGTGAATTACTTGCTCTTACATGGGACGTGCTGGATGCATGTAGATGGGTATGGGAGTTCTTCATGACACAATCTTCAACTACCACCGAAGTATGACATTGTTGAACGCCCCCAACCCCACAATATTTACACAATTACAACAGGCCCTCTTAACTTTTGTAACCTCTATTTTATGTTCAGAAAATTTACTAATTTTTGTAAATGTTTTGCAGCTTTAGCGGTCTCCAGGAATAAGGATGGGTAAAACATTTTGATAACGTGCATTGCTGCAACAACAGTCGAGGTCTACACACCCTTTTTCAGAATTACAGCAATCCATTGGCCTGGTGAGGGGTGGAAATCTAATGTGCACTAACACTGGGTTCCTGCTGGTGGTGCTGTTAGTTTTAGAGGCATTGTTGCTCCCAATAGTGCCATCAATAGGCACCTGCGAGTTACTACAGCAGCAGCGCATGAAGATAAGTTTCTCAAATCATTTATTCTGTGTGCCCATTAATTACAGGCACAATGATCTGCTCAGCAGATGAAAGACAAAGTGTTGGGGGAAGGAGAGAAAAGCATACTCTTTCACTTCCCCCTCCCCCCTTCCGTAATCAGCATTTAGTTAATGCAAAAAGGCTTTTTAATTTTAAAAAAATACACTCCTACCTTGCTGGAGATGAACTATTGTTGACTGGTATTGTATTCTGTAACTCTGCACCAGCTGATTACTGCTGCGTACTTGGCTGGCATTCTTTTGGCTCAGAAGCCTCCTGATTGACATTTGGAAGGGGGTGGTTGAATACAGACTTACAGGATTTCGATTAGAGGTGCTTCCAGACAATCCTGTTCACCAACTTCAGCTGAGCAGCTCTCCGGCTGAGTGTGGAGACTCAAAATGATGGGTGTTTGTCAGAAGATGAAATCCCTTCAATAGTGTGCTTTTTAACCTTTATACCTCAATATCAGTGGGGGAGCAGAGGAAGTACTTTATATTGAAAGTATTGCCCTACAGTTTTTTCCATTAAACACGTGTTGTAGGACTCATTTCTATTTGTAGTATGTTCTGGCTCTAACAGGAACACAACCGTGGCCCAGGCCCAGGCCCAGGCCCAGGTTACGTTTTTTTTTTAACAACTTTAATTTTAGTCGGATGTTGCAACTTGGTCCCGTGTGTCTTCACTATTTGACACACGATAATTTACTCAGTTTATTTTATACTAATTGCCAGTGAACTGTCGGATTCGAGCTTTTAGTAGCCATTGGGTGTATTTGTTGGCATGCTGTTGCTGTTGATTTGTGAAGGTAGCTGGGGGGGGGGGGTGGGGGGAGAAACGATGAGGATTGGGAAAACTTGTATTGTGCTGAAATTTTAGTGTGTGAGTGAGATTGGAAAGTGATGCAAGAGGGGAAGAAAATTGTGAACTTTTTTGGAAACCTCAGAAGGATAAAAATATTACATTAAAGGATCAGCACTTGGTGGAGGCATAAATTAGGACTGTTGTATGGGCCCAGGGTTCACAGCCCATTGCCCAGCACCATTCTGTATGGGCTCGGGGTTCACAGCCCATTGCCCAGCACCATTCTGTATGGGCTCGGGGTTCACAGCCCATTGCCCAGCACCATTCTGTATGGGCCCGGGGTTCACAGCCCATTGCCCAGCACCATTCTGTATGGGCTCGGGTTCACAGCCCATTGCCCAGCACCATTCTGTATGGGCCCGGGGTTCACAGCCCATTGCCCAGCACCATTCTGTATGGGCCCAGGGTTCACAGCCCATTGCCCAGCACCATTCTGTATGGGCCCGGGGTTCACAGCCCATTGCCCAGCACCATTCTGTATGGGCCCAGGGTTCACAGCCCATTGCCCAGCACCATTCTGTATGAGCTCGGGGTTCACAGCCCATTGCCCAGCACCATTCTGTATGGGCCCGGGGTTCACAGCCCATTGCCCAGCACCATTCTGTATGGACTCAGGGCTCACAGCCCACTGCCCAGCACCATTCTGTATGGGCTCAGGGTTCACAGCCCATTGCCCAGCACCATTCTGTATGGGCTCAATAATCACGCCCATTGCCCAGCACCATTCTGTATGGGCCCAGGGTTCACAGCCCATTGCCCAGCACCATTCTGTATGGGCTCAATAATCACGCCCATTGCCCAGCACCATTCTGTATGGGCTCAGGGTTCACAGCCCATTGCCCAGCACCATTCTGTATGGGCTCAATAATCACGCCCATTGCCCAGCACCATTCTGTATGGGCTCAATAATCACGCCCATTGCCCAGCACCATTCTGTATGGGGCCCGGGGTTCACAGCCCATTGCCCAGCACCATTCTGTATGGGCTCAATAATCACGCCCATTGCCCAGCACCATTCTGTATGGGCTCAGGGTTCACAGCCCATTGCCCAGCACCATTCTGTATGGGCCCGGGGTTCACAGCCCATTGCCCAGCACCATTCTGTATGGGCCCGGGGTTCACGGCCCATTGCCCAGCACCATTCTGTATGGGCTCAGGGTTCACAGCCCATTGCCCAGCACCATTCTGTATGGACTCAGGGCTCACAGCCCATTGCCCAGCACCATTCTGTATGGGCCCGGGGTTCACAGCCCATTGCCCAGCACCATTCTGTATGGGCTCAGGGTTCACAGCCCACTGCCCAGCACCATTCTGTATGGGTCCGGGGTTCACAGCCCATTGCCCAGCACCATTCTGTATGGGCTCGGGGTTCACAACCCATTGCCCAGCACCATTCTGTATGGGCTCAGTAATCACGCCCACTGCCCAGTCAGCATTTTGGGAGCTAGCAGAGCACCTCAACTTTCCAACAGCACAGTGAAGGGGCCGGGTGCTAGGGTTTGGATGATCAGCCATGATCTCGTTGAATGGTGGAGCAGGCTCGAAGGGCCGAAATGGCCTACTCCTACTCCTGCTCCTATCTTCTATGTTTCTATGAACCTCATTAGGCTTCAGTATACTTTTTTTTTAAAAACATTGTTCAGGTTGAAATTTAATTTGGCTGCATTATGCTATAAAGTAGTTTGATTTACTTATGAAAATTAAAAATAGTTATACTTTGTGAAATATTCCTTAACAAAATGAAGTATATGGTCCTCTATATACTCCCGAAGATGGGGTTCACATGAAGTGTGGAAATGGGGAGTCCAAATACTTAAAGATAACATTTAAACTTTAGGAGTTGCTGTCGCAAACAGAACTTTGGAACCATATTACTTTTAGCTCTGATGGATTTCCAGGACAATAACTCTGTGTGTTGAACCACCTTTTATTATCAGGATTGTCCCTCCTCACTTATTACTGTAGTTATACAGTTGCAGTCTGCCGTAGCTGTACAGATTTGCAAGGAGTGCAGAATTGTTTTTGCAGTGAGTGTTGGAACATGTTGAAAAAAAACCAGAGAGTCGATTTCCAAGTGCCCTGTGGAGAAATGCATCTCCGGTTTCAGGACTATTCACACGGTGGGGGGGGTTACAGCATTTGATTGGATGATCTGCCAAACCTAGAGTGCTCTTGAGGCCCCAGTTAAACTCCTGGTGCACTAAACTCGAGTCTGTAAGGACTATGGAAAAGCAGCCTGGTTTTCCTCCTCTTCCTCCCGTGATCGATAAGTTATTGATGTCACAATGACTTGACGGCCTTCATTCGTTGACATCTAGTGACACTGCTATGGCATCACTGAACAGGATGAGACAAGTCCGTTTAACTCAAGTAAGTGAGCAAAGTTCTTTTTTTAAATCCAATGAAACAGTGTTCTGATAAAGCTGGTATTTAAAGTGAGTAAGAGACGATTACAAAAATGTTGTGGTTTGGATAATGTATATTACGAGTTGTGATGTACCTGTTTTATGATTCATGGGCACTCTTTGGACAATAATTGAGGTATACACGCCAGAAGCACATAGTATATGGAATTTAATTCCCAACTATGATCGGAGGGGGCAACAAATGGTTGAGACTCCCCTCTGTGGCTGTAGCAAGCCTGCACTATTCGTGGCCTGAGCTTCTGACACGGATATCAAAGCTTTGTTTGCAGCTGTCAGGGAATCCGAATCCTGGGCGGGCATTCTTTCCAACCAGGAGTGCAATCGGATTAGGATTTACCTTGTAGATAGAGATGCGAGTGGTGGGAAATGACTAATGCCCCTTGATCCTGAAAATGAACAATGAGCCAGCCCTTGATTCATTACCAGGGCTCTGAAGTTTCAGTGCTTTGTTGTAACCCTCATTTTATTGTGGAAACTGCTTTTCAACAGGGGCGGCGCTGTACATTCAGTGAAACAAACTGCTAGTTGTAATATTGTTTAACAGGTGCTGTATTGCCCCAGACTCTACAGGTGGGGTGCTGAAGTAGTGATGAATTCTGCTCCATTACTAGATGGTTTGTTCTCTGTATCCTTCTGCCACCACCCAAAAAAGTCAGTTGTTCATTGGATCAATTCAAACCCAAAAACAATTTAATCATATTTGTCTTGCCCTAAATTTTGAAGAAGGTTCACTGGCTTTACTGGCAGGTTCTTCTGTTTCTTTGTCTCAGATTCCTGCACCTTTTCAACCAGAAATGCAATTTGATTTGAGCAACAAAGAGAAGTTCAAGTTGGCAAAGAAAAATGAGAAACACCAGTTTGGCAAGTCCACTGTGCAAACGGAACAGGTTCCACTGCAGAATAGTAGGATTTCTTGGAATACATGCAGCCAACCTGCTGTGGAAAAAAGAGGGGTTCTATTTCAAGATAATAGGATGGTCTATATTACTTTTCACAAGCCTGTTACAAAGAAACGACAGAGTTCATTACACAACCGTAGAGCTCCATCTGAAATGCTTGCTAAACCTGTTGCAAACAGGCAACCGGTTATGATACACGGCAGTAAAATAGTCTATAATACATTTGATAACCCCATCACAAAAAAACAGGCTGCACTGCATGAGAGTCTGGCCGCCCATGATTGTGTTGAGGCCGTTCCAGCGAAGCAAGAGGCTGTATTACGTGCTTGTCGATTTTCTGCTGCGCCAGACAAGCAAGTTACATTAAAGCAACAGATTACATTGCAGCACAATAGATCTCTGCATAATAAGTCTGCTGTCGGGAAGCAGCAAATTGCATTACATAATAGACCTATTTTAAAGTGTAAGGTTCCATTGCAGGATTGTCGAATATCACCAGGCAAACCTGTTGCATTAAAGCAACAGGCTCCACTGCAGCATAATGGAACTCTGTCTCCATCAGACCCAACAAGTGCATTGCACAATCAACAAGTTGCATTACAAGAGAATAGATCCGGTAAGCCTTTGCTAAAGCAGGAAGTTCCACTGCAGGATTGTAGGGTTTCTGCTGAATTGGGCAAAGCTGTTGCATTAAAACAACAAGCACCATTACAGTATAACAGAACTCTAAGTATTAATCACAAATCCACTACAGATAAGCATCAGGTTGCGTTAATAGATAATCAAACTCGCTGTAACTCATTTGGGGACACCATAGTGAAGGAGCATGAGGCTCCATTAAGAATCAGTAGAACTTCCAAGAGTATGTTTGTCCAGTTATCTACAGAGAAGCCACAGGTTTATGATAGTACACTTGTCAAGCAAAAGCAGGTTCTTTTACAAGAGGGTAATGGCCCCAATAGTACCTCTGGAAAGCCTGGTACAGAACAGCAACATGTAACACTACATGCGAGTAAGACTCCCTCTATTGTCCTTGGTGAGCCTGATGCAGGTACGCCATGTGTAATATTTCGAGAGAATAAGACTCTGTGCAATGCGTTTGGAGTGCCCACTTCAGAGAATCAACAAACAGTGTTACACGAGAGTAGAACTCCCTATAATGGGTTTGATGGACCTGCTGTGGAGCAGCGGGTTTCACTGCCAGTTAAACGGGCCTCCAAAGACATTTGTAAGCCTGTTCCGGACAACAGAAAACGGGTGATTATACAAGATAGCGTAATTCCCTACAATACAAAGAGAGCCACAGCCTGGGGCGTTCGAGCTTGGGATGAGTGGGCTAAAAACCGGAATAACTACCTCATGGAAAATAGTATGAAATGCGATGAGTCATTCCTTTATGTGCCAATACTGTCTCATGAAATAAGTCACGATGAACTGAATTTCTGGTTGTGCCACTTTGTGGAGGAAGTCCGTCGGCAAGATGGATCATTTTACCCACCTAATTCTCTCCGTCTCCTGTGCTGCTCCATCTTGCGATACTTGCGTGAAACCTGCAAGCGACTGGACATTGATTTCTTTAACAAATATAACGTGGAGTATTCCGAGTTTCGGACTGTCCTTGATAGGCAGATGAAACAACTTAAACAACAGGGGATTGGTACTGTAAGGAAACAAGCGCAGCCTTACACAGAAGAAGAAGAAGAAAAACTGTGGCAAATAGTTTTTCAACTTCGAGATGCAAAAAGTTACAGTTACGCTGTCTATTTCTACCTCTGCAAAGTCTTTGGTGTACACGCAGCAGCCGAGCACAATAAATTGATGGTCAATCAGTTTTCCTTCGGAGCTGATGAAATTGGGGAATATTTGGAGTTTGTGGCAAAGCCTTACCGAGATGGAATCCAGAGGACTAAAGGACACACTCGGCAGTATGCAGACTTGTCCAACCCGCGATGTATTGTTTCTGTCTTCCGTCGCTACCTCAGCATGGTCCCCAGCGACGGTCCGTTTTACCGGCGCCCACTTCCCGGACGGCTGGAGTTCTGCCAGCAGGCGATAGGAGTTCACACCCTGGAGCGCTACTCCAAAGAAATCTGTGATGCGGGTGACATTTCAGGACGCCACACTGGCCAATCTGGAAGGGTAAGTATAAACCGTGTTTTATTATTGTTGCAAAGACAAGAGACATTTTACTTCCTATTATCTATACTATGCATTTTAATGCATTTAACAGCCTGTGTAGAAGTTAACCCAGCACAGGCACTTTTTTTAATGCTAAATTACTGTCTCCTGCATTCTTGCTATTTTTAAAGGTCAAGTGACAAAGCCTAGGTTTTTACACAATTGTGAACTGGAAGAACAATTTTAAAAAGTTGTATCGTACCGTTTTGTATTTCATTTTATTACCTCTGCCCCTTTTTTTTCGTTGCCCATTTTAACCCCGATCGCTGGTTTTTCTGCCTCCCACAACTTTGCTACTTCTGCTCATAGGCCAGATTCAGACTTAGGCTGCAAATTTCCAAGGAATGCCTTCAGTGCGACCCAAGATTATCCAGTGGGAGGTTATATACAAGCAGGCTGTCAGATGATGTCATTCGTCTACTCTTCCCGTTTCCCCCCCCCCCCCCCCCCAAACACCTTTCCACTAGGAATGCTCATTTCTGCACCGTGCTCCTTCCTTCCAGTGGTTCAGGAGTCTCGCCCAGCTGCAGCATGGTTAATGACGGGCAGCCCTGGAGCTTGAATTTGCAACCAATAGGCTGAAATTCTACCACATGCCATCTGCTTTTCTGTGAACTTCCCACCAAAAAATAATGCATAGTTGTCTAAAACGGTGAAGCCCTGAGAGACCAACTTCATAAAGCTAAAGGACGTTGATTATAAATGAGGATCCTGTTGAGATTGTGCTGCAAGTGGATCAGGGCACCTTCAAGCATTGAGGTTAAGATCTTATTGGAATTGATTTGTACAGCTTGTGTCCAGCCAGAAGTAAATTTACTCTAGTAACAGGCACGGTTGATCGCTGGAGAGATGATACCTGTGTAATTACTGCCTGCTTCCACAATGAGGAGATGATGGTTGTCGATGCAGAGGGGAGTGTGGGGGCAGGGTGAGGAAGTCTTTCCAATACACCGTGGTAGCCAGATTTCTTTGAGATTATTTCAGCTGGGATGAGACTTATCAAGATTCCGAACAGAATTTTGTGCACTTTGCTTCAGTGAGAATGTGGACTTATTTAAGTGTATGACATCATTTCAGAGAATCAACTCAGAATATCAATGTTGCAACCCCAGATTCATATACAACCAGCTAGATTACAAACCTGATCCTATTTCCTCCCAGTGAGCTTTTCACATGTTAGGTTTTGAGTACACAGTGATTTACACAGGTGTGTGTGAGCCATCCATCGATTGTGTCTGTTACTGCGGCAGTTTCTAGTGAATGCGATTTCAGTAGGTGAGGGCAACGTTGACAGGGCAGCTAGATTAATTCAAAGTTGACAGATTGAGTCCCTCTTTGATCATTGCATTAAGCATTATTGTAAACCTATCCTATGTGCAGCCACTGCCTCTTAGCAGCAAAAGTTTTCAGATTTCAAAAGGGAATTGGATAAGTCCCTGAAGGAAAAAAATTTGCAGGGCTACGGGGAAAGGGCAGGGGACTGGGACGAGCTGAAGTGCTCTTGCAGGGAGCTGGGATGGGCCAAATGGCCTCCTGTGCTGTAACCATTCTATGATTCTATGAGATTCTAATTTTTGACTGGCAAGGATCTTTTTAAATGGGCTCACTATATTAAGGTCCAAAGTGGATTCTCTGTTAGATTGCATTTCTTGCAATGTATTCAGAAATTTAATGAAGAATTTGCTTAACTTTGCCAAAAGAATACATTTTCAACAAATGAAAATTTGGGTTCTGACTTATTCTGGTCAAACTTTACAGATGTTTAAAGAGGGAACCTCAGAGTTATGTAAAATATTAAACCCAGAATTCTGTTTAAAGCAGAATGGGTTCATAGGACCAGAGGACATGAGCTTGAATGGGGAGGTATAATTTTAAAACTGGTATTAGGAAGAACATGTTTACAAAGGGTGATAAATTCTGGGATAAACTGCCAGGCAAGGTAGGAGAAGGAAACGGGCTTTCCAAATGCAGCAGGATGGGGCAGTTGGGGTGCTAAAGAGATGAGCTTCAGTGGGCTGCAAGGTCATTTATCACCCACACTCTTACTGTGTTCAAGATGTGACCTGTTGAATAAGTTGGAAGACCCACTATATCTGCCTTCCAACCCGAGCAGATCCTTCACTGTTCACAGAATCACAGAAACCCACAGTGCAGATAGAGGCCATTTCGGCCCATCGAGCCTGCACCGACACATATCCCACCCGATCCCTGTAATCCCTACACATATCCCACCCTATCCCCGTAACCCCACGTATTTAATCCCCCTAACACTAAGGGTCAATTTTTTTTTTATCATAGCCAATCAACCTAACCTGCACATCTTTGGACTGTGGGAGGAAACCGGAGCACCCGGAGGAAACCCACGCAAACACAGGGAGAATGTGCAAACTCCACACAGACAGTCACCCGAGGCCGGATTCGAACCCGGGTCCCTGGCGCTGTGAGGCAACAGTGCTAACCACCGTGCCACCGTACCATAGCTCACAGAAGGCCTCTAGTACTGAAGCGGAAGGCTTATGCAAAGCCTGAGAACCTTAATATTTCAACATTGTTCGGTTTCTCAGGCAGTATAGTGTGACTGAAGATACTAAGCATTTGTAGGTGAAGGCAGTTTACTTAATCTGACGGTACAGGTTACATGCCCTCACTAACTGCGTGCTCTTGCATGTTAAACTGTGGCTGATCCCTTTATTTTCATAGTTTAATATTTCCAGACCTAAATGTTTATCCATACAGAATAAAATTCAAAGCACACCAACACTTCAATTGTTTATATTTTTTTGAAACTCAAGCGATTTAACTTCCACTTTGTGGATTTGTATTTTCGTTTACAATGACCATTAGCGTTCGAATCAGAACTTGAGGGAAACTTTGTCATTTGACCTTCAAAAAAAATATCTTTAATACTTGGTACTGGTGGTTTATTGATAATACAATGGAGCCTTGAGATCATCATCCAAATTGCCAAAGGATTTTCCCCCAGGGTTTAACCATGTTAAAATAATGCATCTGTAGTCATGTTGGTTATATACTAAAGTGGCAGCGAACTTTGATCTTAGTATTTGATCTCAACAAAGTTGGTCTGAAGTGGGCTGCACCACATTCTCCTGGCTAGTGCGACTAAATTAAAAAATGCCGGGTGCTGTCTGCGCATCTCTGTCTCTGATAAATTGCCCATCATAACTATGTGTACAATAAGCCCTCACTATAATACTGTGATAGACCCCAGCCCTTTTCATACTGTTTATCGCCAGTCAGTAATGATGTAAACAACCATCTATGTAACTTCCTTCATCCTCTTGCTTCCCCACCCCAACTATGAAATTTTCTGATAGGAAATGACCACACAGACACTGCACCCGACTGAACTCTTTTCCGAGTGGCTATCGCTATTACTATCTGGGTTTTTTTTAAACTAGCATAATGAACCAGATTGGATGAGCAGGATTGACCAATCGGTTGCTAAGCTGTTGTTATAATCTGTGGACAGCAACATTGTCCAAGTGGCTAAGATCGTAATTAGCAAAACTGAAATTCTACCAGAAGTTTCCCACTTGGCTACCAGCAAGCAACACCAATTGTAGCATGCCCATAAGCCCACAGGCACACTCTTTTTTAAGCATGTGTATATCTCCGCATTATTGTCCAACCCACAGAAATGGCATTATGGAGGAGGCTGGCCTTTTGTGTGTTTGTTACAAAACACAATTTAATTCACCTTGGACCAAAACATTCAACAACAGAAATGGTTGACATTTCTCTGAATAGAATTGTACCGACACTTTTATTGAATAACACAAAGTTGTCCACTGAGAGAATTCAAACTCTCTCAATCCCAAGCTCCAGCTCATAACTTTGTATATATAATTGACCAGCGCCAATTGACTTGGGAAGATTTAATCAGTGTAACCAAGCATGCAACTATTTCTCGGAAATATGTTTTTCCTTATTTTGGGGGTGGGGCGGGAGAACGGGACTCTTGTTGATGGCCCTTTAGCATTCAAGTTACTGAAGAGATTTTTTTGTGTCAACTATTGGTAAATTCTGCAGTGTTTTAATATTTTGTTTTCCCTTTCTATGATGGTGATTTTTGACTGCATTGTGTGGCTTTCACAGAGTTGTTTAGGCTTTCTGGGAGCACTGATGTGATTGTCAAATTCCAAATGGATTTGTGTTTAACAAAAAAAAGCTCAATAGTCAAATTGGAGTTGTAAGGACAAAATTGTCTTGCACTGTGGTAGAAATCCATTAGTTGTGGCTTCATTGGGCCTGCAAACAATTGGACTTGCTGCACTGGTGTGCAGATTGTAATGTTGCAGCAAGACAATGTAATTGAAAACAGACTGGATCAAACACTCAATTTATATTGACCAGATTCAAGGACCTTCCTGCTACTAAACACACGAGAGTAGAATATGATGTTATTAACTTAGATGCAACACTGTTGTTATTATAGAATTTGAATTGGCAAACCCCAAAAATTCGGAATGAAAGTGATGCCACGGCATACTTTTTGGGCCTTGTTGTTTTTATGAAATTTTGAATTAAATGCTGAATATATCTGTGCCCTTGGGTTACCCACAATAAAGCCTTCATGCTGTTTCCCTTGTCCCTAAATGAAATTCTATTTAGTCACTTTTAATCCCAGTTTTTACATCTTCCCTTGTGTCCATTTTTTTTAGGTCACTTTTTTATCTACCTGGCACATTCACTTTGTACTTAGTTTTCACAAACTTGGGGGTTTTTTTTTGTCAGTGCTAGATGACAGTTTAAGCTCCACAAAACTGCAATGACGGGTCATTGCAAAGGTGATCTGACTCGCTGTTCAGTGAATTTAGGATGTGTTGGATGTATCTCTGAGGGAAATCTATTGTATTGGTGAAATCCTGTTACTGTCACTTCACACTGTTGCATTTGTGTCCCCTTTTAGTTTACTCAAGTCAACATGATATTAACAGGAATTCACTACTTGAGATATTTTGGCAAAATGTTTATTTCTCTGGTGGGGTGTGGATCCTTACTTGCAAATTTTGGGTAATCCTGTTGCTGCTATTGTTTTTGTAAACCCTTTGTTGTATTGGGGGATGCATTAAAGGTTTGGATTTCCTAGGTGGCTCTCCCAGTTTGTGGTATGGCAGACCAGTGGGGCATTGCATTCATTCTACCAAACCAAAAGTGCCGCTACTCTGCAGTAACCTTCCAAGTCTTAATTGAATTCACCCCAATTTCAAAAAGCCCAAATTGTAAGAAGGAAATCCATTCTGACGCAGTTTAAATCAACAATGCCTCGGTGGTCCTCAAATGAGAAAATCTTAACGACCAATATCCGAAATCCAGCCTGTCTGCACAACCCCAGTGACTTGTTCATCTACACAGGCTTATTTTTCTTTTTTGTGTGTATTCATTTTGTTGTAGGTCAGCAGTGTAGCTGCCCTTCACAGTCGCGGCTTTGATGAAGAGCTAATTAAGGAACGAATGGGAAATGGCAGTAATGCAATGATGTCCTACAAAAAGACTCAAATGAAGGCAGTGTCTGACTGTTTGCAGCCTCCAAACCCTTTGAAGAAGATCCCAGCTTGTTCACAGTCAACTTCTTCCTTGCGACAGCAAAGTGCTTGTGCACAAGAAGCAGTGAACATAGTCACCCAGCCAGAAGCAGTGCTTACGACCCAGGAAGGATTGGTGAAGGTTGAACTGCCTTGTGGTACACCTTCAACATTACCAATGTCTTCTGTCAAAGTTGCAGCAACGTCATCCTATTGTGCTGCTAAAATCTTCCAGTAGTGCAAAAAGACTCCCGTCATATTAGATTGTAAGAATATAAAACAATAAACTGACGAGGGGGAAAATGTGGTGTGCCTCCTGATTTCTCAGTACACAGCAGTATTTGTGTTGAAGTTCCTTACTTAACCTCCAACCTGGAAGAGGCTGCAAGAACTGGGGAGTGGAGAGGGAGGCTGGGGACAATGCAAACATTTTAAAGTAGTATTTTGCACTCGTCTTCAGTGTAAGATGTTTCAGTAAGTTTGCAAGATGATTCTTTCAAAGCACTTTCTTTTCTCTTGTTATGCTATTAATTGATTCTCGTGTGTGTGTGTGTGGTTGTCAGTAACACTAAGTTATTTTTTTGTCCTTTGATTTTTGGAGATTTCACGTCTAATAAGAAACTAAATTTTAATAACATTGTTAGCCTGTGTCCTCATATAATTAAAAAATGATTAAAGCCTAACAATATGGTCCATTGGATTTTATTCCGATTTGCCTATCAAAATGAATATGTCTTTGTTAACTTGCGTCATTCCTCTTACTGCAATAGTTTTGAGAAAAGATTGGTCTTTTACTTCATGGTGTTTCTGTGCAAGCTCTAGCTGTAAAAAGTGAATAATGACTTATAATTTCCAAGTGTTTATGTTCGGTTAGCTGTGCCTGTTGAAGAGTAGTTCTCCCAGTTTTGCTTTTATTCATCCATTCTGTTCAATAGTTGCTCTAGCTCCCTGTCTCAATACTTCTACAATCATGTATTTTTTTTTATACACAGACAGGAACCATCTTGAAGAATCTTGATTGGGAATGCTTTAGGAGGTGGTGCATGTTGCAAATCCCTCGTCCCTTCCTTCCTACAGTTCCCCTCTCTGTGACCCCAACAGTTCTGTTTAAAAATCCGCTGTTGGCATTTCTGGTTTCACTGCAGGTCAGCTACATTGCTAAACGTTTAACTTCTCTCGACTTTTGCCATTGAGGCGATAAAGATGAATGTGATGCTCGAATCATTTTCTGCCCTCCATGGAACATGGGTACTGTTGGCATACTAATAGGACAAGGAAATGCAGATACCTCATTCTTCTGAGACTTTTTGAACAGAGCTAAGTCACTTCCTCATTCTTTGTGGCATTCTTCGGTGCTGTTTCAATCCCCCCACTCTGAAAACCCTCCTCTCTTCTACAATAAGTCATATTGGATTATCACTCCTAATTGAGCCTTTCCTTCAGATTTCCACAACATGAATTACCTAAAAGTAAAGGAAATTCCCAATGGCTCAAGAGACTGAAATCGTCAAGCATCGGTGCAATAGAGTATTGCCTTTCTGCAAAGAAGCAACTTTGTACCCCTTCTGTTGAGCTTAGGCTCCTAGGGACAGCAATGAGAACACTGATTGGACAACCTCTCCATCTTCAGAGAACATGGGGTTAGAATTATTGATGTTTGTCTCTGATTTTATTTTGCTGGAGTGCAGGACTAAGTCGGTGGACAATTACCAGAGGCAACAGGGGCTTCCATGACATGGCAATAAAGGACAGTGGCAGTTCAGTAAGTACAGGAAACTTTGTGCTATCCGGCACTGACAGGACCGAGCTGTTGCCGTCCCATCAAAACTGCCGGACAAACCAGCGCTAATGTTGAAACATACGGAGATTTTGAGCTCTGTATCTGGCAACAAACCCTGTTGCTTAGCAACAGCTTCTAAACAGTCGGCCGTACCTTGCAAGCGTCTCTGTAGCTTAGCAACAGCTTCAGCGAGACCTTGCAGAGCTTGACTGTTGAGAAAAAAGACCTAACGAAACGGCTCCTGATTTTTGCCGGTGGTTCGAGCATTCCGGACAGTTAACCTCCGGATAAACCAAAGTTTCCTGTAGTATATTTTCCTTAGCATTGGAATAGTAGGCTCAGATGCCCATGCACACACACGACTGCAAATATTCTTATCAAGACTTTAATTATGGCAGCTAGTCTAAGCTGAACCCACTACCATTAATATATCAGTCGCATCTCCCTGAATGGCAGATGGGGTCCTGTTTCCTGAGAATGCCGAATCTGATTAGCAGGGAGTTGATATCCTCATCCTCAGAAAATCGATGAAATATTGAATATTGCGGTGATGCCCGTCAGGACAAGTCTCCAAAGAGTTCAGTGCCAAGATTGCGATCTTATTCAAAGTGGCTTTTCCTAATGGTAGGAAATACCATGACCAGCTGGTTGTTCAGGATTCCCAAGCCACTTTTCTTCAGGGCATTGTCAGTAGGTTTAACTGGAATTAGTTTGGAACTGGAACTAGTTTAGTCTTCCATGCTCAATGAAAACTCAATGGATCCAGTGGGACTGTAACGGCTCGGGATCTGTCGAGTTCCAACTAAGATGTTGGATCATTGCAGCAAAGTCCAGTTTTCTCGAAGACTCATCTTTAGACAGTCAGACTCCACAGACCTCTGTCTTTCAGGCTGCCTTTGTCATTCCTAGCTTAGGCATTGATTGTGGATCTGCTTTTGATCAGTATTAGCTTTCTGCAAAACTCCTTGCAAGTTTTTTTCCCAAAAAATGCCAAACCGTGAAAACTATTCCAAGGCTTCTTCCCCAAAGCACTCTTGTACATAAAAGACTGAGAGCCCTGAAGCTTCACATCCGAATTGCATTTGTGCATCGATGCAGCATCCTCCGAAGAACTAGACTTTTCCAAGTGCGGAAGAGCAATAGTCACATGATTGTGAAGATGTGAAGGGTTTAGCTCTGCAAATGATTCTTGTTGCTATGATGACCCCATACCTATGGTATGTAGAGAGTAACTTAAGAGCGCCACACAAGTACCAGGCAATGACTATCTCCAAGAAGCAAGAATCTAACCACTTATCCTTGACATTCAACGGCATTACCATCGCCGAATACCCCACCATCAACATCCTGGGGGGTCACCATTGACCAGAAACTTAACTGGACTAGCCACACACATACTGTGGCAACAAGAGCAGATCAGAGGCTGGATATTCTGCGGTGGGTGTCTCACCTCCTGATTCCCCAAAGCCTTTCCACCATCTATCTACAAGGCACAAGTCAGCAATGTGATGGAATATTCTCCTCTTGCCTGGATGAGTGCAGCTCCAACAACACTCAAGAAGCTCGACACCATCCAGGACAAAGCAACCCGCTTGATTGGCACCCCATCCACCACCCTAAACATTCACTCCCTCCACCACCGGTGCACCATCTAAAAGATGCACTGCAGCAACTCACCAAGGCTTCTTCGGCAGCACCTCCAAAACCCGTGACCTCTACCACCTGGAAGGACAAGGGCAGCAGGTGCATGGGACCACCACCACCTGCAAATTCCCCACCAAGTTACACACCATCTTGACTTGAAAATAAATCGCTGTTCCTTTATCGTCGCTGGTCACAATTCTGGAACTCCTTCAGTAACAGCACTGTGGGAGTACCTTCACCACACAGACTGCAGTGGTTCAAGAAAGTGGCTCACCACCACCTTCTCAAGGGCAATTAGGGATGGGCAATAAATGCTGGCCATGCCAGTGATGCCCACATCCCAGAAACAAAAAAATAGCATGACTACTTTGTGGAGCCTTGTGCTAGTATGAATTGCATGCTTCTCGAACTCTGACAAGCCAATTATTCTCTAGTCATAAGCAGGAAATACTCAGCAGGACTAACATCGCCACAAGGCAAAAGCTGACCAGCCAAGCGCACAATGTTTCAACAGCTGTTTACTCTCTATTCAGATCATCCAGTGATGTCAAGCCACTAACTTGTGGATAAGAATATAATTTTGATGGTACTTCGAGGATTGTCATCACCTTTTGAATCCTCCAAATACACAACGAATTCTCTTGGTTTCACGTGAGCATTTCTTTTGCTACCAGTATAAGCTTGTAACCTTTTTCACATCAGAACATGAAAAGAACAACCTTCATGTTCCTACCTACGGTGTCAGCCATGAATCAGTGGTAGCACTCTCGCCTTTGAGTCAGTAGGTTGTGGGTTCAAGTCCCACTCCATAGACTTGAACATAATCCAGGCTGACACTCCAGTGCAGTACTGAGGGAGTGTTGCACGGTCGGAGGTCCTGTCTTTCGGATGAGATGTTAAACCGAGGCCACGTCGTCCCTCTCAGAGGGACATAAAAGAAGAGCAGGGGAATTCTCCCTCGTGTTTTGGCCAACATTTATCCCCCAACCAGCATCACTAAAACCGATTATCTGGTCATTATCGCATTGCTATTTGTGGGGCCTTGCTGCACACACATTGGCTGCTGCGTTTCCTACTTTACAACATTGAGAATTTTTTTTCTTTACATTACAACTGTGACTACACTTCAATACTTCATTGACTGTGATGCACATCCTGAGGTCGTAAAAGGCGCTATATAAATGCAAGTCTTTTTCTTTTCACCTAAATGAGGGGAAAGCTTCAAGACCGGCCCTTCGGACAGCAGCAGTTCTCATTCAGTGGTGTCCAGCTGTAACTCCCATGGATATCTCATTCATCGGGCATAGACTGCAGACTCCTGGCACTTGTACTGCTCCCAGAGCAGTGTTTTCTGGCTTTCAGAAGCAGTTGGAATTGTTCAACCTCGGGCCATGGAATCACCGGCCAACTCGCACCAGTTCTCCTCCTTCAGCTGGAGAATACATTTGGAAAAACATGGGCTGACCTAAATTCTCAGAGAATTTGGATGGGTCCTCGGAAGACTATAATCTACGAGCGGAATGGCTAGTCATGTAGCATTTCCTGCTCCTCTCAGATTCTAGCAACCAGGTAAAGGTGTCAAGATCATTGTGACCAAAACAATTTGAGGGCCCTTTCCAACCTTCCACTAATCACAGTTGTTATTCAGATACTTGGTATTGAGGTACTTAAAAGTCTGCAGTAACAAATGAGTTTTTCACACTGGTACTGAGATAGAGGAAACCCAGCCAATTAATGCCGCATCCTCGGAAGAACTGAACTTGTCCAAGTGCAGAAGAATAATAGTCACATGATAATGAGTGAAGTGAATGGTTTAGCTCTTACCAAGTGATTCTTGTTGCTGTGATGACCCCATAGCCATGATATGTAGAGAGTAACTTTAATTCAAAGAATAAAAGGCATGCTGTGCCAAAAGGTGAGTCATCTACTCTTGGTCAATGGGAATTAAAGCATGACTACTTTGTGGAGCCTTGTGCTCGTATGAGATTGCATGCTTCTCAAACTCTTGTCAAGCCAGTTGTCAGCAGGAAATACTTGGCAGGATCTTGTTGAATACGATACAAATGCATGCTTTGAAGGTGCTGCAAAGGCTGTTTTAGAGGGGGTATAACTACAAGGTAAAAGAACATACTTTTGTACAGGGGTTGGATTTCTGAAGTATATAATTTGCTCATATAAATGGATAATGACTTGGCTTGTAGATTAGTAGTCCGTGTTACGTGAGGTTGCGCTGGCTGGGCAGAAATCATCAGTGTGGAGTTTGTGGAGAGAGGATTATTCCAGTGCCACAGGTTTCTCCACCTCCTTGCCATTTGTAATTATTTTTCATAAAAAGATACAAATTTCACTTGCTTGAAGCTGCTTTTTAGTTTTGGCTTTAATCAGTAGTAAGGGTGTGTGTATACTGAATTGCTGCATAATAAGTGTTATAAAAGATGCTACTTAGTGCTCTTGATTGTCATTTGATACTGTAGAGCTCCATTATGTGCAACAGTAAGCTTCAGTAATTAGTGAAAAACGCTCTTTACAACACACGGTACCTATTCATGGTGTCAGTTCTGCAGAGCTGACTGAGGGCGAATGATTTCTACATAGTATCAGCTTGTACAAATAAAGCAGGGTAATGAAGAGTGACGGACGCCATTAATTTAACAACAATTAAGATTATGCGATTAAATGATCAGGATACACTTGTTACTTTATACTGCTGACTATTAAGAACTGTCTGTGTGATGCAGAAAGCAATGAATGATGCGTTGGGTTGTGCAAGCACGGAGGGGTGGAGAGTGATTTCCCACCTGATTAAAAACAGCGGTCTAAGTTCCCATGTCATGTTAAGATTGTACATTAGGCACTGGCCTTTTTCTTTCAGAAGCTGAATTCATATTCCCATCTATGTATGCTGAGGCTACCTCATGCTATTGGGTAGAGCTATTTAAATACCAACAAATAATAGTGACCCTATTCAGTACTGCTCATTGGGGAAAGTTCCAAGATTATATTACAATAAAGTAACTTTGACCGTGAGATTTTAAATAATCCATAGACATTTAATCACTTTACATAGAAACGTCTACATCACATATTTTATCATTCTAAAAGCTCAGAAGTACCATCAAGTGGCAGAGGAAATGATTTGAAAGTGTTGCATTAAATGGAGTAGTTTTCATCTCTGGTCCAGGTTACATATGTACAGGTATCTTGATCTAACCGTGGAAGTGTGTCTCTCTCTCTCTCCATCCCCAGACTTGGTATTAATCTAATTCCTTTGTAGTTAACCATGTCTTCTAAGAATGGACACAGCTGAAACTGCCTATACATATGGAAAGTTGATTTATATTCTGAAAGTGCAGGCTATTTATAGCTGGGGAAATAATGCTGAAAGGAGATATGTACAAGGGAGAGGTCAATATGATTTTTTAAATCATGTGTATGCTGCTGTTTTATGTCAAATACAGAGCTTTGATATTCAGTCCTTCAGGATTAGCAGCAAAAATACTGAAGGACTGAGCTTTGAAGCTCCATATTGGGCATAAAATTGCACCAGTAAACATTTTTTGATTCCTATCGACTGCTAATCTGATACCCTATGTTATTGCTTCTATAAATATCTACGCGGCACATTAAAGTAATGTGGCTCGTTAAAGAATGCGTTTAGCTCCTAAACACCGTGGAGCATTAACTCCCACTGTTGCATGGAATCAGTGTAAATTTGGTCCTCTATGGGTTTCCTTTGGCTTTATAAACTGCTCAACATTTTGTTCACTCTGCTATCTGAAAAATGTTCAGTAGGAATCAATTTTCTTGAATGCAATTTTGATGTGATACAGCAATTTCCCCAAGAAAAGCTTGGTTATAGAATGATACTGGACATAGTATACAGAATAATATAGCCCCAACACACTTCTGATATAATCAAAGTGATGGATGACGGTCTAAACCACAAGAATGCAGCTCAAGGGCTCATTCCAATCGGCATTAACTGTCGTCTGTTCAGATTGGGGGTCGAATTGGAGGATATATACATTCACAATCTTGGTTCTCCTTTCCCTGCATGTTTATTGAGTTGCACTGTTCCTGTGCAGTTCTTCCCCATCAACATTTTCTTGCATTCTCCGTGCTCCTAATTCAAGATTAATGACGAGCAAAGCTGTGGAGTTGGTTATTTTTGCCCCCCTCTGGTAATGGTGATGTGATGGTGCTCGGGTTTTTCCATGCCGTGCTTCTCTCTCGCTATGTGATGTATAGTGTTTATACCACACATGATGTCAGCTGGAAATAGCTTCCCTCATTTATGGCATCAGAGTTGAAAATTGATAGCGTGGAGAGGAAAGCAGTGATGCCACCAGAAGCAGTCCCCAGTCCTCATCTGTGTAGTTTGCTCTTGAGATTTTTATCCTTTAATTATCAAGAGTTACAAACCAAATACATAATGTGCAGCGATTGGATAAGGGTTTTATAATCCCACTTGTAGAGCTTGACTATAGTACTGTTCAATTCCTTGGTAACTAATCATATTAGCCCAGCTGTGGGATATAAACTGTATTGCATGTCCCCTTCTCATGGATAGATCTAGATATTTGTATTTTTTTTAAATTTCTGTCTGGGCACACTTCCCAACCACTTTACTGTGATAAATGTGGCCATAGAAATTTATAATGTAAACTTGTCTGTTACTTGCTGTAATTACACTCTTGCAGCGCCACCACTGGCCGGAGGGTATAATTACAGTGATAAGTTGACATGGACAGTTCCATTATAAATGTGCACATAGGAATTTATGATGGAAATATAAAAATAAAGGCCGAATGTATGATTTTAAAATGGGGGCAGAATTATATCTGCACACTCTTGTCCAATTATCCCCAGCCCTCTACCCCTGCTTCCACCTGAAGACTACACTTAGTCTCGACTTCCCATGTGAAATGCTACAAATCAACTGGTTCGCGATAAAATATTTATGCATTAAAATGAAAATTGGAGCAAATCTTTACCAAATCCAAATTTGTTCTTAACCTGAGCGCTTACAGCTACTATAGAAGTATTGTTCAAACTTTTCTGTGCGGGGGCCCCCCCAGCATGTATGGACATGCTCCTGGGGACTCCCTGTAATTCCTTTCAAAAGACAGTAAGCTAGCCAAAGATGAACATTGGCTCTCATTGCAGGAAATATTTTAATTTTAATTGGTGTACAGCAACAGAAGTAACATGATAAGCCAAATGCTGAAATCTGATGACCGCTTGATAGAAATCTGATGATCTCTGGGGCCTCCTAGGATCGTCTCACAGACCCCAGTTTGAAAACCACTGCTGTAGAGAATACTTCAAGGCTTATTCACGTGATGAAAGTGTGTGGACCCTAGTAATAAATGGGCACTGGCTCTACATCTGTATTAGAATCAAAGTCTCTGGAATTGTTCACCTGCCAGAATTACGCATAGTTGTCAGATTTGCAGTATAGTATCTTGTTGGAAGTTTTGGATCACTTGATGAGTAAGTAATAGAAAATCTTGGTGTTTAGCTCTGTATCCTGTTATGCAGGTCTGGTTCAAAGTGCTTGTCTGTTTTATCCTAATCTTGTACATCTCATGGTTCTGCTTTATGTTGCTGCTGCTCTGAGCAGGGAATTATTAACAAGTCATGGCATCCTATAATTCTTAGAAGGCATGCTTGCCCCTTAATCAGTTCTAATTGTGCATAATATACGTTTGGAAATGAAAGTATCTTTAGTGAGACCTGAGTGCACTGAGAGCTGTAATGTATATTCACACACCGCATGACCGTTTATGTCTCAAAGTAACTAATAATTTGGTATCGATGCTGGTAGTTAAAGTATCAAAGAGAAAGAAAAACCCCTATAATACATCTTTGGGCAGAATCTTAAACGTGCAATCTGTGTGATCAGTGGGCACCCAGTCTGCAAGATTAAACTCCACCCACTACATAAGAGACCCTGTCTATAACTCTCGCTGTGGTCTAGTGTTTAAATTGCCTATATTTGGGAGTTGACGTCTGAAGTCAGTTGCAGTGAAATTGTGTTTACAGCATGTTACTGGATGTGCCCAAATGCCAGTTATAGATGTACTAGGGAAGGGGAAAGAATATAGTAGCATCGAGTACATCACCAGCATTCTTTCACTCGGGAGAAAGATCGTGACTCAATTGTGTCCTCTTAGTGGATTTTTTTACACGTGAAAGAATAGCACATTTCCTCGCTCGACTATACTGTGTGTTTTAAACTGGTATTAAATTCTCATCTCTCTTTTTCAGCTGAATTCAAATGAAGGTGTATAACAATTGACTAACCAGTTGGCTAGTGATTTTTTTTTTTATTTGTAAAGAGACGCTAATATTGTTAGGAAAAACAGTTGTGTTTGCATGCATATCTATTTATAGCACTCCTACCCTTTTCTCCTCACACCTACTAACCATTCCCAGTTCTTCACCGCCAGCAACATTGTCTGCCGTTGTAATCTATATCAGCACATTGCCAATGTCTTTATTGTGACGCAGTCTTATTTCTCAGCAGAATGCATCAGGCATGGAGTTCAAGCATGTTGCTCTCCCTCTCGTCCCAATTTACCACTGAGATTTGTATTCTTGTATAAGTGGAAAATGCTAAAAACTATAGAGAAATCTTTTCTATTTTAGCATAGCCTTTGGCATCCATTAAAATGAAGTTTGAAAACCTGACAGATAAAAGACAGGTGGAAGGTGCAGAAATATTTGACATTTATTGAAGGCCAGAATTGCAAATATGAAAATGGCTGTTCATTGAAGGTCCAATTGTACCAAGACTGCATGTGTTCAATTCCAGCTACATGTAGGCAGCTGAATTATGGTTGTCTGCAGCATTAAATGGGCTCTGTTTCAAGATAAATGGGATACATTTTTGAAAAATGAACTGTGTTGATGTTCCTGAAGCTGCTGAGTTTGACTCTTGGGGCCATTGTGTTGTTGAAAGTGTTTGTCCATTTTGGCACCTCCATTCTTAATACTTTTTTTTTGTTTTGTCCAGAGTATTTCCATCTCAATGTCTCAGCAACCATCTGGACCCCAGCCTACTCAACCTGTCTCTCCCAGCAAATCCTACAACCCTCCTCTTGGTGCTTCTGGTAGTGTGCAGTGTCGCAGGTAAGGAGGCTCTTCCGTTTATTCAGTTTAAACTTTGCACATCCGTGCGTTCAAGGGCATTAAAAATTGATTTTTGCTGGGTAAATGAAATGTGCTCGGCAAGTCTCCGAGTTGGCACTAGCCTTTGGTGTCGATTAAAAATAGGAACTTTAAACACCCGACAGCTGCACCAAATAAAGTGCGAACGGGAATTTCTGAGAGTGTAAATTAAAAAGTTATTCACTCAAAGGTCAGCACTGCAAAGTGCCAAAAGTGGCTGTTCATGAAAGTTCATTCGTGCAGCCGCAGACAGAACATTTTTGCCAGCTGCTGTAATGTCACTGATTAAAGTGTAAATTCGCATGCGTATGTATGCCAAGGCAACCTGCCACGGTGTAAATCCCCGCATCCACCCCTTGCAGAGAGCTTCGGCGAATGATGCTGGACTCCTCGTCAGCAGGCCTGAGGGTTATCCGGGTTTTGAGAAGGGTAGGGCAGGGTGCCAACGAGGCAGTTTCTGTCAGAGTTAAGAGGTGTTGGAGCGTGAAGGTATCCAGAGCCTGAGGAGAATGTAAAAATCGGAGGCCAGAGACTGATAATTGCACATCACTGGTGTGATGGCGGGCGGGAGGGGTCTTGGTACAGTGAAGCAGCTGTGTCAGACTCTGAGAAGGAGTATGGGAAACTGGCAGTGAGCTTCACAATCTGTATTTCAGGAGGCTCTGTTGGGTTTTATAACCTTGAAGTTTATCTCCTGTAAGTAGAGTCCTTAGTAAGGTATTTGCAGTGTGATGTATGCTTTATTATATAATATTTTTAAAGCTGAATTCTTCATCAAAACAACAAAATTAACTTAATTGTTTTTGAAATTCTGATCGAGAAAGGCTTACGGCCACAAATCCAAAACAAATTTTGAACTCTTGTTTCACTAGCATTTGAACTAATTGAAACAGCAATGTTGATTTATATTTACTCGGCATTTTGGGAAAATTTAATTTCCGATTTATGGACCAAGACACCGGTGAAGCTATAAAACTGTATACTTTATATTTAAAAAGAAGCGATGTTTCTCCTGCCACCATCCATCTAATTCCTCCCCGTGGGAATTAAGGCTGTGTTTACATTAACAGCTGTAGTGTTGATGGGAATCTTCAATACAGTTTTGGGTAAATGCAACTTTTGGAGTGGGGGGCGGCGGGGGGATCGGAGCGAAGTGCAATGAGGCTCCCTGAAAGGCCTCACTACACTTAGAAGTTAGTTCAGGCCTTGACACCCAATTTGCATTCCACAAGTTTAGGGTCAGTGCAAAGCTGAAGATGTATTTGACACTGACACTAAACTTGTAGTGTGAATGCACTGTAAGAGTAGGAATAGATGATTTGGAGGGTGGGGGGGTGGTGGAGGTTGGTGCGAGGAGAAAGAAAGAGAAAAGTGTCAAAAGTTGTTTCTTGTATCCACGTGTTTTGTGTACTGCCTGACACGGAAGTATTACACTAAATGGCAGTGTCAGCACGTGGACTGCTATTACTGTATAGAGAATATATGGGCAGCGAGCGAGTTCAGATAACAAACTGCAAGAGTAAAGCTTGATTTATCATCTGAATCCTTCACCCACTCTTAAGAAATACAACAGTGTTGAAACAATTCATTACCATCTCTGGTACTTTCACTGCAAAGACCTTGATCCACTTGATTTACAGGGAATAGTGCTGCTTTATGTATTACACTACTGTAGGCTTGACTGTGTCGTTTTTTTAAAAAATCTTTTAAGAGGTAAGAAGAACTCTGAAATATAAAGTGGAAACACACAGCAGATCAGTCGGCTTCAGAAAGCCCAATCAGCATTTGGGTGTGACCCTCGGAAGTGAAGGATTACGCCCAAACATTAATCAACGTTCTAATTTACTTACAACATGAGTGTCTATATGGGCTGATAGATTAAGCTGCCCTGCCCTTTTAAGAAAACAGTGATCTTTCTACTAGTAGCTTTGAGCTGGCACTGTGTAAATATTAGTTGCTGAATTTAATTTTCTGTTTATTAAAATTAATATGACAGTCCCTACTGTTGGGGGTTAATGCAGTTGATTTTAAGATTGGGATCATGATCTACTGATGGCTTTTGATCCCAACAAATTGTTATTAGTAAGATGCTGATACAGTATTCACTGGCTGATGAGAACAAGCTTGGGTTCACACATCATGATATTAATCAGCCTGTCACTATGTATCATTTTTATAATGGCCATTTGCATCTAAATAGTCCATTAATCATTTTGATAGGCAGCGCAATGTTAAAAATAATGAATTCCCAACAGAGTTGGTTGAAGAAGCTTTATTTTCCGATCCTAAAGTTTAAAGGAGAACTCTTAATATTTTTTCTCTCTCTCTCTCTCTCTCTCTCTCACATGGCAGCTGTCTTTCATTCTGCCAGTGCCATTTACACTTCACCTAGAGCCATCTTTTGTTTCTTAACTTGTCCCATTACCCCATCTCCTTTTGCCTTGCTGCCTGACCTGAGTATTTCCAGCATTTTCTGTTTTTATTTCAGATTTCCGCAGTATTTTGCTTTTGTCTTAATATTGAGTACCTTTTCTAAAGTACAAAAAGAAAATACTGCCGATGCTGGAAATCTGAAATAAAAACAGAAAATGCTGGAAAACCTCAGCAGGTCAGGCAGCATCTGTGAAGAGAGAAACAGAGTTAAATTTTCAGGTCGATGACCTTTTGTCAGAACTGGAAAAAGCAGGAGATGGAACAGATTTTTAAGCAAGTGTAGGGGCTGGGAAATGGGGGAGGGGATGAAAGAACAAAAGGGAAGGTCGGTGATGGGATAGAAGGCAGGAGAGGTTAAGAGACATTAAGAGATATTCAAGGCAAGAGGAGATGGTAATGGGACAGGTTAAGCAACAAAGGATGGTTCTAGATGAAGTGTAAATTGCGCTGGCAGAATGAAAGACAGCTGCCATGTGTGGGAGAAGAAAAAAAGACACACAAATATATAGATATAGATATATGATATATAGTTATGATATATAAGGTTATGATCTGAAATTATTGAACTCCATGTTGAGTCCGGAAGGCTGTAAAGTGCCTAATCGAAAGATGAGGTGCTGTTCCTCGAGCTTACGCTGAGCTTCAGTGGAACAATGCAAGAGGCCGAGGACGGTGAGGTCTGAGTGGGAGTGGAGCGGAGAATTAAAGTGACAGGCAACTGGAAGCTCAGGGTCCCCCTTACGGACTGAACGGAGGTGTTCCGCAAAGCGGTCACCCAATCTGCGTTTGGTCTCCCCAATGTAGAGGAGACCACATCGTGAGCAGCGAATACAGTATACTAGATTGCGAGAAGTACAAGTAAATCGCTGTTTCACCTGGAAGGGGTGTTTGGGGCCCTGGACAGTGGGAAGGGGGGAGGTATAAGGGCATGTGTTGCACCTCCTGCGCTTGCACGGGAAGGTGCCAGGGGAAGGGGTGTTGGGGGTGATAGTGGAGTGCACAAGGGTGTCGCGGAGGGTGCGGCCCCTACGGAATGCTGAAAGGGGAGGTGAGGGGAAGATGTGTTTGGTGGTGGGATCACGCTGGATGTAGCGGAAATGGCGGAGGATGATCCGTTGAATGTGGAGGCTGGTGGGGTGAAAGGTGAGGATAAGGGGAACTCTGTCGTGGTTCCGGGAGGGAGGGGCAGGGGTGAGGGCAGAAGTGCGGGAGATAGAACGGACACGGTCAAGGGCCGTGTCAACCACTGTAGAGGGGTGTCCTCGGTTGAGGAAAAAGGAAGACATGTCGGAAGCACTGGTATGGAAGGTGACATTGTCAGAGCAGATGCGGCGGAGACAGAGAAACTAGGAGAATGGAATAGAGTCCTTACAGGAGGCGGGGTGTTCCTCAAAAATGTAATGCTTTTGTTGATGATGTAAATGGAGCTTTAAAGGCTGTACCTAGCTAGGGTTGCAAAATTCCGGGAATTTTTAAAAGAGGAAACTTTCCATGGGAATTTTGAGTTTTTTTGCACACTGATGGTTTTTGTCTCTGATCCTTATATTATCTTTGTCATCAAAATAGACATACTGTTCCATACAAATAAAAACAGGCTTTCAAAACTTTATTTAGGTTATAATTTTGAACTTTATTGAACCCCCACAAAAAAGACCCATCTAAAATAAAATAAAAAGAGCGTCAGCTTATTTAGCCTGTAATTTGTCCTTATTTTGTCCCTTTTGAGTCTTCTACTCATCATTGCTCCTCCTGATTCTCTGACTCTGGCTCTGACATGTCCATTTCCTCCTCTGTGTCACTGTCTAGCTGTGTGGTGGACACTTCTGTATCTGGCTCAATAAGTTGTAGGTTCGCCCAGATAGCCACCAGTTTCTCCACTCTCTCGTTAGTCAGCCTGTTGCGCACCTTTGTATGCGTATTCCCAAAAAGTGACGAGTTTCGTTCAGAGGCCGCTGATGAAGGTGGGATTTGGAGTATCACCGATGCAATGGGTGACAGGGCCTCAGATGCACAAAGTCCCTTCCACCAGGTATGTGCACTGATATGCTTGCATGATTCCCATATCCCGTCCCCATTCCAAAGACCTTGCTTGGTAGAGAACTTTGCCAGACTTCCCACTTTGCCCATGTCCAGATTGAGGTGGTGTGAGAGGGTAGAAATCACACTAAGCGCTGTTGATCTGTTCTCCAGAAAGTATTGGTCTCCCAACATGCTTTGTGTCCAGCATGTATGCTGCAGCATGAATCGGCTTGACACAAAATTCTTGAAACGTCTGTATGAATTGAACAATTGCCTTCTCCTCTGCTTTGAGCAGCAGGGATATGGGTAGAGCAATGCTGATTTGTTCTTTTAAATCAGCAAAAAGCCTGACAACATCTGACAAGACAGCGTCATCTCCTTCAATCTGAGCAATTGCAGATGCTACTGGTGAGAGTAGTTTAAGGCTGCTAACCACTCTCTCCCAAAACACATCATCCAGCAGTATTTTCTTGATGGTGGTTTCCATATCCCCAGACTGGGATATTGCCATTTCTTGCAGCGACTCCTTACCCTCCAGAAGGCTGTTGTACATTATGACAACGCCACCCCATCTAGTGTTGCTGGGCAGCTTCAGTGTGGTGTTCTTGTTCTTTGTCGTTTGCTTGGAGTTGTAGGTTGCTGCAACTACCTGTTTTGCCCTGACATACTTAACAAATTGCTTGGCTCTCTTGTACAGTGTTTCCATGGTTCTCAAACCCATTATGTCCTTGAGGAGCAGGTTGAGCCCATCAGCTGCGCACCCAATAGACGTAATATGAGGGTAGGCCTCCTCCACTTGAGCCCAAGCAGCCTTCATATTCACAGCATTGTCAGTAACTATTGCAAAGACCTTTTGTGATCCAAGATCGTTGATGACCGCTTTCAGCTCATCAATGTATGTGCCTGTGTGTCTGTTGTCCTTCGTGTCTGTGCTCTTGAAGAACACTGGGAGAGGAGTGGAGACGATGTAGTTTATGATGCCCTCCCCTCGTACATTCGACCACCCATCTGAGATAACTGCAACACAGTCTGCCGTCTCTATCGTTTCTTTGAGCTTTCCTTGGACTCTGTTATACTCAGCCTCCTGCAAATAAGTAGACAAAGCATGTCTGGTGGGAGGACAGTATGCAGGGCGAATAACATTGAAAAATCTCTTCCAGTACACATTGGCTGTGAGCATGAGGGGTGAGCCTGTCGCATATACAGCTCGAGCAAGGCACTTATCTGCATTCTTCTGGCTATGGTTATCCATTGTATCAAAGAACCTTCCAAGTGGGCCAGGAGTTGCTGATAAGGAGCCTGATGCTGAATGTGAACCATCATCTTGAATGGAAGCAGAGGAACCCTGGGCTGACTGCTGTGAGCTTTGAGTGAAGTTGTTGCATTTGGATAAATGCTGCTGCATCTTTGTGGCATTCTTTACATATGGCTTTCTACAGTGTTTGCACATGTACACAGTCTTTCCATCTTTAATGCCTGGGGTAAAATGCTTCCACACATCCGACGGTAAACGTGGCATTGTTCTATGCAGAGAAATAAAGGATATTCGTCTCTGTGTCGAACTGCGGTCGATCAGCACGATTGCAACAGGGTGAGTAAATTTTTCCTGATGCTCCATGTGATGGAAGCTTGACCTGTGCATGCACGATGCTACATCACCAATAGAGGGAGCTAATCACTCATCCACTGATCCAACCAATCAGGACACATTTGTTTACAGTCATGCACAAAACTTGTAATTATTAAAACAAGCCAAGTATGAAGATAAACATATATTGATTAAGAAATTCCTTAATAATTAATATTCCATCTCTTAGTAATTTTAAGAGAAGACCTGTGGGGAAAAAAAATGAAAGAAATACAAAAAAAAACAATATTATGCTAGCATGTGCTTTTTGGGGCAAAATTCCCAAGCTAAACTTCCTGTGGAAAATTTACCGGAAACTTTCCACCCCTTCGAAACCCTATACCTAGCTTTAACTCAGAAAAGCTCTATGGTCGCCTCAGCTACTTGAGTTACAGAACTGTACCTGGGTTCATCGCTGACTTTCTGAACGAGTAGTGCCTTCACATGCAATCTGTCTTTAACACTGATGTCAGAAATGACTTGAGAAATTACAATTTTTAAGGACAGGAAATGCAATTAGATCCAACAAGTGCATCCCTTTCTGAGGGATTCGAACCGGCCACCTTCCTTCTTATCACATTCCCTCAATTGCTTCTTAGCAGAAACTCATCTAATTTAGTTAACTTTATTGCTTAATGTCACTTTTCCTGCAATCTATTGCTCTTTGAGGGAAAACATATTTGGTTTGTCTTCTTTTGCCTGTCCAATTTTTGACTTGGTTTTCCCCTCGCCACAGTGAACAGTTTGCCTGGATCAACTTTGTCCATTCTCTTGATTTTTAAAACTACCTTTACAAAGAAAAGCCCAACCGAACTCGGATAGGTTGACTGTGTGAAGGTTTGTAGGGTCATTGTCACTGCAGATCTTGACCCTTTTAGATTTCACTACAGGCGGAGAGGGATGGCAAGTGAGCTTGGATACCAGTGTGAGTAGAGGTTGTGAGCCATAGCACTGCTTTCCCCTGTTGTCTAGAGACTAGTTCGGGAAAAGATCCAATACACTTATTTGTTTAAGGTTCGCCTCCAATGTACTAATATCCAGTCAACTGGCAGAAAGCTAAATTTTCATACTCCTTTTTTATCTGGTGGAAGTTGTACACCATTTTCCCCTCGGTTCCTCCTGACCCCAATTTTGCAACTGAATGGAAGCCTTGCAGAACTCGCTAAGTAGTTTTTTTTACACCATATATTGGATAAATGGGCTAAATGCAATGTGTTCTGTTTGGCTGGATCTGAGCTAGCTGCTGCCCCATAACGTTGCTGAAAGTGCCATCAAACAGTTTGTCAAAGTAGCTGCAGCTGATTTCTAAGCATTGCGTTGTCAGCTGCCTGACTTGTCATCAGCTTTTCTCTTCCTCCCTTTCTCCCCACACAAAGCGGCAAACTTTCACAATTTCCCAGTTGAAAATGTCAGACCGAATAACAATATGAAGAATAATGGCAGTGCCCAAGAAGGCTGATATAAACCACAGGAGGAAAACTGGTGTATTTTATGACTGTTACCTGAACCCCAAGATTACATTAGGAGCGTAGAAATTTAGGGACAGAAGGAGGCTATTCAGCCAGTCATCCTGGTGCTAGCTTCACCATCAAAGTTCTCAACTCTACCTACTCCCATTTGCCTGCACTTCACCCATACCGTTCAATAGCTTCCTTCAAGTGTTTTATTTACCCTTTAAATATGATGCACTCAACTCCAGCAGGCACTAACTTCCATCTAATCTCCCCTTTTCTGCTTCTAGCATTAATCTTCAATTTGTGCCTCCTTGTTGCTGATTGACTGAACAGTGGAGATAATCTACCATGATTCACCCGTTGATTCAAACATTGATTTTGAATTCTGTTAGATTCTTTCTACCATCCCCCCCCCCCCAAAACTGTACTCTCCCTAATAACTTTCTCTACTCTGTATCCATAATGGTTTCAGTTTTAATTTGGGGTTATTTTAAAGTGCAGGTCCACTTTTTTTTGTTCTGCTCCCATTTGTTATGGGATAAAGTTTGTGTGGAAAAAATCAGCATAAGGATTTTGGAACCTGTTAGTTGGTAGATTCTCATGTATGATTTTTGTTTCCATTTTGTGTTTTTCAGTGGAACAGTAAGGCAGATGCTGGACTTACGAAGAAATATGGCAGACAGTGTAGCATCAGCCCAGCACTCTGCAAACTCCAGTAATACAGGTACAGTACTTACAAAAAATGTATTGCAATTTATAATGAAGTTCCATAGTACTTTTTAACTATTAACAGCATCGGATCCGCTTTTAATAAAAATGCCAAAAGTGCCTGTGATTTCTCTCCTGCCCCCCATATCTGCTAATTACACCACAGGAACATGTGGCTTTGAAATATTCAATTTATGAGAATATAATTCGGTTACCAATTAATTAAAGAAAAATGGCAATTCTGCTGTTTCACAAAAGAGGAATTTCGGCCCCTTCATTTCCCTCGTCTTTGAACCAGTAGTTCGAGTTCTCGAGCTGTTTGCTTTGCAACTAGCGTAACTTAGTTTTGTCACTTCCATTCGGGCCGCTGGGTCGAGTGTTGGTAAATGTACTACCCTGGGAGGAGAGAAGAACTGGAAGCTGCAGAATATTACTGTAACACCCTAAGCTGCCATTTTTTAATTTGCTTAATTGAGGATTGTATGAACTTGCAAATTATTTTTTGTTGTACTCGCATTAACAGCCTATGCATTCCAGGTTGATGTAGGATGGCATCCAGACAAGAGTAGGATGTTGTTGCTGCAAGTTTATCAAAAAGTAATCTGGCAAATTGCCAGTATATATCTATCAAAGATTTAAACATTTTTTAAATGTCGTCTTCACTTTAGTTCCATGAGCTTTGCCAGTGCTGCTGTGTTACTAGCAGGTGTGGAATAGTGACATAGCTTGCCTCGCTCTCTTCACACCCACTGGGAAAGCATCAGTACTTACTGGCGCCTAGTGGAGCCTCAGTATGTCGGCACATCATTAAATCTACATCCTACTGCCCTATCGTGTAGCACATTGGTGAACCAAACGATTGTACCACAGAGCTGAGTTGACCCTGTTGTATTGCATCCCCTTAACATCAGTCGCAGTGTAATCTGCACACCAGACTTGCCCAACCCGCTTTGTTGTTGGCCATTATGTGAACATGATTAGGACCCCAAATGAGAAGTTGGGGAGGGGTGCAAAAAATAAGATATTTCTATTTACAGTTTCTAATCGAAGGATGTTTTACTGTTGCAGGTATTGTTACAAACTTCACACCTCCTCAGGTAGTTGGCGGACAGACTAAACCTCAGAACGCAGGGTCGTCTGGTGCTGTGGTCACTCCTGTGCTCCCAGCAACTGCAGCCGTGGTAGGAACCAATCAGTCACTGCCAGCCTCCAGCAGTAACCAGCCTATGCCAGTATCTCTCCAGTCGGTGCCAGTATTGCTTACAGTTCCAGTGGCAATGTCTTCCCAACCTCAGCTCCTGCAAGCCTCGGCAAACACCTTGATGACCAGCCAGCAACCTGCAATTGAGTTTTTACCTGTTCAATCCCAACCCACGCTTAACAACCTCTCCAAGCCACTTGCATCGCAGCTATCGGCGAATGTAGCAAAAGCAAATGGTGCTAGTCCTTCCTTGCCAAGCCCAGGAGTCCAAAGGAAGTCCCCTGCAAGTATGGGGTCAATGCAGATAAGCAGTGCTGTTTCCAGTCAGACTGCTTCTGTGACCAGTACTCAGCCTATTCTTTCACCCCAGATTTCCCGGACAGCACAGCAATCTTTGGTTTCCCCAGGACATTTTAGCCCTCCTAATACTAGGCCGGCAGTACAGCCAAGGCCTTCACAGACTTACAGCCAGGGGCAAGTCTCCGGATCGTCAGCTCAGCCATTAACAGCCAGTTCAGACAGCACCAATGCAGGAACCTCCAGAGCAGGTAAGTGAAGAATCATGTGCAACCGTGTGCGTTCAAACTGAAGTGTTCTTTGTTCAGCAATGTTTGGGAATGTAATCGCTTACATATTATGTAGCAAAGATATTTAGTATGTTAATGTTGTGCTGCCTGCCTTTTGTCATCAGTAAATCTGTAAATGATAGTTGTGGGGCATGGGATTTGAGTTATGAGAAGGAGTTTTACGCAGAGACTTATTGAAACATTGAGGGCCTCAGTCTCACTTGGGGGAGAAAAAGTGAACACAAATCTACTAAAGTACAAGTGAGTCTTAATTAAAGGTATTAATGAGGCTGCAATAAACCTAAATCCCAGTTTATGAAACAGTTACGAGAAAGAAAAGGGGGGAAATGAAAGTGCTTTTGTTTCAAATCTGAGTGCTGCTAGCTCTAGCACAACATTTATTCCATTGCATTTTAGAATAATAGCACATTGCAAAGTTTGGGGTAAGGGAATATGATTAACAATTCAATCAGAGACCCAAAAAAAAGCATTTTGTCTTTTTTTTTTTAAATGACACTTCATTGTTTAATGTACAGTAACAGAAATCCATCCATGGTTCAAACAAGCGAGTCTTGTGGACTGGGCAATGAGTAGGTGAGACTCGTACAGTTGCTTCCCAGTGTGTTTCTATAGGGAAAATGGGAGTTAATGTGCTGTCTTTTTTTTAAAAGAAGTGCGTTAATGTCACGCTGACGGCTTTTATGGTAGTAACTGAGCAGTAAACATCCATCACACTAAATTCCCAGTTTGGTGGGATGGGATTCAGGAGGAAGTGTTTATCCATGTATCTACCAGCTTCATCACCACATGCTGTGTAAGTAGAGTGGGTAATTAGAATATGGAATACCTTACCACAAGTGGCTCCTGAGGCCCAGTCAATCATGATTATTAGGAGGGAATTCAGGAAAAATATTAAAGGATATGAGGAAAATGGGATCTCCCTGATGTGAGAAGCCGGGGTTCTTCTCCTTAGAGCAGAGAAGGTTGAGGGGCGATTTAACGGAGATGTTCAAAATCATGAAGGGTTTTGATAGTTTCTCCTTATTTACTCAGCTGTGGCTCAGTGGGCCGCACACCTCTGAGTCAGAAGGTTGTGGGTTCAAGTCCCACTCCAGAGACTTGAGCACATAAAGCTAGGCTGACACTCCCAGTGCAGTGCTGAGGGAGTGCTGCGCTGTCGGAGGTGCCGTCTTTCAGATGAGACGTTAAACCGAGGCCCCGTCTGCTCTGTCAGGTGGATGTAAAAGATCCCATGGCAGTATTTCGAAGAAGAGCGGGGGGGGGGGGGGGGGAGTTATCCCCGGTGTCCTGGGGCCAATATTTATCCCTCAACCAACATCACTAAAACAGATTACCTGCTCATTATCACATTGCTGTTTGTGGGAGCTTGCTGTGTGCAAATTGACTGCCGTGTTTCCCACATTACAACAGTGACTCCACTTCAAAAGTACTTAATTGGCTGTAAAGCACTTTGAGATGCCCAGTGGTTGTGAAAGGTGCTATATAAATGCAAGTCTGTCTTTCTTTACTCTGTTTCCAGTGGCAGAAGGGGTCAGTAACCAGAGGTCATAGATTTAAGGTAATTGGCAAAAAATTCCAGGGGGGAAATGAGAAGAGCATTTTCACAGCGAGTTATGATGATCTGGAATGCATTGCCTGAAAAGGTTATTAAAGCTGATTCAAAAGTAACATTCAAATGGGACTTGAAAAGGAGAAATGTTTCGGGCTATGCAGGGGAGCGGGACTAATTGGAGAGCTCTTACAAAGAGCCGGCACAGGCATGATGGGCCAAATAGTGTTGATCTGTGCCGTATGATTCTATGATGTATAATTTCTCGGTAATCTGCAGTAATAAAGTCACAGGAGCAGTTTATTGTCTTTCTGTATGTGATAGAGAACTGAGATACTGGAATTCTAACAAGTAAACTCTCAAATTGGAAATTCCAACTTTAAAAAGTACCCCCCGCCCCCCAGACGTGAGTTGGATAAATTCTGTTTTCTTCCTTAAAATTGCCGTAGTGCTAGCCTAAACTACTACTATTGTGACTCATTAGCACCTTGATAAAATTGGCAGTTCAGGAAAGAGCGGATGTAGCGAGAGCACCTCTGTAACTAGCGGTTAACCTGGCTTACATTAACCCTTCGGTTGAGGCATGCCAACCTCCTGCTGTGCACTGAAATGTGCTTTCAGATTCTCAGTAGCATAAAGGTGTAATAGTAGGAGTGCCAATAAAGCGGGGATACAATAGGCATTAGAAATCAAACCAAAACAGGGAGCTCTGGAAATCAACAGGTGAGAGAGAGCGAAAGACGATTTAGTGTTCCGTGCTGACATTTGAGAAATTTGAACCAGCTTGCGTGACCAAGTCACTTTGTTGCGGGTGGAAAGAATCTTTCCCAAAAACAGGCAGAAAAAGACGGTTATTAATTCTGGGTGTTTCGGATGTGAAGCTGAACCTGGGCAGCACTTTAACATTAACATTTACAAAGTTCTCTGACCAAACTGTGGAGCTGAGTAACCTGAGCTTGCGATTTCTTAACAATTGGGTTTTGTTACCTTAAGGGACACCGCCTTACCAGAATAATATGTTGCACATTACATGATATAAAATTCACGTCCTTGTCAAACAGTGTATTACCCCACTTACTCTGACCAACACCATGGGAGGTGTGCTGCAATATATTCAGAATGGTACAGCAGGCTGGTTGCTTCTTGGCTGCAATTTGCAAAATTTGATTATAGTAATTAAAGTCTGAGTAACGTCAGGCTCTCTTTACTTGGACTCTCTGGCCTTAAAGGGACAGGTTAGCTTAAACACAGCTCCACCGTAGCAGCAGAATACAGGAAACTCTTTTTTATCCAGCACCGGCGTGGTGCCGGTTTATCAAAAAGTCCGGATTACAGAGAGTTACAGTTAAAAGGTACGAGAGCTCCGTACACAGCAACAAATCCAGGCTTCCCTGTTGCTTAGCAACAGCTGCAGGAACCCCGGCCACAGACCAAGTGTCCCTGTTGCTTAGCAACAAGTGCAGAAACCCCCGATTACACAGCCACAGATCCAGGAACGGCCACTAATGTGAAGAAAAACTTAACTGAACCTACTCCTGAATTTTGCCGGTTGTTTGGGTGCCGGTAAATCGAGAGTTTCCTGTAATACATTGTGTATTATACAGTAGAGCATTCATGTCATCATAAAACATCATATCATATGTACAGCGAGCAATGACACAGGAAGTCTACTAGTGTATCAACATGGTACATGTGTCCATTTCCTCTCACCCTATCGCATGTATTTATAGGCAAATTTCTTGCAGCCAATTGGCTCATATGCAAATTTTTCTTTAAACAACTTGCATTTATTTCGCACTTTAACGTAGTAAAACATCCCAAGGTGCTTCATAGGAGCGTTAGAAGACAAATTTTGACAGCAAGCCACATAGAGAGATATTGGGACAGGTGGCCCAAAACTTAGTGAAAGAGGTAGGCTTTAAGGAACGTCTTAAAGGAGGTGAGAGAGGCGGTGAGATTTAGGGAGAAAATTCCAGAGCTTAGGGCCTAGGCAGTTGAAGGCACGGCCGCCAGTGGTGGAGCGATTAAAATCAGGGATACACGAGGCCAGAATTGGAGGAGTGCAGCGATCTAGGAGGGTTGTAGGCTGGAGGAGGTTAGAGAGGGGCAAGGCCATTGAGGGATTTGAAAGCAAGGATGCGAATTTTTGCCCGACCAGGAGCCAGTGAGTAGGATTTGCCATGAGTTAGGATACGGACAGCCTAGTTTTGCATGAGCTCAAGTTTACGGAGGGTGGTAGGTGAGATGCCGGTCAGGAGAACATTGGAATAGTTGAGCCTGGAGGTAACAAATGCATGGGTGAGGGTTTCAGCAGCAGATGGGCAGGAACGGAGATTCGCGACGTTGTGGAAGTGGAGGTAGGCGGTCTTGGTGATGAAGTGGATATGGGGTCGGAAGCTCAGCTTCAAATAGTCTGTTTCAGCCTCAGACAGTAGCCAGGGAGTGGGATGGAGTTGGTGGCTAAGGAACGGAGTTTGTCATGGGGACTGAAGGCAATGGCTTTGATCTTCCCAGTATTTAATTGGAAGCTCAGCTCCGGGTCAGATGGGACACCTGAGGCTGCGAACAGTCTGTTTCAACCTCAGCCAGAGAGGTAGATGGAGCCAGTGGCTAGGGCATGGAGATTGTGACATGGACCGAAGACAATGTGTTTGGTCTTCCCGGTATACCCGGAAGACATTTCTGCTCATCCAATACTGGATGTCAGACAAGCAGTGTGACAAATCCGAGGCAATGAAGTTGTCTGGAGCAGTGGTGATGAAGTAGAGCTGGGTGTTGTCAGTGTACATGTGGATTCTGACATTGTGTTTTTGGATGATCTCACTGAGGGTCTAAGAATGCAGAACAATTATACCTCATAGCCTTAAAGCGATACATTCCTACACTTTAGCAGCAGAATAATACTGTGCACTATGTGTGGTATACTCCAACCTTACAAAACAATGCATCCTTCAGCTTTGGGAGCACTATAGGAGATACTGTAACTGACTATAGTCTCTGCTTTTAATATCCAAAGATAGTTTTCAAAAAAGATAAAATCTTGAGGTAAATGTTGAAAGCTGCTTAGCATAATGACATGGGGATATTAAAACTGCTTCTGCATTTTACAATAGCCCAGACTAAAATAACACACAATAAAATACAGCCACCTCCTGTTACTGCGCCTGTTGTTTTCACAGAATCTACTCCGTGTATTTATGTGTTCATCATTTTACTTCTCTATTCCTCAAATAAATTCTATATTTAATAACACCTTCTGCGTGTAGATATAGATCAAAATAGAAACTGCAGCGACTTATGAAGCTTTTGAAATTTAGATTGATCTGTCTGCAGGTTGCAGTGTCAGCCCAGATGGGAACTTGAGAATGCAATGACAGCGACAGTTTAATGCTCATGGTTAATAATATGTCAATCTCTAGATGTGTTATTAACTTCTGATGCACACCGGCTAATCTTGTGTTGGGGTTGTAAGAAACCCCAGGTGCTCGGGACTCATTCTAAAACTTAGGTCGTTATTGCAGCTGGTGGAAAGACTAAACTTGCAGCAGTGTGTGGGGTAGCTTCAATCCAGAGATTGAAACAAGTGGACACTGGGACGCTGAAAGGAAGCTTTGGAGCTCAACTTTTTTTTAAATTGTTTTTCTCGCATGAAACTGAAATGTTAAATGAATTGCTTCTATTCCATTAACAGAGAACAGCTTCAGCCAGGCCACCCAGAGACATCCTATCTCCGTTCCAGGAGAGGCAGCAGCCACTAAGAAAGCAGCACCTAGTGGCAACCAGGTGGGTACAGCACGTATATCACTACACGTCATACCACCAGGATAGTCCACTGCAGTCTCTCTCTTTGTCTCTACCGACCAGGTGCAGTTGGTGAAATAACACAGTTACCCCTTTGGGTAGAACGTGGTTGCTGTTTGTACAGGAGAATGATCAACCTGGTCTTTAACGTTGTTCCTTTCTCATAAGTTAGTCAGTCGTGGATCACCTTGTTACGCTTGCCCAGTAAAGCTCTCTAAGTAAGGGGTAATATTGTTCTGCTTAAAGTTAACTTTTCCACTGAAAGTGGATTATAATATAATTAACCCTTTCACTAGCAAATCTGCCTTTTTACAAAATCTACAGAGTACCTTGCCACAAAGTTTAATTGTGTTTTGGGGACTTCTTTTGTATTGTTAAAATTAAAGAATGCCTCAGTATAGAATTTGAGACGATAAGTGCTGTGACACCTTCCACAAATACCCAAAGAGATGTAATGGTGGCGGGGGGGGGGGAACTGTAGCATCTGTATTATGTTGTGTATCTACATCTTTACCCTCACCAGAAAGAAGAGAATGGTGCAAAGCATCCCTGAGGAGGGCTTGGGTTTAAAACAAACAAAAATACACTTGGGTGGGGAGAGAGGAGGTTTGGGGGGGGGGAGGGGAGGGGAGGGAAATTGCTAATTTTTTTTTGTGCATTCTCTAAATAAACTGGAAAGATTCTCTAACTAAAACAGCACTCATTAGCACGGCTGAATGTGGCTGCATCCAGTCCTCAAAAAGAGTTGGCGTCAAAAGTTTTCAGCAACCTTCAACTGAGTGGAGTGTCCTGACGGGATGCGCGCGCACATGCACGCGCACACACACGCACGCGCGCGCGCGCACACACACACACACACACACACACACACACACACACACACACACCCGCCATGCCACACACTTCCAACAGCTTAAATTCTGCATCCGGGTAGCTCGTCGCTCCAGCGCGTCACAGCACAGCAACGGAAGTTGTTCAGTCGGTCAAGGTTCGTTTTCCAGAGCTTGTAAGCCTTTTCCGATTTTCTATTACAGATTCTCTTCAGCACTAAAGTTTTTCCAGTTCTTCTAGAGAATACATACATGAAATCGATGTGTCTTTTATCTATTTTGGTTTTTTGCTATGTCAAATGTCTCAATAGTTGAAAGGTCTGGTAGCTACAAGAGAGATTTAGCGTTACTTTTTTTTTCAAACTGAAAGCAAACTTGTGTCTACTGTTTATTGTGTGACAACATGTAATGCCATGGTTTGTAATGTGTGAAGTGATTGGTTAATAGGGTGTGCGCTATTGAATATTGGCACACCTCTGCGGAAACCTTAATAACGAACGCCACCTGCTGGATTATTTTGTTTAGTTTTTTAAAAAAATAATAATTTAAAGCATTATATCAAAACATTACGTATTACTCCGCAATTCACAGCTGTCCGAAAAAACAGCGTCTCACTCCCCACTCTACACCTATGGCATTTTCGATGGCAACACACTGCTAAGTTTTGAGGACCAAATGACCGAGGAGCAAATTGCCAGCGACGAGCTTTTAGATGGAGCCAGGCGGCACGTTACTGTGACCGAGGAGGATCTTATTGGGCTCGAGGAAGAGCGCAACGAGAAGAACACTCGCAAGCAGACAGACTGGGCAGTGAATATCCTAAAACAGTGGCTGATTGAAAAGGGCAGAGATGAAAAATTTGAAACTATGTCAGTGGAAGAACTTAATAGTATTTTGAGAGAATTTTATGGCACGGTGAGGAATCATGACGGTAACACCTATAGCATTTCCAGTTACAAATCCATCCGGGCTGGTTTAAACAGGCACCTTAAGATGCCTCCTCACAGCCGGCAGATCTGCCTGATGCAGGATAAAGAATTCAGCAGTGCCAATAATGTGTTTTTGGGTGTGCTTAAGATACTAAGAAAGCAAGGGAAGGATGAAACAAACCACCACCCCCCGATTAATGCAGCCGACCTTCGAAAGATCAGAACCTCTGGTGTCCTGGGACTTCACACACCCCTCGCACTTGTGAACAAAGTCTGGTTTGACCTGCAGTTGCACTTTGCCAAGCGTGGACGGGAAATCCTTCGGGACCTCCCTCCGGACGCTTTTGTTATTAAGCGAGATCCCAATGGACGACGCTATGCAATGCTGAAGTATACTGGGAAAAGTAGAAGCCGTGAGGACCCATTGAAACTGGGTCGGATGTACGATATGCCAGGAGATGTAAACTGCCCAGTCACCTCGCTTGAACTTTATATATCCAAGCTGCCACCAGACCCTCCTGCTTTCTACCTTCACCCTCTAAAATTAACACCAGAGCAGTTACGAGAACAGTCTGTCTGGTATAAGCGGGAGCCAATGGGAGTAAATTATCTCGGAAGCATGATGCCTAGAATCAGTATTGCTGCCAGACTCTCCCAGAGGTACACCAACCATTCCCTCAGAACTACAACTGTTCGTCTCCTGTGCGACGCCGGCCTCGGAGCACGGGAGATCATGGCACTTACTGGCCACCGTTCAGAATCCAGTATCAGAAACTACTGGGGAGCTGCTGAATTTCAGTACCGGGCCTGGTCCGACATGTTAGACAATGCAGGATTCAACTACATTTACACAGCTCCGAGCTCCGTAGTACATGAACCGCAACCAGGAACTTCATCTTCCAGAGGGAACATAGTGACTTTAAATTCCAACAAGGTTTCCGGACAAAGTACTGGGATCATCTTGCAGAAGTGTGTCATAAAGCAGGAACCGCTAACATGAACTTGTACTGTGAACTTAACTCAATAAGCTACACAAAAAAATAGATTTTAAATTAGTAATGTATTGTTTTAAAAGAAAAATATATATATATATAGTTCTGAAATGAACAGCCGTAAAGTATGATAGTATTGCGATTTCAGTGTTGTATTTAACATGACTCTGAATGGGTCAATAAAAGTATTGGTTCTTTAAATTGAGCTTTTGATCAATAGAGGTTGGCTATTTTTTAAAAAAAGTTTAGAAGGTTGATTCTAAAACCAGTGTTCCCTGCTTTATCTGCATTGGCTCAAAACCTGCCTGTTTAAAAGGGGACAGCAAAGATGATGAAGCAGGGAACCTGTTTTGGAGTCGACAGCGGATGCATAATCCGCAGACTTGGAGGTCGCAATCTGGAAAAGCAGCGCCAAAGCTTTGCTGCTCCACCAGTGCTTTTGAAATGCCGAACCTTTGTTACAGCCCTAATCAAAATGCAGGAAGTTTGAGAATATCAATTCAGGATGGTAATTGGTGGATGCAGCTACAGTGAAACCTGTATTTTAATTATAGAGCTTCTGAAAAAACTAAATTAGGCACATGCCAACAGTGCAGTAAAATTTGCCGCTCCATTTTGCATTGGTTTGAATATAATATAATATAATATCGAACACTTTACAGTGCTAGTTGCGCAATACTGGTTGTATGCAGAGGTCTGCGACGTGCAGCAAATGGATTTCAGACAAATGCAATACCGCCTTTTCTTACATGTCAACAAGGACCTGGAGTTAAACTGCCATCCCTGTTGGACATAAGGCCCCATTATCTCAGAAGCATGATGCCTAGAATCAGTATTGCTGCCAGACTCTCCCAGAGGTACACCAACCATTCCCTCAGAACTACAACTGTTCTCCCATTTGGCATTTGTGCGTCCCACTTGTGTAGGAGACATTTCAGGAACCTCCGTGTAATGGGAGCAAAGGATGTCCATGTGACAAATTGGGAGTCACTCCCAGCTAATGGGACTAGAGAGGGGGAATCCCTATCAGTGGGTGTTGAATATATAAAATGTATATCTGCCCAAGTAGATTTCTTTTTCCTTTAGCTGTTTCAAGCTCTGCTGCAATGGGGGAGTATTCTCATTCAAACAAATAAGATGAGCTTTATATTGGAAAAATAATCATTTTATATTTTTCTTCTGCAAAATCCATAAAATCCATATAATTTATTATAACAATGTATTAATTTATCTCTAAACAAATATAAACTAAATGGTACAATTTTAAAGAGGGTTCAGGAACAGGGAGACCTGGGGGTTCACAGACCTTTGCGTATGTGAATCTTGTATGTGACTCTTTTGAAGGTGACAGGACAAGCTGATCTGGCTGTTTTATAAAAAAAAAAAGTATTCGGGTTCCTTAGCTTTATAAATAGAGGCATAGAGCACAAAAACAAGGAAATTATGCTAAAACTTTATAAATTGCTGGTTCGGCCATAGCTGGAGTATTGTGTCCAGTTCTGGGCACCTCACTTTAGGAAGGTTGTTTAAGGCCTTAGAGAGGGTGCAGAAGAGATTTACTAGAATTATACCAGGGATGAGAGACTGGCGAAGCTGAGACAGTTAAAGGGAGATTTAATAGAGGTGCTCAAAATTGTGAAGGGTTTTGATGCAGTAATTGGAGAAACTGTTTCCACTGACAGAAGGGTCAGTAACCAGAGGAGGCAGATTTAAGATAATTAGCAAAAAAGCCAGAGGGAAGATGAGAGTGTTTTTATGCAGCGGGTTATGATGATCTGGAAAGCATTGCCTGAAAGGGTAGTAGAAGCAGATTCAATAGTAACTTTCAAAAGCAAATTGGATATATATACTTTTAAAAGGATAAATTTGCACGGCTACGGGGAAAGAAAAGCATCTTTAACGTAGTAAAAGGTCCCAATAATAATTCTAGAATATCTTAATAAACTTTCACTATTATATAAAACCAAACCAGTCTAATTTGGATCACGGTTAAATTGTCAATGTATTGTGTTCTGACCCAATTCAAAGGCTATTCTGGAGCACATCTCTGGTTGTAGTACCCAACCTCTGCCAGTCCAAGCTGCAGTTGGATTTATATGGTTTGCAAACACCATCCAGTGACTAATTTGGAACTAGACAAGCCCCCCCCCCCCCCCCCCCCCCCAAGTCTGTTGGCGTAATCCGATCCCAAGGCACTGTACGCACAACAAAAATGTCTAACCCCATGGGGGTACTGGTTAACCAATGTAAGGGTGGCACTGTCGCTTTGTAATATGAATTCTCATTGCCCACTTGCAGGTTTCACTGTACCCTGCCGTTAATGTGCTTTAATTCCTTCTCGGATATGTGTGTTTTTATTTTTTAAACTGGCAACAATTAATCACTGCCCTGCATTCTATTTTGAGAAACAACATTCATTCGCCTTTTTGAAGACTGGTAGCATCTTCCCTGTGTATCACTTGCCATGTCTCTCACCCAGCTGGAGTTTGTTTCCTTAGCCATTTAGAAACTCTTCCAGTTTCTTCTTTTTCTGTAATTAATTTGTAACATTCAGGATCTAATCATCTGTGCAAAAGTTACCTTGTCGAAGCTGTAGAAGATAGTCAGTGCTTTAAAAGGTGAAATATTTCACTGTTACAGTGCTGTAGGGAGCTGTGTTTCCATAATATTATTGGCTGCTACCTTCAATCTAGTGAGGGCTAATGGTTAGGGACAGATTGAATATAAATACAAATGAGCTCTTTGTCGCCTATCTTGGTGTGTGGAGCAATATGGTAATAACCGGATGGTGTTTGAACAAAACCGATCTGGATCTGTGGAATTAAGTCAATAGTATCAGTGTAAAATCATAATATATACTCATGACATGGTAGTATAGTAGGGACTTGTATTGCAGTAACCTAGGCCAAAATGTAAAACAGTTCTGTAAATTATGGCAGTACAGTGAGGGGCTGCTATAAGTCTATCATCTAAACTATTATAAAGTAAATCAACACAGCAGTAGAACATTAGGAGCTATTACTCCCACAGGATAGAATGTATCCAAGGCTAGAGTGTAAAAAATGTGTACAGTATATGACTATACAGGAGCTGTTAACTCAAATAGGAAGCTCTTCCTTGCCCCCTTTCTGAATTGTAGACTGTGCCTGGATTTGCTAATTATCAGGGAGCCAAGCCTGGAGCCGTCACAGTTTGGATGCCTGCAGTATACCAGTCATTCTCTTTGAAGTACAGTGACATTGTGAGATCTTGATGACTCGTTTTCACAAGTCGCAATGTGGCCATTGCATTTCCTGCAATAGTTTCCGCTCCCCATTGTGCGCCAGGGTTCCAACCATGGCCCCCTCCTTTTCTTCTTCTACCTTGCTGCCTCTCCACAACTTTAAACTTTCATGTGTATGCTAATGGCACCCAGCTTTACCTCTCCGCCATTACCCTCAATTCTGTAGCTGTTGTTGTATTGTCTGATGCCTGTCCAACATCAGGACAGCGCTTCCTCCAGCTAAAGCCATCCTTTTGAGTTACCACTGGAAATTCAGTACCTTAACTCCTGCATCCAGCTGGCTCAGGCTGAAACTCTCTAAGCCCAATCTTGGCGACCGATGAGAACATAAGAATTAGGAGTAGGCCATACGGCCCCTCGAGCCTGCTCCGCCATTCAATAAGATCATGGCTGATCTTCGCCCTCAATTCCACTTTTAGCCTTGAATGTGCTCAACGACTAAGCATCCACGGCCTTCTCGACCCTAAGTTCACCTTTAAACCTCACATCCTATTCATCAGCAAGTCCACTCATTTCCACCTCCCCACTATTGTCTGCATCCATTTCTATCTCGCTCCTACTGCCCCAAATGTCTCATTCATGCCTTTTTGGTTAGCATTAAGAAATAATAGAGGTGCCATTACACTACTAGGTGCATTCTATAGGCCACCAACTAGTGGGAAAGATATAGCGGATCAAATTTGCAGGGAAATTACAGAGGTGCAAGAACTATAGAGCACTAATAATGGGGGATTTCAATTATCCTAATATAGACTGGGATAATGGTGTAAAGGGCAGAGATGGTAAAGAATTTCTGAAGCGTGTTCAGGAGAACTTTCTTGATCAGTACATTTCCGGCCCAACGAGGAAGGAGGCATTGCTGGATCTGGTTCTGGGGAATGAGATGGGTCAAGTGGAGCACGTGTTAGTAGTGGGAACATTTAGGGAACAGTGATCATAGTATCATAAGGGTTAGATTAGCTATGGAAAAGGACTGGGAGCAATCTAGAGTAAAAATACTTAATTGGAGGAAGGCAAATTTCAAGGGTTGAGAACTGATCTTGCCTGGGTAAATTGGAATCAAAGATTGGGAGTCCGGGACAAAATTAACAGTCACTTGGACAAGTGTGGATTAATTAAGGAAAGCCAGAAAGGATTTGTTAAAGGCAAATAGTGTTTAACTAATTTGATTGAGTTTTTTGATGAGGTAACAGAGAGGGTTGATGAGGGCAATGCAGTTGATGTGGTGTACATGGACTTCCAAAAGGCATTTGATAAAGTGCCACATAATAGGCTTGCCAGCAACGTTGAAGCCCAAGGATTAAAGGGACAGTGGCTGCATGGATACGAAATTGGCTACGTGACAGGAAACAGAGCGTAGTGGTGAAAGGTTGTTTTTCAGACTGGAGGAAGATACACAGTGGTGTTCCCCAGGGGTTTGTACTAGGACCACTGCTTTTCTTGATATATATCAGTGACTTGGATGTACAGGGCGCAATTTCAAAATTCGCAGATGACACAAAAATTGGAAGTATAGTGACGAGGATAGTGATCGACTTCAAGAGGACATAGACAGGCTGGTGGAATGGGTGGACACGTGGCAGATGAAATTTAACGCAGAAAAGTGCAAAGCGATGCATTTTGTTAGGAAGAATGAGGAGAGGCAATATAAACTAAAGGGTACAATTCTAAAAGGGGGTGCATGAACAGAGAGACCTGGGGGTATATGTGCACAAATCGTTGAAGGTGGCAGGGCAGGTTGCAAAAGCAGTTAAAAAAGCATACGGGATCCTGGACTTCATAAATAGAGGCATAGAGTACAAAAGCAAGGAAGTTATGATGAACCTTTATAAAACACTGGTTCGGCCTCAACTGGAGTATTGTGTCCAATTCTGGACACCGCACTTTATGAAGGTTGGGATGGCCTTAGAGAGGGTGCAGAAAAGATTTACGAGAATGGTTCCAGGGATGAGGGACTTCAGTTATGTGGATAGACTGGAGAAGCTGGGGTTGTTCTCTTTGGAGCAGAGATGGTCGAGAGGAGATTTAATAGAGGTGTTCAAAATCATGAGGGGTTTAGACAGAGTAGATGGAGAAACTGTTCCCATTGGCGGAAGGGTTGAGAACCAGAGGACACAGATTTAAGGTGATTGGCAAAAGAACCAAAGGCGACATGAGGAAAAACCTTTTTACGCAGCGAGTGTTTATGATCTGGAATGCGCTGCCTGAAAGGGTGGTGGAGGCAGATTCAATTGTGGCTTTCAAAGGGGAATTGGATAAGTACCTGAAGGAAAAAAATTTGCAGGGCTAGGGGAAAGGGCGGGGGAGTGGGACTAGCTGAAGTGCTCTTGCAGAGAGCCAGCACGGGCTCGACGGGCCGAATGGCCTCCTTCTGTGCTGTAGCCATTCTATGATTCTCCAATATTCTTCCTGCTGAACTCCATCTAAACAAACACCAAAAAATCCAGAGCTCTGCTACCCATATCCTATCCTGTACAAAGACCCACTTCCTTATCGTTCCTGTTCACGCCAATCAGCATAACCAAGAAAATGCAGACCGGGGGGGGGGGTGTATTTTTTTAAATCAAAACAGTTACGGTTATTCTTGGCGCAGAGAAGGCCAAGAGGAGACTTGACAGGTGTTTAAAATCATGAAAGATTTAAATCGAGTAAATAAAATTAAAAAACTGCTTCCAGTGGCTGAAGAGTCGATAACCAGAGGGCACAGATTTACGGTGACTGGTGAGGCAACATGAGGAAAAACTTTTTTTACGCAGCGAGTGTTTAGGATTTGGAATGCACTGCCTGATTAGGGTGGTGGATACAGATTCAATAGTAGCCTTTAAAAGGAAATTGGATAAATAATTGAAGGAGAAAAAAATTGCAGGAATCTGGGGGAGGAGTCAGACGAAATGGATTGCTCTTCGAAAGAGCCAGCGCAGACTCAATGGGCCGAATGGCCTCCGTCTGTGCTGTACTATATTCTATTCTATGATATAGAAAAAGTAGATCCAGAAAACTGCTTTAAATTAAAGTATCTGAGAAGAACAAGGAGAAACCGGTTCAAGTTGGTAAAGGCAAGTTTAGGATGGCCATCAGAAAGTTCTTTACATGGAAGGATCAATACGTGGAATGGATTCCCGGATAGAGCAGTGAAGGCAATAACACTGAAACCATTTAAGAACCACATGATGCTGCACTGATGGATATTTGTGTCTTTCTGGATGGATCAGCCAAGGTGGGCTGAATGGCTGCCCTTATCCATACTTAGCTTGAGAACAAGCCCCATCTTTTTATTGCTGGACTGGCCTTTCCTGTAAGCTTTGAGTTTAATTCATGTCTTTTACTCTTCAGAAACTGTTCCTGATTTTTGGCAGGTGTTTAACATTAATCATTAGACACTCAGGGTAAATTAATCTTGATTCTTCCAACAGTGTATGTTTTAAAATAAGTAAAGGCCTTTCTGCACTGAAGGAGGCTAAATGATTAGCCCAATCTGTGTGGGTGTTTTTTAATCCAGCCTGTTTTGGAGAATTTGCATATTTATAGGCAAATAAGCACAGTAACTCCTTGGGCAGCTTGTAGGAGCGTGGCAGTTCCTCATAAATACATTGATTCAGTGTCCGGACTTGTTCATGATGACTGGTGTGTTGGGACTCTGTGATGGTTGATAGCGTGTTGGAATTCTGTATCATAGAAAAGAATAGCATGTTGGAACAGGGTGTGAATGGGAACAGTGTTGGAATTTTATTTAATAGAAACCATTGTTAAAAGCATCATCATAAATAAAATGTTATAACTTACTAGTTGATCTCCTATGGCTTCACAGGGAGTATAGATCAGGTTTAGTCTTCAGGTGAAGCGGTTACGAGAGCGGGGGATCAGTGCATGCAGACGTAATTCAGTCACCATATTAAAGTCATACGTTCTGTCCTAATTTTTATATAATTCCTTGGTTTACTATTTATAGTTAAATAGCAAAACAGATGGGAAGTAGCGTTAAGACGTTCTCTAATACAGGTGGTGGAGTTGGGAGATAGAAAACTGAGGTGCTATGGCACCACCACTGGTGGGAGGGCAGGATTACAGTGTGACACGCTGACATGGGAAACTTTCATTAGAAATGCCGACAAAGGAACTTATAATGGAAAACTTAACTTTTTAAAAAAACTGTAACAGAGACTTGACACGAGGAAGTACGGTTTTGTAGGCAGGAAATGCACACAGGTGTAAGATTTTTAATAATAAGTAACTGTCATTGCAGTTGCAGGAACAAAACGTGAATGTACTTTTCAGTAAGTAGCTGGTGACACTAATCAAATTCAGTAGGGAGGCAATTATAATGAGCAGGGTTTTTTTTGTATTCTTTACAAAAAAGCAACTCTGAAAATAATAAAACAGCCCAAGTGTTTTTTGTTTAATAATTTGTTTTCTGAGTATTGGGGATTTTGGCAATGCCTCACTTACTGCCCTAAGAAGGTGGTGACAGCATAGCAGTTGTTTCTACAACCGAGTGGCTTGCTAGCGCGTTGAGTCAACCATATAGTTTGGGACTGGAGTCAGATGTAGGCCAGATCAGGCAGGGTAGCAAGTACCCTTCTCCTGAAGGACATTGAACCAGTTGCTTTTTTTGACAATCCGGCAGCTGCCCTGATGCCGGCTCGCAATTTCATTTTCACAACTCTCCATGATGGGATTTGAACTTGCAAGCTATGGGTTGCTATTCCAGTACAATAACCACTACAGTACTGAACTGTAACCAATGTTCCCTTAAAGCTGCACGCCCGCCCTGCAGCCCCTACACAGCCGGCTCACCGACTTTTAAATAGGAAAATCCACGCATGCGTGTTATTTAGAATGGGCCGTGCAGATCCTTAAAGGGGCAGCACACCCAAACAAAATTAAAGGGAACATTGACTGTAATGTGTTTCCACTAACTGGTGATCACACTCACTCCGAGATACTCCCACTGCGCTAAAGCTTCCAATACTTCGAGATTGCGTAGAAGTCCTGATCCAGGCATGTGATTACTTAGAAAGCTGCAGTAGTTGCTGTTTGATGGGGTTAAACCTGAACCAAAAACAGAAAATGCTGGAAACACTCGGCAGGTCGGTCAATATCTGTGGAGAGAGCCAACAAATTGACATTTCAGGTGTGGACCCATCATCCTGACCCAGTGTATTATCTGATGAGATTTGAGATGTGGGTATTGCGTAATTAGAGTAATGAAGGAATTGCTGTGTGTAAGTATTGTACTGAAGAAGTTTTGCTGGTCATAACTATTGAGGTAGTAGCGAATTAGTCCAGTGGACTGCTAATTCCATTTTACTGGTCATAGGACAAGTAACTTACACTCTCGCCTGCAGCCCTGAATGTGGGTTTAGGATTGTTTCATTTTTTTTAAACTCTGGGAAATGCTACCTCAGTCATCAAAAGCTCAAAACGCGATCGAATGTTTGGAGTTGATGTTTGAATAGTGACTGTCCTTTTTGTAATTTTTTTCCATCCTCTCAATGGTTCTTTAGTTACTTGTTGCCAGTTTTTAAAAAAAATGTAAACTCAGAACAAAGTTATATGTATTGTAATAAAATTTTCACCCCAAACTAATAATGAGTAAGAAGGTGTATATTAGCAATAACGTGCAGGGCCAATAGAATAGCATGCCCTGTCTGTGCTTTTACAATCTCCCGTGCTGCATACTTTCTGCTTTGTAATCTGTGCACGAGAAGGGTTATTGACCTGAGAGAGACATCAGGGCCTTAAAAAGGCTTGGGTGGTGGGAAATTAATTACAATGTTGTACTGTAACATTGCACACGTTTTATCCTGAAGTACATTATTGTTAGAAGAAGGGGATTTCTTTTATCATAGGCTAAACTAAGCTAAATTTAATAACTGTCAAAAGTCAAATCTGCTATACCACCAGGCTGTGGAAAATCCCCAAATCAGGCAGCATAATCGGACATTAACTCCAGAACCGTCAAAGGATTGGGATTAGTTCTGTTACAATTTTACTTCCAGACGAGCAATATTAAATAAAAATGCTGAGTTAGGAATTGATGACCACTCTTGGATCCTTCACTTCTAATTTGATCATTTTTGTAAAATAAAATCTTAAACAAAACATGCATTAGTTTGATTTAACCTGCTGGGCAGCCTACAAAGTGTTAAATAGTCATTAGGTATTCCTTTTTGGGGAGGGTTTATCGCTGATTTCATTCGGAGTTCATGCACTTATTCTAAGTCTCAAAGTCGCATTAAGAAAAAACCGCCTTTCATTTTGAGGATTTTGAATGTCCGCCTGTTCATTTATCGCTGCTCTGTGGTAACTGGATTAAGAGGGAGTCCCAACTTCGCCCTCTTGCCATAGTTTATTTCTGGCCTTGACTTCATGTCTGAGGCAAAAATAATTGTGCAATTTAAACCAACTTAACAGTTGGGATGCTGCTTGTGGGGGCGAAGTGGGGAGCAAGCGAGATCTTCCGCCCTACAACTGGTAATCGCCGACACCAATTCAATCCCAAAATATTTCATTTGGTATTGATGAGGTTTTCACGATGGATTGAACTGATCAGCGAGATTTCATTTTCACCATCTTTCTTAATTACTGGGCTTCAAGAGTCCTCCATGCCCAAGAGGAAAAGAATATTGCAATATTCAAATCTATTATCACCTCTGATTTTGAGCTTTTTTTAAATGAGTTTAGAATCCGTGGGGGTTGGGAAGCAGAGAAAGACTCTCTGTTTAAAACAATATACACCTTCCAATTCATTATTGCTATTATATAACGCCTAGGAGCATCTGTCATAGTTTTTGTTGTTGTTATCTATATTCTTTACATGAGACTTTTCACGCAGTCTGTGGTGTATTTGGCAATGAACTGGGCAAGGACTGCTGAATGTTCACGATGTGATGCCTAGTAATTGCTGATATACCACAGTGTAATGTATTTTTTAAAATTCTTTAAGTTTGACTGACATCATCAGAGTGATTAACACAGCAATTTGGGGTTATCGCTGGATAACCCAGCCTGTCGTGGACCTAGAATACTGGCAAAGACCGGCTTCGAACCAGTGTGGCTTTATTGTAAACTCTTCCTTTTTCTGTTTTTTCTTTGGTGTAATGTTACTGAAATGAACTCAGCAGGTGGCGCTTGTTTTAACACGAAGGAGAAGGAACAGTGCATTGTCCTGAATAATGCACGGGTTCTAACCATTCAGATTTTGCACATGTGACCATGGCGTTATATAATAAATATGGTAATCTTACTGTTGTGTGTTGTCAATTTTGTGTTTTTTGCAAACACAAACAAGCTTTTGCGAGCTGATGGGTTGACTATGTATGAAAACCACAAAGAAATTAGTAATGCAAGTGTTTTGTAGTGGAATATGAGCTGCAATATAATTAATCTTTTACCTTACAGTGAAGCTGACTTTCAAAACAAAATGTGGTGGGTTTTTTTTGAACAAATGAGCAAGTCTGGAAGGCTGATGGCTCTTCAAATATCTCCCGCCTTTTGCATTGAGAAAAATATCCTTGTCTCTAATCAGTAACACGTGACGATTGTATTCTGCTAATTAACATTAACTGTCGGGAGGCAGAATCAGGTGATGGAATAAAGTGCAAGACTTTCATTTGGCTGATCGGCGATGTGCGATTCTCCTGAGGTTTGCTGCTCGGCATTCCTCAATGGTCCAAAAAAAAAAACCCAAATGTTTTTATCTGAAATATATCAAGTGTTTTGAGCCTAAACTGAACACATGGGCCAATAGTGTATGATTGAGTAACTCCTACAGTGGAACTGGGGACCGAGTTGGCTGCTGACTCGGCATTCACTCCTCCAGTCTGTTGTAGAGTTTACTGTACACTATGGCTTTACTGTGAATACTGTGTACCTCCTTGTGCTTCACTCAGCTCTTTTGTCTTCCATTCTGTTGTGCACCCTGCTCGATGATTGAATGTGCTTCCGTGGGGCCATTTACAGAGACGCCCAAATTCTGATTATTTGTTTTCTTTGGTAGTAGCTTCTAGTTTGTTTTAAGCAGTGGATTGGGGTGAAGTATTCACTGATTGAATGCTAGAAGTGGAAAATTGGAATGAATCTTATCAGGTAATAAGCCTGAAAATGGTGTTTCTGAACACCGTACTTTCACTTGTTTCTCAGTTGAAAAGGCCCACAATTCACTTGTACTGCCTAGCTCCAAGGAGATTAGGTGACTCGATCCTTGATTGAATGTATATTCTGAATGTCAAATTTAACGGAAGGTATTTCACGTTTACTTGATGTGTTGCAGTCAAAAGACTGCAAACTGGGTGACAAAAAAAGCCATTGTGGACTGACGGACCAGTGGGATTGGGTAACATTGACACCTTCCTGTAAGTGGCCCCAATGAGAAAGCTGTATTGTGTTTAACTGTTCACTCATGCTTCGAACGGCTTTGTCTTTTCCAGTGTAGACTGCACTGTTGCACTATAGTCTCCAAGTATTGTCCATATTGAGCTTATCACTTGCACTTTAATCTGCTTTAACCTCTCTTCCATCCCATCACATGCTGCAGCCGCCAACCCCCCCCCCCCCCCCCCCAGCTAGTTGTACTGTGTGTGGCTGTCACTTCCTGCTTTGACCACCTCTCTCCCAGTGCAGTCTGTCTCCCATCTTATGCTGCAGTCTAGTCCGAGTACTCTGTGTCTCTATCACCTGCTTTGTCCCTATTTCAGTGTAAGCCCTGCATATCATAAGCTAAGCCTCGGGAGTGCGGTGTGCGATGCGTTGCTTTACACTGTCATGCTCTAGTGCACGCTTCCTGCACCCTCTCTGTGTTGATTGCATTCCATCATACACCATGTAGACCCGGAGTGCTGAGGCTTATGTACTGCAATGCTCAGCTGTCGCCTCTTACTTCAGTGACCAGTAGCCCCTATTCCAGTGTAAATCCAGTCAAACACTGTAGCCTCATTGGAATGATAATGGAATTGCAGAATATCTCTCTGTTCACTATTTTCTAAATAAATGAAGTTGTAACCCTTTATGGATTTTTAAACTACTTATTTTAAAAGTTATAGAAGTTGGTTCCAGGTGTGCTTAATTGACAAACTCCTATTTGCAGTGAATGGTGACAGCTTGTTTGCAGTTGTATTTACAAGCTGAAGCCCCTCCTAATAGTTAAAGCCATTTTGCATATAATTTCTCTTCTCCTGCCCTACCAGTCCATTGCACCCCCCCCCCCCCCTCCCATTTCATCTTCTCTGCTAAGGGTGCTGTACCTTACTGGGATACCGTTCGACGTGTGCAAGTGGCTTGCTGATAGCTCCCCCGATTGGCTGATTTTCAAGTCTGAGCCTCGGCAGTGGGTGCTGGGAGGTTACACAACTCTGGGGCTCATCACAGCCCAATCCTATCCTCGTCCCGTGTCCACACCCAAACATTGTTCTATAGGATTTGCTGGATAGTGATTAAAATGCAGGAAACTTGGGTGATTTTCCCTCCCCAATTTAGGACCACAGAGGCAAGTTGTCGCACCCCTTCTGCAACCCCAGCTGAGATTCACTAACTCCGCACCGATTGTGCGTCATTTATTTGGACATAAATAACAATCTAAATTTCAACCATCAAAAGCAAAATTTAATTTTCCACTTAATCCCAGGAAAACTCTTAAATATGCAGTAAGTATTTTATATAATAAATAAGCACTAAGCTTCCTTAGTGTTGTCATTGATCAATTCAGAATCATTAAAATGCTACAGCACATAAGGAGGCCATTTGGCCCATTGTGCCTGTGCCAGTTCTTTGAAAGAGCTCTCCAATTAGTCCCACTTAGAATCATAGAATAGTACAGCACATAAGGAGGCCATTCGGCCCATCGAGTCTGCGCCAGCTCTTTCAGGGAGCAATCCAGTTAGTCCCAGTCCCCTGCTCTTTCCCCATAGCCCTGCGAATGTTTCCTTTTTTGAGTATTTATCCCAATTCCCTTTTTGAAAGTTATTATTGAATCTGCTTTCGCCACCTTTTCAGGCAGTGCATTCCAGATCACAACAAGTCACTACATTAAAAAAAAAATCTCCTCGTCTCCCCTCTGGTTCTTTTGCCAATTATCTTAAATCTGTGTCCTCTGGTTACTGACCCATCTGCCACTGGAAACCGTTTCTCCTTATTTACTCCATCAAAACCCTTCACAATTCTGAACACAACTTCTATTAATGACGACTTTACATTTTTAACGCCTGTTTTACAATACACTGAATTTTTTTTTCCTGAAAGCAGAGACTGCGGTTGCTCCCCTTGGTTATTTTCTCCTCTTCCTCACCCGCCACCCCCACCCCCACAGTATCACTATCGAAGAGCTGAGGCTAAGGGAGCAGAGGAATTACTAGGTGCACTAGCGGAGCCGTCCATGCAGGCCCCCAGCCTCTCCCCATAGGAGTTCCTGTCCTCGAGGCTTCCCCCTGCTCCTAGTGATAATACATTAACATAGTTAACATTAACATAGAGATAGGAACAGGAGTAGGCCATTCGGCCCTTCGAGCCTGCTCCGCCATTCAATGAGATCATGGCTGATCTTCGTCTGAGATCATAGCTGATCTTACCAGTTCAGTACCCCGTCCCCGCCTTTTCTCCGTAACCCTTAATCCCCTTAGCCTTCAGAAATATATCCAATTCTCTCTTGAAAATATTTATTGAATTAGCCTTCACAGCCCTCTGTGGCAGGGAATTCCACAGGCTCACCACTCTTTGAGTGAAGAAATTCTTCCTCATCTCTGTTTTAAATGATTTGCCCGCTATTTTTAGACTGTGGCCCCTGGTTCTGTGCTCCCCTGCCATTGGAAACATTCTCTCTGAATTCAGCCTGTCCAGGCCTGCCATAATTTTATATGTTTCGATGAGATCCCCTCTCAATCTTCTAAACTCCAGTGAGTACAAGCCCAAACTATTCAATCTCTCCTCGTAGGTCATTCCCGCCATTCCAGGTATCAGCCTGGTGAATCGCCGCTGCACTCTTTCCATGGCAAGAACATCCTTCCGCAGATGGGGCGACCAAAACTGTACACAATACTCCAGATGCGGTCTCACCAGCACCTTGTACAGCTGTAGTAAGGTATCCCTATTCCTATACTCGAACCCCCTTGATATGAAGGCCAACATACCATTTGCCTTCTTAATCGCCTGTTGCACCTGCATGCTCTCCTTCAGTGACTGGTGCACAAGAACACCCAGGTCCCTCTGCACTTCCCCATCTCCCAATCTATTGCCATTTAGATAATAATCCACCCTCCTGTTTTTACCCCCAAAGTGGATAACCTCGCATTTATCCACATTATAGTGCATCTGCCACGTATCCGCCCATTCCCCCAACCTGTCCAAATCGCACTGTAGCCTCCTGACATCCTCATCAGAGCCCACCCCTCCTCCTAGTTTAGTGTCGTCAGCGAATTTGGAAATATTGCATCCAATTCCCTGATCCAGATCATTTATATATATTGTGAACAGCTGGGGTCCCAGGACAGATCCTTGTGGCACCCCGCTGGTCACTGCCTGCCACTCCGAAAACGAGCCGTTTATTCCAACTCTCTGTTTTCTATCCGCCAGCCAGTTCTCTATCCACGTTAATACTTTGCCCCCAATTCCATGAGCCTTAATTTTGCATGATAATCTTTTGTGTGGAACCTTATCGAAGGCTTTCTGGAAGTCAAGGTACACCACATCCACTGGCTCTCCCCCATCTATTTTACCAGTTACTTCCTCAAAAAATTCCAGCAGATTAGTCAAACACGATTTACCCTTTGTAAATCCATGTTGACTCTGTCCGATCCTTTCCCCATTTGTCAAGTGCTCCGCTATTTTATCCTTAATAATGGACTCTAGCATTTTGCCCACAACCGATGTAAGGCTTACTGGTCTATAATTCCCTGCTTTCTCTCTACCCCCCTTTTTAAATATTGGGGTAACATTAGCTACCCTCCAATCCACGGGTACTGTTCCCGAGTCAATGGAGTTCCGGAAGATGATCCTTAGAGCATCTGCTATCTCCAGGGCCACCTCCTTAAGTACCCTAGGATGTAGTTTATCAGGCCCCGGGGATTTGTCGGCCTTCAGTCCCCTCAACTTACCCAACACCATATCCCTAGAGATACTAATTTCTGTCAGCTCCTCCCTCTCATTAGTCCCTATGTTTGCCGATATTCCTGGGAGGTTATTTGTGTCCTCCTTTGTGAATACAGAACCAAAGTATGAGTTTAATTGGTCTGCCATTTCCTTATTCTCCATTATATATTCTCCCGAATCGGACTGCAAGGGACCGACTTGGGATTTTACCAGTCTTTTCCTCCTGATATACCGATAAAAGCTTTTGCAGTCTGTCTTTATGTTTGCTGCAAGTTTACTTTCGTATTCTATTTTCCCCTTCCTGATTAATCCCTTTGTCCTCTTTTGCTGTATCCTGTACTGCCCCCAATCTTCCGGTCTGGTGCTTTTTTTTGCCAGTTGATATGCCCTTTTTTTTGATTTTATGCTGTCCCTAATTTCCCTCGTTATCCACGGTTGAGTCACCTTTTTAGGTTTATTTTTATGCCAAACCGGTATAAACATGTTCTGGAATTCTTCCATTCTATCTTTGAATGCTTGCCATTGTCTATCCACTGTCAATCCCCCCAGAAACACCACCCAATCAATCTTACCCAATTCCCGTCTCATACCCTCGTAATTCCCTTTATTTAAGTTCTGGACCTTAGTCTCTGATTCAATTTCCTCACTCTCCATCTCGACTGAGAACTCGATCATATTATGATCGCTCTGACCCAAGGGGCCTCGTACAAGAAGATTGCTGATAAGTCCCTTCTCATTGCACAATACCCAGTCTAAAATGGCCTGATCTCGCGTCGGCTCCTCGACATATTGGTCCAGATAACCGTCCCGAAAACATTCCAGGAATTCCTCCTCCTCAGAATTTTTACTAATTTGGGTAGTCCAATCAATATGTAAATTAAAGTCACCCATGATGACAGCTGTGCTCTTATCGCACGCTTCTCTAATTTCCCTTTTTATGCCTTCCCTCACCTCCATATTACTATTTGGAGGCCTATATATCACACCCACTAACGTTTTCCTCCCCTTGCTATTTCTCATTTCTACCCATACAGATTCCGTTTCATCCGAGTTAATATCCTTCCTTTCCATTGCATTAATCCCCTCCTTTACCAGCAATGCTACCCCACCTCCCCTACCTTTTTGCCGATCCTTCCTAAATATTGTATATCCCTGGATGTTAAGTTCCCAGCCTTGCCCACCCTGCAGCCACGTTTCTGTAATCCCAATCAAATCATACTTGTTTACCTCTATTTCCACAACTAATTCATCCACCTTGTTCCTAATGCTTCTAGCATTAAGATACAAAGCCTTCAGGCTTGCTTTTTTCACACTCTCATTATGAATTAGTTTGGCCCTTTGTGTTTCTCTCCTTTGCTTATTGCTTCTCACCTTTCTACCATCTATTTCTAACTTCATATGACTTCCCTCTTTTCCACTACCTAGGTTCCCATCCCCCTGCCAAATTAGTTTAAATCCTCCCGAACCGCCCTAGAAAATATTACCCCGAGGACATCGGCTCCCTCACAGTTCAGGTGTAGACCGTCCCCTTGGTACAGGTCACTCCTCCCCAAGAACTGGTTCCAATGCCTCAAGAATTTAAATCCCTCTCCCTTGCACCACTGCTCAAGCCACGTATTTAGCTTATCTATCTTACTCTCTCTAAGCTTATTAGCTCGTGGCACTGGTAGCAATCCAGAGATTACTACCTTTGAGGTCCTACTTTTCAATTTAGCTCCTAACTCCCTAAATTCAGCTTGTAGGACCTCCTCCCTCTTTTTACCTACATCGTTGGTACCTACATGTACCACGACAACTGGCTGATCCCCCTCCCCCTTCAGAATGCTCTGCACCCGCTCCGAGACATCCTTGACCCTTGCACCAGGGAGGCAACATACCATCTTGGAGTCTCGGTCTCGGCCACAGAAACTCCTATCTATCCCCCTTACAATTGAATCCCCTATCACTATAGCCCTATCCCTCTTTTTCCCGCCCTTCTGTGCAGCAGAGCCAGTCATGGTGCCCTGAACCTGGCTGCTGGTGCCTTCCCCTGATAAGTCATCTCCCCCAACAGTACCCAAAACGGTAAACCTGTTTTGGAGGGAGATGACCGCAGGTGACTCCTGCACTACCTTCCTGCCTTTACCCTGCCTTTTGGTCACCCATTTACTGTCTGAGCTAGCCTTTACCTGCGGTGTGACCAACTCACTGAATGTGCTATCCACAACATCCTCAGCATCGCGTATGCTCCAGAGTGAGTCCATTCGCAGCTCCAGCGCCGCCATGCGGTCTGCTAGGAGCTGCAGCTGGACACACTTCCTGCACACATAGTTGTCAGGGACAGTGTCCCTGATTTCCCACATGGCACAGGAGAAGCATGACACGGGTCCGAGCTGCCCTTCCATGACTTAACCCTTACAATACCCTTTTATTTACTACGATTTAGCTTAATTATTGAATTCTACTTAGAATAAGTTTGCGAAAGTACTCACCAACCAGTCACCTACCTGTTTTCTGGTGTTGTATTTTCACTGCCGCCTCCTGTCCTGGAACCTTTTCCACCTAGGTTAGGCTCCTGAAATAAAATAAATTGAACCTACCTTTTCAACTTCCCCTAACCCCTAAAAGGTTAGAGGAGGTGGAAGGGTGGGAGACACTACACTGTAGTGTTTCGGGTTTAGCAACAGCTCCACCTATATAAGAGTTACTGGCCTCCTGCTCTCCCAACTGCACCAGCTGTGAAAGAAAAAGCCCGCGAAAGGTGAGCTTTTAAACTCACCAGTTACTGGCCTCCTGCTCTCCCGACTGCCCCAGCAGTTACTGGCCTCCTGCTCTCCCGACTGCCCCAGCTGTGGTCTCGGGCCTCGCCTCTCTCCGGTTTTTATACCGGGCTCCGACTCACTGCTCCCGACTGGTCTCGGGCCTCGCTGGTCGCCGGGTTTTCTCCCGAGCTCCTCCTCGCTGCTCCCGCTGGTCCCGACTCCGCCTCCACCCGCTGCCGATGGCGCACTGGGGCCTACCTGAGCCTCTGGGGCCTCTTGTAGTCGCTCTGCCGCTCAGCTCCGCCTCCACCCGCTGCCGATGCCGCACTGGGGCCTACCTGAGCCTCTGGGGCCTCTTGTAGTCGCTCTGCCGCTCAGCTCCGCCTCCACCCGCTGCCGATGCCGCACTGGGGCCTACCTGAGCCTCTGGGGCCTCTTGTAGTCGCTCTGCCGCTCAGCTCCGCCTCCACCCGCTGCCGATGCCGCACTGGGGCCTACCTGAGCCTCTGGGGCCTCTTGTAGTCGCTCTGCCGCTCAGCTCCGCCTCCACCCGCTGCCGATGCCGCACTGGGGCCTACCTGAGCCTCTGGGGCCTCTTGTAGTCGCTCTGCCGCTCAGCTCCGCCTCCACCCGCTGCCGATGCCGCACTGAAGCCTCCGCGATCTAGCTGGATTCCAGCTTATCAACCCACATCCCACCAATCTGTAGCACCACATGTGGGGGTTTGAACATGCTGTGCCATTGCCCCGCTAACTCTGGATGTTTTATTTTACTATATAATAACCAGCTGCAGTTGACCATGCAGTTCAGCTCATGTTGCAGATAGAATTTACAGAGCGGGTGGGTGATTTAACCCCCTAAATATAGAATTTTTATTTGAAGGTGGGGGGCTGGTGGGTTACCCAGGACCTGACCGCATCGCAAACTGCGTACGTGTTCAGCACGGTCAAGAATCCAGCATACCTGGATCTGAGCCTGAACAGATTAAGTTGACTGAAGTGCCACTAATCCAGTAGCACCTACTACCATAGACTTTTCCTCAGCTAGTAATCAGACAGAAAAAGGGCTGCAGTTAACCGGTTTTAAAAATTCTACATCTAGCACAAGCCTAGATGTCACATTGTAGGCACTGCACCCTTTTAAGAGATGCAAAACTTGCTGGATACATCTGATCTGCAGCCTGAAACTGGCGGGGCCTATTGCAATGTGTAAAGTTCCCTGACCATTAGACTGAGTCGTATTTTTATTTAACAACTAGATTTTGTAGCCTAAAAGAGACGCTAATCCAGCTGAACAGACTAATACACTGCATTGCACTGTGCTCCTGTCCTCCTGAAACAGCACCTCCTGAAACAGCACATCATCTGACTCACTTTGAGCAACACCATGGGAGATATGCTGGTCATTTTTTTTAAATCTCTTCCATTTGTACAGATGCATATAAGATTACTGCCAACAGTGTTATAAAGTTAAAGAAAATTAGCAATAAATGACCATAAGCAATAATGGGCCATAAGTTTTGACTGTGGGGGTGGGTAGGGTCCCTTTTTCTCCTAGTTAAGGGCCAGCTACCTCCAATGTAAGTTCATTTAGCCCATACTATCATACTGTGCCAGTCTCTGCCATTGTGGGGATGCTGCAACAGTCTCCGCTCTTTAAATGCTAGCGTACAAACTTGATTTGTGGACCTCAATGCTAAAATACTTACGTGAGATACAAAAAGGTAGTATTAACAAAAACTTGCAAGAGATATCAAAACTAACAGTAAAAATGTTTATAAATATATTAGGAGACTGTGAGCCCATTAAAGACAGATGCAGGAGAGACTATAATGGATAATAAGAAAATGGCAGACTTGTTAAATGAATACTTTCCAGTTTTCAGAGTGAAGAAAGAGGATAAAATACGAACGGTACAAGGGAACCTAAAAATAAGTCAATGGGAGGAACTTAGTGGATTTAATATTTAATATAAGTCATAAATCTCATCATCGAGAAACGACCTATGAAATAACACTGGACGGCCAGCTGGTGGCGCCGTCCAAGGAGTATAAATACTCGGGCGTTGGCCCCAGCTTGCCAGGGACATTTTGTAAAGACAAGGAGCTAGTGGATACAACTAGACTTCCATGTTCTGAAATAAGTCGATTAAATCCTTGCTTTATGCTCAAACCAAGCGCGTAGTGAGTTTTATTACGTCAGTATAAGTTTTAAAAAAGCAATGGAGAAAATAATTAAAGTTAAGGTAGACAAATCTTCAGGAGCTGATGGTTTCCACCCTAGGCTATTAAAAGACACAAGTGGGGAAATTGCAGATACGTTGGTCATAATTTTCCCAAGCTCTCTAGATTCAGTCTCTTCACTTTTCTCTCTTGTTCTTTCATCCCCATTCCCCAGCCCCCAAACTGGCCTTTTAAAAATCTGTTTCATTTCCTGTGTTTCTTCAGTCCTGATGAAGGGTTTCGACCTGAAACGCTGACTCTGTTTCTCTCTCCATGGATGTTGCCTGGTCTGCTGAGTTTTTCCAGCATTTTCTGTTGTTTCGGATTTCCAGCATCCGCAGTATTTTGCTATCGTTCAGTAATTGTGCCTTTGGTTTGGAAAAGTGCAAATGTCACTCCATTATTTAAGACAAGAGGAGGAAACCAGGAAACTGCAGACCTGTCAGTTTAACATCAGTTACAGGGAAGTTACTGGAATTTTATCGGGGATAGAGTGACTGAGCATTTGTGCAAGCATGAGCTAATCAGAAAGAGTCTACCTGGAGTCCAAAACTAGAGGTCATCAATATAAGATGGTCACTAATAAATCCAATAGAGAATTTGGGGGAAACTCCTTCACCCAAAGAGTGGTGAGAATGTGGAACAAGCTAACAAAGAAATATTTGAGACAAATAGCATAGATACATTTAAGGGGAAGCTAGATAAGCACAGGAGGAAGAAAGGAATAGAAGGATATGCTGTTCGGGTTAGATAAGTAGGTTGGGAGGAGGCTTGTGTGGAGCATACACGCCAGCATTGACCACTTGGGCTGAATGGCCTGTTTCTGTGCTGTACATTTGATGTAAAGGGTAGGTCATGCCTAGCTAATCCAGTTGAATTTTTTGAAATCACTAACAAGGTGGACAGGGGAGTGTCTGTGGAAGTCACCTATATGGACTTCCCGAAGGCATCTGATAAAGTTCCACATGAGAGATCATTAGTAGAAATTAGGGCTTGAGGAATTGGAGGAAACCTTGGTAATTGTTTGGGAGATAGGAGACAGAGAGTAGGGATAAAGGGAATGTACTCTGATTGGCAGAATGCAACATGTGGTGTTCCCCGGGGATTTGTACTGGGGCCTCAGCTTTTCACCATCTACATCAATGATTGGATGAAGGAATAGAGTTGTATATTGAAGTTTGCAGACGACATTTAACTTAGGAGGCACAGTAAGGTGAGTAGATGGGAGTAGGAAGTTACAAAGGGACACAGACAGATCAAGTTAGTGGGCAAAACTGTGGCCCATTGAGTTCAGTGTGGGAATTGTGAGGTCCAATTGGGATCCAAGAAAGACAGTGCAGAATTTTTTTTTAATGACGAGTGGAGGAGCAAAGGGATTTGAGTGTCCATGTACACAAATCACTAAAAGCTAGTGCACTGGTACAAAAAGTAATCAGGAATGTTGGCCTTTATGCTCATTGGGGAACCAGCCTCAATGTGTTCCACTGATCCGTTGCACTCTCAAATCTTGGTTCATCATAGAGCCCTGCTCGTTGAATCAGTGGAAATTTAAGTCTCTCTTGGCATTGCATTTATAACTCTTCACTGATCCATTCCTCAAAACCTATGCACTTGCATATAACTGGTTTCTCAAATCGGGGTTACCAGTTTGCTGTCGGACTCCCAGGCGCATCATGCATTCTGACTTTTTCCCCCATTGCTGGCCATGGAGTTAGATGAATTGTTTCATGGTAGCAGTCCTATCAGGGACAGGGAAAAAAACATCCAAGGCCTTCTCAACCTTCCACACTAAATGAACTTCTGTCCACTTTAGTTGTAGTGCTGGCATACAAGAACAAATGCACAATTCCAGGTTCATGATCAGTTTTTAAGCAATCTGTGCATTTCCGCTCTTGGCTATTGGAAGATTAAGCTTGGAGATTTCAATTAAAGTGTGGGAGGGGAAGAAAAGTATCATCAATTTGGGATCTGAAGGACAATCCTTACCTTCCCCAACCCTGCAACCCCAATCGTATCAAAGCCAAGCACAGAGGCTCCAATTGAGATTGAAGGGAAAATGCACAACAACATTCCCATGGGTAATTTGTACCTCTGTTCTGCAAGTCATTTCTGTAGTCTAATCATCTGAGAAATGGAGGACCTTTCCTGCAACAGACACACAGAAATCCACAAATCCTATGCCTCTATTTAGTATATATATGTAATAAGTCTATTATTGGTTGTAATTAAAGTGCATTGGTTTAGGGAGGGCATAATCTTTGCAGCCAGGATTTCCTGTTCTTGAAAACTTCACCTCCATCAGTCTGTGTTCCATTTTTTTGTGGTATTTTTCCATTCCTTTTGTTGATCTCCACGCCCCAGACACACTCCTCTGTGGCTGCAAAGTCAAACAGACCATAGTTTCCTTCATGACTTTAGTGCCATTGCTGCAGTATATAAATACAACAACATGTATTTATATAGTGCCTTTAACATAGTAAAAGGTCCCATGGCGCTTCACAGGAGCGTTATCAAACAAAATTTGACACCGAGCCACATTGGGATATATTAGGGCAGATGACCAAAAGCTTGGTCAAAGAGGTAGGTTTTGAGGAAAGTTTTAAAGGAGGAGAGAGAGACAGAGAGGTTTAGGGAGGGAATTCCAGAGCTTAGGGTTTCAGCAGCTGAAGGCACGGCCATCAATGTTGGAGCAGTTAAAATCGGGGATGCGCAAGAGGCCAGAATTAGAGGAGTGCAGATATCTCTGAGGGTTGTAGGGCTGGAGAAGGTTACATAGATAGGGAGGGACGAGGCTATGGAGGGATTTGAAAACAAGGATGAGAATTTTAAAATCGAAGTGTTGCTTAACCGGGAGCCCCTCACTTGAGCTGCTAGAACTCCAGGAAGGAGTGGGCACTTCAATTCTGGGGATTGGGTATCACGCAGGAGAACAGTTCCAGCCCCACAGCCGCAAAAGTGCCCCAATGCTCTGCTTAATCCTTGATGACACTTTAAGCACCACCTCCCTAACATTCAACAGGTAAGACTTGCAAACTTCTAGGCACTCACAACCGCTAATAGTTAGGGGTTGGTTTTCTATTTTTTTTTAATGATTTGAGACACACAATTCAAAGTTTATGGAAGAATGAAACAGTCACTGAACTGGACCATTAAAATGAACCAATAGAAGACGGTGAGAAGCCACAGCGCAGTTCACACCAGTCGCAGGTCTGTATGTAGTGACGTGACCACGTGTTGATAATGTAGCCCATCGCAACTAGAGGAATGCCATCGCAAAACACAGCAGTTTTTTCTTTCAGAGTGGAAAGACAGGAGGGAGTGACATGGGAGCTGTCATTGACCTGACGGGTGATGATGAAGAAGATGTGTCTGCACAAGGTACGGAGCTTTGCAATCTTCCTCTTCCTTCCCCTCTCAACTTCCTATATTTCGTGACCAGCGTGATGCAGCATCACTCTACTCAAGTCGGCAAACCTCACCTGTAATTTCTATGTAACTTGCTAAGTGGCACTTACCTGGTTATGGTACAGCATCTTGCCTCAGGAGGAATAAGAGTCTGTCTCCTCTTATGATGGGTTTACCTTCTCCTTATAGTTTTATTGTTAACTCCTGTGTTCAGTAAACTGCTCCATCGAGACCATGTCAGGGGCTTGCATCTTAACCATGTTCTTCGCTATCCATTCATCTCCTGGCTCCAGTGCAGCAGTATCGGAGGCTGTTCAACCTTTCGTCAGATTACTTAAAGGAAAACCTTTAGTCGTAAGAATTAGGAGTTAATTTCATGATTTGAATTCAGTAGTAAATCAGTTCCTGATCATTCAGAGCAAGTTTAACAATTGAAATAATCTTGCTGTCAGTGAGGAGTTTGTTTTAAATTATATACACGTCAGTCACTAGCCTTGTTTTATTCTTTGAGTTCTATTGGAAATCTCTTGAGTGGTACAATGGGATGGTTTATAGAGGGCAGCCTTAAGTGAGATTTCAGCTTGACTGTTGAGGACATAACCACCCTTATTTTCCCAACCTAATGCATGTGAACTTACATCAGGGTAGTGACCTTTTCAAATGAATGTGTGCACACAGTAAACTGTTCTCTGCCTTTCTTTGGGCGAGGGAGCTGTACTGTCGGAAGCTTGCAGAAGGTTGACGTACTATTTTCTTGCCCAGATGCCAGGAGAAACAACCAGGCTGCTAACCAAGGAACAAGCCAGCTTCTGGTATCTTCACCCACTGTCCAGACACCTGTCAGACCGCCTGCAGCTCCCCAGGGAATCTCTCCGCAGCAGACCTCGGCGCAGACCTCGGCACAGCCCCACTTGTCGGCACCCCAGAGCAGCCCGAGTACGATTGGGTTAACCGTACAGACCGCCAGCGTGCACAGTATGGCTGCAGGTAGAGTACTAACAGGTACCGGAACCAATACTAACGGTCACAGTTTCCAATCATATCTGGTGGTGGTGGTGGGGTTGGTGCTGGCACTTACCATAGTTACACTTCTGAAACCTGCAGATGATCATAATCTCGGCTGACACCTCGGTGCAGTACTGAGGGAGTGTCGCACTGTCAGAGGTGCTGTCTTTTGGATGAGACGTTAAACCGTGGCGGTTGACGTAAAAGATTCCATGGCATTATTCGAAGAAGGAGGTTCTCCCCGGTGTCCTGGTCAATATTTATCCCTCAACCAACATCGCTAAAACAGATTATCTGGTCATTATCACATTGCCGTTTGTGAGAGCTTGCTGTGTGCTATATGACTGCCGCATTTCCCACATTACAATAGTGACTACATTTCAAAAGTACTTCATTGGCTGTAAAGCGCTTTGGGACGTCCTGAAGCCGTGAAAAGCGCTACAGAAATGCAAGCTCTTTCCCTTCTTTATTTCTTTAACCTTCCTGGACTGGCTGTCTCAATTACACTGGATGTTACTGGCTGAGTCTTCAGGGAGGCTCATTGTTTTCTCTGTACAAGAGAAAATTTGGGGGAAGAGAGTGAGCCTGCATAAACCTTGCCACCATTTTCACTAGTTTACATTCACATATATTTTATGAAGTAATTGTCTCTTTTGATTACATGTTGCTTCTGGGAGGATTACAGTGATACACTAAGGTTTCTTGACATGATTGTGCGAGCACTGTTTTTCAGAATGTTAAGTGTAATCAATAATGGTGTCAAGTTACTGTTTGTGGGAGCTTGCTGTGCGCAAATTGACTGTCACATTTCCCACATTACAACGGTGACTACAATTTTTTTTAAAATAATTAATTGGCTATAAAATGCTTTGGGACATCCTGAGGTCGTGAAAGGCGCTATATAAATGGAAGTCCTTTCTTTCTTAATGGGTTAACCTGTTTAAAAAGTCCTGACTTATTAAAAATGTAGAGCAGACATGGCAAAATGTTCAATGTGTTCTTTGTAGGGCAAACAAATCCTAATATACTGCAGCATCAACGTCCTCAAATGCCACCACCAACATCACAGGCCCCTGTGAGACCGCCACTACCAACTCTCCAAAGAGGAAGCACGAACCCCGTGGTTTACACAACATCCCCTGCATACCAAAGTCACAATGCAGTGCGTGCCGTCACAACGCAGAGCCAGGCTATTCGACAGCCCAGTCCTCAGCTACCAGTTACTGGTAAGAATACCATTCATGCAGTATATTAGTTTATTTTAGCTTACTGTAAGGGGTAGGAAAGTCTAGAGGGATCAAAGTATATCTCCATTCCATTTTTTCCATATATTTAATATTGCCCTGGAAATAGTCTCTATTAAACAAGCTAGCAAATTACTTGTGGCATTGCACACGGTCAGTAGTTGAATTTTTCTTTTATATACAAGCAGGTTATTGCGTTGGGAGCGAGAATTCAGAAACTCCGACTGCAGAGCCAGCTAGTGGCCAGAACATGTAATAACATTGTGACCGATGAGAGAATAAAATTGAATGGGAATTGTTGACATGGCAATTTACAATGGTAAAAGCATGCCCAAAAATCATGACAATAGGAAATGAGGTTTGTGGACAGGAAGTCCACGTCCCACACCACATTTTTCATGATGTGTCGATATCTTTGCTGGTCAGACACTTGCCGTGTTGGGTTTCTTCGGCACTAGGCTGCATCAGTGATGTTACTGACAGGGCAGAGGCCATGTATCCTGCAACAGCTCTGCTGATTATCAGGAGCAGTTGGGAGCTTATCCAGAACAGTCCCATCCTGGGAAGCCATGTTCAGGGCATTGGTTTTATTCCAATGAACTTCCTGTGCAGCCAGCTAAGAGATGAGGCATTTATCAATCCACCTGCACTGGATTCAAATCCAGACCCAAGAAGTAAATGGACTTTGTGTGACTGAGTTAATGATAAAGTGATAGTTGTGTGTGTCTCTTCTTTTCTTCCTCTCCCTCAAACAACTAGACCACAGGATCAATTTATGGATAAGTAACTTATTTGTATCTGCACCAGCTGATTGAGTAGATTGGGCCTATACTCTCTGGAGTTTAGAAGAATGAGAGGTGATCTCATTGAAACATACAAGATTCTGAGGGGGATTGACAGGGTAGACGCTGAGAGGTTGTTTCCCCTGGCTGGAGAGTCTAGAACCAGGGGTCACAGTCTCAGAATAAGGGGCCGGCCATTTAGGACTCAGATGAGGAATTTCTTCAATCAGAGGGTGGTGAATCTTTGGAATCCTCTACCCCAGAGGGCTGTGGATGCTCAGTCAGTCATTGAGTATATTCAAGGCTGAGATCGATAGATTTTTGGACTCTAGGCGAATCAAGGGATATGGGGATTGGGTGGAAAAGTGGAGTTGAGGTTGAAGATCAGCCATGATTTTATTGAATGGCGGAGCAGGCTCGAGGGGCCGTATGGTCTACTCCTGCTCCTAATTCTTATGTTAAGATACTCCATTAGGTCACCACAGCTGTTGGAGCGGGCATTTGAACAAACATCTCTCAAAAATCAACACTGGAAAATGATGCCTTTTGCAAATTGTTTTTGTTACTCGAGTTTAAAAATTCTTCCCTTACACGTTCCGTCGTAACGATATATGGCGATAAATAATTGCACACCCACACGGACAAATTATTTAATCCTTCTGAATTTTAATCCGCCTTCATAAATTTCTAAGTGGGAGGAGAAGCAAAGGTACAAAAGAGACAGTGGAGCTGGGAGAATCAGCAACACAGAGAGAGAATACCTTCAGCTAAATCTTTCATCTGGTTTTTCGACTCTCCCAGGAGACTACATGTCACCTAAGGGGTGGGGGAATCTCTGGACCTGATGCTTACGGCATCACAACTGTATGGGGCAGGCTAGATGGTCTTTTGTATGTTCATATAAATGGTTGCATTTTGAGCACAAGAACAGATCCTAGTTGGCCCAGAGTGACCTCTTACACAAATGCACAGAATAGTGTATTTGTAACGAGATTGAATAGAAATTCTTGGCTGGCTCCATGTGTTGGGTAATTGAAAAACACGACCAGAATAGAAAAGCTCTTGTTACTAGTGACATTGAGTTTTTGATAAATTTCTAGGTATACATTATTTCAATGGGCAGGTGCAACTGGCTGGGAACCAGTGGCTGACATGCCGGGCAGAGGACGGACTCTGCTCCCTTGTGTTCTCAGGTCTAATGATAAATCCATCATAGCCGTTTGTTCTTTGGGACAGTAAGGGCCAGAAAACTAGTGCAGTGGGCATAATGTAGTTTCTGACCAGATGAAAGGTCACTGCATCCTTTACCTTTCCTGATTTTCATACCTGCTGACCGAGGCAGTTCTCTATAGATGTATCTTTGTAAATTGATCTGAATAAGGAGATAATCTTTCGAGGACCACAGTGAAATTTTATGCCAAATATAAATTTTTCTACAAGTACCTTTTTTTATGATACCTCTACAAAGTCAGAATTGTAAGTTCGATTCTCGTCCACCCCGGCCCAGTTCAGTACTCCGAAATAATGCATTGCCTTTTATGTAGCAGGTATGTCAGTTCGGCTGCCTCAAACGTCTTACATCGTGAACAATGTGATCTCCATCCCTATGATGCCGAATATGCCTCAGTTCACGGTACATCACCGGCCCTCACAGGTAAGGCATTCTGAGTGTTGGTGTCCAGGCACCGTTACTGATTCTATGTGGCGATTGAGCATTAGCCACGATCGGGTGTGGGGATCGGGCCTGTGACATCCACCGTTGAAGCGATGCTTAAAATGTTGCTTTCCGCTATCCTATGAGAACATCCCTTTCAACCAAGGACACCTCAACCTTCAGTCTGGAGAATATGTATATAGTTGAGTCCCAGTTTCAAGGAAGCTCGGTTGTTATGGGACTCAGAAATAATGCGATGCGGATGATGGATAGGAGAGACTCATTGGAACCGAGATAGCCAGAGGACAAGGAGGATTGGGGGAGATGACATTGAAAGAAATCTGCTCTCACTTGTGTTGTATCTCAATCTGGCCCTCTGCAGACTCGCACTTCATGCTAAACTGGCTCATCTATGTTGTTGGTAGCTCCACACAGGCACCAAGCTCTTGAATGTGATCATCCTGTCTGAGAGAGGGGCCAGTCACTTCCTCACGTGGTCTGGGACTGAGTGGTGGAATCACCCCCCCCCCCCACCCGAACAACTCCTGCAGCCTGCTGAGTGGCGCTGGCAGAGGTCCGTGTACAGGTGGTGCACCTGCCCCTTGCCTGGCAGAGGTCTGTGTACAGGTGGTGCACCTGCCCCTTGTCTGGCAGAGGTCCGTGTACAGGTGGTGCACCTGCCCCTTGTCTGGCAGAGGCCCGTGTACAGGTGGTGTACCTGCCCCTTGTCTGGCAGAGGCCCGTGTACAGGTGGTGTACCTGCCCCTTGTCTGGCAGAGGCCCGTGTACAGGTGGTGTACCTGCCCCTTGACTGGCAGAGGTCCGTGTACAGGTGGTGTACCTGCCCCTTGTCTGGCAGAGGCCCGTGTACAGGTGGTGTACCTGCCCCTTGTCTGGCAGAGGCAAGGGGGATACTTAAAGAAATTAGGAGAGCGAGGAGGGGCCATGAAATAACACTGGCGAGCAAAATAAAGGAAAATCCTAAGGTGTTTTATAAGTATATTAAGGGCAAGAGGATAACTAGGGAAAGAGTAGGGCCCATTAGGGAACAAAGTGGCAATCTGTGTGTGGAGCCAGAAGATGTAGGTGGGGTTTTAAATGAATTTTTTGCATTTGTGTTCACTATGGAGAAGGACGATGTAGACATAGAAATCGGGCAGGAGGACTGTGATATACTTGAACATATTAGCATCGAGAGGGAGGAGGTACTAGTGGTTTTAGCAGGCTTAAAAGTGGATAAATCCCCAGGCCTGGACAAGATGTATCCCAGGCTACTATGTGAGGCAAAGGAGGAGATTGCAGGGGCTCTGACACAAATTTTCAAAACCTCTCTGGCCACAGGGGATGTGCCAGAGGACTGGAGAACAGCTAACATAGTACCATTATTCAAGAAGGGTAGTAGGGATAAACCAGGGAATTACAGGCCAGTGAGCCTAACATCAGTGGTAGGGAAATTATTGGAAAAAATTCTGAGGGACAGAATTAGTCTCCACTTGGAGAGGCAAGGATTAATCAGGGATAGTCAGCATGGCTTTGTCAAGGGAAGATCATGTCTGACCAATTTGATTGAATTTTTCGAGGGGGTGACTAGGTGTGTGGATGAGGGTAGTGCAGTGGATGTGGTATACATGGATTTCAGTAAGGCTTTCGATAAAGTCCCGCACAGGAGACTGGTCAAGAAGGTAAGAGCCCGTGGGATCCAGGATGCCTTGGCACATTGGATCCAAAACTGGCTTAGTGGCAGAAGGCAGAGGGTGATGGTCGAAGGTTGTTTTTGTGACTGGAAGCCTGTGTCCAGTGGGGTACCGCAGGGATCGGTGCTGGGTCCCTTGCTGTTTGTGGTCTACATGAATGATTTGGATGTGAATGTAAAAGGTATGATCAGTAAGTTCGCAGATGACACGAAAATTGGTGGGGTGGTAAATAGTGAGGAGGGTAGCCTCAGTCTGCAGGACGATATAGATGGGTTGGTCAGATGGGCGGAACAGTGGCTAATGGAATTTAACCCTGAAAAGTGTGAGGTGATGCATTGTGGAGGGACTAACAAGGCAAGGGAATACACAATGAATGGTAAGACCCTAGGAAAGACAGAGGATCAGAGGGACCTTGGTGTGCATGTACATAGATCCCTGAAGGCAGCCGAACAGGTGGATAAGGTGGTTAAAAAGGCATATGGGATACTTGCCTTCATTAGCCGAGGCATAGAATATAAGAGCAGGGAGGTTATGATGGAGCTGTACAAAATGCTGGTTAGGCCACAGCTGGAATACTGTGTGCAGTTCTGGTCGCCACACTATAGGAAGGATGTGATTGTATTGGAGAGGGTGCAGAGGAGATTCACCAGGATGTTACCTAGGCTGGAGCGCTTCAGCTATGAAGAGAGACTGGACAGGCTGGGGTTGTTTTCCTTGGAGCAGAGAAGGCTGAGGGGGGACCTGATTGAGGTGTACAAAATTATGAGGGGCATAGATAGGGTAGATGGAAAGGAACTTTTTCCCTTAGTAGAGGGGTCAATAACAAGGGGGCATAGATTCAAGGTTTAGAGGGGATTTGAGGAAGAACTTTTTCACCCAGAGGGTGGTTGGAATCTGGAACTCACTGCCTGAAAGGGTGGTAGAGGCAGGAACCCTCACAACATTCAAGAAGCATTTGGATGAGCACTTGAAATGCCATAGTATACAAGGCTACAGACCAAATGCTGGAAAATGGGATTAGATTAGACAGGGCTTGATGGCCAGCGCGGACGCGATGGGCCGAAGGGCCTCTTTCTGTGCTCTATGACTCTAGGTCCGTGTACAGGTGGTGTACCTGCCCCTTGTCTGGCAGAGGCTCATGAACAGGTGGTGTACCTGCCCCTTGTCTGGCAGAGGCCCGTGCACAGGTGGTGTACCTGCCCCTTGTTTGGCAGAGGCTTATGTACAGGTGGTGAACCTGCCCCTTGTCTGGCAGAGGCCCGTGTACAGGTGGTGTACCTGCCCCTTGTTTGGCAGAGGCCCGTGTACAGGTGGTGTACCTGCCCCTTGTCTGGCAGAGGCTCATGCACAGGTGGTGCACCTGCCCCTTGTCTGGCAGAGGTCCGTGTACAGGTGGTGTACCTGCCCCTTGTCTGGCAGAGGCCCGTGTACAGGTGGTGTACCTGCCCCTTGTCTGGCAGAGGCCCGTGTACAGGTGGTGTACCTGCCCCTTGTCTGGCAGAGGCCCGTGTACAGGTGGTGTACCTGCCCCTTGTCTGGCAGAGGCCCGTGTACAGGTGGTGTACCTGCCCCTTGTCTGGCAGAGGCCCGTGTACAGGTGGTGCACCTGCCCCTTGTCTGGCAGAGGCCTGACATGCAGAATTCTTGTGTAGAATTTCACCATTACAATTGATGTATGTGGAAAACAAAATGTGCCTCTGATCTACATAAAAAGACATTCCGTGCTGCCAGGATCTGCAGTTGCAGAGCACGAGCTTTGGTTAGAAACCTCTGCCACTGTCGCACTGTCTTAGTTTACTTGTACGACTTGCTGCCTCAGATCCAAGCTTCTTTCTTCTGCGCTTGGAGTTAAATTTTGTTACTGCGCGCAAAAGTAATTGGCAGCATTTTGAGAGCTGTCAATGCAACAAGACACTATAAATTCAGGCATCGTAACACTGGTCACGCAGAATCTGAGGCAGCAGGAATGAATAAATAGAAAGGGATCTAAAATTTCTATGTCCTACTTTTATCAAAAATAAAATTTAAATCCTTCCAGGATTTCTCTTTCTCCTGGCCACCACCAGTGGCAGGCAAGTGAAACCTTCTCTGATACAGGAAACTTTCGTTTAAGCGGAGGTTAAAAGTCTGGAAAGCTCTATCTACCGGCAAAATTCAGGAGCCGTTTTCTATAAGTTTTTTTTACTTCTCGTTGCTTTTTTTTCCCCAGTCAGGCTCTGCAAGGTCTGTAGCTATGCAACAGCTTCAGCTAGAGTCGCTTGCAGCCGATTGTTTTGAAGCTGTTGCTAAGCAACAGGGTTTGTTGATTCACACAGAGAGCTGAAAAGCTCTCTATGTTTTAACATTGCCGCTGGTTTATACGGCAGTTTTGATCTAACGGCACCAGCTCGCTCCCATCAGTGCCGGATACCAGAAACCTTCTCTGATAGTAGGAGCTTCCCTGGAGCTGTTACTCCATTGGGGTTCGCTTTCCTCTGTCAGTATGTGTTCCTCAGACCGTTCGCAATTAATAAATTGTTTCAGCTCTCGCTCCCGATTGTAAAACGGGCAAATTATTTTCATTTTATTAGATCATCACCTCTGTCTTCTAAACTCAATGGAATACAAGCCCAGATTTATTCAACCTGTCCTCAGAATTTAACACTTTAAAAGCCCTGGTACCATTCTGTGAATGTGCGCTGAATCCCCTCCCTGAGGTGCGGTGCCCAGAACTGTGAACGCAGTACTCCAGACGAGATCTGACCAAGGCTCTGTACAGCCGAAACATCACTTGTTCCACAGTTGCTAGTCATCTCGACATTAAGAAAATAATTCTTCTGGCTTCTGCTGGCTTTCATTAATCCTGTGTAATCTTACATAGAATTTACAGCACAGAAACAGGCCATTCAGCCCCACTGGTCTATGCCGGCGTTTATGCTCCACACGAGCCTCCTCCCACCCTACTTCATCGCACCTTAGCATATCTTTCTATTCCTTTCTGCCTCGTAACTATGTAGCTCCTTTTAATGCTCCAGAGCTTCATCCTTTCGTGAATATTCTTGAAAAGAGAAGGCTGACCTAATGGAGGTCTTTAAAATTATGACGGTTTTTGACAGAGTGTTTCCACTTGTGGGGAAGAACAAAACTGGAGGCCACTAATATAAGATAGTCACCAAGAAATCAAATAGGGAATTCAGAAGAAACTTCTTTACCCAAAGAGTGGTGAGAATGTGGAACTCGCTACCACAGGGAGTGGTTGAAGCGAATAGTATAGATGCATTTAAGGGGAGGCTGGACAAGTATACGAGGGAGAAGGGAATAGAGGGCTACGCTGATAGTTAGATGAGGAAAGACTGGAGGAGGCTCGAGTGGAGCATAAACGCCGGCATGGACTGGTTGGGCCGAATGGCCTGTTTCGGTGCCGTATATCCTCTGTAAATCTATGTATGTAATGTTGCACCAATTTTTTTTTTTTTTTTTTTAAACACCATATATTGCAGAAAGCATGGAGGGTGGGGTTTCCCAGCCTTTGAGGAGTTTAAAAATAACTTTCTCCCTTGTCTGTTTTTTTTAAAGCAAGATCCACCTCGACCCATCCACCCAGCGCCGCTCCCTGAAGCCCAGGCGCCACAGCGACTCCCCCCGGAGGCTGCGAGTACCTCTCCGCCCCAGAAGCCCCACCTGAAGCTGGCCCGGGTCCAGAGCCAGAACGGGATCGTCCTGTCGTGGAGCGTCCTGGAAGTGGACCGCTCCTGTGCGCTTGTGGACAGTTACCATCTCTACGCCTACCACGAAGATCCTGCGACTACGACCCCATCCCAGTGGAAGAAGATTGGAGAAGTGAAGGCACTGCCCCTTCCCATGGCCTGCACTCTCACTCAGTTTGTGTCCGGAAGCAAGTACTACTTTGCGGTCCGAGCAAAGGACATTTACGGCCGTTATGGGGCTTTCTGTGACCCGCAGTCGACTGATGTGATGTCGACACAGGGTAATTAATTCAACAACAACAACAACAACAACAAAAATCAACACAAAAAAAGTGAAACAACGCCCAAAACGATATTTTTTCATTTCTTTTCTTACATCATGCATGACGTGTTGTAGTTTTTCTATAGATGTCTGACTCACTTGGTATTTGTGTACACTACACTGTATATATACAAGAGGGTCATGGTATAAATTAGGCAGCGCTGATTTGCAGCATAATAAATGCAGGATATCGCACCAAGTGGTGCTGCATTGCTGCTGCCACGAATAAGTCGCATCTCTTGTCGCCGTAGTCCTGATTTGACTGGGAGGTGTTTGAAGAGATAGGGTCGCTGGTAAGGCAGCATCACCAGTGGGAGATTCTGTTCATTCTATGGTCGGCAGTTGGGTCGAGTTTTAAAGAGAAACATTCCCAAATGTGACTTGTGATACGGACCGTTAAAGTGATAATTCATACATGTATTATCTTTTTAGTTTCTGTTTTTTGTAAAAAAAATTTTTTTTAAGATTGTTTTCACTGCGGCTTTAGCTATCAATTCGGAAAGCAGTGAGAATTGATCGACAATGACCATAGGATAATGGGATTTATTGCATTGTCTGAAATACGCCTGAAATAAATGCAACTTGCAATCGACTGCATACTTGATTATTCGAGGCATTGCGATCGACTGCGTGGGCCTCATCGAAGAAATCAGACACACGCCCCATTCATAATTCATATCCAAGAAGATCATTGAAACTGTGCAAGTTTTTAAAATGAGATGCTTCTCTGTGTTGGGTTGGGGGGGGGGGGGGGTTGGTGAATAAAAGCAGAATCTATGGTTTTTGCCAAAAGCCTTTGTTAAATGTGTTACCAGAGCAGTCTGTGAGCTCCAAAGACACAGATGAAATTCTCAAATATATTTTTAATCAGTGTGAAATAAGTACTTCATGGTGTGGTCACTGGACAGTGAGTCTGACACTTTGAGAGAGCCCTTTTCATCAGTACCACTTTTCTGGTCTAATGAATTTTTTTAAAAATACACATATATATATAAATCTCAAACCTGCTCTCCCATTAAAGCCACTATGTTGTATATATTCGTGCTTGCAAGCAACACATCTTTCATGCCGAACTCTTCATAACCGGCAAGCACAAAATAAAATATCCGGCCATCTAGCACGCATGCCGAGGTGAGTCAGGGTTTCGGGAGCATGCGGCTGGGCGTGCTTGTCCTCGGAGGGGCTGCGACAGGTCAGTCACTGCATGAGCAGAAAAACGGTGCTTGTTTCTAAACGATTTGCAAATTCTTCCCAAACTACTTCCTCTCCACTGCGGCAGTTTCAGACAGCCCGTCTTGGACAGTTCCCTATCTCGGTTCTGAGTTCACAGCTGTGTTTTTATGCTTGTACCATGACAACCCGTGTCGTTCAGGTAACCCATGCTGTTGAAATCCTCTGTGGCCATTCTTCGCATCCTGACCGGCTATCTGGCACGACACAGGGCTTTTAAAGGGGACAAGTCAACCTGACCTCCTTTGCGTAAATTATACATGTTCTGTGTCGTATGGTGACATTAATTGGCATGATGTGTGCGTGTTGCCTCGGGCACTGGTACACGCAAGGGGTGGTGACGCCTTAGCCAAGCCATTCTCGGTACAGTACACAACGAGGCCACTGCACCCTTGCACCACAGTCAGGAACTATTGTAAATCAAGTTATTAATGAATAAAGTTAAATATTTTGCATCCATTTAATTGCAGCAAGGTGATTTCAGTCTTAAGATGGATTGCAGCTAATAATGTGAGCTGCACCATGTGCCCACTTTAGGAGGGAGTGCCTGGCCAGCAATGGTGTCATCTGAATGGTCGCTGCTCCCCATGTGACTTATAAATGATATGTTCTAATCCATGTCTTTTTTTGAGGACCAGGAGCTAATGTGCACCCAGCAAGATTTTTGGAATGCACTGTAGTTGAACTAGAAAATAAGTCTTCAAAATGGCAATCTGTCAATCAACAATTGTGACACTGACTTTATACAGGAACAAAAGTGATACTGTGCACAAATACTGATTTTCTTTTGAGGACTGTACTGGTACAATTTTGCCCAAATATTACAAAAAAAGTTACCAAGAGAATGGCAAAGATTGAGGCCATTCATCCATGCTCCTGTTTGCTCCTGTACCTTACAGAGCAAACATTTACAGCCAAAACACACTGATCAGTATTTGTCGGTTATGCCCTTGGGCTAAATTCAGTAAAGGTGGAGGAAAATATTCCCCATATTTGGAGATTACCAGAGCAAGTTACAGTTTGCAGTGTGATGTCCAGGGAAGTGGAGGAGAGGGAAAACCTTACTGCCTGCTGGGAGGATGGAGAGAGGCTATAACCCCCTGCTGAGGCGGTGTGAAAGAGCACTACCTGGTGCCGAGGAATGGATGCCATGTTATGGGGTATCTGGGTTGGGGGGGGGGGGGGGGGAGGAAACAGTACTCTGTGGGGATTGGGGGATAAATGGTGCCACTCATGGGAGACCCAATGTACAGGAAACTTTCGTTTAACCAGAGGTTAAATGTCCGGAAAGCTCGATCTACCGGCAAAATTCAGGAGCCGTTTCCCTATAAGTTCTTTTACATCTCGTTGCTTTTTTTTTCCCCAGTCAGGCTCTGCAAGGTCTAGCTGAAGCTGTTGCTCAGCTACAGAGACGCTTTTAAGCTGCGGCTGACTGTTTTGAAGCTGTTGCTAAGCAACAGGGTTTGTTGATTCACACGGAGCTCAAAAGCTCCGTATGTTTAAACATTAGCGCTGGTTTCTACGGCAGTTTTGATGGTACGGCACCAGCTCGGTCCCGTCAGTGCCGGATACCAGAAAGTTTCCTGTATATTGTGCTGTTTGGAGAAGGGATTAAGTAGCTGCCACCTTGTGCGATATTGGGAACTGGCGTTTCTCTGTCTCATGTCACTAGAAGCAAATTATAACTCGCGGCATTGTACATTTACTCAATCGTGCAGCCTTTTAGCCAAAGGGTACAATAATAAATTATAATAAGTATATTTGTAATAAATACTAAGAGCAATCTCTCTCCCAGGGAGGGATTAAACACTGAAATGCTGGAACAGGTTGAATGTAATTAAGTATTGCCTTTTTAAGTTTTTCATTATTTTTAATTTGTTTAAAAGTAGTATACTGTCAATTGCAAGTTAATGTGGTGATATTGTATTTCAGAAATGTGGCGTCATCCTGTGTTGCCCTGCGTACTACTTTTAAGTGATATTTTATTCACTAAAACCTGAAGTTTATAGTTTGAAAATAAAGATCCTAGCAATTTTATCTTCTCTCGTGTGTATAACTAAAATGGAACTTGCAAATTCGTTTTCTACGATCCATCCCCGCTCCTCATAATCGCTCTGGTTCGCGACACTATTCTCTGCTTGTAATGCATACAGAAACACACTGGTTCAGGGCCAGCGATCGCTTTAATCTTTTTACAGGCATGTATATTGAAACCCTGGCTGCCACATGGTGGCTGTGTGGAAATCTGGGCCTCCTGCAGTGGCTCATCTGGCAACCTCAGTGATTAATTGAGCCGCACAGACCTGGAAGGCCTCGGCTTCGCACACTGGTCTCTCTGCTGAGTTAGCAGGTTGTCAGCCGTAGTGAAGCTGAGATTGACATTCACTGTCGTAGGTTAGGGAGGAGGGAAATTGGCCAAGACGGCTGCACCTGCTGGACATCCAATGACCTGCCCCGCGCCGCCCCCCCTCCACAAAGCTGGACAGCCAGTGACCCCTAGCCGGACAGTGCACGTGAGTAGGCGTTGCATGGGGGCAGTATCGGGCTAGGTTGTGGTTTTCCTCCTGGCCGCGGTCGAATAGCTTACTACCGTTCACTGTCTGGGCTCACCTTATAAAGAATGGCCACCTTGGCATAGTATCACAGGGCGGTTCGGAGTCCATGGAACTTAGAAAAGTGGAGATTAATTCCTAAGTCAAGTTTTCCATGTATTTAGGTTTTGTCTCTGACTAGATTTGTGTAACCCAGTCATCTGATTTGGATATTTTGAATATAAAAGAATTCCTCCAATTAAGCTGCTGCAAGTTATAGGAAGATAGCCACAGAACATGGGAAGTTGCGGTTCCCAGCCGAATGCTCTGTTACACATTTTAACCATATGTTTTATGTATGTAATGGGTATTGGGATGTTTGATGTGGTAATTGTACATTCTAAACCGTCAAACTATTCATTCCAGATAGACTCATCTCAGGCGAATACTTCAATCCTATACTAGTGTACGCACATCGTGCACACATCTCAATATAGGCAAAACATGTCTAAGTACATTACACAAGTTCTGTTGTAGATTATATGTCCGATGTTTACATGTGCCAGGTTCTTTTGACGTTGGAAACTGTGAAAATAACGAATTCCTTGTAATCTGTGATGCAGAATACTGGGCCTCCCAGTATAATGGAACCATGGTGGGGAAAAGAATGCCACTCCTTTAATCGGATCTAAAATCTGGCTGATTGTTTAACGGCATCGTGTTGTAATTGGTTCGGCTGCTGAGGAAGACGCTGGACCTTGTAAGATGACTTTTCGAGTTACCCTGCTGTGATGGACGACCGTGCCGTGCCATTGTTACCCTACTGGACACTGCTGTGCCATTTCTCCTCCCTCTGTGACCAACTGTCTCAAGCACTGCCGTTGACTTCCTGATGCAACAAGTTTCTCTGACCAAGAGTCATCTTTAGGATTTGTAAACACTTCAGTTTGGAAAGGGAGAGAGGGGTGTTGAGTGACGTCACTTTGCCAAAAAATGTTTGTGGCACAATCGAGGTCTTAAAAACTGCTTCTTGAACATTACTCAAATGGAATATCGGGCATGTATTTTAAATTCTTGTTTTTCATTTCATTTCTTCCCCCCCACCCCCCCCCCCCCACCCTATCCTTTCTCCTGCTATATAATTTCACTAACTTCCCCCCCACAGCCTAACACTTGCAATAAATTTTCATGAACACTATATATTTCAAGCCAGAGGAACGAGGCTGCGCCTTCAACAAGTCGACCAAATTAAAAGGGGGCTTTTATTTAGGCTCCTTTTGCCAACCCGTTGGTTTCTGTAGTACGCAAGCACTTTCAAACCCAGTGAAACCGTGGGCCCCGTCCTCCTCCCTAGATGTCACTGACTGGTCATACTCCCGTGATCTGGTCGCCGCATTAACTGAAGGGGGATTTCAGATACATCCCACCCTTAATCATAAGGCTCCCTGTGATTAAGACCACTGAACCATGGCTCCTTATTTCATGTTACATATTTCATTGCTGTGGCATAGGCCTGTCACTTTAAGCGTACACCTCATTTTCTGACTTGGAAAATGCTTGGCTCCCAAGGTCTCTGGTGTGTTGAGGGTGGAGTATACTATAAGATTACAAATGTTTTGTTTATTGACAATACTGTAAATTAAGAAGTGGTCTGTACTTTTCTGATTCTACTTTATAGTATTCAGCATTAAAAATGGCTGAATTTTTTTTGCAAATGTTATGTGATGTGTATTTAAAACTGTAAAAGGATATTAAAATACTCAAAGGGTTTAACAGCTCTTGTACTTCCTGATTCTTGTTGGCGTGTGAATGGGCTGCTATTCCCATTTGAGGGACAACAAAAAACAGTTTGCACTGATGCTATTTATTATCAATGACCAACCATCTACATTTAAATCAGATCCATGGTCTCGATCTGATCTTTCGGTAGAGGAAACTAGCGACCCACACATTTGCAACATAACTTTTCAACTGTAATATATAGGTAGTAGCAACATGGTGTATCGTGGCTTGGGTAGGACCAAGACATCCAAAACACATCCCTGAATCCTGGCAATTTAGGCCTCTACGCCCAAACAACTCAGCCCTTCTATTACTCACTGATTTCTGTTTGGATTGTGTGGGTCTGGAGGGCTGCTTTTAATACTGTTGGGTAAATCCTAAATCAGATCAGTTAGTATAAACAATTTGTGTATGCAAATTAATGGGAGCCTAGATTTTAAACTCTGTATGTAGCCTGTGAGGTGCTATAGTGTGTCCTAAATGGCCCAAAAGACTAAAAGCTTGCACATCCCTGTGGTAGGCCACCCGTTTGTGTTGTGGTTCCCAGGTTCGATCCTAATCTAAGGGTAGGATTAATCTGTTGTTTCTCGACTAGGGAGAGAGAAATCACTGGATTTTCACCCCTGCTTTTCTTTAAGACTTGTTAGTGATTTTGTAAGATAGGAGCAGGAGTAGGCCATTCGGCCCCTCGAGCCTGTTACACCATTTAATGAGATCATGGCTGATTATCCAAACTCAGTACCCTGTCCCTGCTTTCTCCCCATATCCCTTTAGCCTTAAGAAATATATCTAACTCCTTGAATATATTTAATGAATTGGCCTCCACTGCCTTCTGTGGTAGAGAATTCCACAGGTTCACCACTCTCTGGGTGAAGAAATTCCTCCTCATCTCTGTCCTAAATGGCTTACCCCTTATCCTTAGACTGTGACCCCTGGTTCTGGACTCCCCCGCCATCGGGAACATCCTTCCTGCATCTAGTCTGTCTAGTCCTGTTAGAATTTTATAAGTTTCAATGAGATCCCCTCTCATTCTTCTAAACTCCAGCGAGTATAAGCCCAATTGCTCATACGTCATTCCTGCCATCCCAGGTATCAGTCTGGTGAATCTTCGCTGCACTCCCTCCATGGCAAGAACATCCTTCCTCAGATAAGGCGACCAAAACTGCACACAATACTCAAGGTGTGGTCTCACCAAGGTCCTATACAACTGCAGCAAGACATCCTTGTTCTTGTACTCGAACCCTCGCTACGAAGGCCAACATACCATTTGCCGCCTGCTGCACCTGCATGCTTACCTTCAGCAACTAGTGCACAAGGACACCCAGGTCTCGTTGCACTTCCCCTTCTTCCAATCTATTGCTGTTCAGAAAATAATCTGCCTTCCTGTTTTTGCCACCAAAGTGGATAACCTCGCATTTATCCATATTATACTGCATCTGCCCAATCACCCAACTTGTCCAAATCCTACTGGAGTTTCTCTGTATCCTCCTCACAGCGCACACGCCCACCCAGCTTTGTGTCGTCTGCAAACTTGGAGATATTACATCTAGTTCCCTCGTTTAGATCATTAATATATATTGTGAATAGCTGGGGTCCTAGCACCGATTCCTGCGGTACCCCACCAGTCACTGCCTGCCACTCGGAAAAAGACCCGTTTATTCCAACTCTTTTCTTCCTGTCTGCCAACCAGTTCTCTATCCAAGTCAGTACCTTACCCCAATCCCATGTGCTTTAACCTTGCACGCCACTCTCTTATGCGGGACCTTATCGAAAGCCTTCTGAAAGTCCAAATACACCACATCCACTGGTTCTCCCTTATCCTACCAGTTACATCCTCAAAAAATTCCAGTAGATTAGTCAAGCATGATTTACCTTTTGTAAATCCATGTAAGGTAGTGCCAGAGAGCTGGGAGCCACACTTGTGTGAGCCCCTTTAGCCTGGAGAAACATGCAGAACAAAGGAGAAAGATTAGGATAAAATAACAAATGTTTTATTAAAAATAGCAGCATCAACTGTGAGCTGGCAGGTAGAAATCATTCATCCCTTTATAACAATGTGGCAGTTCAGATGAATTCACCTGCAATTGGAGAGAGGAAGAATACAGAGCCATGGGCTATAATTTACATTTCACAAGTAGTTTGTCACAGAGCTGATGTACTCAATGTCCAGAATTGTGGTTTGAGTTCATTTAAGTGACTGGTGAATTATCCTGTGGAATGGTGCGCTGCAGGTTTGAGGCTGTGATTCCTTGCCGTATGTTTCTGATTCCTGGGCAAAACACAAGAGGCAGAAGTGTCAAGACAACTCTCGATGGGTTTCAGAGCCAAGTACAGAGCATCATTAGCAGAGGGCAAGTAAACCATAAGTCCTCAGACAGATAGCAAAATACTGCAGATGCTGGAAATCCGAAATAACAACAGAAAATGCTGGAAAAACTCAGCAGGCCAGGCAACATCCGTGGAGAGAAATTAGAGTCGACGTTTCGGGTCTAACCCTTTTTCAAAACTGGAAAGGAAATGAAATAGATCAAAGGCAGGGCTGCGATAGAACAAAAGAAGTAAAGAGACATTAAGAGGTTTTCAAAACCAGACGAGATGGTAATAGGACAAGTGGAGACAAAAGACGGCTCAGATTAGCTGTGAAGTGTACTGGCAGGATGAGAGACATCTTCCGACTAGGCACTTTGCAGCCTTCCGGACTCAATATCGAGTTCAACAATTTCAGATCATAACCTCGGCCCCTATTACATTTTTACTTAATTTTTGTTCCACCCCTTTGCTTTGGGTTTTCCCTCCCCCACCCACCCCCCTGCCCCCCACATTCCTTTTTTTTTCTCTCTCCCACATGGCAGCTGTCTCTCATCCTGCCAGTACACTTCACACCTAATCTGAGCCGTCTTTTGTCTCCACTTGTCCTATTACCATCTCGACTGGTTTTGAAAACCTCTTAATGTCTCTTTACTTCTTTTGTCCTCTCCCAGCCCTGCCTTTCGATCTATTTCATTTCCTTTCCAGTTTTGAAAAAGGGTTTCGACCCGAAACGTCGACTCTAATTTCTCTCCACGGATGTTGCCTGGCCTGCTGAGTGTTTCCAGCATTTTCTGTTGTTAGTCCTCAGACAGAACGAGATAAACAGAAAACTGTGTGTAGGGAGTAGAGAATGGGCACTCTCAAATGACTAGTTATCTAGTTCCTGACCTGATCACTCCCAAATGACAAGTTAACAGGTCAGGTTTGGAGTGAAGATCTAAATTTATTTTCCTGCCCTCTGAGGTATCTGACTAGCCACACTTTTGAGCCTTTGAAGCACTTTTTTTTAATGTACCTCTAAATAAGTATCTTGTTCCAAGTGCAGCTTGTACAGTATTGCATTCCATTTAATCTCTGAAGATTCTCCCCCAACTACAATAATTGTGGAAACTCCAGGATATCGATGTGAACTTACCATCTATAATCATCCCTGACCAGGCCCAGAGATCTTGTATTCCGTGGGATATTTGACCATGTAATTCTGTAGTCATCCTTATCTCACATTCTTCCCTTTCACTAACCAAGTGGCTCGTTTTGCTTTCTTTCCTCTAGTTTTCTCCCATACTTATGATTCCCAAAGCTAACTCCAAATTGGAGGAAAAGATGTATTGGTAATAAGCATTAGCTATTATGAACAGCTGCAACCTTCAATTCAATGAGACTAAAAGGGATTTAATTAAAGAAAGAAATAACTATCATTTATACAGCCCATTTCATAACATCAGGACGTCCCAAAGAGCTTTACAATTAATTACGTGCATTTGAAATGTAGTCACTGTTGTAATGTAGGAAATGCAGAAGCCAAATTGAACACAGCAAGCTCCCACAAACAGCAATGAAATAAATGACATGGCAATTTTTTTTAGGTGTTGGTTGAGGGAACAGTGTTGGCCAGAACACCAGATGTCCCCAGCTCTTGTTGAGAGGGCAGACAGGGGATCAATTTAACGTCTCATTCGAAAGATGGCACCTACAGATAGTGCAGCACTCCCTCAGTACTGCACTGGAGTGTCAGTGTGGATTATGTGCTGGAGTCTGTGGAGTGGGATTTGAACCCACAACCTTCTGACTCAGAGACAAGAATGTTACCAATCCACAGCTGACACATTTAGTCACATCTTCAACAACTGTTTAAACAATGCCACTGAATGAGGGTAGCTGTTTAAAGAGATCTGTTACCATCATGAGTTTCTAAAAGGGCTGTTTTCTCTTTCACTGCTTTCACAGTAGTTCCTGTAAGTGCTCCCTGTGATCCAGAGCTGTACATCTTTTGATGGTATGCCCTTGCAGCGTTGCGTGTCCCTGAGGATTAACAATTACCTCACTGGCACTACTGGATTAAACATAATCTCGTGCTACACTACACATTCTCTTTGAATAAGCAGGCATTGCGCACGGACCAGAGGTTTTTCTAAAGCAGCTAATATTTGTTTCCAATTCACCAAACTCTCTTGTGCTTCATATCAAGTACAACAGAGAATACGAGCAAAGGCTGTAATGGGTTATTGAATAATTTATGAAGAAATGTATTGGTCTTCCATTTTGAAGAACATAATCTTTGGTAGTGGCAAGGTTCATTCAATACTTTTCATGTTCTCGCACAGTCTCCACTGTCAACATGTGAAATGTAGTGTGAAAATTACAGGATCTGTCCAAATCCCAAGACTCTGAATGAACTGAAACACCTTCCTGTTTGTAATGTGTGTTTTCTTCTGAAGTTAGGATTTCAGATGACTGGTGCCATCTGGTTAACATGAGACTGACCAGAGGCAACACTTAATAATTCAATTCCCCTAACAACTGTCAATCGATAAACATTGGACAGAAGTCAATGAGGCAGATTCACATGGTCGATTGTTTCACACAGACCAGATCCTTGAAGAAGTTAGCTATTTCAGAACAATTTAGATTGCTGTAACTTACATCAATTGAATTATTCCATTTCATTTTTGGAATCAACGGACGCCATCTGCTCTTTAACTAAATGTTGCACATACTGGGCATGTTCGGCCTAAAGGAGCAATGTCGCTTGGTTTCGATCATCGTGTGTCTCAGCTAGTTCCCCCTTAATTCGAACTGAAGATGGATCTGTGCCCCCTTCCCCATGACTCTTCAATAGGGTTTTGTTGCAAGTGCTTGGCCATGAGTTTGTGGAGCAGTGTCCAGGTGAATAGAGCTCTAAAACTAGTCATGAATGGAAGCAGGAGGCAGCTACCAATCTCTCCTGAAATGAATCCAGTCCCAGCCCTTGGATGCTTTGGTTAGGAACGAACAAGCCTTACCTCTCTCTCGCTCTTTGATGGAGTAGCCATGTCTACACAAACAGCAAATGGAATCTGTAGGATAAAGACACGCAGTCCTCTGCTGAAAGAAGTGCACTTCCAGATCTTCAGTAAAGAGTTGAGTCAATTCTCTTAATTCATTCCTGGGATGTGGCTGTCGCTGGCAAGGCCAGCATTTATTGCTCATCCCTAATTGCCCTTGAGAAGGTGGTGGTGAGCCGCCTTCTTGAACGGCTGCAGTTCATGTGGTGAAGGTACTCCCACAGTGCTGTTAGGGAGGGAGTTCCAGGATTTTGACCCAGCAACGATGAAAGAAAGGCGATGTATTTCCAAGTCAGGATAGTGTGTGACTTGGAGGGGAACTTGGTGTTCTCCAGGATGAGAGATGGTTATTCAGATAGGTAGGTAGCATCTAGAGGACCTTCAACTGATCATTTAATACCAGGATTGTGTTTCAAATAGTAGTGCTCAAAAGATACTCTTGAAGTTCATGGTCGCAGGAAGGAGATGGATCAGCAGAGTGACCAGTGACTTGTAAGACTTGGCGCTCTGGACTAGTATCTGGGGCTGTGGTGACTAGGACAAGACAAGCTCTGTCTGGTTTTGGGGTCTTCCTGACTTGCAGGTTCAGATAATGGTGGGTGCATCCCACACCACACATGATCTCCAGCTGTGACTCCACAACAGCAAAAAAACCCCACCTGAGCCACATAAACACTTGATACCCTTGGTGCAGCTATACTGGGCCTTGGAATCAGGCCACACAATGCCAACACACGCTTAACGCTGTCTGTAAAATTTGGACCACCACCGTAAACATTTGTAAGCAAGTAGCCCATTGGGTCATTTCAAGGCCTGAGCTTCTTGTTAACTAACTCCAAACGTCAACAGAGAAGAACCCTGGACCTGAATCCGGGGTAAAGCAATGTGCAGATAGTGTGGCCAAGATTTTCCTCTGGGGGCACAAGCGCAGCGCGGGAATTCCCACCTGCCCGTTGTCCTCGGTAACTTTTCCAGGATCAGTTCAATTTAAATATTCTGAGTGGGTTCCTGGCAGTATTCCCATCTGTGCGTGAGAGCGCTCCAGTGGCGGACGACGGGAAATAGCTACTGCTGAAAATTTCCAACGCCTGCAGCTGTTTAATGGGCCAGACGGCAGGCCATGTGTTCAGGCAGTGCGTTCTAGATCATAACCACTCGCTGCATTAAAAAGACATTTCCCCCGTCTCCTTTTGCCAATTATCTTAAATTGGTGTGCTTGTTACGTTTCAGCTATATACAGGAAACTTTCGTTTAACCGGAGGTTAAATGTCCGGAAAGCTCTACCGGCAAAATTCAAGAGCCGTTTCCTATAAGTTTTTTTTACTTCTCGTTGCTTTTTTTTTCTCCAGTCAAGGCTCCCAAGCGTCTAGCTGAAGCTGTTGCTTAGCTACAGAGACGCTTTTAAGCTGCGGCTGACTGTTTTGAAGCTGTTGCAGGGTTTGTTGTTTCATACGCAGCTGAGAAGCTCCGTATGTTTTAACATTAGCGCTGGTTTATACGGCAGTTTTGATGGGACGGCACCAACTCGGTCCCGTCAGTGCCGGATACCAGAAAGTTTCCTGTACACTGACCTTCAGAAAGAAAATGGTAACCAAAAAAAAAAATGCAGAAATGATCCAAGCGGTTTGATAGCTCCATTCAATGATTTTCCTGGCTCCACATTGCAGGAGTGATTTGATTGGATGGTTGTGTGGAACTTGTTCATTACTGTTTGGAAGCTTTCCTGTCTGTTTAATGAAGAGAATTGATTTTTTGATTGCCTGGTATTTAGTCACTGCCCCAGTCAGCATGGCTAACTTCTTGAACCAATCGTGATGTTTACCTATGGACCTGCAATGTTTTTGAGATGTGATGGTACAAACACACTGGCTTTTAACTGTATGGATGTAATTTTAAAGCTGTTCTTGACCAGTTTTTAAATCTCAAAATATACCAAACCAATGATAACACCCCAGTTAAACAACAGGAATTCATTTTAAGGCTGCATATAGTGACCCCACTATTCCCAGCCAACATGGAGATGACTGGATAATTCCCCCATCATTCACTGCTGTAAGTAACTGGGATCGATTTTACGCACGTGTATATTATGTAACTATCACTCACTGTTGGAGAAATCACCCTGCTTTTATCAAGAGACGTTGCTGTGGTTTCGTTCATGAATTCTGTTTGCTGTAGTCCATAGAGACTCGTTTTAAATAGACTCTGTTTGTTGTTTGCTCAGTAAATAGACTGTTGTTTGCTCAGTAAATAGACTCTGTTTGTTGTTTGCTCAGTAAATAGACTTTGTTTGCCGTGTTTGCTGCAAGTCCTGCCGTAAGTCCCAACCCACCTCCAACTCATTGGCCGTCAATACTCACTTTGTTCACTTAATTCCTCCTGCAGTTCAGTACAGTAGCTGTTCTTTTAAAAAAAGGAAAATAAACCCTAGAGACTGTTACAATCAGTTTCACCAAAAACTACGTAACTCAGTTTCTTGCACTTTATTTCATATACTAAAACTTTACATCGAAAACCCATTTACCATCACAATGTTTAACATTCCTGTGACTGATAATTGCACATGTCACAAACGAGGGAAGCAGACCGACTCAAAGTGAAATTCAAAGGTTGTTGGTTTGATAGTCAAACCACCGCCACCGGCAATAAAATAAGAACACTTGGAAACAAACAGTTCCTTTTGCTTTAATACAGTCATCATAAATGTCTTCACTGCGTTGAAGGTGTCACGCTCGGCCATGAAGGCTGTCAGTACAGGAAACTCTTTTAACCGGCACCTAAATAACCGTAAATCTCTGTTAACCGGCAAAATTCAGGAGTAGGTCCAGGTAAGTTTTACTTCATATTAGTGGCAGTTCATGGATCTGTGGCTGTGTAACTGGTGTTCGTGCACTTGTTGCTAAGCAACAGGGACGCTTGGTCTTTGGCCGGAGTTCCTGCACACGTTGTTAAGCAACAGGGGGAAGCCTGGATTTGTTGCTGTGTACGAAGCTCTCATACCTTTTAACTATATCTCTCTGTAATCCGGACTTTTTGATAAACCGGCACCACGCCGGTCCCGTTGGTGCCGGATAATAAAGAGTTTCCTGTATAACAATGTGGACTAGCCTCAACAAAACGAAGAGATCACTTCAGGAAGTAATTAAATTCCCACCACAGCCAACACTTGCTGGGCAGGACTGGACAGACTAGATGCAGGAAGGATGTTCCCGATGGCAGGGGAGTCCAGAACCAGGGGTCACAGTCTAAGGATAAGGGGTAAGCGATTTAGGACAGAGATGCGGAGGAATTTCTTCACCCAGAGAGTGGTGAACCTGTGGAATTCTCTACCACAGAAGGCAGTAGAGGCCAATTCATTAAATATATTCAAGAAGGAGTTGGATATATTTCTCAAGGCTAAAGGGATCAAGGGGTATGGGGAGAAAGCAGGGACCGGGTACTGAATTTGGATGATCAGCCATGATCGCATTGAATGGTGGAGCAGGCTCGAGGGGCCGAATGGCCTACTCCTGCTCCTATCTTCTATGCTGCCTTGTGGTGCTGGAATTCAAAGCTTGCTTCCATAAAGACTGCATCAACATTTCTATTACATTAAAACATTTCAATTCTGTTAAGTTTCCAAAACAAAAGATCACAAGCGGTTGGAGAAGATAAAAGGTCACCAATGCAATTCTATAAAAATCAGTCATTTCTACATTGCTTTCACATACGTACATTGGTTTTTACATCAATTCCTGTCGAATTCGATCAGTGGCAGTGGTAGGACTGTGGTCAGCTACCTTGTACCCAGTTTGTGTATTTGTAGGCTGAGTGTTGTGAAGCTGGAAAGCAGATCAGCGACTTCATCGACCTGCGAGGGGAACAGCAGGAACAGTTAGACCGAAGCAAATTACAGAACAAGTAGTTCAGACATAAAACCAGAAAATTCTGCAAATACGCAGCGTGTGAAGCAGAAAGAGAAGTTCACTGTTTTGGGGAGGAGCCTTCATTTAGAACTACAGGAAACTCTTTGGTATCCGGCACCGACGGGACCAGGATGGTGCCAGTTGATTAAAAATTCCGGATGACGGAGAGGGTTATCTACTGAGGCTATTTTTAACAAACAAAGAGTCAGACTCCTGTTATTGAGGTGTTCGGACTTCCGACAGTGCCAAGAAGCCGAGTAGTGGCAGTTTGGAGAACTACCCCCACTGACTAACTCAGCCACCACGGGAGACTCGGACTCAGACTCTGCAGCATTTCCGGTTATTGGGGTGTTTTCGGAGTATGAATTTTGCCGGTTAATAGAGAATTCCGGATATTTAGGTGCCGTTTAAACGAGAGTTTCCTGTACCTGAAACTTTTAACTCAAAAGTTTCAGCTGTGGCTCAGTGGGTAGCACTCTCGCCCGAGTCAGAAGGTCGTGGGTTCAAGTCCCGCTCCTTAGACTTGAGCACAAAAATCTAGGCGGACACTCCCGGTGCAGCGTTGAGGGAGTGCTGCACTGTCGGAGGTGCCATATTTCAGGTGAGACGTTAAATCGAGGCCCCGTCTGCTCTCTCAGGTGGACGTAAAAGATCCCACAGCACTATTTCAAAGAAGAGCAGGGGAATTCTCCCCGGTGTCCTGGCCAATATTTATCCTAGGGTCACTGGCAAGGCTTGGAAGCTAAGCAGAGCCAGGCCTGGTTAGTACCTGGAGGGGTGACCATCAGGGAAGACCAGGTGCAGAAGGTCACGGAAGGAGCCCCGAGGAGGGGCGGTTGGTAAGAAGGTCACGGAAGGAGCCCCGGGAGGGGCGGCTGGTGAGCAGGCCCGGGCGTTGGGCTGAAGATTGTCGGACAGGAGGAATGGTGGAAATGGAATGGCGGCGCGCACAGACGCAGCGGCTTTGCTTCTCCCAGGATGGTGCTATTTACGTTTAATGTTAATGTTATTTGTACTGGACTCATGGGAGCTTGCAAGATCACATTTCGTTGTTCATGTACTTGTGCATTGTACAATGACAATAAAGTTGAATTATTATTATTATCACTAAAACAGATTATCTAGTCATTATCTCATTGCTGTTTGTGGGAGCTTGCTGGGTGCAAATTGGCTGCCGCATTTCCTCCAGTACAACAATGACTATACTTCAAAAGTACTTAATTGGCTGTAAAGTGCTTTGGGACGTCCGGTGGTCGTGAAAGGCGCTATAGAAATGCAAGTCTTTCCCTTTTAAAAGCAAAACACTGCAGAGTGCTGGAAAATGAAACAAAATCAGAAAGATGCTGGAAACATGCAGCAAGTCAGTCAGCATCTGTGGAGGAACCAGGCACATTTACGTTTTGGGCGCAGGCCCTTACTTCAGAGCACTATTCTTGCAAGCTGAAAAAAATCGGGTCTACCAAGATGTTCCTGTCTGGGGGAGGACGAGGGGTTAGAAACTCCTGCACGGGGGTTAGGGAACTGTGAGGTTGGAGCTGGCAGTGAGCTAGGAAGATCTCCAAAAGAGATGAGATCAGTCAGTCACAGTTTGGGAAATAATGGCTTGCTGTCTGGTAATGGTCCAGAGGGAGTTAGAAGTCATTGTCAGAGAGCTGGTGTTCAAAACTTTAACCTGCTGTCCAATGTTAGCTCTAAGCTGCACGTGCGCCCAGTAATCGGCAAGGCACCGCGCAGGCTGCTCACAGGCTTTTCCATTTAATACCGCGCTTGCGCAGAAATTTAAATGGGCCACGCATTGAAATTTAACAGGCCGCGCACAATAAAGACAATTTAGAGGTAACATTGCTGCCGACGGCTCTGCTGTACTTCAGCATGTCTTACCTCGACTAGTTTATTCAGAGAATCAAGAAATGATGGCCAACCCTATTTTCACCATCTCTCCCCCGCTTCGTGCATTAATATCTCACTGTTGACAAGGATCGTTACTTCAGATTACCTCATGTTTACTTTGTTGTAGGGATTTTAAATGGTCAATACTGAGCTCTCCCGGTGGCTCAGTGAGGAAAGGTAACTGTCAAGTATTGGACTGAGCAAAGAGGTCCAAGAAAGGTCCTGATTCAGTCTTTGGTCTGTGCTGAACTAGCTTATCTCAGCCAGGATGTTATTTTGACCTCGGAGGCAGCCAGATTGCTGTGCAGAGACTGGAACCCATGCTCATCGCCACTCTATAGGCACTGAGTGTTGCTGTGCTGCCAGCGACGATTTTAAAATATGAAAAGTTGGATGAAAACATGGGGCGGGCTAAAATGACACTACTCCATACAATTCAAAGGTATTCTTTGCATTAAAAAGTTACCCAGTGATTCAAAATAAATATCAAGATCACAAAATGGGAATTTAGCACCAAGAAAAATGAGACTTGCAGGTAATTCAATTAAGCAATTTCAAATTATAAAGTAGACTATATTATCAAAATAAAACACTGATTGTAGACTGCTCCAGTACTGTGGAGAATGAACAGCAGATGGAGAAAAAAAGTGATTAATTAAGGCAGCTGCAAATGTGAATTTTGGGACATTGGCTCACTCCCGGGGCTGATTTTAACCTTACTCGCTCAGCAGAAACCTGGCAGGTGGGCAGTTAAAGTTGCCCCTGTCCGAAAGCCACCCTGATCACAACATCTGCAATTTTAACCTGCTCTCCTGAGCAGGCAGTAAGAACAGGCGCCCGGAACCAACAGGGTCCTTTTTTACATATGTCATCATTGAGACCCGACTGTAATTTTAACTCCGGTCTGAGTGGGGAATCCACCCGGAGTTAAAATCGGGGCCAACATGACCTCTAAAGGCTAGAGGTGGCCATTCAACACAATACTACCTCACCCATCCTACATACTCTTTCCCTTACATCCACATGTATTGAAATCAGTGCCCTGCACTATGGGAACTGGCCCTACACCTAGTTTTCGCAATAAGAAATAAAATCCATTTGTTTTCGGTCAGACTACCTTTACTAATGATTGCCTATCTTTCAGAAAAATAAACGCTTTCCTTCTCGCTCTCGGGCCCTACCTGTTCTTTCGTGCTGGTCATCTGAAGTTTTGTACAAAGATCATCCAACTGCTCAGTTTCTTGATGGTTACCCAGTCTTTCCAAGTACTCACGCAGCATCTGAATGATCTGAAGAAAAGTAAAAATCATATATTAACACACATTTAGATTCCGAATACTGAAAATGTAGCACTGGGGTGACTGTAGCCCACAGCAAGACACAACATTAAAGCAGCGAGCATCCAGTTATTGTTGAAACACTCCCATCTGACACGAGGCACAAGATGGGCATGATTTTTCGACTCGTTAATTACTGTACTTATAGAACTAGGAACTGTCTGGCCCCCTACCCATAGCTTAGTTGGTAAATGAACCAGGCAGTATGGAAAATGAACCCTATAGAATAAGAAATTCCCAGGTAAAATTAGCCAGGATCTTGTGACTCCTGTTGAAGCATGTGATTGGGGTTGGAACAGCTCTGGGCTCAGTTATGGTGCTACCTCAGTCAAACAGTGACCTAGATAGGTGGAGAACGAGAGAGAGAGAGAGAGAGGTGGGGAGGGAGGGGGAGGGAGACTGACATGGGGGGTTGATAGAGAACCAAAGCATGAGCACGAGATGGGGATAGAGAGACAATTTGAGAGAATGAAAGAGAGACACACACGTGGAGGTTGGTGGAGAGACAGAAAGAGAGAGAGAAAGAGACAAGAGATGGAACAGTGAGAGAAAGAGATGGAAGTTTGGGAAGAGAGAGATTAGAGATATAGAGAGGGAGAGGTGTTTACAGACAGCATGGAGCTCAGAGAGGGGCCGTGAGAGCGCCGCTGAAGAGAAACACGTGGGGATTGAGAGCATGAAAGAACCAAGGAGAATTTGGGGTGGAGAGAGAGAAAATAGGGAATAACAACAGAAAATGCTGGAAAAACTCAGCAGGTCAGGCAACATCCGTGGACAGAAATTTGAGTTGACGTTTTGCTATCGTACTAGTGTTTGGTTCACTGCCACACCTCTTCTAGGAATGCCTACCTTGAAGAAGTTCTGCTCTTCTCTTCGACGGGATCTCCGTTTGGCTCTTCAACCTTGTTCATCTTCATTACTTTCAGTTTCCCTTCTCGTGTTTGATCAGGTATCTCTTTTTTACTTCTTTTGTTTCTTTTATCCTTTTGTCCGATCGCAGCCCTGCCTCCGATCTATCTTTTCTTTCCAGTTTTGAAGAAGGGTTCGACCCGAAATGTCAACTCAAATTTCTGTCCACGGATGTTGCCTGACCTGCTGAGTTTTACCAGCATTTTCTGTTGTTATTTCGGATTTCCAACATCCGCAGTATTTTTGCTATCGTACGAGAGAAAATAGGGCTTGGAGCAGAGAGGGATTGAGAGAGAGAGGGATTGAGAGAGACAGACAAAGAGAGACAAGAAGAGTAGACAGATGGGTTGAGAAAGAGTGACCTAGGTGGGGGTTACTCGAGAAAGTATGTGAGTGAGTGAGTGAGTGAGTGAGTGAGAGAGAGAGAGAGAGAGAGAGAGAAGGGAGCAAAGGTATTGGTAGATGGGAGCTAGATGGGGGGCAGGTTGTATGAGATGAAAAAATACAGGAGAGGTTGGGGAGAGATGTGAACTTGGCAATACATCATTGAAATACAACAATAGGGACAGGGTTTGTATTTAGAACGGGGGCTGAATTGTCTCTGCTTCAAGTTCTCCCAGACTTCCTTTGGTCTGACTCCTCGTGTACAATGCCACAGGAGATCAACGATTTAAAATAAATCAGAGCAATAAGTCGTTGGAAAATGGAGTATTTGACCTGGAGCAGACACCCCAGCGGGCTGCTGGAAAAGTGCAGTGAAAGAGAAGCCCTGCCTTCACTTTGTGCCTCACCTGTTTCACCTCTGACCGGAGGGCCTCCAGGCTCCGAGAATGTCCATCCTGTAGGATGTTCAGTTTAGATCGGGCAAGGTGGAGCGGAGTCCTCCCTGCTCGGTCCAGGGCGTCCACTCTGGCACCTGAGGGGAACAAACAGGAAGATTCCAGTTAGCCTTGTGGTGCTGCCATTGCCGAGAATGTCTGGGTGGCCTGTCGCAACCTGCTGCTTCGACAATAGCATGAATCTCCCACAACTCTCACAGATCACTGCAGCAGAGAACACAGAGCACAATCAAAAGACACAGCAGGTAAACTGATATTCACCACGTGAGAAAACTAAATATTTATATCGCAGCCCTCTAGCTACAAGAATGTTGGACTTAATTCTTTCTTCACCTACTTTTAGCATTCCTACTACTCGATGGAGTTTGCCTCAACAGGGATTGGGAAAGAAAAGACACATTGGGGGGGAAAAGTGCCCAAAAACGGTCCCTTCTTCTAACCAGATCTATAGATATTTCATCCCACTGACAGAGAAAACAAAACGGTGCGAGGGAAAAAAATTTGCAGACAAATTCTTCATTGCAACCTACATACAGGAAACTTTCTGGTATCCGGCACTGACGGGACCGAGCTGGTGCCGTACCATCAAAACTGCCGTAGAAACCAGCGCTAATGTTAAAACATACGGAGCTTTTGAGCTCCGTGTGAATCAACAAACCCTGTTGCTTAGCAACAGCTTCAAAACAGTCGGCCGCAGCTTAAAAGCGTCTCTGTAGCTAAGCAACAGCTTCAGCTAGACCTTGCAGAGCCTGACTGGAAAAAAAAAGCAACGAGAAGTAAAAAAACTTATAGGAAACGGCTCCTGAATTTTGCCGGTAGATAGAGCTTTCCGGACATTTAACCTCCGGTTAAACGAAAGTTTCCTGTACAATTGTTCCAATGTGAAGAAAATATTTGAATCTTAAGAGCAAAGGCCAAGTGCACTTTGTCTATAGTGTTGAACTTGGATCATAAGAACATAAGAACATAAGAAATAGGAGCAGGAGTAGGCCAATCGGCCCCTCGAGCCTGCTCCGCCATTCAATAAGATCATGGCTGATCTGATCCTAACCGCCAATCCACTATCAAAGACAAGACATTTCTCGCAACTCCACGTCTCACCCTCTGCAATCAGGTTTCCGCCCCGCCACAGCACTGAAACAGCCCTCATCAAAGTCACAAATGACATCCTGAAGACACCCACTGTCAAAAGGTGGTTTGGCCATCGGAAATAATGAATTTGTCGACTGCCCCCAGTTGATGGGCTCACAAGTTATCATTTCAAAGAGAATCATTCTCACCACGAAGCAACTTTTGACTTCATGAATCTGAGTATCAGAGAATCAGAGCACAGAAGGAGGCCATTCAGTCCAACATGCCAGTTAGAGCTGCATAGGTCTAGAATGGGAGTGGGTTGCCTGCTTGTTCATTTAGCCGAGGATGGAAATACAGATTTACAAAATGGAATAGTACATTCTTGAAAAGACCCTTCTGAATCAAAACAATTTATAACCATGTGTGCAATAACCTCCCCACAAACACACACTATAATAACAAACTTAAACCATTAAAATAAGTATTGAATACTCACCTCCTCTTAAGAGTGTAGTGATCACAGGTACATGGTTCGTACAGGCAGCTGTGAATAAGGAACAGAATCAGATGCTTAATAATGTTACAACAGAGAATGGAAGTGCCAGGAACTTCCTAATCCACACATGCGGAGGTCAATCAAACCACCAGCCAAACTACTGATTCAGCCAACTCAGCATAGACTAGGGATGGAACCTGTTGACACTGTCTCGGTTCATATGGCTCAGAGTCAGTTCCACACTATTTTGTTTTATTCATTCTTGGGATGTGGGCATCGCTGTCAAGGCCGGCATCTATTGCCCATCTCTAGTTGCCCCCAGCAGGTGATGGTAGGCCTTCTTCTTGAACCACTGGAGTCCATGTTGTGAAGGTACTCCCATAGTGCTGTTAGGGAGGGAGTTCAGCATTTCGATCCAGCGACAATGAAGGAATGGCAATATATGTCCAAGTCAGCATAGTGTGTGACTTGGAGGAGAACCTGGAGGTGATGGTGTTTCCATGAACCTGCTACCCTTGGTGGTCCTTCTAGGTGGTGGAGGTAGCAGCTTTGGGAGATGCTGCCAAAGAAGCCTTGGCGATAGTACACACTGCAGCCGCAGAACTTCAGTGGTGGAGGAGGTGGATGTCTAAGCTAGAGGATGAGGTGCTGATGAAGCTAAATGCTTTGTCCTGGATGGTGTTGGGGCTGCACTCATCCAGGCAACTGGAGAGTATTCCATCACACTCCAGACTCGGCACGGACTCGATGGGCCGAATGGCCTCCTTCTGTGCCGTTATGACTCTGACTTCTGCCTTGTAGGTGGTAGAGGAGCTTTGGATAGTCGGGAGGTGAGCCACTCACCACAGAATACCCACTCCCTGAGCTGCTCCGGTAGCCAAAGCGTTTATGTAGCTGGTCCAGTTGAGTTTTGGTCAATGGTGACCCCCAGAATGTTGATGGTGAGGGACTCAACGATAGTAATGCCATTCAATAGCAAGGGTTTGGCTCTTTCTTGTTGGCAATGGTCATTGCCTGCTACTTTGTGTGGCACGAATGTTACTTGCCACTTATCAGTCCAAGCCTGGCTGCTGTCCAGGTCCTGCTGCATGAGGACGTAGACTGTTTCTTTATTTGAGGAGTTGCGAATGGAGCGGAACACTGTGCAAACATCAGCAAACAACCCCGCTTCTGACCATATGATGGAGGGAAGGTCATTAATGAAGCTGCTGGAAATAGTTGGGCCTAGGATGCTGCCCTGAGGCAGGGCTGAGATTGGCTTCCAACAGCCACAATCATCTTCCGTTGTGTGCCAGGTATGACTCCAGCCACTAGAGCGTTTTCTCCCGATCCCTACTGACTCCAGTTTTACTATTGCTCCTTGGTGCCACACTCGGTCAAATGTTGCCTTAATGCCAAGGGCAGCTCCTCTCATCTCACCTCTGGAATTCAGGTCTTGTGTCCACGTTTGGACCAAGGCTGTAATGGGTTCTGGAGCCGAGTGGTCCAGGCAGAACCCAAACACAGCATCTGTGAGCAGGATATTAGTGAGTAAGCGCCTCTCAATAGCACTGTTGACAACTCCTTTCATCACTTTGCTGATGATGGAGACTTGACTGACAGGGCAGTAACTGGCCTGATTGGATTTGTCCTACTTTTTGTGGGCAGGACATACCTAGGCAATTTTCCCCACTGTCAGGTAGTTGCCAGTGTTGTAGATGTACGAGAACATGGGCCTTACACTAAACATCCGTAAGACAAAAGTCCTCCACCAACCTGCCCCCGCCACACAGTACTGCTCCCCGATTATCAAAATCCATGACGAGGCCTTGGGACAACGTGGACCACTTTCCATACCTCGGGAGCCTACTGTCAACAAGGGCAAACGTCGATGACGAAGTCCAACACCATCTTCAGTGTGCCAGTGCAGCCTTCAGTCGCCTGAGGAAGAGAGTGTTTGAAGACCAGGACCTCAAACCTAGCACCAAGCTCATGGTCTACAGAGCAGTAGTGATATCCGCCCTCCTGTATGCTTTAGAGACATGGACTGTGTACAACAGGCGCCTCAAAGCACTGGAGAGGTACCACCAACGCTGCCTCCACAAGATCCTGCAAATCCATTGGCAGGATAGGCGCACCAACATCAGTGTTCTCACTCAGGCCAACATCCCCAGTATCGAAGCTTTGACCACGCTCGATCAGCTCCGATGGACGGGCCACATCGCCCGCATGCCCGATACGAGCCTCCCAAAACAAGCGCTCTACTCGGAGCTCCGACACGGCAAGACAGCCCCAGGTGGGCAGAGGAAACGCTTCAAGGACACCCTCAAAGCCTCCTTGAAAAAGTGCAACATCCCCACCGACACCTGGGAATCCCTGGCCCAAGACCGCACAAAGTGGAGGAGAAGCATCCGGGAAGGCGCCGAACACCTCGAGTCTCTTCGCCAGGAGCAAGCGGAAGCCAAGCGCAAACAGCGCACCTCAACCCAAGCACCCCACCCACCCGCCCCTTCAACCACCATCTGCCCCACCTGTGACAGAGACTGTAGGTCCCTCATTGGACTCATCAGTCACCTGAGAACTCATTTTTAGTGTGGAAGCAAGTCATCCTCGCTTCCGAGGGACTGCCTAAGAAGAAGAAGATGTACTGGAACAACTTGGGTAGGGGCGCAGTTAGTTCTGGAGCACAGGTTTTCAGCAATACAGCCAGGATGTTGCCTTTGCTGTGTCCAGTGCACCGAGCCATTTCTTGATGTCACAAGGAGTGAATTGAATTGACTGGCATCTGTGATGGTGAGGACCGAGAATGGTCAACCTATCAGGGGACTTCGAGCTGAAGGTGGTTGCAAATGCTTCAGCCTTGTCTTTTGTATTCACGTGCTGGGCTCCACCATCATGGAGAATGGGGATATTCAAGGAGCCTCCTGGTCCCGCTAGGCTGGGTGTGTGTTGGTCATGTCCTGATTCGATGCCTAGGTCACAGCCGAGTGGTACATCCAGTTTTATTCTCATTATTCTTTGTAGTAGTCTTTGATACAACAGAGTGGCTTGCTAGGCAACTTCTGAGTGCAGTTTAGAGTCAACCACATTGGTGTTGGGACTGGAATCACATATAGGCCAGACTGGGTAAGGACTGTAGTTTCCTTCCCCGAAGGACCTAAAGTAGGGGTACAGTAGTGTAGTGGTCAAGTGACTGGACTAGTAATCCAGTTGGGTTTTTAATGGCAATCTGAGGCTTTTCCCGAGAGCAGTTTTTTTTAAATTTCCAGATCATTAAAAAAAAAATTAATATTCTCAAACTGCCGTGGAGTGATTTGAACTCACGTTCATAGAAACATAGAAGATAGGAGCAGGAGTAGGCCATTCGGCCCCTCGAGCCTGCTCTGCCATTCAATGAGATCATGGCTGATCATCCAAATTCAGTACCCTGTCCCTGCTTTCTCCCCATATCCCTTGATCCCTTTAGCCTTAAGAAATATATCTAACTCCTTCTTGAATATATTTAATGAACTGGCCTCCACCGCCCTCTGTGGTAGAGAATTCCACAGGTTCACCACTCTCTGGGTGAAGAAATTCCTCCTCACTTCAGTCCTAAATGGCTTACTCCTTATCCTTAGACTATGACCCCTGGTTCTGGACTCCCCGGCCATCAGAAACATCCTTCCTGCATCTAGTCTGTCCAGGCCTGACAGAATTTTATACGTTTCGATGAGATCCCCTCTCAATCTTCTAAACTCCAGCGAGTATAAGCCCAATCGACACAATCTCTCCTCATACGTCATTCCTGCCATCCCAGGTATAAGCCTGGTGAATCTTCGCTGCACTCCCTCCATGGCAAGAACGTCCTTCCTCAGATAAGGCGACCAAAACTACACACAATACTCAAGGTGCGGTCTCACCAAGGCCCTGTACAACTGCAGCAAGACATCCTTGTTCCTGTACTCGAACCCTCTTGCTACGAAGACCAACATACCATTTGCCTTCTTAACCGCCTGCTGTATTACTAGTCCAGTCACATAACCATTACACTACCGTACCCCTACATGACATATTTACACACCGATCAAATTGGGAAGTGGGAATAACATTTAAGCGTGAGTAATTGGAAGTCAGGCTGAAAGATGCACTGTTGAATGTCCTATACAGCTATAGCCTGGAAGCATTATACTGGGTATCATAACAGAAGCCTCAATGCTCCGTAAACCTGGTAATGCCCAGAAACAGTGCACTATTTCGAAGACCAGCACATTTAAAATCCAATTTTCAACAAAAAATCATTACAAAAAAAGAGGAACTTTTTTTTTTAAATCAGAAAATATTCTTAAAATTCAGGAAAAGATAACGCAACAGCTGGAGATCCTTAGCAACGCTATTTTGTATCATTGGCTCTCTGACCACTCAGAACACAAGCTCATTACCAGTTTCAGAAATGTTAAAACTCCTTATCTCTACCGTACCCAGGTGCAATGGTGTGTTTCCCAGTCCATCCCTCTGGTTAGGGTCTGCTCCGTGATCCAACAACAACTGTACTATAGCGGGAAGAGAAAGCGAGGCGGTTAGGTTTCACTGTCGGTTACAAAAGGCAGCGTTTTTCTAACTAGAAATGAACAATGAATCCTTGTTAGATCAGTGTACCTTCTTACCCCCGATTAACTATGGGCGGTGTAGCACATATCGGATGTTAAGAAATAATGATCAAGAAACAACTGAGCTATGCCTGTTTTTTTTTAAAGTGTGTTTTTTTAAAAAGCAAGTGTGCATCACATAACAGCATTGATGAAATCTACAGAGAACCGATGGACAATGTGAAAGCAGAAAAGCCAGTCATATATTGGGGGGGGGGGGGGAAAGAGAGAAAACGGGGTCAATAAATATGTTGACCAAATGACTAGTCAGCTTTATGACACTAAGTATTGGCAGTACTGGGTATAGCAGTGTTGGCACTTCATATGTGAAATATCGCCGTAGGTTAAGATACAAATACCCACCCACGTCTTTTAATGCAGGCCAAAAATGTTTAATGTCCGACATTTGCTGCTCCTTATTTGTGTGCCTAGCCAGATGTTAACTTTGCAGATAATAGGCCCGACTCACCTATTGAACTGTTTCCATTACAAGAGGCAAAGTGAAGGGCAGTCCTGCCTTTGTCATCTGCTGCACATGGATCGGTACCACCTTCAAGCAGTTGGCTCACTAAATGAAACAACAACGGCCACTTTACACCGAGATCAGATCCGGTAAAATCCATGACAAGCATTGTGTGTGCATTTCAAACTCCCGTAATCCCCATCCCAGTAATTTAAGATTGCAGCTCGCCTAGAGAACGGCGTACAGTTTCGGTCTCCTTATTTAAGGAAGGATATACTTGCATTGGAGGCAGTTCAGAGAAGGTTCACGAGGTTGATTCCAGAGATGAAGGGGTTGTCTTATGAAGAAAGGTTGAGCAGGTTGGGTCTATACTCATTGGAGTTTAGAAGAATGAGAGGGGATCTTATTGAAACATATAAGATTCTGAAGGGGCTTGACAAGGTAGATGCAGAGAAGGATGTTTCCCCTCGCGGGGGAATCTAGAACTAGGGGGCATAATTTCAGAATAAGGGGGCACCCTTTTAAATCGGAAATGAGGAGGAATTTTTTCTCTCTGAGGGTCATGAATCTTTGGAATTCTCTTTCCCAGAGAGCTGTGGAGGCTGGGTCATTGAATATATTTATGGTGGAGAGACACAGATTTTTGAATGGTAAGGGGGTCAAGGGCAGGGAAGTGGAGTTGAGGCCAAGATCAGATCAGCAATGATCTTATTGAATGGCGGAGCAGGCTCGAGGGGCCAAATGACCTACTCCTGCTCCTACGTCTTATGTTCTTAACAAGGACTCAAAAGATCCATTAGATTGAAGTCCAAGAATTATTTTGTGAGGAGAAAATATTGTTTAGTGCATAAAGTGAAGGAGGCCACCACATACTCGGCGGTCCGGGAGTCTTGGCTTGAAGCTCTCTGCGCTGAAGCACGAGGTGCGTCCCCATGGGAGAAAGTGGGTCATGTCAGACAAATGGAAACTCTAGTTGTGCGGGGTGCTCAGTAGTTTGGTTTTGAGGCTCAATCATGATGAGTTTGCTCAAGCTAACGCGAAACTGAAGCCAAGGAGCGATTTTAAACTCAATGCACTGGGGACAGCGAGGACAAGGGCGATGACTGAGCAGGACATGATACAGGCAGCCGAGTTTTGGACGACTACGGCGGTGGACAGGAGGCTGGCAAGAATTATGTTGGAAACCAAGTCTACAGAAGAAAAAAGTGTAGGTAACAGAAACCAGCTGAAAGTTCCATCATTTGTAATATAATTAGTGATGCCAGACAGGATTGGGTCCCATTTCAGTCAGCGGACCCAATAGGACATCAAAATGCAATAGGCAAAGAATCAGCTGTATGCAGGCACGCCACAGAAGACCAACCCAAACTTACCAATTTCAACCTCATTCGCATTTGCAGCTTCTCGTAAACGCTTCTGAGCTACAAAATAAACAGAATTATTTGTAAAACACGAGCCAAGAAAGAACAATGACAGGCAGAGCCAGCTAAATGGCTCTAACTGGTAACAGTACATGAACATAGCTGTTTATTTTTCTAGCCTTGGGTATATGCAAACTGCTCCTGATCAGTCCATTTAATGGCCAGTGGAGTAAATGACTTCAAACGTAAGTGGCTCTGCGCCCATCCACTCTTGTAATCTAGAATCCGTTGCATTTACATTGCAGGTTGGAGTCATTCTACTGACGGAAGTGCACATGTACAAGTTGGCTTTAAAAATATTGATAGTGGCTTTCACTTTCAGCACATGCATACAGTGTCCAATGCCATTTATATTTGTGCGGGGAAATCATTGCCTTGAGGTGGAATTGTGTGTCTCAGGGCGGTAACACCATCTCATTTATATTCCAACTGCACTTCAGCAAGGAAAATGCTGCGATTTCACAGTGCATACTCGCATATATGATGGACATCACAATCGAATTTTGGGAAATGGTGGGACTGTACTGATGACCTGAGATAAACCATGAGCCAGATCATTAGAAACGGGGAGCGACTTGAGAAAAACAGCAGCACAGGTTGCAACCCAGTGACATTAATAAACCCATTTTCTATATGACGTTACGTAAAGGGATTCAACGTTTAAAAAAAAGTCAGTGCCTCTCACTGGAAGTAAGTCAGAAATGATGAGTTTTGTTTTCAAAAGGGCTCTACCTTAATGAAAACATAGCCAAGTGCCAGAAAACTGTGCATCACCTTCATCATGATATGAATGCAAGCCTGCTGTCTCAGTGTGTGAAAAAATGATGACAAGCGGTGGGGGGAATTATTTTCTATTTTGGTGCATGATTAAGGATGACATTTGGCAGCATGAAGCGAGTGCTGCATTACCCTTGGGATGAGCCGTTAAGCCAAGGACCGTTCCAATACTTCACATGGATGCTAAAGATCCCACGTTACAATGCAGAGTAGGCAGTTCTCCTGATGTTCTAGCCAACATGCCTCCCTTCAGCATCACCATCAAGACAATTTAACTGCTCAGTCATCTCATTGCTAGTTACAGGACCTTGTTGTGCAGACATGGGTTGCTGCGTTAGCCTACACTACACTTCAAAGAGTAACACATTTGTGGTGAAGCGCTTTGACACGTCCTGCGGTCATGAAAATTGCTGTTTAAATGCAAGATCTTCGTCTTCCACACCACTCTGGCACTGTCAGTAACAAGGAAAAGTCACCAGCACCCAGGAGCTCCATTCAGATTAAACCGAGGCCCCATCTGCCCTCCCAAGTGGACGAAAAAGATCCCGTGGCACTTTCTGGAAGACTCTTCTGCTCTTCTTCAAACTAGTGCCATGGGATCTTTTACATCCACCCGAGAGCAGACGGGGTTGAACATAGAAACATAGAAGATAGGAGCAGGAGTCGGCCATTCGGCCCCTCGAGCCTGCTCCGCCATTCAATGAGATCATGGCTGATCATCCAAATTCAGTACCCTGTTCCTGCCTTCTCCCCATATCCCTTGATCCCTTTAGCCTTAAGAAATATATCTAACTCCTTCTTGAATATATTTAATGAATTGGCCTCTACTGCCCTCTGTGGTAGAGAATTCCACAGGTTCACCACTCTCTGGGTGAAGAAATTCCTCCTCCTCTCTGTCCTAAATGGCTTACCCCTTATCCTTAGACTGTGACCCCTGGTTCTGGACTCCCCCGCCATCGGGAACATCCTTCCTGCATCTAGTCTGTCTAATCCTGTTAGAATTTTATAAGTTTCAATGAGATCCCCTCTCATTCTTCTAAACTCCAGCGAATATAAGCCCAACTGACCCAATCTCTCCTCATACGTCATTCCTGCCATCCCAGGTATCAGTCTGGTGAATCTTCGCTGCACGCCCTCCATGGCAAGAACATCCTTCCTCAGATAAGGCGACCAAAACTGCACACAATACTCAAGGTGTGGTCTCACCAAGGCCCTGTACAACTGTAGCAAGACATCTTTGTTCCTGTACTCGAACCCTCTCGCTACGAAGGCCAACATACCATTTGCCTTCTTAACCGCCTGCTGCACCTGCATGCTTACCTTCAGCGACTGGTGCACAAGAACACCCAGGTCTCATCCAAGCGCATGCAACAACTCATCCAAGCGCAGCGCTTCCTCAGTACTGCACTGAAGTGTCAGCCTGGATTATGTGCTCAAGCCTCTTGAATGGAGCTTGAACCCACAAACCTCCTGACTCTGAGCCGAGACTGACTTTCAGGAGCGGGGGAGGGAATATTAAAAACACCCCTCAACCCAACCTCAGTCCAACCACTCACGCCAAGCCAACCCAATCCAATCTATCCCAAACCAATCCAACAAAAGGAACAGATTATCTGGTCGTTATCTCATTGCTGTTTGCGGGAGCTTGCTGTGCGCAAATTGGCTGCCATGTTTCCTACATTACAACAGTGACTACACTTCAAAAACTACTTCATTGGCTGTAAAGCGCTTTGGGACGTCCAGTGGTCATGAAAGGCGCTGTATAAATGCAAGTCTTTCTTGCCAATCCAATCACCCAACCCAACCTCATAGTCAGAGTTATACAGCACAGAAAGAGGCCCTTCGTGTCCGCGCCGGCCATCAAGCCCTCTATTCTAATCCCATTTTCCAGCACTTGGTCCTTAGCCTTGTATGCTACAGCATTTCAAGTGCTCATCTAAATGCTTCTTGAATGTTGTGAGGGTTCCTGCCTCTACCACCCTTTCAGGCAGTGAGTTCCAGATTCCAACCACCCTCTGGGTGAAAAAGTTTTTCCTCAAATCCCCTCTAAACCTCCTGCCCGTTAGCGTGAAATTATGCCCCCTGGTGATTGACCCCTCCACCAAGGGGAAAAGTTCCCCTCTATCTACCCTATCTATGCCCCTCATAATTTTGTACACCTCAATCCGGTCCCCCCTCAGCCTTCTCTGCTCTAAGGAAAACAACCCCAGCCTGTCCAGTCTCTCTTCATAGCTGAAGCGCTCCAGCCCAGGTAACATCCTGGTAAATCTCCTCTGCACCCTCTCCAATGCAATCACATACTTCCTATAGTGTGGTGACCAGAACTGCACACAGTATTCCAGCTGTGACCTAACTAGCGTTTTGTACAGCTCCATCATAACCTCCCTGCTCTTATATTCTATGCCTCAGCTAATGAAGGCAAGTATCCCATATGCCTTCTTAACCACCTTATCTACCGGTCCTGCTGCCTTCAGGGATCTATGTACATGCATGCACACCAAGGTCCCTCTGATCCTCTGACCTTCCTAGGGTCCTACCATTCATTGTGTAGTCCCTTGCCTTGTTAGTCCTCCCAAAATGCATCACCTCACACTTTTCAGGGTTAAATTCCATTTGCCACTGTTCTGCCCATCTGACCAACCCGTCTATATCGTCCTGTAGCCCGAGGCTTCCCTCCTCGCTATTTACCACTCCACCAATTTTCGTGTCATCTGCAAACTTATGCTACCCGCTCCAGTCCAATGCTATCCAATCCAATCCAGTCCAATGAAGTCCAATCCAGTCCAATGCTATCCAATCCAGCCCCATCCAATGAAGTCCAATCCAATGCTATCCAATCCAATCCAGTCCAATGAAGTCCAATCCAGTCCAATGCTATCCAATCTAATCCAGTCCAATGCTTTCCAATCCAATCCAGTCCAATGCTTTCCAATCCAATCCAGTCCAATGCTTTCCAATCCAATCCAGTCCAATGCTTTCCAATCCAATCCAGTCCAATGAAGTCCAATCCAATCCAATGCTATCCAATCCAATGAAATACAATCCTATCCAATCCAATGCTATCCAATCCAATCTAGTCCAATGCTATCCAATCCAATCCTATCCAATCCAGTCCAATGCTATCCAATCCAATGAAATACAATACAATCCAGTCCAATGCTATCCAATCCAATCCAGCCCAATCCAATGAAGTCCAATTCAATGCTATCCAATCCAATGCAATCCAACCCAATATAATGCAATCTAACCCCAGCCCCTGTCCAGTGGGCAGACTGACCATGCACCTCCTTGCCCAGGGGGCAGCTCTTGCGGTGAGCCTTGCCGTGCCGCTTCAGCCGGTTGACCGCCACCTTGCCGGTTAGCTCCTCCCGCGGGCCGCCCGTGTCGCCGTGCCGCCGCCACATGAGGTGCAGGTAGTTGAGGGTGTCGGCGCGCTCGCCGCCGCCGTCGCCCCCCAGGCGGCCGCACTCCCGGGCCAGGCCGGCCAGGCGGAAGGCCGCCCGCTCCGCCACCACGTACTCGCCCTCCGAGCTCGACCTGTCCGACACATTGTTGTCATCGTCGTCGTCGTCCGAGGCGCCGGCGGCCGCCGAGCAGCTCATGGCGGCCTCACTCCGTGCCCCCGGACACCATTTTGTTTGTCTTCCCCCCCCTCGCAGCGAAGCCCAACACACCCCTCACAACAACGGCAGCCAGCTGAGTGACAGCCCGGCCAACCAATCGGAACGGGCGGCTGGAGCCGATGATGTCACTTTTATCCAATCACCGCGCGAGCTTGCGAACGGTGGGCGGGGTCGCGTGGGGGTCCTTCAACAGTTTAGGGGGCGGCCAAGCTGACTGCCTGATGACGAAAAAAATGCTGGACCACAGATTTGAAAAGAAAGACTTCCATTTATACAGCGCCTTTCACGATGTCCCAAAGTACTTTACAGCCAATGAAGTATTATTTTTGAAGTGTGGTCACTGTTGTAATGTGGGAAACACAGCAGCCAATTTGCACACAGCAAGCTCCCACGAACAGCAATGTGATAATGACCAGATAATCTGTATTAGTGATGTTGATTGAGGGATAAATATCAGTCAGGACACTGGGGAGAACTCCTGCTGCTCTTCTATTGAAATAGTGGCCATGGGTTCTTTTACATCCACCTGAGAGAGCAGACAGGGCCATGGTGGCATAGTGGTTAGCACTGTTGCCTCACAGCGCCAGGGACCCAGGTTCGAATCTGGCTTCGGGTGACTGTGTGGAGTTTGCACATTCTCCCCGTGTTTGCGTGGGTTTCCTCCAGGTGCTCCGGTTTCCTCCCACAGTCCAAAGATGTGCGGGTTAGGTTGATTGGCTATGATAAAAAATTGACCCTTAGTGTTAGGGGGATTAAATACGTGGGGTTACTGGGATATGTGTTGGTGTAGGGGTTACGGGGATCGGGTGGGATATGTGTCGGTGCAGGCTCGATGGGCCGAAATGGCCTCTATCTGCACTGTGGGGTTTCTGTGATCTCATCTGAAAGACGGCACTTCTGACAGTGCAGCGCTCCCTCAGCACTGCACAGTTGTGTCAGCCTAGATATTTATGTTCAAGGCTCTGGAGTGGGACTTGAACCCACAACCTTTTGACCCAGAGGCGAGAGTGCTACCCACTGAGCCACAGCTGACTCAGGATGTGGGACTGGATACAAGGGATTAAATAATTGCTTCCCATTAAAATTTAGTTCGTTTATTGGCCATACTTTGCAAGGCAAAATGTTGCAGCCCTGTAGATTTTTATGTCTGTTTAAAATTGATTTTTTTATATTATACTTTTAAAAACGAATTATTTTAATTATTTTTAAGAAACAAACGACTTGCATTTATATTGTGCCTTTCAGGACATCCCCAAGCACTTTACAGCCAATGAAGTGCTTTTTGAACTGTAGCCATTTAATAAAGAACAGTGTGGGCTTTATATATAAAATTAATTTGATTGCATTTCCTCCACAGTCTTGCCCCACCCTGTCTCTACATCTTTCTCCAGCCTCATATCCCTTACCTGTAATGTATATACCTTTAAGGGGGGAACTATCTTTTACAGCTCATGTATACTGCAGTACCGGCAGTGACCACACCTGTATATAGCACTGAGTAGTAATCTGTACAGATCCGTTCCAGTGTGAGCCACGTTGAGTAAACACCTGTTGTACCGTTCTCCTGCAGTCTGTGTCTTATTATACACGGACACAACATTGGCGACAAGGCAAGTTTGAACCGACCTGCAACTCTGCATCACCTCCCGGGGATTCGTTCCTGGAGATCAGTGGATTGGAGGTCAAGGCCAGAGACTCGGGCGTCGACCACGGGCAACCGCCCAGTCATCCAGCAGAGACTCAAGAATTGCGGGGGAGGCTGTCGAGAGCCAGGCTTGGCTTTCCAGTCGAGGTGGTCCAGCGAAACGGGCTGGCAACAGGTAGTGCGCAGACCCATCCCGGACAGCGGTGGGCTAGAGCCCGACCAAGCAGCACAGCAAAGGGCCGAGCAGTGTCGACGGGGGAGAGAGAGAGAGGGCAGAGCGCACAGGGCGCAGCCGGTGTTCAGGGGCCGAGCAGCGTCGAAGAGAGGGAGAGAGAGACGCGCAAAAACCCGCGAGGCGCCGCCATTGCCACGAGGACCGCCGAGAGTGGCGTTGACAGCAGCGCAGGAGAAGCGCGTGAAACCTACAGGGCGCCGCCATTGCCACGAGAACCGCCGGGAACGGCATTGGCAGCAGTGGGGGAGGAAGGAAAGCGCGGGAGGTGCCATTTTAAGCCATTGGGAGACGCCATTTTAAACCACACCCAAAATGATGAAGAGTGGCAGTATCACCGCATTTGACAATGAAGTCGAAGATTGGACTACATATGTCGAACGAATAGAGGTATACTGCAAGGCAAATGAGGTGTCAGATGACAAGAAAGCGTCGGTATTGTTAAATTTAATGGGTGCAAAGACGTATGGTTTATTACGAAATCTAGTAACCCCAACGAAGCCAATGGAAAAGAGTTTTGAAGACATAGTAACGATACTACAGGAACATTTAAACCCCACACCGCTGCTGATAGCAGAAAGATTCAAGTTTCACAAATGGAACCAGCATAAGGATGAAAGCAATGCTGATTATTTAACAGAACTGCGCAAACTATCGAAACACTGCCAGTTTGGAGCGGGACTGGCAGACACCTTAAGGGACAAGTTTGTGTGTGGGCTTCAAAGTGAAGGAACCCAGAAACGGCTTTTATCTGAAAAGGACCTTACGCTGGAAAAGGCTTTCAGCATTGCAGTATCATATGAAGCAGCAGCATGGGGCGCTGCAGAGATACAACAGAGACCGCAAGAATATGGCGCAAACGAAATGTCATATGGAACAGAGAAGTGCTATTGCTGCGGCAGAACAACACACGACCAGAATGATTGCTGGTTCAAAGACAAAGGCCTAGAAATTCAGTGCCCTTAGCGCCGATTTTGCGGCGCTAGAGGGCCTAGCGCTGCAATTGGCGCCGGCGCCTAAATTGCCTGGGGCCCTTCCGCCGCGGTAGACCGGTAGCGCTGCGCCGGCACCGATGACGTCATCGGTGTGCGCAGCGTCCCGGTTGCCATGGTAACCCGCCCGAACTGGGAAATTGACTTGCGGCCGCCTCGCCCGTGGCAGCCGCAAGCAACGTTCTGGCAGAGGTGCCTTGCACAAGTTTGCGCCGGCGCATTAAAGGCCCCGCGGCGGCCGGCCGCTTTCCCGCCGCCCGCCTGGCCGCAGCTCCCTCCCCGGACTTCCCCCCCCCCCCCCCCCGGAACAGAAGCAAGCCCGGCACTTGTCCGAGGTGCCGGGCTCATTTTTAATAAGATTATCGCGGGCCGCGGCCGGGTGCAGGCAGGTCCTCCTTAAGGGAAGGAGGAGGCCTGCACTTCCCGAACCTTCCGCACCGCAGCGGGCGCCGCAGCGCCGGAATAGCGCCGAAATTCAGCGCATAGCGCCAGTTTTCAGGCGCTAACAGCTTTCAGCAGCGCCGGCAGCCGTTTGGGCGCAGAAGTAGTGAATTTTTGGCCCGACCAGCGCGACTTAGTTCCGGCACTAACTTCCGGCGCTAAAGCCGTTGCTGCGCCAAAACCCAATTTCTAGGCCAAAGTGTGCAGACAGTATGGAAAAGTAGGACACATAGCATGAGTCTGCAGGTCGGGAAAGAAAACCAGCAATAAGAAACCTACTAAAGAAAAGTACAAGAAGGTACATAAGATGACGGAGAATAGTTCAGACGAACAAAAGAGTGATAACGACTCCGAAAGCAGGGAACTGAGTTGTCTGAAACTACATAATGTGATCACAACGGAGGATCACCGAACCATTTGGGTCACTCTCAAGATAGCAGGAGTCCAGGTAAAGATGGAATTGGACGCAGGATCAGCCCTAACAGTCATAAACCGACGGGACTACGAGCGGCTATTCTCACACATACCCTTGAGAGACACAAAAATTATTTTGAAGATGTACACGGGGCAAAAAGTCTACCCCAAAGGAAAAATAAGGGTGACCGTTATATATAACGGTAAGGAAACACCAAAACTAGACCTGTATGTATTGCAAGATGGAGGACCACCATTACTGGGATGTGAATGGATCCGGAAAATACAACTGGATTGGCATTCCATACAGGCACTGACTGTGGCTGACAAAAAGGATGACGACGTCACACCTGGGCAACTGTCAAAGATCCTAACAGACGTGAAAGAAGTGTTCCAGCAAGGACTCGGAACACTAAAAGGCATGACAGCGACGATTAAAATTGAAGAAAACGCAAGCCCAAAATTTTTTAAGCCCAGACCGGTACCTTATGTGATCCGCCCAGCCGTCGAAGCAGAGCTGGAGAGTCTGGAACGTTCAGGTGTACTGTCCAAGGTAGACTGGAGCGAGTGGGCTACACCCATCGTCCCTGTGATGAAAAAGTCGCTGAGCAGCACGCCTGGGGAACCAAGGAAGGTTCGCATCTGTGGGGACTTTAAGGTAACAGTGAACCCGATTCTTCACACCGTACAATATCCACTTCCGCGGATTGAAGATATTTTCGCCTCGCTATCTGGAGGGAAACGCTTCACTAAGATTGATCTGGCCCAGGCGTATCTGCAAATGGAGGTAGAAGAAGCATCAAAAAAATACCTCACAATCAACACCCATAAAGGTCTCTACCAATACAACCAGCTGGTATTTGGGGTAGCATCAGCTCCGGCTATTTGGCAGAGGGCAATGGAACAAGTCCTGCAAGGGATCCCAGGGACCCAGTGTTATTTGGATGACATCCTGGTCACGGGCGAAAATGACAGTGATCACCTTGCCAACCTGGAGCAGGTGCTCACTAGATTGCAGGAATATGGGCTCCGAGCTAACCACCCCAAATGCGAGTTTTTTAGAAAACAGATCTCGTATTGTGGCCACGTTATCGATAAAGAGGGGTTACATAAGTCCCCAGAGAAGATTGAGGCAGTAGTCAAGGCTCCAGCACCGGAAAATGTGTCACAACTGAGGTCGTTCCTCAGGCTGGTAAACTACTACCATAAGTTCTTGCCAAATTTGTCTACAATACTACACCCACTGAACACCCTACTGCAAGCTGGGGTGCCATGGAAGTGGAGTGACGAATGTAGATGAGCTTTCCAGAAGAGCAAAACACTAATCACGTCGAAAGAGGTATTGGCCCATTACAACCCAGCATTACCAATTCAGTTGGCATGTGATGCGTCACCCTACGGCATTGGAGCGGTGCTGTTGCACAAATTCTCGGACGGCTCAGAGAGACCAATAGCCTTTGCGTCACGATCACTAACCTCAGCCGAGCGTAACTATGCCCAGGCAGTCCCTCGGAACTTGCTTCCACACTAAAAATGAGTTCTCAGGTGACTGATGAGACCAATGCGGGACCTACAGTCTCTGTCACAGGTGGGGCAGACGGTGGTTGAAGGGGCGGGTGGGTGGGGTGCTTGGGTTAATGTGCGCTCCTTCTGTTGCTTGCACTTGGCTTCCGCTTGCTCCCAGCGAAGAGACTCGAGGTGTTCGGCGCCTTCCCGGATGATTCTCCTCCACTTTGTGCGGTCTTGGGCCAGGGATTCCCAGGTGTCGGTGGGAATGTTGCACTTTTTCAAGGAGGCTTTGAGGGTGTCCTTGAAGCGTTTCCTCTGCCCACCTGGGCTCTCTTGCCGTGTCGGAGCTCTGAGTAGAGCGCTTGTTTTGGGAGTCTCGTATCGGGCATGCGGATGATGTGGCCCATCCATCGGAGCTGATCGATCGTGGTCAAAGCTTCGTGCTGGGGATGTTGGCTTGAGCGAGAACACTGACATTGGTGCGCCTATCCTGCCAATGGATTTGCAGGATCTTGCGGAGGCAGCGATGGTGGTACCTCTCCAGTGCTTTGAGGTGCCTGCTGTAAATGTCAAATAGACATGCAGCTGAGTGAAGTAGTCGTGAGGACTGTGGCCAGTCTGTCACGGCAGGCCTCACTCCATAGAGGACCACATAGCGCCAATTTGTAGCAGCCAATGTGAACCTACAGTGATACATCACACACTATCAGTAGGATGTGTAAAAACTCCCATGAAGTGGATAAGAAGATCAGCACCATCCACTTTCTGCTGGGAGAGTGAGGGCTCTACATTGAACGGCCTCACACCTCACATTGATTGAAACCCCTCCGTGTCAGGTCAACTCAGCAATTGACCCGTGGCCTCCTGAGGACATGAGCAACCCCAAATAAATGGAAATTATTTTCTTTTACAGGTGTGGACCAAGATAAATATTGCATAAGAACCCAAAGATGTACCAAAAAAATAAATATGTTTATAGTAATCTGGGATGTTATGATTAAGGTTATCCACCAGGTGGTGTTGTAGCCAATGCTGCTACTAAGGTCAGAGGTTTGCTTCCTGTTAAGGTCAGAGGTTTGCTTCCTGTATAGGTCAGCACAAGGTGGAATGCCAGGATGCTGATGCAGGCTGTCTGTAAACGTGTTTCCCAGTTGTTAATAAAGTACTCATGTTAATTCTAACATCTAGCCTCTTTGAGTTCCTTGTTCCACTTTCTGGATTTATCACATTTGGCGACGAGGCAACTAAAGGACCCTGCATAAAGAAGAAAAGTCTGCCGGGACGTTTAAACAACAAAATCACGAGCTAAAGTTAGCTACAAGCTGGAAGAGAGCATGGCTGCCACGGTAGGAACAGTTTCCGCTTTTGATATTCAAGCACAAACCTGGGAAGAATACTGTGAAGTGTTGGGTTATTTTTTCGAAGCAAATGAAATAAATGATGCCAGAAAAAGGAAAGCCATTCTGCTTAGTTCAGTGGGAAGCCAAACCTACAGTTTGATGAAAAATCTGCTCAGTCCTGAAAAGCCTGGAGACAAATCATTTGTTGAATTAGTGGCTTTGCTAAAAGAACATTTCAACCCTAAGCCTAGTGAGATTGTACAGCGGTTCAAGTTTAATTCAAGGAACAGGAAAGAGGAACAGAGTGTAATGGACTATGTAGCGGTGTTGCGTAAATTAGCACAAGATTGCAATTATGGGAACAACCTGAAGGAAATGCTGCGAGATAGGCTAGTTTGCGGAATTATGGACAACCGAATGCAGCGTAGATTATTATCCGAGACTGGGCTTACTTATGAAAAAGCATTGGAACTTGCTCAAGCCATAGAGACAGCGAACCGAGATGTAAAAGAAATACAGGGTTCAGACAGGGCTAATACTATGCAAGTTGCAGGTCAGGTTGTTGTGCACAAGTTGAACATGCGTCAGAAACCACAACGTGAGCATGTGAAGGCATGTTATAGATGCAAGGGCGATCACCTGGCGAGTGAATGCCGGTTTCTGGAGGAATAGTGCTACAAGTGTGGGAAACAAGGACACATAAAACGAGCTTGCAGGGCGAAATCACCTGTGGAGGAATCCAAACCAAAAGGGGCAGGACAGCAAAACCAAGGGAGAGAAGTGAAAAAACATGGAGCACACCACATCAGCGGGGAAGCTGAGGAAGAAGAGGACATGTTCATAATGTATAGCATGTTAGAGAACATTCCAAAAGTGGCTCCTATCACATTGCAACTGACAGTAAATGACTCTAAGGTGAACTTTGAAGTGGATACAGGGTGCGGCGTGACCATAATGAACAAGGCAGAGTACTCAAAATTGTGGAACCGTGCAAAAGTTCCAGAGATAAAGCCTTGCTCCCTGCATCTTAAAACATATACAGGTGAATGAGTAGCGACATTAGGTACAGCTAAGGTAACTGTGCAACACAGGGACACAGTGGAACAGCTACCTGTAGTTATAGTATCGGGTACCGGACCAAACCTGTTAGGTCGGGGCTGGATAAAAGAACTTAAATTAGACTGGGGAGCAGTACATCAAATAGATGCGGGCAAACAGTTGACTTTGCAAGAAGTGTTGAGTGAACATGAGAGTGTGTTCAAGGAGGAACTTGGCACATTTAATGGCCCCCCCAGCTAAGATTTATGTAGACAAGGAGGCACCGCCAAGGTTTTTTAAACAACGACCTGTGCCTTATGCCATGAAGCTAAAGGTCTGTGGTAGGTAAAATTTTGGAGTCCATTATTAAGGAGACAGTAACAGGACATTTGGATAATCATAATTTAATAGGACAACGTCAGCATGGTTTTATGAAGGGGAAGTCATGTTTCACAAATTTGCTGGAGTTCTTTGAGGAAGTAACATATAGGGTGGATAAAGGGGAACCAGTGGACGTAGTGTATTTAGACTTCCAAAAGGCATTTGACAAGGTGCCACACAAAAGATTATTGCTTAAGATAAAAAATCACGGGATTGGGGGTAATATTCTGGCATGGATAGAGGATTGGCTATCTAACAGAAGGCAGAGACTTGGGATAAATGGTTCATTCTCAGACTGGCAATCAGTAACTAGTGGTGTTCCGCAGGGGTCAGTGCTGGGTCCCCAACTCTTTACAATCTATATTAACGATTTGGAGGAGGGGACCGAGTGTAACATATCAAAGTTTGCAGATGATACTAAGATGGGAGGGAAAGTAGTGAGTGAGGAGGACATAAAAAACCTGCAAGGGGACATAGACAGGCTAAGTAAGTGGGCAGAGATTTGGCAGATGGAATACAATACTGGAAAGTGTGAGGTTATGCACTTTGGCAGGAAAAATCGTAGAGCAAGTTATTATCTTAATGGCAAGAAACTGGAAAGTACTGAAGTACAAAGGGATCTGGGGGTCCTGGTGTACGAAACTCAAAAGGTTAGTATGCAGGTGCAGCAAGTGATTAAGAAGGCCAATGGAATGTTGGCTTTCATTGCTAGGGGGATAGAATATAAAAATAGGTAGGTATTGCTTCAGTTGTACAAGGTATTGGTGAGACTGCACCTGGAATACTGCGTACAGTTTTGGTGTCCATACTTAAGAAAGGACATACTTGCTCTCGAGTCAGTACAAAGAAGGTTCACTCGGTTAATCCCGGGGATGAGGGGATGGACATATGAGGAGAGGTTGAGTAGATTGAGACTCTACTCATTGGAGTTCAGAAGAATGAGAGGCGACCTTATTGAAACATATAAGATTGTGGCGGGGTTGGATCGGGTGGATGCGGGGAGGATGTTCCCGATGATGGGTGAAACTAGAACTAGGGGGCATAATCTTAGAATAAGGGGCTGCTCTTTCAAAACTGAAATGAGGAGGAACTACTTCACTCAGAGGGTGGTAGGTCCATGGAATATGCTGCCCCAAAAAGCTGTAGAAGCTACATCATTACATAAATTTAAAACAGAAATAGACAGTTTCCTAGAAGTAAAGGGAATTAAGGGTTACGGGGAGCGGGCAGGAATTTGGACATGAGTCTAGGTTCGGATCGGTCATGGCTCTGTGGGTAGCGGAGCGGGCCCAGGGGCCGTGTAGCCTGATCCTGCTCCTATTTCATGTGTCTAATTCTGTTAGATTCAGGAGATGGTTCTGTGATAGTGGATTGGCGGGTAGGATCAGATCAGCCATGATCTTATTGAATGGCGGAGCAGGCTCGAGGGGCCGATTGGCCTCCTCCTGCTCCTATTTCTTATGTTCTTATGTTCTTATGTAGAGGCTGAGCTTGACCGTCTATTGAGAGAGAACATACTGGAGCCGGTGAAATGTTCGGAACGGGCAGCTCCCATAGTACCTGTTTTAAAACCGGACAATTCGGTAAGACTCTGTGGAGACTATAAATTGACTGTCAATCGGGTGTCCAAACTAGAGCAGTATCCTATTCCCAAAACAGAGGATCTCTTTGCAAACCTGGCTGGAGGAAAGAAATTCACAAAGTTGGATATGAGTCATGCCTACTTGCAGATTACACTGGATGACGAATCAAAGAAGTATGTCACCATAAATACACACAAGGACTTGTTTACATATAACTGCTTACCGTTTGGTGTCTCATCTAGTCCAGCTATCTTCCAGAGGACAATCGAAGGTGTACTGCAAGGGACTCCACATGTTTCCATCTATCTGGATGACATTCTGGTGATGGGAAGAACTGACCAGGAGCATCTGAGCACTCTGAGAGAGGTACTACAGAGATTGGAGAGGGCAGGGTTCCGGCTCAAGAGGAGTAAGTGCACTTTCCTGGGGAATGAGGCAGTGTTCCTGGGACACAGAGTGGACGCCACCGGGCTCCATCCACTCAAGGAGAAGGTACAAGCACTGCAGGACGCCCCTGCTCCTATAAATGTGGCTGAGTTAAAAGCTTACCTGGGACTGCTGAACTATTATAACAGGTTTTTACCAAACTTGTCAACTGTGTTAGCACCTCTTCACAAACTACTGCGCAAGGAGACACAGTGACAGTGGGGAGAGGAGCAGGGGGTTTCATTTGAACAGTCCAAGAAACTGATGCTGTCGTCGGGTGTGCTGGTTCACTACAATGCAGAGAAAGACATCATTCTCTCTTGTGATGCTTCACCTTACGGGGTGGGGGCAGTTCTTTCACACTGCATGGAAGATGGAACTGAAAGACCAATAGGGTTTATGTCCCGAACTCTAACACCAGCGGAAAAAAAACTATTCCCAGTTAGACAAAGAGGGGTTAGCAGTAATGTTTGGGTTACAGAGGTTCCACAAGTACATATATGGCAGGAAGTTCACCATATGCACCGATCATAAACCTCTCTCTTTTCAACGAAATGAAAGCAGTTCCACAGATGGTGTCACCCCAGATCCAGAGGTGGGCAGTGACGTTGAGGGCATATGAGTATGTCATCGTCTACAAGGCGGGCAAGTACCATGGGAACGCAGATGCCTTGAGCCGTCTTCCACTGCCAGGCACACCTATCCGTGCAGCTCCAGAGGACAGAGTTTTGATGTTGGAGGACACTGACATGGCAAATGTGACTGCAGAGCAAGTAAGAACATGGACAGGTAAAGATCCAGTACTGTCTAGAGTTCGAGAATGTGTGGTGAGGGGATGGCCACAGCATCTGGAAGGGACTGACTTCACACCCTACAGTGTCAGGAAAACAGAGCTGAGTGTGCAGGATGGTTGCGTGTTGTGGGGAACACGAGTGATTATTCCACAGCCAGCACGACAGTCTATCCTAGAGCAACTACATCAGTGTCATCCTGGGGTCTCGCGTATGAAAGCCTTGGCTAGGAGTTACTTGTGGTGGCCAAAGCTAGATGAGGAGATAGAAAATCTAGTCAAGACATGCAGCACTTGTCAGGAACACCGGAAGGCACCAGCAGCGGCTCCTCTCCACCCCTGGGAGTGGCCGGATAAACCATGGAGAAGATTGCACTTAGATTATGCAGGTCCATTCATGGGGAAGATGTTCCTCATAATCATTGATGCACATTCCAAATGGATGGATGTTTATCCTGTAAATTCTGCTTCCGCCACTACTACTATAGACTGCCTGCGTCGGAGCTTCAGTAATCAAGGGCTACTGGAGATTGTGGTGAGTGACAATGCCACTTGTTTTGTGAGTACAGAGACAAAAGAGTTCTTGAGAAAAAATGGCATAGTGCAGGTGACCTCGGCTCCATATCATCCGTCCTCAAATTGACTTGCGGAGAGAGCCGTACAAACATTTAAGGAGATGATGAAAAAAAGTGCAGAAGGGAGTTTAGCAGCCAAAGTGTCACAGGTTCTGTTCAGCCACAGAATAACACCTCAATCCACCACAGGACTCTCTCCTGCTGAGATGTTATTAGGTCGTAGACTACACTCCACTCTTGACCTTGTCCACCCAGACCTAAAAAGGAAAATGGAAAACAGACAAAACAAACAAAAAGAGAACCATGACAAAAGAACAAAGAGCCGAAGTTTTGGAGAAGGAGATGCGATCCTTACCAGGAATTTCAGTTATGGACCAAAGTGGATTCCTGGCTTCATAGACTCAATGACAGGTCCAGTATCATACAAGGCCATGTTGGGAGATGGTAGGGTAGTACGCAGACATGTAGATCAGATACTTCCCAGACAAGGGGAAATTGAAATGAAGGTTCCAGATGCAATGACTGAAGACAGGGTTTCCCCCAGTTATCCAAGTACATCTGTGGCGCCACCACCAGGGACAGAGATAATTCCACAGGAACTTATCCGTCAAGAGGAAACCATCGTTGCAGAGTCAGATACTCTGAGCACTGCTCAGGAACAGCTGGTGGCTTCACCACAAACAAGCAGGGACTTTACTGTTAGACGTTCACAAAGGCCTCGCAAGCCACCAGAGAGATTGATACTGAACTGTTAGATTCGTCAAGTATGGAACATGATGAATGGAGACTCCTTATGTGACCCTCAGGAATGGTTGTTTGTTAAGAAATTCATACTGAAATCTTAAGGGGGGAGGGATATAGTAATCTGGGATGTTATGATTAAGGTTATCCACCAGGTGGTGCTGTAGCCAATGCTGCTACTAAGGTCAGAGGTTTGCTTCCTGTTAAGGTCAGAGGTTTGCTTCCTGTATAGGTCAGCACAAGGTGGAATGCCAAGATCCTGATGCAGGCTGTCTGTAAACGTGTTTCCCAGTTGTAAATAAAGTACTCGTGTTAATTCTAACATCTAGCCTCTTTGAGTTCCTTGTTCCACATTCTGGATTTATTTATTCTGGACTCATTTCCATTTTAAAATAATTTAGCAAATATATTTAATTATACAATTTGAATACTTTTGTTGTCTTTGGAAATTTGTAAGAAAACAGAAAGACTTGCATTTATATAGTGCCTTTCATGACCTCAGGACGTCCTAAAGTGCTTTACAGCCAATGAAGTACTTTTGAAGTGTAGTCACTGCTGTACTGCAGGAAATGCAGCAGCCGATTTATGCACAGCAAGCTCCCACAAATAGAAATGTGATAATGACAAGATAATCTGTTTTTTTTTAAGAGGCTGTTGGTTGAGGGATAAATGTTGGCCAGGACACCAGGAGAACTCCCTTGCTCTTCTTCGAAATGGTGATCTTTTACGTCCAACTGAGAGGTAAAATAAAAGGAGGAGTAAATATCTAAAATGTATAATAGGGAGTGGAAAGAAATGGAGTATAATTTTTTTTTAAACTTTCACATTAAGACTGCATTCCATTGTGGCTGCAGAGACGTTAAACCGAGGCCCCTCTCAGGTGGACGTAAAAGATCCTATTTCGAAGAAGAGCAGGGGAGTTATCCCCGGTGTCCTGGCCAATATTTATCCCTCAATCAACATCACTAAAAACAGATGATCTGGTCATTATCACGTTGCTGTTTGTGGGAGCTTGCTGTGCACAAATTGGCTGTTGTGTTTCTTACATTACAACAGTGACAACTTGGCGAACCATCTTGTCGTCCGGCGGAGGCAGAGGTCCCCAGTGGAGGGCTCGCTACGTGGGAGTCCTCCCTTTATCTATTGGGGACTTGGCCTGGAGGGGTATTGCACAGAGCAGTTCCGTGCAATAAAGTTTTAAGTAGGTTCACGGACTCCCAGGCCACCTTCCTTTTCTGCGGCCTGGAGGAGTCCGTGTTCCACATTTACATTGAGTGTGAGAGGTTGCAGCCCCTCTTCCATTATTTGAAGGGGCTGCTCCTCGATCTTTGGCTGCACTTCAGTCCCACGCTCCTGATATTTGGACACCCGGTGCAGAGGGGAGCGGGCAGGTCGGGGGACCTCCTCGTAGGACTGCACCTGGGACTGGCCAAGGTGGCCATTAACTGGTTGAAGGGATCATTCAGCCCGACTGCCTGCCTCTCTTCCGCGGCCACGTTCACGCCCGGGTGGCCCTGGAGATGGAGCACACCGTATCCGCCGGCACGCTCGCGGCCTTCCGCGACCGATGGGCACAGTGGGGACTGGAGTGCATCATCACCCTAGCCAACCAAAGTTTAATTTAAGTCCCAAACTGGCCTTTTAATCTGTTTAATTTCCTGCTTTTTTCTCAGTTCTGAAGAAGGGTTTCGACCTGAAAGTTAACTCTGTTTCTCTCTCCACGGATGTTGCCTGGCCTGCTGAGTTTTTCCAGGGTTTTCTGTTGTTATTTTAATTTATGTTGTTAAGTTTCATTTAATGTTTTAAGTTTAGTTACAGTTTATTTGGTTTAGTAGCCACACAAAAGAGTACAACAGTGACAACACTTCAAAAGTGCTCCATTGGCTGTAAGGCGCTTTGGGACGTCCTGAGGTCGTCGAATGGCGCTATATAAATGCAAGTTCTCCCTTTGAGGCAAGCAGTGTTTTCTGCGGCCGGAACTGTTCTTTGGAGCTGGAGCTGGAGCGGCGCGGGGGAAGCTTTGTTGCGGGGCGTCAGGGGCCGGCAGGTTTATGGTCGCGTGTCTCTGCGCAAAATTCAACTTAAACTAATAGAAAGGAGAAAACTCGCGGCGCGGAAAATGTCGGCTTTCACGGAGGAATATGCGGCGGAGGTGAGATTGTAGCGAGAGTCGGGGCTATTCCTGATACATTGGTTATTATTTAATGTTCCCCACATGGTTGCTACGGCCTGAGGCCCAACTCGCCTCAATAAAACCAAACTCCTCATATTGTCTTTAAAATATAATTTTAAATATATATTCTCTAAAATATATTTTAACTGTAAAATATATTATCTTTAAAACTTAACTGTAAAATATATATTTAAATATATTATCTTTAAAATATATTAACTAAAATTATATTTAAAAATATATTATCTTTAAAATATCTTTAAATATGTATTATCTTAAATATATTTAAATATAATCTTAAAAATATCTTTAAAAATGTATATTTTCATTCGCACAAGAATTAAAGGAAAGGGGCAAAATATTCTCCTTCCTTCAAAAGCAGCATTTTTTTTTAACAGTTTTTAGATTTCCAGCATTTGCTCATCTGCAGCGATTTATTTCAAAGTTCAATCTTGTATTTAATATCTAGACACTGGCCCTTTTTTTTTGTTTTTGTTTCTCTTCCTTCCCCCCCCCCCCCCCCCCCCCAATCCCATTTTTCAGATTAGCAGTCTGTAAGCATCACTGTTGCTGGTGCAAAGTGGAGTTTAAGTTAGTTCCCAGGAAGTTCTTTAAAAGTTGTTTTTAATGAGCTGAATTCTGCTGCTTATTCAGCAGAGCAATATGGCAGTATAGAATAAAAGTAGAAAATGCTGGAAATACTCCAGCAGCATCTGTGGAGAGAGAAACAGAGTTAACGTTTCAAGTCGATGGCCTCTCGTCCAACCTCATTTTCAGCATCTTCTGTTTTTATTTCAGATTTCCAGCACCTGCAGTATTTTTTGCTTTTGTATGGCAGAATAAACTCTGCTTCAGAATGTACTTGTTGCATCTTCAAACGAGGAAAAGTAGTCGACACCTCTTTAAAGAGCGAGTTTGGGTAGTTCTCCCACATTTTTATTCTTTTAACCAGCGCTGATTGAACCAGATTTGCTGGAGTCTGGAAACTCTGCCTTACCCGTGAGTGCAATTTCTCCAGCACTTTCTGACCTTGCAACAGTCTTCTGTGGTTCACAAGATGTGTCATAGAAACATAGAAGATAGGAGCAGGAGTAGGCCATTCGGCCCCTCGAGCCTGCTCCGCCATTCAATGAGATCATGGCTGATCATCCAAATTCAGTACCCTGTCCCTGCTTTCTCTCCATATCCCTTGATCCCTTTAGCCTTAAGGAATATATCCAACTCCTTCTTGAATATATTTAATGAATTGGCCTCTACTGCCTTCTGTGGTAGAGAATTCCACAGGTTCACCACTCTCTGGGTGAAGAAATTCCTCCTCATCTCTGTCCTAAATCGCTTACCCCATATCTATAGACTGTGACCCCTGGTTCTGGACTCCCCTGCCATCGGGAACATCCTTCCTGCATCTAGTCTGTAGTCCTGTTAGAATTTTATAAGTTTCAATGAGATCCCCTCTCATTCTTCTAAACTCCAGCGAGTATAAGCCCAATCGACCCAATCTCTCCTCATACGTCATTCCTGCCATCCCAGGTATCAGTCTGGTGAATCTTCGCTGCACTCCCTCCATGGCAAGAACATCCTTCCTCGGATAAGGTGACCAAAACTGCACACAATACTCAAGGTGTGGTCTCACCAAGGCCCTTTACAACTGCAGCAAGGCATCCTTGCTCCTGGTAACTTGTATTTGGCTGCAGCCTGTCATTATGCCACTTATAATATTAAAAAGAAGTGTCCTGAAAACTTCAACTTCACATTTAATAACTTTGTTTATTTGATAGTAAAGGTGGTTTAAAGTCTGGAGTAATAACACTTTTTATTTAGTGCCATGCAGTGATGATATAGACTTGGTTTCCAATCTTGTAAACTGGGTAAGAACATTGTAAATTCAGAATTTAGTTGATTAGTTTTGGTCGGCGCAAGTGGTGTAGTCTACAGCATTTATTCTAAAACAGATAAGATCACAACTCTTAATTGCATAGAATTTACAGCACCGAAACAGGCCCGACTGGTCTCTGCCGGTGTTTATGCTCCACACGAGCCTCTTCTCGCCCCTCTTCATCTAACCCTATCTGCATGTCCTTCTATTCCTTTCTCCCTGAGGTACTTAGCATAGCTGCATTTAAGGGGAAGCTAGCTATGTTTCTCAACTACTCCCTCTGGTAGCCAGTTCTGCATTCTCACCACTAAAGAAATCTCTCCTGAATTCTTTATTGGACTATTAGTGACTATCTTATATTTATGTTAATATTTGCATTACTGTGAATATTTGCTTGTAAGCACACAGTGTGAAATTCTCCATTTTACCAAAACTCTCCATGGGGATATGGTACTTTCTGCTGCTTCCTCCACTCATTTGTCTTCCTACAGTGCTTGTTCCAACATCCCTACAATACCTTTACAATGTCTCTTATTCTACCACATTCTATCCCAGGACCGCAAAGCTATGGAATCCTTGCCTCCCTCAGTCTTTCTTTTCTCCTACAAGCTACAGGCTTTTAAAATCTAAACTTGTCCTCTTGCTTGTCCGACATCTAGTACTGGATGAGCAGAAATATCCTCCATCCAAAATGTTGGGAAGACCAAAGCCACTGCCATCTGCCCTCACTACTTCCCTCTGTTCCCTTGCCACCGACTCCATCCTCTCCCTGGCAACTGTCTGAGGCTGAACCAGACTGTTCGCAACCTTGATGTTATAATTGATACCCAAGATAAGCTTCTGACCACATCATTAAGACCGCCTATTTCCACCTCCGTAACACCGCCTGACTCCGTCCCTGCCTCCGCTCATCTGCTGCTGAAACCCTCATCCATGCCTTTGTTGCCTCTAGACTTGACTATTCCAATGCACTATTGGCCGGCCTCCCATCTTTCACCCCCCATAAACTTAAGCTCATCCAAAACTTTGCTCCACCATTGCTTTCTGTGCCTTCAGCTGCCCAGGGCCCTAAGCTCTGGAAATCCCTCTCTAAGCTGCTCCACCTCTTTCTTTCCTCCTTTAAGACACTCCTTAAAACCTACCGCTTTGACCAAGCTTTTGGTCATCTGCCCTAATATCTCCTTCTGTGGCTCGGTGTCATATTTTGTCTTATAACACTCCTTGGGACGTTCTACTACATTAAAGGCTCTATATAAATGCAGGTTGTTGTTGAATGACCTCATTTGCTGTCTGACTCTTTTCAAACTTGGTGTACTGCACTGCACTGTGGGCCTTGGTCCTTCACCTTGGGATTTTTCAATGTAGTTAAGTTTTGGATGTAGCGTACCTGTAGCAGAAAAAAAAAAGCATGTAATGCTTCCCTGATCATCCCCAGTCCCATCCTTCAGAAGAATCCACAAAAACACAATTATTAAGGCATTATATTAAATAGAGCTGTAGAACATCAGATAAATATGATAAAACAAGGGCAGGAAAACAAAATGATGCAAACAGGGAACAATGATTGGAAAAAACACTATTTTCAATTTGTACTGAGCAAGACTCTGGAAAATCAACTAAAAATGACATGCAAACAAATTCATCTGTCAGTCTCTTGCTGTTATTAGGTATATACATCCCTGGAGAAGTGCCTTGATATTTCTAACGTCCACCGTAATAAATGATTGGGACTTCTGTTTCATGTCTCACCTAAAAGATAGAACCTCTACTAATGCACCACCCCATCAGTAGTGCACTGGAGAGTCAGGCTAGACCGAGTGTGGGGTTTGATGCCCCAGAGTGCTAGCGACTAAGCATAGCTGATACGCTGCCTCCACAAGATCCTGCAAATCCATTGGCAGGATAGGCGCACCAACGTCAATGTTCTCGCTCAGGCCAGCATCGAAGCTCTGACCACGCTCGATCAGCTCCGATGGATGGGCCACATCGTCCACATGCCCGATATGAGCCTCCCAAAACAAGCGCTCTACTCGGAGCTCCGACACGGCAAGAGAGCCCCAGGTGGGCAGAGGAAACGCTTCAAGGACACCCTCAAAGCCTCCTTGAAAAAATGCAACATCCCCACCGACACCTGGCCCAAGACCGCACAAAGTGGAGGAGAAGCATCCGGGAAGGCGCTGAACACCTCGAGTCTCTTTGCCAGGAGCAAGCGGAAGCCAAGCGCAAACAGCGGGAGGCGCGCATGTCAGCCCAAGCACCCCACCCAACCGCCCCTTCAACCACCGTCTGCCCCACCTGTGACAGAGACTGTAGGTCCCGCATTGGACTCATCAGTCACCTGAGAACTCATTTTTAATGTGGAAGCAAGTCATCCTTGGTTCCGAGGGACTGCCTAAGAAGAAGTAGATAGCTGATACTGATGAGTACATTGTAGATAGATGTGTGGGAGTCAAGATCAGGTAGATGTAGTAGCAGTATATTCTCACCAACTGCTGCTTTGCTTTGCTGTTCCAGTGTTCTTGTACTTGACTGGATTTTTTCCACTCCAGGCACCCACTTACACAGAATTTACAGCACAGAAACATGCCCTTCGGCCAACTGGTATATGCCGGTGTTTCTGCTCAACATGAGTCTCCTCCGCCACCTCTTTATCTCACCCTATCAGCATATCCTTCTATTCCTTTCTCCCTCATCTACTTATCTACCTTCCCTTTCTTCCCTTTAAATGCATCTATGCTATTCGCCTCAACTGTTCCACGCGGCAGCAAGTTCACCACTCTCTGGGTAAAGAAGTTTCTTCTGAATTCCCGATTGGATTTATTAGTGACTATCTTGTATTTACGGCCCCTAGCTTTGGTCTCTTTCCCCCCCCCCCCCCCCAAACAAGTGGTAACAACATCTGCTCTATCAAAACCTTTGATGAACTTAAAGACCTCTATCAGGTCACCCCCTCCGCCTTCTCTTTTGAGGGAGAGGAGATTTAACATCAGCAGACAATATTGCCATTTAAATATCAACACTAGTGGAGCAGAACAACAGCTGATCGGAATGTAGTGGTTGAAGTGCGAAAGAACGGAGAGAAAGTTATTTGTGGGCACCCGTTAACATAAAGATCAGAATGTTGGTGGCTACAAGTCTTGTAGGAGGGTCATGGATTTTTAAAAATTTATTTTTGGGTTGAATTTTGGACTGGGATTGCCCTATATTTGGGTTGCCTTGCGTGTAAGTATAAATGGTATTTGATGCAGGGTTACAGTATTGTTGGCAGAGATGTTGGCAGCACGGTGGCATAGTGGTTAGCACTGTTGCCTCACAGCGCCAGGGACCCGGGTTCAAATCCGGCCTCGGGCGACTGTCTGTGTGGAGTTTGCACATTCTCCCCGTGTTTGCGTGGGTTTCCTCCGGGTGCTCCGGTTTCCTCCCACAGTCCAAAGATGTGCGGGTTAGGTTGATTGGCTATGATAAATTGACCCTTAGTGTTAGGGGGATTAAATACGTGGGGATAGGGTGGGATATGTGTTGGTGTAGGGGTTACGGGGATCGGGTGGGATATGTGTCAGTGCAGGCTCGATGGGCCGAAATGGCCTCTATCTGCACTGTGGGGTTTCTGTGATTCTGTGCTGTGACTTTGGTCTTTGAAACCTGCAATGCGAACCAATAAGCAAAAGCCAAACCAAAGTGCCTCCCTTTTTAAAGGGGCGCCATAATAAAGAACTTAAAGACAAAGGAAATTTATTAACTTAAATAATGTTGTTACAGAGTCCACTATACACTCCAGTCTCTGCAGTGCCCACCGGTCGCGGGAGGCCTCGAGCGTACCGGGGTGACGCCGCGTGCTCCCTTTCCAGGGCCACCCGGGCGCGACCATGACTGCGGAAGAGAGACAGGCAGCCAGAGCCACCACCCCCCCTGAGCCGCACCCAACCTGGACCTGTAGATGGCCACCTTGGCCAGGAGCAGACCCACAAGGAGATCCTCTGACTAACCCAGCCCCCACCCCTCCTCCGCACCATTGAACAGAGAGGTGGGACTGAAGTTGAGGAGCAGCCCCTTCAAATAGTGGAAGAGAGGCTGCAATCTCTCGCATTGTGAAAGCTGGAATGTAATTGAGGATATTTTAAGCAAAGAAAAGATATTACATGGGTGGGAGTTTTCACTGGCCATACCTTGGCATTAAATCTGCAGGACAGGAACAGGCCATTCGGTCCAACTGATCTGTGCCGGGGTTTATACTCCACACGAGCGTTCTCCCACTCTAATGACCTCTTCCTGTTCTGTACCCTTCTCTCTTCCCTTCTGTCTAATGTATGCATCACACTTCCCTTTAAATTCAGCTCAGCGAGCTGCTTCAACAACTCCATGTGGCAGTGAGTTCGCGTTCTCACCACTCTCTGTATCAAGAAAGTCCTTAAGTTCTTTATTTGATCTGTTAATGGCGATCTTGTATTTATGCCCCCTTGTCTGGACTTAGCCACAAGTGGGAACAGTTTCTCCACATCCACCTTATCGAACCCCCTTCATAATTTTAAAGGCAAACATTTGACGGGTTTAATTTGTGGTGCATTTGCCCAGGAGAGTTAAATTTACTGTTTGGTAAAAAGAGCGGTGTGTCTCCGTCCCATACGTAACACAATGACGAGTGACTGTTTTAAAGTGTGCCATCTACTGTATGTACTGGCTGGAATTATGCAGAAGACAAAAATTAACTTGATCTTTTCAGGTTTAAACTGCATTTGAAGCAGTAGTACTAATAGACAGCAAGCTGGAGAGAGGACATCGTGCACGGCGCTGTCCAGTAGAGGCCCTTCTTTTGGCTGAAGATGCAGTGTTTTAATTTTAAATCCTTTCCTGATAGCTGTGTTGGGGTTTGATTCCGGAGGCATCGTCCGCCCTCCAGCACCTTGCCCGAGTGTCCATTCTGCACGTGTGAGCCTCGACAATGAGGCTATTTAATTCTAGGAACCATCGTAGCGGAGCCAAATCCTGTGCTTGTCTGATGTGCACTTTTCAGCAGGGGGGCCATTGGATGTTTTCTGTACCCTCACTGCAACAACACTTTACATTTATATAGCGCATTTAACACAGCAAAGCGTCCCTAGGCGCTTAACGAGTGATCAATAAAACATTTTTGACACCCAAGCCACAGAAGGAGATATCAGGACAGATGACCAAAAGCTTGGCCAAAGAGGTAGCTTTTAAGGAGCATCTGAAAGGAGGAGAGGGAGGCGTGGAGGTATGGGGAGGGAATTCCAGAGCTTCGAGCCTAGACAGCTGAAAGTGCAGTCGCCAGTGGTGCAGCGATTTTAAAATCGGGGATGCGCAACAGGCCAGAATTGGAGGAGCGGAGAGATCTTGGAGGCTTGTAGGGTTGGAGGAGGTTACAGAGATGGGGAGGGGCGAAGCCATGGAGGGATTTGAAAACAAGGATGAGGATCTTAAAATTGAGGTGTTGTTGGACTGTCTAGGCCTGGCCTCTTGCGCATCCCCGATTTTCATCGCTCCGCCATCAATGTTCCCGCTAATTTATTTGGTGCCGCGCGGGCCATTCAAAATACCACGCATGCGCGATTTTTACATTGAAAAGCCGGCTACGCGGGACCTCCAGAGTGCCGCATGGCCGCGCAGCTTACAGGAAACATTGCCCACCATTGGCGGCCGTGCCTTCCGCTGCCTCGGCCATAAGCGCTGGACTTTTCGCCCTAAACCTCGTCTTTTAAGTCGCTGCTTAAAACCTACCTCTTTGACCAAGCTTTTGGTCACCTGTCCTAATATCTCTCTACGTGGCTCGGTGTCGGCTTTTGTCTGATAACAATCCTGCAAAGCAACTTGGGACGTTTTAAAGGTGCTTTTATAAATGTTTGTCGTTGTAGACGTAAAGCCAAATGCAGTGGCTCTACTGCCACCTTGGATAAGACAACACGACTCCTCACAGATGAGGGTGAAACTCTGGTTCGTGCCTACTGGTACCCTTGCCTACTGAGGCATCAGGGGGTGCCTTTTCTGTCTCTGAATAGATAGCGGAAGCTCCGAGTTCCAGTCCCACTGCGCTGCAGTAAACAAGCCATCATGTAATTACATTGCCATATTCTTGTATGCACTGATAATTATTTTGTATTGCAGGCAGTAAAAGATGACAATACACATTCTAAAGGGGAAGGGAACACGAGTAGCAAAGTAAGACAGTTTCATTTTATTACTCAGTCATTTCTGTATTATTCTCTGGAAAGGTCTTCTTAACAGCTGTTTGTCATGGTAGGTTTGAGAGGTTGAGTAGAATGGGCCTATACTCTCTGGAGTTTAGAAGAATGAGAGGTGATCTCATTGAAACATGTAAGATTCTGAGAGGGCTTAGAACATAAGAACATAAGAAATAGGAGCAGGAGTCGGCCATTCGGCCCTTCGAGCCTGCTTCACCATTCAATGAGATCATGGCTGATCTTCGACCTCAACTCCATTCACTGGCCCTATCGCCATATCCCTTGATGCCCTTACTAGTCAGAAATCTATCGACTTCTGTTTTGAATATACCCAATGACTGAGCCTCCACAGCCCTCTGGGGTAGAGAATTCCAAAGATTCACCACCCTCTGTGAAGAAATTTCTTCTCATCTCAGTCCTGAATGGCCTACCCTTTATCCTGAGGCTGTGGCCCCTGGTTCTAGACTCCCCAGCCAAGGGAAACATTCTCCCAGCATCCACCCTATCAAGCCCTGTAATAATTTTGTATGCTTCAATGAGATCCCCTCTCATTCTTCTAAATTCAAGAGGACACAGGCCTAGTTTACTCAATCCCTTCTCATACGACAGACCCGCTATCCCAGGAATCAATCTTGTGAACCTTCGTTGCACTCCCTCTATGGCAAGTATATCCTTCCTTGGGTAAGGAGACCAAAATTGTGTACACTACTCCAGGTGTGGTCTGACCAGGGCCCTATATAACTGGAATAAGACTTCTTTACTCCTGTACTCAAATCCTCTTGTAATGAAGGCCAGCATACCATTTGCTTTCCTAATGGCTTGCTGCACCTGCACATTCACTTTCAGTGACTCATGTACAAGGACACCCAGTTCCTTTGAGTATCTGCATTCCCCAAGCTTTCACCATTTAGGAAATACTCTGCTTTTCTGTTTTTTCTACCAAAGTGGATAACTTCACATTTATCCACATTATATTCCATCTGCCATGTTCTCGCCCACTCACTGAGCCTGTCGAGATCCCCTTGAAGCCTCTTCACAACTGACACTGCCACCTAGCTTTGCATCATCAGCAAATTTGGAAATGTTACATTTAGTCCCCTCATCCAAATCATTGATATAGATTGTGAATAGCTGGGACCCAAGCACCAATCCTTGCAGTACCCCACTAGTCACAGCCTGCCATCCTGAAAAAGACCTGTTTATCCCTACTCTTTGTTTTCTGTCTGTTAACCAATTCTCAATCCATGCTAGTATATTACCCCCAATTCCATGTGCCATGGCTTGATGGGGTAGACACTGAGAGGCTGCTTCCCCTGGCTGGAGAGTCTAAAACTAAGGGGCATAGTCTCTGGATAAGGGGTCCGCCATTTAAGACTGAGATGAGGAAGAATTTCTTCACTCAGAGGGTTGTGAATCTTTGGAATTCTCTACCCCAGAGGGCTGTGGATGCTCAGTCTTGAGTATATTCAAGGCTAAGATAGATAGATTTTTGGACTATTAAGGGATATAACAATCGGGCGAGAAAGTGGAGTTGAGGTTGAAGATCACATGATCTTATTGAATGGCGGAGCAGGCTCGAGGGGCTGTATGGCCGACTCCTGCTCCTAATTCTTATGTTCTTGGGTTTCACATCACTCAAAGGCCTTTTTTCCTGATCTCTCGTGCCACCATCATACTCATTGGATAAAATTGAGTCACTGAGCACCTTTACTCCCCCCTCCATGCCATGCAAGTTTTTAAACAATCTGACTGACTTGAATCAGATATCACTGGCCAAAAATAATTTAATATTTCTGAAAATAGTACGACAACTGGATATAACTATTATAAAGGTAAGGGAGTAACGGGGAGAAATTGGCTAGCGTCGTCCCTGACTTCTCTTCCTCGCCCCCCACCACCCCCACCCCCACCCCCGTTAATTGGAAGCTGCCGATTTCCAAGTGTCATTGCCGCCTGCCTGAATCGTGCGTTGGGTCCCTTGACTGCGCTAATCAGGGGCTTAACGCCTGTTTCAGCAGCCTTCTCCCAAATTTGGCAGAAACTGGGTGGAGCAATGCACCGTGGTTTTTCCCCGCTCTGCTGCGGCCTAATCAGTCGTTCTTGAAGGGCCGGCTAGAGGCTGCCAGCTAACAGGTAAGTGATTTTTCTTCTTCTCTCCAATGGCCTGAATGTGGAGCCGGGAGGAGCAGCGGTGCAACCCTCCTCGCTCCACAACAGTACAGCAGGCCCGGGCTGGCCCGCTGTCCTGTCTCCCCGCCGCTCTTGTTATCCGAGCAGGATGAATTTGCGAAGGCCCCGGACCAGGATGCCCGATTGGTGTCCGCAGCTAGCCAGTTTTACGGAAACGAGGCCCGGGGCCCAATTTCAAGCGAGCCTTGGGCCGAGGTGCTCGGGCACACGTTTCAGGCCCATATCCCGCTGCGCACTGGTTTCCAGCACCATACTAATTTCTTGGCTGTAATGTGATCCTTTATTTGAAAGGGAATTGTCTTCCTGATGATATTTGTATGTTTCCCAAATACATGATTCAATGACATGTTTTGATCCAACTTTAAAACTTTCTCATGAAAATGGTGGTTACTTTTTTTTTAAATCTGAAAGCTGATCAGATTTGCCGACGATGCTAAAGTTGGGATTATGGAGGGGGAACTTAACTATGATAAAACAGCCAGGGGACTCTAGAAGGAGCTGGTTTTCCAAGGTTCAGAACTGTGGCAGCTAAAATTTAGTGCAGAAAAGTGCACACTGTTGCATATCGGTAGAAAAAAAACAGGCGGCGTACTTCAGCGGAAAATACTCAGCAATTCAGTCGGAATCTATGTAGAAAACAGACATAGAAACATAGAAAAATAGGAGCAGGAGTCGGCCCTTCGAGCCTGCTCCGCCATTCAATATGATCATGGCTGATCCTCTATCTCAAGACCATATTCCCGCTCTCTCCCCATACCCCTTGATGCCTTTTGTGTCTAGAAAGCTATCTATCTATCTCCTTTTTAAATATATTCAGTGACTTGGCCTCCACCGCCCTCTGTGGTAGAGAATTCCACAGGTTCACCACTCTCTGAGTGAAGAAATTTCTCCTCATCTCGGTCCCAAATGTCATAGTCATAGAGTTATACAGCACAGAAAGAGGCCCATCGTGTCCGTGCCAGCCATCAAGCCCTGTCTATTCTAATCCCATTTTCCAGCACTTGGTCCATAGCCTTGTATGCTATGACGTTTTAAGTGCTTATCTAAATGCTTCTTGAATGTTGAGGGTTCCTGCCTCTACCACCCTTTCAGACAGTGAGTTCCAGATTCCAACCACCCTCTGGGTGAAAAAGTTTCTCCTCAAATCCCCTCTAAACCTCCCTGCCCCTTATCTTACATAGAAACATAGAAGATAGGAGCAGGAGTAGGCCATTCGGCCCTTCGAGCCTGCTCCGCCATTCAATGAGATCATGGCTGATCATCCAAATTCAGTACCCTGTCCCTGCCTTCTCCCCATATCCCTTGATCCCTTTAGCCTCAAGAAATATATCCAATTCTTTCTTGAATATATTTAATGAACTGGCCTCCACCGCCCTCTGTGGCAGAGAATTCCACAGGTTCACCACTCTCTGGGTGAAGCAATTCCTCCTCATTTCAGTCCTAAATGGCTTACCCCTTATCCTTAGACTATGACCCCTGGTTCTGGACTCCCCGGCCATCAGAAACATCTTTCCTGCATCTAGTCTGTCCAGACCTGACAGAATTTTATAGGTTTCGATGAGATCCCCTCTCAATCTTCTAAACTCCAGTGAGTATAAGCCCAATCGACATAATCTCTCCTCATACGTCATTCCTGCCATCCCAGGTGTCAGCCTGGTGAATCTTCGCTGCACTCCCTCCATGGCAAGAACGTCCTTCCTCAGGTAAGGTGACCAAAACTGCACACAATACTCAAGGTGTGGTCTCACCAAGGCCCTGTACAACTGTAGCAAGACATCCTTGTTCCTGTACTCGAACCCTCTTGCTACGAAGGCCAACATACCATTTGCCTTCCTAACCGCCTGCTGCACCTGCATGCTTACCTTCAGCGACTGGTGCACAATAACACCCAGGTCTCTTTGCACGTCCCCTTCTCCCAACTATTGCCATTCAAATAATAATCTGCCTTCCTGTTTTTGCCACCAAAGTGGATAACCTCACATTTATCCACATTATAGTGCATTTGCCATGTTTCTGCCCAATCACCCAACCTGTCCAAATCGTACTGGAGTTTCACGACATCCTCCTCACAGCTTACCCTCCCACCCAGCTTTGTGTCGTCTGCAAATTTGGAGATATTACATCCAATTCCCTCGTCCAGATCATTAATATATATTGTGAACAGCTGGGGTCCTAGGACCGATCCTTGCGGTACCCCACTAGTCATTGCCTGCCACTCGGAAAACGACCCATTTATTCCAACTCTTTGCTTTCTGTCTGCCAATCAGTTCTCTATCCAAGTCAATACCTTGCCCCCAATCCCAAGTGCCTTAATTTTGCACGCTAATCTCCTATGTGGGACCTTATCGAAAGCCTTCTGAAAGTCCAAATACACCACATCCACTGGTTCTCCCTTATCTATTTTACCAGTTACATCCTCAAAAAATTCCAGTAGATTAGTCAAGCATGATTTACCTTTTATAAATCCATGTTGACTTTGTCCGATCCTGTCACTGCTTTCCAAGTGCTCTGCTATTACATCTTTTATAATAGACTCTAGCATTTTCCCCACTACCGATGTCAGGCTTACCGGTCTATAATTCCCCGCTTTTTCTCTACCACCTTTTTTGATTAGTGGGGTAACATTAGCTACCCTCCAATCCATGGGTACCGTTCCAGAGTCTATTGAGTTCTGGAAGATGACCAGCAATGCATCTACTATCTCTAGGGCCACCTCCTTAAGTACCCTGGGATGTAGACCATCAGGCCCTGGGGATTTATCGGTCTTCAGTCCCATCAATTTTCCTAACACCATTTTCCTACAAATACTGATTTCTTGCAGTTCCTCCCTTTCATCAAACCCTATGTTCCCCGGCATCTCTGGGAGGTTATTTGTGTCCTCCTTTGTGAAGGCAGAACCAAAGTATGTATTTAGTTGGTCTGCCATTTCCTTGTTTCCCATTATAAATTCCCCTGATTCTGACTGTAAGGGACCTACGCTTGACTTCACCAATCTTTTTCTCTTCACATATCTATAAAAGCTTTTACAGTCAGTTTTTATGTTCCCTGCTAGCTTACTCTCATATATTCTATTTTCCCTTTCTTAATTAATCCCTTTGTCCTCCTTTGTTGACTCCTAAACTGCTCTCAACCCTCAGGATTATTGCTTTTTCTAGCCAATTTATATGTCCTCTCCTTGGATCTTATGCTATCCCTAATTTCCCTTGTTAGCCACGGTTGAGTCACCTTTTTTGTTTTATTTTTATGCCAAACTGGGATGAACAAATTCTGTAGCTCATCCATTCGGTCTTTGAATGTTTGCCATTGCCTATCCACCGTCAACCCTTTGAGTGCCATTCCCCAATCAATCCTACCCAACTCGCTCCTCAGACCATCGTAGTTTCCTTTATTTAAATTGAGGACCCTTGTCTCTGAGTCAACTACTTCATTCTCCATCTTAATGAAGAATTCGATCATATTATGATCGCTCCGACCCAAGGGGCCTCGTACAACAAGATTGCTAATTAATCCTTTCTCGTTACATAATACCCAGTCTAAGATGGCCTGATCTCTGGTTGGTTCCTCGACATATTGGTCCAGGAAACCATCCCGTAAACACTCCAGGAATAATTCCTCCACAGTATTGTTACTAATTTGGTTGGCCCAATCTATATGTAGATTAAAGTCACCCATGATGACTGCTGTGCCCTTATTGCACGCTTCTTTAATTTCCCTTTTAATGCCATCCCCAACCTCCGCCTTACTGTTTGGCGGTCTATATACCACTCCCACTCATTTTTTTTCCCCCTTAGTATTTCTCAATTCTACCCATACAGATTCTACATCATCAGAGCTAATATCCTTCATTACAACTATGCCCCCTGGTTATTGACCCCTCTACTAAGGGGAAAAGTTCCTTTCTATCTACCCTATCTATGCCCCTCATAATTTTGTATACCTCAATCAGGTCCCCCCTCAGCCTTCTCTGCTCGAAGGAAAACAACCCCAGCCTGTCCAGTCTCTCTTCATAGCTGAAGCGCTCCAGCCCAGGTAACATCTTGGTGAATCTCCCCTGCACCCTCTCCAATGCAATCACATCCTTCCTATAGTGTGGCGACCAGAACTGCACACAGTATTCCAGCTGTGGCCTAACTAGCGTTTTGTACAGTTCCATCATAACCTCCCTGCTCTTGCCTTCATTAGCCGAAGCATAGAATATAAGTATCCCATCTGCCTTTTTGACCACCTTATCTACTTGTTCTGCTGCCTTCAGGGATCTATGTACATGCACACCAAGGTCCCTCTGATCCTCTGTCCTTCCTGGGTCCTACCATTCATTGTGTATTCCCTTGCCTTGTTCGTCCTCCCAAAATGCATCACCTCACACTTTTCAGGGTTAAATTCCATTTGCCGCTGTTCTGCCCATCTAACCAGCCCGTCTATCGTCCTGTAGCCTGAGGCTTCCCTCCTCGCTATTTACCACTCCACCAATTTTCGTGTCATCTGCGAACTTACTGATCATACCTCCTACATTCATATCTAAATCATTAATGTACACTACAAACAACAAAGGATCCAGCACCAATCCCTGTGGTACACCACTGGACACAGGCTTTCAGTCACAAAAACAACCTTCGACCATCACCCTCTGCCTCCTGCCACTAAGCCAATTTTGGATCCAACGTGCCAAATTGCCCTGGATCCCATGGGCTGTTACCTTCTTGACCAGTCTCCCATGTGGGACTTTGTCAAAAGTCTTACTGAAGTCCATGTAGACTACATCAACTGCACTACCCTCATCCACACACCTAGTCACCCCCTCAAAATTCAATCAAATTGGTTAGACATGATCTCCCCCTGACAAAGCCATGCTGACTATCCTTGATTAATCCTTGCCTCTCCAAGTGGAGACTAATTCTGCCCCTCAGAATTTTTTCCAATAATTTCCCTACCACTGATGTTAGGCTCACTGGCCTGTGTCAGAGCCCCTGCAATCTCCTCCCTTGCCTCACACAGCAGCCTGGGATACATCTCGTCTGGGCCTGGGGATTTATCCACTTCTAAGCCCGCTAAAACCGCTAGTACCTCCTCCCTCTCAATACTAATTTGTTCAAGTATATCAATCCCCCTGCCTGATTTCTATGCCTACATCGTCCTTCTCCATAGTGAACACAGATGCAAAATATTCATTTAAAACCTCACCTACATCTTCCGGCTCTACACACAGATTGCCACTTTTGCCCCTGATGGGCCCTACTCTTTTTCCCTGGTTATCCTCTTGCCCTTAATATACTTATAAAACACCTTGGGATTTTCCTTTATTTTGCCCACCAGTGTTTTTTCATGCCCCCTCTTTGTTCTCCTAATTTCTTTTTTAAGTACCCCCCTGCACTTTCTATACTCCTCTAGGGCTTCCACTGTTTTTAGTCCTTTGTATCTGCCAAAAGCCTCCCTTTTTTTCCTAATCCATTCTTGTATATCCCTTGACATCCAGGGTTCCCTGGGCTTGTTGGTCCCACCCCTGATCTTTATGGGAACATGTTGGCGTTGTACTCTCTATTTCCTTTCTGAGACTCCCACTACTCTGATGTGGATTTTCCTACAAGTAGCTGATCCCAGGCCACTTTGGCTAGATCCTGCCTTATTATATTAAAATCGGCCTTCCCCCAGTTTAGAACCTTTATTTCCGGTCCATCTTTGTCCTTTTCCATGACTGCCTTAAATCTCACCGAATTATGGTCACTGTCGCCAAAATGCTCTCCTACTGACACTTGCCCGGCTAAATTCCCTAGAATTAGGCCCAGTACCACCCCCTCTCTTGTAGGACTTTCTACATGCTGGCTCAAAAAGCTCTCCTGGATGCACTTTAAGAATTCCGCACCCTCTAAGCCTTTCACACTCTGACTATCCCAGCTAATATTGGGGAAGTTGAAATCCCCTACTATTATTACCCTATTATTTCTACACTTCTCTGAGATTTGCCTACATATCTGTTCCTCTATCTCTCCCTGACTGTTTGGAGGCCTATAGTACACTCCCAGCAAAGTGCTTGCCCCCTTTTTGTTTTTAAGTTCTACCCATATGGCCTCATTAGAGGAACCTGCTAAGATATCATCCCTCCTTACAGCAGTAATTGACTCCTTGATTAATATTGCAACACCCTCCTCTTTTATACCCCTCCTCTGTCTCGCCTGAAGATTCTATACCCCGGAATATTGAGCTGCCAGTCCTGCCCCTCCCTCAACCATGTCTCTGTGATAGCAACAATATCATACTCCCATGTGTTCATCAACACCTTCAATTCATCTGCCTTACTTGCAAGACTCCTTGCATTAAAATAAATGCCATCCAGCCTTGCCATACTCCCTTGTGCCATTACATATTTGCTCTGCCTTCCAGGCTGACTTGTTTTTTCCTCTATATTTGGCTGTGCATCACCCCCTACTATAGCTCCACTCCGTATCCCATCCCCCTGCCAAGTTAGTTTAAACTCTTTTCCCCCCCCACCCCCCCCACCCAAAACAGTACTAGCAAACCTCCCCGCAAGGATGTTGGTCCCATTCCAGTTCAGGTGCAACCTGTCCGACTTGTACAGGTCCCACCTTCCCCAGAAGCAGATCCAGTGATCCAGGAAACTAAAGCCCTCCCTCCTGCACCAACTCTTTAGCCATGCATTCATCTGCTCTATCCTCCTATTTCTATACTCACTCGCACGTGGCATCAGGAGTAATCCAGAGATTATAACCTTTGAGGTCCTGCTTTTTAATCTGCTACCTAGCTCCCTAAATTCTTGTTGCAGGACCTCATCCCTCTTTCTACCCATGCCATTGGTACCAATGTGAACCACGACCTCTGACTGTTCACCCTCCCCCTTCAGAATGCCCTGCAGCCATTCAGTGACATCCTTGACCCTGGCACCAGGGAGGCAACATACCATCCTGGAGTCATGTCTGCGGCCACAGAAACGTCTATCTGTTCTCCTTACGATAGAATCCCCTATCACTATTGCTCTCCCACTCTTTTTTTCCTCCCCTCCTGTGCAGCTGAGCCACTCGTAGTGCCACGGACTTGGCTCTTGTTGCATTACCCTGAGAAATCTAGTTCTTTTACTCTGTCTGGCAGTCACCCATTTCCTGTCTACCTGTGCACTCTTTACCTGCAGTGTGACCACCTCGTTAAACATGCTATCCACAAAGATCTCAGCTTCACGGATGCTCCACAGTGACTCCAGCCGCAGCTCCAGCTCTGAAATGCGGATTTCGAGTAGTTGCAGCTGGAGACACTTCCTGCACATGTGTTCACCCTGGACACCTAAAGTGTCCCTCACTTCCCACATAGCACAGGAGCAGCACTCCACGCTGCCGAGCTGCCCTGCCATGTCCTACCCTTAATTTACTCCCTTTACTTCCTTTAAATTAAAGAATATTAAATACACTAGGGACCTTACTTCCCTTTAAACACTACTTACTCTAAACTAGAGACCTTACTTTCACTTTAACGACTGGACTGTAGATCACCAGGTCCAACTTACCAATCAGCTCCTTCCCTGGTTGTGATGTCATTTTAGCGGTTTTGCAATTGTTGTTGTATGACTGCTCCCGCTCTCTGACTCTTTTTCATTGGTGTAAAGTAAGAATCAATTCCTACAGGGTGAAAAGTTAGGAAAAACAAAGGCGAAGCAAGGGAGCTCCTCCTTCCACTCCTCACCTAACTCCCTGACTCGCCCAACTCGCAGCACTCTGTTTAAACCGCACTCATATCCTGAGACTGTAACCCCTCGTTCTAGATCCCCCCCAGCCAGCGGAAACATCCTCCCTGCATCCAGTCTGTCTAGCCCTGTCAGAATTTTATACGTTTCAATGAGATCCCCTCTCATTCTTCTAAACTCTAGTGAATACAGGCCCATTCGACCCAATCTCTCCTCATACGACAGTCCTGCCATCCCAGGAATCCCAGGTTAGTGTTTCAGATAAAAAGAGGAACTTGCATTTCTATAGCGCCTTTCACAACCTCGGGGCGTCCCAGTGCTTTACAGCAAATGAAGTACTTTTGAAGTGTAGTCACTGTTGTAGGAAACGCGGAAGCCAATCTACGCACAGCAATCGCTTACAAACAGCAATGTGATAATGACCAGATAATCTGTTTGTTTTTGTTATGTTGGTTGAGGGATAAATATTGGCCAGGACACCGGAGATAACTCCCCTGCTCTTTGAAATAATACCAAGGGATTTTTTACATCCACATGAGAGGGCAGACGGAGCCTCAGTTTAACATTTCTTCAATGTGATAATTGTTAGATCTGTGTGTTAATGGAGACACGGAATGCAGGAGTTGATTTAACAAGTGTTTACTGAACAAAGTCTGGAGGTGAACTAACTACACAAGATGCTACACAGGCTTATATACCCGAGTGGTCACTACTGGTACTACAGTATACAGGGGCTTCAAAAACATAGTTCCTCTTAAAGGTACATACACTACAATTCCTCCCCTTTTAGATAAATAGTACATAACATTTTAAGTAATCATTAAATAACATTTTTACAAGAACAATAATATACACATTTGCTGAAGTTAATCAATTACAAATTCAGTCTCTCTGGAGGCTTCCTGACTCGGTCCGGATAACGCCTCGGTGGTGTAGTAGGTTCTTTTGGCAAGGTCGATTCGGCTTCAATGCCAGTGTCGGGTTCATCTGGTTCCAGTATCACTGGATCGGAGGTAGATACTATGGGTATCTCTACTTCATCACTAGGCGTATAGAGTTGTGGTGTAGGTTGTCCTTTTTCGGATGACTCTATGATCTGGTCAGCATGGCGCCTTATTATGCTTTCTCCAATGTCCACGGTATACATCAGCGGTCCTAGTCGTGTGCAAATAGTTCCAGGCTGCCATTTCTCGGTACGGTAGTCCCGGGCCAAAACTGGTTGACCTATCTGGAAGGTTCTAGTTGGCCTTTTATTCATGCTTTGAAATTGCCGGTTCTCATACTTAAGAAAGGACATACTTGCTCTCGAGTCAGTACAAAGAAGGTTCACTCGATTAATCCCGGGGATGAGGGGATGGACATATGAGGAAAGGTTGAGTAGATTGGGACTCTACTCATTGGAGTTCAGAAGAATGAGAGGCGATCTTATTGAAACATATAAGATTATGAAGGGGTTGGATCGGGTGGATGCAGGGAGGATGTTCCAGATGATGGGTGAAACTAGAACTAGGGGGCATAGTCTTAGAATAAGGGGCTGCTCTTTCAAAACTGAGATGAGGAGGAACTGCTTCACTCAGAGGGTGGTAGGTCCATGGAATATGCTGCCCCAAAAAGCTGTCGAAGCTACATCATTACATAAATTTAAAACAGAAATAGACAGTTTCCTAGTAGAAAAGGGAATTAAGGGTTACGGGGAGCGGGCAGGAATTTGGACATGAGTCTAGGTTCGGATAGGTCGTGGCCCTGTGGGTAGCGGAGCGGGCCCAGGGGCCGTGTAGCCTGATCCTGCTCCTGTTTTCGTGTGTCTAATGCTGTTAGATTCAGGAGATAGTCCTGTCATAGTGGATTGGCGGTTAGGATCAGATCAGCCATGATCTTATTGAATGGCGGAGCAGGCTTGAGGGGCCAATTGGCCTACTCCTGCTCCTATTTCTTATGTTCTTATGTTCTGACGTTTGGCTTGACCAAATCCAGCCGGCATCTTAGTCTTCTATTGAAAAACATCATGGCGGGGGTTTGGTTTGTAACCACATGTGTTGCATTCCTGTACGCAAACAAGAAGTTATCTACCTTATGTTGTAGATTTATGTCTTCATTACCCATGGCCTTTATGACCTTCTTGAGGGTCTGGACAAACCTTTCGGCCAATCCATTGGTGGCGGGATGGTATGGGGCGGACGTGTAGTGCTTAACCCCATTGTCTTTTAAGAACTTCCTGAATTCTTCGGATACAAATTGCGGTCCATTATCAGAACAGATCTGTTCAGGCAGCCCATTCCTGGCAAATATGGTCCTTAATACTGTGATGGTTTTTTCCGTGGTGGTGGAGGACATCTTTATTACCTCCGGCCACTTGGAGTGTGCATCAACCGCGATTAAGAACATTGAGTCCATAAATGGACCAGCAAAGTCGATATGTACCCTTTGCCATGGAGATGAGGGCCACTCCCATGGATGTAGAGGGGCTTGTGGGGCGTTTTGGACCTTCTGGCATCCTAGACAGCTCTTGGTCATTTCTTCGATGTCTCCATCGATACCTGGCCACCACACAAACGCTCTGGCTAAGTTCTTCATTTTCACTCCACCCAGATGCCCCTCGTGAAGCTCCTTTAGCACTCTATCCTTGAGTTTGGGTGGAATCACCACTCTGGATCCACACATCAAGGTTCCTCGGCACACTGACAGCTGTTCTCTTCTTTGCGAGAATGCTGGCAACAGTGGTTCGCCATGTGCTGGCCATCCCTTCACCGTTAAATCGTAGACTCAGAGAGTCGGGTCATTTCGCGTTTCCTTTTCAATGGTAGAATTTGTCACCGGTAGACATTCCACTATGGTCGAGTGGAATATCTCCACTGTAGGCGCCTCTTCCACCGTTGGCAACGGTAGGCGCGATAACCCGTCAGCATTCCCATGCTGTTTTGTTCCTTTGTATTCTATGTCATATTGGTGTGCCCCTAGGAAAAGGGACCACCTCTGTAGCCTTTGCGCTGTCATAATGGGAACGCCCTTTTTAGGGTTGAATATGGAGACGAGGGGTTGATGGTCAGTCAACAAGGTAAATTTTTGTCCATGTAGGTAATGGTTGAATTTCTTCACCCCCCACACCAGGCTGAGTGCCTCCCTGTCGATCTGGGCATAGTTGCTCTCAGCTGAGTTCAATGAGCGTGACGCAAAAGCTATCGGCCGCTCCGAGCCATCGGGGAATCTATGCGATAATACCGCTCCCACGCCGTAAGGGGATGCATCGCACGCCAGTCTGATTGGCAGTGATGGGTTGTAATGAGCCAACACTTCCCTGGACGTGATCAAGCCTTTGCATTTATGGAAGGCACGTTTACAGTCTTTGCTCCATTTCCAAACTACTCCCGTTTGTAGCAGTGCGTTAAGCGGGTGCAGAACCGTCGACAAGTTTGGTAAAAATTTATGATAGTAATTTACTAATCCCAGGAACGACCTTAATTGTGAGACATTTTCAAGCGCTGGGGCCTTTACGACTGCTTCAATTTTTTCAGGTGACTTATGCAACCCTTCTTCGCTAATGACATGGCCACAATATGATATTTGTTTCTGGAAAAATTTGCACTTGGGGCGATTTGCTCGTAGGCCCCGTTCTCTCAGCCTCGTGAGCACCTGCTCCAAGTTGGCAAGGTGCTCGTTGTCGTTTTCTCCTGTTACAAGGATGTCGTCTAGGTAGCATTGAGTCCCCGGAATCCCTTGCAGGACTTGCTCCATAGCTCTTTGCCAGACAGCCGGAGCTGATGCCACTCCAAAAACCAGTCGATTGTACTGGTACAGGCCTTTGTGTGTGTTTATCGTGAGATACTTTTTAGAGGCCTCCTCAACCTCCATCTGTAGATATGCCTGTGCTAAGTCAATTTTGGTGAAACGTTTCCCTCCAGATAGTGAGGCAAAAATATCTTCTATCCTCGGAAGAGGATACTGTACCGTGTGAAGAACCGGGTTTACAGTCACCTTGAAGTCCCCACAGATGCAAACTTTTCTCTGTTCTTCAGATTTATCATTATTCAACGTTTTCTTCATGACCGGGACGATGGGTGTTGCCCACTCGCTCCAATCTACCTTGGATAACACACTTGCTTTTTCCAAATTCTCCAGCTCTGCCTCGACGGCTGGACGAATTGCATATGGCACCGGCCCTGCCTTAAAAAACTTGGGAATTGCCGCATCTTCCACTTTTATTGAGGCGGTGGCGCCTTTCAGGGTTCCTAGTTCCTGTTGAAACACTTCTTTGGCGTTAGCCAAGATTTCTTTTAATCGTTCAGGTATGACGTCATCATCGTTTTTTTCTTACTGGTCACCGTCAGTGCCTGAATGGAGTGCCAGTCTAAACGTATCTTTCTGATCCATTCACGTCCCAACAACGGTGGACCACCATCTGGCAGAACGTATAAATACAACTTCTGTATTTCCTTGCCGTTGTATACAACAGGCACCCTTATTTTCCCTCTGGGGTATACTTTCTGCCCCGTATATGTATTCAAGACAATGGATGTGTCTTTCAAAGGTATATGCGGAAATAGCCGCTTGTAATCCCGTCGACTCATGACGGTCAGAGCTGATCCTGTATCTAGCTCCATTTTGACTGGGGACCCCGCTATCGTGAAGGTAACCCAAATGGTCTGGTAATCTTCTTTGGCAATTACATTCTGTAATTTGAGACAGCTTAGTCTCTTGGTTCCGGAGTCGCTATCGCTCTTCTGGTCTTCGGAGCTACTGTCCGTCATCATTTGTACCTTTCTGTACTTTTCCTTATTGACCTTTTTACTGTCAGCGGATTTCTTTCCAGATCTGCATACACGTGCAATGTGTCCCATCTTTCCGCATTGCCTGCATGCTTTGTCCTTGAACCAGCAGTCCTTCTGGTCATGGGTGGATCTGCCGCAGCAATAACATCTCTCGAAACCCCGTGTCATTTCATGGGTGCCGAAGTCCTGTGGCTTTTGCTGTATCTCTGCAGCTCCTCTTGCTGCTGCTTCGTATGATACAGCCACACTGAAAGCCTTGTCCAGTGTCAAATCTTTCTCAAAGTAGTCTTTTCTGTGTTCCTTCGCTTTGGAGACCGCAGACGAATTTGTCTCGTAGAGAATCTGCCAGTCCTGCCCCGAATTGGCAGTGCTTTGACAGCTTTCGTAATTCGGTGAGGTAATCAGCGCTACTTTCATTCTTGTGCTGATTCCTCCTGAAGAATTTGAATCGTTCCGCTATCAGCAGCGGTGTTGGGTTAAGTGCTCCTGTTAGGTATCAACAATCTCATTAAAATTCTTGTCCATCGGTTTGACTGGAGTGATCAAGTTTCGTAACAGCCCGTATGTCCTTGCGCCCATCAGATTTGGAAGTACCGATGCCTTTTTATCATCCGCTACTTCATTCGCCTTGCAATGTACCTCCACTCTTTCCACATATGTGGTCCAATCTTCTATATCACTATCGAAAGCAGTAATATTGCCAGTCTTCGGCATCTTGAAAATCTAAAATGGTGCTTCCCACGCTTTTCTTTCTTCCCCGCCGCGTTAAGATGGCGCCTCCCGCCGCTGCCGCTGCTGCCAACGCTGTTCTCCGCGGTTCCCGTTGCGACCTGCAGCTTTTCGCGGTATTTCTATTTTTTTTAATATATCGCTTCAATATTCTCTCCGTAATTGAAGAACCGTTCCCGTCGTGGAGCGGACCCTCTGGGACTTTCCCCTCCCTCTGCTCGGTCCGAACGCCGACCTGATTCGCAGCACTGGCCACGCCCTGAGTGCTCCACCCTCTCTCTCTCTTTGCTTCTGCTTCCCGACTCGCTGCCCGGCCCCGTTGCAGAGACACCCGATCGAGCTCTAGCCCACCGCAGCCCAGGAAGGATCAGTGCACTACCTGCCACCAGCCCGTTTAGCTGGGGAAACCATAGACTGGAGACCAAGCCTGGCCCTCGTTTTCGAGTTTCTTCGAGTTATTTTTTTTCTTGCTTCTGGCTTCGACCTTCGTCTGAGGAATCGACCCCCTTGAGGTGCTGCCGAATTGCAGGTAAGTTCGTTTCTAACTCGTCACCACTGTTAGATCTGTGTGTTAATGGAGACACTGAATGCAGGAGTTGATTTAACAAGTGTTTACTGAACAAAGTCTGGAGGTGAACTAACTACACAAGACGCTACACAGGCTTATAACCCGAGTGGTCACTACTGGTACTACAGTATACAGGGGCTTCAAAAACATAGTTCCTCTTAAAGGTACATACACTACAATAATGACCAGATAATTTGTTTTTTTTTGTTTAGTGATATTAGTTGAAGGCTAAATATTGGCCCCAGGACTCCAAGGGGAACTCCCCTGCTCTTGTTCGACTAGTGCCATGGGATCTTTTAAACCGTTTTTTTTTCTCCCCCTATGAAATGAGTAACTTTGATTTTTTCCGTCGTCCAGTCATAAGAATTGATTTCCCTTCTCTAACCCATTACCTGAGTTTTAGTATGTACATTTAGTTTGGTGTTTTTATTCGACTAGGATAATTTTAGTGATTGAATGGAAGAGTTTAGGTCATGCTGCTAATTGGCAATGCCCTGTTGACAGTACAGGAAACGTTGTTATATCCGGCACCGACGGGACCGAGCTGTTGCCGATCTATCAAAACTGCCGGACATACCAGCGTTATTGAAGCATACGGAGGTTTTCATCTCCGTATCTGACAACAAACACTGTGTTGCTTAGCAACAGCTTCTAAACAGTCGGCCCGTACCTTGGAAGCGTCTCTGTAGCTTAGCAACAGTTTCAGAGAGACTTTCCAGAGCCCAACTGTTGAAAACAAAGCCACGAGAAGAAAAAAAAACCTAACAAAACGGCTCCTGATTTCTGCCGGTAGATCGAGGTTTCCGGACACACAACCTCCAGATAAACCAAAGTTTCCTGTAATGTTATTTTTTAATGACCTGATAATATTGTATTTTAAAGAAAAAAGAAAGACTTGCATTTATATAACGCCTTCGTGACCACTGGACGTCCCAGTGCTTTACAGCCAATGAAGTACTTTCTTTGAAGTGTCGTCACTGTTGTAATGTAGGAAACACGCAGCCAATTTGCACACAGGAAGCTCCAACAAACGGCAATGTGATGATGACCAGATAATCTGTTTTATTGATGTTGATTGAGGGATAAATATTGGCCATTACACCAGGGATAACTCCCCTGCACTTCTTTAAATAATGCCATGGGCTCTTTTACGTCCACCTGAAAGGGCAGACGGGGCCTCGGTTTAACGTCTTATCCAAAAGACGGCACCTCTGACAGTGCCGCACTCCCTCAGTACTGCACTGGAGTGTCAGCCTAGATTTTTGTGCTCAAGTCTCTGGAGTGGGACTTGAACCCACAACCCTCTGACTCAGAGGCGAGGGTGCTACCAACTGAGCCACAGATGACACAATAATAATTATATTTAATGTATAATAGAAACTCTTAAATAGTTCACCCATTCCTCTATTCTTGAACATTTTGATTTGTTCTTCAAACGTGGGTGGTATTGGCGAAGCCACCTTTTATTGTGCATTCCTAGTTGCCCTGAGAAGGTAGTATTGACATGTTCCTTAAACTAAAGCTGTCCTTGTGGTGACGGTGCTCCCAAAATAATGTTAGGTGGGGAATTGCAAAGATTTGACCCACCAACAATGAAGGGGACAGCGTTCTACGTCCCAGTCAGGATGGTAATGATCTGTTTCCTATCAATCGCACTGTTCCTCAGCTATCCCTGTTGCTGCGCTTTCCTTTGATCTCATCAATTTTTTTGAGGTTAATTCTCTGCCATAAAGACCCCATCCCCCTGAATACATGGGCCATCTTTTTGTAAGACTCACACAGGCAGGCAGACATGTTACAGTACTCCCCGTGTTGAGTTTTAGGGCAGTCTTCCTTTTAGTCAAATCCAGCTACCACATTCAATGGGGTCCACTGAATTTCATCATTGATTTTGAGGAGAACCATTTTAGCAGTCGTCACAGTATTGACAAATTTCTCCAACAACTTGCATTTATATAGCGCCTTTAACACAGTAAAACGTCCCACGGTGCTCCACAGGAGTGTTATCAAATGAAATTTGACACCGAGCCACGTAAGGAGATGTTAGGGCCGAAAGAGGTAGGTTTTAAGGAGTATCTTAAAGGAGGAAAGAGAAGCGGAGAGGTTTAGGGAGGGAATTCCAGAGCTTAGGGCCTCAGCAGCTGAAGGCACGGCTGTAATTAAAATCGGGGATGCGCAAGAGGCCAGGATTGGAGGAGTGCAGAGATCTCTGAAGGTTGCAGGGCTGGAGGAGATTACAGAGATAGGGAGGGATTTGAAAACTGGGATGGGAATTTTAAAATCGAGGTGGAAGTCAGTGTAGGTCAGCGAGCACAGGGGTGATGGGTGAACGGGACTTGGTGCGAGTTAGGATACGGGCAGCAGAGTTCTGCGTGAGCTGAAGTTTATGGAGGGTGGAAAATGGGAGGCTGGCCAGGAGTGCATTGTTATAGTCAAGTCTAGGGGTAACAAAAGCATGGATGAAGCTTTCAGCAGCAGGTAAGCTGCGGCAGGGGTGGAGTCGGGCAATGTTAGAGCTGGAAATAGGCGATCTTAGTGATGGCGCAGATAAATGGCTGGAAGCTCATCTCCAGGTCAAGTACGATACCAAGGTTGTGAACAGTCTGGTTCAGCCTCAGACAGTAACCAGGGAGAGGAATGGAGTCGGTGGTTAGGGAATAGAGTTTGTGGAGGGGACCGAAGACGATGGCTTCCAAATATTTGTTTCCTTAATTTATCTACTGAAAGTAATTTTCTCTCCCAACTGATGCTTTGTCCAGTGAGAGGCATAATCTCCAATATGCTCCATTTTACCCAAAACCCAATATGATTTGAAGTTTTGTTTATAATTCTCAATATAGGAAGGCCACCCTGCCACTGCATAACAATCACATTGTCATTTGCTTATGATGTTCTGTCCTATCTACCTTTTATTCCCTGTTTCTGTGGGGAAAGCCAGATCTCCCTTAGTCTAACACAGAGTGTACCTCCCGCAACTCTTCCTTAGTCAACCTTGTGGTTGCACTCCGTGGGTAGCTCTCTCACCTCTTGGTTGCAGGTTCCAGTCCCACTCCAGATACTTGAGCGCATAATCTAGGCTGACACTCCAGTGCAGTTCTGAGGGAGCGCTGCTCTATCTGAGGTGCCGTCTTTCGGATGAGACGTTAAACCGAGGCCCCGTCTGCCCTCTCAGGTGGATGTAAAAGATCCTGTGGTACTATTCGAAGAAGAGCAGCGGAGTTTTCCACAGTGTCCTGGTCAACATTTATCCCTCACCCAACATCGCTTTTAAAAACCGATTATCTGATCATTACTGATAGTTGTTTGTGGGATCTTGTTTTGCGCACATTGCTTGCCGCGTTTTCTACATTACAACAGTGACTACACTTCAAAAGTATTTAACGGCCGTGAATCGCTTTGGGAAGTCCTGAGGTCGTGAAAACCGCTATATTTTTTTCTTCACGAATGATTGGTAGTTTTATTTTCTCTAATTTTTAAATGCTTTGAGAAATTTATTATGGTAAAGGTGCTATAAAAAATAAAAGTTGTTTGGGGGGGAAAAGCCGACAGCCTTGATCCACATAGCAGGAACCCATCCAACTGTACCCCTTTCATAAGGATGTGTTACATTGCTCGAACCCACTTGATTTGCACCTCGAACAATGTCTGCTGAATTTTTAATGTACTTGGAATTTAGCATATTTTGGCATCTGAGCATATATTTCCATTTTCATCTGATTTTCCATCTTCCAATGTCCATATAATTCTAAATAAGAAACATAAGAAATAGGAGCAGAACTTGGCCCCTCGAGCCTGCTCCGCCATTCAATAAGATCATGGCTGATCTTGGGCTCAAAGCCACTTCCCCGCCCACTCCCCATAACCCTTCACTCCCTTATCTTGCAAAAATTTGTCTATCTCCACCTTTAAATGTATTTAATGACCCAGCCTCCACAGCTCTCTGAAGCAGAGAATTCCACAGATTTACGACCCTCTGAGAGAAGAAATTCCTCCTCACCTCAGTTCTAAAAGGGCAACCCTTTATTCTAAAACTGTGCCCCTGCGTTCTAGATTTCCCCACGAGGGGAAACATCCTCTCTGCATCTACCTTGTCGAGCCCCCTCAGTATCTTTTATGTTTCGATAAGATCACCTCTCGTTCTTCTAAATTCCAAGGAGTATAGGCCCAGCCTGCTCAACCTTTCCTCATAAGTCAACCCCCTCATCTCAGGAATCAACCGTGTGAATCGTCTCTGAACTGCCTCCAATGCAAGTATATCCTTCCTTAAATAAGGAGACCAAAGCTGTACGCAGTACTCCAGGTGTGGTCTCACCAATACCCTGTACAGTTGTAGCAGGACTTCCCTGCTTTTATACTCCAACCCTTTTGAAATAAAGGCCAACATTCCATTTGCCTTTTTGATTACTTGCTGTACCTGCATGCTAACTTTTTGTGTTTCATGCACAAGGACCCCCAGGTCCCTCTGAACTGTGGCATTTTGTAATCTCCATTTAAATAATAATTAACTTTTTTTTAATTTTTCCTGCCAAAGAGTATAACCTCGCACTTTCCCACATTATACTCCATCTGCCAAATGTTTGCCCACTCACTTAGCCTGTCTATATCCCTTTGCAGGTTCTTTGAGTCCTCTGCACAACTTGCTTTCCCACCCATCTTTGTATCTTCTGCAAACTTGGCTACATTACACTCGGTCCCTTCATCCAAGTCATTAATGTAGATTGTAAATAGTTGAGGCCCCAGCACCGATCCCTGTGGCACCCCACTAGTTACCGTTTGCCAACTGGAAAATGACCCATTTATCCCGACACTCTGCTTTCTGTTAGTTAGCCAATTCTCTATCCATGCTAATATATTACCCCCAATTCCGTGAGCTCTTATCTTATGCAGTAACCTTTTATGTGGCACCTTATCGAATGCCTTTTGGAAATCCAAATACACCACATCCACTGGTTCACCTTTGTCCACCCTGCTCGTTACCTCCTCAAAGAACTCCAACAAGTTTGTTAAACATGGGGGCCAGATTTTCAGTGTGCCGTGAGGCGGGCTTTTAGGCGTGCAGGGGGCAAAAATCCCGAATTCGGGGGTCCCGACACCATCCCGCCCAAAACCCACCTCTACCTAAGTTTCAGAGGAGGCGGGTACCCACCCCGCACTGGGACCCACCGACCCGAGGCGGGAAGGGATTAGTGCCAATTAACTGCCTGTAAACAGGTAGGTAACGGGCAGTTTTTAGCCTAATCCCTGTTTTGAGGGGTGTCGTGTGGGATTCCCAACGGCTCCAAACCACGCCAGGTTAGAGCAGGCGGGCCGTCGGGTTGAAGGACTTGAAGGGGTCACGATGTCGGTGTTCAGGTGAGTGATGGGTGCATGAGTGCAGAGGTAAGTGTATTTGGTGTGTCTAAAGTGTGTAAAGAAGTTTAAATTACCTGTACTTACCTTAACAGCCTTTCTTCCTCTAGGTTTCGGGAGTCCATCACTCAGCCGGCACTGAAAGCAAAATGGCTGCGAGCTGTCAAAAGTGACAGCCTTCAGCTTTCATTGCCGGTGAGAGTTCTAACTGAGTCTGTGTAGAAGGACTCAGGTTAGAAGTCAGACTGTCAGTGTTTGACAGCTTCAAACAGCTGTGAAACACTGATATTTCATCTGTCAAGACCTCTTGACAGATGAAATTTCAGTCTGTGACGTCAGCTGTTGCCGGGTGGCCCTTAATTGGCCTGCTGAGCCCGCTGGGTGGGCTCAATAAGGTCAATCAAGGGGAAATTGCGTGGATTGGCCACACGACGATGTAGGCGGGACTAAAACCCGAAAGACTGCTGAATGAAAATCGACCCCATGATTTCCCTTTCATAAAACTTGACTGCATTATGATTTTCCAAATGCCCTGCTACTGCTTCCTTAATGAAGGACTCCAGCATTTTCCCAACAACAGATGTTCGGCTAACTGGTCTATAGTTTCCTGCTTTCTGTCTCCCTCCTTTCTTAAATAGGGGTGTTACATTTGCGGTTTTCCAATCCGCTGGGACCTCTCCAGAGTCCAGGGAATTTTGGTATATTGCAACCAATGCATCCACTATCTCTGCAGCCACTTCTTTTAAGACCCTGGGATGCAGGCCATCTGGTCCAGGGCACTTGGCATCTTTTAGTCCCAATATTTTACCAAGTACTATTTCCTTAGTGATAGTGGTTGTCTTTAGTTTCCCCCCTCCCTGTGGCCCCTTGATTATCCATTATTGGGATGTTGTTAGTGTCTTCTACCATGAAGACAGATACAAAATATTTGTTCAGAGTCTCTGCCATTTCCCCGTTCCCCATTATTAATTCCCCAGTCTCATCCTCTAAGGGACTAACGTTTACTTTAGCTACCCTCTTCCTTTTTATATACCTGTAGAAGCTCTTACTATCTGGTTTAATGTTTCTTGTCAGTTTACTCTCATAATTCATCTTCTCTTTTTTAGTCATCCTTTGCTGGTTTTTAAAAATTTCCCAATCCTCTGGTCTCCCACCAATCTTGGTAACATTGTATGCCTTCGTTTTCAATTTGATACCATCCTTTACTTCCTTAGTTAGCCACAGATGGTGCTCCCTTCTGTTAAAATCTATCTTTCTCACTGGAATATATTTTTGTTGAGAGTTATGAAATATCTCCTTAAATGTCCCCATTTCAACTGTCTTACCCTTTAATGTATTTTTGCAGTCCACTTTAGCCAGTTCTGCCTTCATGCCACTGTAATTGCCTTTGTTTAAGATCAGGACACTGGTTTGAGATACAACTTTCTCACCCTCCAACTGAATTTGAAATTAAACCATGCTATGATCATTCTTTCCTAGATGATCCTTTACTATGAGATCATTTATTAATTCTGTCTCATTACACAGTACCAGATCCAAGATAGCCTGCTCCCTGGTTGGTTCCATTACATACTGTTCTGGGAAACCATCCCGGATGCACTCTATGAATTCCTCAAGGTTACCATGGCCAATTTGATTTGTCCAATCAATATGGAGATTAAAATCACCCATGATTATTACCGTACCTTTTTTTACAGGCCTCCATTATTTGTTGATTTATACTCTGTCCAACAGTATTGCTATTGTTCGGGGGCCTGTAGACTCCGCCCACCAGAGACTTTTTCCCCTTATTATTTTTTATCTCCACCCAAACCGATTCTACATCTTGATCTTCTGAGCCAATATCACTTCTCACCACTGCACTGATCCCATCCTTTACCAACAAAGCCATCCCACCTCCCTTTCCTTTCTGTCTATCCTTCCGAATTGTCAAAACACCCTGGAATATTCAGTTCCCAGTCCTGATCACCTTGCAACCATGTCTCTGTAATGGCGATCAGATCATACCCATTTGTATTTATTTGTGCCGTCAACTCATCTATCTTGTTACGAATGCTGCATGCATTCAGATATAGAGCTTTAAACTTTGTCTTTTTACCATTTCTCCTTGTTTTGGCCCCATTTTCTGTTGCACTCTTATTTTTAAACATTCTGTCCCTGTCACACTCTGGTTATTATTTCCCCCATCTCTATCCTGCTCTATTGCTTTCTCATTTCTCATTGACTTTTTAAATTCCCGCTCACCTGGATCCTCCCCTCCACTATTTAGTTTAAAGCCCTGTCTACAGCCCTAGTTATTCGATTCGCCAGGACTCTAGCCCCAGCATGATTTAAGTGAAGCCCGTCCAAACGGAACAGCTCCCTCTTATCCCAGTACTGGTGCTAGTGCCCCACAAATCGAAACCCATTTCTCCCACACCAGTCTTTGAGCCACTCGTTCATTTCTCTGATCTCATTTACCCTATGCAAATTCGCTCGTGGCTCAGGTAGTAATCCAGAGATTATTACCTTTGTGGTTCTGCTTTTTAGCTGCTCATACACTCTCAGCAGAACCTCTTTCTTTGTCCTACCTGTGTCATTGGTGCCTACGTGGACCATGACAACTCAATCCTCCCCCTCCCACTGCAAGTTTCTCTCCAGCCCAGAAGAGATGTCCTTAACCCTACAGCCTTCGGGACTCATGCTCTCTGCTGCAGAGAACAGTGTCTATCCCCCTAATTATACTGTCCCCTATTACTACAACATTTCATTTTACTCCCCCCACTTGAATGGCTCCCTGTACCACGGTGCTGTGGTCAGATTGCTCATTCTCCATGCATTCCCTGCCCTCGTCCATACAGGGAGCAAGAATCTCGTACTTGTTAGACAAGGCCAAGGGCTGAGGCTCCTCCATCACTACCTCCTGGATCCCAATACCTGCCTTGCTTGTAGTCACACCCTCCTGTCCCTGATCATGGGCCAAATTGGAAGTAATTATTCTAGTGGGTGTGACTGCCTTCTGGAACTTAGTGTCCAGATAACACTCCCCCTCCCTAATGTGTCGCAGTGTCTGAAGCTCGGACTCCAGCTCATCAACTCTGAGCCGAAGCTCCTCGAGCAGCCAACATTTGCTGCAGATGTGATCGCCTTGGACCTCAATGGTGTCCACCAGCTCCCACATGCAACAACAACAACACATTGCCTGGCCTCCCATCTCAATTAATTAATTAGTTTTAAAATTTGGAACACGTATATCTTTTAATCGACACCAAGGCACTTAAATTTAGACCCCCAAGTTTGGGAAAAAAGTGAGAAATATAGAAATACTCACCAACCAATCACTTACCTGCTTTCTGGTGATGTCACACTTCGATTACTTTTTACTTCTTTACACTCACCGGCCTGTTGTAGCCCCCGCTCTCCTGGGCTCCCGCTGTTTTAGTAGCTCCGAACTCTCGCTCTCCTGGGCTCCCGCTGTTTTAGTAGCTGCGAACTCTCGCTCTCCTGGGCTCCCGCTGTTTTAGTAGCTGCGAACTCTCGCTCTCCTGGGCTCCCGCTGTTTTAGTAGCTCCGAACTCTCGTTCTCTCCTGGGCTCCCGCTGTTTTAGTAGCTGCGAACTCTTGCCCTCCTGGGCTCCCACTGTTTTAGTAGCTGTGAACTCTCGCTCTCCTGGGCTCCTGCAGTTTTTGTAGCTCCGAACTGTACAGCCTATACAGTCACCTATACAGTCTACTTGCATTGAAGAATCAGACTAGTCTCTTTGCCTCCTGTTTCTGGAGACCTGTTTCCAGGCTTGCAACACTGTCATTATTATGCTGGGGGAAGCACAAGAGTGGGCTGGATGTCCAACCCTCTTATTGAACAAGGAGTAGTTGAGGCAAATAGCACAAATGTATGTAAGGGGAAGCAAGATAAGTACATGTGGGAGAAAGGAATAGAAGGCTATGCTGATAGCGTCAGATGAAGTATGGTGGGAGGAGGCTCATGTGAAGCATGAACACCGGAACAGACCTGTTGGACCGAATTGCCTGTTTCTGTACTGTGAATTCTATGTAATTTTCATATTCCTCCCCACGTGGGATTCTGTGCACAATTCTGCCTTGTACTACTTCATTGCAGAGTTTTTTTAAATTCATTCCCGGGATGTGGGCGTTGCTGGCAAAGCCAGCATTTATTGCCCATCCCTAATGGCCCTTGAGAAGGTGGTGGTGAACCGCTGCAGTCCCTGTGGTGAAGGTACTCCCACAGTGCTGTTGGGGAGGGAGTTCCAGGATTTTAACCCAGCGACGATGAAGGAACGATGATATATTTCCAAGTCAGGGTGGAGGTGGTGGTGTTCCCATGCGCCTGCTGCCCTTCGTCCTTCTAGGTGGTAGAGGTTGTGGGTTTGGAAGGTGCTGTTGAAGAAGCCTTGGCAAGTTGCTGCAGTGCATCTTGTAGATGGTACACACGGTGCGCCGGTGGTGGAAGGATTGAATATTTAACGTGGTGAATGGGGTGCCAGTCAAGTGGGCTGCTATGTCCTGGATGGTGTTGAGCTTCTTGAGTGTTGTTGGAGCTGCACTGATCCAGGCAAGTGGAGAGCATTCCATCACACTCCTGGATGGTGGCAAGGCTTTGGGGAGTCAGGTTGAGTAATTCGCTGCAGAATACCCAGCCTCTGACCTGCTCTTGTAGCCACAGTATTTTTGTGGCTGGTCCAGTTGAGTTTCTAGTCAATAGTGACCCCCCCCCCAGGATGTTAATGGTGGGGGATTCAACGATGGTAATGCCGTTGAATGGCAAGGGGAGGTGGTTAGACTTTCTCAACTTTTTCTTGTTGGAGATGATCATTGCCTGGCACTTGTGCGGTGCGAATGTTGTCCAGGTCTTGCTGCATGCAAGCATGAACTGCTTCATTATCTGAGGAGTTGCGCATGGAACTGAACACTGCCAATCATCAGCAAACATCCCCACTTCTGACCTTATGCTGTAGGGAAGGTTATTGATGAAGAAGTTGAAGCTGGTTGGGCCTTGGACACTGCCCTGGGGAACTCTTGCAGCGATGTCCTGCGGCTGAAATGATTGGCCTCCAACAACCACTTTACATTGTGCTAGGTATGACTCCAACCAATGGAGAGTTTTCCCCCTGATTCCCATTGACTTCAATTTTACTAGGGCTCCTTGATGCCACACTTGGTCAAATGCTGCCTTGATGTTAAGGGCAGTCACTCTCTCACCCCAAACTGAGCATCGGTGAGCAGGTTATGAACATAAGAAATAGGAGCAGGAGTCGGCCACACGGCTCCTCGAGCCTGCTCCACCATTCAATAAGATCATGGCTGATCACCGACCTCAACTCCACTTTCCCGCCCGATCTCCATATCCCTTGATTCCCCTGGAGTCCAAAAATCTCTCCATCTCAGCCTTGAATATACTCAACGACTGAGCCTCCACAGCCCTCTGGGGTAGAGAATTCCACACTCTGTGAAGAAATTCCTCCTAATCTCAGTCTTAAATAAGAACATATAAGAAATAGGAGCAGGAGTAGGCCATTTGGCCCTTCGAGCCTGCTCCGCCATTCTCTCTCAGGCAGTCCCTCGGAACCGAGGATGACTTGCTTCCACATTAAAAATGAGCTCGCAGATGACTGATTGGATTAGTCCAATGCGGGACCTACAGTCTCTGTCACAGGTGGGGCAGACGGTGGTTGAAGGGGTGGGTGGGTCGGGTGTTTGGGTTGACGTGCGCTCCTTGCGCTTGGCTTCCGCTTGCTCCCGGCGAAGAGACTCGAGGTGTTCGGTGCCTTCCCGGATGTTTCTCCTCCACTTTGTGCGGTCTTGGGCCAGGGATTCCCAGGTGTCGGTGGGGATGTTACACTTTTTCAAGGAGGCTTTGAGGGTGTCCTTGAAGCGTTTCCTCTGCCCACCTGGGGCTCTCTTGCCGTGCCGGAGCTCCGAGTAGAGTGCTTATTTTGGGAGTCTCGTATCTGGCATGCGGACAATGTGACCCATCCATCGGAGCTGATTGAGCGTGGTCAGAGCTTCGATGTTGGCCTGAGCAAGAACACTGACGTTGGTGCGCCTATCCTGCCAATGGATTTGCAGGATCTTGCTGAGGCAGCGTTGGTGGTACCTCTCCAGTGCTTTGAGGTGCCTGCTGTACATGGTCCATGTCTCTGAGGCATACAGCAGGGCAGGTATCACTGTTGCCCTGTAGACCATGAGCTTAGTGCTGGGTTTGAGCTCCTGGTCTTCAAACACTCTCTTCCTCAGGTGACCGAAGGCTGCACTGGCACACTGAAGGCGGTGTTGGACTTCGTCGTCGACGTCTGCCCTTGTTGACAGTAGGCTCCTGAGGTATGGAAAGTGGCCCACGTTGTCCAAGGCCTTGTCGTGGATTTTGATAATCGGGGGGCAGCACTGTGTGACGGGGGCAGGTTGGTAGAGGACCTTTGTCTTACGGATGTTTAGTGTAAGGCCCATGCTCTTGTATGCTTCGGTGAAGGTGTTTATGATGGTTTGAAGTTCGACCTCCGAGTGAGCGCAGACGCAAGCATCGTCTGCATACTGTAATTCGATGACAGAGGATGGGACGACCTTGGATCTGGACTGGAGGCGACGGAGGTTGAACAGTTTCCCATTTGTTCTGTAAATTAGCTCCACTCCAGTGGGGAGCATACTGAGGGTGAGATGGAGCATTGCAACAAGGAAGATTGAGAAGAGCGTTGGTGCAATGACACAGCCTTGCTTGACCCCGGTTCGTACGTGAATTGGGTCTGTGGTGGAACCGTTGGTCAGGATCACGGCTTGCATGTCGTTGTGAAGCAGGCGGAGGATAGTGACAAACTTTTGAGGGCAGCCGAATTTGAGGAGGACACTCCATAATCCCTCACGGTTGACGGTGTCGAAGGCCTTTGTGAGATCAAAGAAGGCCATGTACAGTGATTGGTGCTGTTCCCTGCATTTCTCTTGTAATTGACGTGCGGTGAAGATTATGTCCATTGTGCCCCTTTAGTGGGCGGAATCCGCATTGCGACTCTGGGAGGAGCTCTTCGGCCACTGGGAGAAGGCGATTGAGGAGGATTCTTGCGATGACTTTCCCTATGGCAGATAGCAGGGAAACTCCTCTGTAATTACCGCAATCGGACTTGTCACCTTTCTTGAAGATGGTCACAATTACGGCGTCTCTGAGATCCCCTGGCATGCTCTCCTCCTTCCAGATAAGAGAAATTAGTTCATGAATTCTCGCCAGTAATGCTTTAGTGCCTCGGCGGGGATTCCATCTGCTCCTGAGGCCTTGTTGTTCTTCATTTGTCGGATGGCCTTTTCAACCTCATGCCGGGCTGGGGTTGTGCTGAGATGGTGGCGGGTAGCATGCTGTGGGATGGAGTTGAGGACACTCTTGTTGAAGACAGTCGTGGTTAAGGAGATCTTCGAAGTGCTCCTTCCAGTGGGCACTGACTGCTTCCCTGTCCTTGATGAGTACCTCGCTGTTCTTGGCCCGCAGTGGGGAAGGGCCTTGGGTGCTTGGGCCGTAGATGGTCTTGACTGCGCTGAAGAATCCACGCACATCGTGGTTGTCGGCTAGCTGCTGGATCTCCTGCGCTTTCGCCACCCACCATCTGTTCTTTAGGTCGCGAGTTTTTTGTTGGACCTTGGCCTTCAGGCTTCTGCAGAGCTGCTTTCTTGCTCTCGAGTTCTGTTGCTGTGAGTGAGATCATGGCTGATCTTCTGCCTTAACTCCATTCACTGGCCCTATCGCCATATCCCTTGATGCCCTTACTAGTCAGAAATCTATCAACGACTTCTGTTTTGAATATACCCAATGACTGAGCCTCCACAACCCTCCTGGGGTAGAGAATTCCAAAGATTCACCACCCTCTGAAGAAATTTCTTCTCATCTCAGTCCTGAATGGCCTACCCATTATCCTGAGGCTGTGGCCCCTGGTTCTAGACTCCCCAGCCAAGGGAAACATTCTCCCAGCATCTATCCTATCAAGCCCTGTAATAATTTTGTATGCTTCAATGAGATCCCCTCTCATTCTTCTGAATTTAAGAGAATACAGGCCTAGTTTACTCAATCTCTTCTCGTACGGCAGTCCCGCCATCCCAGGAATCAATCTCGTGAACCTTCGTTGCACTCCCTCTATGGCAAGTGTATCCTTCCTTAAGTGAGGAGACCAAAATTGTACACACTACTCCAGGTGTGGTCTCACCAAGGCCCTATATAATTGGAGTAAGACTTCTTTACTCCTGTACTCAAATCCTCTTGTAATGAAGGCCAGCATACCATTTGCCTTCCTAATGGCTTGCTGCACCTGTACATTCACTTTCAGTGACTCATGTACAAGGACACCCAGGTCCCTTTGAGCATCTGCATTCCCCAATCTTTCACCATTTAGGAAATACTCTGCCTTTGTTTTTTCTACCATAGTGGATAACTTCACATTTATATTCCATCTGCCATGTTCTCGCCCACTCACTGAGCCTGTCAAGATCCCCTTGAAGCCTCTTCACAACTGACACTGCCACCTAGCTTTGTATCATCAGCAAATTTGGAAATGTTACATTTAGTCCCCTCTTATCCTGTGAGTATTCCCCCTAGTTCTAGACACTCCAGCCAGGGGAAACAACCTCTCAGTATTTACCTTGTCAATCCCCTTCAGAATCTTGAATGCTTCAATGAGATCACCTCTCATTCTTCTAAACTCGAGAGAGTATAGACCCATTCTACACAATCTCTCATAGGACAGCCCTCTCACCCCAGGAATCAATCTGGTGAACCTTCGTTGCACTGCCTCCAAGGCAAGTATATCTTTCCTTTTAGATAAGGAGACTAAAACCGTGCACAGTACTTCAGGTGTGGTCTCACCGAGGCCCTGTCCAATTGTAGCAAGGCTTCCTTACTCTTAAACTCCAACCCCCTTGCAATAAAGGCCAACATGCCATTTGCATTCCTTATTGCTTGCTGTACCTGCATGCTAGCTTTCTGTGTTTCTTGCACGAGGACACCCAAATCTCTCTGAACACCAACATTTGAAAGTGTCTCACCATTTAAAAAAATATTCTGTTTTTCTATTCTTCCTACCAAAGTGAATAACCTCACATTTCCTTACATTATACTCCATCTGCCACCTTACTGCCCACTCACTTAGTCTATCTATATCCCTTTGCAGACTCTTTGATCTCCTCACAGCTTACTGTCCCACCTAGCTTTGTATCATCAGCAAACTTGAATACATTACACTCGGTCCCTTCATCTAGGTCATTAATATAGATTGTAAATAGCTGAGGCCCCAACACTGATCCTTGCGGCACCCCAGTAGTTACAGCCTGACCACATGAAAAAGATCTGTTTATCCCTACTCTCTGTTTTCTGTCTGTTAACCAACCCTCTATCCATGCTGCTATATTACCCCCAACCCCATGAGCCCTAATCTTGTGTAATAACCTTTTATGTGGCACTTTATCAAATGCCTTTTTGGAAATCCAAATAAACTACATCCACTGGTTCCCCTTTATCTACCCTGCTAGTTACATCTTCAAAAAACTCTAATAAATTTGTCAAACAGGATTTCTCTTTCATAAAACCATGTTGACACTGCCTAATCATGTTATGATTTTCTAAGTGACTTGATACCACTTCCTTAACAATGGATTCCTGCATTTTCCCGACGACTGATGTCAGGCTAACTGGCCTGTAGTTCCCTGTGTTTTCTCTCTCTCTTTTCATTCTCTGTTACATTTGCGACCTTCCAATCCGCTGGGACCATTCCAGAATCTAGGGAATTTTGGAAGATCAAAACCAATGCATCCACTATCTCTTCAGCCACCTCTTAGAACCCTAGGATGTAGGCCGTCGGGTCATGGGGATTTGTCGGCTTTTAGTCCCAATAGTTTCTCTAGTACTTTTTCTCTACTTATTAATTACGGTAAGTTCCTTGCTTTCATTAGACCCTTGGTTCCCCACCATTTTTGTTATGCTTTTTGTGTCTTCTACTGTGAAGACAGATACAAAATATTTGCTTAATGTTTCTGCCATTTCTTTATTCCCCATAATAATTTCTCCTGTCTCAGCCTCTAAGGGACCAACGTTTACTTTTGCTACTCTTTTCCTTTTTACATACTTGTAGAAACTCTTACAATCTGCTTTTATATTTCTTGCTAGTTTTCTCTCAGTCTATTTTTTCCCTTTTTATCAATTTTTGGTCAACTTTTGCTGGTTTCTGAAACTCTCCCAATCCTCAGGCTTACTATTCTTCTTTCAATCTAATGCTACCCTTAACTTCTTTAGTTAGCCACGGTTGGATCACTTTTCCTGTGTTTTTGTTTCTGAATGGAATATATTTTTGTTGAGAATTATGAAATATTTCTTTAAATGCTAGCCACTGCTTATCTACCGCCATATTGGTGAGTAAGTGCCGCTTGATAGCATTGTCGATGAGATTTTCCATCTCTTTGCTGATGATTGAGAGTGGACTGATGGGGAGATAATTGGCTGGATTGGATTTGTCTTGCTTTTTGTGGACAGGACATACCTGGGCAGTATTCCACATTGTCGGGTAGATGCCAGTGTTGTCTTCTTCTTAGGCAGTCCCTCGGAACCGAGGAAGACTTGCTTCCACTTTAAAAATGAGTTCTCAGGTGACTGACTGAGTCCAATGCGGGACCTACAGTCTCTGTCACAGGTGGGGCAGACGGTGGTTGAAGGGGTGGGTGGGTGGGTTTTTTTTATTCATTGATGGGATGTGGGCGTCGCTGGCTGGCTAGGCCTGCATTTAGTGCCCATCCCTAATTGCCCTTGAGAAGATGGTGGTGAGCCGCCGCCTTGAACCGCTGCAGTCCATATGGTGTAGGTACACCCACAATGCTGTTAGGAAGGGAGTTCCAGGATTTTGGCCCAGCGACAGTGAAGGAACGGCGATACAGGTCCAAGTCAGGATGGTGTGTGGCTTAGAGGGGAACTTGTAGGTGGTGATGTTCCCATGTGTCTGCTGCCCTTGTCCTTCTAAGTGGTAGAGGTCGCGGGTTTGGAAGGTGCTGTTGAAGGAGCTTTGGCGAGTTGCTGCAGTGCATCTTGTAGATGGTACACACTGCAGCCACAGTGCGCCGGTGGTGGAGGGAGTGAATGTTGAAGGTGGTGGATGGGGTGCCAATCAAGTGGGCTGCTTTATCCTGAATGGTGTTGAGCTTCTTGAGTGTTGTTGGAGCTGCACTCATCCAGGCAAGTGGAGAGTATTCCATCACACTCCTGACTTGTGCCTTGTAGATGGTGGAAAGGCTTTGGGGAGTCAGGAGGTGAGACACTCGCCGCAGAATTCCCAGCCTCTGGCCTGCTCTTGTAGCCACAGCATTTATATGGCTGGTCCAGTTCAGTTTCTGATCAATGGTAACCCCCAGGATGTTGATAGTGGGGGATTCAGCGATGGTAATGCCATTGAATGTCAAGGGGAGATGGTTAGAGTCTCACTTGTTGGAGATGGTCATTGCCTGGCACTTGTGTGGTGCGAATGTTACTTGCCACTTGTCAGCCCAAGTCTGAATGTTGTCCAGGTCTTGCTGCATATGGACACGGACTGCGTCAGTATCTGACGAGTCTCGAATGGTGCTGAACAGTGTGCAATCATCAGCGAACATCCCCACTTCTGACCTTATGATGGAGGGAAGGTCATTGATGAAACAGCTGAAGATGGTTGGGCCTAGGACACTGCCCTGAGGAACTCCTGCAGTGATGTCATGTGATTGAGATGAATGACCTCCAACAACCACAGCCAACTTCCTTTGTGCTAGGTATGATTCCAACCAATGGAGAGTTTTCCCCTTGATTCCCATTGACTTCAGTTTTGCTAGGGCTCCTTGATGCCACACTCGATCAAATGCTGCCTTGATGTCAAGGGCAGTCACTCTCACCTCACCTCTTGAGTTGACTTGCTTGGGTTGACTTGCGCTTGCTCCCGGCGAAGAGACTCGAGGTGTTCGGCGCCTTTCCGGATGCTTCTCCTCCACTTTGTGCGGTCTTGGGCCAGGGATTCCCAGGTGTCAGTGGGGTTGTTGCACTTTTTCAAGGAGACTGAGGGTGTCCTTGAAACGTTTGTCTACCCACCTGGGGCTGTCTTGCTGTGTCAGAGCTCCGAGTAGAGCGCTTGTTTTGGGAGTCTCATATCGGGCATGTGGACGATGTGACCCGTCCATCGGAGCTGATCAAGTGTGGTCAAAGCTTTGAGGCTGGGGATGTTGGCCTGAGCGAGAACACTGACGATGGTGCGCCTATCCTGCCAATGGATTTGCAGAATCTTGCGGAGGCAGCGTTGGTGGTACCCCTCCAGTGCTTTGAGGTGCCTGCTGTACATGGTCCATGTCTCTGAGGCATACAGCAGGGCGGGTATCACTGCTGCTCTGTAGACCATGAGCTTAGTGCCGGGTTTGAGGTCCTGGTCTTCAAACACTCTCTTCCTCAGGCGACCGAAGGCTACACTGGCACACTGAAGGCAGTGTTGGACTTCGTCATCGATGTCTGCCCTTGTTGACAGTAGGCTCCCGAGGTATGGAAAGTGGCCCAAGTTGTCCAAGGCCTTGTTGTGGATTTTGATAATCAGTGGGGTAGCACTGTGTGGCGGAGGCAGGTTGGTAGAGGACCTTTGCCTTACGGATGTTTAGTGTAAGGCCCATGCTCGCATACGCTTCGGTGAAGGTGTTGACGATGGTTTGGAGTTCGACCTCTGAGTGAGCGCAGACGTAAGCGTCGTCTGCATACTGTAATTCGATGACAGAGGATGGGACGACTCTGGACTGGAGGCAACGGAGGTTGAACAGTTTCCCGTTTGTTCTGTAAATTAGCTCCACTCCAGCGGGGAGCTTACTGAGGGTGAGATGGAGAATTGCAGCAAGGAAGATCGAGAAGAGTGTTGGTGCGATGACACAGCCTTGCTTGACCCCGGTCCGTACGTGAATTGGTGAGTAAGTGCTGCTTGATGGCATGTGTCAGTGACACTTTCCATCACTTTGCTGATGATTGAGAGTGGACTGATGGGGCGGTAATTGGCTGGATTGGGTTTGTCTTGCTTTTTGTGGACAGGACCTACCTGGGCAGTTTTCCGCATTGCTGGGTAGATGCCAATGTTTTAGCTGTACTGGAACAGCTTGGCTAGAAGCACGGCTAGTTCTGGAGCACAAGCCTTCAGCACGACAGCCAGGATGTTGTCGGGGCCCAAAGCCTTTACTGTATCCAGTGCGCTCAGCCGTTTCTTGATATCACATGGAGTGAACCGAATTGGCTGAAGATTGTCTTCTGTGATGGTGGGGACCTCGGGAGGAGGCCGAGATGCATCATCCACTCAGCACTTCTGGCTGGAGCTGGTTACAAACACTTCAGCGTTCTGTTTGGCGCTCTCGTGCTGGGCTCCGCCGTAATTGAGGATGGTGGGTTTTATGGAGCCTTCTCCTCCTGTTAGTTGTTTAATTGTCCACCACCATAAACGACTGGATGTGGCAGGACTGCAGAGCTTTGATCTGATCCGTTGATTGTGGGATCACTTAGCTCTGTCTATAGCCTGCTGCTTCTGCTGTTTAGCATGCATGTAGTTCTGTGTTACAGCTTACCCAGGTTGGCATCTCATTTTTAGGTACACCTGGTGCTGCTCCTGGCGTGCTTTTCTGCACTCCTTATTGAACCAGGGTTGGTCCCCTGACTTGATGGTAATGGTAGAGTGAAGGATATGCCGGGTCATGAGGTTACAGATTGTGATGGAATACAATTCTGCTGCTGCTGATGGCCCACATCGCATGGCTGCCCAGCTTTGAGCTGCTAGATCTGTTCTGAACCTATCACATTTCGCACGGTGGTAGTGCCACACAACACGATGGAGGGTATCCTCAGTGTGAAGATGGGACTTTGTCTCCACAAGGACGGTACAGTGGTCGCTGCTACCAATGGACAGATGCACCTGCGACAGGGAGATTGTTGTGGACGAGGTCAAGTAGGTTTTTCCCTTGTGTTGGTTCTCTCACCACCTGCCGCAGGCCCAGTCTGGCAGTTATGTCCTTCTGGACTCCGCCAGCTCGGTCAGTAGTGGTGCTACCGAGCCACTCTTGGTGATGAACATTGAAGTCCCCCACCCAGACTACATTCTGCACCCTTTGTACCCTCAGTGCTTCTTCCAAGTGGTGTTCAACGTGGAAGACTACTGATTCATCAGCTGAGGGAGGGTGGTAATCAGCAGGTTTCCTTGCCCATGCTTGACCTGAAGCCATGCGACTTCATGGGGTCCGGAGTCAATATTGAGGACTACCAGGCCACTCCCTCCCGACTGTATACTACTGTGCCGTCACCTCTGGTGGGTCTGTCCTGCCGGTGGGATAGGACGTACCCAGGGATAGTGATGGAGGAGTCTGGGACATTGGCTGAAAGGTATGATTCTGTGAGTACGACTGTGAGGCTGTTGCTTGACTAGTCTGTGGGACAGCTCTCCCAATTTTGGCACAAGCCCCCAAATGTTAGTGAGAAGGACTCTGCAGGGTTCACTGGGCTGGGTGTGCCGTTGTCATGCCCAATGCTGGTGCCTAGGCCGATGCCGGGTGGTCTGTCCGGTTTACTTCTTGTTTCTTGTAGAGGATTTGTACAACTGAGTGGCTTGCTGGGCCATTTCAGAGGACAGTTAAGAGTTAATCACATTGCGGTGGGTGACGTAATAAAACTCACTACGCACTTGGTTCGAGTATAAAGCAAGGCTTTAATCAACTTGTTTCAAAAATTGGAGGTCTAGTTGTACTTCACTAGTTCCTGTCTTACAAAATGTCCCTGAGCAAGCTGGGCCCACGCCCGAGTATTTATACTCCTTGGACGGCGCCACCAGCTGGCCGTCCAGTGTCATTTCATGAGTCGTTTCTTCATGGTGATGAGATTTATAACAGTGGGTCTGGAGTCACATATAGGCCAGACCAGGTAAGGACACCAGATTTCCTTCATAGAACGGTTACAGCACAGTAGGAGGCCATTTGGCCCGTCGAGCCCGTGCCAGCCCTCTGCAAGAGCACTTCAGCTAGTCCCACTCCCCCGCCCTTTCCCTGCAGCTCTTCAGGTACTTATCTAATTCCCTAAAGGACATTGTTTTACGACATTCCGATAGTTTCATGGTCACCATTACTGATAATAGCTTTTTATTCCAGATTTATTTAATGAATTGAATTTAAATTCCCCAGCGGGGATTTGAACTCGCGTCTCTGGACCATTAGTTCAGTGACATAACCACCATGCTGCCGTACCCATTCAGAGTGCACTGTTGACCATTGTGTCACTTGGATGGATTATTTTTACATAATTTTAGTTTTGCTGTGTGCGTGATTGTGTTTGCCTGAAAAATACACGCACCCACCGTTCCCCCTGAGGATCGTTCGGCTGGTCCAGCGCAGGCTGCTCACTGTCTGTTGCTGCTGGAAAAGATTCCGCGCATGTGTGGCCACGCAGCAAATTTAAATCGACCGTGCACGAAAAAAGAACTAGAGGGAACATTTCATGCACCGATTGTAATTTGCCCTGCCCATTCGTGAATCTTGAGCGTTTGTATCATTGATACTAAATTATTTTCACTCTTTCTTTCCTTTCCACAGTACGATCCGTATGCCTACAATGCCGATTACGACCTTCATACCGGTAAACCTTCAAGTTTAACTTTTTTTTATTTGGTGCACTTGCTTTGAAATTGTTCGCTCACCATTATGTGCAAGTCTGTAGCCATCAGTGATTCTCTGTTTGAGCTGTACAGAAGAGCTGAGCTAAGCAGAGCCAAGCCCCTCTTAGAGTGGGTGAGCTGTCCGTGAGTGGGTCACATTGGCCTCAATTTTAGGTGGGGAGGGGTTGGGCGCCGTACATTGCATGAGACCCCCAAAGCGGGCCGGAGGCCCGGCTAAAATTAGCGGCCAGGCATCATTTGCATAACTGTTCCAGGAATCCTGGCTGATCGTGGGATCTCTGTGCTGGAAGTAGCCTGCAGCTGATGGGGCACACTGACCTTAAATGTGAGTATTTGGAGGCCATGCCTGGCTCAGTAGGTGAGCGCACCACCTGGTGTGGCCCCAAGCCAGACTAGGACAATCCTGGTAATAACAGAAAACGCTGGAAAAACTCAGCAGGCCAGGCAACATCCGTGGAGAGAGAAATAGTCAACGTTTCGGGTCGAAACCCTTCGACAGAACTGAGAGAAAAGGCAGGAAATGAAACAAAAGGCAGTTTGGGGGCTGGGAAATGGGGGAGGGGATGAAAGAAGAGACATTAAGAGATATTCAGGGTGAGACGAGATGGTAATAGGACAGGTAAAGAAACAGACAATGGCTCTGGATGAAGTGTGAAATGCGCTGGCAGAGTGAAAGACAGTTGCCATGTGGGAGAGAGAGGAAAAAAACCAATCCTGGGTTTGGTATCTGGTGCGTCTTGGGATCATTACAATTCGCTTCAGCACTAAGGCTAGGGAGAGAGGAACTCAACCGCGGTGCTTACTCCATGACCCCTTCCTGCAAGTGTGGGTATCGGGTGAGGACAAGACTCTGCTCAAATATGCGCCTGGCTTAAAATAACTCTTGGGTGCATTTCTGTTTTCATTCATGGGGTGTGGGCATCGCTGGCAAGGCCAGCATTTATTGCCCATCTCTAGTTGCCCTTGAGAAGGCGGTGGTGGGCCGCCGCCTTGAACAGCTGCAGTCCGTGTGGTGACTTGTCGTAGTGGTTTGATACAACTGAGTGGCTTGCTAGGCCACTTCAGGGGGAAGTTAAGAGTCAGCCACATTGCTGTGGGTCTGGAGTCACATATAGGCCAGACCTGGATACGGACCTACTTCCTTCTCTAAAGGACATTAGTGAGCCAGATGGGTTTTTACAACAATCCGGTAATTACATGGTCACCATTACTGATACGAGCTCTTTATTCCAGATTTATTTAATTAACTGAATTTAAATTCCCCAGTTTCCACAGTGAAATTTGAACTTGTGTGTCCAGATCATTAGTCCAGGCCTGGATTACTAGCCCAGTGACATAACCTCCAGACTTGACTATTCCAATGCACTTCTGGCTGGCCTCCCATGTTCCAGTAACATAACCACTATGTTACCGTTCATTGCTACCTCAACGTATTCAGCACCTTTTATAGGGTGGGAGAGCAGGGACAGAACATTAGGAAGGGAATACAAGCAATTTAAAAAGTTCTTTCCTACATTCTCAGGTGATCCCAAGCAGGACCTCGCTTACGAGCGGCAGTACGAGCAGCAAACCTATCACGTGATCCCGGAAGTAATAAAAAATTTCATCCAATACTTCCATAAAACCGTTACCGACCTGATTGACCAGAAGGTCTACGAGTTACAGTCTAACCGGGTGTCCAGCGATGTGATTGAACAGAAACTTTATGAGATTCAGGATATCTACGAAAACAGGTACTGGTGATGAAATGCCTGTGTGCCAGTAAGTGCAGGACATAATGTTACCGCGCATATAATCAATATTCCCTTTAATTTTTTGGGGGGCGTGCTGTTAAAGGGAACGTTGCATATAATGTTTGTCAAATTGCTTTTCTGCTAGGCAGCATCTTTTATTAAAAAGCGGGGTCTAGTTTTCTGCCCATTGTTACTTTTGATCCTTGTTCTGTGGAAGGGAACATCATTAACAGCGAGGAACCCCCCTCTTTAAAAGGGAAAAAGTCCCAATTTTTCCTGGTTTGTTCCATTGTTTTCCTTCCTTCGCCTTTCCTGAAGTTGCTGACTCGCTTGCTGGGATGGAGTTCCATGTGGCACAACCTCTGGTATCTTGCCCAACTGGCTGTTAATATGTGAGCCTCGATGGTGAGTGTGAGGAGGAAGCAGGGATCTGTCCCCCCTGAGCTTATTCTACATCTTAAATGACTTTTTCCTGCCAAATAAATCCTGAAAATATGGACAAAACAATATTCACCATAAATGCTTGAACATATTTTATTACATCACGTTCTAACCTTTCTGCGTCTTACCTATTTTCAAATTTGGCTACAATGTTCCCTGTAATTTTTTTTTTGGTGCGCGGGCCCCATTCTATTTTACACGCATGCGCAGTTATTTCCATTCAAAAGCCAGTGAGTGGCCCGCGCAGGACCTCCAGAAGCTTAGCGGGAATGTTGCTTGGCTACATTACCTTTGCTGGAACGTGTGCATGTGTGAAGTGAGGACAGGATTCCGGCTCGACTGTGGTGCCTTGAACAGTCAGATAGCCTGCCAACACTTTACTGACCTGAGCTCGTACATGGAGACTGACCTCTTGGGGAAAGCCACCACCAGGACACTTGGTACCCTTGTTGGCATCATAACCCAGCAAGTGCCAGCACCTGCCGGAGAGATTACCCCATGTCTATGTAGGATTCGCAAAATTGGACTTTATATTAATAAGGGTCAAATGGCAGAAGAGGCCATGATTTTAAAGACTGTTTTAAAAGAAGCCCAGAAAAAGGGCATACAAAATGGCCACCATACCATGTGACCAGCTTATTGGGACACTTTAAAATGGTTCCTGCGCAACCTCAGACAGTTTTGTGGATTCAACCTACAGCAAGTTCTGGAAGCCGTTTCTGAGAGAACGAAACCAGACCCACACGTATGCATATGGATTAGATGCAGATCCAGTCAAGATCGGCCTGGAGACAGAGGCCATCAAAATGTTGACCCAGACAAAAGGGGACAATTTCATATTCATGAGAACAGCACCCAGGACTAGATAACGAGATCAGCAGGACATTAAAAACAATGAAGGTAATTCCAGACCAGAGATGGGCCTTTACCAGCCGTTTAAGACATTTTAAAATATAATAACTACCCCGCTGTGCTCCCAGCCCGCCAAAAATAAAACAAAGACTAACCTGATTTTGGGCGGGAAGTGAAGCCTCTGAAGAAAAGGTATAACTGGAGTTAGAGTTGCAAGCTTGGAGACAGTTACAGCTTGTGTCGAGTTTGAATCCAGACACCCAGAAGAAGAAGCAGGCAATCGCAGGAGGAAGAAGAAAGCCAACATCAAGAAGGCCGTCTCGAAACCGGCGTTCCGCCCCGGGGAAGCACATCGGGAGATCATCGACCATCCTTGGGCCATTGCCAGAACGAGAGGCCATCGACCCAACTTGGGAGAAGAAACAAAAAAATAAAGGTCCCAAGAGAAGAAACCTTCCAGCCACCCCGGCTCGGGAGAAGAGAAAAGAAACTGAAGACACGATGGGAGCCAGCCCAAGGCTCCTCTAACCAGGGTCGAGCCGACGATCCTCGACCCTGCCGACATCCAGGCCTGCCGGTGTCCAGCCGCCCCCGACCCCCACCTCGGGAGAGAGGTGTGGCGCAGTTAGCAGGAGCTCCATGATCCACGTGGAGACGAAACGCCTGAAAAGACCAAACACGACTCGATTTCAAAATCTTGCACTTCCTAGTGGGATTGGTGAGCATGTTTCTGGCCCTTCACAATCAGATCTAGATAGGTTTAATAAGGGGGGTGGATTTAAGGGTACAGTTAACATGAGTTGTTGTCCCTCGATGTTCCGTGTGTTTCCTTATTTCATGATGATCTTTGTAGAGTATAAGATGCCTGTATTTGCTTTAGTTAGTACTGTGTCGTTATGATTTGTTTGTGTGTTTTTCCCTCCCATGTACTCTCTTATCTGCTTGCATTTGATTTGATATTTTTCCTTATGCAATAAAATTTCATTTCGTTTCATCAAACTTGGTCTACAAGAGTTTTCTCTACATTGTAGTTCCTGCCCCAAAGTCCAGAGTATAGAATCTAAGGGGCGAGTGGGTCGAACCATTCAAGGTTTTACTGTGCAAGAGAGAGAGGCCTCTAGAGAGAGAAACCTCAGGGAAATCTCTCGAGGAAAACCCCTTACATCTACACCACAGAAACGGGCCATTCGGCCCAACTGGTCTATGCCAGCGTTTATGCTCCACACGCACCTCCTCCCACCGATGTTCCTTCTGAACTGCACGCAGCCGTGTAGCAATCTGCAAGGTCCCGCACAGGCCGCTCACGGGCTTTTCCATCTGAAATATCGCCCGAGCGCAGAAATTTAAAGGGACCACGCATTGAAATAAACAGGCCGCACACAAAAAAGACAATTTAGAGGGAACATTGTCTCCCATCCCTCTTCATCTCACCCTATCCACCTATCCTTCTATTCCTTTCTCCCTCATGTGCTTATCTAGCTTCCCCTTAAATCCATCTGTGATATTCGCTTCAACTGCTCCTTGTGGCATCGAGCTCCAATTTCTTACTGCTCTGGGTAAAGACGTTTCTCCTGAATTCCCTATTGGATTTATTCGTGACTATCTTGTATTTATGAGGGGAGAGAAAATCAGTAAGACAAAAAAAACTTTTTAAAAAAAATGTCTGTCACTAAGGCACCCCTCAGTCCAACCAATAAGGTGCTTCATATTCTGGACATCGTGTCTGTGGTATAAAAATTATTTGGTTGCAGTGTGAAAACTTACTGAAACAGTTTGAGTAACGTCTTTTAAATCTCTCTATTTCCTCAGCTGGAACAAACTGACAGAAAGGTTCTTCAAAAACTCCCCTTGGCCAGAGGCGGAAGCTATTGCATCTATATGTCGGAATGGTACTGTTCTCCGCTTGTACATAATATTCTTTATTAATGTATTGAGTCATGGACTCTTGCCCTGTATAAGTTGTAGTAGAATAAGACTTGTAGTTTAAAAGTGTATTCAGTACACACTTGCTTTGTTTTTTTTTTGTTGATCAGCCGGATGTCTGGCATGCATGGGAACCTCTCTGGGTGCTCTGGAATCTCTTAAACCCAACTACAGGAAACTTTGTGCTATCCGGCACTGACGGGACCGAGCTGTTGCCGTCCCATCAAAAGTGCCAGACAAACCAGCGCTAATGTTGAAACATACGGAGATTTTGAGCTCCGTATTTGGCAACAAACCCTGTTGCTTAGCAACAGCTTCTAAACAGTCGGCCGTACCTTGCAAGCATCTCTGTAGCTTAGCAACAGCTTCAGCGAAACCTTGCAGAGCCTGACTGGTGGGAAAAAAAAGCAACGAAAAGAAAAAAAACCTAACTAAACGGCTCCTGATTTTTGCCGGTGGCTCGAGCATTCCGGACAGTTAACCTCCGGATAAACCAAAGTTTCCTGTACTGGGAACTCCGCACAAGTGGAGTTGAAACGGGTAAAGCCAGACACACAGCGCTGCTAAGTTTCCACTGCTTGTCCAGCTAGGACCACCCTACAAAAATGATCCCTCTAATTTTGTTTGGCGCATTCAAAATACCGGGCATCAGATTTGAGGTGCGTCGGGAGTCTAAATTCAACAAGTTGTGACCGGTATCCATGTGTGAAACAGGCACGGCAGTAACCAGTTGAGCAGGGGCAGCGTCCCGTCCCCAATCTGCACCAGCGTCAGGCCACTGCTGAACTGATCAGGACCTTTTCTTTGGCAGCCCTGGCTGCCGCCTGAAATGATCAGAGGTCTCCCTTCAATATTGAAATGAGGCTCCTGCTCCCATTTCCAACCTAAATTAGTTGAGACCAGTTTGCGCTTTGCAAGCTGCGACCAGTATTTCTGGGTCTTGAACTGCCTAACCAGCGGTCCTTAAAGGCAGGAGTGCTTCTCCTGGATCCATAAAACAACTGAGTGTCTGGCAGGCTGTCTTTTTTTTTCCAACCCTCCCCCCGCCCGCCTCCAGTTAGCCTAACATCTGTCATTAGGAAAATGCTGGAATTCACTGTTAAGGAAGTAATAGCAGGACATTTAGAAAATCATAATACAGGAAACTCTCGATTTACCGGTACCTAAACAACCGGAAATCTCTGTTAACCGGCAAAATTCAGGAGTAGGTTCAGGTAAGTTTTACTTCATATTAGTGGCCGTTCCTGGATCTGTGGTCGTGTAACCGGGGTTCCTGCACCTGTTGCTATGCAACAGGGACGCCTGGATCTGTGACTGGGGTTCCTGCACCTGTTGCCATGCAACAGGGACGCCTGGATCTGTGGCCGTGTACTGGGCTCTCGTACCTTTTACTATACCTCTCTGTAATCCAGACTTTTTGATAAACCAGCACCACGCTGGTCCCGTTGGTGCCAGATAAAAAAGAGTTTCCTGTACAATCAGGCAGAGTCAACATGGTTTTATGAAAGAGAAATGGTGTTTGACAAATTTGCTAGAGTTCTTTGAGGATATAACAAGCAGGGTGGATGAAGGGGAACCAGTAGATGTAGTGTATTTGGATTTCCAGAAGGCATTCGATAAGGTGCCGCATAAAAGGTTACTGCACAAGATAAGAACTCACGGTGTATGGGGTACTATATTAGACTGGATAGAGGTTTGGCTAACTAACAGAAAACAGAGAGTCGGGATAAATTGGTCATTTTCAGGTTGGTAAATTGTAACTAGTGGGGTGCCACAGGGATCAGTGCTGGGGCATCAACTATTTACAATCTATATTAATGACTTGGATGAAGGGACCGAGTGTAATGTAGCCAAATTTGCTGATGATACAAAGATAGGTGGGAGAGCAAGTTGTGAGGCGGACACAGAGTCTGCAAAGGGATATAGAGAGGTTAAGAGTGGGCAACAATCTGGCAGCTGGAGTATAATGTGGGAAAATGTGAGGTTATCCACTTTGGGAGGAAGAATAAAAAAAGCAAAATATTATTTAAATGGAGAGAGACTACAGAATGCTGCGGTACAGAGGGATCTGGGGGTCCTCATACATGAAACACAAAAAGTTAGCATGCAGGTACAGCAAGTAATTAGGAAGGCAAATGGAATATTGGCCTTTATTGCAAAGGGATGGAGTATAAAAGTAGGGAAGTCCTGTTACAACTGTACAGGGCACTGCTGAGACCACACCTGGAGTACTGCGTACAGTTTTGGTCTCCTTATTTAAGGAAGGATATACTTGCATTGGAGGCAGTTTAGAGAAGGTTCACGAGGTTCAACTTCCAGAGATGAAGGGGTTGTCTTATGAGGAAAGGTTGAGCAGGTTGGGCCTATACACATTGGAGTTTAGAAGAATGAGAGGTGATCTTATTGAAACATCTAAGATTCTGAGGGGGCTTCACAGGGTAGATGCAGAGAGGATGTTTCCCCTCGTGGGGAAATCTAGAACTAGAGGGCATAGTTTCAGATTAAGGGGTCGCCCATTTAAAACGGAGATGAGGAGGAATTTCTTCTGAGGGTCGTGAATCTTTGGAATTCTCTATCCCAGAGAGCTGTGGAGGCTGGGTCATTGAATATATTCAAGGCGGAGATGGGCAGATTTTTGAAAAACAGGGGAGTCGAGGGTTATGGGGAGCGGGCAGGGAAGTGGAGTTGAGGCCAAGATCAGATCAGCCATGATCTTATTGAATGGTGGAGCAGGCTCGAGGGGCCGAACGGCCGACTCCTGCTCCTATTTCTTAGCCCCCACCCTGCGCAGGACTTAAATGATTCCCCGCCCCACCCCAAACGGGCAAGCTGCCTTGTGCCGCCTGATTGACGCCCGCAGCTCCCTTGGATTATGACGGTGAAATCTGAGGGCAAATTTAGGCCAGTCCTCGGGCCGCTCCCGCATGGAGTGCCGTCGCCAGTTTCGGGCGTTTATGAATCTGGGCCCCATTGTCCCTAGAATACCCGGTGAAATTTTGAGGTTTGAACAGAAACTTAATTTGAAAGTCTGTTGGTTATCTTTATGGGGGCGAGGAGATTAAATCTATAGATTAAAAAGGCAATGGATAATTTTGATTTTTTAAAAAATGTTTGTGCTATTGCCTATCTGATGAGGTGTAGTTGACACCTATTAAGCTGAGGAACTTATTACTTCTGTGGGTACAAGTAGTGCCTGAGTGTATTTACCTCCTAAATGGTCTCTTCCAGATGCTGTTTTCCTTATTCTGTACAAGGAGCTCTACTACAGACACATTTATGCTAAAGTCAGCGTAAGTCTTAACCCCCACCATTTCATTTGTTTACCGGACATTTTAACTGTTAAAAGTATAATATTTTACATGCTATTTTTAATCAGTTCTGATAGACGCACAGTTTTGCCTTGTTTCTTGTACCAGTGCTCATTAATTTAAAATGTTAAGCAGTAGCTTAGACCTTTTATTCTTGTATGTTAGCAGTGATACAAAGACTTGCATCTTGCTTTTCAAAATCTTAAAACGGGAGCACATATTCTATTCTATAAAAATGAAATTAGATTAAAGCCTTGTAATAACTCGCCACACTCTTTCATCATTTATATAATGTACAGTATGTGCCATTTCAGGCTTTTTGGGTGATTTATTTTTTTAAATTTTGATTCCGGCTTGGGTTTCTGTGAGTGCAGCTATCGATATACTCTCTGGTCCTGGTGCCTAATGGCAGTCACACAGAAAGATCAGTGATCATGATGCCATTGTCGCAGATTTATAGAGAGCGATAGCTAATTATTGGGAATTCCACAGTAGTAGTCAGCAGTTTGGTATTACATTGTCCAAAAGTTGTTGAGTAGAGTTAAGCACGGTGGCATAGTGGTTAGCACTGTTGCCTCACAGCGCCAGGGACCCGGGTTCAAATCTGGCCTCGGGTGACTGTCTGTGTGGAGTTTGCACATTCTCCCAGTGTTTGCGTGGGTTTCCTCCCGGGTGCTCCGGTTTCCTCCCACAGTCCAAAAATGTGCGGGTTAGGTTGATTGGCCATGATAAAAATTGGCCCTTAGTGTTAGGGGGGGATTAAATACGTGGGGTTACGGGGATAGGGCTTGGGTGGGATGGCTGTCGGTGTAGGGACCGGGTGCTAGGGTTTGGATGATCAGCCATGATCTCGTTGAATGGCGGAGCAGGCTCGAAGGGCCGAATGGCCTACTCCTGTTCCTATCTTCTATGTAAGTATTGACAGACTTTAAGCTTCTATACAATCTCTAGGGTAAACTCTACATTAAGCATAGTTTAGAGAACTCTCGGGTCTTCCTGTGATAGCCAATGGTTCTCTTTATTTCCTAGGGAGGACCTACGTTGGAGCAGAGGTTTGAATCTTACTACAATTACTGCAATCTGTTCAACTACATTCTCAGTAAGTACATTTTTAGTGAAATATTCTTTATTTTCTCGCATTCTTTTTCATCTCTCTCCACGGCCCCCCCTCTCTCTCTCTTCCCCCCCCCCCCCCCCCCCCCGGCAAAACTCGGCAAGTGGGAAGAAGGGGGAAAGTTGGGGAACGCGGTCATTATTACTGCACAGTCTCAGGATATGGGGTAGGACATTTTGGACTGAGATGAGGAGAAATTTCTTCACTCAGAGGGTGGTGAACCTGTGGAATTCTCTACCACAGAAGGCAGTGGAGGCCAAGTCACTGAATATATTTAAGAAGGAGATGGATAGATTTCCAGACACAAAGGGCATCAAGGGGTTAGGGGAAAGCGTGGGAATATGGTATATGGTATTGAGATAGAGGATCAGCCATGATCATATTGAATGGCGGAGCAGGCTCGAAGGGCCAAATGGTCCTGCTCCTATTTTTCTATGTGATATCTACTCTCATGGTGGAAGGGGGGTGCACGAGGACCTGAAAACTGATTAGTACAGAAGCGCAAGCCTGTTAATGGATATAAAAGATCATTGCAGTGGGGCAATGAAAAGACATTAGAACAGAAGGTCACTTGAGAAGGTGAACAGAGCCAGAGCTGTATCGTGACAGATTCTATACCCGAAGCATCAGCCAACATCTCGCCCCCTTCCAATATCAGCAGCCCCAATACACATTACATAGAAGTTGCAGCACAGAAGGGCTATTCTTCAGCCCAACAGGTCCATGTTCCACACAAGCTTCCTCCCACCCTTACTTCATCTAAGTTTGGCAGTTCTGAGGATATGACTGGACATCATATAAAAACCCCAAAGTGTATGGCAGCTATTGTGACTGCAATGCTGAAGTATTCTGGGTTACCAGTTACAGGAAACTTTGTGATATCCGGCACCGATGGGACCGAGCTGTTGCCGTCCCATCAAAACTGCCGGACAAACCAGCGCTAATGTTAAAACATACGGAAGCTTTTGAGCTCCGTATCTAGCAACAAACCCTGTTGCTAGCAGCTTCTAAACAGTCGGCCGTAGCTTGTAAGCGTCTCTGTAGCTAAGCAACAACTTTAGCTAGACCTTGCAGAGCCTGACTGGTGGGGAAAAAAAAGCAACGAAAAGAAAAAAAACTTACTGAACTGACTCCTGAATTTTGCTGGTGGTTCAAGCATTCCGGACAGTTAACCTCCGGATAAACCAAAGTTTCCTGTATATCTACACACACAGTAATTATGCAAAAGTGCTGTTTCTTAATTGCGCACGGAACGTGAATCTCTAAGCAGGGAGCTCAACAAAAATGGTTTGGGAACCTGTGAGGTAGAAAAACCAGCTACCAAAAGGTAGTTGGGGAAGAATAATTCTACAGTATAGTGTATGACTTTTTTAATGAATAGTCTGAGGACGCTACAACTCTGATAATAAATTGAGACTGAAGTGTTGAATTTTCAGATCTATAGATTCTACTAATTTTAAATCAAAACAATCTTTATCATCTCTTTAGATGCAGATGGCCCAGTTCCCCTAGAGCTCCCCAACCAGTGGCTGTGGGACATCATTGATGAGTTCATTTACCAGGTGACTTTCTGCCTTCTCTTTAGGTTAATGTGCCTGGGTCTCAACTGTGAGCGTTACTTTTCTGTTTCAGAGGGGCTTGCGTGTTTGCAGAACAGGCTCGAGGGGCTGAATGGCCTACTCCTGTTCCTGTGACAATTTAGTCTTGGCTTCTTATTGACAATTGGCAGTTCTTATCTAGACTGTTGGAGTCTGGGGAGGGTAATGCCGAGTAAGAAATCAGCAGGGAGACTTATCCATATTCTTGCAAGGTGCGTGTTCTGTTAGCAGTCCTGTACTCCAAGCTACATCTGCAAAGAGCAGAAATAAAGGGTCATTTTTAGCATCATGAATTTAGTCCAGATTTAGAACTGCATGGTTTCAGTCTTATTTCCATCTCGTGCCTTTGTCATTTGATCTACTCCAGTCGAACGTGGTGTTATGAAGAGAAGTGGCATGACAGCTGGGTTACTTAATCTATTTGCCCTAGGATTTGTACTGGAACAAACCATGTTGTACACCACTTCCTTATGACCTCTGCAGCAACAGCACTGGTGCGGTGTAAACGTGGGCCCAGTGAAGGAGCAGAATTTTTTTTTATTCATTCACGGGATGTGGGCATCGCTGGCAAGGCCAGCATTTATTGCCCATCCCTAATTGCCCTTGAGAAGTAGCCATGATGTGGAGATGCCGGTGTTGGACTGGGGTGGACAAATGTAGGAAGTCACACAACACCAGGTTATAGTCCAACAGCTTTATTTGAAATCACCAAGCTTTCGGAGCACTTCACCTGACGAAGGAGCAGCGCTCCGAAAGCTTGTGATTTCAAATAAAGCTGTTGGACTATAACCTGGTGTTGTGTGACTTCCTACATTTGCCCTTGAGAAGGTGGTGGTGAGCCGCCTTCTTGAACCGCTGCAGTCCACGTGGTGAAGGTACTCCCACAGTGCTGTTAGGGAGGGCGTTCCAGGATTTTGACCCAGCGACGATGAAGGAACGGTGATATCTTTCCAAGTCAGGAAGGTGTGTGACATGGAGGGGAACTTGGAGGTGGTGGTGCTCCCATGCACCTGCTGCCCTTGTCCTTCTAGGTGGAAGAGGTCGCGGGTTTGGGAGGTGCTGTCGAAGAAGCCTTGGCGAGTTGCTGCAGTGCATCTTGTAGATGGTACACACTGCAGTCACGGTGCGCCGGTGGTGGAGGGAGTGAATGTTTAAGGTGGTGGATGGGGTGCCAATCAAGCGGGCTGTTTTGTCCTGGATGGTGTCGAGCTTCTTGTGTTGTTGGAGCTGCATTCATCCAGGCCTTTGAGCTGTTAACGCTGCAATACTGGAGACCCAGCAGAGATTCAAACATTAGAAATAAGCCACACACTTATTCAGAGTACAAATAGAAATGTGCCTTTTCCTAGGTTGCCCTGTAGCAATTTCCAGCCACCTCTATTGCTACTCCCCAGAGATTTGACCCCAAATCTGGCTAATCTATTAGAGAGCTAACCCTCTCGATATCTTCCACTGTAACCTTTTCTCCCTTTCTCCGTACAGTTCCAGTCTTTCAGTCAGTACCGCTGCAAAACAGCCAAGAAGACCGAAGAGGAGATCGAATTCCTGCGGTCAAATCCCAAAATCTGGAATGTTCACAGTGTCCTCAATGTCCTGCATTCGCTGGTCGACAAGTCCAACATCAACCGGCAGCTAGAAGTCTACACCAGTGGAGGCAAGTGCGGGTGATTCTGCGTTCTGTGAAGTCATTGGTTTTATTTTTCCGTTGATGGTTTTTGCTCACCCTCATTTCACGATTTTGGGGCTGTGTTATAGAAGAATCATAGAAATTTATGGTGCAGAAGGAGGCCATTCGGCCCATCGTGTCTGTGCCAGTTGAAAAAGAGCTATCCAGCCTAATCCCACTTTCCAGCTCTTGGTCCGTCGCCCTGTGGGTTACGGCACTTCAAGTGCAGATCCAAGCACTTTTTAAATGTGATGAGGGTTTCTGCCTCTATCACCCTTTCAGGCTGTGAGTTCCAGACCCCACCACCCTCTGGTGAAAAAAGTCCTCCTCAACTCCCCCCTAATCCTTCCACCAATGACTTTAAATCTATGCCCCCCTGGTTATTAACCTCTCTGCTAAGGGAAATAGGTCCTTCCTCTCCACTCTATCTAGGCCCCTCATAATTTTAAACACCTCAATTAAGTATCTTTCTTAGGAAATCTTAGTTAAATTTTTTGCCTTTCCAGCTAAACTTATTCTGCACTGAAAGGCATTAATTTTTTTTGCCAGGTTGGCCTTGTGATATGTGTTTAACTTAGAACAAAAACAAAGGTTAGTTTTTAATTTTTGTCCAGTAGACTAGGTTTAAGTTAGCATCCGAAAATGCTGGGGCAGCCAGCTCTATTCCGAACCAGAATGTCATTTTACATTTTGCAGACCCCTGATTGAATTGCTGTGCTTTTTCTGTTTTTAATTCAGATTTCTCAAACATTTGCATTTTTTCCATCAATTGTATGAGTCACACTTGCATACAAATGATATCTCTCTTTTTGTGAAGAAAGACTTGCATTTATACAGCGTCTTTCCCCACCTCGGGACGCCCCAAAGTGTTTTTGTGCCAATTAACTACTTGTTGAAGTGTAGTCGCTGTTGTAAAGAAATGCGGCGGCCAAATTGCGCACAGCAAGCTCCCACAAACGGCAGTGTGATAATGACCAGATTATCTGGTTTTTTAGGTGTTGGTTAAAACTGACTGGCCTAGACACCTGCATTCACTCTCTGTATTAACACCTGCTGTTGTTCATCTGGTTACAGGAGACCCCGAGAGTGTTGCTGGGGAGTATGGTCGCCACTCCCTATACAAAATGCTGGGGTATTTCAGCTTGGTGGGGCTCCTGCGCCTCCACTCGCTCCTCGGCGATTACTACCAGGCCATCAAGGTGCTCGAGAACATTGAACTCAATAAAAAGGTTCGTCCCACTTCAACACGCTTGCGCTACTAAACTGAGATTAGTTAGCGCGCTAATTTTAACTACAGGAAACTTTGTGATATCCGGCACCGACGGGACCGAGCTGCTGCCGTCCCATCAAAACTGCCGGACAAACCAGCGCTAATGTTAAAACATACGGAGCTTTTGAGCTCCGTATCTAGCAACAAACCCACAGCTTCTAAACAGTCAGCCGTAGCTTGCAAGCGTCTCTGTAGCTAAGCAACAGCTTTAGCTAGACCTTGCAGAGCCTGACTGGTGGGGAAAAAAAAAAGCAACGAAAAGAAAAAAAACTTACTGAGCCGACTCCTGAATTTTGCCGGTGGATCGAGCATTCCGGACAGTTAACCTCCGGATAAACCAAAGTTTCCTGTATAAGTTAGAATTGCATTCTCCAGCTTTTTGATGAAGCTATTGATGAATGTTGGGGTTTCATTACGAGAAAGAAGCGTTCACGATGCCACTGGGTCACCAGAGTAACGCATCCGAAAGCATAAGCAATGTTCCCTTTAAGCCCCGCGGCCACGCAGCGTTCTGGAGCTCCCGCGCAGCTGGCTCGCCGGCTTTTAAATGGAAAATCCACGCCTGCGCGGAATTGTGATTGGGCTGCGCAGCCCGTTAAAGGGGTCGTGCCGCCCGTTAAAGGGGTCACGCGGCCCAGAAACAAATTAGAGGGAACATTGATTATAAGCCAAACATAACATTGGGACTAGCCTCCTAGACCGCAATGGCCTTTTCAAATTTATGTAATTAGCCAAGAGTTTTTAATGTTTTCATTAATTGAGTGGGGGGAGAGAAAAGGAGTAGTGTATACATCAATGATGATGCGTTTTTTAAATGGTTTTTTCCTTCAAGTTATGTTACTTTCTGGCCCTGGAGTTAGGGTAACTGCAAAGCCCCCTGGGCCTCTGCAAGTGCTGTTCAGTATCGTGCATTCTGAGAACCGCCTGGTCAATTCCACGCGGGAAAGGCCTGGCCTCAATTCTGCTCCGTCCTGTCGCTAAACAGGTTGAGTTTGGAAACTCGCTGTGTAAAAACATTGGGAGGCATCGACTCTTGTCACACCATCTTGGTGCAGTGTCTGAAAGCCCAGACCTTGCCCACTGCTCTTGCTTTTTAGCATCACTTTTGCGTTCCCCCAATAGCTCCGTGGGAGTACATTGTACATAGCTACACTCTCTTCTTTCGTATACTAGTAGCAAATCAAATGTCAATATCTAAGTCAGATATCCAGGCCAAAGCTTCTGGTGTAACAGGGGGGCTATCTTGTAGGCTGCCTGCGAATTTCCTCTGAGGGCAGTGCTCGATGATGTGCTCCAGGGTCTGATTTGGAGCTCCGCAGTCGCATGATGGGGATGCTTTAATCTTCCATCTATGGATAAGGTGGCAACATCGACCATGAGCGGTTCTGAGGCGGTTGATGGTTGTCCACTGTTTGCGAGGAAGGTTTGACCCTCCGGTGAGCCCTAAAGGCCAGGAAGATCCTGGCTTTGATCCCCAGGCTATGCTAATTCAGCTGGCTGGGAGCGTTATAATTGCTGTCAGTACCTTACGACCAGAGATGGAAAGTTTTCCAGAGTTTCACTTCCTGATTACTGGCCAGTGACTCCTGTGTGGGCATTGCTTTGAGATCAAGCTTTGCTGTGGTGTCCTCCAAGGTTGAATAGCTGCCAACACCCACTGTCAAGGCTCACAAACAATGGGTGAGATATTGGAAGGTGCCCGTGGAAGTGCACCACATGAAGAAGTCGGTGTCATCCGGATGAGAGGCCAGAAAAATGGCGAGTGGGGGGGTGGAGGATAAGTTGCTCTTATTTGACTTGCAGTCTTTAGCGGAGTAATCGATGCTCAGAACTGTATTTAGCAAGTTTAAATATGGTAATCTGCAAAGTAAGGCTCCGTGAGTTAAACGCATTTGGCTGCCAGGTTAGGTATTTCTGAATCAATTCCAGCATTTAATTGCAAGCACAACCTCATCAGCATATTTTCCCCAGTTTTTCCTTTCTCTTGAAAGATGGTTCATCTCAGCCGTGAGGGAGAGTAGAACAAGACTCCAATCTTTCTCCTATAGAGGAGAGATTGGGTCGACCAGGCCTGTATTCACTAGAGTTTAGAAGAAGAGAGGGGATCTCATTGAAAGGTATAAAATTCTGACAGGGCTAGACAGACTGGATGCAGGGAGGATGTTTCCCCTGGCTGGGGAGTCTAGAACGAGGGGTCACAGTCTCAGGATACAGGGTAGGACATTTAGGACTGAGATGAACCTGTGGAATTCTCTACCACAGACAGCTGTGGAGGCCAAGTCACTGAATATATTTAAGAAGGAGATAGATAGATTTCTAGACACAAGGCATCAAGGGGTATGGGGAGAGAGCGGGAATATGGTATTGAGATAGAGGATCAGCCATGATCATATTAAATGGTGGAGCAGGCTCGAAGGGCCGACTCCTGCTCCTATTTTTCTGTGTTTCTATAGATTTCACAACATTTGATGTACTGCTACCTCCTGATACGTCAAACTCTCCTACTGTGCTGGGTACTGAAAACATTCTAACTGCTGTCCCGTGCTTCCCACAATGATGAACTTGTAATGATCACAACGCTTCAGATAACCAGGAGGAAAAGTTGTTGAAACCAATTCATTTGCTGTCCCCTCATTTCCCCCCCCCCCCCCCCCCAAATCAAGGGGGAATGTCACGTCCCAGTAATTCACTGTGGCTGGTAGATCTACAGAGAGCTTACAAAACTTGGTCCTCACAGGGAGAGTTAAATGTTGGATTTCTACACATGCGTGCCTGGTTTGGGGAGTTAGATTCCTTGTTATAAACCTGTTTGTATTGTGTTCAATTCCGTTGCAGAGCATGTACTCCCGGGTGCCAGAGTGTCAGGTCACAACATATTATTATGTGGGCTTCGCCTACCTGATGATGCGACGTTACCAGGATTCGATCCGTGTGTTTGCCAACATATTGCTATATATTCAGAGAACAAAGAACATGTTTCAGCGCTCGACCTACAAATATGAGATGGTAAACAAAAAACCAATGTTTATGGGGCTGCGTATATACGATCTACTCCTTCTCATTTGAACTTGTTTAATTCAAAATGCTAGCACAAAAAAGTGCCTCCAGGGCTGTTTTTTATTTAAATTAAATTATTAATCTACTGGATAATTCCATTTTTTTTTTTTTCAATCAAAAAACGACTTTCAATTAGCAAGAGTAGATGGTACATTTTATTTGAATTTTTGTTCTCCATTTTTTCACTACTTTTCCTGACAATTTGCCAAATTAAAAAGCAGAACCACAAGGGTAATAATCTCTGGATTACTACCTGAGCCACGTGCAAATTTGGCTAGGGTAAATAAAATTAGAGAGTTAAATGCGTGGCTCAAAGACTGGTGTGGGAGAAATGGGTTTTGCTTCTTGGGACACTGGCATCAGTACTGGGACAAGAGAAAGCTGTTCCGTTGGGACGGACTTCACTTGGCCAGTGCTGGGACTAGAGTCCTGGCGAATCGAATAACTAGGGCTGTAGAGAGGGCTTTAAACTAATTAGTTGGGTGGGAGGTTTTAAGAGAGCGAAAAATAAAAATGACAGCGGAGAAGGCAATAGAGCAAGGTAGCAGTGGGGGAATTAAAAACCAGAGTGTGTCAGGAAGGGACAGAATGTATAATGGTAAAGTAGTAAAGGGGGTAAAAGCAGGAATAAATTGTCAGAAAACATATTTGAAAGTTCTTTATCTGAATGCACGCAGCATTCGTAACAAAATAAACGAGTTGACAGTACAAATAACTACACATGGGTATGATCTGGTGGCCATTACGGAAACATGGCTGCAAGATGATCATGACTGGGAACTAAACATACAAGGGTATTTGACAATTAGGAAGGAAAGGGAGGTGGGGTTGCTATGTTAATCAAGGATGGAATCACTGCAATAGTCAGAAATGATATTGGGTCGAAGGATCAGGATAGTGAAACAGTTTGGGTGGAGATAAGGAATAATAAGGGGGAAAAGTCACTAGTGGGCGTAGTCTATAGGCCTCCTAACAGTTGCAACTCTGTTGGTCGGTGTATAAATCAGGAAATAGTTGGGGCTTGTAATAAGGGAACAGCTATAATCATGGGGGATTTTAACTTTCATATTGACTGGACTAATCAAATTGGGCATGGCAACCTTGAGGAAGAGTTCATAGAGTGTATTAGGGATGGGTTCCTTGAGCAGTATGTAACTGAACCAACCAGGGGGCAGGCAATCTTAGATCTGGTCCTGTGTAATGAGACAGGATTAATAAAAAATGTCCTAGTAAAGGATCCCCTTGGAATGAGTGATCATAATATGGTTGAATTCCAAATTCAGTTTGAGGGTGAGAGTTGGATCTCAAACCAGCGTACTGAGCTTAAATAAAGGAGACTATGAAGGTATGAGAGTAGAATTGACTAAAGTGGACTGGGAAAACAGATTAAAGTGTAAGACGGTACAAGAGCAATGGTCTACATTCAAGGAGATATTTCACATCTTTCAAGATAAATATATTCCACTGAGGAAAAAGGGGAGTAAAAGAAAAGACAGCCATCCGTGGCTTAGTAAAGTAATAAAGGATAGTATCCGACTGAAAACAAGGGCATATAAAGTAGCCAAATCTAGTGGGAGGATAGAAGATTGGGAAGCATTTAAAAGCCAGCAAACAATAACTAAAAGATTAATTAAGAAAGGGAAGATAGATTATGAAAGTAAACTAGCAAAAAAATATAAAAACAGATAGCAAAAGTTTCTACAGCTATATAAAAAGAAAAAGGGTGGCTAAAGTGGTGGGGAACATGGAGATGGCAAAGATGCTGAACAAATATTTTGTATCAGTCTTTACGGTAGAGGACACTAAAAATATCCCAACACTGGACAAACAGGGTGCAATGGGGTCGGGGGGGGGGAGCTAAACACGATTAAAATCACTAAGGAGATGATACTCGGTAAAATAATGGGACTTAAGGCGGATAAATCCCCCGGACCTGATGGCCTACATCCTAGGGTCTTGAGAGAAGTGGCGGTAGGGATTGTGGATGCATTGGTGATTATTTTCCAAAACTCCCTGGACTCAGGAAAGGTTCCGGCAGATTGGAAAACTGCTAATGTAACACCCTTATTTAAGAAGGGAAGTAGACAGAAAGCCAGAAACTATAGACCAGTTAGCCTAACATCTGTGGTTGGCAAAATGTTGGTGTCCATTATTAAGGAAACAGTAACAGAGCATTTGGATAAACATAATTTAATAGGACAGAGTCAGCATGGTTTTATGAAGGGGAAGTCATGTTTGACAAATTTGCTCGAATTCTTTGAGGACGTAACATACAGGGTGGATAAAGGGGAACCAGTGGATGTAGTGTATTTGGACTTCCAAAAGGCATTTGACAAGGTTCCACACAAAAGATTACTGATCAAGATAAAAAAAATCACGGGATTGGGGGTAATATACTGACATGGGTGGAAGATTGGCTATCTAACAGAAAACAAAGAGTTGGGATAAATGGTTCGTTCTCGGGTTGGCAATCAGTAACCAGTGGTGTTCCGCAGGGGTCAGTGCTGGGACCCCAACTCTTTACAATCTATATTAATGATTTGGAGGAAGGGACCGAGTGCAACATATCCAAGTTTGCCGATGATACAAAGATGGGAGGGAAAGCAGTGAGTGAGGAGGACATAAAAAACCTGCAGAAGGACATAGACAGGCTAAGTGAGTGGGCAGAGATTTGGCAGATGCAATATAATGTTGGAAAGTGTGAGGTTATGCACTTTGGCAGAAAAAAATGAAAGAGCAAGTTATTATCTAAATGGAGAGAAACTGCAAAGTGCTACAGTACAAAGGGATCTGGGGGTCCTGGTGCATGAAACACAAAAAGTTAGTATGCAGGTGCAGCAGGTGATCAGGAAGGCCAATGGAATCTTGGCTTTTATTGCAAGGGGGATGGAGTATAAAAACAGGGAAGTCTTGCTGCAGTTATACAAGGTATTGGTGAGGCCACATCTGGAATACTGCGTGCAGTTTTGGTTTCCATATTTAAGAAAAGATATACTTGCTCTCGAGGCGGTTCAGAGAAGGTTCACTCGGTTGATTCCGGAGATGAGGGGGTTGACGTATGAGGAAAGGTTGAGTAGGTTGGGACTCTACTCATTGGAGTTCAGAAGAATGAGAGGCGATCTTATCGAAACATATAAGATTGTGAGGGGGCTTGATTGGGTGGATGCAGTGAGGATGTTTCCACTGATGGGTGAGACTAGAACTAGGGGGCATAATCTTAGAATAAGGGGCTGCCCTTTCAAAACTGAGATGAGGAGAAACTTCTTCACTCAGAGGGTAGTAAATCTATGGAATTTGCTACCCCAGAGAGCTGTGGAAGCTGCAACATTAAATAAATTTAAAATGGAGATAGACAGTTTCCTAGCAGATAAGGGAATTAGGGGTTCCGGGGAGAGGGCAGGGAAGTGGACGTGAGTCTAGATTTGGATCAGCCATGAGCCTATTGAATGGCGGAGCAGGCCCGAGGGGCCATATGGCCTACTCCTGCTCCTACTTCTTATGTTCTTAATGGTTCCCCAGCTAACATCAACCCTTCTACCTCACCCAAATGGCCATTTTGCATGTGTAAGCCTAGCTAGTGGGTGTCAACCAGCCAGGAGGGGGAATCGTTGCCAAGTTCAGTCTTGTTCTTATCCCCAGGGTCCATATGTGCTGAACTTCCAGCAGGAATCACTGGATAGCGATTAGGAGCGAAGAAAGACTTGCAGCGCCTTTCATGACCTCAGGATGTCCCAAAGCGCTCTACAGCCAATGAAGTACTTTTGAAGTAGTCACTGTTGTAATGTAGGAAACGTGGCAGCCAATTTGCGCACAGCAAGCTCCCACAAACAGCAATGTGATAATGACCAGATAATCTGATGTTGATTGAGGGATAAATATTGGCCAGGACACCGGGGATAACTCCCCTGCTCCTCTTCAATTAGTGCCATGGGATCTTTTACGTCCACCTGTGAGAGCCGACGGGGCCTCGGTTTACCGTCTCATCCGAAAGATGGCCCTTCCGACAGTGCGGCACTCCCTCAGTACTGCACTGGAACGTCGGCCTAGTTTTTTGTGCTCACGTCTCTGGAGTGAGTCTTGAACCCACAACCTTCTGACTCCGAGGCAAGAGTGCTACGCACTGAGCAGCACCATGGCAGATTTTCTTTCCTTCCTCCCCCTCTCCCTCCCTTCCTCCCTCCCCTCACTCCATCGCAGGCAAGGGAACTGAGACCAAATATATTACCCATGATCCTGCCCTAGCTGAGAACAGCTAACGCCAGAGACTGGACCTGCCCTCCTGGTACCACAGCAGGCGATGCATTTGTCCGCTAAGCCATTGATGCTGGCACCAGACCCGCTTAATGCTTTGCGTGTATATACAGCGGAATCTTGATTTATACAGTGGGGGTGGAGTTGAACAGGAATGCTGTGTCTATAACTGTGTAAGGATACTAACTTAAGATTTGGTGTCAACTTGCCTACATTCAAACCTCAAATAGTGAGTCATTTTGAGCTTGTTGCTCATGGACGAAAACAGTTGCCTTCTGGACAACTTGTGTGAGAATCTTAAATGGCATTTGGAGTGTTTATGCTGCGTTTATTCCTGAGATTTGCTGCAGGGTCTTCTCACTACCCAGTCGTGGTGTGTTAAACCGATACGCGTGTCGGTATTCCAAACAATTGTGTGGAATGGACCACAAGTAGGAATAATTTTATAGATGTAAGGAAAACTCCATTTTCTCTTTTTTTTTTCCCGACCCCTTTTTAAACCCGTCTGTAGATAAACAAACAGAACGAACAGATGCATAATCTGTTGGCCATTGCCTTGACGCTGTACCCGATGAGGATCGACGAGAGCATCCATACCCAGCTGCGGGAGAAGTATGGAGACAAAATGCTGCGCATGCAGAAAGGGTAGGTTCTCGTCTATTTTTTTTAATGTTACAATTGTTCATTTATGACGCGTTGTCCTACATGCATTTTAGGAAGAATGTGAAGGCCTTAGAGAGGGTGCATAAAAGATTTATGAGAATGATTCCAGGGATGAGGGACCAGTTACGTGGATAGACTGGAGAAGCTGGGGTTGTTCTCCTTCGAGCAGAGACGGTTAAGAGGAGATTTGATAGAGGTGTTCAAAATCATGAGGGGTCTGGACAGAGTAGATAGAGAGAAACTGTTCCCATTGGCGGAAGGGTCGAGAACCAGAGGACACCGATTTAAGGTGATTGGCAGAAGAACCAAAGGCGACATGAGGAAAATATTTTTTACGCAGTGAGTGGTTAGGACCTGGAATGCACTGCCTGAGAGGGTGGTGGAGGCAGATTCAATTGTGGCTTTCAAAAGGGAATTGGATAAGTACCTGAAGGAAAAAAATTTGCAGGGCTACGGGGAAAGGGCGGGGGAGTGGGACTAGCTGAAGTGCTCTTGCCGAATGGCCTCCTTCTATGCTGTAACCATTCTGTGATTCTATAATTACAACAACATGCTGAGGGGAGATTTAATTGAGGTATATAAAATTATATAGGGCCTAGATAGAGTGGATAGGAAGGACCTATTTCCCTTAGCAGCCAGGGGGGCATAGATTTCAAAGTAATTGGTAGAAGGATTAGAGGGGCGTTGAGGAGAACTTTTTTCACCCAGAGGGTGGTGGGGGTCTGGAACGCACTGCCTGAAAGGGTGGTAGAGGCAGAAACCCTCATCACATTTAAAAAGTACTTGGATATGCACTTGAAGTGCGGTAACCCACAGGGCTACGGACCAAGAGCTGGAAAGTGGGATTAGGCTGGAGAGCTCTTTTACGGCCGGCGCGGACACGATGGGCCAAATGGCCTCCTTCTGTGCCGTAAATGTCTATTATTCATAAAGTAAAAAGTGCTTCACAGGAGCGTTTTCATGGGATCCTGTTTTTTTCCATTTTTAAACAGGCCATTTTAGTGATGTGTTTTGACCTCTGCTGTTTGCAGAGTAATTAAATTGATTTTGAATCAGAATTTCTGCTGATAAAAGTGGTTAGTATTCAAATCTTTGAACTAGGGGCCCATTTAATCATTGTTTAGATTGCTGCGTTGCTGAATCAATGAAAGACGCTTAATGGAAATGTTAGTTCGCTTTCTGAAACATGCTTGCTTTCCGTTGGGAACAGATATTGGGCTGACCGTAAGCAGCCGATGACTTCAACGATAATTGTGTGCTAATTGTGCGCTTTCTGCTTGGATCAGGATTTTGTATTCAAGTGTTCCTGCTTGCATCAAGAATTGTGTGTAAAAGAATTGGGGAGCAGGTGTTAAATGTGTGGCTGCATCCTAAAGGAAACGTGGACTTTGCCTAAAATTGATTTTTTTTTAATGAGACTATAATTAGGAGAAAATATTAAGATAAAGGCACAAGACGATAGCAGCACTGGTCAGAAGTCTACAACCTCTGGAACAGATGTTGATCATAGAAGAGGGGATTTGAGGGGAAATGTCTTCACCCAGAGGGTTGTGGGGGTCTGGAACTCACTGCCTGAAAGGGTGGTAGAGGCAGGAACCCTAACCACATTTAAAAAGTACTTGGATGTGCACTTGGGATGCTGTAACCTGCAGGGCTACGGACCAAGAGCTGGGAAGTGGGATTAGGCTGGATAGCTCTTTGTTGGCCGGCGCGGACACGATGGGCCGAAATGGCCTCCTTCCGTGCTGTAACTTTCTATGATTCTATTCTATGATTAATAAAACCTCAGCTGTCAATTCAAACCCCGTTTATTATTTCCCGGACTTCTTGTAGTCCTCAGTTTTTCGAGATTTTGAAAAATTCTGAACCGGCTACAGTCAATGGGAAAGGGAAGCCTAAAATTTAGGAACAAGAAACTAAATTAAAATGACATTTATAGCAATATCTTGGCTTTCCAAACTTCCCATCAGGTTCTGTGATTCTGAAACTAATATCCCGGAAGCCCCTTTCCTAATCAGAATTTACCAAGTTTTTTTTGTTAAACCCTTCCATAGTTTTCTGTTCCGCCACCCCTGCAGGTAATCTGCTCCAACATTTTATAGAAACATAGAAGATAGGAGCAGGCCATTCGGCCCCTCGAGCCTGCTCCGCCATTCAATGCGATCATGGCTGATCATCCAAATTCAGTACCCTGTCCCTGCTTTCTCCCCATATCCCTTGATCCCTTTAGCTTTAAGAAATATATCCAACTCCTTCTTGAATATATTTAATGAATTGGCCTCAACTGCCTTCTGTGGTAGAGAATTCCACAGGTTCACCACTCTCTGGGTGAAGAAATTCCTCCTCATCTCAGTCCTAAATGGCTTACCCCTTATCCTTCGACTGTGACCCCTGATTCTGGACTCTCCCGCCATCAGGAACATCCTTCCTGCATCTAGTCTGTCTAGTCCTGTTAGAATTTTATAAGTTTCAATGAGATCCCCTCTCATTCTTCTAAACTCCAACGAGTATAAGCCCAATCGACCCAATCTCCTCGTACGTCATTCCTGCCACCCCAGTTATCAGTCTGGTGAATCTTCGCTGCACTCTCTCCATGGCAAGAACATCCTTCCTCAGATAAGGCGACCAAAACTGCACACAATACTCAAGGTGTGGTCTCACCAAGGCCCTGTACAACTGCAGCAAGACATCCTTGCTCCTGTACTCGAATCCTCTCGCTATGAAGGCCAACATACCATTTGCCTTCTGAACCGCCTGCTGCACCTGCATGCTTACCTTCAGCGACTGGTGCACAACGACGCCCAGGTCTCGTTGCACTTCCCCTTTTCCCAATCTATTGCCGTTCAGATAATAATCTGTCTTCCTGTTTTTGCCACCGAAGTGGATAACCTCGCATTTATCCACATTGGACAGATGCATGGCAAATGCAGTATAATCACCCAACCTGTCCAATTCATACTGGAGTTTCTCTGCATCCTCCTCACAGCACACAAGCCCACCCAGCTTTGTGTCATCTGCAAACTTGGAGATATTACATCTAGTTCCCTCGTCTAGATCATATATATATATATATTGTGACTAGCTGGGGTCCTAGCACCGATCCCTGCGGTACCCCACTAGTCACTGCCTGCCACTCGGAAAAAGACCCATTTATTCCAACTCTTTGCTTCCTGTCTGCCAACCAGTTCTCTATCCAAGACAGTACCTTACCCCGAATCCCATGTGATTTAACTTTACACGCTAATCTCTTATGCGGAACATTATCGAAAGCCTTCTGAAAGTCCAAATACACCACATCCACTGGTTCTCCCTTATCTATTCTACCAGTTACATCCTCAAAAAATTCCAGTAGATTAGTCAAGCATGATTTACCTTTTGTAAATCCATGTTGACTTTGTCCGATCCTGTCACTGTTTTCCAAGTGCTCTGCTATTGCATCTTTTATAATGGACTCTAGCATTTTCCCCACTACTGATGTCAGGCTATAATTCCCCGTTTTCTCTCTACCACCTTTTTTAAATAGCGGGGTTATATTAGCTACCCTCCAATCCATGGGAACTGTTCCAGAGTCTATAGAATTTTGGAAGATGACCAGCAATGCATCTACTATTTCTAAGGCCACTTCCTTAAGTACCCTAGTATGTAGATTATCATCGTCTTATTAAAATAAAACTGTTGACTAACTTTCCTATTTTCTTTGACACCTTGGATTTGGCTCAGTGGGTAGCACACTCACCTGAGTGAGAAGGTTGTAGGTTCAAGACCCACTCCAGGGACTTGGGCACACAATCCAGGCTGACACTCCCAGTGCAGTACTGAGGGAGTGCTGCGCTGTCTGAGGTGCCGTCTTTCGGATGAGACGTTAAACCGAGGCCCCCTCTTAGGTGGACGTAAAAGATCCCGCAGCACTACTTCGATGTAGAGACGGGGTCCTGGCCAACATCTATCCCTCAACCAACACCTAAAACATGATTTGGTTATTTATTTCATTGCGGTTTGTGGGACCTTGCTGTGCACAAATTGGCTGCTGCGTTTCAGCATTACAACAGTGACTGACTACTCTTCAAAAGTACTTCAACAACACAACAACTTGCATTTATATAACGCCTTTAACGTAGCAAAACGTCCCAAGGCGCTGCACAAGAGCGTTATCGGACAAAATTTGCACCGAGCCACATGAGATGACCAAAAGCTTGGTCAAAGAGGTAGGTTTTAAGGAGCGTCTTTAAAGGAGGGGAGAGCAAGGTAGAGAGGCGGAGAGGTTTAGGGAGGAAATTCCAGAGCTTAAGGCCTCGACAGCTGAAGGCTGGAGTGATTAAAATAGCGGATGCACATGAGGTCAGAGTTGGCTGTGAAGAATTTGGGATGTCCTGAGATCATGAAAGGCTCTATATAAATGCAAGTCTCTCTTGAGTTTTAAACTGTTGCTGTGTCTGTGCCTGTCAGAACTTTCCCGGATCCAAATTCTCCATACCTGTGAAAATTTCACGGCCTCTGTTAAGTGCCCCCTCGTTGTTTTGCAGTGTAAAATCCCAGGCTACAATCCTTCCTCGTACCTCAGCCTTGTGTACCTCCTCTGGACTCCATCCCTGTAGGCGGTTTTTACACTCCTTTAACCCAGATCCTGCCGCTGGTCGCCAGGAGATGTAAGCGGTTTTGATCCTAGCCCAATTGCTAGACGGACGGTTCGAATCGCCCCCCGCCTTATGAAAGTTCTATACCCGGGAATTATTATTCAGAGTGTAAATGGAATAAGTCACGGACAGGAATGCTTCAGTGAAAAATCAAACTTGTATTTATTTGGTCTAACATACACTGGCTAAAACATGCACTACTGAACGAAATTACTATCCCTGTGGAGAATAAAATCCAGATTACAATCAACATACATACAGTACAAAACTGGAGACTATAACAAGCAGTAATTCCCTTATTGCTATGGTGGACGCTGATTCCACCCCTACCAACGAATTACCCAGTCGCATAAACCCCTTCGCCTGGCTGAACCAAACGAAGCTCCCCCCTCCGGAATAGCCCAAAAACTTCACTTCTGAGAGACTATGCTTACCCCAGTTTCGATCGCTCTGCTCGTCGGCTTTCTCTGGTAATTCTTGTCTTGTTGGAGCAGGAACGAGAGAGAGAGAATGGTGGAAAAGAATCTGTCTTTATAGCTAGTCTGCCTGTCTTTTCCCACCAATCTTAAAAATCCATTTGCTTCTGAGCACTCCGGTGCTAAATCTGTGATGGGTCATCGTCGGACCCATGCGTATTGGGTTAATGGCCCTAACTCTGGGACATATCTTTCGGTCTTTGCTGGGTGAGCTAGTGGGTTCATTGTTCTGCTTCTCTTCTGAGATGGAGGTGAGAAGTGCTTTGCATATTAGAGTGGTTTTTTCTAATCAATTTCAATGGCCCCCTTCCTTTTTCCAGGACTGTCGGCCGGACCCATACATACTGGATGAGTTCTTTTGTCACAGCCAACTGCCATGTGTTCTCTGGCATTTTAACAAAACCAGTCTTTCATGTATCTGCACAGGGCGATCCCATAACAGGGAAAATACCCTCAGAAAAATCCCATAAAGTCCACAAAAAAAAATTCTTGACTGAATCCATTCTTCAGAGACTTTGCGATCTCTTCATCCCCCATAAAATCTACACCTGGCTTGTAATACAGACCAGAATTGGGTATGGTGTTCCAGGTATAACTTCAACATCACTTCCTTTTATAACTCACACCCCTGGCTATATATCCCATTATTTTAATTGCTTTCTCGCCTCCTGTGGACACAAAACCATTGGTTTAAACAACCTAAATGGCCCAGCCCTCTTCCTGCTCTGTTACCTCAAGCCCTCTGTAATTTAATATGTAACCTGCAGTCTCGCTGCTTCTACCTAATCCCATGACTTTATACATAACCGTGTTGAACTTCGTCTGCCACTGACCTAGCCTGTCCGGGTCTCTGGATTATTGTACTATTAACATCGTTAGCCACTGCATCCAATTACGTGTTAGCTGCAAACGCTGGATAATATACCCTTGTGGAACTCCGCTGCAATGTTGCCTGTAAGCGGTCCCTTTACACTGTAAAAGCCAGTGAGTGGACTGTGCGGGACCTTTCAGATTACTGGGCAGCCGCGCGCACGCACCTTAACAGGAACATTGCTCCACTGGTAACCAGTTTCCACTCTGACAGCTCCCCACACAGCACCAGCCCTTGTTTATCTTTGGCACACGTTTTGTGAATCGGTCTGTTCGATGGAACAGTCAAATGCTTCCCCGAGCCATTTGAAGTTAAGAGTGCAGAAGGAGGCCAAACGACTTGGTGTCTGTGACTAAAGCAATCCAGAAACTAATCCCACTGCTCTGCTCTCTCCCCATATCATCTTCCTCCCTATCGGATGTTTATCCGCTTTTTCTCTTTAAAAATGCGATGGTCTGTGCCTCGACTCCGTTCCAACTGAGGTGTCTTCTACATTCCAGGGAGAATGAAGCATCTGTGGTGCAACATTGCCACCTACTGGTGGTGTAGCATAATGCATACAAGGATTACGGTAATAACCGCAGAATTGATAGGTTCAGAGCAAGTCCTCTGAGGTTGCTTAGAAACTGTTTTTCGAGATGTATAAATAGGATCACTTTCAGTCATTCTTTGACATTTCGCACTGACGGCTCGCCTGGATTTGGTTCCAAGTCCCTGGTGGCTTGCCTACTTGTAAGCACGTAGACAAATGGGGCTAGAAATGAGTTTGTTTGCTGGGTAGAGGGCTCAATCCCAGCTCCAGAATGGGTAGGCCCTCGCTTTATATTACCGTACCCGTTTGTGGCTTCCCTTAGCTGCTGTTTAAGAAGAGGTATTTCAATAGACTCCCGCAAGTCCCTATCATCATGAAATTCTGAGATAGCGAGACGTGCTGAAGCAGCACTACAGGTGTGTGTATATATATATATCTGGTATTAACAGTATTCCAGCTGAAACCGTAACCTGTCATTTCTCCTTCAGCTGCTGTGATTTTCCAATGCTTTGTTTAGATGAAGGCTTCCCAATTTGTGTTTTTTTTCTTCTATAACCTTGCCCTTTTTTTTTCTCCTGATGATACAGCGAGATGCAGATTTTCGAGGAGCTGTTCAGTTTTGCCTGTCCCAAGTTCCTATCGCCAGTGGTGCCAAATTATGACTCGGTCCACCCCAACTACCACAAGGAGCCCTTCCTGCAGCAGCTGAAAGTGTTCATGGACGAGGTGCAGCAGCAGTCCGTACTGTCCACTATCCGTAGGTATGTGAGCTCAGAATGCAACAGGAGCAGCTGAAGCAAGTCCCTTTCATCCACTGGTGTGTTTGTAATAATGTACGTCAAAGATCCCGTGGGAAGTTACTTCCGGTTGACTTGTCCCTATGGAACCGTTCCCCAGCAAAGAGTCGACGCTTTTTAGGAGAGGGGAGATAGGGAAGGAAGTGAGCAAGGATGAATGGGGGGGGGGCCCAGACTGAAACAGTTTTGATTCAAAGCAACGGGGTACGGTAGCATCATGGTTATGTTACTGGACTAGTAATCCAGAGGCCTGGACTAATGACCTGGAGACGTGAGTTCAAATCCCACCATGGCAGCTGGGGAATTTAAATTCAGTTAAATAAATCTGGAATTAAAAAAAAAAAAAAAGCTGGTATCAGTAATGGTGACTGTTGTAAAAACCCATCTGGTCACTGATGTCCTTTTTAGGGAAGGAAATCTGCTGCCCTTACCCGATCTGGCCGATATGTGACTCCAGACCCACAGCAATGTGGCTGACTCTTAACTGCCCCTCTGAAATGGCCCAGCAAGCCACTCAGTTGTACCAAACCGCTAGGAAAAACACCACACGGACTGCAGTGGTTCAAGAAGGCGGCTCACCACCACCACCTTCTCGAGGGCAATTAGGGACGGGCAATAAATGCTGGCCTTACCAGAGACGCCCACATCCCGTGAACAAATTTTAAAAATGCAGCCCAATTCCAGAGTCGGTTAAGCATTGAAACACTGAAATCTTGGACAACCTCCTGACGCGGGCAAGAGATCCATTAATTGAGTCAAGGCGACACTCGAGGAGACTTGACGAGCACAGCTCGAGGCACAAAGATGCACAGATCAATTAATAGTCACGGGGCATTGCATTAGTTGGTTTTATTTAACCATCTGATGCTGTGCTCCATTTTATATTTGTTTTAAATGTCATCGGTTTGGTTTTGCAGCCAGTATACATACATGCCACTCGCTCTCGCTTGCCGCTGATTTGGTTGCCTTCCCTGCCCTTGCAGTTTCCTGAAGCTGTACACCACAATGCCTGTTGTCAAGCTGGCCGGATTTCTTGACATGACCGAGCAGGAGTTCCGCATCAACCTCTTGGTCTTCAAGCACAAGATGAAGAACCTGGTATGGACAAGCGGGATCTCAGCCCTGGACGGCGAATTTCAATCTGCTTCTGAGGTTGACTTCTACATTGATAAGGTGGGTTTTGTCTGTGGGAAGAGCACCTTTTTATTCTACCAGTGGCCAACATTTATCCCTCAATCAACATCGCAAAAACAGATTCTCTGGTCATTATCACATGGCTGTTTGTGGGAGCTTGCTGTGCACAAATTGGCTGCCGCGTTTCCCACATTAGAGCAGTGACTACACTTCAAAAAGTACTTCATTGGCTGTGCAGCACTTTGGGGCGTCCTGAAGTCAACTGTTTTCAATTTCTGACCCTAAGGTATGAACAATGTTCCCTCTAATTTTTTTTGAGTGCGATGTCTCTTTAACTGGGTACGCGGCGGTCCCTTTAACCGGGTGCGCGGGCCATTCAAATTTTCGCGCATTGCGGTTTCTTCCCTGTAGAAGCAGGCGAGCGGCCTGCGGGGGAACCTCCAGACCGCAGCGCGGCCGCTGCAGCTTCACGGGAACATTGGGGTATGAGGCCTGGCTGAATCGGAACAGCCTGGGGATTGAACCCGGGCCTATGCAGCAGAGTACCAGACCGTGCCTTTACCCATAATGGAATGATTTGTATTTCTTGCTTAAAACTCGTTTCCTCTGTTGATTCAGGACATGATCCACATCGCAGACACCAAAGTGGCACGGCGATATGGCGACTTCTTCATCAGGCAGATTCACAAATTTGAAGAGGTGAGGCTGAACATTTTTACTTTACGTAACCCAACTTCATTAAGCCCTTTCTGGATCGGATATTCCCACCATTGAAGTGGAATGTGGAATTATCACATCCATGCCCCTGAATCTCTGGCTGTTTGAATTGGGCTTTATTTTTTTTTTAACTGCTCCAAAAGTGAATAACCGCATGAAAATTAAAAAGTTGTACAAAACGGGAGGAGGTAATTTTGCCACAAGGCGAGATTCGTTGAACTGTGCGGCACGGAGGTGCAATGTGGTAATTGGCGAGCCACCCATCAGCGGGATTGCTGGGCAAGCGAGTTGAATGCTTTTCCGGGGAGTGGATTGAGGATTATGTCTAACTGAAGTTGGATACTCGCTTCACAGATAGACAACAGATATCAAAATGTTTGAAGTGACCCTCATATAGTAAACCATTGGTAATGTGTTAAAGATTCTTCACTGATACAGAAACCTTACCCTGTGTCGTTTGTTTTACCTTTTTATTCCGGTGAATTTTTCTTGTCCAGCCCTGGAGAATGGATAACCTATCCAGGTGTACATAAGAAGCAGGAGCAGGAATCGGCCACTTGGCCCCTCGAGCCTGCTCCGCCATTCAATAAGATCATGGCTGATCTTGGGCTCAAAGCCACTTCCCCGCCCGCTCCCCATAACCCTTCACTCCCTTATCTTGCAAAAATCTGTCTATCTCCACTTTAAATGTATTTAATGACCCAGCCTCCACAGCTCCCTGGGGCAGAGAATTCCACAGATTTACGAGAATAAATTCCTCCTCATCTCAGTTCTAAAAGGGCAACCATTCTAAAACTGTGCCCCCGCGTTCTAGATTTCCCCACGAGGGGAAACACCCTCTCTGCATTTACCTTGTCGTGCCCCCTCAGTTTCAATAAGATCACCTCTCATTCTTCTAAATTCCAAGGAGTATAAGCCCAGCCTGCTCAACCTTTCCTCATAAGTCAACCCCCTCATCTCTGGAATTAACCTAGTGAATTGTCTCTGAACTGCCTCCAATGCAAGTATATCCTTCCTTAAATAAGGAGACCAAAATTGTACGCAGTACTCAAGCTGTAGCAGGACTTCCCTGCTTTTATACTCCAACCCCTTTGAAATAAAGGCCAACATTCCATTTGCCTTTTTGATTACTTGCTGTACCTGCATGCTAGCTTTTTGTGTTTCATGCACAAGGACCCCCCCAGGTCCCTCTGAACTGTGGCATTTTGTAATCTCTCTCCATTTAAACTAGCAGGCTAGCTGCACGGTGAAGCTCCCTTTACTTGACTGCAGTTATCGGCCTCCGCCTCAGAAAGAGCTCCTTCTCATAAGAACGCAAGAAGTAGCAGCAGGAGTCGGCCACACGGCCCCTTCGAGCCTGCTCCGCCATTCAGCAAGATCGCGGCTGATCTTCAACCTCGACTCCCCTTTCCCGCCCGATTTCCCCCACACCGCGAAGTTTTCCTGTTTCCTCCACCTGATTAACCTCATGGCCTCCTGATCGAAGTTTCCCATTTGGGCCACCTTGTGTGCAGTGGAGCTGCATCTAATGGGCTTGGGGTTTGAAAGCCACCAAATTCCACGGAGGAGTCCCAACAAACAGCAGAGAGAGGGAGGGTTTCGTCCTCCAGAGGGAACTTTAGAAGAGCATCTAGAAATAGAAGTGTTTGGGGAAAATTATTGTTGATGTTTTATATATTTATCTGAGGAAGGATGTTCTTGCCGTGGAGGGAGTGCAGCGAAGATTCACCAGACTGATACCTGGGATGGCAGGAATGACGTATGAGGAGAGATTGGGTCGATTGGGCTTATACTCGCTGGAGTTTAGAAGAATGAGAGGGGATCTCATTGAAACTTATAAAATTCTAACAGGACTAGATGCAGGAAGGATGTTCCCGATGGCCGGGGAGTCCAGAACCAGGGGTCACAGTCTAAGGATAAGGGGTAAGCCATTTAGGACAGAGATGAGGAGGAATTTCTTCACCGAGAGTGGTGAACTTGTGGAATTCTCTACCACAGAAGGCAGTAGAGGCCAATTCATTAAATATATTCAAGAAGGAGTTGGATATATTTCTTCAAGCTAAAGGGATCAAGGGATATGGGGAGAAGGCAGGGACAGGGTACTGAATTTGGATGATCAACCATGATCTCATTGAATGGCGGAGCAGGCTCGAGGGGCCGAATGGCCTACTCCTGCTCCTATCTTCTGTTTCTATGATTATTGATGTCCCTCAAACTTGAGACATTGCAAGGTGTTCAAGGTATAACGAGAAAGAAAGGTAGTTTTTTTTTTTCAATGCTGGTTCCTTCTTGCCTGGAGCTGGGATTTTAGCAGCTCCCATCGATCTGCAAACGTCCCTCCCCAACCGCAATCGACCCAAGATGATGACATCTACAGCAGGTAGACGTTGCTGCCGTAAGCTCCACTTTAACAGCGGATTTAATAAACGGTGCGTCACCTAACGCTCACTGTTGTAAAACCGGTGTGCCAGGAAGGAGGTCTGCTCGCGATAGGCTTGCCTCATCAGGCCAGAATATTTCATGCAAGTTTTATCTTTTTTGTTTTTGCAGCTGAACCGAAGCTTGAAGAAAATCACCCCGCGGTAATGGAACTTCTGTTCCCACAGCAGAGAAGGACCAACCGAGTATGTTGCTGCTTCCCAGAGCACAGTGACCGACAGTTGCCGTGCCTGTAACTGGGGCTTTTAATATCCGAACGGCCAGGTGTATTGCTTGGGTTGTAGGTGGTCCAGAGATCAATTTTAAGTACCATCGCAGTTCAAAACCTACTTGGGACCATTTGCACCTTAGTGACAAAACCAGTTGCCGTCTGCTTTGTTTTTATAATATATACAGCGCACATTATTAGCCTGCCTCGTGCTCGATGCGAGCCGACCAAGACTTTGTAAGGAATGACGCAACAGTGGAGGTGAAAAATTGCTGATGGTCTTCTGCGTGAATCGATGTTGGAACATTCAAAAAACAAAATGGCGGGGAGTTCACCAAGGCTGTATGTATTATAAAATAATAACGGGATACCATTTCTACAAATTGTTGATGCAATCCCAGTTGGAAAAAGCACCTTTTATATAAAAATGCACTCACCCCCTAATGTTCAGTGTAAAAGCAGATAATGCAGAAACGCGTTGAAGGGTGTTGCAGCCCCCTCCGTCTCTCTCTTTATTTTCAAGTGAAGATTGGGAATCCCCACCCAATAGACTGGAAATATCACTGTCCAGTTAATTTGGACAACTGGTCGCCTGATGATTGGGTCGGCCAGATACCTACAAAGCCCCCTGCCTCTGCAGCCCATCTGTGACCGATTTCGTGTCCGCTGGCTTTCTGGATGTGTTTGGATATTAAACATAACACCAAGTCTTTCAATAAAAATGAGTGTTCTTGCTGTCTCCTGGCTACTTGTCTTTTTATTCAAGGATATTGTTAACAGCCTTAATACTGTGTATGGCTGATTGTTGGGGGCAACGCAGAACAAGCATCAAAAGCAGCCCAGCCACGGTTTAGCTAAAAGACTCAAGCCCTGATTTTCTGCCAGCCGTCGAGCGGGTTTTCATGCGGGCGGGGGCCGAAAAGCGCCGAAATAGGGGGTTGCGACCCCTCCCCCCGCCTGATTCTCCGACTTTCGGACCGCCGTTTCTCCACGACCCGAATCAGTCACGCCCGCCGCTGGCGGGACTGGCCGTCGGGACCCTGATCACCAATTATTGGCATGTTTAATGCCATTTTAAGGGACCCTTTCAATTTTCAGGGGTTCCCCACGCTAAACACGCCTGCGGGGAACCCCGCTGATGAAACCTGGCGTGAAGCTTGCCGGCTTGCTTGCTGTCAGCTGCAGGTCATTCGGGAAAGCTGCGATTTAAAGGGACAGCATTTGTATGTTGAAGGACCTTGTTGCTGCAGGCTTGGGGCTACTTCTTCAAGGCTTAGGCACAGCTGTGGAAGGTTGGAGCCTCACACACTTCTCCAATGTGATCTCCTGGGAAACACCGCTCGGCACCCTCACTCAGCGCTTCCTCAGCGGAGGCATCTACCAGAAGCAAGGGACGCCTTTTTTTCCTTCCCTTGCCATTAGAGGATCTCCAGCAGCAGAGGCGGCAGCAGCAGAACCAGGAACAGCAGGATGAGCAACAGGAGCACCAGGCTACTGCTCACTCACCTGAAGCTGCACAGGCCAGAAGGGGCCAGCGCTTGGAAGTGGCTTGAGAGCACCTTGCTGCGCTTTAGGGGGCCATGGGGACCCGTATCTGCACTGGCAGTCCTACTCAGAAGGACTTCCATGAAGGTCTGGTTTCTCTGTTCAACAGATGGCCAACACTCCTCAAGAGATGTCATTCTCTTATGAGCACTCACCATGTTTTCCATACCCTGGCGAGTTATCTCCTCCATGGAGGTTGCCAACCTTTCCATGGTGATGCGTTCCTGCGCCAATGACTCCACAAAGGCTCTGCTCATGATCGCTATGGACTCCTCCATTCGCTCCACACTCGCAGCGACTCTTGCATCTGTGCATGGAGATCCATTACCTCTTCTCTTGCGGATGGACCCAGAGGCAGAGGGTCGACATGCAGCTGAGCTGAGCTGGCAGAGTCCTGCGCCCTCTGACGAGAACTCTCCACTGCTGTCCCTGCCTCCAGAATCTGCTGAGGCTCACTTGTGAGCTGTGAAACACCAGGTGACAACAGTACTCTATGTCCTGAAGGACCCCCCGAAGTGTGAGTGTCTGCGCTGGTGCTGGGTGCGCTTACTTCTGCTGACGCTGCGCCCTCAGAGGTTGGAGCTTCTTCGGAGTCTGGCTGCACAGCCTCTTCCTCCTCCACAGTGGGGACGGGGGCTCTGGATGGTCCTGTGGGGGAGTAGAGGAAGGAGTTAGAGATGTGATGCCAAGGTTACATGCACATTCAAGTTGACATCTGCTGACACCTGCATCCATGCAGCCTTGGTCTCAGTGGGAGGCCTCTTCCTGCCTGTCCTAGGGAAGAGGGACCTCCCTGTGGGCCCTAACGCCATCCAATAATGCCTGCAGTGAAGCTTCGTTGAATTTGGAGGCAGCTCGGGGTCTGGCACTGGCCACAGCTGCTGCAGGCTCCTCTGACATCCTGTATGGTTTGTTTGGAAGCCAACAGAGGAAGCAATGCTTGCTGTGGACCTTGAAAGCACCACGAGTGATGACATCATACTGTGGGGCTTCCTGACTGGAAATGGGACAATTAGCAAGGCTCCCCACACGCTGGAAATTAATTGGCCGCTTGAGGGAAAATTGCGTGCAGCTGGCTGACCCATTTTTTTTGTGTGTCAGAACCCCACATTCGGGGGAATCCGACCATTTCCCACAATCCACAAAATCGGGCCCTCAAAGTTAGAAATAATGGAAACCACAGGTCTGTAAGCATCCGAATAAAACAATAAGTACTTGGTGTGGGTCTATTAAAAAAGGTCCATGTGATCTGGACTGGTTTCGAGTACCTGAAGGGGTCGAAGAGTATTTTTGCTCCCTATTGGTCCTGCTTTTTTTTTCTCTGGACAAACACTGGCACAAACCAGAATGGCCTGTTTCTGTGCTGTAAATTACATGTAATTCTCCTCTGGGGCCTCAAGCCCTCCGTGACCTAATGCAACAGCACCTCCACGCATACATGGATAAATCTGGTGGGGCCTTCTAGCCCCAAAGCTGCCGCTCTTTCTGCCACTACTCGGAGAAGCAAGGCTGCACCAGAAACTGTTATTTCCCAACGACAGTACAGGAAACTCTTTGGTATCCGGCACCAACGGGACCGGGATGGTGCCGGTTGATTAAAAATTCCGGATAATGGAGAAGTATATCTACCGAGGGTTTTTTTTAACAAACAAAAATAAAATCATCAAGAAATGTGCAGTATAGTTGGGTACTCGCCTACAGAATGTTGTGTTAAATGGACTCAGACTCGGCAACATTTCCGGTTATTGAGGTGTTCGGATCGGAAGAGACTTCCGACAGCGCCAAGAAGCCGAGTAGTGGCAGTTTGGAGAACTACCCACACTGACTAACTCGGCCACCGCAGGAGACTCGGACTCGGCAACATTTCCGGTTATTGAGGTGTTTTCAGAGTATGAATTTTGCCGGTTAATAGAGAATTCTGGATATTTAGGTGCCGTTTAAACGAGTTTCCTGTACTAGGAACAGGAGGAGACCATTCAGCCCCTGGAGCCCGTTCTGCCATTCAATTAAGTCATTGCAGATCTGTACCTCCTACTCGATTAACCCGCCTCTGCTCCATTTTCATCGTCGCCCTTACCTAACAAAAAATCTGTATTCATTTCAATTGGCCCAGCATCCACATCATTTTGGGGGGAGAATGTTCCAGATATTCTACTACCCCTTTGTGTGAAGAAGTGCTTCCTGATTTCACTCCTGCATAGCTTCAATCTTGTATACTTGAGGGAATACAATTATCTGGGCAAATGAAACCACTTCAGAGACATGGGGAAACTCGAAGAATAGTCTGAAAGATGGATGCCAAAAACAGAGTTTGAAAAGTAGTAAAGAAAACCAAACAATGGGATTTAATGATACAAAATTCTTATCGATGACAGGTTGTCATGACAGGAGAAGAGATCCTATTTAGGTTTTGCATAGAGGTATTCTTGTATATAGATCAGACATATTTTCAGCTGCTGATATTCTAACAGAGCAAAACTTATATACTACCTTTCGCATCCACAGGATATCCCAAAGCTTTTTGCAGCCAGTGAGGTACTTTTGAAGTAAAAACAGAGAATGCTGGAAACACTCAGCAGGTCAGTCAGCATCTGTGGAGAGAGAAATCGAGTTAACATTTCAGGTCGATGACCTATGAGATTTGATAGAGGTGTTCAAAATCATGAGGGGTCTAGACAGAATAGAGAAACTGCTCCCATTGGTGGAAGGGTCGAGAACCAGAGGACACAGATTTAAGGTGATTGGCAGAAGAACCAAAGGCGACGTGAGGAAAAACTTTTTTTATGCAGCGAGTGGTTAGGATCTGGAATGCACTGCCTGAAAGGGTGGTGGAGGTGGACTCAATCGTGGCTTTCAAAAGGGAGTTGGATAAGTACCTGAAGGAAAAAATTAACGGGGAAAGGGCGGGAGAGTGGGACCAGCTGACGTGCTCTTGCAGCGAGCCGGCACAGGCTCGACGGGCTGAATGGCCTCCTGTGCTGTAACCATTCTATGATTCTATCTTGGAGATGTAACAGTTCCTTTACTTGTCCCATTTCCATCTCCTTTTGCCTTGCACCATCATCCTTTTTGTCATTTAATCTCTCCTGCCTTCCATCCTGTCGCAGACCTTCCCTTTTGTTCTTTCTTTCCCTGCCTCTGCACTTGCTTAAAAACCTGTTCCATCTCGGAACTTTTTCCATTTCTGACGAAAGGTCATCGGCCTGGAACGTTAACTTTCTTCCTCTCTCCACAGCCGCTACCTGACCTGCTGAGTATTTCCAGCATTTTCTGGTTTTTAATTTCAGATTTTCAGCATCTGCAGTATTTTGCTTAAGTACTTTTGAAATGTAGTCAGTCACACTGCTGAGGATATGATAGTAATTTTTGTTTTTTAAATATGACTGAATCACATTGATGGCAGTAAGAATTTTATTATGAGACATCATTGCCCGTAGGATTACTATAAAGTGCATATGTGAAATTTTAATGCTATATCCTCGAACTGTGAAAAATTCCCAGAAGTAAAATTATAGATTTTTTTCCTTCCAAACTTGGCTGGTGTGTGGGCTGTATAACACAAAGATAAACAACCGCTGGCAGGCAATGTGTGCACAGCAAGATCCAACAAACATCTATGTGATGAATGAACAGTTAATGGGCTTTTAATGGTCTTAGTTGAGGGATAAATGTTGGCCAAGGACACCAGAGAAATCCCCTGCTCTTCAAATAAGTGCCGTAGGATCTTTTACATCCACCCGAGAGAGCAGATGGGGGCCTCAGTTCAACATCTCTGACAACGCAGCATCCCCCTCGGTTACTGCATTGAAATTACTTGGTGTTGTCACTAGCTATATTCATCATACTTGCTGTAAGGAAAAATTGCAGTTCAGCGATACGCTTTAATGCTGTGCAATACTGTTCTGGTGTAGTGTTTAAATTGTTTGTGCTGTGACCAGCAGTAATTGATCTTCGTGTTGTGCAGCCCACACACAACCCAAGTCTGGAAGGAAAAAAAAATCCATAATTTTACTTCTGGGAATATTTCACAGTTCGAGGATATAGTCTAACAATTTCACACATGCACCATTGCACTTTATAGAAATCCTACTGACCACGATGTCTCATAACAAATTTCTAACTCGTCACCATCAATCTGATTCAAAGTAATCCATCTTTTTAAATTACTGTCTTATCCTCAGAGATGTGAACATGCCATCCTAAATAAAGTGACCAGACCGTACCTTTGTAATTGTGGCAATTAGTGAATCACAGCAGGATAAGACGGGAGTTTTAAAGATTTTTAAGTCATTCAACCTGCCTATGAAACCATGGCCTAGACTGTCAATCCCGAATAGTGCACTCAGCTACACGAAGCAGAAGGCTGCTCATCACTTATAGCTGGGCAACGACTGGGGACACTACAATTGGCCCTGATTTCCTTGGTTGGAGGAAGGGGATGAGGTGGGGGGAGAAAGTCAGCCAAGGTTCCCTCGGCCCGTGGTCCCTACTGAATAAGAAAGAAAGACTTGCATTTATATAGCGCCTTTCACGACCACCAGACATCCCAAAGCGTCTTACAGCCAATGAAGTGCTTTATTGAAGTGCAGTCGCTGTTGTAGGAAACGCAGCAGCCACTTTACGCACAGCAAGCTCCCACAATGTTATAATCTGTTTTAGTGATGTTGATTGAGGGATAAATATTGGCCAGGACACCGGGGAGAACTCCTCTGTTCCTCTTCAAAATAGTGCCATAGGATTTTTTACGTCCACCTGTGAGAGCAGACAGGGCCTCGGTTCTAAAGTCTCATCCGAAAGACTGCACCTCCGACAGTGCAGCGCTCCCTCAGTACTGCACTGGAGTGTCAGTCTAGATTTTAGTGCTCAAGTCCCTGGAGTGGGACTGAACCCACAACCTTCTGACTCAGGAGGTGAGGGTGCTGCCCACTGAGCCACAGCTGACACATGTGCATGAGTGTGGACATTGGACTCAGCTGTGAAGCCCCATAATCAAACAGGATGTTCACGCTTACAGAATAGTCATGGAGCCAGGATATCTGAGCGCAGTTGATGCCAGTGGTACTGTACCTTAACAAGAGCCATTGCTTTCAGGAAAGAATGGGAGAATCTAGCACAAGAGTGCATGTCATAAACACACAATGATTTGAGCCTTTTTAGTTTCTTGTTACTGTCCCAGAAAACCCTATTTCAAACTCCACAAGATCTTCTCCATGTGCCATGAACTCAAATCCAACAAGAAGTTTACCTTTAACCCTTTAAAAATGCTACATGCAGCAACAGAAAACACGGCAACTAATGGCCCAGAAATTTGGGTTGGAGGCTTCCCGCGGGTGCAAGCCTCCGACCTGCACTTACCTAGCGCGCCGGCCGTTGTGCTGTGGGCCCGTGTGGGATTCCGATCCTGGGCCTGCTCCAACTGCCGGCACGCAGTGCTTGCGTATCCCAGGGGCGCAGTTAGTTCGAAGCGTCCCCTGGGATCACGTGGGCCATGGAGAGCCAATGGTAGCAGGGAATCTGTATTCATAGATTTGACAGGAAGACCTGTCAAATTTATGAACACAGTTCAGCTCCAAAAATCACTAAAACTTCAAATACTTTTTTTTAAATCACATTTTTAAAATAACTATAAATTACATAAAATAACTATTTTAAACAATTTAAATTTTTGAAAAATTAATTACACTTTCTAACGGGGCTAAAAATAAACTTACCTTTCTTTAAAGTATTTAAAAACAATAAACCTGTGGAAAAAATGTTTTAATTTTACTTAATTCACCACTTACCTTGTTAAAAGCAGGCCTTGCGACTGCTTTTTAAAAGCGCAGCTGCTGGAGACTTACCCTCCCGGAGAAACCTGGGAAAAAAACGAAAGTTCCAGGCGAACGCGCTGCCTCTCCGGCGCACGCGTTCGACCTGTGAACCCCTTCCTTTAAGGGAACGGAAGCTCCGGTTTCCCGCGCATGCGCAGTGCATGCACGAAACCGGCACTTTCGTTGGGCCTACGGGTGAGTACCCAGCGCGTACTCACCCGTGGAGACCCGAATTTCTGGGCCATTATGTTTTTCGGCGGTAATGTTGTAAGCTATAGTTCATGGGACTGAGTGATATAGTGGAAATTCCCGCCCTACACCTCTCCGCCTCTCCTCCTTTAAGATGCTCCTTAAAACCTACATAGGATATACGACACAGAAACAGGCCATTCGGCTCAACCAGTCCATGTCGGCGTTTATGCTCCACTTGAGCCTCCTCCCGTCTTTCCTCATCTAACCCTATCAGCATAACTCTCTATTCCCTTCTCCCTCATATGCGTATCTAACTGCCCCTTAAATGTAGCTATACTATTCGCTTCAACCACTCCCTGTGGTAGCGAGTTCCACATTCTCACCACTCTGGGTAAAGAAGTTTCTTCTGAATTCCCTATTTGATTTCTACCTCATTGACCAGGCTTTTGGTCACCTGTCCTAATATCTCCTAATGTGGCTCGGTGTCAAATTTTTGTCTGATAATCGCTCCTGTGAAACACCTTGGGACTTTTTACTACGTTAAAGGCGCTATATAAATGCAAGTTGTTGTTGTTTAGCACACTGTCCTTTCACTTCTGGGAGCTGGGTTTAACTGAAGTTGCGACATGGCAAGAAAGTTTCCTCTGTCTGTTGGGGCAGACTTGACCCAGTCTCTAATGGCTGAAAAGCATACAAGTGCTCTAACACAGCACCAAATCCCACTCAGGCCAATTCCTATTCACCATTTGCAATTTCTAGAAACAGTTTTGTATATTTTAAACTGTTAAGATTGTGGAGGGTGTATATTCACGCAGGTACGTTTTATTTCGTATTTTTGCAGTCTAAAACAATTTTTGTCTTAATTATTTTTATTTTTGTATATTATAGATTAGCAGCAAAACAATACATGTTCACAATGTAAATACTGTACTGGACCTTATGGAGATAGAAGTGGGTTACGCCAGGTTAGTGCTAAACAAGAGTGTCTTTCAGTAGCTAAAGGGGCAATTTTAACCCTTTGGGTCAGGTGCAAACCGGGCTGGCAGGCAGTTGAAATCGCCATAGGACATATCTACCGACATCCCAATAATCTTCTGAGCAGTTGGGAAGGAGACACACCAGAAACCAGGGCCTTCTTCTTTAAGCATGCAGATCAGGCTCTGCATTAAATATAACGGTTCCAGAGGTCACCTGTTACTCCTAAGCATGCTATACTCACCACGTCATGTCACAAGTTACTCATATACTGCATCCCACAATGTTATTTTCTGAATTTACTAGGTAAATTCCCCCGTTTCCCTCTTCCCCCATGCGCTCCCATTCCCCTGTCTCCCCCGGCCCCCCCCCCATTCCCATCACGGTTTAACATCTCATCTGAAAGACGGCACCTCCGACAGTGCAGCACGCCCTCAGTACTGCACTGGGAGTGTCAGCCTAGATTTTGTGCTCAAGTCTCTGGAGTGGGACTTGAACCCACAACCCTCTGACTCAGAGGCGAGTGCGTGACCCATGGTGGACACCGCGTGCTCCCTCTCCAGCGGCACACGGGCGTGAACGAGACCTCGGAAGAGAGGCAGGCGGCCAGAATGGTTATGATCTGGAATGCACTGCCTGAAAGGGTGTTGGAGGCGGATTCAATCACAGCTTTCAAAAGGGAGTTGGATAAGTACCTGAAGGAAAGAAATTTGCAGGGCTACGGGGAAAGGGCGGGGGAGTGGGACTGGCTGAAGTGCTCTTGCAGAGAGCTGGCATAGGCTCGACGGGCCGAATGGCCTTCTGTGCTGTAACCATTCTATGATTCAATGAGTCTAACCCCCATGGGATGGGGGAATCCCCCATCCTTGGGCATGTGCTACTCATTGACAGCATAAGAAGTAGGAGCAGGAGTAGGCCATACGGCCCCTCGGGCCTGCTCCGCCATTCAATAGGATCATGGCTGATCTGAATCTAGACTCACGTCCACTTCCCTGCCCGCTCCCCGTAACCCCTAATTCCCTTATCTGCTAGGACAATGTCTAGCTCCATTTTAAATTTATTTAATGTCGCAGCTTCCACAGCTCTCTGGGGTAGCAAATTCCATAGATTTACTACCCTCTGAGTGAAGAAGTTTCTCCTCATCTCAGTTTTGAAAGGGCAGCCCCTTATTCTAAGATTATGCCCCCTAGTTCTAGTCTCACCCATCAGTGGAAACATCCTCACCGCATCCACCCGATCAAGCCCCCTCATAATCTTATATGTTTCGATAAGATCGCCTCTCATTCTTCTGAACTCCAATGAGTAGAGTCCCAACCTATTCAACCTTTCCTCATATGTCAACCCCCTCATCTCTGGAATCAACCAAGTGAACCTTCTCTGAACCGCCTCGAGAGCAAGTATATTTTTTCTTAAATATGGAAACCAAAACTGCACGCAGTATTCCAGGTGTCGCCTCACCAATACCCTGTATAACTGCAGCAAGACTTCCCTGTTTTTATACTCCATCCCCCTTGCAATAAAAGCCAAGATTCCATTGGCCTTCCTGATCACCTGCTGCACCTGCATACTAACTTTTTGTGTTTCATGTACCAGGACCCCCAGATCCCTTTGTACTGTAGCACTTTGCAGTTTCTCTCCATTTAGATAATAACTTGCTCTTTGATTTTTTCTGCCAAAGTGCATAACCTCACACTTTCCAACATTATATTGCATCTGCCAAATCTCTGCCCACTCACTTAGCCTGTCTATGTCCTTTTGCAGGTTTTTTATGTCCTCCTCACTCACTGCTTTCCCTCCCATCTTTGTATCGTCGGCAAACTTGGATATGTTGCACTCGGTCCCTTCCTCCAAATCGTTAATATAGATTGTAAAGAGTTGGGGTCCCAGCACTGATCCCTGTGGGACACCACTAGTTACTGATTGCCAGCCCGAGAACGAACCATTTATCCCAACTCTTTGTTTTCTGTCAGATAGCCAATCTTCCACCCATGCCAGTATATTACCCCCAATCCCGTGATTTTTTATCTTGATCAGTAATTTTTTTTGTGTGGAACCTTGTCAAATGCCTTTTGGAAGTCCAAATACACTACATCCACTGGTTCCCCTTTATCCACCCTGTATGTTACATCCTCAAAGAATTCGAGCAAATTTGTCAAACATGACTTCCCCTTCGTAAAACCATGCTGACTCTGTCCTATTAAATTACGTTTATCCAAATGCTCTGATACTGTTTCCTTAATAATGGACTCCAACATTTTGCCAACCACAGATGTTAGGCTAACTGGTTTATAGTTTCCAGCTTTTTGTCTACTTCCCTTCTTAAATAAGGGTGTTACATTAGCAGTTTTCCAATCTGCCGGGACCTTTCCTGAGTCCAGGGAGTTCTGGAAAATGATCACCAATGCATCCACAATCCCTACCGCCACTTCTCTCAAGACCCTAGGATGTAGGCCATCAGGTCCGGGGGATTTATCCGCCTTAAGTCCCATTATTTTACTGAGTACCATCTCTTTAGTGATTTTAATCGTGTTTAGCTCCTCCCCCCCAATTGCCCCCTGTTTGTCCAGTGTTGGGATATTTTTAGTGTCCTCCACTGTAAAGACTGATACAAAATATTTGTTCAGCATCTTTGCCATCTCCATGTTCACCACCACTAGTTTCCCGGTCCCATCCTCTAAGGGACCAACGTTCATTTTAGCCACCCTTTTTCTTTTTATATAGCTGTAGAAACTCTTGCTATCTTTTTATATTTTTTGCTAGTTTACTTTCATAATCTATCTTCCCTTTCTTAATTAATCTTTTAGTTATTGTTTGCTGGCTTTTAAATGCTTCCCAATCTTCTATCCTCCCACTAGATTTGGCTAATTTATATGCCCTTGTTTTCAGTCGAATACTATCCTTTATTACTTTACTAAGCCATGGATGGCTGTCTTTTCTTTTACTCCCATTTTTCCTCAGTGGAATATATTTATCTTGAAAGATGTGAAATATCTCCTTGAATGTCGACCACTGCTCTTGTACCATCTTACACTTTAATCTGTTTTCCCAGTCCACTTTAGAATTAGGAGCAGGAGTAGGCCATATGGCCCCTCGAGCCTGCTCCACCATTCAATAAGATCATGGCTGATCTTCAACCTCAACTCCACTTTCCTGCCCTATCCCCATATCCTTTAATTCCTCTGGAGTCCAAAAATCTATCGATCTCAGCCTTGAATATACACAATGACTGAGCAACCACAGCACTTTGGGGTAGAGAATTTCGAAGATTCAGAACCCTCTGAGTGGGGAAATTCCTCCTAATCTCAGTCCTAAATGGCCGACCCCTTATCCTGAGACTATGCCCCTTGTTCTAGACAGACTAGATGCAGGAAGGATGTTCCCGATGGCGGGGGAGTCCAGAACCAGGGGTCACAGTCTAAGGATAAGGGGTAAGCCATTTAGGACAGAGATGAGGAGGAATTTCTTCACCCAGAGAGTGGTGAACCTGTGGAATTCTCTACCACAGAAGGTAGTTGAGGCCAATTCATTAAATATATTCAAGAAGGAGTTGGATATATTTCTTAAGGCTAAGGCGATCAAGGGATATGGGGACAAAGCAGGGACAGGGTACTGAATTTGGACGATCAGCCATGATCTCATTGAATGGCGGAGCAGGCTCAAGGGGCCAAATGGCCTACTCCTGCTCCTATCTTCTATGTTTCTATGTTTCTAGACTCTTCAGCCAGGGGGAAACAACCTCTCAGCATCTACCCTGTCAATCCCCCTCAGAATCTTGTATGTTTCAATGAGATCACCTCTCATTCTTCTAAACTCCAGAGAGCATAGGTCCAATCTACTCAATCTCTCCTCAAGAGTGTCAGCTGTGGCTCAGTTGGGAGTACTCTCGCCTCGGAGTCAGAAGGTTGCGGGCTCAAGTCCCACTCCAGAGACTTGAGCACAAAAAATTTAGGCTGACATTCCCAGGCGAGTGCTGCACTGTCAGAGGTGCTGTCTTTCGGATGAGATGTTAAACCGAGGCCCCGCCTGCCCTCTCAGGTGGATGTAAAAAATCCTATGGCACTATTTCGAGAAGAGCAGGGGGAGTTCTCCCCAGTGTCCTGGGGCCAATATGTATCCCCTAATCAACATCACCAATACAGATTATCTGGTCATTATCACATTGCTGTTTGTGGGAGCTTGCTGTGCGCAAATTGGCTGCAGTGACTACGCTTCAAAAAGTACTTCATTGGCTGTGAGGTGCTTTGGGATGTCCTGAGGTCGTGAAAGGCACGATATTAAAAATAAAAAGACTTACATTTATAAATGCAAGTCGTTCTTTCAGAGGACAACCCTCTCAAGCCCAGGGATCAGTCTAGTGAACCTTCGTTGCATCCCCTCTAGGGCAAGTATGTCCTTCCTCAGGTAAGGAGACCAAAACTGTGCACAGTGGTTGATAACAAAGAAGAAAGCTGCAGACTGCAGGAAGGTATCAATGGACTGCCCAGGTGGGCAGAACAGTGGCAAATGGAATTCAATCTGGAGAAGTGTGAGGTAATGCATTTGGGGAGGGCTAACAAGGCAAGGGAATATACTATAAATGGTAGGACACTGAGATGTGTAGAGGAACAAAGGGACCTTGGAGTGCAGGTCCACAGATCCCTGAAGGTAGCAGGACAGGTAGATAAGGTGGTTAAGAAGGCATACGGGATACTTGCCTTTATTAGCCGAGGCAGAGAATAGAAGAGCAGGGAGGTTATGCTTGAACTGTATAAAACACTAGTTAGGCCTCAGCTAGAGTACTGCGCACAGTTCTGGTCACCACATTACAGGACGGATGTGATTGCACTGGAGAGGAGATTTATGAGGATGTTACCAGGGCTGGGGAACTTTAGCTATGAGGAAAGGTTGGATAGGCTGGGGTTGTTTTCTTTGGAACAGAGGAGGCTGAGGGGAGACCCAATTGAGGTCTATAAAATTATGAGGGGCCTAGACAGAGTGGATAGGAAGGACCTAATTCCCTTAGCAGAGGGGTCGATAACCAGGGGGCATAGATTTAAAGTAATTGGTCAGAAGTTTAGAGGGGAGTTGAGGAGAAGTTTTATCACCCAGAGGGTGGTGGGGGTCTGGAACTCACTGCCTGAAAGGGTAGTAGAGGCAGAAACCCTCATCGCATTTAAAAAGTACTTGGATATGCACTTGAAGTGCTGTAACATAGAAGCATAGAAGATAGGAGCAGGAGTAGGCCATTCGGCCCCTCGAGCCTGCTCCGCCATTCAATGAGATCATGGCTGATCATCCAAACTCAGTACCCTGTCCCTGCCTTCTCCCCATATCCCTTGATCCCTTTAGCCTTAAGAAATATATCTAACTCCTTCTTGAATATATTTAATGAATTGGCCTCAACTGCCTTGTGTGGTAGAGAATTCCACAGGTTCACCACTCTCTGGGTGAAGAAATTCCTCCTCATCTCTGTCCTAAATGGCTTACCCCTTATCCTTAGACTGTGACCCCTGGTTCTGGACTCCCCCGCCACCGGGAACATCCTTCCTGCATCTAGTCTGTCTAATCCTGTTAGAATTTTATAAGTTTCAATGAGATCCCCTCTCATTCTTCTAAACTCCAGTGAGTATAAGCCCAATTGACCCAATCTGTCCTCATACGTCATTCCTGCCATCCCAGGTATCAGTCTGGTGAATCTTCGCTGCAATCCCTCTATGGCAAAAACATCCTTCCTCAGATAAGGCGACCAAAACTGCACACAATACTCAAAGTGTGGTCGCACCAAGGCCCTGTACAACTGCAGCAAGACATCCTTGTTCCTGTACTCGAACCCTCTCGCTACGAAGGCCAACATACCATTTGCCTTCTGAACCGCCTGCTGCACCTGCATGCTTACCTTCAGCGACTGGTGCACAAGGACACCCAGGTCTCGTTGCACTTCCCCTTTTCCCAATCTATTGCCGTTCAGATAATAATCTGTCTTCCTGTTTTTGCCACCAAAGTGGATAACCTCGCATTTATCCACATTATACTGCATCTGCCATGTATCTGCCCAATCGCCCAACCTGTCCAAATCATCCTGGAGTTTCTCTGCATCCTCCTCATAGCACACATGCCCACCCAGCTTTGTGTCATCTGCAAACTTGGAGTTATTACATCTAGTTCCCTCATCTAGATCATTAATATATATTGTGAATAGCTGGGGTCCTAGCACCGATCCCTGCGATACCCCACTAATCACTGCCTGCCACTCGGAAAAAGACCCGTTTATTCCAACTCTTTGCTTCCTGTCTGCCAACCAGTTCTCTATCCAGTGCAATACCTTGCCCCCAATCCCGTGTGCCTTAACTTTACACGCTAATGTCTCTTTGTTGGCCAGCGCAGACAAGATGGGCCGAATGGCCTCCTTCTGTGCTGTAAATTTCTATGATTCTTATCATGGTTATATTATGATTCTTATTATGATTATATTTTGATTCTATAATCTACTTCAGGTGTGGTCTCATCAGAGCCCTGAGGGCTTCCATTTGATTGACAGCCACACCTGGCCCCGCCCTACTCTGGCCACCAGTGACGTAAAGACGTACGGCGTGACCCGGAATAGCTGGCGGGGCGTGGGCGCCATCTTGTTCGTCCTCCCGCGGAGGAGGGAAGCGGAGTTATTGCCGGGCGAAAGGGCAAGGTGACCGACATTAACCCTTCAGTTTCGTTATTTGGTGTAAGGAAATCATATGGGATCACTTAAGAATGTTAACGCGTTTAATATTTTTTTAGGTAAGAAAGCGAAGGAACGCGGGCTCTTCATACGGTGTTGGTCGCGCTCGGTCAGACTGGGGGTGGAATGAGTGACATGGGCCGCGGCCAATCAGAGGGCCGCATTGCGGAGCAAGGACCCAATCAGAGGTGGGGGCGGGGCTTCCGGTGGCAGGGACCCAGATTCTGGGTGAACTTTAATGGCCTGTTTTTTCCTTTATTGAAGTTTAATTAATCCAGTTAAACAGCTCATGAGGGTAGTCATTCCTTTTGGAATTCTGACTGCTAGTGCTTGACATTTCCCTGCTTTAGCATATGTTAAAATCCAGGGGGGAAAAAAGGAAAGGTCTTAAATTCAGATTTTGACTTCAAAAAGCACACACACACATGCTGGAAATCTGACAGTGAAAATGCTGGCTAATGCCACAGCAAGCCAGTCAGCATCTGTGGAGAGAAAGGACAGCTCCAGCCTTGTGTCAAACTAAACTCCTTTGCTGGACAAGGTCAGAAGTTGAATAAGCTGCAAGTAAGGTAGGTATTCAGTCAGAATGTTGAGTTGCTGTCTGTGTTCTGTGAGGTGTCAGATGTGTTTTATTGCTAATATATCAGGACCTTTGTATATCTGTTGGTGGTTGATCATCAATATAATGTATGGATAGCAGCATTAAAAGTAAATACCGTCTGTTAATTTGGATTTAAAAATATATATGCATTATTTTTATTTATTTTATATAATCCGATTTTGTTATGCAGACTGGAGGGGGGAGAAAAAAATTAGGACTGGATCATATTGTGTGTGTTTCCATCTTGAAGCTGGTACTGGTTTAGCCATTCACCGCCAGATCTTGGCTGGACCTCATAAAACATTATCGGGTCCTGCTCTCCTCTGCCAAAATTGCTCACTATTGCAGGATCATCCTGGACTGCAAAGATAGCCCCCGGCTTCTCTCTTCCACTAGAAAAAGCCTTCTTCCCTCCCCCTCCAACAAGTGAGGAGCTCATGGACTTCTTTGTCACTAAGATTGAGACCATCTGTTCAGCTGCCTCTAGCTTCCCCCTTCCTCTAGCCCACCAAACTAAACTTCCCTTAATATTCCCCCCCCTGCCCCAGCCCTGAATTTGCATCTTTCTCTAGTTTCTCTCCTGTCTCCCCTGAACCCTCACTGAGCATATCTTGTCCATGAGACTCCCCTCCCTTGACCTTATTTTTACTAAACTGCTGACCACCCAACTTCCTTTCATGGCTCCAATGTTAGCTGATATTGTTAACGGTTCTCTCTCCTCGGGTACTACCTCCCCATCAAATCTGCCGTCATCATCTCCCTCCTCAAAAAAAGCACCCCCTCCCCCCCTCCCCCCCCTCCCTCCCCTCCCTCCCTCCCCCCCCCCCTCCCTCCCCCCCGGTGTCCTTGCAAACTACTTCCCCATCTCCACCCTCCCTCAACGTGCTGTCACCTCCCAAATCCGTGCCCATCTTTCCCGGAACTCCATGTTTGAATCCCTCCAATCAGGTTTCCACCTCTGCCACCGTACCGATTCGGCTCTTATCAAAGTCACAAATTACATCCTCAGTGACTGTGACCGTGATAAACTATCCCTCCTCGTACTTCTTGACCTGCCTGCAGCAGTTTGACACGGTTGACCGCTCCCTCCTCCAACGCCTCTCTGTTGTCCAGCTGGGTGGGACTGCACTCGCCAGGTTCCATTCCTATCTGTCCAGTTTTAGCCAAAGAATCACCCGCAATGGCTTCTTCTCCCGCTCCCGCAACGTTACCTCTGGAGTCTGCCAAGGATCTATCCTTAGCCCCCTCCTATTTCTCATCTACATGCGACATCATCCACAAACACATCAGGTTCCACATGTATGCTGATGATACCCAGCCCTAGCACACCACCACCTCTCTCGAACCCTCCACTGAATCTGATTTGTTACGTTGCTTGTCCGACATCCAGTATTGGAAGAGCAGAAATTGCCTCCAATTGAATATTGGCGAGACCGAAGCCACTGCCTTTGGTCCCCGCCACGAATTCCGTTCCCTAGACACTGACGTCATCCCTTTCGCTGGTCACTGGCTGAGGCTGAACCAGACCCTTCACAACCTTGGCATTCTGTTTGACCCCGAGCTGAGCTTCCGACCCCATATCCTCTCCCTCACCGAGACCGCCATCTTCCACCTCCATGACATCGCCCGTCTCCGCCCCTGCCTCTGGTCTTCTGCTGCTGAAACCCTCCCCCGTGACTTTGTTACCTCCAGATTCGAATATTCCAGTGCTCTCCTGACCGGCCGCCCGTCTTCCACATTCCGTAAAACTCAGCTCATCCAAAACTGCTGCCGCTATCCTAACTCGTACCAAGTCCCGTTCACCCATCGCCCCTGTCTTCGCTGAACTACATTGGCCTCCGCTCCAGCAATACCTCGATTTTAAAACTCTCATCCTTGTTTTCAAATCCCTCCATGGCCTCGCCCCTCCCTATGTCTGTAACCTCCTCCAGCCCTTCGTTATCTCTGCGCTCCTCTAATTCTGGCCTCTTGCGCATCCCCTATTATCTTCGCTCCACCGTTGGCGGCCGTGCCTTCAACTGTCTGGGCCCTAAGCTCTGGAATTCTCTCCCTAAACCTCTCCGCCTCTTTACCCTCTCCTTTAAGACGCTCCTTAAAACCTACCTCTCTGACCAAACGTTAGGTCACCTGTCCTAATATCTCCTTGTGTGGCTTGGTGTCAAAATGTGTTTGATCACTCCTGTGAAGTGCCTTGGGTTGTTTTACTATGTTAGAGTCAGAGAGTTATACAGCACTGAAAGAGGCCCTTCGGCCCATCGTGTCCGTGCCGGCCATTAAGCCCTGTCTATTCTAATCCCACTTTCCAGCACTTGGTCCGTAGCCTTGTATGCTATGGCGTTTCAAGTGCTCATCTAAATGCTTCTTGAACGTTGAGGGTTCCTGCCTCTACCACCCTTTCAGACAGTGAGTTCCAGATTCCAACAACCCTCTGGGTGAAAAAGATTTTCCTCAAATCCCCTCTAAACCTCCTGCCCCTTACCTTGAAACTAAGCCCCCTGGTTATTGACCCCTCTACTAAGGGGAAAAGTTCCTTTCTATCTACCCCCCTCATAATTTTATACACCTCAATCTAGAGGCGCTATATAAATGCAAGTTGTTAGTCATTCCATCCAATGCCATGGCTAAAATCTGATTTTGCTTATCTTGGCTGTTTATAGAGACTAGCTGGATATGAAGGATAGTCTCGGCTAGGATTCTCACCTGTTGCTTTTGAGTAGGTGTCTTCCCTTCTGCTGACGTCTCCGCCGTAAAAGATCTGTTTAACTTGATTCAGTATAAGGCTGTGGCAGGGTGGGCTGGTAGGGGGCTACTTGGGTCACGTGTGGTGTCCTGCAGCTGATCCAATAAAGGTTGTGCTCAAAGCCGTTTGCATTTAATGTTCCTGAAATCTAATGCAGTAGAAACGAATTTCAGGAGGGTTGGGAAAAGTCTGCATCGGGCCACTGCACAAAATGAGGGAGATGGCATGGAAAAGAGTCATGCATGTAATTGGCTGTGGGGAAATGGTTTGAATGAAATACATTAGAGTGGATCAATATCCTGATTATTTTATCTTGAGTGCCTTAGGGTTTTTTTCCATTCCTGGGATGTGGGTGTCGCTGGCAAGGCCAGCATTTATTGCCCTTGAGAAGGTGGTGGTGAGCCGCCTTCTTGAACCGCTGCAGTCGGTGTGGTGAAGGGACTCCCACAGTGCTGTTAGGGAGACAGCTCCAGGATTTTGACCCAGCGACTATGAAGGAACGGCGATATATTTCCAGGTCAGCACAGTGTGTGACTTGGAGGGGAATTTGCAGGCGATGGTGTTCCCATGCCCCTGCTGCCCTTGTCCTTCTAGGTGGTAGAGGTCATGGGTTTGGGAGGTGCTGTTGAAGACGCCTTGGCGAGTTGCTGCAGGGCATCTTGTAGATGGTACACACTGCAGCCACGGTACGCCGGTGGTGGAGGGAGTGAATGTTTAAGGTGGTGGATGGGGTGCCAATCAAGCGGGCTGCTTTGTCCTGGATGGTGTCGAGCTTCTTGTGTTGTTGGAACTGCACTCATTCCAGGCTAGAGGAGAGTATTCCATCACACTCCTGACTTCTGCCTTGTAGATGGTAGCAAGGCTTTGGGGAGTCAGGAGGTGAGACACTTGCTGCAGAATACCCAGCCTCTGACCTGCTCTTGTAGCCACAATATTTATGTGGCTGGTCCAGTTAAGTTTCTGGTCAATGGTGACCCCCCAGGATGTTAATGTTGGGGGGATTTGGCAATGGTAATGCCGTTGAATGTCATGAGGAGGTGATTAGACTGTTGCTTGTTGGAGATTGTCATTGCCTGGAACTTGTGTGGCGCGAATGTTACTTGCCACTTATCAGCCCAAGCCTGAATGTCGTCCAGGTTTTGCTGCATGCGGGCATAGAATGCTTCATTATCAGAGGATGACACTGAACACTGCAATCATCAGCAACAACATCCCCACTTCTGACCTTATGATGGAGGGAAGGTCATTGATGAAGCTGCTTAACATGGTTGGGCCTAGGACACTGCCCTGAGGAACTCCTGCAGCGACGTCCTGGGACTGAGATGATTGGCTGCCAATAACCACAACTATCTTCCTTTGTGCTAGGTATGGGTGGGCGTGCGTGCTGTGAGGAGGATGCCAAGAAACTCCAGGATAATTTGGACAAGTTGGGTGATTGGGCAAAAGCATGGCAGATGCAATATAACGTGGATAAATGTGAGGTTATCCACTTTGGTGGCAAAAACAGGAAGGCAGATTATTATCTGAATGGCAATAGATTGGGAAAAGGAGAAGTGCAACGAGACCTGGGTGTTCTTGTACACCAGTCGCTGAAGGTAAGCATGCAGGTGCAGCAGGCGGTTAAGAAAGCAAATGGTATGTTGGCCTTCGTAGCGAGAGGGTTTGAGTACAGGAACAAGGATGTCTTGCTGCAGTTGTACAGGGCCTTGGTGAGACCACACCTTGAGTATTGTGTGCAGTTTTGGTCGCCTTAGCTGAGGAAGGATGTTCTTGCCATGGAAGGAGTTCAGCGAAGATTCACCAGGCTGATACCTGGGATGGCAGGAATGCCGTATGAGGAGAGATTGGGACAATTGGGCTTGTACTCGCTGGAGTTTGGGAGAATGAGAGGGGATCTCATTGAAACTTATAAAATTCTGACAGGACTGGACAGACTAGATGCAGGAAGGATGTTCCCGATGGTCGGGGAGTCCAGAACTAGGGGTCACAGTCTAAGGATAAGGGGTAGGCCATTTAGGACAGAAATGAGGAATTTCTTCACCCAGAGAGTGGTGAACCTGTGGAATTCTCTACCACAGAAGGCAGTAGAAGCCAATTCATTAAATATATTCAAGAAGGATTTGGATATATTTCTTAAGGCTAAAGGGATCCAGGGGTATGGGGAGAAAGCAGGGACCGGGTACTGAAATTGGATGATCAGCCATGATCGCATTGAATGGCGGAGCAGGCTCGAGGGGCCGAATGGCCTACTCCTGCTCCTATCTTCTATGTATGACTCCAGCCAATGGAGAGTCTTTCCCCTGATTCCCATTGACTTCAATTTTACTAGAGCTCCTTGATGCTGCACTCGGTCAAATGCTGCCTTGATGTCGGGGGCAATCACTCTTACCTCACCTCTGAAATTCAGCTCTTTTGTCCATGTTTGGACCAAGGCTGCAATGAGGTCTGGAGCCAAGTGCTCCTGGTGGATCCCAAACTGAGCATTGGTAAGCAGGTTATTGGTGAGTAAGTGCCACTTGATAGCATTGTCAATGACACTTTGCTGATGATTGAGAGTAGACTGGTGGGGCAGTAATTGACTGGATTGGATTTGTCCTGTTTTTTGTGGACAGGACATAACTGGGCAGTTTTCCACATTGTTGGGTTGTAGTTGTACTGGAACAGATTGGCTAGAGACGCGGCTAGTTCTGGAGCACAAGCCTTACATAAGAACATAAGAAATAGGAGCAGGAGTAGGCCAATCGGCCCCTCGAGCCTGCTCCGCCATTCAATAAGATCATGGCTGATCTGATCCTAACTGCCAATCTACTATCACAGAACCATCTCCTGAATCTAACAGAATTAGACACATGAAATAGGAGCAGGATCAGGCTACACGGCCCCTGGGCCCGCTCCGCTACCCACAGGGCCATGACCGATCCGAACCTAGACTCATGTCCAAATTCCTGCCCGCTCCCCGTAACCCTTAATTCCCTTTACTTCTAGGAAACTGTCTATTTCTGTTTTAAATCTATGTAATGATGTAGCTTCCACAGCTTTTTGGGGCAGCATATTCCATGGACCTACCACCCTCTGAGTGAAGTAGTTCCTCCTCCTCTCAGTTTTGAAAGAGCAGCCCCTTATTCTAAGACTATGCCCCCTAGTTCTAGTTTCACCCATCATCGGGATCATTCTCCCCGCATCCACCCGATCCAACCCCTTCACAATCTTATATGTTTCAATAAGATCGCCTCTCATTCTTCTGAACTCCAATGAGTAGAGTCCCAATCTACTCAACCTCTCTTCATATGTCCATCCCCTCATCCCCGGGATTAACCGAGTGAACCTTCTTTGTACTGACTCGAGAGCAAGTATGTCTTTTCTTAAGTATGGACACCAAAACTGTATGCAGTATTCCAGGTGCGGTCTCACCAATACCTTGTACAACTGAAGCAATACCTCCCTATTTTTATATTCTATCCCCCTAGCAATGAAAGCCAACATTCCATTGGCCTTCTTAATCACTTGCTGCACCTGCATACTAACCTTTTTGAGTTTCGTGCACCAGGACCCCCAGATCCCTTTGTACTTCAGTACTTTCCAGTTTCTTGCCATTAAGATAATAACTTGCTCTACGATTTTTCCTGCCAAAGTGCATAACCTCACACTTTCCAGTATTGTATTCCATCTGCCAAATCTCTGCCCACTTACTTAGCCTGTCTATGTCCCCTTGCAGGTTTTTTATGTCCTCCTCACTCACTACTTTCCCCCCCATCTTAGTATCATCTGCAAACTTTGATATGTTACACTCGGTCCCCTCCTCCAAATCGTTAATATAGATTGTAAAGAGTTGGGGACCCAGCACCGACCCCTGCGGAACACCACTAGTTACTGATTGCCAGTCTGAGAATGAACCATTTATCCCAACTCTCTGCCTTCTGTTAGATAGCCAATCCTCTATCCATGCCAGAATATTACCCCCAATCCTGTGATTTTTTATCTTCAGCAATAATCTTTTGTGTGGCACCTTGTCAAATGCCTTTTGGAAGTCTAAATACACTACGTCCACTGGTTCCCCTTTATCCACCCTATATGTTACTTCCTCAAAGAACTCCAGCAAATTTGTCAAACATGACTTCCCCTTCATAAAACCATGCTGACTTTGTCCTATTAAATTATGGTTATCCAAATGTCCTGTTACTGTCTCCTTAATAATGGACTCCAAAATTTTCCCTTCCACAGATGTTAGGCTAACCGGTCTATAGTTTCCAGCCTTCTGTCTACTGCCCTTTTTAAATAAGGGTGTTACATTAGCAGTTTTCCAGTCTGCCGGGACCTTTGCCGAGTCCAGGGAGTTTTGGAAAATTATTACCAATGCATCCACAATCCCTACCGCCACTTCCCTCAAGACCCTAGGATGTAAGCCATCAGGTCCAGGTGATTTATCCGCCTTGAGTCCCATTATTTTACCGAGTACCACTTCCTTAGTGATTTTGATCGTGTTTAGCTCCTCCCCCCCCCCCCCCATAGCCCCCTGTTTGTCCAGTGTTGGGATATTCTTAGTGTCTTCTACTGTAAAGACTGATACAAAATATTCATTCAGTGTTTTTGCCATCTCCATATTTCCCACCATTAATTTCCCGGTCTCATCCTCTAAGGGACCAACATTTACTTTAGCCACCCTTTTTCTTTTTATATAACTATAAAAACTCTTACTATCTGTTTTTATATTTTTTGCTAATTTACTTTCATAATCTATCTTCCCTTTCTTAATTAATCTTTTTGTTATCTTTTGCTGTCTTTTAAAGTTTTCCCAATCCTCTATCCTCCCACTGGATTTGGCTACCTTATATGCCCTTGTTTTTAGTCGAATACTATCCTTAATTTCTTTACTTAGCCACGGATGGCTGTCTTTTCTTTTACACCCTTTTCTTCTCAGTGGAATATATTTTTTTTGGAAGTTGTAAAATAACTCCTTAAATGTACACCACTGATCATGTATCGTCTTACCCTTTAATCTATTTTCCCAATCCACTTTACTCAATTCCGCTCTCATACCTTCATAGTCTCCTTTATTCAAGCTTAGCACGCTTGTTTGAGATCCAACCTTCTCACCCTCTAATTGAATATGGAATTCAACCATGTTATGGTCACTCATTCCAAGGGGATCCTTTACTCGGACATTTTTAATTAATCCTGTCTCGTTACACAGGACCAGATCTAAGGTTGCTTGCCCCTGGTCGGTTCAGTTACATACTGCTCAAGAAACCCATCCCTAATACACTCAATGAACTCATCCTCAAGGCAGCCCTGCCCAATTTGATTTGTCCAATTAATATGATAGTTAAAAACCCCCATAATTATAGATGTTCCCTTATTACAAGCCTCAACTATTTCCTGATTGATACTCCGTCCAACAGAGTTGCAACTGTTCGGAGGCCTATAGACTACGCCCACTAGTGTTTTTTTCCCCCTTATTATTCCTTACCTCCACCCAAACTGTTTCATTATCCTGATCTTTTGACCCAATATCATTTCTCTATTATAGTGATTCCTTCCTTTATTAACATAGCCACCCCACCTCCCCTTCCTTCCTGCCTGTCCTTCCTGATCGTTAAATAACCTGGTATGTTTAATTCCCAGGCATTGTCACCCTGCAGCCATGTTTCTGTAATGGCCACAAGATCATACCCATATGTAGTTATTTGTGCCATTAACTCGTCTTATTTTGTTATGAATGCTACGTGCATTCAGATAGAGAACTTTCAAATATGTTTTGTGACACTTAGTTCCTGCTTTTGCCCTTTTTATTACTTTACCTTTTACTCCATACCTTCTGCCCCTTCCTGACACGCTCTGGTTTTTAATTTCCCCACTGCTACCTAAGTCTATGACCTTCTCTGTTGTCATTTTTATTATTTGCTCTCTAGGAACCTCCCCCCCCACTAGTTAGTTTAAAGCCCTCTCTACAGCCCTAGTTATATGATCCGCCAGGACTCTAGTCCCAGCACTGGCCAAGTGAAGCCCGTCCCAACGGAACAGCTCCCTCCTGCCCCAGTACTGGTGCCAGTGTCCCAGGAAGCAAAACCCATTTCTCCCACACCAGTCTTTGAGCCACGCATTTAACTCTCTAATTTTATTTGTCCTAGCCAAATTCACTCGTGGCTCAGGTAATAATCCAGAGATTATTACCCTTGAGGTTCTGTTTTTTAATTTGACCCCTAGCTGCTCATACTCCTTTAACAGAACCGGCTTCCTAGTCCTATCTACGTCCTTCAGCACTATTGTCAGGGTCCATAACCTTTGCTGTATCCAGTGTGCTCAGCCGTTTCTTGTTATCACGTAGAGTGAGCCGAATTGGCTGAAGACTGGCTTCTGTGATGGTGGGGACCTCAGGAGGAGGCCGAGATGGATCATCCCCATGGCACTTCTGGCTGAAGATGGCTGCAAACGCTTCAGTCTTGTTTTTTTACACTCGCGTGCTGGGCTCCTCCATCATTGAGGATGGAGATGTTCATGGAGCCGCCATCTCCTGTCAGTTGTTTAATGGTCCACCACCATTCACGACTGGATGTGGCAGGACTACAGAGTTTTGATCTGATCCGTTGGTTGTGGGATCGCTTAGCTCTGTCTGTAGCATGCTGCTTCTGTTGTTTAGCATGCATGTAGTCCTGTGTTGCAGCTTCCCCAGGATGGCACCTAATTTTTAGGTTCACCTGGTGCTGCTCCTGGCATGCTCTTCTACACTCCTCATTGAACCAGGGTTGGTCGCCTGGCTTGATGGTAATGGTAGAGTGAGGGATATGCCGGGCCATGAGGTTACAGATTGTGGTGGAATACAATTCTGCTGCTGCTGATGGCCCACAGTGCCTCATGGATGCCCAGTTTTGAGCTGCTCAATCTGTTCTGAATCTATCCCATTTAGCATGGCGGTAGTGCCACACAACACAATGTAGGGTTTCCTCAGTGTGTAGATGGGACTTCGTCTCCACAATGACTGACTGTGCGGTGGTCACTGCTACCAATACTGTCATGGACAGATGCATCTGCGACAGGTAGATTGGTGAGGATGATGTTTCCCTTGGCTGGGGAGTCTAGAACTTGGGGGTTACAGTCTCAGAATAAGGGGTTGGCCATTTAGGACTGAGATGAGGAGAAACTTCTTCACTCTCAAAAGGTTTTGAATCTTTGGAATTCTCTACCCCAGGTGGCTATGGAGGCTCAGTCGATGAGTATATTCAAGACAGAGATCGATAGATTTTTGGATACGAAGGGAACCAAGGGATATGGGGACAGAGTGGGAAGGTGGAGTTGAGGTAGATCAATTATGATCTTATCGAATGCCAGAGCAGGCTCGAAGGGCCGAATGGCCTACTCCTGTTTCTTATGTTCTTATGAAAGCCAGAGATGGGAAAGGTCAGAATGGAAATGGGTCTATTTGACTGCTATCTGTCCCACCCCATCTTGTTCAGTCCTATTAAGGGACTTGCTTATCTTTCACTTTCAAGGTGTACATCTTTTCTTTTTCCAGCGCTGCTGGATATTCTCTATAGCTCCAATGTTTGCAGTTTTTATTTCTCTTTTTCTAAGGAGAATAATGTTCTGTCTGACATATTATGGGTATTGGCACCAAATCATCGTAGGAAAAATAGCATTGCGCCTTAATGCTGTGCCAGTATACGTTTTATCTGATAAAAGTGATCACCTCCGATTGCTCTTCCTATTACCACCTGACAGACTTGTAGCCACCAGTACCTCATCCAGGTGATAGAGCTGAACACGCTCTCTCCAGAAACAACCAGAGTTTATAAGAAAAATCTGGTGCCTTTTGCAAGTGGAAAGAGGACGGTGTTAAAATTTCACACACTCACCATTATGCTTTATAGTGAAATACTAGTGGCAACCCTGGAGAGTTCATGGCAGTGAAAATTGTTTTTTATTTCTCACACTTCGAGTTCTGGTCTCCATATTACTAAAAGGATATAGAGGCATTGGGAGAAGGTGCAAAAAAGATTTACAAGGATGATACCAGAACTGTGAGGTTATACCTATCGGGAAAGACTGAACAGGCTGGGGCTCCTCTCTAGAAGAGAGAAGGCTGAGGGGTGACCTAATAGAGGTTTTTAACAGTGTTTATGAAAGGGTTTGATAGGGTAGATGTAGAGATGATGTTTCCACTTGTGGGGGAACCCAAAACTAGGGGTCATACATATATGATCATCAATAATAAATCCAGTCAGGAATTCAGGAGAAACTTCTTTTCCCAGAGAGTGGTTAGAATGTGGAACTCGCTACCACAGGGCGACTAGCCTAGATGCAGTTAAGAGGAAGCACATGAGGAAGAAAGTAACAGAAGGCTATGTTGATAGGCTGAGATGAAGTAGGGTGGGAGGAGGCTGGCATGGACCAGTTGGGCCGAATGACCTGTTTCTGTGCTGTCATTTCTATATAATTGATCCATGCTGTTGTGGAGAATCAACTTTTTTCTTTTTTTTTCTCCTCAGTAATGGCAAAAAATAATATTTTCATACTGATTGGAGAGTAGTGCCAATTTTCCTGGTCGATTCTTCTTGTCATGGCGACCTGGTCACGTGTGGCTGTGCTGAATCTTTACCGAGCTCTCCTGCGCGAGGGCCGCAACCTCCAGTACACTGACCGCGAGTACTACTATACATTCATCAAGCGGGAGTTCAGAAAGAACCAGCACCTCAGCAGGGAGGAAGAGAAAGTTAAGCAACTGGAGAAAGGCATCTACTTTCTGAAGAGCAAGCTCGGAGGCCTGGTTTAATCTCCAGCTAAAACATAACGTCTGCTTTCAACCTTCTAGGTATGTTTTTTTTTAAAATCATTCTTGTGCACTGTTCAGTCTCTTAAAACCTTTAGGTTCGGAGCTCCCCGAGGTCACTGTCAGTAAATGGATTGCCCGATGTGAAACTGAGACTTGGAGACCAGGAAGTTCCACAGTTAGTTGGGCAACGGTGGGTGATTCATCGGGAAGCAGTGGGGGGTTCGGCAGATGGAGGGGTTTGGCGGGCAGCGGTGGGGGGGTTCGTTGGCCAGCGGGGGGAGGTATGGCGTTCTACGGTTAGCCAGACAGGGTTACCCTTCCTGATCACTTGAGTAACACCACATAGAAAATCTGCATGACATTAATGAGGAGAGCGTTGTGCCAGGCTGTATTGTCCAACGTGGAGAGATGCAGAAGGGTGTGGATGAACAGAGACACTTAGGAGTTCAAACACACAGTTCTCAGAGTGCAGGTATAAACATAAAAAAACCAATAGTGTTTTGAGTCTTATATAGACTTCAAGAAGACATAAACAGGCTGGTGGAATGGGCGGACACGTGGCAGATGAAATTTAACGCAGAAAAGTGCGAAGCGATACATTTTGGTGGGAAGAACGAGGAGAGGCAATATAAACTAATGGGTGCAATTCTAAAGGGGGTGCATGAACAGAGAGACCTGGGGGTATATGTGCACAAATCATTGAAGGTGGCAGGGCAGGTTGAGAAAGCGGTTAAAAAAGCATATGGGATCCTGGGCTTCATAAAGAGAGGCATACAGTACAAAAGCAAGGAAGTTATGATGAATCTTTATAAAACACTTGTTCGGCCTCAACTGGAGTATTGTGTCCAATTCTGGGCACCGCACTTTAGGAAGGATGTGAAGACCTTAGAGAGGGTGCAGAAAAGATTTATAAGAATGATTCCAGGGATGAGGGACTTCAGTTATGTGGATAGACTGGAGAAGCTGTTGTTGTTCTCCGTAGAGCAGAGAAGGTCGAGAGGAGATTTGATCGAGGTGTTCAAAATCATGAGGGGTCTAGACAGAGTAGATAGAGAGAAACTGTTCCCATTGGTGGAAGGGTCGAGAACCAGAGGGGACACATTTAAGGTGATTGGCAGAAGAACCAAAGGCAACATGAGGGAAACCTTTTTACGCAGCGAGTGGTTAGGATCTGGAATGCACTGCCTGAAAGGGTGGTGGCGGCCGATTCAATCGTGGCTTTCAAAAGGGAATTGGATAAGTACCTGAAGGGAAAGAAATTTGCAGGGCTCGGGGGAGTGGGATTAGCTGAAGTGCTCTTGCAGAGAGCCGGCACGGGCTCGAAGGGCCGAATGGCCTCCTTCTGTGCTGTAACCATTCCATGATTCTATATGGGGACATAGTGTACAAAACCAGAGAGGCAATTGGGCCTGGTACTGGAGGGCTGCTTGTGGAACCGCACCGCAGCAAATCAACCCTTGTCGGAGAGGGGGCAGCAAGTTCGGGCGGGGCATTATTTCGTCTTTTCCCTTTAGAAACAACCTTTAGGTTAGGAACTTGCCTCCAGTGGATCTACTGGTAAGAGCATTGACCAGTGTGGAACTGCGTCAGGCCAAACGGAAAGGTCCGAGGTTTGATCCCTGAACTATCTGATCTTACCTGAGGCAACTGTAGCCTGATGGAGGAAAGTCAGCGTGGGATTCCTCCGCCGGTTTGGCCAGCTCCCATGGAAATGTAAACCGGCTTGACCCAGCACCTCGAGGAAAAAATAAGGCTGGAGTAAGGAGAAGGGTGGGGGAAGAATGTTAAACCTTCTGTCGAATTTGGAAAAAGGAAAAAATAGGAACAAATAATCTTCGTGCAGTGCTGGATTTTGACTTCGGCTGGGATTCGTTTGCTTCTCATTTTAACATAGTTTGTCGTTACGTTCCAGTCAGCATCTTGTACGGTTTCCTAAGCTTATGATAGACTTTTCATGCATTCCTGCCAAATTAATAGTTCTTGGAGAAGGCTCACCTTTTCTTTGGCCACAAATTATTTTCTAGCAATTCATTGTGTTGAGCACTTTGAACATTTTCACGTGATAAGGTGCTAAAGAAATGCAGGTATTTGTAACTAATTTTCTAATTACATTACAGGAAACTCTTTTTTTAATCCGGCACCGACGGGACCGGCGTGGTGCCAGTTTATCAAAAAGTCCGGATTACAGAGAGTTACAGTTAAAAGGTACGAGAGCTCCGTACACAGCAACAAATCCAGGCTTCCCTGTTGCTTAGCAACAGGTGCAAGAAGCCCGGCCACAGACCAAGCGTCCCTGTTGCTTAGCAACAAGTGCAGGAACCCCCGATTACACAGCCAAGAATCAAGAAACGGCCACTATTATGAAGAAAAACTTAACTGAACCTACTCCTGAATTTTGCCGGTTAACCGAGATTTCCGGTTGTTTGGGTGCCGGTAAATCGAGAGTTTCCTGTATTTGTTTTGTGTGTGTTGACTCTTTACCTGCCTGAAGTGGTGATTTATGCTGGGGCAAAGTTCCACCGGTACAGGCAGCCGCACCTCCCCTCCCCTAATGCTCACATGCACCAGCAGCCTATTCAACCATCAAAGCCAAGCTCAATCCCATTCCAGTACACAATTGTTCCACATCCTTTTGCAGCAGGATCCCTGGGGCTGTAAACAAGCACAGGAACACTGCCTGTTTGTTTCCTTGCTCATGAATGCTGAACGCGGGAGTAGGCCATTCAGCCCCTCTGGCCTGTTCCACCATTCAGTTAGACCACAGCTGTTCTGTCCTTCATCAACCCGCCTTGGTTCCGTATCCCTTAATACCCACACTCAACAAAAATTTATCAATCCCAAGTTCGGAAATTTTCCAATTGACCCCCAGCCTCAACTGTTTTTTGAGACCAAATGTAGCCAGCTACCTTGGGTGGGGAAAGAGAGTGAAGGCACTTTATCAAAAGGGAGGACAGAAGCATTATGATCAGATGAGTTAGTTTGTGCTATGTTTGTTTCCCTTCTGGCGTTATGAGGACTGAAAAAGGCTTCAGGAGAAGATGAACAGGTTAGCAGATTGGGCAGATACAGCTTGATGTGGAAAAGCGTGAGGTACCTGTAATAGATTTTGAGAGGATAAACAAGTAATGGGAGTATGCACTCTGGAAAGACGCAGGAGGGTATGGAGGAGCCAGAGAGACTGAGGTGTTCAAACACATTATTGCCCGAGAGTGCGATTACAGCCAGATGAAGCCATTAAAAAAAGCCAGAATAACATTCTTGGGTTTTATAAATAGGGGCATAGAATACAACAGCAAAGCAGTAATGACGTTGTGCAAGGCAATGGTTAGACCACAGTAAGAGTCGTGTGTGCAATTTCGGGTGCTCCATTATAGAATGACATTATGTTAATTGTTTTTCATTCTAGGTGTACTCTGTTCAAAATGGCTGGCACGGGAGAAGGAAAAAACAAGAAAGGGGACAATGGGATTGGAAATGCCATTGATTTTGTCCTCTCGAATGCCAGGCTGGTGCTAGGTGTTGGTGGAGCTGCTGTGTTGGGCATTGCAACGTTGGCTGTTAAGAGGGTAGGGGTACTTGTTTTCATTCAGCTCTTCTCTGTCCTCCTCCATCTCCACACCCCTCCTACTCTGACTAGGTTTTCAAGTTCCAATTGGGAGACTGGCCTCCCACCTTGCACCCTACATAAACTTAGCTTGTCCAAAACTCTGCCGCCCGTATCCTAACTCGCACCAAGGCTCGTTCACCCATCACCCCTGTGCTCGCTGACCGACATTGGCTCCCGATCCGGCAGCAGCTCAATTTTAAAATTCGCATCCTTGTTTACAAATCCCTCCATGGCCTCGCCCCCTCCCCCCAGGTCTCTCTAACCTCCTCCGGCCCTACTACCATCGAAACATAGAAGATAGGAGCAGGAGTAGGCCATTCGGCCCCTCGAGCCTGCTCCGCCATTTAATGAGATCATGGCTGATCATCCAAATTCAGTACCCTGTCCCTGCTTTCTCCCCATATCCCTTGATCCCTTTAGCCTCAAGAAATATATCTAACTCCTTCTTGAATATATTTAATGAATTGGCCTCCACTGCCTTCTGTGGTAGAGAATTCCACAGGTTCACCACTCTCTGGGTGAAGAAATTCCTCCTCATCTCTGTCCTAAATGGCCTACCCCTTATCCTTAGACTGTGACGCCTGGTTCTGGACTCCCCCGCCATCGGAAACATCCTTCCTGCATCTAGTCTGTCCAGTCCTGTTAGAATTTTGTAAGTTTCAATGAGATCCCCTCTCATTCTTCTAAACTCTAGCGAATATAAGCCTAATCGACCCAATCTCTCCTCATACGTCATTCCTGCCATCCCAGGTATCAGTCTGGTGAATCTTCGCTGCACTCCCTCCATGGCAAGAACATCCTTCCTCGGATAAGGCGAGATCTCTGCGTTCCAATTCTGGCCTCTTGCGCATCCCAGTTTTCATCGCTCCGTCATCGGCAGCCGTGTCTTCAACTGTCTAGGCCCTAAGCTCTGGAATTCCCTCCCTAAGCCTCTCCGCTCTCTCTCTCCTCCTTTAAGACGCTCCTTAAAACCTACCTTTTTTGACCAAGCTTTTGCTCAATTGTCCAATCTCTTTGTGGCTTGTTGTCAAATTTTGTTTGATTACACTCCTGTGGAGCGCCATGGGACGTTTTACTACGTTATATAAATGCAAGTTGTTGTTGTCTCCGTGGGGCTGAAAAGTGAAGTAAGGATATCTCCTACCAGACAAGAGATATTAAAATCGCTTAACTGGGAGAATGTTTCTTACTTGCCACATACTGATGCCTTTAACTACTGGAGTACAGTACATGTGTTGCTCCAAGCTCCTCATGGCCGGTATTTTTTTGTTGTTGAATCTATATCTTTATCTTGCAGATGTATGACCGGGCGATCAGTGCCCCAAGCAGCCCCAGCAAGATGGACTTGAGGTCTGGGAAGCAAAGCTGGGAGGAGCCCAGCTGGATCGGGTCATCGCCACGCTTACTGACCAGGGATATGAAAATGAATGTCAGTAGATCTCTACAGACCCTGCCCACCGATTCCACAAGCTTTGAAGCAGGTAAGCTGTTGGCTAGAATAAGTAGTTGGTTTAATATACAGCGTATATACCAATCAAAGGGTTGTGAATCTTTGGAATTTTCTACCTCGAGAGGGCTGTGGATGCTCAGTCGTTGAGTCTATTCAAGGCTGAGATCGATAGATTTTTAGGCACTAAGGGAATCGAGGGATATGGGGATAGTGTGGGAAGATGGAGTTGAGGTTAGAAGATCAACCATGATCTTATTGAATGGCGGAGAAGGGCCGAATGGCCTACTCATAGAAACATAGAAGATAGGAGCAGGAGTAGGCCATTCGGCCCCTCGAGCCTGCTCCGCCATTCGATGAGATCATGGCTGATCATCCAAATTCAGTTCCCTGTCCCTGCTTTCTCCCCATATCCCTTGATCCCTTTAGCCTTAAGAAATATATCCAACTCCTTCTTGAATATATTTAATGAATTGGCCTCAACTGCCTTGTGTGGTAGAGAATTCCACAGGTTCACCACTCTCTGGGTGAAGAAATTCCTCCTCATCTCAGTCCTAAATGGCTTACCCCTTATCCTTAGACTATGACCCCTGGTTCTGGACTCCCCGGCCATCGGGAACATCCTTCCTGCATCTAGTCTGTCCAGGCCTGACAGAATTTTATAGGTTTCGATGAGATCCCCTCTCAATCTTCTAAACTCCAGTGAGTATAAGCCCAATCGACACAATCTCTCCTCATACGTCATTCCTGCCATCCCAGGTATCAGCCTGGTGAACCTTCGCTGCACTCCTTCCATGGCAAGAACATCCTTCCTCAGATAAGGCGACCAAAACTGCACACACTACTCAAGGTGTGGTCTCACCAAGGCCCTGTACAACTGCAGCAAGACATCCTTGTTCCTGTACTCCTGATCCTATTTCTTATGTTCACTATATAATTGTATATTTGTTAATACAGGAGGGAAAAAAATCACAATTAATGACACTGAAGGAATTGGTGCAGGTGTTGGGGGGGAGGAGTGGGGGGGGCTTGGAGCACAAATCTTCAGCACTCCAGTCTGGATGTTATTAGGGCCCATGGCCTTTGCTGTGTCCAGTGCACTCGGCCGTTTCTTGATATCATGTGGAGAGTATCGAATTAGCTGGAGACTGTGATGGAGGAGGTTGAGCTGGATAATCCACTCGGCACTTCTAGCTGAAGATGATTGCCTTGTCTTTTGCACTCACTTGCTGGGCTCCGCCAGCATTGAGGAAGGGGATGTTCATGGAGCCTCCTCCTCCCGTTACTCGCTTAATTGTCCGCTGCCACTGGATGTGGCAGGACTGCAGAGCTTTGAACTGATCCGTTAGTGTGATCTTGGTGGTGACTACAATGGAGGGTTTTGAAACTGGATGCTGAGTCAAATAGGACACCAGTGTTTTGCACGGACTGGTTCAGCCTCCTCCTTGTTGGCCTCCCATTCTCCTCTCTCCATAAACTTTGACTTACTCAAAATCCTCCTGTGTCCTGTTCCGCACTTAGTCCTCGCTAATCTACGCTGGTTAACTGTCCCAATACAGATTGAATTTAAAATTCTCATCCTCATCTTCTAATCCCTCCAATGCCACATCCCACCATAACCTTTGCTTCAGCCTTGCTTCCTCTACCGCACCTTTCTGTCCTTTAATTCTGACCTTCAGTGTATTCTCCCCCGCCCCCCCCCTCACTTCCTTCACACCATAGTTGATTGCAGAGGTTCCAGCTTCTTTGCAGAGGTTCCAGCTTCTTGCCCCAGGTTTCTGCTGCCTAAGCCGGGTGGTACAACCGCTGCATTGTGGTCGTATATAACGTACAACTTAGACACAACTCTGACTTGTGTATTGGGTTTTATATAAATGAGTTGCATTTACTCCATTTTCGTGTCTCGATACAGGTATTTCCAAAGGTGCTAGTTCTAGTAAGAAGACCCAAATGGATTTGAAGAAAGCTCGACTCCGCTTGTCCATGCAAGATAAACTCTTTGTGTATTATCGTAAGCACGTTGTCGTCCCAGGGGCGGAGATGAGCCGAGCCAAGCAGGCGGCCATGGACATCTGCACAGAGCTGCGGAATTTTATCCATGCCAAGCTTCCTGATATGCCTCTCCGGGATATGTACCTTAGTGGCAGTCTGTACGACGATCTGCAGGTTGGGGTTTAATCTAATTCCATTGAGTTACACCAGTCAGATCTGGGAGCAGCCCGCTTATCCACGTTCTCCATTGCGGAATGGCGCGTAGCTTAGAGAGCAGTGTAAATAAGGAGAAAGAAAGTCATTTTATAATGGGGCTGGGGAATGGGCAGTGTGATGGTTTAACTGATTTCCTGCCTCTCAAGTAGTAGATTGGTTCAAGTCACAGTAATGTCAGGTGTCCCGTTAGTTCTTGCCTGGGCCATTCGATGGAGTCTGGCCTGGGTTTTCCGATTGTTATGCTGACCTCTGGACATCTCAAAGCTCTTTACAGCCAATGAAGTACTTTTGAAGTGTAGTCACTGTTGTAATGTAGGCAATGCGGCAGCCAATTTGCGCACAGCAAGCTCCCACAAACAGCAACGTGATAGTGACCAGATAATCTGTTTTAGTGATGTTGGTTGAGGGATAAATATTGGCCGGGACACCGGGGGAGAACCTCCCTGATCTTCGAAATAGTGCCGCGGGATCTTTTACGTCCACCTGAGAGGGCAGGCGGGGCCTCGGTTTAACATCTCATCCGAAAGACGGCACCTCTGACAGTGCAGCACTCCCTCAACACTGGAGTGTAGGTCTAGATTATGCGCTGAAGTGGGGCTTGAGCCAGAGGCGAGAGTGCTACCGACTGAGCCACAGCTGACACCCGTCATTTGACTATTGAAAATGTAAATTGAAGGTGTGTAAATAGCAAGTCGAAGCTCTGTCAAGAGTGCCCCACAATCGGGCTGTGATGTGATACCGAATCATGTCGCATGTATTTCTTTTCTGGCCCCCTCCCAGATATTCTTTTATTATCTTATTGAGAAACCCAGATAAAAGGCAGTGTAGGGTACTACAAGAATGGAAAAAGACGAGGGAAATCAGCAAATGGTGATTAGATGATGCCAGGCTTAACCACTAAATACCGAGGAATAAATACAGGTGTCTAGTTTATTCATATAAAGAATTTATAGTGTGTAATAAACAAATGCCTACAGACTGGCGCTGATTCAATAATCCAGCTAATGAGCCCAGGATAAAATGTGTGGCAATTGAAAATATCTCTGCAGTACTGGAAAGTGGAAAGGAAGAGCCTTGTGCAGTGTACGTACATGGTTGGATAATGTAGAGGGAGGGTGCAGCTTTATCTCTGCCTATCCCATGTAACAGAAACGTGCTTGATGCTGTCACTATGTGGAAAGTGCAACAGCTGCTGTTTTTCAGTACGGCAAAATGGCAGTAATCCAAAAGGCACAGGCGTTCTGTTGTGGCTTAAATCACCTTGGATTCATTGGAATCGCCTACTTTTAGAACTGGGAATCCAGGGTGTCCGATTCCCAATCCCTTGTGCTCCTGCTGTAGATTGGGGAGACGCAGATCTGCCCCATATTATCTGAGTTCTGAACTTCGGGCCATAGGAACGGGAGTGTTGAAGGGCAAGGGAAGACCATTCGGTGAATGTGAAGGCTTTGGAGAGGCTACAGAAGAGATTTACCAGAATGGTGCCAGGGATGAGGGAGTGCAGTTACGTGGATAGACTGGAGAAGCTGGGGTTGTTCTCCTCAGAGCAGAGAAGGCTAAGAGGAGATTTGATGGAGGTGTTTAAAATCATGAAGGGTTTATATTGAGTAAATAAAGAGAAACTGTTTCCAATGGCTGAAGGGTCGATAACCAGAGGGCACAGATTCAAGGAGATTGGCCAAAGAACCAGAGATGACATGAGGAAAATCTTTTTTACACAACAAGTGGTTAGGATTTGGAATGCACTGCCTGATCGGGTGGTGGATACAGATTCAATAGTAGCCTTCATTAGATAAATACTTTAAGGAGAAAAAAATTGCAGGGATATGGGGAAAGAGTGGAGCAGTGTGAATAAATGGATTGCTCTTCAAAAAGAGCCGGCGCAGACTAGATGGGCGAATGGCCTCCTGTGCTGTACTATTCTATGATTCTATGCCATTAGTAGTGGTTTGTATTTTTGGTAACTTGGTTTTTTATTGTCTCGATAAGTGATGTTACTGTGAGTGCCATAAAACGTGTTACAAAAATGAAACGGCTTCTGACCGGAATCTCAATCGAGTTTAATTGTGCCCGACTCTTTAGGTGGTGACTGCAGATCATATTCAGCTGATCGTGCCGTTGATCCTGGAAAAGAACCTCTGGGCTACAATCCCAGGGGAGGAGACCATCATGAACGTCCCTGGATTCTGGCTGGTCCGCAGGGAAAACCTAGAATACTTCCCCCGCAGCAGCAGCTACTGGGACCGCTGCATTGTGGGCGGCTACCTCTCGCCGAAAGTCGTGATCAAGACCTTCGATAAGGCCTTGTCGGGGACCATCAACTGGCCAGCTATCGGCAGCATCTTGGACCTCATCATTCGGCCCGTGGTCCCTTCGGAAACGCTGACGTTGGAGGTCCAGTACGACACGAGTAAAAAACTGTTTATTGACTTCCTGCCGCTGATTGTGATGGAGGAGACCATGCTGATCGCCAAGCCGCACCGGGACGGGCGGTACGAGAACATGTGGCGGCAAAGCTTCCGAACTGCCGAGACCGCCAAGCTGCGAGCCCTGGACGAGAGGGACGGCGGCTGCCGTTGCTGCTGCCTCAAGATCCTGAAGGCCATCTGCAAGTCCAGCCCTGTTCTCAACAAGCTGACGGCCAGCCAGCTGACCAACGTGATCCTCCACGGTTGCGCCAAGGGGTCGGACTGGTCGCCCGATCTGCTGGCTGACAAATTCCTGCTGGTTCTCAGAGAACTGATCAGCTACTTGGAGCAAGGCTTCTTGCCGTGCAGTTTAGATACCAAAGTCAACCTGTTTTTGGAACTTACAGAAGAGGAAATCGATGAGCTGGGCTACATGCTGTACTGTTCCTTATCCGAACCAGAGACATTGTTAAATACATGAATTAGGTTTGTGGTAGGCACATTGCAGAGGTTCGTACTTTGCTAGTGATCGGAGTTTACCAAATGAGCGAGTTAGAGTGCTGCTGTTAACCATTTAATCACCCTATTGACTGGGTGACTCTTCATTCTGCATTTCCTGAACTTGTAATCGTGATCAGAAGTTGCCTGACAGGGGAACTAGGTGATCTTGCAGGAAGGACTTTCAATGTTAGTTACAATTTATTTTAAAAAACCACTTGGGCTCGGGCTGAATGCTATACAGGAAACTCTTTTTTTTTATCCGGCACCGACGGGACCGGCGTGGTGCCAGTTTATCAAAAAGTCCGGATTACAGAGAGGTATAGTAAAAGGTACGAGAGCCCCGTACACGGCCACAGATCCAGGTGTCCCTGTTGTACGGCAACAGGTGCAGGAACCCCGGCCACAGACCAAGCGTCCCTGTTGCATAGCAATAGGTGCAGGAACCCCGGTTACACGGCCACAGATCCAGGAACGGCCATTAATATGAAGTAAAACTTACCTGAACCTACTCCTGAATTTTGCCGGTTAACAGAGATTTCCGGTTATTTAGGAGCCGGTAAATCGAGAGTTTCCTGTATTGTCCTTTAATGAACCACGGGGGGGAAAATGTTCACATTTCCCGTTGACACTTAAAAATGTAAAGGTTCAAAATAAATGTCAATTTGAAAGGCTTGGAAAGAAATGTTCAAAATTGCGACTTAATAAAGTCAATTTGACGGAGGTCCAGTCATATTTTCTACTGGTTTTGCTTTTAAAAACCAGTAAATTTCCAGAATTATCACTGAGGCTCCCAAGTGTAGACACAAAACTCAATCGGAACTGCATTTTAAAAGAAAGAAAATTACAAATTGAGCGCTTTTTAAAAAAAAAAACCAATCGAGCAGATACTCGGGGTCGCAACTTTCCCTTCCGCTTGATTTGACCTGAGTGAGAAGCCCAACAACTGCAACGTGTATTTATATAGCACCTTTAACGTAGTAAAATGTCCCAAGGTGCTTCACAGGAGCGATTAGCAAACAAAATTTGACACCGAGCCACATAAGGCGATATTAGGGCAGATGAGCAAAAGCTTGGTCAAAGAGGTAGGCTTTAAGGAGCGTCTTATAGGAGGAACGGGAGGCAGAGAGGTTTAGGGAGGGAATTCCAGAGCTTAGGGCCTTGGCTGCTGTAGGCACGGCCACCAAAGGTGGAGCGATTTAAAATCAGGGATGCTCAAGAGGCCGAAATCGTGGAGTGTTGGGCTGGAGGAGGTTCCGGAGATAGGGAGGGGCGAGGCCATGGAGGGATTTGAAAACCAGGATGAGAATTTTCACTCCGGCATCTCTCTTGAAAGTAAGTGTGGAACTTTGAGGTGAATCTTTCCACTGAACGTCACTCCCTTATGGGTTATCTACTCCTTGACGTGAACATTGACCAGCCCTGATTGCAGGAAAATTGCACCTCCTTGCCAAATTCGCCACTCACAGCAAAATGAACAAGTAACCGTGGAGATGGTTAAGATTTACTTGGGTAAGTGCAGCTCCCAACGCAATTAAAATTTATACGAAATATAAAACTGTGGAGCATAAACTCCAGCACAGACCACTTGGGCTGAATGGCCTGCTTCTGTGCTATAAATTCTAAATCAAATGGAAAAATTATGGGTATATAGAAATATAGAAAATAGGAGCAGGAGTAGGCCATTCGGCCCCTCGAGCCTGCTCCGCCATTTAATGAGATCATGGCTGATCATCCAAATTCAGTACCCTGTCCCTGCTTTCTCCCCATATCCCTTGATCCCTTTAGCCTCAAGAAATATATCCAACTCCTTCTTGAATATATTTAATGAATTGGCCTCAACTGCCTTCTGTGGTAGAGAATTCCACAGGTTCACCACTCTCTGGGTGAAGAAATTCCTCCTCATCTCAGTCCTAATCCTTAGACTGTGACCCCTGGTTCTGGACTCCCCTGCCATCAGGAACATCTTTCCTGCATCTAGTCTGTCTAGTCCTGTTAGAATTTTATAAGTTTCAATGAGATCCCCTCTCATTCTTCTAAACTCTAGCGAATATAAGCCTAATCGACCCAATCTTTGCTTCCTGTCTGCCAACCAGTTCTCTATCCAAGTCAGTACCTTGCCCCCAATCCCATGTGCTTTAACTTTTCACGCCAATCTCTTATGCGGGACCTTATCGAAAGCCTTCTGAAAGTCCAAATACACCACATCCACTGGTTCTCCCTTATCTATTCTACCAGTTACATCCTCAAACAATTCCAGTAGATTAGTCAAGCTTGATTTACCTTTTGTAAATCCATGTTGATTTTGTCAGATCCTGTCACTGTTTTCCAAGTGCTCTGCTATTACATCTTTTATAATGGACTGTAGCATTTTTCCCACTACCAATGTCAGGCTTACCTGTCTATAATTCCCCGTTTTCTCTCTACCAACTTTTTTAAATAGTGGGGTTACATTAGCTACCCTCCAATCCATGGGAACTGTGTCAGAGTCTATAGAATTTTGGAAGATGACCAGCAATGCACCTACTATTTCTAGGGCCACTTCCTTAAGTACCCTAGGATGTAGATTATCAGGCCCTGGGGATTTATCAGCCTTCAATCCCGTCAATTTCCCTACAAATACTGATTTCATTCAGTTCCTCCCTCTCATTAGACCCTATGTTTCCCGACATCTCTGGGAGATTATTTGTGTCCTCCTTTGTGAAGACAGAACCGAAGTATGTATTTAATTGGTCAGCCATTTCTTTGTTCCCCATTATAAATTCCCCTGATTCTGACTGCAAGGGACATACGCTTGACTTCACTAATCTTTTTCTCTTCACATAGCTATAGAAGCTTTTACAGTCAGTTTTTATGTTCCCTGCAAGCTTACTCTCATACTCTATTTTCCCCCTCTTAATCCTTTTGTCCTCCTTTGCTGAATCCTAAACTGCTCCCAATCCTCAGGTTTGCTGCTTTTTCTGGCCAATTTATATGTCCTCTCCTTGGGTCTTATGCTATCCCTAATTTCCCTCGTTCGCCACGGTTGCGCCACCTTTTCTGTTTTATTTTTATGCCAGGTATGTAATAGGTCTTCTTGTTAAACTCAAAGGAGATTTAATTTATCATGGTGCTTTTGGGCAAAGTATATAGCAAGCCAAGTGTCCATTACAGCAGAACTTTTGTCTTCGTGTTTAATCTCTAAACGGTTTCCCAGCCCAGAATGACTTGTAGATCCAATTGGCTACACCAGTAGACTCCTCCACTAGAAATCGGACCTTTTCACCCACTTTAATCAACGCGCATGCGGTTCTGGTGAGGGCGGTCCCGCCCAAACCTATCTTTCGCGTTCCGATGTTGCCAGAACTGCCGTACCCCTCCTGTCTTTTTTTTTTGTTTTAATGTCGTGCGTAGAAAGGTTTCCATTCGTGAGACCACGAGCAGCGCTGTGCTTTCCCCAGAGTTAGATTCCTACCCGTCCGTGGTGTCATTGCCAGGCAGCTTTCTGCAGAAAATGACCTCTTCGGTGTCCAATTAATCCGCTTTTCCTGCACAAAAATATGGACAAATGAGTCACCGTACACAAACGTTCTTTTTATAATCTACGCTGCAGTTCTGACGGTTTATCTCTGGGTGGGGGGGAGGTCCCAGGTATCTTGTCTTCTACCAGGTAGCCTTGTTAAATCTATTAATTAATAATCTGTTACATCTCGAGTCGCTAATGTGAAAAGATCTCGGGCATGTGATTTGGGATTTCTTTATTTAATATGGTTGTTGCTTTGTATGACAGGAAAAGCTTATAACGGAATGTCTAGTCTGGCTATCCATCCGATGGCCTCCCGCGATGCCGAGTGGAGAAATGAGGGGCCTCCCGCAACAGATCTCGGTGGGCAGGTTGTTGTGATGTGTTCCACGGTCTGGGACTCGTGGCCACAGTCGCACTCCGGATCGTCCCTCATCTTCCACTTGTGGAGCAGGTGGCCGCAGCGTCCATGCCCAGTGCGGATTGGGTTGAGCGCTGTCCACTGTCTTCGAGGGAGGTCGAAGCCGGGGACCTCTGCTGTTGGGTCAGTGATGATATGGTAACAGTGCTAATATCAATCTGCCAGACCCTCAGAATTCTAACAGAATAATGTGGCAAATGAGAAATAAGAGGCGCAAATGGAAGTGAGCTGTCTGAGCTTCGAGAGCTGGATTGCCTGATTTAATGCCTAGCTATCAAGACTCTATAAATTCAGTTTTTAAAAATATTATTACTAGTCTGAATTCATATTCACAGGTATAAAGGGGGTTATCAATGAAACTTTTTTATTTGTTCCTGGGATGTGGGCGTCGCTGGCAAGGCCAGCATTTATTGCCCATCCCTAATTGCCCTCGAGAAGGTGGTGGTGAGCCGCCTTCTTGAACCACTAGTCCGTGTGGTGAAGGTACTCCTACAGTGCTGTTCGGGAGGGAGTTCCAGGATTTTGACCCAGCGACGATGAAGGAACGGCCGATATATTTCCAAGTCGGGATGGTGTGTGACTTGGAGGGGAACTTGGAGGAGGTGGTGGTGTTCCCATGCACCTGCTGCCCATGTCCTTGTAGGTGGTAGAGGTCGCGGGTTTGGGAGGTGCTGTCGAAGAAGCCGTGGCGAGTTGCGGCAGTGCCCCTGCTCTATAATATAACAGTATTTTGTTCTTTATCAGCTTTTCCTTTAGTGTTTTTAATATGTTGCCCTTTCTGGTGCTTCCCTTGTGGCTCTTTTGGTCTCCTTAGTGTGCGCCCTATAGGTGCCAGGTTCGACCGCAGGCCTGTGCTGAAGCTGCTGATCTCAGCCTGGCTGGTAGTAGCGTTAGCCGCAGTGCCTCTCGGGTGTGGGATGGGGAGGGAAGTGATCAGCCAGGGTTTTCACCTCTGACCTCCACCTGGTGGTGTGATGAAGACAGACTTGGGGCTCCTCTGTGATACGCGCCCCCCCCCCTCATATAAATGTATGTAAACCTTGGTTAGACCACACCTGGAGTACTGTGCTCAGTTCTGGTTTCCGTATTACAAAAATGATAGAGGCACTGCACTGGAGAAGGTGCAAAAAAAAAAAAGATTTACAAGGATGATACCAGAACTGAGAGGCTATAACTACCAGGAAAGATTGAACAGGCTGGGGCTCTTCTCTAGAAAAGAGAAGGCTGAGGGGGCGACCCGATAGAGGCCTTTAAAATTATGAAGCGGTTTGATAGGGTAGATGTAGAGAAGATGTTCCCACTTGTGAACGAATCCAAAACTAGAGGTTATAAAGATAGGGAATTTAGGAGGAACTTCTTTACCCAGAGAGTGTGGAACTCGCTACCACAGGGAGTGGTTGAGGTGAATAGCGTAGATTCATATAAGGGGAAGCTGGATAAGCACCTGTGGAAGAAAGGAATAGAAGGGTTTTTTTTTTATTCATTCATGTGGGCGTTGCTGGCTAGGCCAGCATTTATTGCCCATCCCTAATTGCCCTTGAGAAGGTGGTGGTTGAACCGCTGCAGTTTCTCGTGGCAGACAACTGAGTGGCTTGCTCGGCCATTTCAGAGGGCAGTTAGGCGTCAACCACATTGCTGTGGGTCTGGAGTCACATATAGGCCAGACCGGGTAAGGGCGGCAGATTTCCTTCCATGACATTAGCAAACCAGATGGGTTTTTACAACAATCAGGGTCACTATTACCAGTGCTAGCTTTTTTTTATTCTACTAGAATTTAAATTCCCCAGCTGCCGTGGTGGGATTTGAACTCGCGTCAGATCATTAATCGAGTAACATAACCACTATGCTACCGTACCTGGTAATCTTCCCTATCAATACTTTGAAGATGATTCCTTCCAACTCTATAGTTATGTACAATAATGACCTTGTATCAGAACATGATAATATTCTGCACGAGTGAGATAATTATATGTAATGGTACGTACCTTGCCAGTGTAAAACCTGCACAGTTCATTGTAATCAAAATAGTCTTTGTGCCAAAATATATATCATGGAAAGATTTTGTCCCCGATTTAAAATTGAGAATAATTGCTGTGTAATTATATTTTACAAGACTCGCTGTAGCCAAAGATGATTCTTCAACGAGCATAACCCATGGGGCTGTCCAGATAGCTCTGGCTCTCCATCCAATGAATAATTGAAGGGATGAAAACATTAAAGATGAGGAAAAACTCTTTGAGCGAGTACCTGTTAGTGTAATTTAGCCAATGAGTTTCCTTCTCCTTTTAAGCAGTCCCTGTAAAATGCTGATTACAAGCAAGGGGTTTTGTATTGTTTTTGCATTTGAACCTAATTATATCGCAACTTCTACTTTGCATCACTGGGGGGGGGGGGGGGGAAAGATTATTTTGGCGAGTGACTAACTGTACTTGATAGTAATGGGCTGCAATGAGCTGATTGGCGATGGAGTATTGTGGTTGTAACACAGATACTTGGCGAAGAAAGACTTGCATTTCTATAGCGTCTTTCATGACCTCAGGACATCCCAAAGCGCTTTACAAGTACTTTTTGAAGTGGACTCGCTGTTGTAATGTAGGAAACGCGGCAGCCAATTTGCGCACAGCAAGCTCCCACAAGCAGCAATGTGATAATGACCAGACAATCTGTTTTAGTGATGTTGGTTGAGGGATAAATATTTACCCAGGACACCGGGGAGAACTCCCCTGCTCTTCTTCCAATAGTGGTCGTGGGATCTTTTACGTCCACCTGAGCGAGCAGACGGGGCCTCGGTTTAACGTCTCATCCGAAAGACGGCACCTCCGACAGTGCAGCACTCCCTCAGCACCGCACTGGAGCGTCAGCCTTGGTTTTTTTTTGTCTTTGGAGTGGGACTTGAACCCACAACCTACCCACAACCTTCCAACACAGAGGCGAGAGTGCTGCCCACCGACCCACGACTGTCACTGTTATATTGTGTCATTGCAATGTAATAAATAAAAGGATGTATACAATAAGTTGATCAGCATCTGAAAGACCGGTTAATGTTCTGAGTGTGACTTAGTCTGAAAGGACGACATTCAGGGCATTCGGAAGGGCTGTGTTGGAAGGTGATCAAATGGTTTAAACCCACCATAAACCTGCAGTTTGGTTCCTTTTTATTTATCATATTCCAATGACAAAATAAATATTAATAAAAACAAATCCCTCAATAAACTGCAATACATTTTAAATACAGTGGCTTGAAACTTTCTGATGTGTATGTAATGTGAGATGTTGCCATCTGTTTGCTGGTTAATAACTGCGCGTGACTGGAGTAGAAAAGATGGGCAATATTACTGTATATTATGAATCCGGTTTTGTTTAGGTGTGGATCAGGATCCCATCCTTATCCATGAATACTCTTATTAGCTCATGTACCTTTTAAAAGTTAATACCACTATTCATTGCAGTGCAAAAATCATAGAAGTTTATGGCACAGAAGGAGGCCATTTGGCCCATCGTGTCTGTGCCGGCCGAAAAAGAGCTCTCCAACCTAATCCCACTTTCCAGCTCTTGGTCCGTAGCCCTGTAGGTTACAGCACCTCAAGTGCATATCCAAGTACTTTTTAAATGCGATGAGGGGTTTCTGCCTCTACCACCCTTGTTTGAACTAGCAAAGTTTTGCTCCAACCTTCGAATTAGGTGTAATTTTAGAGGACTCGGTGTTAAATCAGAGAGCCACTGTTGGTACAACAGGAGAGTGACGGAGTGGTATCTCGAGAGGCAAAGGAATGTAAAGCTATTAACTGTCCAGTCAGGCAGGTAGATCCTTGCGTCTCTAATAAAAAACATTTCCGAACTGGCTTCAACCACCTAGCAATTGGCCATTCCGACCGATGCAAATTATAACAAACCTGAATGGATGCATCATTCAGCAATGTGCCTGAATCTCAGGAAAGGCTAATGGGTGCATGACACTGAAAAATGCCCAACACAGCAATTATAGAAAGAAAGCACTTGCATTTATACAGTGCGTTTCACAACCTCAGGACATCCCAAAGTGCTTTACAGCCAATGAAGTACTTCTGCAGTGTAGCCACTGCTGTAACCTAGGAAACGCAGCAGTCAATTTTGCACACAGCACGGTCCCACAAACAGCAAAGTGATAATGACAAGATAATCTGATTTTTAGTGCTGTTGGTTGAGGGATAAATATTGGCCAAGTCACCGGGAGAATTCCCCATCTCTTCTAAATAGTGGCCATGGGATCTTTTGCATCCACCTGAGCGGGCAGACGGGTCCTCGGTTTAACGGCACCTCCGACACTGCAGTTCACTGAAGCGTCAGCCTAGTTTTTGTGCTCCAGTCTCGGGCGGGGGACTTGAACCCACAACTTTCCGACTCGCAGGCGAGAGTGCTACCCACTGAGCCACGGCTAACATCCAATCTTAGCCTTCACACCATTGAGTTATTTAGAGAGAGATTTGGGTTGCACGACACTGAAGAATTGGTGGTGGGACAATGAGGTGGGGAATTAAGAGTAAACCTGTTGCACAACATTAAAGTTTGTTTCTTTTCTTTATAGATATCAGTGCATTAATTATGCCCAATAACTGCACTGAGAGTCTTTCACATATACTGGTCCAGAAGTTGGACACTAAAATATAGTGGCATCTAGTCCCATGCAGTGGATGGGAATGGACCAAAAAGGTTGTCTGCAATGACCAGACACAGGTGGAAGTGTTGACTGACTGAGAACAAACTAGACATGCAACAAACTGATCATGAATTTTCTTGTCAGATTTCTATATAAAGAAGTTTCATAGAATCATAGAACAGCACAGCACAGAAGGAGGCCATTCAGCCCAGTGGCTCGATGAAAGAGTAATCCAGTTAGTCCCACTCCCCTCGCTCTTTCCTCATATCCAAGTATTTATCCAATTCCCTTTTGAAGGCTACTGTTGAATCTGTTAACACCACCTTCTCAGACAGCACATTCCAAATCCTAACCATTCGCTCCGTAAAAAGGTTTATCCTCATGTCGCCTCTGGTTCTTTTGCCAATCACCTTAAATCTGTGCCCTCTGGTTATCGACCCTTCAGCCATCGGAAACGGTTTCTCTTTATTTACTCTGTCGAAACCCTTCATAATTTTAAACACCTCTATCAAATCTCCTCTTAGCCTTCTCTGCTCCAAGGAGAACAACCCCAGCTTCTCCAGTCTATCCACGTAACTGTATTCCCTCATCCCTGGAACCAATCTAGTAAAATTTTACTGACGTTTGAAAAGTTACCCAGCAGTTTAAAGTGTCCATTCCAATAATTTAACTCTCGAACTTCAAGATTCTTGTCAAATGTGCATTTTCTATCTTTTTGACATCGGTCTGCTTGACTTGTCTGAGCAAGATCTAATGTTGAATCTTAGAAAGCAGAGAACATTTCTTAATTTGCAGAATTGTCGAGGCCAAATGATGCTGAAATCCTGTATGCTTTTCTGACTGGACATGTCTAATAGAAGTTGCTGTATGTGTGCGCATACTTAGAAGCAATATACTCAGAACTTCTCATTTTTTGTTGTGTATGTGATACGGTTTTGATGGACATAGTCATCCTTCAAAATATTGTTTCTTTGAATAAAGGTGCAACTTTTACCCTTAAGTGCTGTCCATTTGATTTTGTATGTTCTACAATATCTCCTGTTACAGGAAATGTTCCCTCTTTTTTTGTGTGCGTGGTCCCTTTAACTGGCTGCGCGGCCCATTCAAATTTTCACGCATGCGCGGTTTCTTCCGTATAAAAGCCAGTGAGCGGCTTGCGCGGGGTCTCCAGACCGAGCAGCCTTAGCGAGAACGTTGGTTATAGGTCACCAGCTCGTTTCTCCGCAATGTCTGATAATGTGATAATAGCACACTCAATTAAAAAAAAACACATAGAAACACCTCTAACATTCTTCTTACTAACCTGGACCTAGATAAGTACATGAGGGAGAAAGGAATAGAAGGACAAAAGCAAAATACTGCAGATGCTGGAAATCTAAAATAAAAACAGAGAATGTTGGAAAAACTCAGCAGGTCAGGCAACACAGTGGAGAGAAAGAGAGTTAACGTTTCAGGTTGATGACCTTTTGTCAGAACTAGAAAAAGTTAGAGATGTAACAGATTTTAAGCAAGTGCAGGAGCAGGAAATTACATCCCCCACCAGGACAGCCTGAGGGCCCTCCGCTTCTTCCTTGAACAGAGGCCCAACTAGTCCCCATCCACCACCACCCTCCTCCGCCTGGTTGAACTTGTTCTCACGTAAAACAACTTCTCCTTTGACTTCACTCACTTCCTCCAAATTAAAGGTGTTGCTATGGGAGCCCACATGGGTTATGGTCTGAAATTGTTGAACTTGATGTTGAGTCCAGAAGGCTGTAGAATGCCTAATCGAAAGATGAGGTGCTGTTCCTCGAGCTTACGTTGAGCTTCGTTGGAACAATGTAAGAGGCCGAGGTCAGAATGGGAATGGAGCGGAGAATTAAAGGGGCAGGTGACCGGAAGCTCGGGTCACGCTTGCAGACTGAACGGAGGTGTTCCGCAAAGCAGTCTCCCAATCTGCGTTTGGTCTCCCCAATGTGGAGGAGACCGTATTGTGAGCAGCGAATGCAGTATACTAAATTGCAAGAAGTACAAGTAAATCACTGTTTCACCTGGAGTGTTTGGGGCCGTGGATGGTGGGAAGGGAGGAGGTGAAAGGGCAGGTGTTGCATCTCCTGCGCTTGCACGGGAAGGTGCCATGGGAAGGAGAGGGAGTGAATGAGGAGTGTGTCACGGCGGGAGCGGTCCCTTCGGAATGGGGAGGGGAGGGAAGATGCGTTTGGTGGTGGGATCACGCTGGAGGTGGCAGAAATGGCGGCTGATGATCCGTTGAATGTGGAGGCTAGTGGGGTGAAAGGTGAGGACATGAGGAACCCTATCTTGGTTCTGGAATGGAGGGGAAGGGATGAGAGCAGAAGTGCGGGAAATGGAACGGACACGGTCAAGGGCCATGTCAACCACGGTAGAGGGGAATCCTCGGTCGAGGAAAAAGGAAGATATATCGGAAGCACTAGTATGGAAGGTGGCATCGTCAGAACAGATTCGACGGAGATGGAGAAACTGGGAGAATGGAATAGAGTCCTTACAGGAAGTGGGGTGGGAGGAAGTGTAGTCCAAGTAGCTGTGGGAGTCAGTGGGCTTATGGTTGGTCGATAGCCTACCCCCGGAAATGGAGACAGAGAAGTCGAAGAAGGGAAGGGAAGAGTTGGAGCGGGACCACGTGAAGGTGAGGGAAGGGTGAAAATTGGAAGCAAAGTGAATGAAATTTTCTAGTTCAGGGCGAGAGCAGGAAACGGCACCAATACAGTCATCAATGTACTGGAAAATGAGGTGAGGGAGGGGACCTGAGTAGGACTGGAACAAAGAATGTTCCACATATACCACGTGGGTTCCCATAGCATTACCTTTAACTTGGAGGAAGTGAGTGAAGTCAAAGGAGAAGTTGTTCAATGTGAGAACAAGTTCAGCCAGGCGGAGGAGGGTGGTGGTGGATGGGGACTGGTTGGACCTCTGTTCAAGGAAGAAGCGGAGAGCCCTCAGGCCGTCCTGGTGGGGGATGTAATTCCCTGCCCCTGCACTTGCTTAAAATCTGTTACGTATTTAACTTTTTCCAGTTCTGACGAAAAGTCATTGACCTGAAACGTTAACTCTGTTTCTCTCTCCACAGATGCTGCCTGACCTGCTGAGTATTTCCAGCATTCTCTGTATATATTTAAGGAATAGAAGGATATGCTGATCGGGTTAGATAAAATAAGGTGGGAGGAGGCTCATGTGGAGCATAAACACCGGCATAGACTAGTTAGGCCTAATGGCCTGTTTCTGTGCTTCTACATTCTATGTAATTCTATATGGCTGCTGCTGCTATTATTTTAGGATGAGTCTGTTCTGTATGTATTTATTGTTGTTAACCAAAGATATTAAGGGACATGGAGGCAAAGGCAGGTGGAGGTAGGTCACAGACCAGCCATGATCTCATGGAATGGTGGAACAGGCTTGAGGGGCTAAATGGCCTCCTCCATCCAGAAGAGTGAGAGGTGATCTCATTGAAACATATAATATTCTTAAGGGGCTTGACAGGGTAGACGCTGATGAGATGTTTCCCCTGGCTGGAGAGTTTAGAACTAGGGGGGTCACAGTTTCAGAATAAGGGGTCGGCCATTTAGGACTGAGATGAGGAGAAATTTCTTCACTCAGAGGGTGGTGAATCTTTGGAATTCTCTGCCCCAGAGGGCTGTGGATACTCAGTCGTTGAGTATATTCAAAACAGAGATCGATAGATTGTTGGACACCAAGGGAATCAAGGGATATGGGGATAGTGCGGGAAGGAGGAGTTGAGGTAGAAGATCAGCCATGATCTCATTGAATGGCGGAGCAGGCTCGAAGGGCCAAATGGCCTACTCCTGCTCCCATTTCTTATGTCCTTTTCCTATGTTCCTATTAGCTATATGATGGACTGTTGAATGTCATAAAATATTTTTGACATTTAAGGTTGCTTTTTTAGAAGCATCCAGCCCATAGTAGATGTGCAGGTCTTGAACCATCAGCTCCAGCCCATGGTGTAAATAACCAACCGTTCAGGGAACTGGTGGCATTCTGGGCTCACAAATCTGCCCTCAAATTAAGGCTCCAGTTGTGGCAAATTACACACCATGAGCATTGGAGACCTGCACTTCATGTCAACAACAACTCCTTAAAACCGCCCTCTGTCCTAATATCTCCTTACGTGGCTTGGTGTCAAATTTTGTTTGATAATCGCTCCTGTGAAACACCTTGGGACATTTTACTGTGTTAAAGGCGCTATATAAATGCAAGTTGATGTTATTGTTGTTGGGAGAGAACTTTTGTCAATACCATGATGACTCTTAAAATGGTTCTCCTCAAAATCAGTGATGAAATTCAGTGCCCCCCCCCCCCCATTGAATGTGGTAGCTGGATTTGACTAAAAGGAAGACTGCCCTAAAACTCAACATGGGGAGTACTGTAACACTGCCTGTGGGAGCCTTACAAAAAGTTGGCCCACCTATTCAGGGGGATGGGGGTCTTTATGGCAGAGAATTAACCTCAAGAAAGTGACGAGATCAAAAGAAAGAGCAGCAATAGGGACAGCTGAGGAACAGTGCGATTGATAGGAAACAGATCATTACCATCCCCGGTTTCCTTCGCCCCACCATTGGCGGCTGTGCCTTCAGCTGCCTACCTCCTACGTTCTGGAATTCCCTCCCTAAACATAGAAACATAGAAGATAGGAGCAGGAGTAGGCCATTCGGCCCTTCGAGCCTGCTCCGCCATTCAACGAGATCATGGCTGATCATCCAAACCCTAGCACCCGGTCCCTCCACCGACAGCCATCCCACCCAAGCCCTATCCCCGTAACCCCATAACCCCACGTATTTAATCCCCCCTAACACTAAGGGTCAATTTTTTTTAATCATAGCCAATCAACCTAACCCGCACATCTTTGGACTGTGGGAGGAAACCGGAGCACCCGGTGGAAACCCACGCAAACACGGGGAGAATGTACAAACTCCACACAGTCACCCAAGGCCGGATTTGAACCTGGGTCCCTGGCGCTGTGAGGTAACAGTGCTAACCACTATGCCACCTCCCTGCCTCTCCACCTCTCTCTCCTCCTTTAAGTCGCTCCTTAGAAACCTACCCCTTTGACCAAGCTTTTGCTCACCTGGCCTAATAGCTCCTTACGTGGCTCGGTGTCAATTTTGTTTGATAATGCTCCTGTGAAGCGCCTTGGGACATTTTACTACATTAAAGGCGCTACATAAATACGCGTTGTTGTAGTAGGTTATCTCAGCTCTATCACCAAACTCCTTCCTCCTCCTGGCTTAGGTCTCTGCTGCTGTTTCATCTTTGCGTGTTGTAGCGGGTCCCCAAACAAACCCTCCCTCCATGCCTAGTCCCAGGCGTTCACCTCTGACCTGTTCCATGTTGGCTGCCATCTTTCAGTGGAATTAGCCGTCTCGCAAAGAGCTGTCACAGACGCGATGGACCGAATTGCCTCCTTCCTTCTGTGCTGTAGACCTCCATGGTTCTACTAGAATTTAGGACAAGGGTCCCGGGAGTGTCAATAACTACAGGAGGTCCCACACTCAGGAGAGTTTAAAAACCAATGGGCTGAAGGGACAATGACAACGTGCATTTCTATATTACCTTTAATGTAGTAAAACATCCTGAGCAATGATCCCCCTAAGGTTTGCAGGCGCGCGGCCGGGCACTGATCGCGAGGTCCTGCACAGGCCGCTCACCAGCTGTTCTGCTGGAAGAGATATGGCGCATGCGTGACCGTGCAGCAAATTTAATGGGCTGCGCAGGAGGAAAAAAATGAGAGGGAACATTGATCCCAGGGCGCTTCACAGGAGCGTTATCAAACAAACTTTGACACCGAGCCACATAAGGAGATTTATGGGTAACTTGGTCAAAGCGGTAGGTTATAAGCAGCCTATTAAGGGAGGAGAGTGAGGTTGCGAGGTGCAGAGAGGTTTAGGGAGGGAATTCCAGAGCTTAGGGCCTCGGCAGCTGAAGGCACGGCCGCCGATGGCGAAGCGGTGAAAATCGGGGATGGGCAAGAGGCCAGAATTGGAGGAGCGCAGAGATCTCGGGGTGGTTGTGGGGCTGAAAGAGATTGGGAGAGGTGAAGCCATGAAAGGATTTGAAAACAAGGATGAGAATTTTAAAATCGAGGCGTTGCTGGACCGGGAGCCAGTGAGAGAAAGAGTGGAAGACAAAGAATGAGATGTTGGGAGTCAATTAGAAAGACTCAATTTAACAACAACAACAACAACGTGTATTTATATAGCGCCTTTAACGTAGTAAAACATCCCAAGGTGCTGCACAGCAGCATTTTAAGACAAAAAATTTGACACCGATCCACATAAGGATAAATTATGGCAGGTGACCAAAAGCTTGGTTAAAGAGGTAGGTTTTAAGGAGCGTCTTAAAGGAGGAAAGAGAGGCAGTGCGGCAGAGCGGTTTAGGCAGGGAATCCCAGAGCTCAGGGCCCAGGCAACAGAAGGCACGGCCACCAATGGTGGAGCGACTATAATCAGGGATGCTCAAGAGGGCAGAATTGGAGGAGCACAGATATCTCGGGGGGGTTGTGGGGCTGAAGGAGATTACAGAGATAGGGAGGGGCGAGGCCATGGAGGAATTTGAAAACAAGGATGAGAATTTTGAAATCGAGTCGCTGCTTAACCGGGAGCCAATGTAGGTCAGCGAGCACAGGGGTGATGGACGAACGGGACTTGGTGCGAGTTAGGACACGGGCAGCCGAGTTTTGGATGACCTCAAGTTTACGTAGGGTGGAATGTGGGAGGCCGGGCAGGAGTGCGTTGGAATAGTCAAGTCTAGAGATAACAAAGGCATGGATGAGGGTTTCAGCAGCGGATGAGCTGAGGCAAGGGCGGAGACGGGCGATGTTACGGAGGTGGAAGTAGGCGGTCTTAGTTATGCTGTGGATATGTGGTCGGAAGCTCATTTCAGGGTCAAATATGACACCAAGGTTGCGAACAGTGTGGTTCAGCCTCAAACAGATGTTAGGGAGAGGGATGGAGTCAATGGCTAGGGAACGGAGTTCGTGGCGGGGACCACCAATATTTAATTGGAGAAAATTTTTGCTCATCCAGAACTGTATGTAAAAAGAAAACATTTGTTGGCAATGTCACAGGAAATCAATGAGTTATTTTAAAAGAATTCTCTGCTGTCTTATTCTGTCTGAGGTGGATTAGTCACCACAGCAACACATGCCACTGATAACCTGTCTCTAACAAGTGTGGTGGTACGATTCGCCAGCAGGTGGCAATAGCAATACAGCACAATGTGTGAATTGGAAACTCTCAGGCTGAATTCTATTAATAAAAGAATTTCTGTGCGTCACTCTGCAAGGCCGACAGGAATAGGAATGGAAATTGTGATAAAGCTACAAAGACTGGATAGTAAAAATAAGATCACCGCATGAGCATAGCACAGTGCTGCAAAAAGCCTTGGCAAAGAGTGTGTAGAATTACCTAATGTAGGTGATCTAATTGAGATGTTTAAGAAGATTAAAGGAGTTGATGGGGGTAGATAGAGGGAAACTCTTTCCTCTGGTGGGGGGAGTCCAGAACAAGGGAGCATAACCTTCAAATTAGAGCTAGGCCGTTCAGGGGTGATGTCAGGAAGCACTTCTTCACACAAAGGGTAGTGGAAATCTGGAACTCTCTCCCCCAAAAAGTCGTTGAGGCTGGGGGGTCAATTGAAAATTTCAAAACTGAGATTGATGGATTTTTGTTAGGGAAGGTTATTATGGGTTACGGAGCAAGGCAGGTAGACGGGACTACGGACCAGTTAGCCTGACATCAGTAGCAGGGAAAATGCAAGAATCTATTATTAAGGACGTGGTAACAGGGCACTTAGAAAATAATAATAGGATTGGGCAGAGTCAACAGGGATTTATGAAAGGGAAATCGTGTTTGACAAATCTGTTAGAGTTTTGAGGTTGTAACTAACACAATAGATAAGGGGAAACCAGTGGATGTGGTGTATTTGGATTTTCAGAAGGCATTCGATAAGGTGCCACACAAGAGGTTATTAAACAAAATTGGGGCTCATGAGATTGGGGGTAATATACTAGCATGGATTGAGGATTGGTTAACGGACATAAAACAGAGAGTAGGAATAAACGGGTCATTTTCGGGTTGGCAGGCTGTATCTAGTGGGGTGCCGCAAGGATCAGTGCTTGGGCCTCAGCTATTCACAATCCACATCAATGATTTGGATGAGGGGACCAAATGTAATATATCCAAGTTTGCTGATGATACAAAGCTGGGTGGGAATGTAAGTTGTGAGGAGGATGCAAAGAGGCTTCAAGGGGACATAGACAGGCTAAGTGAGTGGGCAAGAACATGGCAAATGGAATATAATGTGGAGAAATGTGAAGTTATCCACTTTGGTAGGAAAAATAGAAAAGCAGAGTATTTTTTAAATGGTGAGAGATTGGGAAATGTTGGTGTTCAGAGGGACCTGGGTGTCCTTGTACACGAATCACTGAAAGTTAACATGCAGGTACAGCAAGCAATTAGGAAAGCAAATGGTATGTTGGCCTTTATTACAAGAAGATTTGAGTATAAGAGTAAAGACAACTTACTGCAATTATATAGGGCCCTGGTGAGACCACACCTGGAGTATTGTGTACAGTTTTGGTCTCCTTACCTAAGGAAGGATATACTTGCCACAGAAGGAGTGCAACGAAGGTTCACCAGACTGGTTCCTGGGATGGGGGATTGTCCTAAGAGGAGAGATTGAATAGACTCGGCCTATATTCTCTAGAGTTTATGAGCGGTGATCTCATTGAAACATACAAAATTCTTACAGGGCTTGACAGGGTAGATGCAGGGAGGATGTTTCCCCTGGCTGGGGAGTCTAGAACCAGGGGTCACAGTCTCAAAATAAGGGGTCAGCCATTTAGGACTGAGATGAGGAGAAATTTCTTCACTCAGAGGGGGGTGAATCTTTGGAATTCTCTACCCCAGAGGGCTGTGGAGGCTCAGTCATTGAGTATATTCAAGACAGAGATCGATAGATTTTTGAATAGTAAGGGAATCAGGGGATATGGGGATAGTTCAGGAAAGTGGAGATGAGGTAGAAGATCAGCCATGATCTCAATGAATGGCGGAGCAGGCTCGAGGGGCTGAATGGCCTACTGCTGTTCCTGTGTTCCTGAGATACGTCTTTGGGTCCGTGCAGAGCAAGTTCCCAACTTCAGCTGTTCTGCCAAGAGGAAGCATGAGAAATATTTTCTTCATTAGTAGGAAGCAATGGGTGAGTCAGCCCTGGACTTGGTTTCTGGTTTCTTGCCCATTCTCATGGCCAAGAAATGCCAGGCAGGGCTGGGGAAAGAAAGAAAAGAATGGAGGAAGTTTGGAAATAATCACACAAGTACGACAGGACAGACACTTTAAAGGATTTGATAGGCTAGATAGAGAGAAACTATTTCCTCTGGTGGGGGGAGTCCAGAACAAGGAGGCATAACCTTAAAATTAGAGCTAGGCCGTTCAGGGGTGATGAATGGCCTTTTTTCCTTCCAAAGATTCACAATCCTCTGAGTGAAGACACTTCTCCTCGTCTCAGTCCTAAATGGCCGACTCCTTATTCTGAGACTGTGACCCCTGATTCTGGACTCCCCAGCCAGGGGAAACATCCTCTCAGCATCTACCCTGTCAAGCATTGTAAGAATTTTATATGTTTCAATGAGATCACCTCTCACTCTTCTAAACTTCAGAGAATATAGGCCCATTCTACAATACCGGCCCATTCTACTCAAGCTCTCCTCATAGGACAACCCTTTCATCCCAGGAATCAGTCTAGTAAATCTTTGTTGCACCGCCTCCAAGGCAAGTATATCCTTCCTTAGATAAGGAGACCAAAACTGTGCACAGTACTCCAGGTGTGGTCTCACCAAAGCCCTGTACAATTGCAGCAAGACTGCCTTACTCTTATACTCCAACCCCCCCCCCCTTGCATTAAAGGCTAACAAGTGGACATAAGAGAGCCCATGGCACTATTTTGAAGAAGAGCTGGGGAATTCTTCCAGGGCCCTGGCCAACATTCATCCCTCACGCCACACCTAACACAGATTATCTGTCCGTTTATCTCTCGGTTGTATGTGGGACCTTGCTGTGCGCAAATTGGTTGCTGTGTCTCCTACATTACGACCGTGGCTACACTTCAAAGAAAGTGCTTCATTGGCTGTGAAGCGCTTTGCAGCGTCCCGACATTGTGAAAGGCGCTACATAAATGCAAGTCTTTCTTTTACTGAGGGAAAGACTTGCAGTCATATATTCAACCTCAGGACGTCCCAAAGCGCTTTACAGCCAATGAAGGACTTTTGAAGTGTAGTCACTGTTGTAATGGGGGAAGCGCAGCAGCCAATTTGCACACAGCAAGCGCCCACAAACAGCAATGTGATAATGACCAAATAATCTGTTTTTATGATGTTGATTGAGGGATAAATATTGGCCCCAGGACACCGGGGATAACTCCCCTGCTCTTCTTCAAAATAGTGCCATGGGATCTTTTACATCGGCCTGAGAGGGCAGGCGGGGCCTCAGTTTTGCATCTCATCCGAAAGATGGCACCTTCGACAGTGCGGCACTCCCTCAGCACTGCACTGGAGTGTCAGCCTAGATTTTGTGCTCAAGTCTCTGGAGTGGGACTTACACCCTTCTGACTCCGAGGCGAGTGTACTACCCACTGAGCCACTGATCATTCAGCTGACTGTTGTTTGTTGACACTTGTGTGCAAGGTGGCTGCCGTAATGGCCCACAATACAGGAATAAACCACGCGATGCAGAGCATTCTTTGTGATGCACTTTGGGATGTCATAAGGTGCTGTATAAGTGACCTTCCTTCCCATCATTAGTCCTCCTGAAAGGTAGCAATCCACCCATCCCATACACACACAATTTTCTTTCACACTTTTACAGCGGTACAATTCCATGGTACTTCACCCAAGTGACCATTCTTCTAGAGGTGAGTCTAGACAGTGAGTATCAGCAGAGGATTAAACCACAAAGGATGTCATAGATGAGCCTGCCCTACCTGCCACACGTGCAACTTCCAAGAGGGATCCCTATTGGGTTGCCAATCTTCCTGGATTGCCTCTCGGGATCAGGCATGGATCTCCCGGGAGATCTTCGTACTTCAAATTTCCTGCTGCAGAGAAACCTCCGACTTCACCCGCACACCGCCCCCTCCCCTCCACCCCCCGGCCCCCGCCGCACCCCCCCAACACCACAGAGAGATGGGACTGGTTGGTGTGTTGGGGGACGTTGCGGGGGGGGTCTCTGGAGTCGGAGGAAAGATGGAGACTGGGGAATGAGGGTCAGGGATAGAGGGAAATTGGAGGTCAGGGGAGAGAGGGAGACTGGGGAATGGTGGTCGGGGGAAAGAGGGAGATTGGGGAATGGGGGTCGGGGAGAAAGGGAGACTGGGGAATGAGGGTCAGGGATAGAGGGAAAGTGGGGGTCAGGGGAGAGAGGGAGACTGGGGGTCAGGGGACAGAGGGAGACTGGGGAATGAGGGTCAGGGATAGAGGGAAAGTGGGGGTCGGGGGAGAGAGGGAGACTGGGGGTCAGGGGACAGAGGGAGACTGGGGAATGAGGGTCAGGGATAGAGGGAAAGTGGGGGTCTGAGGAGGGAGGGAGACTGGGGATCAGGGGAGAGAGGGAGACTGGGGAATGGGGGTCCAGGGAGAGAGGGAGACTGGGGATCAGGGGAGAGAGGGAGACTGGGGAGTGGGGGTCCGGGGAGAGAGGGAGACTGGGGATCAGGGGAGAGAGGGAGACTGGGGAATGGGGGTCCGGGGAGAGAGGGAGACTGGGGATCAGGGGAGAGAGGGAGACTGGGGAATGGGGGTCCAGGGAGAGAGAGACTGGGGAATGGGGGTCCGGGGAGAGAGAGACTGGGGAATGGGGGTCCGGGGAGAGAGTGACTGGGGAATGGGGGTCTGGGGAGAAAGGGAGACCGGGGCTCAGGGGAGAGAGGGAGACTGGGGAATGGGGGTCCGGGGAGAGAGAGACTGGGGAATGGGGGTCCGGGGAGAGAGAGACTGGGGAATGGGGGTCCGGGGAGAGAGAGACTGGGGAATGGGGGTCCGGGGAGAAAGGGAGACCGGGGCTCAGGGAGAGAGGGAGACTGGGGAATGGGGATCAGGGGAGACTGGGAGTCAGGGGATGGGAGAGGGAGACTGGGAAATTAGGATCGGGGAGAGAGGGAGACCGGGGGTCAGGGGAGAGAGGGAGACTGGGGAATGGGGGTCCGGGGAGAGAGGGAGACTGGGGGGTCAGGGGATGGGGAGAGGGAGACTGGCAAATGAGAATCGGGGAGAGAGGGGGAATGGGGGTCAGGGGAGAGAGGGAGAATGAGAGTCAGGGGAGAGAGCGAGAATGAGAGTCAGGGGTGAGAAATAATTTGGGGTGGGGATCTGGAGAGGGGGAATGGGATTGGTTAAAGAGGGAGAATGGGGAATGGGGATCAAGGAGGCAGAGACCGAGGATTCTCACTGGGAGAACCAAGGTGGAAAGGAGAAGGAAGGTTCTTGAACTTAGGGCTATTGGACCATGGGGTGCCTCACCATAAGTGGCTAGAGGTAGAGACTGGAACATCATTTGACAGGGAAGCGGATGAATATTTGAAATGGTGGAATGTAAAAGGATCTGGCGGGAGTGGGGCTACAGGAGAGAGCACCCGCACTGGGGGCCGAGTGGCCTCCTAATTTCTATAATTCTATGAAAACGCTCCTTTATTGAGACTGAGCCCAGCGAGTGGGTTAGAAATGTTGGTGCTGGGCTGAGTTCAGGACGATGTGCTCTGTGCACATGTGCACGAAGAGCCCCAAACATTGAGCCCACTGATCTTTGTGCGATCTCTTGGTTTGGCTCAGGACGGTCTGTACCAGCCGGTTTTGACGTGCGAAGTCCAAGTACAGATCAGCTCTGACTGAGGATCCCAGCTCAGAGTTGTCAGCTTTACACGGAACCAGAGACCAAGGAGATCGGGAGAGAGATGGGGCCTAATAAAACTGGCATCAACTGGGAGAGCCTGACCACGCCTTGTGCAGTGCAGGGGGATTCTGGCTACAGTTTCAGGGTGAATATCAGCGGGTTATAGGATTACCACTAGTTACAGGTAGGATATCGGGGCATTACACCTATTACTACCAGTTAATATAGACTGTGGGTGAGTTACTGTATTACTGTTAGTTATGAGGGAAATTTGATTGTTACCAGTATTACTATTAGTTATCAGTGCAAGTTCAGTAAATTACCGTTAGTTACTGGTGGAATCAAAGTGTCACCCAACTCTGGTTTCCTCTCTGCAAATCGCTGCCCCCTCCCTTGTTTTTCCCTCCCTCGGTTCCCTCTCTCTCGGTTTCCCCTCCCTTGGTTCCCCCTCCCTCAGTTTCCCCTCTTCCCCTCCCTCAGTTTCCCCTCTTCCCCTCCCTCGGTTCCCCCTCCCTCAGTTTCCCCTCTTCTCCTCCCTCAGTTTCCCCTCTTCCCCACCCTCAGTTTCCCCTCTTCCCCTCCCTCGGTTTCCCCTCCCTCAGTTTCCCCTCCCTCAATTTCCCCTCTTCCCCACCCTCAGTTTCCCCTCTTTCCCTTCCTCAGTTTTCCCTCCCTCAGTTTCCCCTCTTTCCCTTCCTCAGTTTTCCCTCCCTCAGTTTCCCCTCTTCCCCTCCCTCAGTTTCCCCTCTTTCCCTCCCTCAGTTTCCCCTCTTCCCCTCCCTCAGTTTCCCCTCCCTCAGTTTCCCCTCTTTCCCTCCCTGTTTCCCCTCTTTCCCTCCCTCAGTTTCCCCTCTTCCCCTCCCTCAGTTTCCCCTCCCTCAGTTTCCCCTCTTTCCCTCCCTCAGTTTCTCCTCTTCCCCTCCCTCAGTTTCCCCTCCCTCAGTTTCCCCTCTTTCCCTCCCTCAGTTTCCCCTCTTTCCCTCCCTCAGTTTCCCCTCTTCCCCTCCCTCAGTTTCCCCTCCCTCGGTTTCCCCTCCCTCAGTTTCCTCTCCCTCAGTTTCCTCTCCCTCAGTTTCCCCTCCCTCAGTTTCCCCTCTTCCCCTCCCTCAGTTTCCCCTCCCTCAGTTTCCCCTCTTCCCCTCCCTCGGTTTCCCCTCCCTCGGTTTCCCCTCCCTCAGTTTCCCCTCCCTCAGTTTCCCCTCCCTCAGTTTCCCATCTTCCCCTCCCTCAGTTTCCCCTCTTCCCCTCCCTCAGTTTCCCCTCCCTCAGTTTCCCCTCTTCCCCTCCCTCGGTTTCCCCTCCCTTGGTTTCCCCTCCCTCAGTTTCCCCTCCCTCAGTTTCCCATCTTCCCCTCCCTCAGTTTCCCCTCTTCCCCTCCCTCAGTTTCCCCTCCCTCAGTTTCCCCTCTTCCCCTCCCTCAGTTTCCCCTCCCTCAGTTTCCCCTCCCTCAGTTTCCCCTCTTCCCCTCCCTCAGTTTCCCCTCCCTCAGTTTCCCCTCCCTCAGTTTCCCCTTTTCCCCTCCCTCAGTTTCCCCTCCCTCAGTTTCCCCTTCCTCAGTTTCCCCTCCCTCGGTTCCCCCTCCCTCGGTTTCCCCTCCCTCGGTTTCCCCTCTGTAGTGTATGTACCTTTAAGGGGAGAACTACTTTTTACAGCTCCTGTATACTGTAGTACCGGCAGTGACCACACCTGTATATAACCCTGAGTAGGGATCTGTACAGTTAGTTTTAGAGTAACCCTCATCAAGTAAACACCTGTTGATTGTTCCCTGCAGTCTCTTGTCAAATTATTGAAGGACACACAACATCAAGATACACGGATCCAACATTGGCGACGAGAAGATTCGAACCTACCTGCAACTCTGCAGAAGAAGGCCGAGTCCAGAAGCACGGGCGTCGACCATCCAGCGGAGACTCCAGCGAAACGGGCTGGCAATAGGTACGGCGCAGGCCCTTCCCAGACAGCGGCGGCTAGAGCCGACCGACAGCACAGAAAAAGGCCAAGCAGCGTTGACGGGAGAAGAGAGAGGGTAGAGCGCACAGGGCGCAGCCGGTGTTCAGGACCGAACGGCGTCGATGCGAGAAGAGAGAGAGGCGCGCAGGAAAATGCGCAGAGCACAGCCGGTGTTCAAGGGCCGAGCAACGTCAGCGGGGAAGAAAGGAAAGTGCTGGAGACGCCATTTTGAGCCACAGCGGAGAAGAAAGGAGAGCGTGGGAGACGCCATTTTGAGCCGCAGCGGAGAAAAAGGGAGAGCACGGGAGACGCCATTTTGAGCCAGTCTAACCACACCCAGGGATGCCGAAGAGTGGCAGTGTCACAGCGTTCGACAATGAAGTCGAAGATTGGACGACATATGTCGAACGCATAGAAGTGCACTGCAAGGCGAATGAAGTGCCAGATGACAGGAAAGCGCTGGTATTGTTGAATTCAATGGGTGCAAAAACGTATGGCTTACTGCAAAGCCTAGTGACCCCAGAGAAGCCAGTGGAAAAGGATTTTGAAAACATAGTGTCAATCCTACAGGACCACTTAGACCCCACACCGCTGCTGATAGCGGAAAGATTTAAGTTTCACAAAAGGAACCAGCATAAAGATGAAAGTAATGCTGAGTTTTTAACGGAACTGCGCAAGCTATCGAAACACTGCCAGTTTGGAACGGGACTAGCCGATACTTTAAGGGACAAGTTTGTGTGTGGGCTTCAAAGTGAAGGAACCCAGAAACGGCTTCTATCAGAAAAGGATCTCACGCTGGACAAGGCTTTCAGCATGGCAGTATCACATGAAGCAGCAGCACGGGGCGCGGCAGAGATACAACGGAGACCGCAAGAATATGGCACAAATGAAATGTCATACGGAACAGTGAAGTGCTATCGCTGCGGCAGAACAACACACGACCATAAGGATTGCTGGTTCAAGGACCAAGTGTGCAGACAGTGTGGAAAAGTAGGACACATAGCAAGAGTCTGCAGGTCAGAAAAGAAAACCAGCAGCAAGTAATCCCCACAGGAGAAGTACAAGAAGGTACATAAGGTGACGGAGAGTAGTGCAGACGAACAGAAAAGTGATACAGACTCTGGAAGCAAGGAGCTGGGTTGTCTGAAACTACATAATGTGATCAAAACGGAGGATCACCAAACTATCTGGGTCACGCTCAAGATAGCCGGAGTCCAAGTGAAAATGGAATTGGACACAGGATCAGCCCTAACAGTCATAAACCGAAGGGACTACAAGTGGCTATTCTCACATATACCCATGAGAGATACAGAGATTGTCTTGAAGACGTACACGGGGCAAAAAGTCTACCCCAAAGGAAAAATAAGGGTGAACGTTATATATAACGGCAAGGAAACACCAAAAATGGACCTATATGTATTGCCAGATGGAGGACCACCACTACTAGGACGTGAATGGATCCGGAAGATACAGCTAGATTGGCATTCCATACAAGCACTGACTGCAGATGCCAAAAAGGATGACGACGTCACACCTGGACGACTGTCAAAAATGCTAACTGACGCACAAGAAGTGTTCCAGGAGGGACTCGGAACACTAAAAGGCATAACAGCGACGATCAAAATAGAGGAAAATGCAAGCCCAAAGTTTTTTAAGGCCAGACCGGTACCTTATGCGATCCGCCCAGCTGTTGAAGCAGAGCTGGAAGGTTTGGAACATTCAGGAGTACTGTCCAAAGTGGACTGGAGCGAGTGGGCTACACCCATCGTTCCTGTAATGAAGAGGTCGTTGAGTAATACGCCTGGGGAACCAAAGAAGGTTCGCATCTGTGGGGACTTTAAGGTGACAGTGAACCCAGTCCTTCACACTGTACAATATCCGCTTCCGCGGATTGAAGATATTTTCGCCTCGCTATCTGGAGGGAAACGCTTCACTAAGATTGCTCTGGCCCCGGCGTACCTGCAAATGGAGGTAGAAGAAGCCTCGAAACAGTACCTCACGATCAACACTCATAAAGGTCTCTACCAATACAACCGGCTGGTGTTCGGGGTAGCATCAGCTCCGGCTATTTGGCAAAGGGCAATGGATCAAGTCCTGCAAGGGATTCCAGGGACCCAGTGTTATTTGGACGACATCCTGGCCACGGGCGAAAATGACAGTGATCACCTCGCCAACCTGGAGCAGGTGCTCACTAGATTGAAGGAATATGGGCTCCGAGCTAATCGCCACAAATGCGAGTTTTTCCAGAAGCAGATCTTGTATTGTGGCCACGTTATTGATGAAGAGGGGTTACATAAGTCCCCTGAAAAGATTGAGGCAGTAGTCAAGGCTCCAGCACTGGAAAATGTGTCACAACTGAGGTCGTTCCTCGGGCTGGTGAACTACTACCATAAGTTCTTGCCGAATTTGTCTACAGTACTACACCCACTGAACACCCTACTGCAAACGGGGGTACCATGGAAGTGGAATGACGAATGTAAACAAGCTTTCCAGAAGTGCAAAGAATTGATCACATCAAAAGAGGTGTTGGCTCATTTCAACCCAGCACTACCAATTCGGTTGGCGTGTGATGCATCACCCTATGGCACTGGAGCGATGCTGTTGCACAAATTCCCGGACGGCTCGGAGAGGCCAGTAGCCTTTGCGTCTCGGTCACTAACCTCAGCCGAGCGTAACTACGCCCAGATTGACAGGGAGGCCCTCAGCCTAGTGTGGGGAGTGAAAAAGTTCAACCACTATCTGCACGGGCAGAAGTTCACCTTGCTGACTGACCACCAACCACTTGTCTCCATCTTTAATCCAAAGAAGGGCGTTCCGGTGATGACTGCGCAACGGCTACAAAGATGGTCCCTTTTTTCTAGGGGCGAACCAATATGAAATCTAGTATAAGGGCACGAAACAGCATGGAAACGCTAATGGGCTATCACGCCTGCCACTGCCTACTGCGGAGGAAGCACCAGCAGTGGACCCTGTCGAAATATTTTATTCGACTATAATTGAACGCTTGCCAGTAACTAACGCTGATATAGAGAAGGAGACCCGAAATGACCCGACACTGTCTCGGGTATATGACTTGACGGTGAAGGGATGGCCAACACATGGCGACTCACTGTTGCCAGCATTCTCATCCAGAAGAGAACAGCTGTCAGTATGCCAGGGGACCTTGATGTGTGGATCCCGAGTGGTAATTCCACCCAAGTTAAGGGAGAGAGTGCTCAATGAGCTTCACGAAGGCCATCTGGGAGGGGTGAAAATGAAAAGCCTTGCTAGGGCTTATGTGTGGTAGCCGGGGATCGATCAGCAAATCGAGGACCTGACAAAGAGCTGCTCAGGATGCCAGAAGGTCCAAAATGCACCACCACATGCCCCTCTACACCCATGGGAGTGGCCCTCATCTCCATGGCAATGGGTGCATATTGATTTTGCTGGTCCATTCATGGACTCAATGTTTTTAATAGCCGTGGATGTGCACTCGAAATGGCCTGAGGTGATCAAAATGTCCTCCACCACCACGGAGAAAACTATTGCAGTCCTACGGACCATATTTGCCAGGAACGGCTTGCCAGAGCAGATTTGCTCTGATAACGGACCACAGTTTGTGTCCAAAGAGTTTCGAAGATTTATGAAAAGGAATGGGGTAAGGCATTACACATCCGCCCCGTATCATCCAGCCACAAATGGATTGGCTGAGAGGTTTGTATAAACCTTTAAAAAAGCAGTAAGGGCCATGTGCGTGACGACATTCCACTGCAGCATAAGATGGACAATTTCCTGTTAGCCTACAGAAATGCGACACATGCAGTCACCAACCAGACCCCGGCCATGATGTTCTTTAACCGAAGGTTGAGATCTCATCTGGATTTGCTCAGACCAAATGTACGAAGAGATGTTGAGAATAAGCAATTCCAGCACATCAATGAGAAGCCGACAAGGAGCTTCAATGTAGGGCAACCAGTCTTGGCCTGCGACTACCGAACAGAGAAATGGCAACCAGGAACGATATGCACACGGCAGGGGCCACTAATGTACACAGTGGATGTTGGGGAGAACATTGTGAGATGCCATGTTGACCAGATCCTAGAGTCACAGGAACGAGTCAACCCCATGTCTCGCGTACCTGGTGATGAACCCGACATACAGGTAGCATCTACCCCAGAAACAGTAGCATCGGAAGCTGATGAACCAACCGACGACAGGGGGCCAGAATCGTCTCCGCACCAAGAGCAAGACACTCAGGAAAGGCGCTATCCAGAAAGGATCAGGAAGCCTCCCCGAAGACTGAATTTATAAATAGACTATTTTCAGTTAATGTTGCATGTTAAAAGTGTTAATTGTAATTAGTTGATATTTAATTGTTAAGTGAATGTTATGGTACTGTTAATCTAAAAGGGGAGGAATTGTAGTGTATGTACCTTTAAGGGGAGAACTACTTTTTACAGCTCCTGTATACTGTAGTAGCGGCAGTGACCACACCTGTATATAACCCTGAGTAGGGATCTGTAGAGTTAATTTTAGAGTAACCCTCATCAAGTAAACACCTGTTGATTGTTCCCTGCAGTCTCGTCAAATTATTGAAGGACACACAACATCAAGATACACGGATCCAACACCCTCCCTCAGTTTCCCCTCCCTCGGTTTCCCCTCCCTCAGTTTCCCCTCCCTCGGTTTCCCCTCGTGGCCTCCTGGTTCTCGGAACTTCTGGCACAATAGCTGTTGGCATGAAACCACGAGCAAAGATACTCAACCACAGGTGGCCCCGACTGTTATAAGGTAAATTCAACTACATTTGCAGACGTCATATGGTCATATGTCACGTGGTCAGAACATCAGGTGATCAAACCTCCAGGAAGGTCACCACTTGGAGTTGGCAAGCCATGGTCCCAAGCTGATTTCCCCTGTCCCTCGGCCAGAGTACGACCGGCTAACAGAGCAGAGGGTGGTGATAATACCTGGGCTGGTTCTGCTGACAGGATTTATTGCTTCTTAAAACAATTATCTTTAGTTTTCATTCGTTCCTTTGTCCTGTCCTTAGGCTCCACTGGTGCTGAAAAATGAGACTGACAGATCTGTGGTGCATTTTAATAACAATCGCAGCCTTCAACCCAAGCCCAGAAATTGGATTTGACTTTGCCTTGATCCTTTTAATGCAGCTTTTCTTTCTCTCCAACTGCAAATATTGCTAATCTTGCTAAAATATTTTGCTGTATTTGTATTGCAGGGAAGGAGAAAGGCCCTTCACACAAAGGTAACAACAGCCTTGAAAAATCAGAGCATTTTTGCCCTTTCACCCCATTCACAAGCAGGTCAGAACAAACCCTGTTCCAGATTGCACGCCCATAATTTATTTATCTAACTATTTACTTTTTGCTTTCAATGTTCATTCTCATTGAAGCATACAAAATTATTACAGGGCTTGATAGGGTGGATGCTGGGAGAATGTTTCCCTTGGCTGGAACCAGGGGCCACAGCCTCAGAATAAAGGGTAGGCCATTCAGGACTGAGATGAGAAGAAATTTCTTCACACAGAGGGTGGTGAATCTTTGGAATTCTCTACCCCAGAGTCGATCTCTGACTAGTAAGGGCATCAAGGGATATGGCAATAGGGCCGGTGAATGGAGTTGAGGCAGAAGATCAGCCATGATCTCATTGAATGGCGGAGCAGGCTCGAAGGGCTGAATGGCCGACTCCTGCTCCTATTTCTTATGTTCTTAATAATAAGTTCGGAGCAACGTGACATTTTGAAGAAAATGAAGTACTTTTCGAAGTGTAGTCACTGTTGTAATGTAGGAAACGCAGCAGTCATTTTTGCGCACAGCAAGCTCCCACAAACAGCAATGTGATAATGGTCAGATCATCTGTTTTTGACTGTGGGATAAGTATTGGCCCCAGGACACCAGGGACAATTTCCCTGCTCTTCTATTGAAACAGCGCCATGGGATCTTTTACGTCCACCTGAGAGAGAGCAGACGGGGCCTCGGTTTAACATCTTATCTGAAAGACGGCACCTCTGACAGTGCAGCACTCCCTCAATACTGCACTGGTGTGTCAACCTAGATTTTGGGCTCAAGTCTCTGGCGTGGGACTTGAACACACAACCTTCTGACTCAGAAGGCGAGAGGGCTACCCAGTGAGCTACGGTGGGAGGAAGGAATTGAAGGATATGCTGATAGGATAGTTGACATAAGGTGAGCAGTGGCTCGTGTGGAGCAGAAACACCGGCATGGACCAGTGTGTCCGAATGGCCTCTTTCTGTGCTGTAGATTCTATGTAATTCTACCTCCATTAGGTCACCCCTCAACCTTCTTTTTCAAGAGAAAAGAGACCCAGCCTGTTCATCCTTTCCTGATAGGTATTTATATAGATTTGCATTTCTGGTATCCTTGTAAATCTTCTCTGCACCCTCTCCAATGCCTCTATATCCTTTTTATAATATGGTGACCAGAATGGCACACATTTACTCCAAGTGTGGTCGAACCAAGGTTCGATACAGGTTTAGCATAACTTCCTTACTTTTCAATTTTATCCCTCTAGAAATAAACCCAAGTGTTTGGTTTGCTTTATGGCCTTGCTAACCTGCGTCGCAACTTGTAGTGATTTGTGTATTTGTACTCCGAGATCACTTTGTTCCTCTACCCCACCTAGACTCGCACCCTCCAAGTGATAAGTGACCTCCCTATTCTTCCTACCAAAATGTAATACCTCACATTTATCTGTGTTGAACTTCGTTTGCCAATTATATGCCCAGGTTGAGCGGGTTGGGCCTATACTCATTGGAATTTAGAAGAATGAGAGGTGATCTTATTGAAACATATAAGATACTGAGGGGGCTCGACAAGGTAGATGCAGAAAGGATGTTTCCCCTCATGGGGGAATCTAGAACTCGGGGACATAGTTTCAGAATAAAGGGCCACCCTTTTAGAACTGAGATGAGGAGGAATTTCTTCTCGTGAATCTGTGGAATTCTCTGCCCCAGAGAGCCGTGGAGGCTGGGTCATTGAATATATTTAAGGTGGAGATAGACAGATTTTTGCAAGATAAGGGAGTGAAGGGTTATGGGGAGCGGGTGGGGAAGTGGCTTTGAGCCCAAGGTCAGCCATGATCTTATTGAATGGCGGAGCAGGCTCGAGGGGCCAAGTGGCCTATTCCTGCTCCTATTTCTTATGTTCTGCAAGTTTATTAATGTCCACTTGTAACTTGTTGCAGTCCTCCTCGGTATTGACTATCACCCCGCCCCCCCCCCCCCCCCGCAATTTGGTGTCATCTGCAAATTTAGAAATTGTGTTTTTGATTCCAAAGTCTTAATCGTTAATGTAAATTGTGTAACACTCGCTCTGCAGTCACACACACAAAGAATGGACACTTGGGTAAAGTCGGAAGGTGAATGTGCCTGTGGAGTCCCTTCCAATCATGGGGCCGTTCCTTCAGGAGTAAAGTTGCGGAGTAAAATGTTTTCTATCCGTTCAGTTTTTTCGGGGCCCTGGATTTGAACTCACCTCAGAGCCGAGTCTGTGCCCGCTGTGGGAAGCAGGAACTCGAGCCGATTTATTTTCCGTCTCCCCAGTCCAGGGTGGGGTGGGGAGGGGTAGATGCTGAGGCTAATTATAGACTGGTTAACTCTGCACAAATCCGGGATCAAAGTGGAGACGTTCCTGCTCACCGTGGCTCGGCGCCAAGCCATGTGCTGCATTCACTCACTGGGACATCAGCGAGCTCGCCACCCACACAACTTTAAAAGGGTGGGTTCCACATACCTTCGCTGTAGTCCATGCCTTGCCTTTGCATGCTCCAGTCATACTGCCATCCAGTGAACAGTACAGAAAGGCAGAATTAATTGATTGCGATGCCGTGTTTTTTGTAGAACAACTTGCATTTATATAGCGCCTTTAACCTTTTTTGCTTCTGAGTCATGAGGCCGCGCGGGTTCAAGTCCCACTCCAGAACACAGTATCCAGGCTGACGCTCCAGTGTAGTGCTGAGGGAGTGCCGCACTGTCGGAGGTGCCGTCTTTCGGATGAGATGTTAAACCGAGGCCCCCGTCTGCTCTCTCAGGTGGACGTAAAAGATCCCACGGCCACTATTTCAAAGAAGGGCAGGGGCGCTCTCCCTGGTGTCCTGGGCCAATATTTATCTCTCAATCAACATCACTAAAACCAGATTATCCGATCATTATCACGTTGCTATTTGTGGGAGCTTGCTGTGTGCAAAATGGCTGCCGTGGTTCCTACATTACAACAGTGACTAGAGTACGTCATTGGCTGTAAAGCGCTTTGGGTCGTCCTGTGGTCATGAAAGGCACTATTTTCTATTCTTTTTATTTCTTTTTAACATAGTAAAACATCCCAAGGCACTTCACAGGAGCGTTTACCGACACAATTTGACACCAGGCCACAGAGGGAGAAACTAGGACAGGTGAGAAGATTCATTTTAGCATGGTATGGTTTGATGAATTAAAACTGCATTAACCACTGGCCTGGAACAGAAGCTACACATCTTCAGCACTGTTAGCATAACAATGTAGAACAAAGGGAAGTTAGTTTAAAGCTACATTACGTGAAAGTCCTGAGGCTACTGGTGTTGTTTAGTAAAATATTCAAGGGTGTCTATGGAATAGGCCATTGCAAGTCAACTCAACCAGGCCACAACATACTAACTGGAAGAGACCTGTGGGAATTCTTGCTCAATGGAGGTGTGTGATTTTCATAACTTGCTCCTGCTTCTTCATTCTACTCTTCTGCGAGCCTGGCTTCCTACCCTTAGCCTCCTCTTCCACAGTGTTAGACGTGGCTCAGTGGGGTAGCACTCTTGCCTCTGGTCGTGGGTTCAAGTCCCACTCCAGAGACCTGAGCACATAATCCAGGCTGACACTCCAGTGCAGTGCTGAGGGAGTGCGGCACTGTCGGAGGTGCCGTCTTTTGGATGAGACGTTAAACCGAGGCCCCGTCAGCTCTCTCAGGTAGATGTAAAAGATCCCTTGGCGCTATTTCGAAGTAGGGCAGGGGAGTTCTCCCCGGTGTCCTGGCCAATATTTATCCCTCAACCAACATCAATACAAACAGATTATCTGGTCATTGTCACGGTGCTGTTTGTGGGAGCTTGCTGTGTGCAAATTGGCTGCCGCGTTTCCTACATTACAACAGTGACTCCACTTCAAAAAAAAGTACCTCATTGGCTGTAAAGCGCTTTGGGACGTCCTGAGGTCGTGATGGGTGCTCGATAAATGCAAGTCTTTCTTTAATCTGCTGATTTGCTCCTGGTTATGTATAATCTTACTTCTTAACTCGAGATAGTAGTTTTTAGTCTGACCTAGTAGCAGTTCAGCTATACGCAACATGAATCCACACATTCCGGACAATAATAACATGGAGAAATAGAAAATACATAGAAAATAGAAACTGATGTCTGGCAGCTGAGATTTGCTTTATCCAGTAGCATTCCCTACAATGAATATTTTATCTATGATAAGACTCTCACTCTTTCTTAATTCTGTTTGTAAACTTCAGCCCGTCTGTATCCTATGCCGCACCAAGTCCCGCTCAGCCAGTACTACTGTCCTTACGGACTTGCATTGAATCCCAATCACCCAATGTCACCAATTTGTCCTTACGGACTTGCATTGAATCCCAGTCACCCAATGTCACCAATTTCAAATTCTAATCCTCCTGTTTAAATCCCTTCATGGGCCCCCTCCTATTTCTGTGACCTCCTCCAGCCCTCTAACCCTATCTCCCCCTCCACCCCATCTCCCAGACTCTCTATTCCTCCAATTCTGACCTCGTGGGCTTCCACCCCGCCCTTTGCCCGACCATTGGCGGCCGTGCCTTCAACCATTCAGGAACCACTCTCTGGAATCCCCTCTCTCCGACCTCCACCTCACTCTCCTCCTTTGAGATCCTCCTTAAAACCCGCCTCGCACTCCTTTTTTTGGTTCAGCGTCCATTTTTGTCTGATTCGGCTTCTGCAAAGTCCCTTGCCATGTTTTTCTACAGTGAGGGCGTTGTATAAGTGCAAGTTGCTGTTGTCACCTTGATCACATCTGTTCTTTCACCCTTTAGCTATTCACGTAGGCCAATTCTTTAAATATATTCAAGAAGGAGTTAGATATATTTCTTAAGGCTAAGGGGATCAAGGGATATGGGGAGAAAGCAGGGACAGGGTACTGAATTTGGATGATCAGCCATGATCTCATTAAATGGCGGAGCAGGCTCGAGGGGCCGAATGGCCTACTCCTGCTCCTATCTTCCATGTTTCTATGTGAACAACCCCTGCCAACACTGCAGGAGTGACGGTTTCTTAAAGCTTGTTCTTTGGGTGATGCTGCACTCCTGTGGCAATCAATGGGCCCAATAATAACTTGGAGCCCGGAAGAGTGCGGGGTTGGGGGTGGGGACGATTTGCATACGGGAATCATGGAAGTGATGGTTTCCTGCAGGTCCTGCCATGTTTAGCTTGTTTTAAATGCTCTCAATAGGTTTCCCGCCCAACAGCCAGCCAGATTGAACATAAGAACAGAAGAAATAGGAGCAGGAGTAGGCCATAGGGTAGGCCATATCTTCAATAAGATCATAGCTAATCTTCAAACTCAACTCCACTTTTCTGCACTATCCCCATATCCCTTGATTCCATTAGAGTCCAAAAATCTATCGATCTCAGCCTTCAATATACTCAACGACTCAGCATTCACAGCTCTCTGGGGCAGAGAATTCCAAAGATTCACAACCCTCTGAGTGAAGAAATTCCTCCTCCTCTCAGTCCTAAATTATCCTGAGACTACGCCCCCTAGTTCTAGACTCTCCAGCCAGGGGGAAACAGCCTCTCAGCATCTACCCTGTCAATCCCCCTTCAGAATCTTGTATGTCTCAATGAGATAATTGACAGGCTGGCTATCAGTCAGCCTGGAAAGCAACTGGGGAGCGAATACCAGATAGCTCCGATACCCTGGCGGGGTGGATGGGTGTTGGCCGATATCGGTGGGTGGGTGGGGTTCGGCCAATCACAGGGTCTTTACAAGGTAAGCTTGCTGGGCCAGGAGGGCAGGTGAGCACTCCTGCTTATTCCTGGCCCACAAGCAGTGCAATAAAGGCACTTATCTCACGGATCCGGTATTATGTCCGTGTGTAATTGAGACACGGACTGCAGGAGTTGGTTATAACAGGTCTTTACTGAGTGGAGACAAACTGGAACTAACTATGCAAAGTTACTACACAGGCTTATAGACAGGGGTGGTCACTACTGGTACTGCAGTATACAGGGGCTGCAGAATATAGTTCCTTCTGCAAGTACATACACTACAATTCCTCCCCTTTTAGCTAAACAGTACATAACATTCGATTAATAATTAAATAACATATTTATAATTACAGTTGTCATATACATTAGCTGAAGTTAAGCAATTATAAGTTCAGTCTTTGAGGAGGCTTCCTGATTCTGTCTGGATAACGCCTCTTTGGGGTATCAGGTTCTTCTGGCAGAGTTGATTCGGAATCAACGTCGTTGTTGGGTTCGTCTGCTTCCAATAGTCCCGATTCTGAGGTAGATGCAATTGGTACTTCGGTTTCATCACCAGGTGTATCGAATCGTGGTGTGGAATTGACATTTTCCAGTGACTCTAGAATCTGGTCAGCATGGCGTCTTACAATGCTCTCTCCAACGTCCACGGTATACATTAGAGGTCCTTGCCGTGTACAGATCATTCCTGGCTGCCATTTCTCTGTGCGGTGGTCCTGGGCCAAAACTGGTTGACCTATCTTAAAACTCCTGGTCGGCCTTTCATTCATATTCTGAAACTGCCTGTTCTCCACATCTCTTCTGATGTTTGGCTTAACCAAATCCAAGCAGCATCGTAGTCTTCGATTGAAGAACATCATGGCTGGAGTTTGGTTGGTAACTGCATGTGTCGCATTCCGGTAGGCAAACAAGAAGTTATCCACCTTGTGTTGTAGGGGTATGTCTTCATTACACATTGCCTTGATAGCCTTTTTGAATGTTTGAACGAACGTCTCAGCCAATCCATTGGTGGCTGGATGATATGGGGCGGATGTGTAATGCTTAACACCATTGTTCTTTAAGAACCTCCGGAACTCTTCAGACACAAACTGTGGTCCATTGTCGGAGCAAATCTGTTCAGGCAGCCCATTTCTGGCGAATATGGTTCGTAAGACTGTGATAATTTTTTCTGTGGTGGTTGAGGACATTTTTATTACCTCTGGCCACTTTGAATGTGCATCCACCGCAATTAAAAACATCGAGTCCATAAATGGACCAGCAAAATCAATGTGCACCCTTTGCCATGGAGATGAGGGCCACTCCCATGGATGTAGAGGGGCTTGTGGTGGGGCGTTTTGGACCTTCTGGCATCCTGTACAGCTCTTGGTCATCTCTTCGATTTCTCTATCGATTCCCGGCCACCACACAAAAGCTCTGGCTAAGTTCTTCATTTTTACCCCTCCCAGATGACCCTCATGAAGCTCATTGAGCACTCTATCCTTCAATTTGGGTGGAATTACTACTCTGGATCCACACATCAAGGTTCCTCTGCACACTGACAGCTGTTCTCTTCTCGGCGAGAATGCTGGCAACAGTGGTTCGCCATGTGCTGGCCATCCCTTCACCGTTAAATCATAGACCCAGGAGAGTGTCGGGTCATTTCGTGTTTCCTTTTCTATGTTTGCATTCGTCACAGGTAGACATTCGACTATGGTCGAGTGGAATATCTCCACTGGATCCACTGCAGGTGCTTCTTCCACCGTCGGCAACGGTAGGCGCGACAATCCATCAGCATTCCCATGCTGTTTAGTTCCTTTGTACTCGATGTCATATTGGTGTGCCCCTAGGAAAAGGGACCACCTCTGTAGCCGTTGTGCTGTCATTATCGGGACGCCCTTCTGAGGGTTGAAAATGGAGACAAGAGGTTGATGATCAGTTAGTAGAGTAAATTTCTGACCGTGCAGGTAGTGATTGAACTTCTTCACCCCCCACACCAGGCTGAGGGCCTCTCTGTCAATCTGGGCGTAGTTACGCTCGGCTGAAGTTAACGAGCGTGACGCAAAAGCTATCGGCCTCTCTGAACCATCAAGGAATTTATGTGACAGTACCGCTCCAATGCCACAGGGAGACGCATCACACGCCAGTCTTATCGGTAGTGATGGGTTGTAGTGAGCCAATACTTCTCTTGAAGTGATTAGGTCTTTACTCTTCTGAAAGACCCGCTTACATTCATCGCTCCATTTCCATGCTACTCCAGTTTGTAGTAGGGCGTTCAGTGGGTGCAGAATTGTGGACAAATTCGGCAAAAACTTATGGTAGTAATTCACCAATCCGAGGAATGACCTCAGTTGCGACACATTTTCAGGCGCTGGAGCCTTAACTACCGCTTCAATTTTGTCAGGGGACTTATGTAGCCCCTCTTCATCAATCACGTGGCCACAATACGATATCTGTTTCTTAAAAAACTCGCACTTGGGGCGATTGGCTTGTAGCCCATGTTCTCTTAGTCTAGTGAGCACCTGCTCTAGGTTGGCAAGGTGTTCACTGTCATCTTCACCTGTCACTAGGATGTCGTCCAAGTAACACTGAGTCCCCGGAATCCCTTGCAGAACTTGTTCCATCGCTCTTTGCCATATCGCCGGAGCTGATGCTACTCCGAATACCAGTCAATTATACTGGTAAAGACCTTTGTGAGTGTTTATCGTGAGATACTTCCTCGAGGATTCTTCAACCTCCATCTGCAAATATGCTTGTGCTAGGTCAATTTTTGTAAAACGCTTCCCTCCAGATAGTGAGGCGAAAATATCTTCTATCCTCGGGAGAGGATATTGTACTGTGTGAAGGACTGGGTTCACCATCACCTTGAAGTCCCCACAGATGCGAACCTTCCTTGGCTCCTCAGACTTATTGTTTAATGTTTTCTTCATGACAGGAACAATGGGCGTCGCCCACTCGCTCCAGGCTACCTTAGATAACACGCCTGCATTCTCCAGATTCTCCAGCTCTGCCTCGACGGCTGGGCAAATTGCATATGGTACCGGTCTTGCTTTGAAAAACTTGGGAATTGCATTCTCTTCTATTTTTATCGAGGCAGTTACGCCTTTAAGAGTTCCCAGTTCTTGTTGAAATACCTCTTTGGCGTTAGCTAAGATTTTTGACAATCGTCCAGGTGTGACGTCGTCATCCTTTTTACCAGCCACCGTCAGTACCTGAATGGAGTGCCAGTCTAAACTTATCTTTCTGATCCATTCACATCCCAATAACGGTGGTCCACCATCTTGCAGTATGTACAGATACAATTTCGGTATTTCCTTGCCATTGTACTCGACAGGCACCCTTATTTTCCCTCTGGGGTATACCTTTTGCCCCGTATACGTCTTCAAGACAATGGATGTCTCTTTCAAGGGTATGTGTGAGAATAGCCGCTCGTAGTCTCGTCGATTCATGACGGTCAGGGCTGATCCTGTATCCAATTCCATTTTGACTTGGGACCCTGCTATCGTGAGGGTGACCCAAATGGTTCGGTGATCCTCTTTTGCGATTACGTTGTGAAGTTTGAGACAGCTTAGTCTCTTGTTCCCGGATTCACTATCGCTCATCTGGTCTTCGGAACTACTGTCCGTCATCTTTTGTACTTTCCTGTACTGTTCCTTAGTAGCCTTTTTGTTGTCGTTGGTCTTCTTCCCAGACCTGCAAACTCATGCAATGTGTCCCATCTTTCCGCATTGCCTGCATATTTTGTCCTTGGACCAGCAGTCCTTCCGGTCATGGGTTGTTCTGCCACAGCGATAACATTTTTCAAATCCCCGTGTCATTTCGTGGGTGCTGTATTCCTGTGGCTTTTGCTGTATTTCCGCAGCTCCCCTTGCTGCTGCTTCATACGATACTGCCACGCTGAAAGCCTTATCTAGCGTCAGCTCTTTCTCTGAGAGTAACCTCTTCTGGGTTCCTTCACTCAGGAGTCCACAGACAAATTTGTCCCGTAGGGTATCTGCCAGTCCTGCTCCGAACTGGCAGTGCTTTGATAGCTTGCGTAGTTCCGTAAGGTAATCAGCATTGCTCTCATCTTTATGCTGATTTCTCCTGTGGAATTTAAGGCCTAGAAATTCAGTGGATAGTGCCAGCCGTTAACGCCATAAGAGGGGTCTACTTCCAGCGCTAGACACTTTGCGCCCGGGCGCAGCGCGATCCGCGCCGACGCCCAAATTCAGTTGACATTTAGCGCCGGCGCAAAGTGTTTGCGCCCGCTCAGGTGCGCGCGCAGCTTATGACGTCATATCGTCGCGCAACGCTGTTTGTGCGCCCCAAACCGGAAATTCAGTGGCGCCCGCCCAATGTGGGCGTGGCGCTGCTAAGAACTGTGAAGTGGAACGCAACAGAGGCCCTGTGGGCCTCGGGGAGTGCTAATTAAAGGGCACTTACACTGACCTATAAAGCCCAGCCATTTTGCTGCAATGACTTTACTGCTTTGGATTTCTGGACAGAGACCAAGGGACAGAGCTAACTGATTTGGGACAACATAGGAGAGGTATTTTTGGCTTCTGGCCAGTGCTTTGACATTTGACTCATTGTGATTTCACTGTTTTCAACTTCATTATGGGGGCTGTATGGGGGTGCAACCCTGAGCTGCAGCATTATGTGCAAAGGGCTCGCAGACGCTGTGAGAGAGGGCCAGCCATGCCTAGACGCAGAGGGGCCATCAGGCGTCGACAACGTAGGCCTTACACACTCAGGCAATACCGGCAGCAGGTGTCCTATCTCACCATGACTGCGGCGCATTGTGTTAAGAGGCTGCGCTTCAGAAGGGAGGTGGTTGCAGAGATCTGCCAGCTGCTTCACAGAGATCTGCGTCCACAGCTGATGTGCAGGACGTCTCTCTCGGTGGAAGTGAAGGTCACGGTGGCTCTGAGCCTTTATGCAAGCGGCTCCTTCCAAGCCGCTGCTGGGGACATAGCGAACATCTCCCAGTTTGCCGCGCATCGCTGCATCCGGCAGGTCACCGATGCACTTTTCGCGAGGAGACACCAATTCATCTCCTTCCCCATGACCCGACAGAGGCAGGAGCAGCGTGCAGTCGGATTTGGCAGGTTCGCGGGCTTCCCCATGGTGCAGGGCGCCATTGACTGCACGCATGTGGCTATGCGGGCACCTATCCACAATGCCGAGGATTACCGCAACCGGAAGGGCTACCATTCCCTCAATGTACAGCTGGTGTGTGACCACAGGCAGCGCATCCTAGCTGTCAATGCCCGCTTCCCAGGAAGCAGCCACGATGCATTCATCCTGCGCCAGACTACTGTGGCTGACATGTTCGAGGCACAGCCTCCACCAAGGGGATGGCTTATTGGGGACAAGGGCTACCCTTTGTGTACATGGCTCATGACCCCGCTCCGCGCGCCCAGGACCCCAGCGGAGGAGGCATACAACGAAAGCCATCAAGCCACAAGGAACATCATAGAGCAAACGATAGGCGTCCTCAAGCAACGGTTCCGCTGCCTGGATCGTTCCGGCGGCTCTCTACAGTACTCGCCGGATAGAGTCTCCCAGTTCGTCGTCGTGTGCTGCATGCTGCACAACCTGGCTATCCGCAGGACTCAGGCACTGCCACCTGACATTGCACCACCACCTCAGGAGGACGAGCAGGAGGACCATGAGGAGGAGGAGTACCAGCCCAGGAGGGAGCCACAAGGTCCAAGGGCCGTCCGCCGGGGGCTTATTGCTCGACACTTCTAGGCCCCCTGTCAGGGAATGGGCTGTGGAAATGTACGCACCTGAAGGCAGCCGCTCCGCAAGCCCTCAGCCGGTTAACGCAACAACCACTTGAAACATGACACCTGGACATGCTGAATAAATAAAACGCTTTATTTCACAAACTCAGGGCCCTTCCCACATGAAACAGAAAAACAGACAAGAGCCCCAAAAAACAGTCAAAAACATCTGTTGCTCCCAAAACCTGGGGAGGACTTACAAAACTTGGCCATCCAAATGGCCTTCAACATCGGCCTTACAAAAATAAGGGCCCCCCTCCACAACACAAACACCCCCATAAAAACAAACAAGGCCTTGATCTTCGGCCTTCCCAAAAGAATCCCCCCCAAAACACAAGCCCCCCCATATATAAAAAACCGCTCTCACCACACTCTAGTGGGTGTGCCGAGAGGGCGAGTCCTTAGACAGCCTTCCCCGGCCCCTGCCCGACCTGCTGCTCCGCCTCAACCTGGGCCCTGTGGCTGGGACAAGGCTGGGGGAAGGCGCATGAGGGCCCCGAGGCGTGTCGGCAGATGCCCTTGGGGGTCGGCCTAGACGACGCACGTCCCGGGAGGGGCCGGCTGCTGACTGCTGCAGCTGTCGCTGGCCAGCATCAGTGCCAGCAGCAGCTCGTCGCACCTTGGCTGGGGGAGTGGCAGTGTCGGCTGCACCAAGGGGGGCAAGCTGGCTGATGGCAGGCGCGCGATGTTCGCCAGAGACACTGGCACTCGGCCGGCCTGGCAGTGCAGCAGGCGCAGCTATCTGGTGGAGGCCAGACCGCTGTGCTGCAGCAGGGCGGCGGGTGCCGTGGCGAAGCCTCTGCGCCACAGCGAGTGTGGCAGAAGTGAGTGCCCGAACTGCCCTGGTATGTGGCCGCATCAGCTGTGCCAGTGTCTGGACGGCACCACTCATCTCGCGAGTCGCGTCCTGCACTGCCGCGAGATGCTGGACACCCCTGTCATGGGCTGCCGCAAGTTGTTCCACCCCCCTGGCCTGTGATTCCCCGAATGCGACCACACTCTGAGCCAGGGACTGAATGGCCTGAGGCATCTGGTCCACAACCCCCATGAACTCCTGGTGGCGCCGCTCAGAGGCCACCGAGATCTCTTCGAGGAGGCGCACCTCCTGGGCGAGGACCCTCTCCGGACTGGAGGGAGGACTCTCTCTCTGGGGAGAAGGCGGCCGAGCTGGCCGAACCCTCCCGCCTGCCTCAACCCCACTGGGCCCAGGATCTGCCCTCCCCTGCAACACCTCCCCCCTCTGGGGAGCAGGCCGGCGTGCTGCCGGACCCTTCCCGCGTGCCTCAACCCCACTGCGCCCAGGATCTGCCCTCCCCTGCAACACCTCCCCCCTCTGGGGAGCAGGCCGGCGTGCTGCCGGACCCTTCCCGCGTGCCTCAACCCCACTGCGCCCAGGATCTTCCCTCCCCTGCAACACTTCCCCCTGGCTCTCCTGCAGGCCAGACGTCCCCCCTCCATTGCCATCCCCTGGCGCGGCTGAGGGTTCCCCCGATGTGCCGCCTTCCTCCTGGTCCTCGTCGTCCTCCTCCTCCAAGGGCCTGGCACTCGGAGCTTCAGGGACCACCTCCTCCTCAGCAGCTGAAAGCAGGAAGGCATAAGAGTAGCTTTAGAGTGAGGACACGGCGTCAGTGAGGGAGGCCTGAGTGGTGGCATTATGCGCATTTGTCGGTCAGTGGGAAAGGATCTAGATCTGAAGCGCTAGGGCAACGAGAGAGGTCCAACCGGTCATGTCCTTACCAGTGGGTTCCAGTACAGGGTCCGCATCTCCGATCGCAACAGGGCCAGTCACCCGGGAACGCATGAGTCCAGCCACGCTCTCCTCCAGATCAGTGAGCGCCTGGTACTGGGGACGGCCTCCACCGGTGACAGTCTGGCTCCTCAAATTCCTTGCCAGCTTGGCCTGCAAGAGAAAGGACGGACTCTAAGTCCAGTGTGGTGCCCTGTTGCTGTGTGCACTGCCTCCCATGGTGGAATAGCTTGGCCAGTGTGGTGCCCTGTTGCTGTGTGCACTGCCTCCCATGGTGGAATAGCTTGGCCAGTGTGGTGCCCTGTTGCTGTGTGCACTGCCTCCCATGGTGGAATAGCTTGGCCAGTGTGGTGCCCTGTTGCTGTGTGCACTGCCTCCCATGGTGGAATAGCTTGGCCAGTGTGGTAAGTGCAGAAAGTGCTATTGATGATCATGCCAGTGCCATTGCTGCGGGAGGAGGGCTGCCCATTAGGCCTTTGAGGTCCCTTTGCCCATAATGTGAGGTTCACATGCAAGGATGAGGAGGACACTGGAAAGGGTACTCACCTTCACCAACCGAGTGAGGTCGTTGAACTTCTTGCGGCATTGGTCCGCACTCCTGGGGACATCGCAGGTGGATGACACCCTGCGGGCGATTCTCCTCCAGGCTTTCCTGTACTCGCTCCTGGGAGCCTTGTTGCCACTGTCCGGGCACAAGATCTGTCTTTTGTCCTCCACACCATTAATGAGCACCCTCAGAGCATGCTCGGAGAAGCGCTGCGCTCGTTCACGGGCCCTCTCCATGTCTCCTGGCGCTATTTTGGCCCACCAGCAGTGTTGAGGCCTAGCTGCAGGGCTCCAGTATCCAGGGCGTGGCAGCAGTCAAAGTCGACCCTTCCCCCTTTAAGAGCAGGCCGGCGTCAGGGTGTCTGCTGTCAATCAAAACATGACCGCACCTGCGCTGCGCCCGGCCTCAGCGTTATCAGGCCGCATCGCCGGATTAGCGCCTGAACAGAGCATTGCAACGCCAGTTTCAGCGCTCGGCCAAACTCTTGGCCAACTCTACTGAATTTCGGCGAGGTGGCCTGCACTTTCCGGCGGGCGCTAACTTTAGCGAGCGCCCGACTTTAGCGCCCCAAAAGTGTCCAGACTGAATTTCTAGGCCTAAATCTTTCTGCTATCAGCAGCGGTGTAGGATTTAGGTGTTCCTGTAGGATATCAACAATTTCGTTAAAACTCTTCGCCATCGGTTTGGCTGGAGTAATCAGGTTCCGCAATAGGCCGTACATTCTTGCGCCCATTAAGTTTAGTAGTACCGATGCCTTTTTCTCATCGGCTACTTTGTTTGCCTCGCAATATACTTCGACTCTTTCCACATACGTGGTCCAGTCTTCGATTGCATTATTGAAGGCAGTGATATTGCCAGTCTTCGGCATCTTGGAAATCTAAGATGGCGCCTCCCGCGCTTTGCCTTCTTCCCTGAATTAACAAAATGGCGCCTCCCGCGCTTTCCTTCTTCTCCGCTGCTGCTAGCGCTGTTGCTGGCGTTTTATGCCTTGATGGCGACACCCTATGGTCTTAGCGCACTTCCCCCCCGCGCTGCTGCTAACGCCGCTCTCCGCGGTTCCCGTGGCAAACTGCAGCTCCTCGCGGCTTTCTGCGCTTCTAATTTCTTTTATTTCCCCATCGTCGGAGCAACCCTGCGGGACACTTCCCTCCCTCTTCTCGGGTCTGTACGCTGCCCGGCTTCGTAGCACCGGCCGCGCCCTGTGTGCTCCACCCTCTCTCTCTCTCTCCTCTTCCCGACAACGCTGCTCGGCCCCGTTGAAAAGCCACCCGATCGAGCTCTAGCCCGCCGCAGCCCAGGAAGGATCAGTGTACTACCTGCCACCAGCCCGATTAGCTGGGACACCATCGACAGGATAACCAAGCCCCGCTCTCGACAGCCTCTCCTGCAAATCTTTCACTCCGATGAATCAGAGGCGGTTGCCCACGGTCGACGCCCGTTTCTTCTGATTGTTTTATTTTTATTTTTTTTCTTTCTTCTGGCCTCGACCTCTGACAACTTCGCTTCAGGGATGGATCCCCATGAGGTGGTGCAGACTGTAGGTAAGTTCAGATCTGCTCGTCGCCAGTATTATGTCCGTGTGTAATTGAGACACGGACTGCAGGAGTTGGTCATAACAGGTCTTTACTGAGTGGAGACAAACTGGAACTAACTATGCAAAGTTACTACACAGGCTTATATACAGGGGTGGTCACTACTGGTACTGCAGTATACAGGGGCTGCAGAATATAGTTCCTTCTGCAAGTACATACACTACATCCGACACTTCTCATCTCCTTTCATCCTAAAAACCCGGCCTGCAGAAGTTAAAAATAAAAAATTAGTTAAAATGGAGGCTCGCAGCCACCTTAAGGACTGGCCCTCCTCCTGAGAGCAGACTGGTCGCCCGCTCCGCAACCCGCCTCCGTTAGCACCAGCAGTGGCCGGGTCCGAGGCGGGTTCCCTGTTTTTTTTTTACTTTTAACTCCCCCACCTGCCTCCTCACCCACTCGTTCTGGGGGGGGTTAAAATTACCCCCAACATCTTTGATATACTAAGCACATTCTAAATGCAGAATTTAACTGCTGGCAAAGTGTAATGTTTAGGCAGTGGAAATTAGGAACTATTCAGAGGGAATCTTACAAGATCACAAGACAGGTTTGGATGACATCGGCCTTTCAGGCCATTTAAAAGAAAAAAAATGAAAGGGTTGCATTTCTATAGCGCCTTTCACGACCACCAGACGTCCCAAAGTGCTTTACAGCCAATGAAGTACTATTGTTGAAGTGTAGTCACTGTTGTAATGTGGGAAACGCGGCAGCCAATTTGCGCACAGCAAGCTCCCACAGACAGCATTGTGATAATCAGATAATCTGTTTTTTTAGTGATGTTGATTGAGGGATAAATATTGGCCCCAGGACACTGGGGAGAACTCCCCCTGCTCTTCTTCAAAACAATGCCAAGGAGTTTTTTACATCCGCCTGAGAGCAGACACTCAGTTTAACTTTTCTTCTGAAAGACAGCACCTCTGACAGTTTGGCACTCCCTCAGTACTGCACTGGGAGCGTTAGACTAGATTTTTTGTGCTCAAGTCTCTGGAGTGGGACTTGAACCAACAATCTTCTGACTCAGCGGCAACAAGTGCTACCCACTGAGCCACGGCTGACACTACATTTGATCTCATTCTTCCAGAATACCAGCTCTACTTTCTTACAAGATCACAGAATAGGTGCTGCAGGGCTACAGAAGCTTTCTGTGCCTTAGTTTTGACAAACGAAGTTACCTTCTTTCATTCCACATTTCCATGTGTTAACAAAATAGTACTATGCAATAAAGCAGATAACCTTAGCTCGAGCAGCACTGAGGGCAGTTAGCCATAGCATACCTGGGCAATGCAGGGAAAAACCTCAGCCAAGGTCCATACTATTAGAAAAAGAAAAAAGAAAGACTTGCATTTCTATAGCGCCTTTGACAACCTCAGCACGTCCCAAAGCGCTTTACAGCCAATGAAGTACTTTTTTGAAGTGAAGTCACTGTTGTAATGTGGGAAATGCGGCAGCCAATTTATGCACAGCAAGCTCCCACAAACAGCAATGCGATAATGAGCAGATAATCTGTTTTAGTGATGTTGGTTGAGGGATAAATATTGACCCAGGACACCAGGGAGAACTCCCCTGCTCTTCTTCAAAATAGTGCCGTGGGACCTTTTACATCCACCTGAGAGAGCAGACAGGGAAGACACATGTTGCGATCTTCAACACGAAAGAGAAGGAAAAAACAGGCGAATTGGCTACCGCGTTTCCTACATTACTACAGTGACTTCACTTCAAAAAAGTACTTCCTTGGCTGTAAAGCGCTTTGGGACGTCCTGAGATTGTGAAAGGCGCTATAGAAATGCAAGTCTTTCTTTCTTTATTCTTTTAATGCAGCAGAGACCAGTAATGAAATCTAGAACTCACAGCTTTGCAAGGCTCATTACCATACTGAATTACTTGGCCATCTAGTGATCCCCATGTTTAGGGTCAAAGGGCATCCAGCGTCTAAAGTGGTTCAGTGCGGGACACCCCAGTAGAAGAGCAACGAGTTCAAACTCGCCGGCTGCCTATCGCTGCAACTCATTCGCTTCAGTTAGGTGTGGATGGCCACTCCGTTCTGCTGCTGATAAGTTTTGGTGCCAATTAGCAGCCGTTCACAGGGGTGTGGGAGGAGGTGGGGACCGCAGAACATGACCCAGCAATTTGGATTATCAGTCAGCATTTGAAAAGACACATCGACAATGAACACAGGCCAAAACATGTCAGCCATCTGACTGCTTCATGTTGTTTTGGATGGAAATGGTTGGATATTACGGCAGCAACACCAACCAATAACTTCTAGCCTTCGAAAGACACATTTACAAGACCAGCAGCTCAGCTTCCCCTCATCCAAAATAAGCCCACAAGTACCCTTCTGACCATCCCGTCTTTTGGATGAGACGTTAAACCGAGGCCCCGTCTGCTCTCTCAGATGGACGTAAAAGATCCTATGGCACTATTTCGGAGAAGAGCAGGGGAGTTCTCCCCGGCCTCCTGGTCAATATTTATCCTCAATCAACATCACTAAAAAACAGATTATCTGGTCATTATCACATTGCTGTTTGTGGGAGCTTGCTGTGCGCAAATTGGCTGCCGCATTTCCTACATTCCAACAGTGACTACACTTCAAAAGCTGTAAAGTGCTTTGAGATGTCCGGTGGTCATGAAAGGCGCTATATAAAGGTTGTTTTTGTGACTGGAAGCCTGTGCCCAGTGGTGTACTGCAGGGATCGGTGCTGGGTCCTTTGCTGTTTGTAGTGTACATTAATGAGTTAGATATGAATGTAGGAGGTATGATCAGTAAGTTCGCAGATGACACGAAAATTGGTGGAGTGGTAAATAGCGAGGAGGGAAGCCTCAGGCTACAGGACGATATAGACGGGTTGGTCAGATGGGCAGAACAGTGGCAAATGGAATTTAACCCTGAAAAGTGTGAGGTGATGAATTTTGGGAGGACTAACAAGGCAAGGGAATACACAATGACTGGTAGGACCCTAGGAAGGACAGAGGATCAGAGGGACCTTGGTGTGCATGTACATAGATCCCTGAAGGCAGCAGGACAGGTAGATAAGGTGGTTAAAAAGGCATATGGGATACTTGCCTTCATTAGCCGAGGCACAGAATATAAGAGCAGGGAGGTTATGATGGAGCTGTACAAAACGCTAGTTAGGTCACAGCTGGAATACTGTGTGCAGTTCTGGTCACCACACTATAGGAAGGATGTGATTGCATTGGAGAGGGTGCAGAGGAGATTCACCAGGATGTTACCTGGGCTGGAGTGTTTCAGCTATGAAGATAGACTGGACAGGCTGGGGTTGTTTTCCTTAGAGCAGAGAAGGCTGAGGGGGGACCTGATTGAGGTGTACAAAATTATGAGGGGCATAGATAGGGTAGATAGATTCAAAAAGGGTGGTAGAGAGAAAGCGGGGAATTACAGACCGGTAAGCCTGACATCGGTAGTGGGGAAAATGCTCGAGTCCATTATAAAGGATGTAATAGCTGAGCACTTGGAAAACAGTGACAGGATTGGACAAAGTCAACATGGATTTACAAAAGGTAAATCGTGCTTGACTAATCTACTGGAATTTTTTGAGGATGTAACTGGGAAAATAGATAAGGGGGAACCAGTAGATGTGGTGTATTTGGACTTTCAAAAGGCTTTCGATAAGGTCCCGCATAAGAGATTAGCGTGTAAAGTTAAGGCACATGGGATTGGGGGCAAGGTATTGACTTGGATAGAGAACTGGTTGGCGGACAGAAAGCAGAGAGTAGGAATTAACGGGTCTTTTTCCGAGTGGCAGGCAGTGACTAGTGGGGTACCGCAGGGATCGGTCCTTGGACCCCAGCTATTCACAATATACATTAATGATCTAGATAAGGGAACTAGATGTAATATCTCCAAGTTTGCAGATGACACAAAGCTGGGTGGGCGTGTGTGCTGCGAGGAGGATACCGAGAAACTCCAGGATGATTTGGACAGGTTGGGTGATTGGGCAGAAGCGTGGCAGATGCAATATAACGTGGATAAATGCGAGGTTATCCACTTTGGTGTCAAAAACAGAAAGGCAGACTATTATCTGAATGGCAATAGATTGGGAGAAGGGGAAGTGCAACGAGACCTGGGTGTCCTTGTGCACCAGTCGCTGAAGGTAAGCATGCGGGTGCAGCAGGCGGTGAAGAAGGCAACTGGTATGTTGGCCTTCATAGCAAAAGGGTTTGAGTACAGGAGCAAGGATGTCCTGCTGCAGTTGTACAGGGCCTTGGTGAGACCACACCTTGAGTACTGTGTGCAGTTTTGGTCGCCTTATCTGAGGAAGGATGTTCTTGCCATGGAAGGAGTTCAGCGAAGATTCACAAGGCTGATCCCTGGAATGGCAGGAATGATGTATGAGGAGAGATTGGGTCGATTGGGCTTATACTCGCTGGAGTTTAGAAGAATGAGAGGGGGTCTCATCGAAATGTATAAAATTCTGACAGGTCTGGACAAACTAGATGCAGGTAGAATATTCCTGATGGTCGGAGAGTCCAGAACCAGGGGTCATAGTCTAAGGATAAGGGGTAAGCCATTTAGGACAGAGATGAGGAAGAATTTCTTCACCCAGAGAGTGGTGAACCTGTGGAATTCTCTACTACAGAAGGCGGTTGAGGCCAAGTCTTTAAATATATTCAAGAAAGAGTTGGATATATTTCTTAAGGCTAAAGGGATCAAGGGATATGGGGAGAAGGCAGGGACAGGGTACTGAATTTGGATGATCAGCCATGATCTCATTGAATGGCGGAGCAGGCTCAAGGGGCCGAATGGCCTATTCCTGCTCCTATCTTCTATGTTCTATGTTTTTATGTTTCTATGAACTTTTCCCCTTAGTAGAGGGGTCAATAACCAGGGGGCTTAGATTCAAGGTAAGGGGTAGGAGGTTTAGAGGGGATTTGAGGAAAAACTTTTTCACCCAGAGGGTGGTTGGAATCTGGAACTCACTGCCTGAAAGGGTGGTAGAGGCAGGAACCCTCACAACATTCAAGAAGCATTTAGATGAGCACTTGAAACGCCATAGCATACAAGGCTAAGGACCAAGTGCTGGAAAATGGGATTAGAATAGACAGGGCTTGATGGCCGGCGCGGACACGATGGGCCGAAGGGCCTCTTTCTGTGCTGTATAAATCTATGACTATGACTCTAAATGCAAATGCAAGTCTTCCTTTTGACTGATATTGGATTATAACTGTTACTCTGTGCACCCACTTGCTCTCTGGTTCAGTGCGGGACACCCCAGTAGAAGATCAACGAGTTCAAACTCACCGGCTGCCTATCGCTGCAACTCATTCACTTCAGTTAGGTGCGGATGGCCACTCCGTTCAGCTACTGATAAGTTTTGGTGCCAATTAGCAGCCGTTCACAGGGGTGTGGGAGAAGGTGGGGACCACAGAACATGACTCAGCAATTTGGATTGTCAGTCAGCATTTGAAAAGACACATCGACAGTGAACACAGACCAAAACATTTCAGCTGTCTGACTGCTTCATGTTGTTTTGGATGGAAATGGTTGGATATTACGACAGCAACACCAACCAATAACTTCTAGCCTTCGAAAGACACATTTACAAGACCAGCAGCTCAGCTTCCCCTCGTCCAAAATAAGCCCACAAGTACCCTTCTGACCATTCTGTCTTTTGGATGAGACGTTAAACTGAGGTCCCGTCTGCCCTCTCAGATGGACATAAAAGATCCCACAGCACTATTTCGAAGAAGAGCAGGGGAGTTCTCCCCAGTGTCCTGGCCAATATTTGTCACTCAATCAACACCATTAAAACAGGTTATCTGGTCATCATCACATTGCTGTTTGTGGGAGCTTGCTATGTACAAATTGGCTACCACGTTTCCTACATTACAACAGTGACTCCACTTCAAAAAGTACTTCATTGGCTGTAAAGCGTTTTGGGGCATCCTGAGGCCAATTAAATACTTTTGAAGTGTGGCCACTGTTGTAATGAAGGAAACGCGGCAGCCAAATTGTGCACAGCAAGCTCCCACAAACAGCAATGAGATAATGACCAGATAATCTGTTTTTTTGTTATGTTGATTGAGGGATAAATATTGGCCCAAGAGACCGGGGAGAACTCCCCTGCTCTTCTTCGAAATAGTGTCATGGGATCTTTTACATCCACCTGAGAAAGCAGACGGGGCCTTGGTTTAATGTCTCATTCGAAAGACGGTACCTCTGACAGTGCAGTACTCACTCAGTTGACCCAACTAACTACAGTAAAATAATCAAAAAATACACCACGGAATCCCTATTAGCTTAAATTTTCCTGGTCAGCCTTCTGATTCAACCAGTGGTGGGCTTAAAGTGTCAGTAGCTTCCTTGTGTCAGCTGTGGCTCAGTGGGTAGCACTCTCACCTCTGTGTCAGAAGGTTGTGGGCTCAAGTCCCACTCCAGTGACTTGTGCACAAAAATCTAGGCTGCTACTCCCAGTGCAGTGCTGAGGGAGTGCGGCACTGTCAGAGGTGCCGTCTTTCGGATGAGACGCTAAACTGAGGCACCTGCTCTCTCAGGTGGACATAAAAGATCCCACAGCTCTATTTTGAAGAAGAGCAGGGGAGTTATCCCCGGTGTCTTGGCCAACATTTATCCCTCAATCAACATCACTAAAACAGATTATCTGGTCATTATCACATTGCTGTTTGTGGGAGCTTGCTGTGTGCAAATTGGCTGCTGTGTTTCCTACATTACAACAAGTGACTACACTTCAAAAAGTACTTCATTGGCTGAAATGCGCTTTGGGACGTCTGGTGGCCGTGAAAAGTGCTATATAAATGCAAGTCTTTTTGCGAAGCCTCGCTCCATCTTCGAGATCTAACAGGTCGATTGCCCATGAATCTCTATCCCCTTTTTCTCTCCAGGCATTCACAGGAAGTAGAAGGATGGTGCCTCTATTCAGGGATTTGCCAGTAGACCTGTCAACCAAATCAATGAATCGCCTCCCAAGAGTATATCCTCAACAGGCAACTAATGCTGGGCCTCACAAAAATAAGAATCATTCAGATGGTAATAGGTGTGGATGTCTTGTTAGATCATCTGAGCTGAGACAATGAATTGCTTAATCTCCCTGGCAACCATATCCAATTAACACCTAAAATCCCCTCTGGTTCTTTTGAAACCTGTGCAACTTCCTCATGTTTTGAAATATAACCCTTAAAAATAACCCATTCCAAATTCTTGCTGTGAAAAAAAAGTCATCGATGGAAAACAATTAAGCATTCTCAAACAAGTTCAGAGCGGGCGCAATGCACACCCGAAGAATCCCAAGTTAGCACAAATGAGCAACAACAGTCAAAAAGGCGAAATAAAAACAGAAACGGCTGGAGATACTCAGCAGGTCAGGCAGCATCTGTGAAGAGGGAAACAGAGTTAACGTTTCAGGTCGATGACCTTTCGTCAGAACTGGAAAAAAGCAGGAAATGGAACAGATTTTTAAGCAAGTGTAGGGGCTGGGAAAGGGGGGAGGGGATGAAAGAACAAAAGGGAAGGTCTGTGATAGGATAGAAGGTGGGAGAGATTAAGAGACATTAAGAGATATTCAAGGCAAGAGGAGATGGTAATGGGACAGGTTAAGAAACAAAGGATGGCTCTAGTTGGAGTGTAAATTGCGCTGGCAGAATGAAAGACAGCTGCCCTGTGGGAGAGAAGAAAAGACACAAACAAAAGGTGTGGATAAAAATATATATAGGATAGGGGCCGAGGTTATGAAACAAAAGTGACGTTGATTGTTGATGTGTGAAATATAAATGTCACTCTGGTATAATAGCAAGTGCTCCTCAGAGCTTGCAGTTAAACCTCACGAGTACTCCGCCATCTAACCACACTATACCTGGCCTGAGAGACACTGAACACCTGAAATCATTCAATTTCCCAATACCTTGGTAAGTATAAATCTTCACCAAAATGATTTTTGTTTTAGTAAAAGATGTATTTGTTTGAAAATAAGAGTAGGTGATATTATTTTTGAGTACGATGCACAAGCAATACCCCTTCCAAAGGTGAAGTGATTTATTCAACTCGCCAATCTCCTGTGGGACTCAGGACCGATTGTTACCTCGACTATCCCAACGCTGTCTTGGCCGGCCTCCCACCTTGCACCCTCCGTAAACTTCAGCTCATCCCAAACTCTGCTGCCCCGTGTCCTAACTCGCACCAAGTCCCTTTCACCCATCACCCCTGTCCTTGCTGACCTACATTGGCTCCCAGTCCGGCCAACCCATGATTTTAAAATTCTCATCCTTGGTTTCAATTCCCTCCATCGCTTCGCCCCCCGCCCCATCTCTCATACCAGCTCCAGCCCTACAACCCTCCAAGATCTCTGCGCTCCTCCAATTCTGCCCCCACTTGCACATCCCCAATTGTCATCGCTCCAGCAATGGCGCCCGTTGTCTTCAGCTGCCAAGGCCTTAAGCTCTGGGATTCCCTCCCTACACCTCTCTACCTCTCTCTCCTCTTTTAATAAAAGCTCCATAAGATCTATCCTATCCTAATATCTCATGTACCATCTGAATGATTCTTATTTTTGTGAGGCCCAGCATTAGTTGTCTGTTGAGAATATACTCTTGGGAGGCGAGTCATTGGTTTGGGTCGTTTTACTATGTTAAAGGCGCCATATAAATGCGAGTTGTTGCTGTTGCAGTCTTTGGATGAAGCAGGTTAGTGGGTGGGGGACAACTGGACCAGGGCACATAGACATAATTCAGTTCTTGTTTCAAAGTTTTACCTTCTGTCCTTATATTTGTATTATACTTTGAATGCAAGTCTTTCAAGTGATATTTAATTATAACTGTTACTCTGTGCGCCCACTTGCTCTCTGTAAAATAAAACAGTTTTAATGATTGTATTTGGCCTCATTTCCCCAAAATGCTTTTCAGTCCTTCTTTGCAAAGATTAAAGAAGGAGGACACACATGGAGGACACGACGTCTTAGTTCAGATGACAGGAGGCTGTATTGTTGCGCTATTGTATAGTTAGATATTGGGCACACTCCAGAACATAAGCCACTTGGACCACTTACAGGAGTGACCAACGCCACTTCACCTGAGAGAATATCTAAGGCAGACCCAAAAGTTGTAACATTCATTTGAGAGCCGTACAGCTATCAGATGAAAGGGTCTTTTATCAGTCTGTGCTGGATTCAACACCATTGATAGGGAACATAGGAACAGGAGGAGGCCATTCACCCCCTCGAGCCTGTTCCACCATTCAATTAGATCATGGCTGATCTGTATCTTAACTTCATCTACCTGCCTTGGTGCCGTAACCCTTAATATCCTTGCCTCACAAAAATCTATCAATTGCAGTTTTGACATTTTCAATTGACCCCCAGCCTCAACAACTTTTTGGGGGAGTGAGTTCCAGATTTCCACTATCCTTTGTGTGAAGAAGTGCTTCCTGACATCACCCCTGAACAGCCTAGCTCTAATTTTACCTGGGATGGCAGGAATGATGTATGAGGAGAGATTGGGTCAATTAGGCTTATATTCGCTAGAGTTTAGAAGAATGAGAGGGGATCTCATTGAAACTTATAAAATTCTAACAGGACTAGACAGACTAGATGCAGGAAGGATGTTCCCGATGGCGGGGGAGTCCAGAACCAGGGGTCACTTTCTAAAGATAAAGGGTAAGCCATTTAGGACAGAGATGAGGAGGAATTTCTTCACCCAGAGAGTGGTGAACCTGTGGAATTCTCTACCGCAGAAGGCAGTTGAGGCCAATTCATTAAATATATTCAAGAAGGAGTTGGATATATTTCTTGAGGCTAAAGGGATCAAGGGATATGGGGATAAAGCAGGGACAGGGTACTGAATTTGGATGATCAGCCATGATCTCATTAAATGGCAGAGCAGGCTCGAGGGGCCGAATGGCCTACTGTTTTAAGGTTATGTCCCCTTGTTCTTGCATTCAATAGCGAAACTTAGAGCAACTTGGGAAGCAGAGTTGGTTGGGACATTAAAGTGTCCCTGCAGTTTCTCAGCTTGATGTCAAATATGTTTTTATTGATGTCGCTCTTGTGAAGCGCCTTGGGACGTTTTGCTACGTGGAATGCGCTATATAAATGTAAGTTGTTGTTGCTGTTGTTGCAGTACAGGTTTGGGAGACACAAAACCGAGGCACCATTGACAGGAGGGCAATACTTACACTGTGACATGTTTACATAGCATTTCCCATTATGAATGTGGACATAAGAATTTTCAATAGGAAAAAGTTGATGCAAAAGTGTGCGTAAAATATGACAACAGGAAGTAAAGTTTTGTAGACAGGATGTGTGCACAGATGTAGAATTTTTAATATAGGTGTTATTAAAGGAAAAATATTCTGTGATGCTCCAAAAGTCAATAACCAGGGGCCATAAGTTAAAAGTAATTGGTAGAAGGATTAGAGGGGAGTTGAGGAGAGCTTTTTTCACCCAGAGGGTGGTGGGAGTCTGGAACTTACTGCCTGAAAGGGTGGTAGAGGCAGAAACCCTCGTCGCATTTAAAAAGTACTTGGATATGCACTTGAAGTGCCGTAACCCACAGGGCTACGGACCAAGAGCTGGAAAGTGGGATTAGGCTAGATAGCTCTTTTTCGGCCGGCATAGACATGATGGGCCGAATGGCCTCCTTCTGTGCCGTAAACTTCTATGATTTAAAGAGTATGCAGGGACAGAGGGACCTGGGAGTTAATGGGCATAGGTCCCTGAAGGTGGCGGGACATATTGAGAGAGTGGTTAACAAAGCATAAGATAAAAAATCATGGGATTGGGGGTAATATTCTGGCATGGATAGAGGATTGGCTATCTAACAGAAGGCAGAGAGTTGGGATAAATGGTTCATTCTCAGACTAGCAATCAGTAACTAGTGGTGTTCCGCAGGGGTCAGTGCTGGGTCCCCAACTCTTTACCATCTATATTAACGATTTGGAGGAGGGGACCGAGTGTAACATATCAAAGTTTGCAGATGATACTAAGATGGGAGGGAAAGTAGTGAGTGAGGAGGACATAAAAAACCTGCAAGGGGACATAGACAGGCTAAGTAAGTGGGCAGAGATTTGGCAGATGGAATACAATACTGGAAAGTGTGAGGTTATGCACTTTGGCAGGAAAAATCGTAGAGCAAGTTATTATCTTAATGGCAAGAAACTGGAAAGTACTGAAGTACAAAGGGATCTGGGGGTCCTGGTGCACGAAACTCAAAAGGTTAGTATGCAGGTGCAGCAAGTGATTAAGAAGGCCAATGGAATGTTGGCTTTCATTGCTAGGGGGATAGAATATAAAAATAGGGAGGTATTGCTTCAGTTGTACAAGGTATTGGTGAGACCGCACCTGGAATACTGCATACAGTTTTGGTGTCCATACTTAAGAAAAGACATACTTGCTCTCGAGTCAGTACAAAGAAGGCTCACTCGGTTAATCCCGGGGATGAGGGGATGGACATATGAAGAGAGGTTGAGTAGATTGGGACTCTACTCATTGGAGTTCAGAAGAATGAGAGGCGATCTTATTGAAACATATAAGATTGTGAAGGGGTTGGATCGGGTGGATGCGGGGAGGATGTTCCCGATGATGGGTGAAACTAGAACTAGGGAGCATAGTCTTAGAATAAGGGGCTGCTCTTTCAAAACTGAGAAGAGGAGGAATTACTTCACTCAGAGGGTGGTAGGTCCATGGAATATGCTGCCCCAAAAAGCTGTAGAAGCTACGTCATTACATAAATTTAAAACAGAAATAGACAGTTTCCTAGAAGTAAAGGGAATTAAGGGTTACGGGGAGCGGGCAGGAATTTGGACATGAGTCTAGGTTCGGATAGGACATGGCCCTGTGGGTAGCGGAGCGGGCCCAGGGGCCGTGTAGCCTGATCCTGCTCCTATTTCGTGTGTCTAATTCTGTTAGATTCAGGAGATGGTTCTGTGATAGTAGATTGGCGGTTAGGATCAGATCAGCCATGATCTTATTGAATGGCGGAGCAGGCTCGAGGGGCCGATTGGCCTACTCCTGCTCCTATTTCTTATGTTCTTATGTTCTTATGTTCATATGGGTTCTTGGGCTTCATAAATAGAGGTATTGAGTACAAAAGTAGAGAAGTTATGCTGAACCTTTATAAAGCACTGGTTGGGCCTCAACTGGAGTATTGCATCCAGTTCTGGTCACCACACTTTAGGAAGGATGTGAAGGCCCTTGAGAGGGTGCAGAGGAGATTTACCAGAATGGTTCCGGGGATGGGGGATCTTAGCTACAAGGACAGGTTGGAGAAGCTAGATTTGTTTTCATTAGAGCAAAGGAGGTTGAGGGGTGATTTGATAGAGGTGTGCAAGATTATGACGGGTTTGGATAGGCTAGACGGGGAAAGGCTGTTCCCACTAGTTGATGGTACAAGAACTAGGGGACACAGATTTAAGGTTTTGGGCAAGAGATACAGGGGGCCGTGAGGAAAAACTTTTTTACGCAGCGAGTGGTGAGGGCCTGGAACTCGCTGCTGACGGAAGTGGTGGAAGCGGAGACACTCAATGTTTTCATGGGGAGACTGGATAGGCACTTGAGGGAAATAAACTTGCAGGGCTACGGGGATAGAGCAGGGGAATGGGACTGACTGGATTGCTCTACAGAGAGCCGGCGCAGACTCGATGGGCTGAATGGCCTCCTTCTGTGCCGTTATGAATCTATGACTCTATGGGGGCGATTTTGTGAATGGGGGCGCGTTGGAGACGGAACTGCTGCTTGGCTGCTGCTTGTCCCGCCTCCATCGATTTGTGGCCAACCCACGCTATTTTCCCTTGATTGACCTTGTTAAGCCCGCCAAGCGGGCTTAGTAGGCCAATTAAGGGAAAGCCGGTTGCAGAGAACGTCAACTTAGGACGTTTCATCTGTCAATAATTTTTGACAGATGAATTGTCATCGTTTGACAGCTCTGTGAAGCTGTCAAACACTGACATTCTCTGCAGTTTGATAAGGTTTTGCATACAAGACTCATCAAACTTCTTTCTTTTACAGAAATGAGATGGTTGTTGCACCTGAGAATGCAGCGGCCATCTGTCATCTCTGCCGTGGAGGTGCGAGACTCTCCGCATACCCACCGACTGAAGCCTGCAGGAAGAAACAAAGGTAAGTACACTTTTAAAAACACTGCACTTACCTCAGATACTCACCTCTATACTCTTGCACCCATCACCACACTTTTGCACCCCACCGACCCCCGCAGACCATGTACTCGCCTCGCTGAGCTGGCGGATTTCAGAGCCGTCGGGAAGCCCATACTGGTGAGGGCAAAAAGAGGATAATCCTATTTTCTGCCTGTTATCTACCTGTTAACTAGCAGTTAATAGGCTTTAATCCTTTCCCGCCTCCAAGGAGACGGGACCCGGCGCGGGACGGCTTTCCGCCTCCTGGCAAGATGGCACAGAGGCAGGTTGGGGGCGGGTTGGGCACCAGCCCCCAGATTCTGCCATTTTCCCGGCAGTCCCGCCTCCATACCCGCCTCCCCAGGGCTGGCAAGATCGCGCCCTAAGATTCTATGAAAAGCACACAGAATCCCGCTGACTGATACAGACTTTCATTCACTATTCACCCTGCTATGGAATCAAATGTAAATATGCAGTCTGCAGCAACAGTTGTTGCTAGGCAATGCCTACTTATACACAGCTATCAGATAACAGACCTGTTGTCCTAGCAGCACTCCCATTACCGGATTAATCTTTTACCATAATGCTCCCGGAGAGCTCCAATCAGCCACGATGCCCTTACGCTCTACATTTCTCTACCTAAACCCTCCCTACTTTCAACAACCTCCTCAAAATCTACCTCTTTCAATCTGCCTGCGGTTGTCACTCCCACACATCCCCCCTCACCTCATCCCTCCCCGACTCTGCCTTCCCTTTTCTTGCTCAGGTCCTCCAGCCCCCTGTAAACATTTCATTATGTGAAAGATGCAATTAAATTGCATGTTGCTGGTTTAAAAAAAAATTCATTCATGGGATGTGGGCGTCGTTGGCAAGGCCAGCATTTATTGCCCATTCCTAATCGCCCTCGAGAAGGCGGTGGTGAGCCACCTTCTTGAACCGCTGCAGTCCGTGTGGTGAAGGTGCTCCCACAGTGCTGTTAGGGAGAGAGTTCCAGGATTTTGACCCAGCGACGATGAAGGATCAGCGATATATTTCCAAGTCAGGATGATGTGTGACGTGGAGGGGAACTTGGAGCTGGTGGTGTTCCCATGCGCCTGCTACCCTTGTCCTCCTAGCTGGTAGAGGTCACGGGTTTGGGAGGGGCTGTTGAAGGAACATTGTTGCCAAACATTGTATAATGTCAAAAGTAATAAAGAATATATATATATGTATATCTCTATAGCATCTTTCACAACCTCAGGATGTCCCAAAGCGCTTTACAGCCAATGAAATACTTTATTGACGTATTAATGCAGGAAACACAACAGCCAATTTGCGCACAGCAAGCTCCCACAAACAGCAACGTGATAATGATCAGATAATCTGTTTTTAGAGATGTTGATTGAGGGATAAACACTGGCCAGGACACCGGGATAACTCCCTCTGCTCTTCTTCGAGATGGTGCCATGGGATCTTTTACGTCCACCCGAGAGAGCAGATGGGGCCTCGGTTTAACGTCTCATCCGAAAGACGGCACCTCCGACAGTGCAGCACTCCCTCAGAACTGAATTGGAGCATCGGCTTGGATTATGTGTTCTGGAGTGGGACTTGAACCCGCGACCTCATGACTCAGAAGCAACTGAGCCACAAAGTAATAATTGGCTTGACAGTATTCGGTTGACTTTCACAGAAGAGAGCAATATCCTGCTGGATCAGGTGGATTGCTCCTGAGCTGGTATCTGTGCGCCTGCCCAGCGGAATAGTTGAAACCACCCCTCTGATTTGGACAGAGTCGTGGGAGAGATGGACATGGATCTGGAAGGCGACAACACAAATTAAACACCTTGGTAAGGAAGAGAAGGTTGGAGGTGGGGTTAGCGAGGACAAAAGGTCCAAGGGTGGGGTGGGGGGTTTGAGAAGGGGGCTGATGGTGGTGGTTGTGAGAAGGAGCGGGACAGTGCCTGAGGACAGTGAACCATTTAAAATACCAGATAGCATGGGGGAGATTCGGGGTTGGGTGCAAACAGAAAAGCCAGGAGCTTATTAGGAATGGGGTTGAGGGAGCAGGAGGTAGGATGAGATAAGCTTGGAGAGGACATGGGAGAGAAACCAGAGAGTGTAATGTATTACCACATGGTTTGTCACATGGTTTGGTACGAGCATGCTCAGTTCGCTCTGGCCTAATAAAGCAAGCAGACTGACGAGCAGCTCATCCTGTCTCTGTCATTCATTTCTTCGACCCACATATATTACAGGGAGAGACAGAGGTTCTGGGATAGGATAAGAGGGGGGTAAGGGAGCGATTGACTTGGTGGGCAAGGGAATAGGGAGAAAGTAGCTGAGGTAGAAACATAGAAGATAGGAGCAGGAGTAGGCCATTCGGCCCCTCGAGCCTGCTCCGCCATTTAATAAGATCATGGCTGATCATCCAAATTCAGTACCCTGTCCCTGCCTTCTCCCCATATCCCTTGATCCCTTTAGCCTTAAGAAATATATCTAACTCCTTCTTGAATATATTTAATGAATTGGCCTCAATTGCCTTCTGTGGTAGAGAATTCCACGAGTTCACCACTCTCTGGGTGAAGAAATTCCTCCTAATCTGTGTCCTAAATGGCTTACCCCTTATCTTTAGACTGTGACCCCTGGTTCTGGGCTCCCCTGCCATGGGGAACATCCTTCCTGCATCTAGTCTGCCTAGTCCTGTCAGAATTTTATACATTTCAATGAGATCCCCTTTCATTCTTCTAAACTCTAGTGAATACAGGCCTAGTCGACCCAATCTCTCCTCATACGACAGTCCTGCCATCCCAGGAATCAGTCTGGTGAACCTTCGCTGCTCTACCTCTATGGCAAGTATATCCTTCCTCAGATAAGGTGACCAAAACTGCACACAATACTCAAGGTGTGGTCTCACCAAGACCCTGTACAACTGCAGCAAGACATCCTTGCTCTTGTACTTGAATCCTCTCGCTATGAAGGCCAACATACCATTTGCCTTCTTAACCGCCTGCTGCACCTGCATGCTTACCTTCAGCGACTGGTGCACAAGGACACCCAGGTCTCGTTGCACTTCCCCTTCTCCCAATCTATTGCCGTTCAGATAATAATCTGCTTTCCTGTTTTTGCCACCAAAGTGGATAGCCTCGCATTTATCCACATTAGCCACGAGTTTTGTTTTGGTGACAAAACTCGCCATGCTACTCTTGTTAGAAGTGTGGGAGAAAGCGGCAGGGGGAGGGGTTTGTTGACAGTACAGAAAAGTGGGCAGAAGTCAAAGCAGAGGGAGCTTCACCACACTGTCGAACTGATGTCACTGGATTATATAAAGGTGCCCGTGGGGGTTCCACATTAACAAGCCTCAACCATGTCAGAATGGTTCCCGCGCTGCCGCCATTCTCAGTTACACCTTCACAGAATGGCATCTGGAAACAGAAATTCTGCTCTCGCTAAATTTAGGTCCTTCCCTCACAAGACTGCTGACAGTTCTGAAATTAAGTCGACGATGGAATCTTCCTTTCACGCTAGAGACTGCTTATCCTGACTGCACCCACGATGCACTCGCACATTTTCCAGAAAGGCTCTTTGGATAATGATTGGCCCCCTAACCTGGGGTGCTGAGTCCAATGGTACCTCTCCAACCAGTACCCTCGCTGCGATCAGCCAATCCCTGCGCAGATGGGCTGTACTATTCCATGATTCTATGAACTCAGGAAAAGACCAAGGGGGAAAAATTGGGTTGCTTTGCGCCTCCCGTTAGCGCCCCCGGGTGGCGCTAACAGGGCACAAAGCCCCTAGCGCCTGGGTGTGGCACCGCTAACGCCTCCCGTGAAATTCAGCAGAAGGTTAGTGGTGGCGGTAGCCGGTAGCGCCCCATGGCGTTGCGCCTCTGCCACTGAGGCTCATCTGAGACTTTTGGTATAATTTCAGACCAATCTGAAGGTCTTTCACTATGGCCCATATTCTCTTGGAGGTGCCACCCACTGCCGTAACTACTCATAGGAACAGGAGGAGGCCATTCGGCCCCTCGATTCTGTTCTGCCATTCAATTAGATCATGGCTGATCTGTATCTTAACTCCTTCTACCTGCCTTGGTTCTGTAACCCTTGTCTAGCAAAAATATACCCTTGCCTCACCTGTTGTTTCTTTAATTTCTAATAATCTGCTGCCTTTCTATTAGCAACTATTGCAGGATCTATTTGTGTGTTTCTTTTCTCCCCTCCCTTTCCCTCACCTTCCCTCCCCCTGCCCCCTCATGTTCCCTCCCCTCTCCTCCCGTCCACTCCCCTCTCCCTCCCCTCCCCTATCCTCCCGTCCCCTCCCCACTCCCTCCCCTCCCCTATCCTCCCATCCCCTCCCCTTCCCTCCACTTGCCTTCCCTCCCTCTCCCCCTCCCCTCCCCTCCCCTCTCTTTCCCTCACCTTCCCTCCCCCCTCATGTTCCCTCCCCCTCTCCTCCAGTCCCCTCCCCTACCCTCCACTTGTCTCCCCCCCCTCTCTCTCCCCCTCCCCTTCCCTCCCCTCCCCTTGCCTCTCCCTCCCCTTCCCTCCCCTCCCGTCCCCTCCACTCCCCTTCCCTACCCTCCACTTCTCTCCTCTGCCCCTCCCTCGCCTTTCCTCCCCTCCCTCCCCTTCCCTCTCCTTCCCTCCCCTCCCATTCCCTCCCCATCAAAAAGTTGTCCTCTCTGCCGACAATGACTGGCCTGATGTCGGTTTTCAGTATTTTCTGGGTTTTTTTTGTCTCTTATTTGCTCCGGGTTGCTATTGCTGCAGTATGAACAGAGGCAGAGTTACAGAATATAAAAGCCCACTGCTGAAGTCTGAGTGATGTAGGCAGCTGAAAATCAGGGAGGGGGAGCGGGGGAGGGGGAGATTTTCATCATGGCTGACTGGTGTAAATGTTTCCACCACATACACATAAAGCTAACGCAGCATATGCGCCTGGCTAGTAAGATATACAGCTGTATATAGTGACACCACGATTCCCGGGCAGAATGGAGATGATTGGGTAATTCCCCCCGTCAATCACGCCTGGAGACCGCACTGCTGTAAGTGACTGGGATCGATTTTACGCACAAAGGCCTAGAAATTCGTATAGCCACGTTTGGGGCGCAACAGCCGGGCGTTCGCTAAATTTAGCGCCTGGCGCAACTTAGCGCCACCTTCGCCGATATTCAGTTGCATCGCCCCAAGAGGTTGCTGCTGCGCTAAAGCGGGCGATGCACGACTAACATAAGGCGCTAAGCCGGCGAGCCGGGGCGCTACCACCGAGGGCGGGCGCAGCGCAGGTGCGGCGAGTTGCTGATTGAAGGCAGACACGCTGGCGCCAGTCAGCTCTTAAAGGGGGAAGGTGGATTTGTTTGGGTGCCACGCCCTGCACACTGCAGCCCTGAATCAAGGCCTAAACATAGCTGCTTCAACAGTTCAACGCCCACGACTATGGAGAAGGCTAGGGAGCGAGCGCAGCGCTTTAGCAAGGGTGCCCTGAAGGTACTGGTTGGCGCAGTGGAGCGCAGGCGACTTGTCCTCTTCCCTGATAGTGGCAGGAGGCCGCTACCCAGCGAGTATAGAAAAGCCTGGAGGGAGGTGGCAAACAGGGTGACCTCCAACAGCATGGTTGCCAGGACTCCTGTGCAATGCAGAAAAAAGTTCAACGACCTCACTCGGGTTGTCAGGGTGAGTACCCTTTCCAGTATCCTCCTCATTCCTGCATGTGCACCTCACTTTATGGCCAAAGGGACCTGAAAGCCCCAATGCCCAGCCCTCATCCAGCAGCTATGGGACTCTCATGAAAATCACTTGCACATTCAGCACTTTACACACTGTCAGGGCTATTCCACCATGGGAGGCAGTGCAGGCAAGATGAGGGCTTGACACTGTCAGGGCTATTCCACCATGGGAGGCAGTGCAGGCAAGATCAGGGCTTGACACTGTCAGGGCTATTCCACCATGGGAGGCAGTGCAGGCAAGATCAGGGCTTGACACTGTCAGGGCTATTCCACCATGGGAGGCAATGCAGACAAGATCAGGGCTTGACACTGTACTTAGAGGCCGTCCTTTCTCTTGCAGGGCAAGCTGGCCCACAACCGCAGGCAGCAGTGACGGACCGGGGGAGGCCGTCCTGACCTCAAACAGCTCAGCGGCCTGGAGCAGCGTGTGGAGCGCATTATGGCAGGCCGACTGATTGGCCCCGTCGCCAGTGGAGATGCCGACCCTGTTCTGGGCAGCAATGGTAAGGTCATCACCTTTTTGACCTCTCTCTTTCCACTTGCGCCTCACACCAGCATCCTTTGCCACTATCGAACCAATGCAGTGCATAGCAGAACTCATGCCTTCCTCACTGCTGCCCTGTCCTCACTCTAAAGCAACTCTTGTGCCTCCCTGCTTTCAGATGCTGAATCGCCGGGTGAGGAGGCGGGCCCTCAAGCTGGCACTGTGTCTGATTCTGAAATCGAGGAGGAGGAAGAGGAAGCCGGCCCATCAGTGCCACCCTCAGCCGAGGCAGCCCATGGCCATGATGGGGACACGTCTTCCCTGGAGGGGAGCAGGGGGGAAGGGTCTGAGGAGAGTGAAGCGCCAGGGCCCAGCGGGCTGCAGCAACGCGGGAGGGGTGGGGAAGCTCGGCAGCCTTCTCCCCAGAGGGAGAGTCTGGCCTCGAGTCCTGCTATGGTGAGCGCAGAGGAGGTGCGGCTACTTGCTGAAATGGGTGCCCAGGCTGAGCGCAGGCACACTGAGCTCATGGCTGTAGTGGCAAGGGTGCCTGACTCCATAGAGTCACTGGCAAGGAGTGCTCAGGAATTCGGGGCAGCACAGGCCAGGAGTCTGCAAGAATTCAGTGCAGCACAGGCAAGGAGTCTGCAGGACTTCGCAGCAGCACAGGCTAGGAGTCAGCAGGACTTCGCTGCATCACAGGCGGCTTCCAGCCAAGTGCTCAGTCGTGCCGCGCATTCACTGGCTGGCGTGATGCAGACACAGACCAGGGCCACACGGGCACTAACTGCTGCCACCCTCGCTGGATCAGCCAGGCATCGACGGGGCCCTCGCCGCGCCGCAGCAGCCCAGCAGTCTGTGCTTCAGCAGATTGCTGCGCATGCTGCAGTACTGGCCCGTGCAAGTGCCAGTGTATCAGCTGACCAGGGAGTGCCTGTGCTCTGTCAGGTTGGCAGCATTCCTGCAGCCAACACCGTCACTCCTCCACTGCAGCTGCCACCACCCGTAGGACAGACTGCTGCCGCCCAAGCAGAGTTGGAGCAGTCAGCAGCTGGGCACTCCAGGCCCAGAGCTGGTCCAGGCCGTCCCCCAAGGGCATCTGCCGTCTCACCATCTGACCCTCAGCAGCCTTCCCCCAGCCTTGCTGCAGCCACTGGGGTCCCATTGAGGAGGAGCTGCAGGGCGGGAAGGGGCCACTCGCAGAAGCGAGGCGGATCACCCTCGCAGGGGAAAAAGTAGAAGGTGTGGCCAAATGTTTTTTTTATATATGAGACCGAGAAGGTTTTTTGATATATGAAGGCCGAGACTGTTGTGTTTTTTGATATATGAAGCCCGAGACTGTTGTGTCTTTTGATATATGAAGGCCGAGACTGTTGTGTTTTTTGATATATGAAGGCCGAGGATCATGGTCATTTTTGTTTAACTGTTTTTTTCATTTTCTGAAGGTTGTGAGAGCCAGTTATGTCTCTGACTGTTTTTTGGGGGGTTTCTCTGAATGAGTTTGTCATGCGGGAAGGGCACAGAGTTTGCACAGTAAAAAAATTTCTTTAATCATATTGTCCACATTTGCACTTTGAACTATTTGTTGCCTTGACCGGCTGAGGGCTTGCGGAGCGGCTCCATTCATCTTCTTTCATTGGCACAAGCCATTCCCTGAGAGGGGGCCTAGAACCGAGTTGCAATAAGCCGCTGACGGACGGCCCTTGCACTTTGTGCCTCCCTCCCGTCTTGGTGCTCCTCCTCCTCCTCCTCCTCCTCTGGTGGTCCTCCAATGTCTGCTGGCGGTGGCTGAGTCCTGAGGATAGCCAGGTTGTGCAGCATGCAGCACACTACAACGAAATGGGAGACTCGCTCAGGCGAGTACTGTAGGGCTCCCCCGGAACGATCCAGACAGCAGAACAGTTGCTTGAGCACGCTGATTGTGTGCTCAATGATGTTCCTGGTTGCTTGATGGCTGTCATTGTATCGCTCTTCAGCAGGGGTGCTGGGCGCACGGAGTGGGGTCATCAGCCAGGTGCACAAAGGATAGCCTTTGTCCCCGAGAAGCCATCCTCGTGGGTGAGCCTGGGCTTCGAAAATGTCTGCCACAGAAGTCTGGCGCAGGATGAAGGCATCGTGGCTGCTGCCTGGAAAGCGGGCATTGACAGCTAGTATGAGCTGCCTGTGGTCACACACCAACTGCACGTTGAGCGAATGGTAGCCCTTCCGGTTGTGGTAATCCTCGGCATTCTGTAGTGCCCACAAAGCCACATGCATGCAGTCAATGGCGCCCTGGACCATGGGGAAGCCCGCTAATACTGCAAATCCCATTGTACGCTCTTGCTGCTTGTCCAGGGTCATGGGGAAGGAGATGAACTGACGTCTCCTTCTGAAAAGGGCATTGGTCACCTGGCGGATGCAGCAATGTACCGCGAACTGGGAGATGTTGGCAATTTCCCCAGTAGCGGATTGGAAGGAGCCAGTGGCATAGAAGTTGAGAGCCACCATCACCTTCACTGCCACCGACAGAGACGTCCTGCTCCTTAGCTGTGGCTGCAGATCTCTGCGAAGCAGGTGGCAGATCTCAGTGACCACCTCCCTTCTGAATCGCAGCCTCCGAACACACTGCTCCTCAGACATGTTCAGATATGAGAACTGCTGGCGGTATACCCTGGGTGGGTAAGGCCTCCTGTGCCGACGCCTGTTGGTCCTTCTCCATCTGGCCATGACTGGCACTCTCTCACGGCGTCTCTGAGCCCTTTGAATGCAATGCAGTAAGCCAACGTTTCCACCCATGGCAGCCCCCATTATATGTGGCGACTCAAGGCTATGGCGCTGAAAGTTAAATCCAAGTGCAAAGCTCTGGCCTGAAGCCAGAAGTACCTGTGCGAGCGCTGAGTCAAACCAGAAAGCTCTCTCCCTTTGTCTCTCTCCAAATATCCGTCTCTCACACAGGAGTGGAACAAAATGGCTGCCACTTATAATGCAGGAGGAGTCCCCTTTAATTAGCGCCCCCCGCGGCGACTGGGAACCATTCCCCTCTACCAGTTGCTGGGGGCGCCAGGCACACAGAAGGGCGGCGCCACTGAAGTTCCGGTTCGGGGCGCACCAAGGGCGTTGCACCATGAAATGATGTCAGGATCTGCGCGCGCAGCTGAGCGGGCGCTGCAGTTTTGCGCCGCTGCTAAATCTTGAGTGAAGTTCGCGAGAGGCGCAGATCGCGCCGCGCCCGGGCGCTAGCCGCTTAGCGCCCCACTTCTCCTCCTCCTAAGGCACTAGCGGCTGGCGCTAACAACTGAATTTCTAGGCCATAATGTGTATTGTGTAACTATCCTCCACTCACTGCATTTTGCTGGAGAAATAATCCTGCTTTTCAGGAGACTTTGCTATGGTTTCAATCATGAGTTCTGTTTGCTGTAGTTCATGGATATTCTTTTTAAATAGACTCTGTAGACCGCTGTAGTACACTGTTTAAATAGACTCTGTAGACTGCTGTAGTACTGTTTAAACAGACTTTGTAGACCACTGTAGTAGTTTAAATAGACTCTGTAGACTGCTGTAGTACACTGTTTAAATAGACTCTGTAGACCGCTGTAGTACACTGTTTAAATAGACTCTGTAGACCGCTGTAGTACACTGTTTAAATAGACTCTGTAGACCACTGTAGTACACTGTTTAAATAGACTCTGTAGACCGCTGTAGTACACTGTTTAAATAGACTCTGTAGACCGCTGTAGTACACTGTTTAAATAGACTCTGTAGACCGCTGTAGTACACTGTTTAAATAGACTCTGTAGACCGCTGTAGTACACTGTTTAAATAGACTCTGTAGACCGCTGTAGTACACTGTTTAAACAGACTTTGTAGACCGCTGTAGTACACTGTTTAAATAGACTCTGTAGACCGCTGTAGTACACTGTTTAAACAGACTTTGTAGACCAGTTTAAATAGACTCTGTAGACCGCTGTAGTACACTGTTTAAACAGACTTTGTAGACCACTGTAGTACAGTTTAAATAGACTCTGTAGACCGCTGTAGTACACTGTTTAAATAGACGCTGTAGACCGCTGTATTACTGTTTAAATAAACTCTGTAGACCGCTGTAGTACACTGTTTAAATAGGCTCTGTAGACCGCTGTAGTACACTGTTTAAATAGGCTCTGTAGACCACTGTAGTACACTGTTTAAATAGGCTCTGTAGACCGCTGTAGTACACTGTTTAAATAGACGCTGTAGACCGTTGTAGTACACTGTTTAAATAGATTCTGTAGACCGCTGTAGTACACTGTTTAAATAGACGCTGAAAACCACTGTATTACTGTTTAAATAGACTCTGTAGACCGCTGTAGTACACTGTTTAAATAGACTCTGTAGACCGCTGTAGTACACTGTTTAAACAGACTTTGTAGACCACTGTAGTAGTTTAAATAGACTCTGTAGACCGCTGTAGTACACTGTTTAAATAGACTCTGTAGACCGCTGTAGTACACTGTTTAAATAGACTCTGTAGACCGCTGTAGTACACTGTTTAAATAGACTTTGTAGACCGCTGTAGTACACTGTTTAAATAGACTCTGTAGACCGCTGTAGTACAGTTTAAATAGACTCTGTAGACCGCTGTAGTACACTGTTTAAATAGACTTTGTAGACCAGTTTAAATAGACTCTGTAGACCGCTGTAGTACACTGTTTAAACAGACTTTGTAGACCACTGTAGTACAGTTTAAATAGACTCTGTAGACCGCTGTAGTACACTGTTTAAATAGACGCTGTAGACTGCTGTATTACTGTTTAAATAAACTCTGTAGACCGCTGTAGTACACTGTTTAAATAGGCTCTGTAGACCGCTGTAGTACACTGTTTAAATAGGCTCTGTAGACCGCTGTAGTACACTGTTTAAATAGACTCTGTAGACCGCTGCAGTACAGTTTAAATAGACGCTGTAGACCATTGTAGTACAGTTTAAATAGACTCTGTAGACCGCTGTAGTACACTGTTTAAATAGACGCTGTAGACCACTGTATTACTGTTTAAATAGACTCTGTAGACCACTGTAGTACACTGTTTAAATAGACTCTGTAGACCGCTGTATTACTGTTTAAATAGACTCTGTAGACCGCTGTGGTACACTGTTTAAATAGACTCTGTAGACCGCTGTAGTACACTGTTTACATAGACGCTGTAGACCGCTGTAGTACATTGTTTAAATAGACTCTGTAGACCGCTGTAGTACACTGTTTAAATAGACTCTGTAGACCGCTGTAGTACACTGTTTAAATAGACTCTGTAGACCGCTGTAGTACACTGTTTAAATAGACTCTGTAGACCGCTGTAGTACACTGTTTAAACAGACTTTGTAGACCGCTGTAGTACACTGTTTAAATAGACTCTGTAGACCGCTGTAGTACACTGTTTAAACAGACTTTGTAGACCAGTTTAAATAGACTCTGTAGACCGCTGTAGTACACTGTTTAAACAGACTTTGTAGACCACTGTAGTACAGTTTAAATAGACTCTGTAGACCGCTGTAGTACACTGTTTAAATAGACGCTGTAGACCGCTGTATTACTGTTTAAATAAACACTGTAGACCGCTGTAATACACTGTTTAAATAGGTTCTGTAGACCGCTGTAGTACACTGTTTAAATAGGCTCTGTAGACCGCTGTAGTACACTGTTTAAATAGACGCTGTAGACCGTTGTAGTAGTTTAAATAGACTCTGTAGACCGCTGTAGTACACTGTTTAAATAGATGCTGTAGACCACTGTATTACTGTTTAAATAGACTCTGTAGACCACTGTAGTACACTGTTTAAATAGACTCTGTAGACCGCTGTATTACTGTTTAAATAGACTCTGTAGACCGCTGTAGTACACTGTTTAAATAGACTCTGTAGACCGCTGTATTACTGTTTAAATAGACTCTGTAGACCGCTGTAGTACACTGTTTAAATAGACTCTGTAGACCGCTGTAGTACACTGTTTAAATAGACGCTGTAGACCGCTGTAGTACATTGTTTAAATAGACTCTGTAGACCGCTGTAGTACACTGTTTAAATAGACGCTGTAGACCGCTGTAGTACACTGTTTAAACAGACTTTGTAGACCACTGTAGTACAGTTTAAATAGACTCTGTAGTCCGCTGTAGTACACTGTTTAAATAGACGCTGTAGACTGCTGTATTACTGTTTAAATAGACTCTGTAGACCGCTGTAGTACACTGTTTAAATAGACTCTGTAGACCGCTGTAGTACACTGTTTAAATAGGCTCTGTAGACCGCTATAGTACACTGTTTAAATAGACTCTGTAGACCGCTGCAGTACACTGTTTAAATAGACTCTGTAGACCGCTGTAGTACACTGTTTAAATAGACTCTGTAGACCGCTGCAGTACACTGTTTAAATAGACTCTGTAGACCGCTGTAGTACACTGTTTAAATAGACTCTGTAGACCGCTGTAGTACACTGTTTAAATAGACTCTGTAGTACACTGTTTAAATAGACTCTGTTTGCTGAAGAAATAGACTTTGTTTGAAGTCTGGCCCATCTCCAACTCACTCATTGGCTGACGCAGTGGTGCCAATAGACATTCTGGCGATCTACTCCCCAGGCATGAACAGTAAAGGGAGAGGGTGCGTCCCACCACTTTGATTTGATCTCAGTATAAACATAGCTTTTATATAGCGCCTTTCACAACCTCAGGGCATCCCATAGTGGTTTACAGCCAGTTAAGTACTTTTTGAAGTGTAGTCACTCTTGTATTGTAGGAAACGCGGCAGCCAACAAGCTCCCACAAACAGAAATATGATAATAACCAGCTAATCTGTTTTAGCGATGCTGATTGAGGGATAAATATTGGCCAGGAAACTTCTCATGTCAGCTGTGGCTCAGTTGGTAGCACACTCACCTCTGAATCAGAAGGTTGTTGATTCAAGTCTCACTCCAGGGACTTGTGCACATCAAGCTAGCCTGACACTCCAGTGCAGTGCTGAGGGAGCGCTGCCCTGTTGGAGGTGCTGTCTTTCAGATGAGATGTTAAACCGAGGCCCCGTCTGCTCTCGCAAGTGGATGTAAAAGATCCCATGGCACTATCTCGAAGAAGAGCAGGGGAGTTCTCCCTGGTGTCCTGGGCCAATATTTCTCCCTCAATCAACATCACCAGGTGCTATGTAAATGCAAATCTTTCCTTTTTCTTCAAAATAGTGCCACGGGATCATTTACATTCACCTGAGAGAGCAGACAGGACCTCGGTTTAATGTCTCATCTGAAAGACGGCACCTCCAACAGTGCAGCGCTCCCTCAGCACTGCACTGGAGTGTCAGCCTAGATTATGTGCTAAAGTCTCGTGGAGTGGGGGCTTGAACCTGCCGATCCGGCCCCTCAAAACCCCCCTCAGGCAATTTATTTTTCTTCGGTGCCGGTTTGTCTTGTTTCAACTTTGTGGGCCTGGAGGGTTGGAAAGGGCTTTTCTTTGCGTTGTAGCTTCATTAGTAGATAAACCCTTGTCAGAAAATCAAAATCTGTTAATATCAGCAACATTGGGTTCAAATTAGTGGGACCGTTGATTTAAACTTTATATATGCAGCTCTTTCTCCTCCTTTAAGACACTCTTTAGAATCTACCTCTTTGACCAAGCTTTTGGTCACCTACCCTAATTTCTCCTTATGTGGCTCGGTGTCAATTTTTTTGTCTTATAACACTCCTGTGCAGCGTCTTGGGACATTATACTACGTTAAAGGCGCTATATAAATACAAGTTGTTGTTGTTATGGGCCAGAGGTTCCTTCGTACACCTATGCAGCCCACGAAAACAAAAAGCTCGGTTGCCTTAGCTCTGTAACATATCCTCCCAGCAGCTCAGATGAATTTGAAAACTCAATGACATGGCCCATTAAACCTACGTTCTTTCAGCCCTAGTGTCATGTGTCGATGCTCTGTTACCCTGCCACCCCACCAGAGCGAAAGGCAGCCATGGCTCAGTGGGTTGCATTCCTCGCCTCTGAATCAGAAGGTTGTGTGGTTCAATTCCCACTCCCGAGACTTGAGCACAAAAATCTCGGCGCTGTCTTTCGGATGAGACGTTAAAACGAGGCCCTGCCTGCTCTCGCAGGCGGATGAAAAAGATCCCATGGCACTATTTCAAAGAAGAGCAGGGGAGTTCTCCCCAGTGTCCTGGCCAATATTTATCCCTCAATCAATATCACTAAAACAGACTATCTGGTTATTGCCACATTGTTGTTTGTGTGGGAGCTTGCTGTGCGCAAATTGGCTGCCGTGTTTCTTACATTACAATAGTGACCACACTTCAAAAAGTACTTTCTTTGGCTGTAAAGTGCTTTGGGATGTCTGGTGGTTGTGAAAGGTGCTATATAAATGCAAGTCTTTTCTAATGTCGAGAATGAATAATTACACTTGCAGTTATGTAATGTCTTACCACATCAAAACCTCTCAAAATGCTTCACACAATGACTGGGGTTAAATTACGAGGTTGCATAGGCTCAGCTTGCATCACTTTGAATACAGAAGATTAAGGTGTGATCTAATTGAGGTGATTAAAATTAAAAAAGGAGTTGATAGTTTATCTCTATCTCCTCTGGTAGGGGAGTCCAGAACAAGGGGCATAACCTTAAAATTATAGCTAGGTTATTCAGGGGTGAAGTCAGGAAGCACTTCTTCACACAAGGAGTAATGGAAATCTGGAACTCTGTCCCGCAAAAAGCTGTTGAGGCCGGGGGTCAATTGAAAATTTCAAAAACTGAGATTGAGAGATTTTGGTTAGGCAAGGGTATTGAGGGTTACGGAACCAAGGCGGGTAGAAGGAGTTAAGATACAGATCAGCCCTGATCTAATTGAATGGCAGAACAGGTTCCAGAGGCTACACCTGTTCTCGTGCTCCGATGAATTACTTCCCGAAGTACAGCGATTGTTATGTAGGCAAATGAGGCAGCCAGCCTGTGTCAATGGCGTGAGATGGGTCCGCCTAGGGCATTTTTGTTTTTGGTATTTGTTGAGGGAGAAATGATACACAAGAATCCTCTGAGCATCCTCGGAGTTCCGTAACTTTGCTGGAAGTGCAGTGAAAACCCTCACTTACATGCGGGAAAAAACCAGGAAATGCAGAGCCCAAGGAGAACACCCTGTTCTACTTTTAATAGTGCCACGTTCTATTTAACCTCCACCTGAAACACCAGACCAGGCGAACGGGGCCCAAATTTAATAGCTCAACTGAAAGGGTCACATCGTCCGCATGCCGGATATGAGACTCCCAAAACAAGCGCTCTAATCGGAGCTCCGACGCGGCAAGAGAGCCCCAGGTGGGCAGGGGAAACGCTTCAAGGACACCCTCAAAGCCTCCTTGAAAAAAGTGCAACATCCCCACCGACACCTGGGAATCCCTGGCCCAAGACCGCACAAAGTGGAGGAGAAGCATCCGGGAAGGCGCCGAACACCTCGAGTCTCTTCGCCGGGAGCAAGCGGAAGCCAAGCGCAGGCAACGCAAGGAGCGCACGTCAACCCAAGCACCCCACCCACCCGCCCCTTCAACCACCGTCTGCCCCACCTGTGACAGAAACTGTAGGTCCCACATTGGACTCATCAGTCACCTGAGAACTCATTTTTAATGTGGAAGCAAGTCATCCGAAGGACTGCCTAAGACTCAGACTATTAAAGCCACCATTAAACAGTGAATTTATAGTTCAAAAAACGAATGTAATCACACACAAACACACACAGGTGCATTCCTGTACATGTGGCATATGTGGGCGTGCACAAGGGAGCTGATGGAATCATGCCCAGGCCACTCGACCTTCTCGTTGACTTGACAAACAAAGCTGTGAAGTATGTCCGCATTTGTTTCCATGGGAACCCTGCTACTGAAGATTAAATCTTACTTAAACAACAGTTGAAAATCCTTCCTAACACTGTCTGGGCCTTTGTGCAGAGTTATTTACTCGGTAGGGAGAATGTTGTCACTGAATGCTGAAGTGACAACAACGGTGGATCAACGGGATTAGAGTTAGAGGAGAGAGAGCTCGATCTTATCTCCTGTGCTCCAATGCAAAACATGCATCATTATGCTAATACATACTGTATAAAATTTCCCTTTCCTTTACGGATATAATTCCTTGATAATACTGTCATAGGAATGTCACAAAAGAGGTCAACACCATTTTATGATGGTAATGATATGTAACTGTCAATAATAAAACTGCACTTTAATTTCTAACTTTAAAAGCAGTTTGCATTCTATATATATGTGTAGTGCAAGCATGTAATGCAGGTGTCAGCTGTGGCTCAGTGGGTAGCACTCTCGCCTCTGAGTCAGCAGGTTGTGGGTTCAAGAGACTTGAGCACAGAATCCAGGCTGCCACTCCACTGCAGAACCGGGGGAGCGCTGCACTGTCGGAGGTGCCGTCCTTTGAATGAGACGTTAAACCGAGGCCCCGTCTGCCCTCTCAGGTGGACATAAATGAGCCCACGACTCTATTGGAAGAAGAGCAGGGGAGTTATCCCCGGTGCCTTGGCCAATATTTATCCTTCAACCACCGCCACTAAAACAGGGTATCTGGTCATTATGTCATTGCTGTTTGTGGGAGCTTGCTGTGCACATTTTTGGCTGCTGCGCTTCCTACATCACAATAATGACTTCAAAAGTACTTAAGGGGCTGTAAAGCGCTCCTGAGGTCATGAAAAGCAGTATGGAACTGAAAGTCTTTCTAATTCTGCATTCCTGTGCTTCCAGTGGCAAAACTATGCTTGTGAGAGATTGTGAGTCGGAGACAGCACTACAACATTGTATGTCTGATTTCTTCCTGGAAGTGCAGAATTAGCCCTTTAATCTCATCAGATAAAGATTAAAGAATGGCTTTTTGTTCTTACAGCTAATGTGGGCGACCTACTTTCCCCCAAATAGATAACAGCATTGTAACACTTTCCTGGCAGTAAACTAGTCCACATGTTTTCAAAATGGTGCCCTTGGGCTCTGATGGTCCCACGAGGGGACTGCAGCGAGTCCGCAAGGTCAACTTAGATTACATAAAATTTTACAACGCAGAAACGCAGGAAGGATGTTCCCGATGGTCGGGGAGTCCAGAACCAGGGGTCACAGTCTAAGGATAAGGGGTAAGCCATTTAGGACTGAGATGAGGAGGAATTACTTCACCCAGAGAGTGGTGAACCTGTGGAATTCTCTACCACACAAGGCAGTTGAGGCCAATTCATTAAATATATTCAAGAAGGAGTTGGATATATTTCTTAAGGCTAAAGGGATCAAGGGATATGGGGAGAAGGCAGGGACAGGGTACTGAATTTGGATGATCAGCCATGATTTCATTGAATGGCGGAGCAGGCTCGAGGGGCCGAATGGCCTACTCCTGCTCCTATCTTCTATGTTTCTAAACAGGACATTTGGCCGAACTGATCTATGCCAGAATTTAAGTTCCACATGAGCCTCCTCCCACCGTACTTCATCTCACCCTATGATCTTACTGAATGGCGGAGCAGGCTCGAAGGGCCGAATGGCCTACTCCTGCTCTTGTTGCTTATGTTCTTACGTATAGTTAGGGAGGCCATGGAGGGATTGGAACACAAGGATGAGAATTTTAGATTCGAGGCGTTGTTGGACTGGGAGCCAATGCACGTCAGCAAGCACATGGGTGAGCGGGACTTGGTGCGAGTTACAATACGGGCAGCAGAGTTTTGGATGAGCTAAAGTTTACGAAGGGTGGGTGGAAGGTGGGAGGCCGGCCAAGAGAGCATCGGAATAGTCGAGGAAACACGGCAGCCAAATTGCGCACAGCAAGGTCCCACAAACAACAATGTGATAATTACATTGAAACTACAACACAGAAGCAGGCCATTCGGCCTAACATAGACCATTCGATCCATGGCGGTGTTTATAAGCTCCACACGAGCCTCCTCCCACCTTACTTCATCTCACCCTATCAGCATATCCTTCTATTCCTTTCTCCCTCATGTACTTATCTAGCTTCCCCATAAATGCATCAATGTTACGTGCCTCAGTTACTCCATGTGGTAATGAGTTCCACATTATAACCACTCGCTGGGTAGAGAAGTTGTGCCTGAATTCCTTATTGGATTTATTAGCGACTATCTTATATTTCTGACCCCTAGTTATGGACTTCGCCACAAGTGATCAGAGAATTTGTTTTAGTGATGTTGGTTGAGGGACAGTGGGGAGAAACATAGAAGATAGGAACAGGAGTAGGCCATTCGGCCCCTCGAGCCTGATCCGCTATTCAATGAGATCATGGCTGATCGTCCAAATTCAGTACCCTGTCCCTGCCTTCTCCCCATATCCCTTTAGCCGTAAGAAATATATCTAACTCCTTCTTGAATATATTTAATGAATTGGCCTCCACTGCCTTCTATGGTAGAGAATTCCACAGGTTCACCACTCTCTGGGTGAAGAAATTCCTCCTCATCTCTGTCCTAAATGGCTTATCCCTTATCCTTAGACTGTGACCCCTGGTTCTGGACTCCCCAGCCATCGGGAACATCCTTCCTGCATCTAGTCTGTCTAGTCCTGTTAGAATTTTATAAGTTTCAATGAGATCCCCTCTCATTCTTCTAAACTCCAGCGAGTATAAGCCCAATCGACCCAATCTCTCCTCATATGTCATTCCTGCCATCCCAGGTATCAGCCTGGTGAATCTTCGCTGCACTCCCTCCATGGCAAGAACATCCTTCCTCAGATAAGGCGACCAAAACTGCGCTCAATACTCAAGATGTGGTCTCACCAAGGCCCTGTACAACTGCAGCAAGACATCCTTGTTCCTGTACTCGAACCCTCTTGCTACGAAGGCCAACACACCATTTGCCTTCTTAACCGCCTGCTGCACCTGCATGCTTACCTTCAGCGACTGGTGCACAAGGACACCCAGGTCTCGTTGCACTTCCCCTTCTCCCAATCTATTGCTGTTCAGATAATAATCTGCCTTCCTGTTTTTGCCACCAAAGTGGATAACCTTGCATTTATGCACATTATACTGAATCTGCCATGCTTCTGCCCAATCACCCAACCTGTCCAAATCATACTGGAGTTTCTCGGCATCCTCCTCACAGCACACACGCCCACCCAGCTTTGTGTCGTCTGCAAACTTGGCGATATTACATCCAGTTCCCTTGTCTAGATCATTCATATATATTGTGAATAGCTGGGGTCCTAGCACCGATCCCTGCGGTACCCCACTAGTCACTGCCTGCCACTCGGAAAAAGACCCGTTTATTCCAACTCTTTGCTTCCTGTCTGCCAACCAGTTCTCTATCCAAGTCAGTACCTTGCCCCCCATCCCATGTGCCTTAACTTTGCACGCTAATCTCTTATGCGGGACCTTATCGAAAGCCTTCTGAAAGTCCAAATACACCACATCCACTGGTTCTCCCTTATCTATTCTACCAGTTACATCCTCAAAAAATTCCAGTAGATTAGTCAAGCTTGATTTACCTTTTGTACTCTTTTGATTTGGGTACGTTAACAAATTTGACTGTAAATTAAACAAACTTCAAATGAAACTTAAACAAATCAAATTAAAATTTGGTTGTCCGGGTTGATGATGCACTCCAGTCCCCGCGGCGCCCACCGGTCGCGGAAATACTCAAGCGTGCCGGCGGACACCGCGTGCTCCATCTCCAGGGCCACCCGGGCGCGAACATGGCCGCGGAAGAGAGGCAGGCAATCTGGCTGAACGACCCCCTCGACCGCCCGCTGCCTGGACCAATTAATGGCTTTTTTTAGCCAGGCCCAGGAGCAGTCCTACGAGGAGGTCCTCCAACCTGCCCACTCCCCTCCGCACCGGGTGACCGTAGATCAAGAGCGTGGGACTGAAGTGCAACCAAAAATCAAGGAGCAGCCCCCTCAAGTAGTGAAAGAGGGGCTGCAACCTCTCACACTCAGCGTAAACGTGAAACACGGACTCCTCCAGGCCACAGAAAATGCAGGCGGCCTGGGAGTCCGTGAACCTATTTAAAACCATATTGGATTTACCCTTTGTAAATCCATGTTGACTTTGTCCGATCCTGTCACTGTTTTCCAAGTGCTCTGCTATTACATCTTTTATAATGGACTCTAGCATTTTCCCCACTACCGATGTCAGGCTGTAATTCCCCGTTTTCTCTCTACCACCTTTTTTGAATAATGGGGTAACATTAGCTACCCTCCAATCCATGGGTACTGTTCCAGAGTCTATCAAATTTTGGAAGATGAGCAGCAATGCATCTACTTTTTCTAGGGCCACTTCCTGAAGTACATTAAATTTATATTTATGGGGCATCTTCCTTTAAAAGGTGCCAACTTCAACTAGGGAGATTAAATCGTCCGCAAATCCCCCCACGTGGTTTGAATCGCTGCCAGCATTGGATACCGAGGTGTCACCGATCCACCAATCACGTCCTTTCTATCACGTGAACCAGACCGACTGACCAATCAGCCGCCGCCCCTGGAACTGCCGAGCGCGTGATCGCAAATAGGACCAACCGCTTCACACAAACCGTCAAGTGCTATATATAATTTTAAAACAAAAACCCCCATCCCAAATACAATTCAGCGGCACCGCAATAATTCGTTCTGTGGAATAAACTCGCCGTAATGTAAAATCAGAGTGAGGAAGGGCGGTTTTGTCCCGGGGATTTTATGACGATGACGTCTTACGGCGGAGTCAGTGATGATGTGAGGAGGAGGGGGTGCGGTCGGCGGTATATAAGGCGCCGCGCGGAGCGCTCCATCTCATTTCCCGGACCAGCATCGTTAGTTACTGAACATCAGAACCGCCCATTTCTCGCAATGGCGGCTCAATAGAGCGGGAGCAGCGGCAGCAAAGCAACAGTGCGCTGCACTGGGCAAAACAAAAACAGGCTTTCAAAATGGCGTAAGTTTAAAAATAATAATTCTTATAAATCTACAAACGGAATTTTTTTTAAACTAGCGGGCCGGGGACAGCTGCCGCCGGCGGGTTAAAATGGGCGGTTTCTCAAAATGGGGGGAGGGAATTGATTTCAACCTGTTCAACAAATAAAAAAAATCGTTATTTTAAAAAATTTGTATTGTGGAAATCAAATGACGGGGCGGTAGCCGGGAGATTTGCGTGCGACGGAAGTAAGTTTGTAAATGAATTAAAGCAGATGGAGAGCGGCTGAGAAGGCGGCTCAATGTTTGGTGATGGTGGGAGCTGGAGGGGGAATTCCCGCCCCCTTCAATCCCAAACCTCCCTTCCCATCCCAAACCTCCTCCACTCACCCCGGGTGTAGGTGCCGCCCCGCCGCATTGTGAGGCCGTGTCCGGGCCGGGCTGGGGAAGGTTTGTGGCGCGGCCGCTCAAGGGCAGCGGGTAAAATGGCGGCGCCAGCTAAGAGCACAACGTGGCAGTGAGGCAACCCGCCCGCCCACAACGCTGGGTGTGGCCCCGCATCCCCGGGTTAATGAACAGAGCCGCTGCTTCCTCGGGTGACCAACCACACACACAACTCCCCGTGTGTGTGTGTGTATATATTTTGCATGCACTTCCCCCGCATCAATTTGGACATTTTCTTAGCCCCCCCCCCCCCCCCGTTCCAATGTGGATTTTTTTTTCTCCGTACTCTTCCCGTTTCAATTTGAACATTTTCTCAGTACTTTCCCCCCCCCTTCCCAATTTGGATTTTTTTTCAGTACCGTTTAAATTTCGACATTTTCTCAGTACTTTTCCCCCATATCAATTTGGACATGTTCTCCCTGAATTTGACCCATTTTCTCAGCACTTTTCCCTACATCTCCATTTATTAAAGTGATTTAACAACTTGCATTTATCTAGTGCCTTTAACGTCCCAAGGCGCTTCAGTGTTTTCAAACAACATTTGACCCTGAGCCACATCAGGAGATATTAGGGCAGATGACCAAAAGCTTGGTCAAAGGGGTAGGTATTAAGAATTTGTTGCAGTTGTTGACGGCTGCAGTTGTAGTTAATAGCTGTGCCTGTTTGAAATGCGTACTGTAATTAATCAAATGGACAGTTTGAAACGGAAATTAGCCATCGCACTACTGCCTGGCTTTGCTCTTGCTAGGTCCAGAGGCACACGCTGTCTCTGCAGCTGCTCTCCCTCCACAACTGCTCTGACTGACTGACTGGAATTGCCTAACAGCAGAGATTGCAGGATGATCTTGGTGCTCTCCTCTTTGGGGAAATTGCACGTTTATTTAAAAACTGAATTTGGGGAATATGTCCCGGATTGTACATTCTTCCGATGCCTCAGTACAAACCCTGCTTGTGTTCATGATCTTTAAGTTGATTGTGTACAAACATGGAGTTTGTACCGTGTTCAGTTTAGCTGTGCAGTTTTATTCCTGAATGCTACAATGTCAAACTTTTATTTTTGATTGAGGTATTCTGTTTTATTTCCAGGCTCCACAATGGGCTTCTCAGCTTTGCTGTAGTCGACAGCATAGAAAGACTCGACTTGAAGACTTCGTTTTTCCTCGAAGAGTATCTCAGTTTAAGAATACAGACAGATGATGTCAGTTTGGCCAGATTCTTCGCTCTCTTCCCTGATGGAGGACTTTGTGTCCTTCCTCGATTCGCCGTTTCTGACGGCTGAAGGGGACCCGTGTCTCCTGCACACAGATCTGGAGGCCGGGCCGGTGAAGTCGTGCCTCAGACCACTCCAGTTTGGTGGCGATGAGGAAAGCGATGTATCCTCCCAGTACCCGTGTATTGACCCGTTACTGGACACAGACAATATGGGTAAGGTGACAGTGTGACAGTGGTGGGTGGTTGGCTAACTTGTAAATCCAGTTGACAATCTGATGTAGATGATGCATTGATTGTCTTAATGCAAAATCTATAACAGTTTTATAAATAGAAAACAGAAAATGCTGGAAATACTCAGCAGGTCAGGCAGCATCTGTAGAGAGAGAGAGAGAGAAAGAGGTAATGGTTCAGGTCGATGACTTCGTCAGCATGTTCTGATGAGTCGTCGACCTGAAACGTTAACTCTTTCTCGCTCTCGCTCTCTCTCTCCACAGATGCTGCCTGACCTGAGTATTCCCAGCATTTTCTGTTCAGATTTCCAGCATCTGCAGAATGTAGCTTTTATATAAAGAGGTCGTCTCCTTTTAGGAAATAATCAAAATGAAGCATAACATTTTACATGTTCCCATTGTTGTGCAACCCCACGTCAGGTACCTTTTTTTTATATTTGAGTAAAACTTCCCCATTCAACTTTGGTCTCAAGGTGCTCTGGTTTTTTCACGCCTGACGTCCAAGTGTGGCAGCCAGTGTGTGTTTTTAGGTTCTCACTTATCTGCAAGGATTATGTTAACTCACTTAAAAGCTCTTGGGAGATGTCCTTGATCTGGTCTTCAAAATATGGCCTCTGCAGTGTTTTGCTATCCTGTATTTGGTCTTCTGTATAGAATGGATTTGAAAGTAATTGTATGCGGTTGACTTGAATCTTTTTCCCCTGCTTCTGCAGAGGATGCATTCACCGGCTTGGACTGGATGGTGGAGAAGGTGGATCTCTTTGATACCCTGATTGTGGATGAAAATGGCTCTCCCTCCTCAGAGGAGCTGCTGGCTGTCTTGGACAGTTCCTGTGACCTTTTGGAAGAATTGCCTTTTGATCCCTTGCCAACCAAACTACAGATATCAGACCTTGGCTTGAGTCTTGACCTTGGGCCATTCCCAAATTCGCCCCTCGGATCAGATCAGCTGGCTCCTAGTACACCTATAGTTGACCCCGAATCTTTAATCTTATCCCCTGATGATTCATTCCACTTAGAAGTCGAAAAGGAAATTGATGTTTCAAGTAGTGAGGAAAAGTCAGGTTTGGCATTGCTTCAGTCATTGCCTTTGCAGGATTCCTGCAAAGAAACGGACGAAGGGCCAGTATTGGATTCTGACAGTGGACTTGGTACGAGTCCCCCTCACTCTCCTGTTAGGTTTCCCGATACTGATAGTGGGCTTGACGCCAGTCCTCCTCACTCTCCTGTTGAGTCTTTAGATAGAAGTGTGTCAGAAGGATCACCTCAAGCTGGTGAGTCCTCACCGGCTGACTTCAGACCAAAACCATACGATCGTCCTAGTGCAGAGAATGTAGGCAGTTCGCCAAAAGTAAAAGTCCATGGTGTGGAGCCAAGAGGTACAGAGAAAAAGTTGAAGAAAATGGAACAGAACAAAAGTGCAGCGACACGGTATAGACAGAAGAAGCGAGTGGAGCATGGCGCCATAGTAGCAGAATGTAGCTTGCTGGAGGAAAAAAATAAGACCTTGCAGGAGAAAGCAGACTCGATAGCAAAAGAAATTCAGTATTTAAAGGGCTTGATAGAAGAAGTCAGGAAAGCTAAAAGAAAAAGTTAATGATAAAGCATTAGTTGTGTTAGTTTTGTACATAATTGTAGTGTTGGCTAAATACTGTTTTAAATAAAATATTTAAGTAAAATGAAGTCTCATTTGTTGTTTGCCTTGGGCCATGGTAACCTTCACAATAACCTGCTTTTTCCAGTTACTGCACAACATCATTAAAAAAAAAATCTCATAGTTTAACTGGTTTTACCACTTCCTATAATGAGTACATAGTGTTGCCCCACCTTTGAGATTGTGTGTGTGCTATCGTAGTACAGCATCTGCATGCATGAGGCAATGGAGATTGCATTTCTGATTTCTACATTCCTATTGGAAGGTGTTGAGTAATTCTCAATGGCAAAATAAGCTTTTCTTCCTGATTGCTCCCCCAAGTACACTAGAGTTTAAACAATTGTGCTGGTGAGGTTTGGGAAATGAAAATACTTGAACTAAAGGCCTTCGAAAGAAGTGTAATCCCCCACCCACCAAAAAAAAACTGGTTGCATTGCATTCGTAACTCGCTTTGATGGTCCCAACAAGGCTGCATCCATTGCGTGAACAAGTTCAGTATTGAGAAGTATCCACTGCTGGAATTGGGCGGGGGGATGTCTTAGATTTCTGATCTGCCCCACATGCTGACTGTAAATCAGCTTTTGTTTTATTTTCATTAGTTGATTCTTTCAATCTTGCCTTGTATAGCCAATGTTACTGGTTATTGTAAAGCTTGTGTTAATTCTGAAAGGGCAGAAAGTCCAGTTGGCCCATGGTCATTGAGGGGCTGGCTGTCAGTAGCAATGTCACATTTGGTTCCGGTGGGGGTGTTAATTCCTAATATCCAGGCAAAGGGGGAAAAGTTCTGGTTCGGGTGAATGCCTGTAATTCACAGTCGGAGGCGGTTCAGCTTCAGAATGCAAAGTATGGCATGAGGAAAGGATGTTCATGGCATTTCCTTCTCCATGGACCAGACACCATCAACACTATTGTGGATTTTACCTGCTTAAATCCATGCAGCTATCTTAGTCAGTGGCTCTGCTGTCCAGTACTTCCACAGTTGTTTCAGTGTGGAGGGCCTGTGCTAATTAATTTTACTTTTACATTGCAAAATGTGAAGGAAAGTGTCCAGCGACTTGAGTCTTTTCTGGCACAGGTTGAGGTGGTTTTGGCTGATCATCTCCGCTCCAGGACATCACTGCAGGAGTTCCTAGGCAGTGTCTCAGGCCTGATTATAGCTGCTTTATCAATGACAGAAACAGAAGATAGGAGCAGGAGTAGGCCATTCGGCCCCTCGAGCTTGCTCCGCCATTCAATGAGATCATGGCTGATCATCCAAATTCAGTACCCTGTCCCTGCTTTCTCCCCATATCCCTTGATCCACTTAGCCTTAAGAAATATATCTAACTCCTTCTTGAATATATTTAATGAATTGGCCTCAACTGCCTTCTGTGGTAGAGAATTCCACAGGTTCACCACTCTGGGTGATTCCTCCTCTGTCCTAAAATGGCTTACCCCTTATCCTTACCCATATTTTGCCCAACTCATTCTGTAGTCTGAGCTGCCTCCTTATGATTTCACTCTCCCTACTGTGGTATCTGATTAATCTGTATTGAATTTCTGAATCCAAGTCATTGATGTAAACCCAAAACTGTGGTACCAACACAGGGCTGGGATACCCCACTCCGAACTGCACCCCCACTTAGCTCCTTTAATCCCACAGTACTGTCTTTAAATGTGTAGTATTGTAGCTATCTGGCAAGTTCCTCAATTAGAAAGAAAAAATAGTGCTTTTATGACCTTTTAAGTCCTCTTGAGAGGGCAGACCGGGGCCTTAGTTTAACATCTCATCTGACAGTGCAGCTGCACTGAAGTATCGGCCAAGATTATGCGCTCAAGTCTCTGGAGCAGGGCTCAAACACACAACCTACCGACTGAGAAGGTGAGTGCTACTGACTGAGCCACTGCTGTTTTTAATTAAAACACAATGCAAGGCTGGATTCTACATATTTTTTGCATTTGAACATTATTTGGCAAGAAAAGAAGTGTTGGGAATCAAACAAACCACAAAAATGCACAAACAACGGGTTAATGTTTTGGATAAAATCCCTCAACAGAACCACTTCTATCAAAGGGTTATACCCAAAATGTTAACCATTCTTTTCTCTTTAGATAGATGCGGATTAGCCTAATGTGTATTTCTAGCACTTTCAATTTTTGTTCAACTATCATATAACGCTCGTTGAAAATGAACTTCATACCTAACCCACATTAACAGATAGTTTAAAGCAGCAACAAATGGTTATACCAAGTACAAGCGGTAGCTTCATAGTCCTCATACCTCTAATGTAGGGTGAGAACAGTTTTCTTTTAAATTTAAACTGCGATGTCACTTGACTTTAGGCCATAATATCAGTCACTAGCCGGAGTTATTGAAACAAAAGTGGTTCATGGAAGAAAAAAAAAGTTACTGACTTGACATCAGTAGTATAACTTCTGATTTGGCACAAGTAGGATACAAGGCTGATGTTTGATTATTGATCAGTACCCAGTTGATGATCTTGGTTGCAGAAGTGGTAGAGGCAGTACAATTTGTTCAGTGACTGGACTGGGTGAGAGAAAAGGTAGAGTTCCTAGTCCTGATCAATATCCAGTGATGCCTGATGAGTGTACAGATGTCGGGCGAGGACAGAAATCGGGTTTAACGGAGATGCCATCCCTACGGTAAAGTAACCTACCACCCACTATCTGAGCGCTCGTAAAAATACTGGCCACTTGAACAAAGTACCAGTACCAACAGAACTATTTCCCCAAGAGCAGTTGCTGTATTCAGAAGAGGTCAGAAAGCAGAGAGGAAAAATGTTTTAATGACCTTCCTGTCATCATAAGGTCGGAAGTGAGCCTGTTCCCTGTGTACTGTTCAGCTCCATTTGCAATTCCTCAGATGCATGTAGCAAGACTTAGACAGCATATAGGCTTGGGGTGGTAAGTAGCATTTGTGCCAGACAATTACCAGCTCAACAAGTGCCTCTCTTTGCCATTACTGAATCCCCTATCAACCTCCTGGGGGAATTTACCAGAAACTCAACTGGACCAGTCACAAACAGAATAGCTACTAGAGCAGGTTAGAGGTTGTATTCTGTGGTGAGTGGCTCATTTGACTCCGCCACCATCTAAAAGGCACGTTAGTGTGATGGAATATTCTGCATTTACCTGGATGAGTGCAGCTGCAATGACACTCAAGAAGCTCAACACCATCCAGGACACAGCAGTCCGCTTGATCGCGCTCCATGCACTAGCTCCATTTACTATGCAGGATGCACTGCAGTAACTAGCCAAGGCTTTTTAGCAGCACCTACCAAACCTGTGGCTTTCACCACCTCGAAGGACAAAGGTAGTAGGTGCATGGGAACACCTATAAAGGAATAGCCATGTTTCAGAAAGATACAGAATTCTGACTATTAATACATGATAAACTGGGTTAAAAAATCTAAAAAGCCTCAGTGACACAAGCTGTGAATACAGGCTTCTGAGATAAGATGCAGTGTTAACACAAAAGTTGTAAACACCATGCAAGCTTTTGAAATGGGAATTGGTTGTTAATACTGAGACAATGGCCCTATTGAAGCAAAGGGTTGCAGCTTCCAGAATGTCTGCAGCTTGGAACCAACACAATAGCAATGCCCAAGTTAAAGTGTTAAAAACTGACACTTCGAACAGAAACACAGGACCATGTGCCTTTGATAAATATGGCATCAAATGAAACAGGAAACATGATTATATATACAATCAATTGAAGTAGCTAAGAAATGCAAAGAACACCCTAGTTGAAGTGTTTGATTCACATATTGTAAAAGATACCTACAGAACACTTTGAAGATATATCAATAGATGACACCAAGCAATCACATGGTTTTTGTATTGAAAATGGAATAGTTAGGAGACACAACGTCTGATTATAACCAGTAAAGGTGATAATTAAGAATCGAATTGGAAGACCTTCGTAAGAATGGTATCAAAGAGATAAATCTGTAATAAACATTTTATATAAGTTTTTGAACACCTATACAGCAGACAGGATTCTGAAAGTTAACAGCTGAATTGACAGTAAGAGTAGAAAGAAGTAAGCAGAGAATGACTAGAGATAATTTGCTTACATCAGTAGAAAATTTCAAAGGAATTACCACCGAAAAAAGAGTATAAAAATAGAGCTTTCAGATAGAAAGTCAGAAGTTGCTGGAAGGGGCAAACGATTCTCAACTTCAGAGGCAGGCTCTGTAAGTTTTTAACTCTTTGAGTCTCAGGGATAAAGAGGTACTCTTGATTTTGGTGGATATCCTGGATTAAGAAATAATAAATGTAAAAATGTAACGAAGTTAAGATTTGAGAATAAGGATCTCTGAGAATAAGAAATGTAAGCTATTTGTATTTTGAACTGTTAAAGTCACGATCGACTCACCAGCTGTTAACTGCAAGTCGGTTCTTTATAAATTTTTAGAATTGTCTCAAATAGTATTTCTGTATCAAACTCGCGAACTCAATTTCTGTACACTTTTTTGAGGAGTTACAGAATTCTGGGGGGGGGGGGCGGTTTCCGGACTCTCATAATATCCGGAAGGTTACAGTCTAGTTAAACTTATTGAAAGTGCTATCCAGAGGACGGTAATATCTTCAGGTCGTTCCTTTCCTTTAGGGAGAGATAGTCTGAACCTTTAGACCCAATTAAGCGTCTTATAGAATTCGGCTATCTCTAACTTTAGTTGAAGGTGAACGTCTGGGAACAGAGGAGGCTGAGGGGAGACTTGATTGAGGTGTATAAAATTATGAGGGGCCTAGATAGAATGGATAGGAAGGACCTATTTCCCCTAGCAGATAAGTCAATAACCATAGTGCATAGATTTAAAGTAATTGGTAGAAGAATTAGAGGGAAGTTGAGAATTTTTTTCACCCAGGGGAACGCACTGCCTGGAAGGGTGGTAGAGGCAGAAACCCTCATCACATTTAAAAAGTACAAAAAGAAAATACTGCAGATGCTGGAAATCTGAAATAAAAACTGAAAATGCTGGAGATACTCAGCAGGTCAGGCAGCATCTGTGAAGAGAGAAACAGAGTTAACGTTTCAACGTTAACTCTGTTTCTCTCTTCACAGATGCTGCCTGACCTGCTGAGTATCTGCACAACATTTAAAAAGTACTTGGATGTGCACTTGAAGTGCTGTAACCTACAGGGCTACCAGGAGCTGGAAAGTGGGATTAGGCTGGATAGCTCTTTCGGCCGGCACAGACACGATGGGCCGAATGGCCTTCTACTGTGCCGTAAATTTCTATGTTTCTATGAATATGCCAAAAGTGTAGCTTGTTTCGAGAACAAGTTTCCGTGCACAAGTACGGAACTGAATAAATTAATACCTGCGCTGCGATCATTATTTCTGCCCTGCTACTCAGGACTGGCGCCAGTCCTGTCTCAGATTGCATACTAAAATTTTCAAGTGTAGGTTTCGTTGAGAATCAAAGTGAGTTACCGCACCCATGAATGCGTCAGAAACTTATTGAATGTTTATTAACTAGCTTTGGGTGTCAGCTTGCAAAACTAAAGAATTTGGACTAGTCGAGGCCCGAAAATGAATCAGTCAACACAATATCTTGGTATTCATGTTTTACCAGCAATTTAGATGTTTCCCAATACTTGAGCCTTTGAGAAGTCAGCATTATACATACTCTGATGCTGTTACTTTTATTGAAGTAATCATAGAATCTCACAGCACAGAAGGAGGCCATTCGGCCCTTTGTGTCTATGCCAGCTCTTTGAAAGAGCTGTCCAATTGGTCCCACTCCCCCGCTCTTTCCCCATATCCCTGCAAATTTCTTCCCTTGAAGTATTTATCCAATTCCCTTTTGAGAGTTACTATTGAACCTGCTTCCACTGCCCTTTCAGGCAGTGCATTCCAACTTGCTGCGAAGAACAATTTCTCCTCATTTCCCTTCGTCCTCCCAGCCATCACTTATTCTCTCTGTAACAGGACAGCATCTGAGACAGCCTCAACCTGTGCATGCACTAGTGACCTAGAATGACATAGAATTTGCAGCACAGAAACAGGTCATTCGGTCCACACCAACAGCCTCATCTCACCCTATCACCATATCCAATTCCTTTTTCCCTCGTGTGTTTATCTAGCTTCCTCTTAAATGCATCTACGCTGTTCGCCTCAACCACTCCATGTGGTAGCGAGTTCCTCAATTCTCACTATTTCTGTATTCGATAAAGACTCAGGTCTGTCACAAATTAGCCGAAGCCTGGATTAGTCTGTACCTTGCAGGTTACTGAACTTGGCGGAAAACCACATGTGACCGATCTCGAGGACAGATGTCACTGCTTTTGCACAGTGACTATTATTTAAATGGAGAGAGACTACAAAATGCTGCAGTACAGAGGGATCTGGGGGTCCTTGTACATGAAACACAAAAAGTTAGCATGCAGGTACAGCAAGTAATTATGAAGGCAAATGGAAAGTTGTCCTTTATTGCAAGGGGGATGGAGTATAAAAGTAGGGAAGTCTTGCTACAACTGTACAGGGCGTTGGTGAGACTACACCTGGAGTACTGCGTACAGTTTTGGTTTCCTTATTTAAGGAGGGATATACTTGCATTGGAGGCAGTTCAGAGAAGGTTCACTAGGTTGATTCCTGTGATGAAGGGGTTGTCTTATGAAGAAAGGTTGAGCAGGTTGGGCTCATTGGAGTTTAGAAGAATGAGAGGTGATCTTATTGAAACGTATAAGATTCTGAGGGGGCTCGACAGGGTAGATGCAGAGGATGTTTCCCCTTGTGGGGAAATCTAGAACTAGGGGGCATAGTTTCAGAATAAGGGGTTCGCCCATTTAAAACGGAGATGAGGAGGAATTTCTTCTCAGAGGGTCGTGAATCTTTGGAATTCTCTACCCCAGAGAGCTGTGGAGGCTGGATCATTGAATATATTTAAGATGGAGATAGATAGATTTTTGAATGATAAGGGAGTCAAGGGTTATGGGGAGTGGGCAGGGAAGTGGAGTTAAGGCCAAGACCTGATCAGCCATGATCTTATTGAATGGTGGGGCAGGCTCGAGGGGCCAAATGGCTCCTATTTCTTACGTTCTTATGTAATTGAAGCTAAATGACATTTCACAGTGCAGACAGTAACTGGCCCGCTATGCCCCTGAGCTAGTGAAGGCCAATAGCACCGAGAGTTGCTGATTGCAACCCTTCCTGCTTCACTGCGAGGACAGGATCAGCATTGACTGTGATGCCTCACCCATGGGAGAACAGCCTGTTCGCTAGATACTGGAGAGTGACCCGGCACAAGGAGAAAACGAGCCCTGGGCTAAAATTGTTGCATTTTTATCAATGCAACTAACATTAGGACGCGTTCTAAGTTTGAGATGAAGGGATGAGGTTGAAACACTGGTCAAGTATGCACGCCTTTTGCACCCTTGTGCTCGCTGACCTACATTGGCTCCCGGTTAAGCAACGCCTCAATTTAAAAATTCTCATCCTTGTTTTCAAACCCCTCCATGGCCTCGCCCCTCCCTATCTCTCTCCTCCTTTAAGACGCTCCTTAAAACCTACCTATTTGACCAAGCTTTTGGTCATCTGTCCTAATATCTCCTTATGTGGCTCAGTGTCAAATTTTGTTTGATAACGCCCCTGTTAAAGGTACTAAATAAATACAAGTTGTTGTTGTTGCAGATATTGGAAGTAGAATTTTAAGGGTCCATTTTAACTTGGGGCGGGAGTCTTTATGGAGACTTTAGCCTGAAGCGCCCCCCATCCGGGGCCATTTTAACTCCCGGATCTCACTTCAGGGCCAGTGGGACGGGAACCTGAGGATGCCAGGGAATGGTCTCCAGCCTAAAGTTAGTGCAGGGGGGAAATGGGGGTGGAAGGTTTCCACAGGTGATGCCGACGCTTGGAGGGAAAGGCAAGGCTGGGTCTGGGGAGGCCCGTGGACTCCTGGGTCAGCTGTGGCTCAGTGGGTAGCACTCTCGCCTCGGAGTCAGAAGGTTGTGGGTTCAAGTCCCACTCCAGAGACTTGCACACAAAAATCTAGGCTGGCACTGCAGTACTGAAGGAGTGTTAAATCGAGGCCCCGGCTGCGACGTAAAAAAATCCCATGGCCACTATTTTGAAGAAGAGCAGGGGGAGTTCTCCCCAGTGTCCTGGCCGATATTTATCCCTCATCCAACATCACTAAACAGATAATCTGGTCATTATCACATTGCTGTTTGTGGGAGCTTGCTGTGTGTGAATTCACTGCCACATTTCCCACATTACAACAGTGACCACACTTCAAAAAGTACTTCAGTGGCTGTAAAGCGCTTAGAAATGTCCGGAGGTCGCGAAAGGCGCTATAGAAATGCAAGTCCTTCTTTCTTTCCTTGCAGGGCCCGAGGTGGGAAGAACACTTCTTCTGCTGCTGGACCACAAGCAAAGGTAAATTTAAATACTTCCCTTGGCCTCTCCGCTGACCGCGGCCCCGCGCGGGCCTCCTGAATGCTTCAGTTGAAATGCCCTTGTGGTGCCAATGACGTCATCAGGCCGCAAATGTAAAATAGGCCCCTGCCTGGGGCGGGTGGCCCTGTCATGCCTATCTGAGGTGGATTAAGATGGTGGGAGGTGGGAACACATCGCAACAATAACAAGAACAATCTGCATTTATATAGCGCCTGTAACGTCGTAAAATGTCCTCCGGATATTTCACAGAAGCGATTATCAAACAAAATTTGACATTTAGCCACCGAAGGACAGGTGACCAAAACGCCTGGTCATAGAAGTAGGTTTTAAGGAGGAGGAGAGACAGGTGGAGAGGTTTAGGGAGGGAATTCCATGGCCTGGGCAGCTGCAGGCACGGCCGCCAATGGTGGAGTGAAGGAAAGTAGGGGCGCACAAGAAACATAGAAAAATAGGAGCAGGAGTAGGCCATTCGGCCCTTCGAGCCTGCTCCGCCATTCAATGTGATCATGGCTGATCCTCTATCTCAATACCATATTCCCGCTCTCTCCCCATACTCCTTGATGCCTTTTGTGTCTAGAAATCGATCTATCGCCTTCTTAAATATATTCAGTGACTTGGCCTCCACAGCCTTCTGTGGTAGAGAATTCCACAGGTTCACCACCCTCTGAGTGAAGAAATTTCTCCTCATCTCAGTCCTAAATGTCCTACCCCATATCCGGAGACTGTGACCCCTCATTCTAGACCCCCCAGCCAGGGGAAACATCCTCCCTGCATCCAGTCTGTCTAGCCCTGTCAGAATTTTATATGTTTCAATGAGATCCCCTCTCATTCTTCTAAACACTAGTGAATACAGGCCTAGTCGACCCAATCTCTCCTCACATGACAGTCTTGCCATCCCAGGAATCAGTCTGGTGATCCTTCGGAGCACTCCCTCTGTGGCAAGTATATCCTTTCTTAGGTAAGGAGACCAAAACTGCACACAGTACTCCAGGTGTGGTCTCGCCAAAGCCCTGTATAACTGGGCCAGAATTGGAGGAGCACAGAGATCTCAAAGGGTTGTAGGGCAGAAGGAGGTGAAGGGTGAACGGGACTTGGTGGAGCAAAGAAAATTGAGCAGAAAAAGAGAACCGACTGATATAAGGAGGTTCTTCATACAGAGAATGATTAACAGTTACATAGAATTACTGTATAGAGTCATAGGGCTAGATTTTCAGTATAGACAGTTTTGGGGCGCTAAGCTTAGCGCCCGCCCGAAGTTATCGCCCGCCCCAAAGTAGCGCCCCGTTGCCGGAAATTCAGTGGCTTCGCCCTAAGAGGTTGGTGGAGCGCTAAAAGAGGCGTTCCACTAGTATCTTTAGGCGCTAAGCCGGCGGTGGAGAGCGCAACACCCGAGCTTGGGCGCAGCGCACGGCAGACACTCTGGTGCCAGTGAGCTCTTAAAGGGGAAGGGTGCATGTAATTTTTTCAAATGCAAAGTCTGGGGGGAAACGGGATGATGACGAGGAGGAGGAGGAGGAGGAGGAGGAGGAGGAGCAGGAGGAGGAGGAGGAGGAGGAGGAGGACGGAAACATAAATGGACCGTTCACAACAACACTCTGCTTACTTCCAGACAACACATGCAGAGGGCCTTTTGTACGAGTGCCCTTTAATTTGCGCTCCCCAGGGTGTGTTGCGTTCCATTTTACAAACGCTCTGCACGCCAGCCGCACAATGGGGCGGTCCGACTGAAGTTTGGATTCGGGGCGGCCAAAGGGCGTTGCACGAGGATGTGACGTCATTTTCTGCGCGCGCATCCGGGCGGCCGCTAAACTTTGCGCCGGCGCTAACGGGCAACTTAATTTGGGGCGGGGCGCAAACTGCGCTGCGCCCAGGCGCTACACGCATAGCGCCCGAAAATCACTTCTCTTAAGGCGCTAACTGCTGGCGCAAGCAACTGAAAATCTAGCCCATAGAGTTTTACAGCACAGAAAGAGGCCCTTCGGCCCATCGTGTCTGCGCCGCCCATCCATCCCTGTCCATTCTAATCCCATTTTCCAGCATTTGGTCCATAGCCTTGTATGCAATGGCATTTCAAGTGCTCATCCAAATGCTTCTTGAATGTTGTGAGGGTTCCTGCCTCTACCACCCTTTTAGGCATTGAGTTCCACATTCCAACCACCCTCTGGGTGAAAAAGTTCCTCCTCAAATCCCCTCTAAATCTCCTGCCCCTTACCCTGAATCTATGCCCCCTTGTTATTGACCCCCCTACTAAGGGGAAAAGTTCCTCTTTGTCTACTCTATCTATGCCCCTCATCATTTTGTACACCTCAATCAGGTCCCCCCTCAGCCTTCTTTGCTCTAAGGAAAACAACCCCAGCCTGTTTAGTCTTTCTTCATAGCTGAGGCGCTCCATCCCAGGTAACATCCTGGTGAATCTTCTATGCACCCTCTCCAAAGCAATCACATCCTTCCTATAGTGAGGCGACCAGAACTGCACACAGTACTCCAGCTGTGGCCTCACCAGCGTTTTGTACAGCTCCATCATAACCTCCCTGCTCTTATATTCTATGCCTCGGCTAATGAAGGCAAGTATCCCATATGCCTTTTTAACCACCTTATCTACCTGTTCTGCTGCCTTCAGGGATCTATGTACATGTACACCAAGGTCCCTCTGACCCTCTGTACTTCCTAGGGTCCTACCACTCATTGTGTATTCCCTTGCCTTATTTGTCCGTCCAAAATGCATCACCTCGCACTTTTCAGGGTTAAATTCCATTTGCCACTTTTCCGCCCATCTGACCAACCCGTTTATATCGTCCTGTAGCCTGAGGCTTTCCTCCTCGCAATTTACCACCCCGCCAATTTTCATGTCATCTGCGAACTTACTGATCATACCTTTTACATTCTCATCCAAATCATTTATGTAGATCACAAACAACAAGGGACCCAGCACCGATCCCTGAGGTACCCCACTGAACACAGGCTTCCAGTCACAAAAGCAACCTTCGACCATCACCCTCTGCCTCCTGCCACTCAGCCAGTTTAGGATCCAACGCGCCAAGGCACCCTGGATCCCATGGGCTCTTACCTTCTTGACCAGTCTCCTATGCGGGACTTTGTCAAAAGCTTTACTGAAGTCCATGTAAACCACATCCACAGCATTTCCCTCATCCACCCCCCTAGTCACCCCCTCGAAAAATTCAATCAGATTTGTCAGGCATGATTTACCCTTGACAAAGCCATGCTGACTATCCCCGATTAATCCTTGCCTCTCCAAGTGGAGACTAATTTTGTCCCTCAGAATTTTTTCCAATAATTTCCCTACCACAGATGTTAGGCTCACTGGCCTGTAATTCCCTGGTTTATCCCTGCTACCCTTCTTGTATAATGGTACTACATTAGCTGTTCTCCAGTCCTCTGGTACATCCCCTGTGGCCAGAGAGGTTCTGAAAATTTGTGTCAGAGCCCCTGCAATCTCCTCCTTTGCCTCCCACAGCAGCCTGGGATACATCTTGTCCAGGCCTGGGGATTTATCCACTTTTTGGCCTGCTAAAACCGCTAGCACCTCCTCTCTCTCGATGCTAATATGTTCAAGTATGTCACAGTCCCCTTGCCCGATTTCTATGTCTGCATCATCTTTCTCCATAGTGAACACAGATGCAAAAAATTCATTTAAAACCCCGCCTACATCATCTGGCTCTACACACAGATTGCCACTTTGGTCCCTAATGGGCCCTACCCTTTCCCTGGTTATCCTCTTGCCCTTAATATACTTATAAAACATCTTAGGATTTTCCTTTATTTTGCTCGCCAGTGTTATTTCATGGCCCCTCCTCGCCCTCCTAATTTCTTTTTTAAGTATGCCCCTGCACTTTTTATACTCCTCTAGGGCTTCTTCCATCTTTAGTCTTTTGTAACTGCCAAAAGCCCCCCTTTTATTTCTAATGCATTTTTGTATATCCCTTGTCATCCAAGGTTCCCTTTGCTTGTTGGTCCCACCCTTGACCTTTACAGGAACATGTTGGCGTTGTACTCTCTCTATTTCCCTTCTGAAAGTCTCCCACTGTTTTGATGTGGATTTTCCTATAAGTAGCTGCTCCCAGTCCACTTTGGCCAGATCCTGCCTTATCATATTAAAATCGTCCTTCCCCCAATTTAGAACCCTTATTTCCGGGCCGTCTTTGTCTTTTTCCATGACCACCTTAAATCTCACCGAATTATGGTCACTGTCGCCAAAATGCTCTCCTACTGATACTTCCACCACTTGCCCGGCTACATTCCCCAGAATTAGGTCCAGTACCGCCCCCTCTCTTGTAGGACTTTCTACATGTTGGCTCAAAAAGCTCTCCTGGATGCACTTTAAGAATTCTGCACCCTCTAAGCCTTTCACACTCTGACTATCCCAATTTATATTGGGGAAGTTGAAATCCCCCACTATTATTACCCTATTATTTTCACACTTCTCTGAGATTTGCCTACATATCTGTTCCTCTATCTCCCCCTGACTGTTTGGGGGCCTATAGCACACTCCCAGCAAAGTGCTTGCCCACTTTTTGTTTTTAAGTTCTACCCATATGGCCTCATTAGAGGAACCCGCTAATATATCATCCCTCCTTACAGCAGTAATTGACTCCTTAATTAATATTGCAACACCCCCTCCCCTTTTACACCCCCCTCTGTCTCGCCTGAAGATTCTATACCCCGGAATATTGAGCTGCCAGTCCTGACCCTCCCTCAACCATGTCTCCGTGATAGCAACAATATCGTACTCCCATGTGTTCAACAACAACTTCAGTTCATCCACCTTATTTGCAAGACTCCTTGCATTAAAATAAATGCCTTCCAGCCCTGCCATATTCCCTTTTGCCTTGTATTAAATATTACAGAACAGGAACAGGCCATTCGTCTCAACAGGCCTCTGCTGGTTTTTATGCTCCACATGTGTTTATCGAGCTTCCTCTTAAATGCATCTCTGCTATTTCACCCCAACCACTTCATGTGGTAGCAAGTTCCACATTCTCAATACCAGTTGGAGTAGACTTCCAGGTGGGGCATTGGAGGCCAACACTCTGGTGATCAGTTAGTTCAGCATGGACTGGAAAACCAAAGCTGAGACCTTCAGGTCTCCATGGATCTGCTGCTCACTGAATAGGAGCAGGAAGCCTGACCCCCAGAGGTAATTGGGGACCTTTCCAGTTAGATGTTTTAACTGATTCTTGAAGATGCACGACGTCGGTTAGAGTCCGCAGTGGCGTGAAGTTATATACTCTGCTGGTTATACTGCTATATTGCCCTGCCCAACAGATTATTCCAGGCTTTTAGTCCCCTTTGGGTGAAGAACTGCCTTTTGCTACCTGACCTAAATTTATACTTGTGGTCCCCTGGTCCTACTATCCTGCTTAATGTTAAAGTCAGATTCAGGACTTACCTTATCTAACACCTTTATAGAATGCGCTGGATATTGTCGTGATTCGGATAAATTTCGGCAGCACGGTAGCATAGTGGTTAGCACTGTTGCCTCACAGCGCCAGGGACCCGGGTTCGAGTCCGGCCTCGGGTGACTGTCTGTGTGGAGTTTGCACATTCTCCCCGTGTTTGCGTGGGTTTCCTCCGGGTGCTCCGGTTTCCTCCCACAGTCCAAAGATGTGCGGGTTAGGTTGATTGGCTATGATAAATTGACCCTTAGTGTTAGGGGGATTAAATACGTGGGGTTACGGGGATAGGGTGGGATATGTGTTGGTGTAGGGGTTACGGGGATCGGGTGGGATATGTGTCGGTGCAGGCTCGATGGGCCGAAATGGCCTCTATCTGCACTGTGGGGTTTCTGTGGTTTCTGTGGTAAATTACACCTCCCCTTTAACTTTAGTTCAAGTATCTCATTGCAAAATATGGTTTCCAGGCCATAATGTCCTATTGGAGATGGAACAACTGTCTGTCTGTTCTGGCGGTTCAGGTGGCTATTAAAGATTCCCCATGGCACTATTCGAAGAACAGCTGGGACATCTCCCAGTGTCCTGGCCAATGCTCCTCGCTCAACCAACATCACCCAAACAAGAACAGATTAACCGACCCTTCATCTCATCTGCTGTTTGTGGCACTTTACAGTGCACAAAATGGCTGCCACGTTTGGCTACATAAAAACGGTGGCTGCGGTTCAAAGCAATTCCTTCTATGTGGAGTACTTTGGGATGTTTCTGAGTGATTCTTTGTTTTTTGAGGTGTCAGCTGTGGCTCAGTGGGCAGCGCTCTTGCCTCTGAGTCTGAAGGTTGTGGGTTCAAGTCCCACTCCAGGAACTTGAGCACTAAAATCTAGGCTGTCATTCCCAGTGCAGTGCTGAAGGAGCGCTGCACTGTCAGAGGTGCCATCTTTTGGATGAGACATTAAACCGAGGCCCTGTCTGCCCTCTCAGGTAGTTGTAAAAGATCCCAGTGCACTATTTCGAAGAAGAGCAGGGGAGTTCTCCCCAGTGTCCTGGGGCCAATATTTATCCCACGATCAACATAACAAAAACAGATTATCTGGTCATTATCGCATTGCTGTTTGTGGGAGCTTGCTGTGCACAGATTTGGCTGCCACGTTTCCTACATTACAACAGCGACTACGCTTCAAAAGTGCTTCATTGGCTGTAAAGCACTTTGAGACGTCCTGAGGTCGTGAAAGGTGCTGTATAAATCCAAGTCTTTGTTTCTTTCGAATGTACAATTATCCTCAGTGCACTCCACTATGTCAGAACAATTGACGTCCTTCATTCGTGTGCCATGTACTGAAGGTTTGACCATGAGACCACGGCATGGTAAATACTTTGGAACCATTATGGTTCCTTCGTTCCTGCAAAGTATTGTAACACAAACTCCCTCATTGGTTCACTTGGTAGCTACATGGCACCGTATGGAACTGTGCCCTGTGGACCAGGTAGGTCTCAGGGTCAAAGCCTGGGCTGTGCTGATTTACCTGAACTCAGAAGGGCTGACAGCACGGGGACTGACGTAAAAAAACTACTAGGCACTTGGTCTAAGCATTAAACAAAGCTTTAATCAACTGTTTTACAACATGGAGCTCTAGTTGTGTCCTTCACTAGATCCTGTTAAGAATGTCCTGCGCAAGCTGGGCCCGTGCCCGAGTATTTATACTCTCCCTGGACAGCGCCACCCGTAGGCTGCTCAGTATTATTTCATAAGTCTTTCTTTCATGAATGACTGATTCATGTCAGGGACGCTTGGGAGATGTCGGCCAGGCTTCCTGCTCCTGTTCACTGCCTCCGCAGGAAGGTATGTGCGTCCGGAGGTCAGTTGAGAGCAGGCTGGTGGCTGAGCTGAGATGCCCTTTGCCAACATTCACAGCCTAGGTTCCTACACGGAGGACAGGAGCAATTGGGTAAGGTACTGGAAGGCAGCGTTAGAATTGCATTCAAACAAGGGTCAGCGTCTTCAATATAGCAGCGGGAGAGAGCTGGAAAAGGAAACAGAAACATGGAGAAGGCTCCAATCGACAGCGGTTGTTGACCATAGCTGAGACTGTGCTGGTTACCCTGACATCCCAAGTGCAACGTGAACTGACATTGAAACCGAGCTCTTGCCACAAACACTCCAATAGTCAGGATAGATTGTTTGCGGAATAAATATTCCTTTGATCCCAATCCCCTCTTGTCCTCACCCCTCCCCCCCACCGCCCCTCAAATGTCAACATGGCTGAGTACATGAGCCCAGCTATAAAAGGGATATTCCTGGCTTAATGGGGTCTCTTAAAGCGGAGTCTGAGTCTGAAGGTTGTGGGTTCAAGTCCCACTCCAGGAACTTGAGCACTAAAATCTAGGCTGTCATTCCCAGTGCAGTGCTGAGGGAGTGCCACACTGTTGGAGGTGCCGTCTTTCGGATGAGACGTTAAACCGAGGCCCCGTCTGTTCTCTCAGGTGGACGTAAAAGATCCCATGACACTATTTTGAAGAAGAGCAGGGGAGTTCTCCTTGATTTCCTGGCCAATATTTATCCCTCAATCAACATGTAGCAGTTTTAGCAACTTCACCCTCCATGCTCAAGACTCTCACCTGTTCATGTACAGCTTCTATCTCCCATCTGAACTCTTCTTGCTTTTCTCTTTTTCTAGGACATTCTCAACGCCAAGAGGCTCTGGGGATCAGACCTGGGAGGAGGACAATCCTCATGAGGAGGCACCGTCAGGAGTCCCACTCCCCCACGGGTCCCCCCCCCGCCCTCCGCCCCCACCCCAGCACTAGCTCAGACATTGGCACTCCGCGTGAGCCAGATAGTGAGCAGGAGGGTCTCTACAGGTGGTGGGACACCTAGCACCAGGGCGCAGCAGCAGGCAGTGGTGGCGGGGCAGCCCAGGAGCCAGTAGAATAGAAGCTGTCTGTTCTAGAACTGGTTGTTATTCACAATGAGAAACATCAGCCATCTAGAATATGGCCGTGGTTGACTCATTGGCGTGCTGAGAGAAAGAAAGACGTGCATTTATAGAGCGCCTTCCACAACCTCAGGATGTCCCGAAGTGCTTTAGAGCCAATGAAGTATTTTGGAAGTGTGGTTCTCAGCAGCCAATTTGCGCACAGCAAGACCCCACAAACAGCAATGTGATCATGACCAGATTGTCTGTTTTTAGTGATGTCAGTTGAGGGATAGGACACACAGGGACAATCCCCCTGCTCTTCTTCAAAACAGTGCCATGGGATCTTTTACATCCAGCTGAGAGGGTGGACGGGGGCCTCAATTTAACATCTCATCCGAAAGACGGCACCTCCGACACGTCAGCCTAGCTTTTTGTGCTCAAGTCCCTAGAGTGGGACTTCAACCCACAGCCTTCTGACTCAGAGGCAAGACAGCTGAAACCTTTAACTGCAACTTTGATCACTCCCCCACAACGTATATACTTCATAGAAACATAGAAGATAGGAGCAGGAGTAGGCCATTTGGCCCCTCGAGCCTGCTCCGCCATTCAACGAGATCATGGCCGATCATCCAAATTCAGTACCCTGTCCCTGCCTTCTCGCCATATCCCTTGATCCCTTTAGCCTTAAGAAATATATCCAACTCCTTCTTGAATATATTTAATGAACTGGCCTCCACTGCCCTCTGTGGTAGAGAATTCCACAGGTTCACCACTCTCTGGGTGAAGAAATTCCTCCTCATCTCTGTCCTAAATGGCTTACCCCTTATCCTTAGGTTGTGACCCCTGGTTCTGGACTCCCCGGCCATCGGGAACATCCTTCCTGCATCTAATCTGTCTAGTCCTGTTAGAATTTTATAAGTTTCAATGAGATCACCTCTCATTCTTCTAAACTCCAGCGAGTACAAGCCCAATTGACCCAATCTCTCCTCGTACGTCATTCCTGCCTTCCAAGGTATCAGCCTGGTGAATCTTCGCTGCACCCCCTCCATGGCAAGAACATCCTTCCTCAGATAGGGCGACCAAAACTGCACACAATACGCAAGGTGTGGTCTCACCAAGGCCTTGTACAACTGCTTCCATCTCAGAGTTCGCCTCCCCCCCCTCATATAAAACTCTCTCTAAGAGTTGCTTTTTTTTCCAACATCAGGAGCATTATTTAGATGTAAAGTGTTCTTTGGGACGTCCTGAGGTTGAGGAAGGTGCTATACAAATGCAAGTCTTTCTCGCAGCACTGTTACGGTTGGGCCTCTTGTTGCACAAGGACTGACTCTTATTTAGAAGTGGTAGTGAGCAGACTGTAGTGTATGTACCCGTCTATCTTTAAGGGAACTATTGAATGTAACCGTTCACCTTTAAGGGAACTACTTTAGGTGTGGCACTATTTGTTTGGCTTCTGTATACTGTAATACCGATAGTGACCACACCAGTATATAAGTGTTGTAGCAGGATTGCTGGGGCAGATTCGCCCGGACCTTCGAATAGTAAAGACCTGTTTGTTTGTTACTTCTGAAGTCTGTGTATTTATTAACTGCACAACCACAGACTTTACAGTGGCGACGAGTCCGATCGTACCCTGCGGCAAGATTACCAAAAGCAACGAAGAGCGTCGAAGAGAGACAACCGCCCTCGTCGTGCTACCAAAAGAAAACACGAGGCTGCAACAACAGAAAGCAGGAAGACTAACAACAAAAGCTGTATCAGCAACAGGCACTGACTACCCTTCTGCCACGGTGCGGTGAGCCGACCAGCAAGAAACAAGGTGGCCGAAGAGATTGTGAGTAGGGGAAGGTGTAGAAGTATCCGGAGGATAAGGGCAGAGCACTCGACCTCGGTCGAGGGGGAGCTGTGCCGGCCAAAAGTCGGGTCCAACGGCGTCGGGTGACAGCCGGACCGCGATCGGAAAAAAAAAAAAAAAAAAAATCCGGACAACGACCGCAGCCACGAAGCGCTGAGCCTGCGAGTAGGCGCGGGAAGAGAAACCCAGCCGCAGCCGGGGAGGGAAACACCGGTCTGCGAGAGGGCTGGGGAGGCGAACGGGAACCGTGCGGGTGAGAGCCGGGTGCGGAGAGAGAGACTGCGAGGAGCCAGTCCAGCGGCTGAGCTGTTCTCCACCAACGGGGTACTCAGAGCCGGCAAAACCGAACGTGCGGGAGTGGGTGAGAGACACAGCCGAAAACGGGGTGAGAGACTGCGCGAGAGCCAGTCCAGCGGCTGAACTGTCCTCCGTTAACGGGGTGTACCCAGTGCCGGTAGAGCCGTGCGGGCGGGAGGAAAAGACATAGCCGAGTAAGGGGAGCTGTGCGGTAGCCAGCCAGCGGCTGAACCTGTCCGCTGTGGGGGAAGCGTACCCCTTCCACCGGGAAGAAACGCGGGAAGCCGCCATTAGGCGGAGAAGACGCCAAAAGCGGGAAACCGCCATTGAAGTGGGGGGGGCGAGAAAGGAAGAGCGGGAAACCGCCATTTTCGCGGGGAAACCGCCATCTTGATTGACATACCGCCATTGAAGTGGGCGGGGAGAGAAGGAAAGAGCGGGAAACCGCCGATTTCGCGGGAAAACCGCCATCTTAGAAACAAACAAATAAATAAGAATACTTAAAGAAATACTGGTGCTGCTCCCAAGGGAAGAAAGATGCCTAAGCGAGGGAATATTAACGACTTTAATTCTGAAATAGAAGACTGGGCCACGTACGTGGAACGCATAGAGATCTATTGCGAAGCCAACAAAATAGAGGAAGACGACAAGGCGATAACATTGCTAAACTCGATGGGGGCAAAAACATATGGGCTCTTGAAGCATCTAATAGCACCAAATAAACCAGCAGATCAGACCTTCGAAGAGATTGTGGCTGTGCTGAAGGACCACTTGAACCCCACACCGCTGATGCTGGCTGAACGATTCAAATTCTACGCAAGAACGCAGAAGAAAGACGAAAGCAATGCGGAATACTTGGTCGAACTGCGTAGGCTAGCGAAATACTGCCAGTTTGGAGGGAATCTGACAGAAGCGCTGCGGGACAAGTTCGTATGCGGATTGTCCAAAGAAGGGACGCAGAAGCGACTACTGGAAGAGAACGACCTCACACTGGACAGGGCTGTCCTTATAGCTGCATCGCATGAAGCCGCAGCGAAAGGAACGGCGGAAATGCAACTAAAGGCGGCGGCACTCGGGGTGGACCGAATTACTTCAAGCACAACAAAATGCTACCGTTGTGGGAAGACAACGCATGACCAGAATCAATGCTGGTTTAAGAACCAAGAGTGTAGGAAATGTGGCAAACTGGGTCACATCGCGAAGGTATGCCGGTCCGGGAAAAAGACCAATAATCAAAGGAAGCCACCACCAGAAAAGTACAACAAGGTACACAAGGTGGCTGAGAAGAGTTCAGACGAACAGAATTCAGACTCAGACCCAAACAACCAGGAGCTGGGTAGTCTGAGAATCCACAATGTGGGTAAAGAAACGGATCTACAGGCCATCTGGGTCATACTAAAAATAGCTGGAGTCCAAGTAAGAATGGAGCTGGACACTGGATCAGCCCTATCAGTCATCAACCGAAGGGACTACCACCGGCTATTCTCTCACATACCTTTAAGAAATACCAAGTTCGTATTACAGACATACACGGGGCATAACGTATACCCCGTGGGGAAAATAAGAGTCAAGGTGAGAGATAGGGGTAAAGAACACCCAAGAATGAGCTTGTACGTATTACCTGAGGGAGGACCACCACTTCTAGGACGGGAGTGGATTAAGAAAATAGACATGGAATGGCATTACCTAAAAGCCATAATGAGGGAGGACTCGGTGCAAGCTATTAGCTCAGATTCTGAAATGGATGAGGATAAGACCAAGTCGAAAATGGAAGACAAGGCTAAAAGGGACTTGCCGACGATGGGAAAGAAAACGAAGACATGCAGAAGGACTTATGGTACCAAGAAGAATAAAGCTGCAGAGCAGAACTCCAGGTTGACAGAGAATTCTGAGCCTGTTCAAGCAAAGGATTCATCCATGACGGAAGAACACCGAGCTCGGACGCAAACTTATGTCAAAGTACGACAACAATTAGAACAGTTGAGTGACCGTCTCGTACAGGAGATGAAAAATATGGAAAAGTTCTGGGACACCGAATGGGGGAACCTGGAAAGACTACAGAGACAGCTAGCTCAAGCAGAGAGCGACCATAGAGCCATCATGGTCAAATACCAATCACATTCCCCTGATGCTGTTCAGGAACTAGAATATTTACAGAATGTACCAAAGGAAGAGGAATCTTCAGGGAGCCAGGATTTTATTCCAGTTCTTCTCTACGACTCCTTACAAGCAGAGTGTGAGAAGTTGAAAGAACAGTATGAACAGGCCCAGGCTACAATTCTGGAGGGGGTTAACTCGGCAGCCTCCGAAAAGCTAGTTTCAGTAGAAGCATATGAACAACTAAAGGTTGAACATGAGCAAGAAGTCCAAAGGCTGCAGGAAATTCTTGATGAGCTCAAGGCCAAGACAGACTCATCGATAGAAGCTCCATCCATAGATGAGCAATTAGAGGTGAAAATCATGGCAGAGCATGAAAGACAGGATGTCCAAGAACTTATAAAAACATTGAAGGACACCCAAGATAAATATGAGGCGGCAATGACCGAGGTTCAACAACTTGAAGAACAGATTCAACTGGGAATCCTTTCAGTGGAAGAACAGGACACTGTAAGAATGGTCCCTGAACATGAACTAGAGAGCATCAGGGCGCAACTTTTCCGAGCGCTGAAAGCCAAAGTTCAAGAGGAACGTAAGGTGGAAGTATTGGAGAAAGAGGTGGATGAAATGGAGAAGACTCTGATCCACCGTGTTCCCAGGGAAGAGTTAACGGTCGGCCAACTCCTTCATATGCTGAAGGACAAGACTCTGCAAGGGGAACAATCTGAACACGAGCTTCAATCTTCAGGGGGAACGAGTTCGGAGCTCTCAAAAGTCATGGAGATAGCTGAGGTGGCAACACAAATTTTACAAGGATGCCAAAAGTACGTTGAATCACGTCAAGGTGAACAGAAGAATGTGGAAACCGTTACTTCAGTAGAAGGGTTAAATAGCCCGATAACGCAATTACCGATGGAAAGGAAGGTATTGAACTCACAAATGAGGTCCGTCGTGAAGGAATGGCAGATAACCCAGGAAGAGCGGGATGAATATGAATGCACGAAGAAGGCTTTTCAAGAAAGATGTTTAGGGAAGGAACCACCATCAGATAACGTCCAGACGGGTGAGGAGGAAGAAGAAGTCTCTCTCGCTGGCCTAACTCAGGACGAACCTGAATATTACCATGACCTGTTGAGTGACACTGAATATTACGAGGATGTGGTCTGCCCAGCTTGTGATGAAAACTCTCAAAGTGCTGAAATCCGGATGAAGCACTTAAGGTCTAAGGAACATAGAGAGTTGGTGGCGCTACAGCTGGCAGCCGAGAAAGGAGCTCCGAGAGTTTCAAAAAGGCAGAAAAGAAAAAGAAGAAGCAGAAGATAATAACTGTCTAAAATATTAGCACTTCTACCATTCCAGGTGGGACATTACGAAAGGAGCTAAATTAGTGGAAAAACTGGAAAATGTCAAGACAGCCAGTTGGTTGTAAAAGTCCGCACTGCTGGTTCAACAGGACGAAAGTTCAAGCTGTTACGTCAAGAAAAAGGCTATGGAGGAGTCACGCTAGCCAGGTGAACCGGCTACACCAAAGAAATGTTGTTCGGAACGAGTCAAGATCAGAGACTGAATCTATGAACTGTTTCCGCAGAGACTGAACCTGTGAACTGTTTCCACCGAGATTATATTTGTAAATTGTTTTATATGACATTGACTCCACCGAGATTATATCTGTAATTTGTTTTATAGGAAGTTGAAGATATGTATGTTCAACGGGGACTCTGTAAGTAATAAGCTAAAAAGGGAGGATTGTAGTGTATGTACCCGTCTATCTTTAAGGGAACTATTGAATGTAACCGTTCACCTTTAAGGGAACTACTTTAGGTGTGGCACTATTTGTTTGGCTTCTGTATACTGTAATACCGATAGTGACCACACCAGTATATAAGTGTTGTAGCAGGATTGCTGGGGCAGATTTGCCCGGACCTTCGAATAGTAAAGACCTGTTTGTTTGTTACTTCTGAAGTCTGTGTATTTATTAACTGCACAACCCACAGACTTTACACAGACGACCGGCTGAACTGCCTCACCGTATCTAACAGGGTCACTGCAGCTGTTTCACAACCGTCTCAAGCTGCCAAGGAATTTGTGGTCTCCTGGCAGCCCACAGATATGCAGAACTTCCCTTGTAATAATTCTGGTCTGTTGAGCAAAGGGAGGTTTCACATACCAACATGATTTCCAAACTTGTAGTTGGAGATCTTTACAAAGAGCAGCGTCATTAAAAAAAAGTTTTGTTCCATTTCCCACTGCTCCCACATTCCAAATGTTCTTGTGTGTTTGAAACCCCCCCCCCCTCCAAGTTAAAACTCATCCTGTAAAGAGACACTGGTGGGCCCTGCAAGCTTCAGCTGTGGCTCGCAGGGACTCCCAAAACAAGCGCTCTACTCGGAGTTCCGACATGGCAGGAGAGCCCCAGGTGGGCAGAGGAAACACTTCAAGGACACCCTCACAGCCTCCTTGAAAAAGTGCAACATCCTCACCGACACCTGGGAATCCCTGGCCCAAGACCGCACAAAGTGGAGGAGAAGCATCCGGGAAGACGCCGAACACCTCTAGTCTCTTTGCCGGGAGCAAGCGGAAGCCAAGCGCAGGCAGCGGAAGGAGCGCACATCAACCCAAGCACCCCACCCACCCGCCCCTTCAACCACCGTCTGCCCCACCTGTGACAGAGACTGTAGGTCCTGCATTGGACTCATCAGTCACCTGAGAACTCATTTTTAATGTGGAAGCAAGTCATCCTCGGTTCTGAGGGACTGCCTGAGAAGAAGAAGCACTTTTGCCCTGTGAGTCAGAAGGTCGTGGGTTCAAGTCCCACTCCAGAGATTTGAGCACAAAAATCTAGGCTGACACTCCAGTGCAGTACTGAGGGAGTGCTGCACTGTTGGAGGTGCCGACTTTTGGATGAGACGTCAAAACCGAGGCCCCGTCTGCCCTCTCAGGTGGACATAAGAGATCCCACGGCACTATTTTGAAGAAGAGCTCAGGAGTTCTCCCGGTGTCCTAAGCCATGTGCAGTGTCTCTGGCCATAACCGATGATGCTACCACCTCAAATTTAATTTCTAGCTTGCAAAGAAGAAAAGAATGAGTGACACAGGGCCTTTAAGAGATATTTTACTAAGCCAACTATGGGACTTTATCAAAATAGTTATTGAATGAGCTGGGCGGTGCCCCTTTTTCATGAGCTACTAATAGTAAATAATCTGTGTTGCAATATAAGGGAGCTCATATTTTTTGCACTATTGGCGAAAGCAGATTAAATAGTGACTTTCAAAAGGGAATTGGATATATACTTAAAAAGGAAAAACATTTGCAGGTCTATGGGGAAGGAGTGAGGGAGTGGGACTAATTGGAGAGCTCTTTCAAAGAGCTGGCACAGGCACGATGGGCCAAATGGCCTCCTTCTGCGCTGTATGATTCTATGATCCTGGGTACGTTGGGCGGTAACTCAGCTTCCAATAAGCTGAGCACAGGTTTTGTGTGGGAGTTGCAAAGCTGAGCTGAATCCCTCTGGGCAAACTGTCTTTAATTGCGTTTCGTTCTATCATTAAGCTATCATCAGAGGCCCGAGGAAAAGCTGACATTTTTTATACAACGCCCCTTGATGGTGCTGCCGGCGACACACACCCAACCTCCCACGTCCATGAGTTCCTAATTGTGGCGGTGCTGTTGTTGAAGCAGCTGATCAGAGCCTCGTCATCTCCCACTAGAATGGAGAATGGGGAAAGGAGGTCGATTTTAAGGAGAGTCGTTCACTGTATTGCTTTAGCTTCAGGCTCTATTACACTGATGGACTACCTTCCACGGCAGACATGCAGATCCCTCGGTGTCTGTGTCAGCCGTGGCTCAGTGGGTCGCACTCCCACCTCGGAGTCAGCAGGTTGTGTGTTCATCGACCCACTCCAGAGACTTGAGCACACAAATCTAGGCTGACACTCCCAGTGCAGTGCTGAGGGAGCGCTGCACTGTCGGAGGTGCCGTCTTTCGGATGAGGCATTAAACCGAGGCCCTGTCTGCTCTCTCGGGTGGATGTAAAAGATCCCATGGCCACTATATCGAAGAACAGTTATCCCCGGTGTCCTGGGCCAATATTTATCCCTCAACCAACATCACTAAAACAGATGATCTGGTCATTATCACATTGCTGTTTTGTGGGAGCTTGCTGTGCACAAATTGGCTGCTACGTTTCCCACATTACAACAGTGACTACACTTCAAAAAGTACCTCATTGGCTGTAAAGCGCTTTGGGACGTTGTGAAAGGTGCTATACAAATGCAAGTCTTTCTTATTTTTGTGACACTCTGCAATGTAAAGGGCTTGAGAGAGCCAATTGCATCAGAGATTTCCTTGGGATTCATGAACATCCATCAGGTCGCCACTTGATTGGGGAATGCAGATGCTCAAAGGGACCTGGGTGTCCTTGTACATGAGTCACTGAAAGTGAATGTGCAGGTGCAGCAAGCCATTAGGAAGGCAAATGGAATGCTGGCCTTCATTACAAGAGGATTTGAGGACAGGAGTAAAGACGTCTTACTCCAACCATACCTGGAGTAGTGTGTACAATTTTGGTCTCCTTACCTAAGGAAGGATATACTTGTCATAGAGGGAGTGCAACGAAGATTGATTTCTGGGATGACGGGACTGTCGTATGAGAAGAGATTGAGTAAACTAGGCCTGTGTTCTCTTGAATTCAGAAGAATGAGAGGGGATCTCCTGGAAGCATAAAAAATTATTACAGGGCTTGATAGGGTGGATGCTGGGAGAATGTTTCCCTTGGCTGGGGAGTCTAGAACCAGGGGCCACAGCCTCAGGATAAAGGGTAGGCCATTCAGGACTGAGATGAGAAGAAATTTCTTCACACAGAGGGTGGTGAATCTTTGGAATTCTCTACCCCAGAGGGCTGTGGAGGCTTAGTCATTGGCCCCGATTTTCGGCTTGTGTGGGAAATGGTTGGGTTTCCCCGAATGTGGGGTTTCTGATACACAAAAAAATGTGTCAGCCAGCTCCATGCAATTTTCCCTCAAGTGACCAATTAATTCCCAGCATGTGGGCAGCCTTGCTAATTGTCCATTTCTAGTCAGAAATCCCCACAGTATGATGTCATCATTCATGGTGCTTTCAAGGTCCATAGCAAGCACTGCATCCTCTGAAGGCTTCCAAACGAACCATCCAGGATGGCAGAGGAGCCTGCAGCAGCTGTGGCCAGTGCCAGACCCCGAGCTGCCTCCAAATTCGACGAGGCTTCACTGCAGGCATTATTGGATGGGGTTAGGGCCCACAGGGAGGTCCTCTTCCCTAGGTCAGGGAGGAAGAGGCCTCCCACTGAGACCAATGCTGCATGGATGCAGGTGTCAGCAGATGCCAACTCGCTGGGAGTCACCAGAAGAACCTTGGCATTACATCTCTAACTCCTTCCTTTACTCCCCCACAGTACCATCCAGAGCCCCCGTCCTCACTGTGGAGGAGGAAGAGGCTGTGCAACCAAACTCCTCAGAGGAAGCTCCAACCTCTGAGGGCGCAGCGTCAGCGCACCCAGCACCAGCGCAGACACTCACACCCCGGGGGGACCTTCGGGACATAGAGTCGTGTTGTCACCTGGTGTTTCACAGCTCACAAGTGAGCCTCAGCAGATTCAGTCCTCGTCGGAGGGTGCAGGACTCTGCCAGCTCAGCTCAGCTGCGCTGCATGTCAACCCTCTGCCTCTGGGTCCATCCGCAAGAGAAGAGGTGATGGATCTCCATGCACAGATGCAGGAGTCTCTGGCAGGTTTTGTCTCCAGGGTCGCTGTGAGTGTGGAGTGAATGGAGAAGTCCATAGCGACCATGAGAAGAGCCTTTGTGGAGTCATTGATGCATGAACGCATCACCATGGAAAGGTTGGCAACCTCCATGGAGGAGATAAGTCGCCAGGGTATGGAAAACATGGTGAGTGCTCATAAGAGAATGACATCTCTTGAGGAGCGTTGGCCATCTGTTGAACAGAGAAACCAGATCTTCATGGAAGTCCTTCTGAGTAGGACTGCCAGTGCAGAAACGGGTCCCCATGGCCCCCTAAAGCGCAGCAAGGTGCTCTCAAGCCACTTCCAAGCGCTGGCCCCTTCTGGCCTGTGCAGCTTCAGGTGAGTGAGCAGCAGCCTGGTGCTCCTGTTGCTGATCCTGCTGTTCCTGGTTCTGCTGCTGCCGCCTCTGCTGCTGGAGATCCTCTAATGGCAAGAAGGGAAGGAAAAAAAGGCGTCCCATGCTTCTCGTAGATGCCTCCGCTGAGGAAGCGCTGAGTGAGGGTGGCGAGAGGGGCTTCCCAGGAGATCGCATTGGAGAAGTGTGTGAGGCTCCAACCTTCCACAGCTGTGCCTAAGCCTTGAAGAAGTAGCCCCAAACCTGCAACAACAAGGTCCTTCAACATACAAGTGCTGTCCCTTTAAATCGCAGCTTCTCCGATTGACCTGCAGCTGCAAGCAAGCAAGCTAACTGTTTTCACGGCAGGTCTCGTCAGCGGGGTTCCCCGCAGGCGTGTTTCACGTGGGGAAAGCCCCAAAATCACAACGGCCCCTCAAAATCTACTTAAACAAGGTAATAATTGGTGATTTGTGTTCCGACGGCCAGTCCCGCCAGCGGCGGGCGGGACTGAGGCGGGTCGCGGAGAAACAGCGGTCCGAAAGTCAGATGGGGCGGGGAATCAGGCGGGGGGGGGTCGCGACCCGCTTTTTCGGCGATTTTCGGCCCCTGGCCGCCTGAAAAACTGCCCGACGGCTGGCAGAAAATCGGGGCCATTGAGTATATTCAAAACAGAAGTCGATAGATTTCTGACTAGTAAGGGCATCAAGGGATATGGCGATAGGGCTGGTGAATGGAGTTGAGGCAGAAGATCAGCCATGATCTCATTGAATGGCGGAGCAGGCTCGAAGGGCTGAATGGCCTACTCCTGCTCCTATTTCTTCTGTTCTTATGAAACTAAACCCACAGAGCCCCATTCGTTCCCTTCCAAGAACGGGACTTTGGCTCTCCAGTGTCCACTCTGGATGAGGAGTGACACCAGTAAACAGAGGCGAGCAGCCCAAGGGAATCCCAATCTCTAACAGGGCACGGCTCATCCGGGACCACTTCTGCGGAGATTAAAGATCTATCACGGCTCCAGGAAGCACTGGTGGAGTAGATCACTGGGGGATGTAGTGTTCACCTGGGAGACCGAAGGCGGAGAGCATTCAGAGTATATAGGAGAAAGATGATCTCTTCCGGGACAGTTCCCAACTTGGGACCACATGAGTCACATTGCCCCAATGTGAATGACAACAATTCAAAACTGCCCAAAACAATGGAGCTTTAGAAAGAGGGGGGAAGTGACAGACAGACCGGCAGGCTGACGTATGTTCTACAGTGCTTGACACTACCTCAAGACATTCCAAAGCACTTCACAGCCAATTAATTCATTACTTTTTGAAGTGTAGTCACTGTCAGCACATTTTGCACATAGCAAAGTCTCAGAAATTGCAATAAAGTTAATGACCAATTAATCTACTTTGGCGGTGATGGTTGGAAGAGAAATATTGGCCAGGCGACCAGGAGAACTCCCTGTGCTCCTTCAAATAGTGCACGTAGCACTACCTCAGCGCCACATTGAGATGTCAGACTAGGTTCTGGGCTCAAGTCCTGGGGTGGGACCTTCTGGCTCAGAGGGAAGGGTGCTTCTGAGCCACGGCTGACCCTCGGCCGTTCTCTCGCCACAGGACAAGGAATTAGACGTATCCCTAGAAACGTTTGCTGAGCTGAGCCACTCAGTTTTCACGTGCGATCCCGAGCCAGTGTTGGTTAGTTGACCTCAACCAGAGTGTTGGTCGGAGACAATGACTGACTTCAGTGCTGCTGAATTAGGGAGGATAAATTAACTACCAGGGTTCCCGCTCTGATTGCTATCCGGTGACTTAAGATGCTCTTACGTGCGTGTGCGGAATTTGAGTGAGGATAGGATCAGGCCTAGCTGTGAAGTCCCCAGAGATGGATAGCCACTCAGCACTCACTATCTAGGCGCTTGGGTGAGGAGTGGAGCATGGCCAGTGATCATGAAGCAATATCCCAATAAGAGCCACTGCCTTCAGGAGAGACAGGAACTCAGAGCAGGGAGGCGGGGGAGGATGGGAGTGGGAATCAAAAAATAAATGTTTGGAGGCAAGATTGATCCCTCTTCCCTAAGTGATGCAGCGTGGGCATGATGGGAGAGGAAAGAGTCGAGACTGGAAAAACAATGAATAAAACACAAGACCTATAGTTTGCAATTATCAGTCGGAGCTTTCAGTGGTGATTCATTAAACAACTGACATAACAAAGCCAATCATTATGGCGCAGGATCTTATTGCAGGTTAAACATTCCCGATCTCCCACAGCACTGCATGCCCTTAAACTTCCCAGCCATCTCACATTGTCATGATGGATATCAAGCTTTCTTTGCTTACTTTTTAAAATTAATTCCTGGGATGCGGGCGTCGCTGGCAAGGCCAGCATTTATTGCCCATTCTTAATTGCCCCTTGAGAAGGTGGTGGTGAGCCGCCTTCTTGAACTGCTGCAGTCCATGAGGTGAAGGTACTCCCACAGTGCTGTTAGGGAGGGAGTTCCAGGATTTTGACCCAGCGACGATGAAGGGTCGGCCGATATATTTCCAAGTCAGGATGGTGTGTGACTTGGAGGTGGTGGTGTTCCCATGTGCCTGCTGCCCTTGTCCTTCTAGGTGGTAGAGGTTGCGGGTTCGGGAGGTGCTGCCGAAGAAGCCTTGGCGAGTTGCTGCAGTGCATCTTGTAGATGGTACACACTGCAGCCACGGTGCACCGGTGGTGGAGGGAGTGAATGTTTAAGGTGCTGGATGGGGTGCCAGTCAAACGGGCTGCTTTGCCCTGGATGGTGTCGAGCTTCTTGAGTGTTGTGGGAGCTGCACTCATCCAGGCAAGTGGAAAGTTTTCCATCACACTCCTGACTTATGCCTTGTAGATGGTGGAAAGGCTTTGGGGAGTAAGGAGGTGAAACACTCTCCGCAGAATACCGAGCCTCTGACCCGTTCTTGTAGCCACAGTATGTGGCTGGTCCAGTTAAGCCAATGGTGACCCCCAGGATGTTGATGGTGGGGAATCTATTATGAGTCCTATCATAAAGTGATGTGTTACTGGTTTGCACCAACCAGTTCCCAAAGGAATGTCTTCCTAATCTTAGCTTCGCTGGAGGTTTTAGGTGTGGGGAGGGAAAAGCCAACTGAAGAAGTCCCTTTCCCCACACAGTGACAGGGCTCCCTTACGGATGGATGGCTTAACCACTCTGGCCCAGTTGGTAAATGACCTACTTGGCGTGGCACGGAACCATGCAGACCAGGAAGGTTCTGCTTCGATCCCCGCCCTGTTCGAGTTTACTGGGTGGTGGTATCATAGAATCATAGAAATTTACAGAAAGAGGCCATTCAGCCCGTCGTGTCTGTGCTGGCCGGGAAAGAGCTATCCAGCCTAAAGAAAGAAAAGACCCGCATTTATATATAGCGCCTTTCACGACCACCGGATGTCTCAAAGCGCTTTACAGCCAATGAAGCACTTTTTTGACGTGCAGTCACTGTCATAATGTAGGGAACGCAGCAGATCACTGTGCACAGCAAGCTCCCACAAACAGCAACGTGATGACTTGGTAATCTGTTTTTTAGATTTTGATTGAGGGATAAATATCAGTCAGGACACCAGGGATAACTCCCCTGCTCTTCTTCAAAATAGTGCCATGGGATCTTTTATGTCTACCTGAGAGAGCAGACAGGCCTCGGTTTAATGTCTACAACTGAAAGTCTGCACCTCCGACAGTGCAACACTCCCTCGGTACTGCACTAGAGTGTCTGGAGTGGGGCTCAAACCCACAACCTTCTGACTCAGAGACAAGAGTGCTCCCCACTGAGCCACAGCTGGCACTTGTCCAACTTTCCAGTTCTTGGTCCATAGCCTTGCAGGTTACGGTACTTACATAGTGTAAGGTCTTAATGATCTCTGAGTTTTTGGACAAGACACCAATAGCCAGCAGCCAGTATGTTTGAGCAATAGATCAAGATTTATTAAGCATACAGCATAATATTGTAGGAGTCTACGTACTCCTAGCAAAAAATACTGAACTCAGAGAGGTTCAACAGAAAAGGTTTAATTGTTGAGGCTGCATGCTGAACACAAAATGGAGTCAGAGACTACACATGGTACAACACTCTTTCATCAGTGCACAGCTTCGACTGCTCCTCCCCCGCTCTGGGCTTAACTATGTTGCAGATCGAGTTTCTTAGAGGTGTGATCCTTCTTAAAGGCATGACGCCTGATTTATAGTCTATGGACCGGAAAGCGGATTGTGTCCGTTCTGTGATCGGTACGCCACAATATACTTAATATTAGGCGATAGCTTAACGAGTAGCTCACAGCCCTTGGTCTCTGGAACCTCTCGGACACAGATGACATCATCTTAAGCCTGTTCCTTTGTCCTCGCAGTACGTCTGTGTGAAGTTGTTCTTTGAGTATCGAGGTTTTAACCCTTTTCTTATCAACAGTTGGTTTGGCCAGTGTCCATATATGGTCTTTAACAAAATCAACTTTTATAATTGGTTCTAATGGTCAAAATACCATTGTCACTCAGACTAAGGTAGCAGCCCGCCTTTCCAGTATTTTTCCACCAACTTTGCCATGTTCAGTGTTATCTTGTTTATAGTTTTTCACCCCATTGGAATTTACTTTATCTCTTTCATTTCTAGCTTCCCTGGTACAAGGCTTTTATACCAAGGGCCCATATCAGCGCTGTTTCACTCGTCTTGAGGTATCCAAGCTATCTCACTTTAATCGACCAGATAAATACTTTATCTCCATGATCTCTCTCATTTTATGTCCTTATACTAATTATTTTCAAAATATCGTTGCAATTAGTTTTGTTAAGTGAATTCTAAGTTCTATACAGCATTATAATATGTTATTTAATGATTTAACCTTCACTCGCAGCCTGTGGCTGTTTGTTATCAAAACTTAGTCAAAACTGCTTTTGACTGTGCAGCTACATTTTGAACAAGTCTTAGCTTAGAGTAATTATGGGTAATATTATTTGGTCAATGGCTACACTTGAAGTTACACATATATGATTCTCGTCTACTAAATATCTTTAAATATCAGCCTTTCGTACAATCGGATTACATGGGATATACAGCACAGAAACAGGCCATTTGGCCCAACCAGTCCATGTCGGCGTTTATGCTCCAGTCGAGCCTCCTCCCGTCTTTCCTCATCTAAATCTATCAGCATAAACCCTCTATTCCCTTCTCCCTCATGTGCTTATCTAATCGCTCCTTAAATGCATCTATACTATTCGCTTCAACCACTCCCTGTGGTAGCGAGTTCCACATTCTCACCACGCTCTGGGTAAAGAAGTTTCTTCTGAATTCCCTATTGGATTTCTTGGTGACTATCTTATATTGATGGCCTCTAGTTATGCTCTTCCTCACAAGTGGAAACATTCTCTCTGTATCCACTCTATCAAAACCTTTCATGATTTTAAAGGCCTCTATTAGGTCACCCCTCAGCCTTCTCTTTTCAAGAGAAAAGAGGCCCCAACTGTTCATCCTTTCCTGATAGGTATACCCTTGCATTTCTGGTATCATCCTTGTAAAGCTTCTCTACACCCTCTCCAGTGCCTCTATATCCTTTTTATAATATGGCGACCAGAACTGCACACAGTACTCCAAACGTGGTCTAACCAATTTTCGAAACAAGTTCAGCATAACTTCACTACTTTTCAATTCTATACCTCTAGAAATAAACTCTAGTGCTTGGTTTACTGTTTTTTATGGCCTTGTTAACTTGTGTCGATACTTTTAGTGATTTGTGTATTTGTACTCCTAGATCCCTTTGTTCCTCTACCCCATTTAGATCCTTATTTTTCAAGTAATATGTGACCTCCTTATTTTTCTTACCAAAATGTAATACCTCACAGTTATCTGTGTTGAATTTCATTTGCCCATTCTGCAAGTTTATTCATGCCTTCTTGTAATTTGTTGCAGTCTGTTAGATCCGTGATTCTGAGAGTATGATGTTTTCCAATAACTACACGGATGTTGTAACTTAACAATCAACAGGTGTTTACTAGAGTAGGGTAGTCTCAAGACTGGGGGTACAGAGGCATGCTCAAGGCTTATATACAGGTGTGGTCACTGCCGGTACTACAGTATACAGGAGCTGTAAAAGTAGTTCTCTCTTAAAGGTACATACACTACAATTCCTCCCCTTTTAGATTAGCAGTACCCATAATATTCAAATAACAATTAACACTTTAACATGCACATTAAACAAAAATAGTCCATTTATAGATTCAGTCTTTGGGGCGGCTTCCTGATCCTTTCTGGATAGCGCCTTTCCTGAGGTTCTTGTTCTTGGTGCGGGGGCGATTCTGGCCCCTTTTCGTCGGTTAGTTCATCAGTTTCCACTGCTACTGGTTCTGAGGTAGATGCTACCGGTATGTCGGGTTCATCCCCAGGTACGCGAGACATGGGGTTGACTCGTTCCTGTGACGCTAAGATCTGATCAACGTGGCGTCTCACAATGTTCTCCCCGACATCCACTGTGTACATTAATGGCCCCTGCCTTGTGCATATCGTTCCGGGTTGCCATTTCTCTGTTCGGTAGTCACAGGCCAAGACTGGTTGTCCTACATTGAAGCTCCTTGTCGGCTTCTCATTGATGTGTTGGAATTGTTTATCCTCAACATTTCTTCGCACATTTGGTCTGAGCAAATCCAGACGAGATCTCAACCTTCGGTTAAAGAACATCATGGCCGGGGTCTGGTTGGTAACTGCATGTGTCGCATTTCTGTAGGCTAATAGGAAATTGTCCACCTTATGCGGTAGTGGAATTTCGTCGTCGCACATGGCCTTTATCGCCTTTTTAAAGGTTTGTACGAACCTCTCAGCCAATCCATTTGTGGCTGGATGATACGGGGCGGATGTGTAATGCCTTACCCCATTCCTTCTCATAAATTTCCGAAACTCTTCATTACAGGAACGATGGGTGTAGCCCACTCGCTCCAGTCTACTTTGGACAGTACTCCTGAACGTTCCAACCCTTCCAGCTCTGCTTCGACGGCTGGTCGGATCGCATAAGGCACTGGTCTGGCCTGAAGAAACTTTGGGCTTGCATTTTCCTCTATCTTAATCGTTGCTGTTATGCCTTTTAGTGTTCCGAGTCCCTCCTGGAACACTTCTTTTGCGTCAGTTAGCATTTTTGACAGTCGTCCAGGTGTGACGTCGTCATCCTTTTTGGCCTCAACCTTCAGTGCCTGTATGGAATGCCAATCTAATTGTATCTTCCGGATCCATTCACGTCCTCGTAGTGGTGGTCCTCCATCTGGCAATACATATAGGTCCATTTTAGGTATTTCCTGGCCTTTGTATATCACTTTCACCTTTATTTTTCCTTTGGGGTAGACTTTTTGCCCCGTGTACGTCTTTAAGACAATCTCTGTAGCTTTCAAGGGTATATGTGAAAATAGCCGCTTGTAGTCCCTTTGGTTTATGACTGTTAGGGCTGATCCTGTGTCCAATTCCATTTTCACTTGGACTCCGTCTATCTTGAGTGTGTCCCAGATAGTCTGGTGATCCTCCATTTTGGTTACCTTATGTAGTTTCAGACAACCCAGCTCCTTGCTTCCGGAGTCTGTATCACTTTTCTGTTCATCTGAACTACTGTCCATCACCTTATGTACCTTTTTGTACTTCTCCTGTGGAGATTTCTTCTTGTTGGTTTTCTTCCCTGACCTGCAGACTCTTGCTATGTGTCCTGCTTTTCCACACTGTCTGCACACTTGGTCCTTGAACCAACAATCCTTCTGGTCGTGTGTTGTTCTGCCGCAGCAATAACACTTCCCTGTTCCATATGACATTTCATTGGTGTCATATTCTTGCAGTCTCCGTTGTATCTCTGCAGCACCCCTTGCGGCTGCTTCGTGTGATACTGCCATGCTGAAAGCCTTGTCCAGCGTAAGATCCTTTTCTGATAGAAGCCGTTTCTGGGTTCCTTCACTTTGAAGCCCACACACAAACTTGTCCCTTAACGTATCTGCTAGTCCCACTCCAAACTGGCAGTGTTTCGATAGCTTGCGCAGTTCCGTTAAGTACTCAGCATTGCTTTCATCTTTGTGTTGGTTCCTTTTATGGAACTTAAATCGTTCTGCTATCAGCAGCGGTGTGGGGTTTAAGTGGTCCTGTAGGATTTGTACTATGCTTTCGAAATTCTTATTCACAGGCTTCTTTGGGGTTATTAGGTTTCGCAGTAAGCCATAAGTTTTTGCACCCATGGAATTTAACAAAACCAGTGCTTTCCTAACATCTGGCACTTCATTCGCCCTGCAGTACACCTCAATGCGTTCCACATATGTCGCCCAATCTTCGACTTCATTGTCGAACGTAGAGATACTGCCACTCTTTGGCATCCCTGGGTGTGATTTAACTGTCAAAAATGGCGTCTCCCGCGCTCTCCCTTCTTCTCCGCTGGCACAAAATGGCGTCTCCCGCGCTTTCCTTTCTTCCCGCGCTCACCCTTCTTCTCCGCTGCGGCTTCTAAATATGGCGTCTCCCGCGCTCTTCCTTCTTCCCCGCGGCTCAATGGCGTCTCCCGCGCTCTCCCTTCTTCTCCCCGCAGACACTGTTCAGCCCTTGAGCCCTGGCTGTGCTCCGCGTGTTTTTTTTTCTGTGCACCTTTCCCGTTTCCGCCGCTCGGTCCTGAACCCGGCTGCTGCTTTACCCTCTCTCTCTCTGTTTTGTTTTTCCTCGACGCCGCTCGGTTTTCAACCCCCGGCTGCGCCCTGTGCGCTTCACCCTCTCTCTTACCCCGTCGACGCTGCTCGGCTTTTTCTCTGCCGTCGGTCAGCTCCAGCCGCCACTGTCCGGGAAGGGTCTGCGCTGTACCTGTTGTCAGTCTGTTGCTGGATCGTCGTGGCTGGGGAACCAAGCCCAGCTCTCAACAGCCTCCCCTGCGATGTTCACTCTCTGCCGGATGACTGGGCGGTTGCTCGTGGTCGACGCCCGTGCTTCTGGCCTCGACTTTCTTCCACCGCCCTCCCGGAGCGAATCCTTGAAGGGAAATGCAGAGTTGCAGGTAGATTCAAATCGACACTCGTCGCCACTGTTAGATCCGTGATTCTGAGAGTATGATGTTTTCCAATAACAACACGGATGCTGTAACTTAACAATCAACAGGTGTTTACTAGAGTAGGGTAGTCTCAAGACTGGGGGTACAGAGGCATGCTCAAGGCTTATATACAGGTGTGGTCACTGCCGGTACTACAGTATACAGGAGCTGTAAAAGTTGTTCTCTCTTAAAGGTACATACACTACACAGTCCTCCGCAGTATTGGCTTTCCCCACCCCCGCAATTTGGTGTCGTCCGCAAATTTAGAAATTGTGTTTTTGATTCCAAGGTCTAAATCATTAATGTAAATTGTGAACAGTGGTCTCAGCACTGATCCTTGTGGAACACCACTTCCCACCTTCTGCCACTGTGAATAACTACCCTTTACTTCTACTCTCTGCTTTCTGTCTTGCCAGCAATCCATTCTGCTACATGGCCCCTGATTCCGCATTCCCTGACCTTATTCATTAGTCTGTTATGTGGTACCTTATCGAAGGCCTTTTGAAAACCTAGATAAATTACATCTACTGCATTACCCTTGTCTACTCTCTCTGTTACCTCTTCAAAAAAATTCAATTAGGTTGGTCAAGCAAAACTTTCCCTTTTGAAATCCATGCTGAGTATTTATTATTATATTTTTCATTTCTAGATGTTCTTCTATTTTCCCCTTCTGTTTTCTCCTTTAGTAGGGATTACATTATTTTTCCTACCACCGATGTTAAGCTGACTGGCCTATAGTTCCCTGGACATATTCTATCCCCCTTCTTAAATATAGGTATCAAGTGCATAATGAAGTACTTTTTAAATGTGATGAGGGTTTCTGCCTCTACCACCCTTTCAGGCAGTGAGTTCCAGACCCACCACCACCCACTGGGTGAAAAAAGTTCTCCTCAACTCCCCTCTAATCCTTCTAACAATTACTTTAAATCTGTGCCCCCTGGTTATTGACCTCTCTGCTAAGGGAAATAAGTCCTTCCTCTCCACTTTATCTAGGCCCCTCATAATTTTATACACCTCAATCAAGTCTCCCCTCAGCCTCCTCTGTTCCAAGTAAAACAACCCCAGCCTATCCAATCTTTCCTCATAGCTAAAATTCTCCAGTCCTGGCAACATCCTCGTAAACCTTCTCTGTACCCTCTCTAGTGCAATCACATCTTAACTAGTGTTTTATACAGTAAACCTTCTCTGTACCCTCTCTAGTGCAATCACATCTTAACTAGTGTTTTATACAGTAAACCTTCTCTGTACCCTCTCTAGTGCAATCACATCTTAACTAGTGTTTTATACAGTAAACCTTCTCTGTACCCTCTCTAGTGCAATCACATCTTAACTAGTGTTTTATACAGTAAACCTTCTCTGTACCCTCTCTAGTGCAATCACATCTTTCCTGTCGTGTGGTAGGAACATTACTGGACACAGGAGGAGACAGATCAGCTGGAAACTGATGCCCAACCAGTAGCCCCTTCTGGAAAGTTCTGTGCACGTGAAGGTAGGATTGGGTTTGGCTGTTACGCCCTCAACTCGCTGTCTGGTAAAGAATGGCTACTTGGGAATGGTATCAAAGGGATGCTGGTACCTAGGGAACTGCATCCAACAACAACAACTTGTATTTATATAGCGCCTTTAATGTAGTAAAACGTTTCAAGGCGCTTCACGGGAGCATTATCAGCCATGATCTCACTGAATGACTGTTTGGTCTACTCCTGCTCCTATTTCTTGTGCTCATGTTCTTAGCAAACAAAATTTGACATCGAGCCAAATTAGGACAGATGCCCAAAAGCTTGGTCACAGAGGTAGGTTTCAAGGAGCGTCTTAAAGAAGGAGAGCGAGGCAGCGAGGTGGAGAGGTTTAGGGAGGGAATTCTGAAGCTTGGGGCCGAGACACCGTCAGCACTTTTGGGACAAGGTCGGGGGGCGGAGATAACTGAGGGGGGAGCAAAAACAGAAGTAAAACGTTGCTGATGTGATTCGCTTAAAGGGGAATCGCCGCTAATTCTACACCAGGGTAACTGCAACCTTCTTGGTAAATACTTCGTGCCGCAATGTCATCATCTTAACCGTCTTGTTGCTCCTAATTTATTTGTGGCATCCGAATGGCGCAGTGAAAACAGAAGGTGACATTTGGCTCCTCGAGGGAGTTACCAGAAGCACTGGAATCCCCCCCTCCCCTATAGAGTGACCTCCTTATTTAAGGAGGGATATACTTGCATTGGAGGCAGTTCAGAGAAGGTTCACCAGGTTGATTCCGGAGATGAAGGGGTTGTAGGAGTCTCTGCACTCCTAGCAAAGAATCTATAAACTCAATAGTAGTTAACAAACTGAGTTTAATGTACTAAAACTTTACAAAACAAGAAAATGCAGGAGAAGCTCTAAACAGGTCTATTCACTATCACTCCACACAAGGACTGGGTGGAAACGCCCTCTACCTCTGACGTCATGACGTCATCACGTTTCCCGCCGTTGGGATGTCACATGACCCACGTGATGACGTCATCGCGTCAGATCGCGATTTTGTCGATCTAGCTCTGTTTAACCAGAGCCAACATTAAAAGGTAATAAACATGATTAAAGGCAATTGTACAAGTCACTGTGAGAGTCTCTTAGTGGCTTTGCCACATACGCCCCCCCAGAATTGTCTTTAACGAGAAGAGTCAATCGCTGAGGAGGTCAGACAAGCCTGTTGGACCGACTCCTAAATTCCCGGAGGGGAAAACGCTGAGCAGGCAGCGAGCTGGCAGGTAACACGGCGCTGTCAGGTGTGGCGGCGGCCGCGCCAGCTCGATCGGTCGTTCGAGGTCCAGGTGCGCAGGCTTAAGGCGATCGACATAGATGTGATCAGGCTTGCCCCCGACGTCGATCACGAAACTCTTGTCCCCTGCCTGCAAAACCTGGAAGGGCCCTGCATAAGGAGGTGCGAGCGGGGTACGATGGCCGTCTTGGCGCACAAAAACGAACTTGGCCTTCGACAACTCCCCTGGGACGTTGGACGAAGGCAAACCGCGCTGTGAGGTCGGAACTGGGCGGAAACAGCGGGCTGCATCCCGGTGGGTCTCTCTTTGCCTGGCCGCGGACCATGGCCGCGTAGGGGACGGCAGGAATTCACCCGGAACTCGAAGCGGTTGCCCGTAAACCATCTCCACCGCCGCCGACTGGAGATCTTCCTTCGGCGCCGTGCAGAGTCCTAACATCACCCACGGCAGTTTGTCGACCCAGGATGCATCCAGAAGGCTGGCCCTGAGCGACGTCTTCAAGGAACGATGGAACCGCTCGCACAAGCCGTTCGCTTGCGGGTGATAGGCCGTAGTGCGGTGGAGTTTAACGCCCAACATGGAAACCACCTCATTCCACAGTTCGGACGAAAATTGCGGCCCTCGATCCGATGAAATAGCTGCAGGGACACCAAACCGGGCTACCCATGATGAAACAAAAGCTCGAGCAACATCCGCAGAGGTGGACGTCATGGGGACTGCCTCCGGCCACCTCGTGGTGCGATCCACCATTGTCAAAAGGTACGTAAAGCCCCGGGACGGTGGAAGTGGGCCCACTAAGTCAATGTGAATGTGATCGAATCGTCGCTCCGGGACCTCGAAGATGGCGAGCGGGGCCCTGACATGCCGCTGCACCTTGGCCCGTTGGCAAACAACACAAGTGTTCGCCCAGTCTCTGACGTCTTTGCGTATTCCCCCCTCCATACGAATTTGGAGACCAGCAGCTTTTGCGACGCCCGCACTCCAGGATGCGATAGGCTGTGTATGGCATTGAAAACAGCCCGGCGCCATTTAGACGGGACAATCGGATGGGGTGCACCCAACGAAACATCGCAGAGCAGAGTAGTACCTGCGGAATGGAACGGCACATCCCTCGGCTGGAGGCTGGCTGGAACCGAATAAAAACCCTGGGTCTCCGGGTCGGCCGCTTGGTCAGCCGCCATCTGTGTGTAGTCAATGCCCAATTGGACGGCCTGGACGGCGGCGCGGGATAGGCAATCGGTGACGACGTTGTCCTTACCAGCCACGTGCCGGATGTCGGTGGTGAACTCCGATATGTACGTCAGCTGCCTTTGCTGCCGAGCTGACCATGGTTCCGCAGAACGTCAATGGCTTGTGGTCAACAAATGCAATGAAGCGGCGCCCTTCGAGGAGGAAGCGAAAATGGCAGATGGCCAAAAACAAAGCCAACAGCTCTCGGTCAAAAGTACTGTACCGGCGCTCATGCCATTGTAGCTGGCGGCTAAAAAAGGCCAGAGGTTGCCACGCGCCGTCAACCCACTGCTCCTGGACGGCCCCCACCGCGCAGTCTGACACGTCCGTCGTGAGGGCGATGGTGGCTCCTTGCGTTGGCGAGCGCAGTCTTCGTCTCCTCGAAGGCACGATCCATGTCTTGCGACCATACCACGGGCTCCTTTCCCGTCATGCCCCTGAGGGCCTCGTAGAGCGGACGCATGAGCTGTGCTGCCCTGGAGATGAAACGATGATAGAAGTTCACCATCCCCAGGAACTCCTGTAAGGCTTTCACGGATTTCGGTTTCGGGAACTCCGCGATCGCCTCCACCTTGACTCGAAGTGGCATTGCCCCAGCGGGGGTTATGCGGTGGCCCAGGAAATCAAGTTGCGCTAGGCTGAAATGGCATTTGTCCGGGTTAACGATGAGGCCGTGCTGCTGAAGCTGTCGGAAAAGGACCCGAAGGTGCTCGAGGTGTTCCTCCTTGGAGGTGCTGGCAATCAGAATATCATCCAAATAAACAAATAAAAAATCAAGGTCCCGCAGGACTGAATCCATGAGGCGCTGAAACGCCTGTGCCGCGTTTTTAAGTCCAAAGGGCATTCGTAGGAATTCAAAAAGTCCAAAGCGGGTAATGACCGCCGTCTTTTCGACATCTTGAGGGTGCACTGGCACCTGGTGGTAACCACGGATGAGGTCGACTTTCGAGAAGATGGACGTCCCCGCCAAATGCACTGAGAAATCCTGTATATGGGGAATGGGGTAGCGGTCGGGCGTCGTTATCTCATTGAGGCGGCGATAATCACCACAGGGCCGCCATCCCCCGCCGGGCTTGGGGACGATGTGGAGCGGGGAGGACCAGGGACTACTGGACCGACGGATGATCCCCATTTTCTCCATCACGGCGAACTCCGCCTTCGCCGCCGCTAGCTTGCTGGGTTCTAAACGTCGCGCCCTGGCGTAAACGGGAGAGCCGGTAGTCGAAATATGATGCTCCACCCTATGCTTGACGGTCGAAGCCGAAAAGGTGGGCTTCGTCAGCTCGGGGAACTCCTCGAGGAGACGGGCGAAATTGTCGGGCGGTGGCCGCGCACATGAAATCGTGTGTGACGCAGCCGTGCTGCGCGCCCCTGAAATATCGTCGAGCATGGCGGCGTGAACGAGGCGTCGATTTTTCACGTCCACCAACAGGCCGTTGGCGCCCAAAAAGTCAGCACCCAACAGGGCCTGCGAGATTTGAGCGGTGATGAAATTCCAGGTGAAAAGCTGTCCACCGAAACAGACTTGGACGAGCCGCTTTCCGCAAGTGCGGATCGAACCCCCGTTGGCCGCTTGCAGAGGGGGACCCCGTCCGCCGGACCGAAGGTCGATGACCGAGGTGGGAAGTATGCTGCATTGCGCCCCCGTGTCGCATAGAAAACGACGGCCCGAGATGGAGTCGGTTAAGTAGGTGAGATTCCCGGAAGCGCCGATTGCCATCGTGGCCGCGGGGGAAGTACCGGGACCGGCGTGCTTGACTCGCGGCGGTCTATTCGACGGTCTGGTAACGAAACTGCACGGTGGGCGGCAGCAGCGGGCCTTCGGGCCGAAACGAGCATGGTAGTAACAGTAACCGGTCGTCGGAGGCGCCATGGTCGGAGCCGGGGCCGGGCTCCTCGTGGCGGGGCATTGCGCGATGGCGCAGTATTGTTGCCGGACTGCGTAAATCTTATCCGCCTCTTCGGCGAGCGCGACGCAGTCTGCGGTTTCTGCTCAGGCGAGGGCTGCCTGGACTTGCTCGGGGAGCTGAGTAAGGAATAGCTCGCGAAACAGAAAGCACTGGGGCTCGGACCCCAGGAGAGTCAGCATGTGGCTCATAAGCTCCGAGGGTTTGGAGTCACCTAACCCTGGTAGCGTCAGTAAACGGTGAGCGCGGTCCGCTTTGGTAAGACCAAATACCTGCAGCAATCGTGTCTTGATGGCTACATACTTGTCAGCATTCGGGGGACTCTCCAGAAGGCTGATGATTCTCGACGCCGTCGAGCTATCGAGGGCGGAGACCACGTGGAGATATCTGGTCTGGTCCTGTACGACGTTACGGAGTTCAAATTGCGCCTCGGCCTGCACAAACCAAGAGGCCGCCTGTTCCCAGAATTGGGGGAGCTTCAAGGCCACTGCATTGGCCTCCATCACTGGCCCGTGTTCTGCGTTCACCGCGAAAAACGATTGCGAGGATTCGGGGTCACCAATGTAGGAGTCTCTGCACTCCTAGCAAAGAATCTATAAACTCAATAATAGTTAACAAACTGAGTTTAATGTACTAAAACTTTACAAAACAAGAAAATGCAGGAGAAGCTCTAAACAGGCCTATTCACTATCACTCCACACGAGGACTGGCTGGAAACGCCCTCTACCTCTGACGTCATGACGTCATCACGTTTCCTGCCGCTGGGACGTCACATGACCCACGTGATGACGTCATCGCGTCAGATCGCGATTTTGTCGATCTAGCTCTGTTTAACCAGAGCCAACATTAAAAGGTAATAAACATGATTAAAGGCAATTGTACGAGTCACTGTGAGAGTCTCTTAGTGGCTTTGCCATAGGGTTGTCTTATGAAGAAAGGTTGAGCAGGTTGGGCCTGTACTCATTGGAGTTTAGAAGAATGAGAGGGGATCTTATTGAAATATATAAGATTCTGAAGGGGCTTGACAGGGTAGATGCAGAGAGGATGTTTCCCCTCGTGGGAGAATCTAGAACTAGGGGGCATAATTTCAGAATAAGGGGGCACCCTTTTAAATCGGAAATGAGGTGGAATTTCTTCTCAGAGGGTCGTGAATCTTTGGAATTCTCTTCCCCAGAGAGCTGTGGAGGCTGGGTCATTGAATATATTTAAGATGGAGATAGACAGATTTTTGAATGGTAAGGGAGTCAAGGGTTATGGGGAGTGGGCAGGGAAGTGGAGTTGAGGCCAAGATCAGATCAGCCATGATCTTATTGAATGGCGGAGCAGGCTCAAGGGGCCAAATGACCGACTCCTGCTCCTACGTCTTATGTTCTTATGTTCGTATATGCCCTTTTAAGGATGCACAGAGGCGTTTGACCATGAGGGTGGATGCTCTGTGTGTTCTTCTTAACAGACAGAAACCCGATTCTCTGAAATCAGGAAGTCACTTTCTATTCAAAGGATTTCACTACAGGAAAATGGATATATTTTTAATACCATGAGGAACAAGAAATGAAAAGGTTTTTCTTCTGTTTCCAGCAATGTGGAAGTAAGTGCAGTAATCAAACCCTTAAATGGTTTCGGTAACTGTCCACACTAATATTTTAGGCAGGATTTCAAATAGTATTTTTAATAAAAATCATTCTCGGGTTCTGGGCGTTGCTGGCAAGGGCGGCATTTATTGCCCATCCCTAGTTGCCCCTTGAGAAGCTGGTGGTGAGCCGCCTTCTTGAACCGCTGCAGTCCGTGAGGTGAAAGTGCTCCCACCGTGCTACTGGGTAGAGCGTTCCAGGATTTCAAGGGCGTGTGGCTCGAAGGAGCCCAAGTAAAACTGAGTTATTCCTGGCAGGAAGGGCAGTGTCCAGGGCCCAACTATGTTCAGTTGCTTCATCAAGGATCTTCCCTCCATCATAAGGTCAGAAGTAGGGCTGCTCGCTGATGATTGCACAGTGTTCAGCTCCATGCACAACTCCTCAGATAATGAAGCAGTCCGTGCCCGCATGCAGCAAGACCTGGACCACATCCAGGCTGATAAGTGGCATTCGTAACATTCGCGCCACACAAGTGCCAGACAATGGCTATCTCCAACCAGAGAGTGCTAAACCACCCTCCCCTTGACATTCAATGGCATTACCATCATGGAATCCCCCACCATCAACATCCTGGGGGGGTCACCATTGAACAGAAACTTAACTGGACCAGCCACTTAAATACTGTGGCTGCTGGAGCAGGTCAGAGGCTGGGTATGGGGCAGGCTTGATGGACCAGCTGGTCTTTTCCTGCCCATCAATTTTGCATGTTGGTAGGACCGCAGAATGAAACCAAACACGTTAGTTACTTTGGTAGCTGGAACAGCTTATTTTAAATGTTAATAAATAATATTGACAAACAGAGTTAAGTTTTCAATTGCTGCCAAGTGTCAAAAAACAGACGAAGGTGGTCAGGAGGCAACAGTTCACATCATGTTAATGTTAGTGAAATGGTTAACTTTTTAATTGGCTGACCACTAAGAACAAAGGGAAAGGCACCTTGCAACCGGAGAGACTCTCTCAAGGTCTTCAGTTCTCTACCCAACTCACCGTCAATATACAATATAAGGTGCTCTGCAAGAAATCAGTCTCACCTAACTTACCATCAGAAGTTGTTACTAAGAACTTACTGAAATGAACGGAAAGATTTTGGGCTGCGTCTTTTCTTATTTTGTTAGATCAGTTCATATATTGTGGAAGCTCAATTAATGTACTCTTAGTAATCTGTGGTATCTTTTGACTCCCCAAAGACCCTCCACAAGTCAGGAGTGTGATGGAATACTCTCCACTTGCCTGGATGGGTGCAGCTGCAACAACACTCAAGAAGCTCGACACCATCCGGGACAAAGCAGCCTGTTTGATTGGCACTTAATCCATTAGCCTAAACACCCACTCCCAAGATCACCAGCGTACTACAGGTACATAGGAACAAGAGCAGGCCATTTAGCCCCTGGAGCCTGTTCCACCATTCACTGAGATCATGGCTGATCTGCGAACTAACTCCATATACCCGCCTTTGCCCATATCCCTTAATACCTTCAGTTAACAAAAATAACCGTGGCTGCAGCGTGTATTATCTACAGGATGCATTGTAGGAACTCGCCAAGGCTTCTTTGGCAGCACCTCCCAAACCTGCAACCTCCACCAGCTAGACAAGGGCAGCAGGTGCATCCAAGTTCCCCCCCACAGAGCTAAGGGAGGGATCAGAGATCAGCTTTGACTGTCCATCTCTCTATCTGGACAGGCAGTCTGCAGCAGGATTGAGTCTGGAACAGAGAGAGAAAGAGGAAGAGGAGTCTCGCTTCCTCAGTTAGTGCCAGGCAGTTCAGTGCTGGCTTGTCTTTCATCGTAAGAGGTACACTCCCAATCTTAGGGGCCATGCAGGTCCTGATTCTGGGATTGACTGGTGATGCTGACCCAAAGAGACTATGCAATGCAGACCCAAAATTTGAAAGAGTGCCATTAGCTGACTGTTGGAAGTGTGTGGACATCAAGGGAGGACAAGGTTGGGCTTGGTTATGGTTCCCCCTAAGGAACAATCTGCCAACATTCATTTTCTAGGCTTACCTATGAAGGATGGCCACTTGGTAATGGTGGGTGGGGACATAAAACTATATATTTTTTTATTCGCTTATGGGATCTGGGCGTCACTGACAAGGCCGGCATTTATTGCCCATCCCTAGTTGCCCGAGAGAAGGTGGTGGTGAGCTGTCTTCTTGAACCGCTGCAGTCCGTGTGGTGATGGTACTCCCACAGTGCTGTTAGGGGGGGAGTTCCAGGATTTTGACCCAGCGACGATGAAGGATCGGCCGATATACTTCTAAGTCAGGATGGTGTGTGACTTAGAGGGGAACTTGGAGGTGGTGGTGTTCCCATGCACCTGCTGTCCTTGTCCTTCTAGGTGGAAGAGGTCATGGCCTTGTCGAGTTGCTGCAGTGCATCTTGTAGATGGTACACACTGCAGCCACGGTACGCCGGTGGTGGAGGAAGTGAATGTTTAAGGTGGCAGATGGGGTGCCAATCAAGCGGGCTGCTTTGTCCTGGATGGTGTCGAGCTTCTTGAGTGTTGTTGGAGCTGCACTCATCCAGGCAAGTGGAGAGTGTAAAGTCTGTAAGTTGTGCAGTAAATAACTTCAGAGACTTTAGGAGTACCAACAAAACAGGTCTTTACTATTCAGAGGTCTGGGCGATTTCTGCCCTAGTTAACGTATCACAACCCTTATATACTGGTGTGGTCACTATCGGTATTACAGTATACATGAGCCAATAAATAGTGCCACCCTGAAGTAGTGCTCTTAAAGGCGAACGGTCACATTCTATAGTTCCCTTAAAGGTAAACGGTTACATACACAACACTCCTCCCTTCCTAGCTTATTACTTACAGAATCCCGTTAAACATACAATCTTCAATTTATATAAACAGGTTGCAGATATACTCTCGATGGAGTCAACGTCATATAACAATTTACAGATATACTCTCGATGGAGTCAACGTCATATAACTTCATGTTTAACATAACATAATAACATATATATCTTCATGTCAAAACAGATCACAGATTCAGTCTCTGTGGAAAACAGTTCATAGATTCAGTCTCTGTGGTGTAGTCGGTTCACATTGCTGGAGTGACTCATTCAATAGTCCTTCCATGGGTTTAACAGTTTGAACTTCCGAACTGAATTGGCTCCGTTCGGAGGGACCACGTGTGTGATCTGGTAGAGGTAATCATGGTTCAGATGGGTCATCTTCTGTTTTGACTTTTCCTTTTCTGCTTCTTGGAGACTCTCTGGGCTCCACTGTCAGCTGCCAGCTGTATGCGCAGTTCCTCCTTCTCTTCCTCCTTTTTCCGTAGTAGAGCCACCTTCTCCCGATGTTCCGTAGACTTTCGGTGCTCCTCCATGATTTCTGTATGGTGGGAGTCGAAGTTACAAGTTGGGCAGGACAGGACATAGTAATATTCGGAGTCGTCCTGAGCTAGGCCAGCGAGAGGGTCTTCTATATCCTCCCTACCCAGCTGGACGTCAGCCAATTTTTGTTCCAAATCCAGACATCTTTCCTGAAGAGACTTCTTCACGTGTTCCGCTTCCTCTAACTTTTTCTGGGCTTTCAGCAAGTTGTTTACTAATGACCTCATTTGTGATTTTAATACTTCAACTTCCTTTGGAGATTGATTGATCGGACTATTCAATCCCTCTACCGGAGCAGTTGTTTCAGCGTTCTGTTGTTCAACCTTGACATGAGTCAGCGTACTTTTGGTATCTAAGGGTTGCTCTGCTGCCATCTTCTCCGTCTGTGTTGCAACCTCGGCTATTTCAATAACTTTTGAGAGCTCCAAACCCTTCTCCTCTGACGATTTAAGCTCATGTTCATGGCCCATTCTTACGGTCTCTGTGTTTCTTACAGTTCCCTTTTCTTCCACTGAAAAGATTTCCAGTTGCATCTGTTCTTCAAGTCGTTGGACCTCGGCCATTGCCGCTTCATATTTATTTTGTGTTTCCTTTAATAATTTAACGAGTTCTTGGACATCCTGAATTCCCTGTTCTGGTATGTCTTCCACCACTAATTTTTTTCCTATGGATTGAATCCCTAACGATGAGTCAGCCTTGGCCTGAAGCTCATCAAACATTTCCTGCAGACTTTGTAATTCTTGCTTATGGTCAACCTTTAGTCGTTCATGTTCTTTCACTAACACGAGCTTTTCGGAAGTTGCCAAGTTAACCCCTTCCAGGATTGTAGTCCGAGCCTGTTCATACTGTTCTTTCAACTCGTTACACTCTGCTTGCAACAAGTCGTAGAGGTGAACTGGAATACCATCCTGACTTCCTGAAGATTCCTCTTCCTTTGGATCGTTCTGTGTATATTCTAGTTCCTGAACAGTCTCAGGGAGATGTGATTGGTACTTGACCACGATGGCTCTATGGTCGCTCTCTGCTTGAGCGGGCTGTCTCTGTTGTCTTTCCAGGGACTCCCATTCGGTGTCCCAGAACTTTTTCACCTTTTCCATCTCTTGTAGGAGACGGGCACTCAACTGTTCTAATTGTCGTTGTACTTTGACATAACGTTGAGTTCTAGCCCGGTGTTCCTCCGTAATGCATCTGTCTGTAGCTTGAACAGACTCAGAATTCTCTGTCTTTATGCACGCCATCGATTTCCCAACCTTAGTCCGTGAGTTCATGTTAATCTTGTTTTTCATACATAAGCTGGACTTATCGTCTTCCGGCTCGGAGTCTGAGCTGCTTGTCTGCACCGAGTCCTCACTCGTCATTGCTTGTCGGTAGTGCCATTCCATGTCTATTTTCTTGATCCACTCCCGTCCCAGAAGTGGTGGTCCTCCCTCAGGTAGTACGTACAGATACATTCGTGGGTGTTCTTTACCCCTATCTCTCACCTTGACTCGTATTTTTCCCAGGGGGTATACATGATGCCCCGTGTATGTCTGTAATACGAATTTTGTATTTCTTAAGGGTATGTGAGAGAATAGCCGGTGATAGTCCTTTTGGTTGATGACGGATACAGCTGATCCCGTGTCCAGCTCCATTCGTACTTGGACTCCCGCTATTTTTAGTGTGACCCAGATCAACTGTAGATCAGTTACTTTACCCACATGGTGGATTCTCAGACTATCCAGCTCCTGGCTGTTTGGGTCTGAGTCTGAATTTTGTTCGTCTGAACTCTTTTCAGCCACCTGATGCACCTTGTTGTACTTTCCTTGTGGTGGTGGCTTCCTTTGCTTGTTGGTCTTCTTTCCGGACCTGCATACCTTCGCGATGTGACCCAGTTTGCCACATTTCCTGCACTCTTGGTTCTTAAACCAGCACTGATTCTGGTCGTGCGTTGTCTTTCCACAACGGTAGCATTTGGGAGTGCTTGTTGTAATTTGGTCCACCCCGAGTGCCGCCGCCTTTAGCTGCATTTCCGCCGTCCCTTTCGCTGCGGCTTCGTGCGATGAAGCTATGAGGACAGCCCTGTCCAGTGTGAGGTCGTTTTCTTCCAGAAGTCGCTTCTGCGTTCCTTCTTTGGCCAAGCCGCATACGAACTTGTCCCGCAGCGCCTCTGTCAAATTCCCTCCAAACTGGCAGTATTTCGCTAGCTTACGCAGTTCGACTAAGTATTCCGCATTGCTTTCATCTTGCCTCTGGGTTCTGGCGTAAAATTTAAATCGTTCAGCCAGCATCAACGGTGTGGGGTTCAAGTGATCCTTCAACACTGTTACGATCTCTTCGAAGGTCTGGTCCACTGGTTTAACTGGTGCTATTAGATGTTTCAAAAGCCCGTATGTTTTTGCTCCCATCGAATTTAACAAAGTTATTGCCTTGTTGTCATCCTCAATTTCGTTGGCTACGCAATATATTTCTATGCGTTCCACATACGTGGCCCAGTCTTCTATTTCTGCATTAAAGTCATTAATATTTCCTCGCTTAGGCATCTTCTTCTCTTTTTGAGAACAGTACAAGTATTACTTTACTTATTATTAATTTTCTTCTCTCTTCTTGAGAACACACCAGCCTTTCTGAAAAATCTTATTACTTTTCTGAAATTCTTAATAATTTCCAAGATGGCGGTTTCCCGCTTCTTCCTTCTTCTTCGGCGGTTTTCCCGCGAAAAATGGCGGCTTTCCCGCGCTTCTCGGCTCTCCCCGCCCACTTTAATGGCGGTTTTCCCCGCGCTTTTCTGTTCTCCCCGCCCACGGCAATGGCGGTTTCCCGCTTCTTCCCCTGGCGGGAGGGGTACACTTTCCCCCGCGGGCGACGGCCGCTGGCTACCGGTCCCCAGCCTGTGCGTCGGCTTCAGCGCTCTCCGCTGGCTTTCAGACCCCCAGCCCGCGCGTCGGCTTCAGCGCTCTCCGCTGGTTTTCAGATCCCCAGCCCGCGCGTCGGCTTCAGCGCTCTCCGCTGGCTTTCAGATCCCCAGCCCGCGCGTCGGCTTCAGCGCTCTCCTTCCCGCGGCAGGCAACCGGCTCCGGGTACCCCCGATGACGGCGGACAGTTACAGCCTCTGAACTGGCTCTCGGCCAATTCCCGATTTCTCGGCTCTGTCTCACCCGGCCTGCTCCCGGTCTCAGCGCCTCTGGACCCGACTTTGTCTGGCTCCTTTCCCCCTCGCCCGTGGTCGAGTGTACCGCCCTTATCCTCTGGTTTTACTCCTTCCTTATTTTCTTTTACTGTTCCCTTACTCACAGTCCGTGGCAGCCTTGCCTCTCTTGTCGATCGGCTCGCTCCTCACTGTGGCAGAAGGGACCGTCAGTGCCTGTTGCAGATGGAAGTTTTCAATGCCAAAATCTTCCTCTTTGCTATCGCTGCAGCCTCGAGTTTTCACCCAGCAGAACGACGAGGGCGGGTGCCTCACTTCGACGCTCCTTAGTTGCTTAGGAACTACTGTTGCCGCAGGGTACGATCGGCCTCGTCGCCATTGTAAAGTCTGTAAGTTGTGCAGTAAATAACTTCAGAGACTTTAGGAGTACCAACAAAACAGGTCTTTACTATTCAGAGGTCTGGGCGATTTCTGCCCTAGTTAACGTATCACAACCCTTATATACTGGTGTGGTCACTATCGGTATTACAGTATACATGAGCCAATAAATAGTGCCACCCTGAAGTAGTGCTCTTAAAGGCGAACGGTCACATTCTATAGTTCCCTTAAAGGTAAACGGTTACATACACAACAGAGAGTATTCCTTCACACTCCTTACTTGTGCCTTGTAGATGGTGGAAAGGCTTTGGGGAGTCAGGAGGTGAGACACTCGCCGCAGAATACCCAGCCTCTGACCTGCTCTTGTTGCCACAGTATTTATGTGACTGGTCCAGTTAAGGATGTTGATAGCGGGGGATTCGGCAATGTTAATGCCATTGAATGTCACGGGGAGGTGGTTAGACTCAGGACAGGATAGAAGAAAGGGGAGAAAAAAACAACTTGTGCGATCGACAGATGTGAGTGCAGAATGCTTGTTTCTCTTCCCCCGTCTCCTGGGACACAGGCTCTTTGCTGGGTGTGGTTCCATGGGCACTGGCAGCCCTCAGAGCGTTCTCATGTGTCTGCACTCCTGGTGAGTGTTGGCAGGTTGCTCAAATGCACGGGCGAACCATTAGTCAAACTGAATCCTTTCTTCATTGAAGATCCACAGGTATGTACTCCCAGCAGGGGTCGCCCGCTAGCAATCAGGAGTGAAAACAATGGCCATTTTTCCTCCCCTAATCCATTAGCTCAGGCCAATTGTAAAAGAGAGAAAAGAAAGACTTGCATTTATATAGTGCCTTTCACATCCCAAAGCGCTTCACAGCCAACTAAGTACTTTTTTGAAGTGTAGTCACTGCTGTGACGTAGCACCATTATCATTGCCTTGGCTGAAAGCTACTCTTTTTATATGTGTTTGAGATGTGGGCGAGTCTGGCAAGGTCACGTTTTATTGCCGGTCCCTAGTTGTCCTAAGAAGGTGCTGGTGGGCCTTCTGCCTGAACTGCTGCAGTCCAGGTGGTATTGATGGTATTAGGTAGGAATTCAATTTGTTTGGCAAGGGTATTAAGGGGGACCGAACCAAGGCGGGTACATGGAGTCAAGATACAGATCAGCCAGGATCTAATTGAATCATAGAATCATAGAAATTTACGGCACAGAAGGAGGCCATTCGGCCCATCGTATCCGCGCCGGCCGATGAAGAGCGATCCAGCCTAATCCCACTTCCCCGCTCTTGGTCCGTAGCCCTGTAGGTTACGGCACTTCAAGTGCAGATCCAAGTACTTCTTAAATGTGATGAGGGTTTCTGCCTCTACCACCCTTTCAGGCAGTGAGTTCCAGACCCCCACCACCCTCTGGGTGAAAATATTTCTTTTCAACTCCCCTCTAATCTTTTTACCAATTACTTTAAATCTATGCCCCCTGTTTATTGACCTCTCTGCTAAGGGAAATAGGTCCTTCCTATCCGCTCTATCTAAACCCCTCATAATTTTATACACCTCAATTAAGTCTCCCCTCAGCCTCCTCTGTTCCAAAGAAAACAACCCCAGCCTATCCAAGCTTTCCTCATAACTAAAATTCTCCAGTCCTGGCAACACCCTCGTAAATCTCCTCTGTACCCTCTCTAGTGCAATCACATCCTTCCTGTAATGTGGTGACCAGAACTGCACACAGTACTCTAGCTGTGGCCCACAGTTGTCCTACTCCTGTTCTTATTGACCAAGTGATGGCGACATATATGCCCAAGTCAGGATGGTGTGTGACTTGGAGGGAAAGTTGGAGGTGATGGTCTTTCCACAACATTGCTACTCTTGTGTCTAACTCAGTATATAGAGGGGGCCTAAACCTAGGGCCTTCCTGGTCTCTATGACTCAGCCACTCATCAGATAAATTCACTGAGTCATTGAGGAGCCTTTGTTAGAACAGTCCTTAAGGAGTTAAATACCAAATAACTCTTTTCAGTTGCCTGGTTACAGGGAGGGGTGACAGCAAGAAGTGTGGCCTGTACCCCCAAACTGCACTACACCCAGGAATCTCACCAGGTGAAACCAGTCAGTCTGGTTTGCTCTAAGGTATTAATTATTGCTTTGCGCTCACGGAGGCAGCCACACTGTCCCGCCTGGCTTCCCATGCTGTTAAATATTAATCTGCCTCACTAACACTGGGACAGTGTTCAGATAATCTCCTGTTCACCCATCCCCCCTATGCTCGCTGACATACATTGGCTGCCGGTTGAGCAACACCTCGATTTTTAAATTCTCATCCTTGTTTTCAAATGCCTCCATGGCCTCGCCCCTCCCTACCTCCTCCAGCCCTACAACCTTCCGAGATCTCTGCGCCCCTCCAATTCTGGCCTCTTGCGCAGCCCTGATTTTAATTGCTCCACCATTGGTGGCCGTGCCTTCAGCTGCCAAGGCCCTAAGCTCCGGAATTCCCTCCCTAAAACTCTCAGCCTCTCTTTGCTTCTTTAAGACCTACTTCTTTGACCAAGCTTTTGGTCATCTGCCCTAATATCTCGTGGGACGTTTTACTACGTTAAAGGCGCTATATAAATGCAAGTTGTTGTTTTGCACAAATTGTTGAACAAATGCACTGGTGTCATGCTCCCCACTTCTGAGCAAATTTCCAATTCCTTCTGTCATTCAACCTCACCCTGTATCATTTGTCTTTCCCCAAACGTTCATCAGTAATGGGGGTGTGAAGCAAGTATTTTTCCAATGCCCGCTGTTTAACGTTTTTGGCCTCTTCTGTTCCTCTTTTTACTTCCACTTCCCCTGGCTGCCCTCTGACTCCTCATCCAACTGAGCATTCTTCACGTGAGAGTCTACATAAGAACATAAGAAATAGGAGCAGGAGTCGGCCATTCAGCCCCTCGAGCCTGCTCCGCCATTCACAGAATCACAGAAACCCCACAGTGCAGATAGAGGCCATTTCGGCCCATCGAGCCTGCACCGACACATATCCCACCCGATCCCCATAACCCCTACACCAACACATATCCCACCCTATCCCCGTAACCCCACGTATTTAATCCCCCTAACACTAAGGGTCAATTTATCATAGCCAATCAACCTAACCTGCACATCTTTTGGACTGTGGGAGGAAACCAGAGCACCCGGAGGAAACCCACGCAAACACGGGGAGAATGTGCAAACTCCACACAGACAGTCGCCCGAGGCCTGATTCGAACCCGGGTCCCTGGCGCTGTGAGGCAACAGTGCTAACCACTATGCCACCGTGCTGCCCTTCAATAAGATCATGGCTGATCTTCGACCTCAGCTCCACTTTCCCGCCCAATCTCCATATCCCTCGATTCCCCTAGAGCCCAAAAATCTATCGATCTCAGCCTTGAATATACTCAACGACTGAGCATCCACAGCCCTCTGGGGTAGAGAATTCCAAAGATTCACAACCCTCTGAGCGAAGAAATTCTTCCTCATCTCAGTCCTAAATGGCCAACCCCTTATCCTGAGACTGTGACCCCTCCTTCTAGACTCTCCAGCCAGGGGGAAACAACCTCTCAGCATCTAACCTGTCAATCTCCCTCAGAATCTTTCAGTTAGTGAGGGTTAGCAGGTATTTAATTGTTAGGGGCATCGGGGAATAAATGAGAAAAGGCAAATAGGAACAGGAGGAGTCCATTCAGCCCCTCGAGCCTGTTCCGCCATTCAATGAATAACAGATACCCAGGAGTCAGTTACAGGCTGGTCACTAACTGAAGGCTTTGGGTAGTTTATATAGAATACTGGGTACCTTAACGTCAGTTACAGGCTGTAAGTCAGGAGCAGACTGAAGGAAGGAAAGAGCCAAATTTAGTCAGTGTGGCAAGCTTCACTAAACCACCATCCTTACACACACAGCCAACTTACATAGAATGGGGCTCCTCACCTGGAACATCTCATGCTACAGAGCAAAAGGAGGATGCCAAGCAGGAGATAGAAAAGATTAAATGTAAAGCACAGTCAAAGAGGCACCTGAAGGAATGGAGGTAATAAGGCTTTGAGAAAGAACTCAATAGAGCAGGAGGTTAATGACTGAAAGATTGGCGACTGAGGGTTAGACAAAGGGAGTGAGGATATCCAGAGCTGCTGAAGCAGATATACTGGTGTCTCCCACACTCTCTATGCTGCTCACACATTCTCTCTCTCTGTTTCTCACATTCTCTCTCTCTGTTTCTCACATTCTCTCTCTCTGTCTCTCACATTCTCTCTCTCTGTTTCTCACATTCTCTCTCTCTGTTTCTCACATTCTCTCTCTCTCTGTTTCTCACATTCTCTCTCTCTTTGTTTCTCACATTCCAATTCCAATTCCAATTCCAATTAAAATGCTTTATTGGCATGAAAGTTTACAGAGAACCATATTGCCAAAGCTTACATAGCAAAAAGGTACAGTTTTCCAACATTCTGTAGGTGTCAATCGATTTGACATTTGTTGGGTACATACAATATTACTTTTAAACAATATTAATTTTAAACAGTCTTTGTACTTCATTTGGTACGTTCAATATTAATTTTAAACAGTCTTAATTTTAAACAGTCCTCAGGTTGTGACATGTTGTTACATATTTGGCCCCAAGGTATGGTCTGTCTCCTTCTCCTAGGACTAATCTCAATTTTGACAGATCATCCAATTCCTTGAAATCTGGGGTTGTTTGGCTTAGCTTGTTGAATAATATGTTTCTTGATGTGTTGAATTTTTCGCATTTTAGGAGGAAATGCATTTCTGTTTCAACCTCGCCAGCCAGACATTGATCGCATATTCTATTCTCTCTAGGCTGCCAGGATTTCTTGTATCTGCCTTTTTCAATTTCCAGTTGGTGGTCGCTTAGTCTGTACCTGGTGAGGGTCTGTCTCTGTTTTGTGTCTCTGATGGTCGTGAGGTAGTCTGCCAGTTTATATTCTCTTTTTAGGGCCCGGTAACATTCTAATCTGCTTTGGCTTTCGGTTATTTTGTTCCAATGTTCCAGGTAGGTTTCTTTGCATTTTTTAATGATTTGGTTCACTCGGATTGGTGTTTGGGCGGCTGTGTTGGTCTGGGGCTGGTCAGGGTCCGGCTGAGTACTTAGTTTCCGTAGCAGCTGACTCAGGGGACTCTTTTCTGGGTTTAGCTCTTGGGTCTGAAAGGCTTTGAAATGAAGGGTGTCTGGGGAGCTAGATTTGAGGTGATTTAGGAAGTTTAGTGCTCGTTTTTGGATGTTTATTATCAGTGGGTATCTGCCTAGTTCGGCTCTGCATGCATTTGTTGGCGTTTTCCTTTGGGTGCGAAGGATGCTTCGGCAGAATTCTGCATGTAGGGCTTCTATTGTATGTTTTTCCCATTTAGTGTAGCTTTGGTGATTTAGCGGGCCCCATACTTCACTACCGTACAGTGCAATGGGCAGGATTATGCTGTCAAATATTTTGAGCCAGATTTTGATTGGGATTTGGATGTTGTAGAATTTTCTTTTTATTGCATATAGGGCTCTTCGGGCTTTTTCTTTTAGTGCATTCACTGCTATGCTGAAGCTCCCTGATGCTGTAATAGTTAGACCAAGGTAGTTGTAGCTCATAGTGTGTCCTATAGTGATATCACTGAGGGTAAACTGGTATTTGTTTTCCTGACATCTGGGCCTTTTTTGAAAAATCATGATGTTGGTTTTCTTTAGATTTACTGTTAGAGCCCAATTTTGGCAGTATTTGTCGAGTAGGTCTAGTTGTTGCTGTAATCCCTGTTCTGTGGGAGACAGCAGAACCAGGTCGTCCGCATAGAACAGGGATTTCACTTCTCCATCTAGGAGACGGAGACCTGGTGACTCGCTTTGCTCCAGCATGTCTGCTAATTCATTTATGTATATGTTGAACAGGGTCGGGCTCAAATTGCAGCCCTGCCGGACGCCTCTTCTCTGGGTGAAGAAATCGGTGCGTTTGTCTCCAATTTTGACCCCGCATTTGTTTTTCAGATACATTGATTTAATAAGGTCATAGACTTTGCCCCCTATTCCACATTGAAGAAGTTTATAATAGAGCCCTTCGTGCCATATAGAGTCAAAGGCTTTCTTGAAGTCGATGAAACAGGCGAATATTTTCCCATTTTTTGTTTGGTGTATATGTTTTTCAATGAGGGTGTGAAGGGTATAGATATGGTCGGCGGTGCGGTGTTTTGGAAGAAAGCCTATTTGGTTTTTTCTGAGGATATTATGTTTGTTAAGAAAATCAAGTAATCTACTATTTAGAATACTGCAGAATAACTTCCCTAGACAACTGTTGACACAGATGCCGCGGTAGTTATTTGGGTCTGATTTGTTTCCGCTTTTATATATGGGGGAGATTAGTCCTTGGCACCAGATATCGGGAAAACAGCCTGAACGTAATATGATGTTGAATAATTTGAGTACCGCACCCTGCATCTCCATATTGCTGAACTTGAGCATTTCATTTTTGATGTTGTCTGGGCCACAGGCTTTCTTTAGGTGGAGAGATTTTGTTTTTGTGGCCATTTCTTTCCATGTGATTGGGGAGTCTAGAGGGTTTTGGTTGTCTTTGATTGTTGCTTCTAATGTGTGGAGTTTTTCTGTGACCTGATGTTGACTTGGGTTTGTTTCGTTTATTGGGATGTCTTTGTAGAGGTTTTCAAAATGTGTTCTCCAGATGTCGCCATCTTGGATTGGTAATGCTTGCAATTGTGTTGTACTCAGGTTATTCCACATTTCCCAGAATTGTTTTGGGTTGGTGGAGTTTTCAATTTCTTCTAGTATTTTGTGGGTATAGTTTTGTGTTTTGTTCCTAATGGTGTGTTTATATCTTTTGAGGGTTTCATTGTATCTAGTACGTAGGTCCGGATTGTTTGGTTGGCGATGCTTTTGGTTTGATATTTTTCTCAGGTCTTTTCTGGCATTTTTGCATTCGTGGTCAAACCATTTCTTATTTTTATTTTGTCTTTTGTGACTCTTCCTCTTCTGTTTCACGAGGTCGGCTTTTACAGCTGCCTCATGAAAGATCATATTTATATCCTCTATGGCCATGTTTACCCCATCTCTGGTGATCTCATATAGATTTTCTTTAAATTTTGAAATTTTACTTGTGAGATCAGGTGAATTTAGTGCTGTGATGAATTTATCTCCACTGTCTGGGGCCCATCTGTATGTCTGGTTTATTTTATGTAGCTTACTGGGTTCCTTTTTTGTGTCTGTAGTTTGGGCAGAAAGTTTAAGGTACACATTTATTTGGTTATGGTCTGAGAGGGGGGATTGCTGCCTGACAGTGAATGCGTTGATATCGCAGGGGTCCAGGTCAGTGATTGTATAATCCACCACACTAGACCCAAGAGTTGAGGAATATGTGAGTCTCCCTAAGGAGTCCCCTCTGAACCTACCGTTAACTATGTACAGGCCTAAGGCTCGGCAGAGTTGCACTACCTCCCTACCGCTTTTATTTATTTCACAATCGAGGTTGTTTCGGTTTGCGATGGCTGGTGTGACATATAGAGGGGTCTGGCCAAACACATGGTTGTTGCCCTGTGGGTCTATGAAGTCAGGTTCACATCCTGTCCTTGCATTTAGGTCCCCACATAGTAGCACCTTTCCTTGGGCCTGGAAATGGCTGATTTCCATGTGGAGAGTGTCAAATATCTCCTCTTCAAAATATGGCGATTCTATTGGAGGTATGTAGATCGCACATAAGTAAACATCGTTTTTTTCTATTCCTATATTTTTATCTAATTTTAGCCATACGTGTGATTTTCCCTGTTTTATCGGTGAGATGTGTTTGTTCAGTTCTCCTTTATACCACACCAGGATTCCCCCGGAGGTTCTGCCCTTGCGTGTCTTAATGTTCTTTACTGAAGGCACAATAATTTCATGGTACATTGGGGGACAGTGGGTCGGCATGTCCTTTTGGCACCATGTTTCTGTTAACACAATTATATCAATGTCTTTTATAGCTTTTAGGAATTCAGGGTCTGTACTCTTCATCCCAAAAGTTGAGGAGCGGAGGCCCTGGATATTCCAGCAGCTTATGTGGAAAGAACGCATTTATATAGTTCAATAAAACGAAATAAAATGGACCTATTTTGTGGGATGAGTGTGGAAACACTATTTTCTATAATGCTAAATGATGATTTAGTATAAATTTCATGAGGCATGCACATATATCTATCTAATAGTAGTAATAATACTGATAAGATAACAATAATGATAATGATAAATAACAATATTAATAATTTCTCCGGCTTTCTATCAGGCTGTTCAGCATCGTCATGATCTTTCTCAGTTCTTGGTCTACAGTCTGTGGTCTAGAGGGGGGTCTTGGGTTCTGTTGTTGGTTTTGTAAAGGGGGGTGGGGGACATTGGTGGTCCTGTTTGGGTTACGGCTCCCAATGGTAGAGGGGGTGGGAGGGCTGCGTCTTTTGGCAGTGTTTATGAGGTTTTTTGCAAAGACCCACATCCGCTGTTTGAGTAGATGTATTTCGTCATAGAGGTCCCTTGTGTTGATGTTTGGATGATGGGCCAGGTAGACGTTGGGGAAGACAGAACATCTCGTGTCGATCTCCCTGTTGGTGTTGTGGATTATATAGGCTGGGGTGTCCTTTCTGGGCAGTAGTGTGGAGATCACGATCCGCGCCTCGGGGAATTCCTTGCTGGCCTTTTCCGCCATCCTGCTCACCGCCCTAGCAGTGCCTTCCCGTAGGGTGCGTAGGTCGTTTGTGCCTGTGTGGATCACAAGCCATTTGGGGCTTCCAAGGGATTCTTTGTTCAGGATCTTCATTGCATGTTCTGTGTTGCTGCACCATTTTTTCAGGACTTGATGACCTGGGAACAGCCTCTGGGGGTCCAGAAACTTTCCGTTGGAGTCGGTCAGCAGGACCGCCTGAGGGGCTGGTTTTTCAGACTGGGTAGCAGTAGTCTGGGCAGGACTCGACTGATGGCTGGTTGTTGGCTGGGTTTCTGGGATATGTTGTGTGGCAGGAGCGGGGTTTGAGGCTTTCGGTGTGTCCTCGTGTGGGGGGGCATCTGACGGGTTCTGCGTCCCTGTGTGTGAGGACTGGGTAGCGGTAGTCTGGGCAGGACTCGACTGAGGGCTGGTTGTTGGCTGGGTTTCTGTGGTGAGCTGTGTGGCAGGAGCGGGGTTTGTGGCTTTCGGTGTGTCCTCGTGTGGGGTGGCATCCGACGGGTTCTGTGTCCTTGTGTGTGTTGTTTTTTGGACCTTAAGAGGTTTGTGTTGCCTGCTGAGCCTTTCTACGGCCTCCGTCATTTTGTTTAGTTGGGTATGGAGTTCTTGGATCTTATTTATTTGTTCCTCTACGGTCTTTCTCAGATTGTGGATGGTGGACTCGTTTTCCATTTTCAGCTGTTTGAGTTCCTCCGTCCAGTTCTTGGTCTGTGTTTCTCTGTATTCGTTGAATTCGAGTTCTAGTTTGGACAGACTCTCTTTCAGCAGTTTGTTTGCGTTGAGAGGTGTGGGGGGGGTGGAGATGGTCAGGGAGGTGTGTGTCTCTGCTGGACTCTCTTCTTCTTCCTCCGCTTGGCTCTCATCATCCTCTGTTCGATTCTCTTTTGCCTCCTGTCCATTGGTCCTATTTGTGTCTGCCTTAGTTTTCAGCTGGGGGAATTCCTTTTCGAAGGAGTCCAGACTTTCTACATTCCCCTGTATCATGATCTTTCCTTTTTTGTTGTAGTAGCTTATGGTTAGCAGGGGGTCATCTTTATCTAGATTTCCATCTTTACATATTTTCAGTCTGCCTCCACTGCCAATACCTTCGCTGGAGACGTATGCGTAGTATTTTTGTAAAGTCTCCTTCCATGAGGGAATGGAGTCGGTGTAGAATATGAGGTTGTTCTTCGTCTTAATCCCTTTGTGTGTGGTATAGTCAACGTAGAGGACCTCTGGGTTACTTTTTAGTGTTATGTCCTTGTGTTTTTCCTTTGCTTTATTTTTTGTGCATTGCTCAGGATATTTCATTTCCCTGCTCATTGTAGTCGTTTGTTTTGTCTCAGGTAGATAACTTTTTTTTCTCTTTTTTTGTGTCGTGTTCCACCTTATCCCACTTTTAGGTCCAAAATTGAGAGTTTTTCAGGGGTTCATCTTTGATATAGCTGCTCTTAAAAGTTTCTCTCTCTCTCTCTCACAGGTTCCTGGTTCGGGTTGTTTATCGTTTCTCTCTGGTTTCTATTCCTTTTTTTCTTTCTTTCTTTTTTTTTTTTTTTCTTTTTTTTTTTTTTTTCTTTTCTTCGGGTTTGTTGTTCTTTTTCTAGGTTAACTAAATTTAGGTAGATCTAGGTATAGCTTTTTTCCTCCGGACCCGGAGTTTTCCTCTCTCTCCTCGCGTCGGTCTCAGGCTGTTTCTGCTCTGGTCCCAGCCCCTCGGCTCGGCTGTGCAGTCCCGTCCCGGCCCGGTGTTTGTCCGAGTTTCTCCGACCCCGGAGTTTCTCGGGTTTCGGGCCCCGGGCTTGCTCTCTCTCCGGGCTTCTGCCCTGGTCCCAGCCCCTCGGCTCGGCTGTGCAGTCCCCGCCCGGCCCGGTGTTTGTCCGAGTTTCTCCGATCCCGGAGTTTCTCGGTTTTCAGGCCCCGGGCTTGCTCGCTCTCCGGGCCTCTGCCCTGGTCCCAGCCCCTCGGCTCGGCTGTGCAGTCCCGGCCCGGCCGAGTCTCTCCGACCCCGGAGTTTCTCGGATTTCAGGCCCCGGGCTTGCTCGCTCTCCAGGCCCGACCCGATCCGGCACCCCTACCTCTCCACTCGCCTCTTTGACTGGCTCGGGCCGTTCCTCCCGGTCTGGGTCGACTCCTGTTGCTGCTCGCTCTCCTTCTCTCCGGTGCCTCGCTCGGCCCGGTTCCTCGGGCCTTTCTCCGGCTTCAGGCTCCGTGCTCCGGTTGCTGCTCGGGCTCTGCTCTCTGTTTTTTTATAATGGAGAAGATCCTCACACCAGCATGCCTGGACCTGGACAGTCGGGAAGCGGACGCTTCCACCAAGTTTGCTCACTGGCTCACGTGCTTCGAGACATTCCTGACTGCCTCCACTGCGGTCGAAACGGATGCGGACAAACTGTCTGTCCTGATCTCCAAGGTGAACCACCGAGTGTACTCAGTCATCCGGGACGCGACCTCGTACACAGCCGCCCTCCAGCTCCTCAAGACCCAGTACACGCGCCCTGTGAACGAAGTATATGCTAGGCACCTTCTGGGGAGTCGCAAGCAACAACCTGGGGAATCGACTGAGGAATACCTCCAAGCACTGTCCGTGCTTGGCCGGGCCTGTGGGTGTAAGGCGGTAACGCCCACTAAGTACACGGAGGAACTGATCCGGGATGCCTTCGTAGCGGGCCACAGGTCCAACTACACCCGACAGCGACTGCTGGAGCAGAGTGACCTCACCCTCGACAAAGCCTCCGACATCGCACTAACGCTGGACGCAGCCTTCCGGGGCATGGATGCCTACTCCTCTGCACCGTGGACGCCGCGGGGAACGACAACCTGGGACACGGTAGGACAGCCCCATAGCACCGTGCCACCCCAGCCACAGCCCAACAACGGCCCAACTACCGCAGCAGTGTCCCAAAGCCAGACAGCAGTATCCCAAGGCCAGAAATGCTACTTCTGTGGCCAGGCCAAACACCCCAGAGCGCGCTGCCCGGCGAAGAATGCAACCTGCTCGGGCTGCGGGAAAAAGGGACACTACGCCAGCGTCTGCAAGGCCAAAGCCACCCCGAACGCCAGCAGCGCCGCGTGTGGGCCGTGCGAGCCGCCATCTTGGGCCTCCCCAGCCATGTGCGAACCACCGCAGCAGCAGCCATCTTGGACGACTCCAGCCACATGGGAATCATGGGCGCCGCCATCTTGGACACCAGCCGGGATGCAGCAGACCGCCAACCCCCCCCCATCTGATACTACATTCTCTCTCTCTCTGTTTCTCACATTCTCTCTCTCTCTGTTTCTCACATTCTCTCTCTCTGTTTCTCACATTCTCTCTCTCTGTTTCTCACACTCTCTCTCTCTGTTTCTCACATTCTCTCTCTCTGTTTCTCACACTCTCTCTCTCTGTTTCTCACATTCTCTCTCTCTCTGTTTCTCACACTCTCTCTCTCTGTTTCTCACATTCTCTCTCTCTGTTTCTCACATTCTCTCTCTCTGTTTCTCACTCTCTCTCTCTGTTTCTCACATTCTCTCTCTCTGTTTCTCACATTCTCTCTCTCTCTATCTCACATTCTCTCTCTCTCTGTTTCTCACATTCTCTCTCTCTGTTTCTCACACTCTCTCTCTCTGTTTCCCACATTCTCTCTCTCTGTTTCTCACATTCTCTCTCTCTCTATCTCACATTCTCTCTCTCTCTATCTCACATTCTCTCTCTCTCTGTTTCTCACATTCTCTCTCTCTGTTTCTCACATTCTCTCTCTCTCTGTTTCTCACTTTCTCTCTCTCTGTTTCTCACATTCTCTCTCTCTGTCTCTCACATTCTCTCTCTCTCTGTTTCTCACATTCTCTCTCTCTCTGTTTCTCACATTCTCTCTCTCTGTTTCTCACATTCTCTCTCTCTGTTTCTCACATTCTCTCTCTCTCTGTTTCTCACATTCTCTCTCTCTCTGTTTCTCACATTCTCTCTCTCTCTGTTTCTCACATTCTCTCTCTCTGTTTCTCACTTTCTCTCTCTCTGTTTCTCACATTCTCTCTCTCTGTCTCTCACATTCTCTCTCTCTCTGTTTCTCACATTCTCTCTCTCTCTGTTTCTCACATTCTCTCTCTCTCTGTTTCTCACACTCTCTCTCTCTGTTTCTCACATTCTCTCTCTCTGTTTCTCACTCTCTCTCTCTGTTTCTCACATTCTCTCTCTCTGTTTCTCACATTCTCTCTCTCTGTTTCTCACATTCTCTCTCTCTGTTTCTCACATTCTCGCTCTCTGTTTCTCACTCTCTCTCTCTCTGTTTCTCACATTCTCTCTCTCTGTTTCTCACACTCTCTCTCTCTGTTTCTCACATTCTCTCTCTCTGTTTCTCACATTCTCCCTCTCTCTGTTTCTCACATTCTCTCTCTCTGTTTCTCACATTCTCTCTCTCTCTGTTTCTCACATTCTCTCTCTCTGTTTCTCACATTCTCTCTCTCTGTTTCTCACATTCTCTCTCTCTCTGTTTCTCACATTCTCTCTCTCTGTTTCTCACATTCTCTCTCTCTGTTTCTCACATTCTCTCTCTCTGTTTCTCACATTCCAATTCCAATTCCAATTCCAATTCAAATGCTTTATTGGCATGAAAGTTTACAGAGGACCATATTGCCAAAGCTTACATAGCAAAAAGGTACAGTTTTCCAACATTCTGTAGGTGTCAATCGATTTGACATTTGTTGGGTGCATACAATATTACTTTTAAACAATATTAATTTTAAACAGTCTTTCTACTTCATTTGGTACGTTCAATATTAATTTTAAACAGTCTTACTTTTAAACAGTCCTCAGGTTGTGACATGTTGTTACATATTTGGCCCCAAGGTATGGTCTGTCTCCTTCTCCCAGGACTAATCTCAATTTTGACAGGTCATCCAATTCCTTGAAATCTGGGGTTGTTTGGCTTAGCTTGTTGAATAATATGTTTCTTGATGTGTTGAATTTTTCGCATTTTAGGAGGAAATGCATTTCTGTTTCAACCTCGCCGGCCAGACATTGATCGCATATTCTATTCTCTCTAGGCTGCCAGGATTTCTTGTATCTGCCTTTTTCAATTTCCAGTTGGTGGTCGCTTAGTCTGTACCTGGTGAGGGTCTGTCTCTGTTTTGTGTCTCTGATGGTCGTGAGGTAGTCTGCCAGTTTATATTCTCTTTTTAGGGCCCGGTAACATTCTAATCTGCTTTGGCTTTCGGTTATTTTGTTCCAATGTTCCAGGTAGGTTTCTTTGCATTGTTTAATGATTTGGTTCACTCGGATTGGTGTTTGGACGGCTGTGTTGGTCTGGGGCTGGTCAGGGTCCGGCTGAGTACTTAGTTTCAGTAGCAGCTGACTCAGGGGACTCTTTTCTGGGTTTAGCTCTTGGGTCTGAAAGGCTTTGAAATGAAGGGTGTCTGGGGAGCTAGATTTGAGGTGATTTAGGAAGTTTAGTGCTCGTTTTTGGATGTTTATTATCAGTGGGTATCTGCCTAGTTCGGCTCTGCATGCATTTGTTGGCGTTTTTCTTTGGGTGCGAAGGATGCTTCGGCAGAATTCTGCATGTAGGGCTTCTATTGTGTGTTTTTCCCATTTAGTGTAGCTTTGGTGATTTAGCGGGCCCCATACTTCACTACCGTATAGTGCAATGGGCAGGATTATGCTGTCAAATATTTTTAGCCAGATTTTGATTGGGATTTGGATGTTGTAGAATTTTCTTTTTATTGCATATAGGGCTCTTCGGGCTTTTTCTTTTAGTGCATTCACTGCTATGCTGAAGCTCCCTGATGCTGTAATAGTTAGACCAAGGTAGGTGTAGCTCATAGTGTGTCCTATAGTGGTATCACTGAGGGTAAACTGGTATTTGTTTTCCTGACATCTGGGCCTTTTTTGAAAAATCATGATGTTGGTTTTCTTTAAATTTACTGTTAGAGCCCAATTTTGGCAGTATTTGTCGAGTAGGTCTAGTTGTTGCTGTAATCCCTGTTCTGTGGGAGACAGCAGAACCAGGTCGTCCGCATAGAACAGGGATTTCACTTCTCCATCCAGGAGACGGAGACCTGGTGACTCGCTTTGCTCCAGCATGTCTGCTAATTCATTTATGTATATGTTGAACAGGGTCGGGCTCAAATTGCAGCCCTGCCAGACGCCTCTTCTCTGGGTGAAGAAATCGGTGCGTTTGTCTCCAATTTTGACCCCGCATTTGTTTTTCAGATACATTGATTTAATAAGGTCATAGACTTTGCCCCCTATTCCACACTGAAGAAGTTTATAATAGAGCCCTTCGTGCCATATAGAGTCAAAGGCTTTCTTGAAGTCGATGAAACAGGCGAATATTTTCCCATTTTTTGTTTGGTGTATATGTTTTTCAATGAGGATGTGAAGGGTATAGATATGGTCGGCGGTGCGGTGTTTTGGAAGAAAGCCTATTTGGTTTTTTCTGAGGATATTATGTTTGTTAAGAAAATCAAGTAATCTACTATTTAGAATACTGCAGAATAACTTCCCTAGACAACTGTTGACACAGATGCCGCCGTAGTTATTTGGGTCTGATTTGTTTCCACTTTTATATATGGGGGAGATTAGTCCTTGGCACCAGATATCGGGAAAACAGCCTGAACGTAATATGATGTTGAATAATTTGAGTACCGCACCCTGCATCTCCATATTGCTGAACTTGAGCATTTCATTTTTGATGTTGTCTGGGCCACAGGCTTTCTTTAGGTGGAGAGATTTTGTTTTTGTGGCCAGTTCTTTCCATGTGATTGGGGAGTCTATGGGGTTTTGGTTGTCTTTAATTGTTGCTTCTAATGTGTGGAGTTTTTCTGTGACCTGATGTTGACTTGGGTTTGTTTCGTTTATTGGGATGTCTTTGTAGAGGTTTTCAAAATGTGTTCTCCAGATGTCGCCATCTTGGATTGGTAATGCTTGCAATTGTGTTGTACTCAGGTTATTCCACATTTCCCAGAATTGTTTTGGGTTGGTGGAGTTTTCAATTTCTTCGAGTATTTTGTGGGTATAGTTTTGTGTTTTGTTCCTAATGGTGTGTTTATATCTTTTGAGGGTTTCATTGTATCTAGTACGTAGGTCCGGATTGTTTGGTTGGCGATGCTTTTGGTTTGATATTTTTCTCACGTCTTTTCTGGCATTTTTGCATTCGTGGTCAAACCATTTCTTATTTTTATTTTGTCTTTTGTGACGCTTCCTCTTCTGTTTCACAAGGTCGGCTTTTACAGCTGCCTCATGGAAGATCATATTTATATCCTCTATGGCCATGTTTACACCATCTCTGGTGATCTCGTATGGGTTTTCTTTAAATTTTGATATTTTACTTGTGAGATCAGGTGACTTTAGTGCTGTGATGAATTTTTCTCCACTGTCTGGGGCCCATCTGTATGTCTGGTTTATTTTATGGAGCTTACTGGGTTCCTTTTTTGTGTCTGTAGTTTGGGCAGAAAGTTTAAGGTACATATTTATTTGGTTATGGTCTGAGAGGGGGGATTGCTGCCTGACAGTGAATGAGTTGATATCGCAGGGGTCCAGGTCAGTGATTGTATAGTCCACCACACTAGACCCAAGAGTTGAGGAGTATGTGAGTCTCCCTAGGGAGTCCCCTCTGAACCTACCGTTAACTATGTACAGGCCTAAGGTTCGGCAGAGTTGCACTACCTCCCTACCGCTTTTATTTATTTCACGATCAAGGTTGTTCCGATTTGCGATGGCTGGTGTGACATCTAAAGGGGTCTGGCCAAACACATGGTTGTTTCCCTGTGGGTCTATGAAGTCAGGTTCACAACCGGTCCTTGCATTTAGGTCCCCACATATTATCACCTTTCCTTGGGCCTGGAAATGGCTGATTTCCATGTGGAGAGTATCAAATAACTCCTCTTTGAAATATGGCGATTCTATTGGAGGTATGTAGATCGCACATAAGTAAACATCTTTTTTTGCTATTCCTATATTTTTATCTAGTTTTAGCCATACGTGTGATTTTCCCTGTTTTACCGGTGAGATGTGTTTGTCCAGTTCTCCCTTATACCACACCAATATTACCCCGGAGGTTCTGCCCTTGCGTGTTTTAGTGTTCTTTACTGAGGGCACAATGATTTCATGGTACATTGGAGGACAGTGGGTCGGCACGTCCTTTTGGCACCATGTTTCTGTTAACACAACTATATCAATGTCTTTTATAGCTTTTAGGAATTCAGGGTCTGTACTCTTCATCCCAAAAGTTGAGGAGCGGAGGCCCTGGATATTCCAGCAGCTTATGTGGAAAGAACGCATTTATATAGTTCAAAAAAACGAAATAAAATGGACCTATTTTGTGGGATGAGTGTGGAAACACTATTTTCTATAATGCTAAATGATGATTTAGTATAAATTTCATGAGGTATGCACATATAGCTATCTAATAATAGTAATAATACTGATAAGATAACAATAATGATAATGATAAATAACAATATTAATAATTTCTCCGGCTTTCTATCAGGCTGTTCAGCATCGTCATGATCTTTCTCAGTTCTTGGTCTACAGTCTGTGGTCTAGAGGGGGGTCTTGGGTCAGGTATAAAAGCACGGTTCTGTTCTCTCTCTCTCCGTTTCTCACATTCTCTCTCTCTCTGTTTCTCACATTCTCTCTCTCTGTTTCTCACATTCTCTCTCTCTGTTTCTCACATTCTCTCTCTCTGTTTCTCACATTCTCTCTCTCCGTTTCTCACATTCTCTCTCTCTCTGTTTCTCACTTTCTCTCTCTCTGTTTCTCACACTCTCTCTCTCTGTTTCTCACATTCTCTCTCTCTGTTTCTCACATTCTCTCTCTCTGTTTCTCACATTCTCTCTCTCTCTGTTTCTCACATTCTCTCTCTGTTTCTCACATTCTCTCTCTCTGTTTCTCACATTCTCTCTCTCTGTTTCTCACATTCTCTCTCTCTGTTTCTCACATTCTCTCTCTCTGTTTCTCACATTCTCTCTCTCTGTTTCTCACACTCTCTCTCTCTCTGTTTCTCACATTCTCTCTCTCTCTGTTTCTCACACTCTCTCTCTCTGTTTCTCACATTCTCTCTCTCTCTGTTTCTCACATTCTCTCTCTCTGTTTCTCACATTCTCTCTCTCTGTTTCTCACATTCTCTCTCTCTCTGTTTCTCACATTCTCTCTCTCTGTTTCTCACATTCTCTCTCTCTGTTTCTCACATTCTCTCTCTCTGTTTCTCACATTCTCTCTCTCTGTTTCTCACATTCTCTCTCTCTGTTTCTCACATTCTCTCTCTCTCTGTTTCTCACTTTCTCTCTCTCTGTTTCTCCCATTCGCTCTCTCTGTTTCTCACATTCTCTCTCTCTGTTTCTCACATTCTCTCTCTCTGTTTCTCACATTCTCTCTCTCTCTGTTTCTCACATTCTCTCTGTTTCTCACATTCTCTCCCTCTGTTTCTCACATTCTCTCTCTGTTTCTCACATTCTCTCTCTCTGTTTCTCACATTCTCTCTCTCTGTTTCTCACATTCTCTCTCTCTCTGTTTCTCACATTCTCTCTCTCTGTTTCTCACATTCTCTCTCTCTGTTTCTCACATTCTCTCTCTCTGTTTCTCACATTCTCTCTCTCCGTTTCTCACATTCTCTCTCTCTCTGTTTCTCACTTTCTCTCTCTCTGTTTCTCACACTCTCTCTCTCTGTTTCTCACATTCTCTCTCTCTGTTTCTCACATTCTCTCTCTCTGTTTCTCACATTCTCTCTCTCTCTGTTTCTCACATTCTCTCTCTCTCTGTTTCTCACATTCTCTCTCTCTCTGTTTCTCACATTCTCTCTCTCTGTTTCTCACATTCTCTCTCTCTGTTTCTCACATTCTCTCTCTCTCTGTTTCTCACATTCTCTCTCTCTGTTTCTCACATTCTCTCTCTCTGTTTCTCACATTCTCTCTCTCTCTGTTTCTCACATTCTCTCTCTCTCTGTTTCTCACATTCTCTCTCTCTGTTTCTCACATTCTCTCTCTCTGTTTCTCACATTCTCTCTCTCTGTTTCTCACATTCTCTCTCTCTGTTTCTCACATTCTCTCTCTCTGTTTCTCACATTCTCTCTCTCTCTGTTTCTCACATTCTCTCTCTCTGTTTCTCACATTCTCTCTCTCTGTTTCTCACACTCTCTCTCTCTGTTTCTCACATTCTCTCTCTCTGTTTCTCGCACTCTCTCTCTCTGTTTCTCACATTCTCTCTCTCTGTTTCTCGCACTCTCTCTCTCTGTTTCTCACATTCTCTCTCTCTGTTTCTCGCACTCTCTCTCTCTGTTTCTCACATTCTCTCTCTCTGTTTCTCACATTCTCTCTCTCTGTTTCTCACATTCTCTCTCTCTGTTTCTCACATTCTCTCTCTCTGTTTCTCACTTTCTCTCTCTCTGTTTCTCACATTCTCTCTCTCTCTGTTTCTCACATTCTCTCTCTCTGTTTCTCACATTCTTTCTCTCTCTGTTTCTCACATTCTCTCTCTCTGTTTCTCACATTCTCTCTCTCTGTTTCTCACTTTCTCTCTCTCTGTTTCTCACATTCTCTCTCTCTGTTTCTCACATTCTCTCTCTCTCTGTTTCTCACATTCTCTCTCTCTCTGTTTCTCACATTCTCTCTCTCTGTTTCTCACATTCTCTCTCTCTGTTTCTCACATTCTCTCTCTCTGTTTCTCACATTCTCTCTCTCTGTTTCTCACATTCTCTCTCTCTGTTTCTCACATTCTCTCTCTCTGTTTCTCACATTCTCTCTCTCTGTTTCTCACTTTCTCTCTCTCTGTTTCTCACATTCTCTCTCTCTCTGTTTCTCACATTCTCTCTCTCTCTGTTTCTCACATTCTCTCTCTCTGTTTCTCACTCTCTGTTTCTCACATTCTCTCTCTCTGTTTCTCACATTCTCTCTCTCTCTCTTTCTCACATTCTCTCTCTCTGTTTCTCACATTCTCTCTCTCTGTTTCTCACATTCTCTCTCTCTCTGTTTCTCACATTCTCTCTCTCTCTGTTTCTCACATTCTCTCTCTCTGTTTCTCACATTCTCTCTCTCTGTTTCTCACATTCTCTCTCTCTCTGTTTCTCACATTCTCTCTCTCTGTTTCTCACATTCTCTCTCTCTCTGTTTCTCACATTCTCTCTCTCTCTGTTTCTCACATTCTCTCTCTCTCTGTTTCTCACATTCTCTCTCTCTGTTTCTCACTCTCTGTTTCTCACATTCTCTCTCTCTGTTTCTCACATTCTCTCTCTCTCTCTCTTTCTCACATTCTCTCTCTCTGTTTCTCACATTCTCTCTCTCTGTTTCTCACATTCTCTCTCTCTCTGTTTCTCACATTCTCTCTCTCTGTTTCTCACATTCTCTCTCTCTCTGTTTCTCACATTCTCTCTCTCTGTTTCTCACATTCTCTCTCTCGCTGTTTCTCACTCTCTCTCTCTCTGTTTCTCACTCTCTCTCTCTCTGTTTCTCACATTCTCTCTCTCTGTTTCTCACATTCTCTCTCTCTGTTTCTCACATTCTCTCTCTCTGTTTCTCACATTCTCTCTCTCTCTGTTTCTCACATTCTCTCTCTCTGTTTCTCACATTCTCTCTCTCTGTTTCTCACTTTCTCTCTCTCTGTTTCTCACATTCTCTCTCTCTGTTTCTCACATTCTCTCTCTCTGTTTCTCACTTTCTCTCTCTCTGTTTCTCACATTCTCTCTCTCTGTTTCTCACATTCTCTCTCTCTGTTTCTCACTTTCTCTCTCTCTGTTTCTCACATTCTCTCTCTCTGTTTCTCACATTCTCTCTCTCTGTTTCTCACATTCTCTCTCTCTGTTTCTCACATTCTCTCTCTCTGTTTCTCACATTCTCTCTCTCTCTGTTTCTCACATTCTCTCTCTCTGTTTCTCACATTCTCTCTCTCTCTGTTTCTCACATTCTCTCTCTCTGTTTCTCACATTCTCTCTCTCTGTTTCTCACTTTCTCTCTCTCTGTTTCTCACATTCTCTCTCTCTGTTTCTCACTTTCTCTCTCTCTGTTTCTCACATTCTCTCTCTCTTTTTCTCACATTCTCTCTCTCTCTGTTTCTCACATTCTCTCTCTCTGTTTCTCACATTCTCTCTCTCTGTTTCTCACTTTCTCTCTCTCTGTTTCTCACATTCTCTCTCTCTGTTTCTCACATTCTCTCTCTCTCTGTTTCTCACATTCTCTCTCTCTGTTTCTCACATTCTCTCTCTCTGTTTCTCACTTTCTCTCTCTCTGTTTCTCACATTCTCTCTCTCTGTTTCTCACATTCTCTCTCTCTGTTTCTCACTTTCTCTCTCTCTGTTTCTCACATTCTCTCTCTCTGTTTCTCACATTCTCTCTCTCTGTTTCTCACTTTCTCTCTCTCTGTTTCTCACATTCTCTCTCTCTGTTTCTCACATTCTCTCTCTCTCTGTTTCTCACATTCTCTCTCTCTGTTTCTCACATTCTCTCTCTCTGTTTCTCACTTTCTCTCTCTCTGTTTCTCACATTCTCACTCTCTGTTTCTCACATTCTCTCTCTCTGTTTCTCACATTCTCTCTCTCTGTTTCTCACATTCTCTCTCTCTCTGTTTCTCACATTCTCTCTCTCTGTTTCTCACATTCTCTCTCTCTCTGTTTCTCACATTCTCTCTCTCTGTTTCTCACTTTCTCTCTCTCTGTTTCTCACATTCTCTCTCTCTGTTTCTCACATTCTCTCTCTCTCTGTTTCTCACATTCTCTCTCTCTGTTTCTCACATTCTCTCTCTCTCTGTTTCTCACATTCTCTCTCTCTCTGTTTCTCACATTCTCTCTCTCTGTTTCTCACATTCTCTCTCTCTGTTTCTCACATTCTCTCTCTCTCTGTTTCTCACATTCTCTCTCTCTGTTTCTCACATTCTCTCTCTCTCTGTTTCTCACATTCTCTCTCTCTGTTTCTCACATTCTCTCTCTCTCTGTTTCTCACATTCTCTCTCTCTGTTTCTCACTTTCTCTCTCTCTGTTTCTCACATTCTCTCTCTCTGTTTCTCACATTCTCTCTCTCTCTGTTTCTCACATTCTCTCTCTCTCTGTTTCTCACATTCTCTCTCTCTGTTTCTCACATTCTCTCTCTCTGTTTCTCACATTCTCTCTCTCTGTTTCTCACATTCTCTCTCTCTGTTTCTCACATTCTCTCTCTCTGTTTCTCACATTCTCTCTCTCTGTTTCTCACATTCTCTCTCTCTGTTTCTCACTTTCTCTCTCTCTGTTTCTCACATTCTCTCTCTCTCTGTTTCTCACATTCTCTCTCTCTCTGTTTCTCACATTCTCTCTCTCTCTGTTTCTCACATTCTCTCTCTCTGTTTCTCACTCTCTGTTTCTCACATTCTCTCTCTCTGTTTCTCACATTCTCTCTCTCTCTCTTTCTCACATTCTCTCTCTCTGTTTCTCACATTCTCTCTCTCTGTTTCTCACATTCTCTCTCTCTCTGTTTCTCACATTCTCTCTCTCTCTGTTTCTCACATTCTCTCTCTCTGTTTCTCACATTCTCTCTCTCTGTTTCTCACATTCTCTCTCTCTCTGTTTCTCACATTCTCTCTCTCTGTTTCTCACATTCTCTCTCTCTCTGTTTCTCACATTCTCTCTCTCTCTGTTTCTCACATTCTCTCTCTCTCTGTTTCTCACATTCTCTCTCTCTGTTTCTCACTCTCTGTTTCTCACATTCTCTCTCTCTGTTTCTCACATTCTCTCTCTCTCTCTTTCTCACATTCTCTCTCTCTGTTTCTCACATTCTCTCTCTCTGTTTCTCACATTCTCTCTCTCTCTGTTTCTCACATTCTCTCTCTCTGTTTCTCACATTCTCTCTCTCTCTGTTTCTCACATTCTCTCTCTCTGTTTCTCACATTCTCTCTCTCGCTGTTTCTCACTCTCTCTCTCTCTGTTTCTCACTCTCTCTCTCTCTGTTTCTCACATTCTCTCTCTCTGTTTCTCACATTCTCTCTCTCTGTTTCTCACATTCTCTCTCTCTCTCTTTCTCACATTCTCTCTCTCTGTTTCTCACATTCTCTCTCTCTGTTTCTCACATTCTCTCTCTCTGTTTCTCACATTCTCTCTCTCTGTTTCTCACATTCTCTCTCTCTGTTTCTCACATTCTCTCTCTCTGTTTCTCACATTCTCTCTCTCTGTTTCTCACATTCTCTCTCTCTGTTTCTCACATTCTCTCTCTCTCTGTTTCTCACATTCTCTCTCTCTCTGTTTCTCACATTCTCTCTCTCTGTTTCTCACATTCTCTCTCTCTGTTTCTCACATTCTCTCTCTCTCTGTTTCTCACATTCTCTCTCTCTGTTTCTCACATTCTCTCTCTCTCTGTTTCTCACATTCTCTCTCTCTCTGTTTCTCACATTCTCTCTCTCTGTTTCTCACATTCTCTCTCTCTCTGTTTCTCACATTCTCTCTCTCTGTTTCTCACATTCTCTCTCTCTGTTTCTCACATTCTCTCTCTCTGTTTCTCACATTCTCTCTCTCTGTTTCTCACATTCTCTCTCTCTCTGTTTCTCACATTCTCTCTCTCTGTTTCTCACATTCTCTCTCTCTGTTTCTCACATTCTCTCTCTCTCTTTTTCTCACATTCTCTCTCTCTGTTTCTCACATTCTCTCTCTCTGTTTCTCACACTCTCTCTCTCTGTTTCTCACATTCTCTCTCTCTCTGTTTCTCACATTCTCTCTCTCTGTTTCTCACATTCTCTCTCTCTGTTTCTCACATTCTCTCTCTCTCTGTTTCTCACATTCTCTCTCTCTGTTTCTCACATTCTCTCTCTCTGTTTCTCACATTCTCTCTCTCTGTTTCTCACATTCTCTCTCTCTGTTTCTCACTTTCTCTCTCTCTGTTTCTCACATTCTCTCTCTCTCTGTTTCTCACATTCTCTCTCTCTCTGTTTCTCACATTCTCTCTCTCTCTGTTTCTCACATTCTCTCTCTCTGTTTCCCTCATTCAGTTCAGTTCAGTTCAGTTCAAATGCTTTATTACATAGATACATAGAAGATAGGAGCAGGAGTAGGCCATTCGGCCCTTCGTGCCTGCTCCGCCATTTAATGAGATCATGGCTGATCCTTTAATTCAGTATCCCGTCCCCGCCTTCTCTCCGTAACCCTTAACCCCTTTTGCCTGTAGAAATATATCTAATTCCCTCTTAAATATATTTAATGAGCTGGCATACACTGCCCTCTGTGGCAATGAGTTCCACAGGTTCACCACTCTCTGAGTGAAGAAATTCCCCCTCATCTCTGTCCTAAATGGTTTAGCCCTTATCCTTAAATTATGTCCTCTAGTTCTGTTCTCACCCGCCAAGGGAAACATTCCTTCTGCATCCAGTCTGTCTAGACCTGTCAGAATTTTATACACTTCTATGAGGTCCCCTCTCAATCTTCTAAACTCCAGTGTGTACATCCCTAAACTACATAGTCTCTCCTCATAGGTCATTCCCGCCATTCCTGGTATCAGCCTGGTGAATCGCCGCTGCACCCCCTCCATGGCAAGAACATCCTTCCTCAGATGAGGCGACCAAAACTGTACACAGTACTCGAGGTGTGGTCTCACCAGTGCCCTGTACAGCTGCAGCAAGGTATCCCTGTTCCTGTATTCTAACCCTTTTGCTATGAAGGCCAGCATACCGTTTGCCTTCTTGACCGCCTGTTGCACCTGCATGCTCGCCTTCAGTGACTGGTGTACAAGAACACCCAGGTCTCTCTGTACTTCCCCCTCTCCCAATCTATTGCCATTTAAATAATAATTTGCCCTCCCGTTCCTGCACCCAAGGTGGATAACTTCGCACTTGTCCACATTATAGTGCATCTGCCATTTATCCGCCCAATCGCCCAGTCTGTCCAAATCGCTCTGGAGCTTCCTGGTCTCTTCCTCTGAGCCCACCCCCCCTCCTAGTTTAGTGTCGTCTGCAAATTTGGAAATGCTGCATCCGACTCCCTGATCCAGGTCATTAATGTAAATTGTGAACAGCTGGGGGCCCAGGACAGATCCCTGTGGTACCCCACTTGTTACTGCCTGCCATTCAGAAAATGAGCCGTTTATTCCAACTCTCTGTTTTCTATCTGACAGCCAGTTCCCTATCCACGCCAAAACTTTCCCCTTTATCCCATGAGCCTCAATTTTCCATGCTAATCTTTTATGTGGGACCTTATCGAAGGCCTTTTGGAAGTCCAGGTACACCACATCTACTGGCTCTCCCCCATCTATTCTACCAGTTACTCCCTCAAAAAATTCCAATAGATTAGTCAAGCACGATTTACCCTTTGTAAATCCATGTTGACTCTGTCCTATCCTGTCCCCATTTGCTAAGTGCTCCGCTATTTCATCCTTAATGATGGACTCCAGCATTTTGCCCACAACTGATGTAAGGCTTACAGGTCTGTAATTACCTGCTTTTTCCCTACCCCCCTTTTTGAATAGTGGGGTAACGTTAGCTACCCTCCAATCCATCGGCACTGTTCCCGAGTCTAATGAATTCTGAAAAATCATCCTTAGTGCATCCGCTATCTCTAGGGCCACCTCCTTCAGTACCCTAGGATGCATGTTATCAGGCCCTGGGGATTTGTCCACCTTCAATCCCTTTAGCTTCCTTAACACCATATCCTTAGAGATATTGATTTGCGTCAGTTCCTCCTTTGCCAATGTCCCTATTTTTCCCGATATCCCAGGGAGGTTTTTTGTGTCTTCCTTCGTAAAGACTGACCCAAAGTATGCATTTAGTTGATCTGCCATTTCCTTATTTCCCATTATATATTCCCCCGTATCTGACTGCAATGGACCAACTTTGGTTTTCACCAGTCTTTTCCTTTTGATATACTTATAAAAGCTTTTGGAGTTAGTTTTTATATTTTCCGCCAGCTTGTTTTCGTAAGCTATTTTGCCCCTCTTGATTATGCCCTTTGCCCTCCTTTGCTCTATCTTAAACTGTTCCCAATCTTCCGCTCTGGCGCTTTTTTTGGCTATTTTATACGCCCTATCTTTGGATTTTATGCTGTCTCTAATTTCCCCTGTTATCCACGGTTGAGTCACCTTTTTAGATTTCCTTTTATGCCAGATTGGTATAAACAATTTTTGCAATTTTGTCATTCTATCTTTAAATGTTTGCCATTGTTTATCTACCTCCAGTCCTCCCAGGAACGTTGTCCAATCAGACCTACTCAGTTCCCGTCTCATGGCATCATAATTCCCCTTGTTTAAATTCAGGACCTTAGTCTCTGAGTCAATTTCTTCGCTCTCCATTTCGAGTGAGAAATCGATCATGTTATGATCGCTCTGACCCAAGGGTCCCCGTACAACAAGATTACTGATTAGTCCCTTCTCATTGCACAGTACCCAGTCCAATATAGCCTGTTCCCGAGTTGGTTCCTCGACATATTGATCCAGATAACCATCCCTCAAACACTCAAGGAATTCCTCCTCCTCATTATTTTTACTGATTAGGCTAGTCCAATCTATATGTAAGTTAAAGTCACCTATGATGACAGCTGTGCTCTTATTGCACGCTTCTCTAATTTCCCTCGTGATGCCCTCCCTAACCTCTATTTTACTATTTGGAGGCCTATATACCACTCCTATTAATGTTTTTCGCCCCTCGCTATTTCTTAGCTCCACCCATATAGATTCTGTATTAACTGAGTTAATATCCTTCCTTTCAATTGCATTTATCCCCTCTTTTACTAGCAATGCTACCCCTCCTCCCTTTCTTTTTTGTCGATCCTTCCTAAATACTGAATACCCCTGTATGTTAAGCTCCCAGCCCTGCTCACCCTGCAACCATGTTTCCGTAATCCCAATTAGATCATAATTATTAACCTCTATTTCCACAGCTAATTCATCTACCTTGTTCCTGATGCTTCTCGCATTAAGGTATAAAACCCTCAGGCTTTTTTTATGCTCACAATTTTTATGAAAGTTTACAGAGAACCATATTGCCAAAGCTTACATTGCAAAAAGGTACAGTTTTCCAACATTCTGTAGGTGTCAATCGATTTGACATTTGTTGGGTATATACAATATTACTTTTAAACAATATTAATTTTAAACAGTCTTTCTACTTCATTTGGTACGTTCAATATTCATTTTAAACAGTCTTACTTTTAAACAGTCCTCAGGTTGTGACATGTTGTTACATATTTAGCCCCAAGGTATGGTCTGTCTCCTTCTCCTAGGACTAATCTCAATTTTGACAGATCATCCAATTCCTTGAAATCTGGGGTTGTTTGGCTTAGCTTGTTGAATAATATGTTTCTTGATGTGTTGAATTTTTCGCATTTTAGGAGGAAATGCATTTCTGTTTCAACCTCGCCAGCCAGACATTGATCGCATATTCTATTCTCTCTAGGCTGCCAGGATTTCTTGTATCTGCCTTTTTCAATTTCCAGTTGGTGGTCGCTTAGTCTGTACCTGGTGAGGGTCTGTCTCTGTTTTGTGTCTCTGATGGTCGTGGGGTAGTCTGCCAGTTTATATTCTCTTTTTAGGGCCCGGTAACATTCTAATCTGCTTTGGCTTTCGGTTATTTTGTTCCAATGTTCCAGGTAGGTTTCTTTGCATTTTTTAATGATTTGGTTCACTCGGATTGGTGTTTGGACGGCTGTGTTGGTCTGGGGCTGGTCAGGGTCCGGCTGAGTACTTAGTTTCAGTAGCAGCTGACTCAGGGGACTCTTTTCTGGGTTTAGCTCTTGGGTCTGAAAGGCTTTGAAATGAAGGGTGTCTGGGGAGCTAGATTTGAGGTGATTTAGGAAGTTTAGTGCTCGTTTTTGGATGTTTATTATCAGTGGGTATCTGCCTAGTTCGGCTCTGCATGCATTTGTTGGCGTTTTTCTTTGGGTGCGAAGGATGCTTCGGCAGAATTCTGCATGTAGGGCTTCTATTGTGTGTTTTTCCCATTTAGTGTAGCTTTGGTGATTTAGCGGGCCCCATACTTCACTACCGTACAGTGCAATGGGCAGGATTATGCTGTCAAAAATTTTGAGCCAGATTTTGATTGGGATTTGGATGTTGTAGAATTTTCTTTTTATTGCATATAGGGCTCTTCGGGCTTTTTCTTTTAGTGCATTCACTGCTATGCTGAAGCTCCCTGATGCTGTAATAGTTAGACCAAGGTAGGTGTAGCTCATAGTGTGTCCTATAGTGGTATCACTGAGGGTAAACTGGTATTTGTTTTCCTGACATCTGGGTCTTTTCTGAAAAATCATGATGTTGGTTTTCTTTAGATTTACTGTTAGAGCCCAATTTTGGCAGTATTTGTCGAGTAGGTCTAGTTGTTGTTGTAATCCCTGTTCTGTGGGAGACAGCAGAACCAGGTCGTCCGAATAGAACAGGGACTTCACTTCTCCATCCAGGAGACGGAGACCTGGTGACTCGCTTTGCTCCAGCATGTCTGCTAATTCATTTATGTATATGTTGAACAGGGTCGGGCTCAAATTGCAGCCCTGCCGGACGCCTCTTCTCTGGGTGAAGAAATCGGTGCGTTTGTCTCCAATTTTGACCCCGCATTTGTTTTTCAGATACATTGATTTAATAAGGTCATAGACTTTGCCCCCTATTCCACACTGAAGAAGTTTATAATAGAGCCCTTCGTGCCATATAGAGTCAAAGGCTTTCTTGAAGTCGATGAAACAGGCGAATATTTTCCCATTTTTTGTTTGGTGTTTATGTTTTTCAATGAGGGTGTGAAGGGTATAGATATGGTCGGCGGTGCGGTGTTTTGGAAGAAAGCCTATTTGGTTTTTTCTGAGGATATTATGTTTGTTAAGAAAATCAAGTAATCTACTATTTAGAATACTGCAGAATAACTTCCCTAGACAACTGTTGACACAGATGCCACGGTAGTTATTTGGGTCTGATTTGTTTCCACTTTTATATATGGGGGAGATTAGTCCTTGGCACCAGATATCGGGAAAACAGCCTGAGCGTAATATGATGTTGAATAGTTTGAGTATCGCACCCTGCATCTCCATATTGCTGAACTTTAGCATTTCATTTTTGATGTTGTCTGGGCCACAGGCTTTCTTTAGGTGGAGAGATTTTGTTTTTGTGGCCAGTTCTTTCCATGTGATTGGGGAGTCTAGAGGGTTTTGGTTGTCTTTAATTGTTGCTTCTAATGTGTGGAGTTTTTCTGTGACCTGATGTTGACTTGGGTTTGTTTTGTTTTTTGGGATGTCTTTGTAGAGGTTTTCAAAATGTGTTCTCCAGATGTCGCCATCTTGGATTGGTAATGCTTGCAATTGTGTTGTACTCAGGTTATTCCACATTTCCCAGAATTGTTTTGGATTGGTGGAGTTTTCAATTTCTTCGAGTATTTTGTGGGTATAGTTTTGTGTTTTGTTCCTAATGGTGTGTTTATATCTTTTGAGGGTTTCATTGTATCTAGTACGTAGGTCCGGATTGTTTGGTTGCCGATGCTTTTGGTTTGATATTTTTCTCAGGTCTTTTCTGGCATTTTTGCATTCGTGGTCAAACCATTTCATATTTTTATTTTGTCTTTTGTGATGCTTCCTCTTCTGTTTCACGAGGTCGGCTTTTACAGCTGCCTCATGGAAGATCATATTTATATCCTCTATGGCCGTGTTTACACCATCTCTGGTGATCTCATATAGATTTTCTTTAAATTTTGAAATTTTACTTGTGAGATCAGGTGAATTTAGTGCTGTGATGAATTTATCTCCACTGTCTGGGGCCCATCTGTATGTCTGGTTTATTTTATGGAGCTTACTGGGTTCCTTTTTTGTGTCTGTAGTTTGGGCAGAAAGTTTAAGGTACACATTTATTTGGTTATGGTCTGAGAGGGGGGATTGCTGCCTGACAGTGAATGCGTTGATATCGCAGGGGTCCAGGTCAGTGATTGTATAGTCCACCACACTAGACCCAAGAGTTGAGGAGTATGTGAGTCTCCCTAGGGAGTCCCCTCTGAACCTACCATTAACTATGTACAGGCCTAAGGCTCGGCAGAGTTGCACTACCTCCCTACCGCTTTTATTTATTTCACGATCAAGGTTGTTCCGATTTGCGATGGCTGGTGTGACATCTAAAGGGGTCTGGCCAAACACATGGTTGTTTCCCTGTGGGTCTATGAAGTCAGGTTCACAACCGGTCCTTGCATTTAGGTCCCCACATATTATCACCTTTCCTTGGGCCTGGAAATGGCTGATTTCGATGTGGAGAGTATCAAATAACTCCTCTTTGAAATATGGCGATTCTATTGGAGGTATGTAGATCGCACATAAGTAAACATCTTTTTTTGCTATTCCTATATTTTTATCTAGTTTTAGCCATACGTGTGATTTCCCCTCTCTGTTTCTCACACTCTCTCTGTTTCTCACATTCTCTCTCTCTGTTTCTCACATTCTCTCTCTCTGTTTCTCACATTCTCTCTCTCTGTTTCTCACACTCTCTCTCTCTCTCTCTGTTTCTCACATTCTCTCTCTCTGTTTCTCACATTCTCTCTCTCTCTGTTTCTCACACTCTCTCTCTCTCTGTTTCTCACATTCTCTCTCTCTCTGTTTCTCACATTCTCTCTCTCTGTTTCTCACATTCTCTCTCTCTGTTTCTCACACTCTCTCTGTTTCTCACATTCTCTCTCTCTGTTTCTCACATTCTCTCTCTCTGTTTCTCACATTCTCTCTCTCTCTGTTTCTCACATTCTCTCTCTCTGTTTCTCACATTCTCTCTCTCTGTTTCTCACATTCTCTCTCTCTGTTTCTCACACTCTCTCTGTTTCTCACATTCTCTCTCTCTGTTTCTCACATTCTCTATCTCTCTGTTTCTCACATTCTCTCTCTCTCTGTTTCTCACATTCTCTATCTCTCTGTTTCTCACATTCTCTCTCTCTGTTTCTCACATTCTCTCTCTCTCTGTTTCTCACACTCTCTCTCTCTCTGTTTCTCACATTCTCTCTCTCTCTGTTTCTCACATTCTCTATCTCTCTGTTTCTCACATTCTCTCTCTCTGTTTCTCACATTCTCTCTCTCTCTGTTTCTCACATTCTCTCTCTCTGTTTCTCACATTCTGTCTCTCTGTTTCTCACATTCTCTCTCTCTGTTTCTCACATTCTCTCTCTCTCTGTTTCTCACATTCTCTCTCTCTGTTTCTCACATTCTCTCTCTCTGTTTCTCACATTCTCTCTCTCTCTGTTTCTCACATTCTCTCTCTCTGTTTCTCACACTCTCTCTCTGTTTCTCACATTTTCTCTCTCTGTTTCTCACATTCTCTCTCTCTCTTTCTCACATTCTCTCTCTCTCTGTTTCTCACATTCTCTCTCTCTCTGTTTCTCACATTCTCTCTCTCTTTCTCACACTCTCTCTCTCTCTGTTTATCACATTCTCTCTCTCTGTTTCTCACATTCTCTCTCTCTGTTTCTCACATTCTCTCTCTCTCTGTTTCTCAGATTCTCTCTCTCTGTTTCTCACATTCTCTCTCTCTGTTTCTCACATTCTCTCTCTCTGTTTCTCACTTTCTCTCTCTCTGTTTCTCACATTCTCTCTCTCTCTGTTTCTCACATTCTCTCTCTCTCTGTTTCTCACATTCTCTCTCTCTGTTTCTCACATTCTCTCTCTCTCTGTTTCTCACATTCTCTCTCTCTGTTTCTCACATTCTCTCTCTCTGTTTCTCACATTCTCTCTCCAATTTCCAATTCCAATTCCAATTAAAATGCTTTATTGGCATGAAAGTTTACAGAGAACCATATTGCCAAAGCTTACATAGCAAAAAGGTACAGTTTTCCAACATTCTGTAGGTGTCAATCGATTTGACATTTGTTGGGTACATACAATATTACTTTTAAACAATATTAATTTTAAACAGTCTTTGTACTTCATTTGGTACGTTCAATATTAATTTTAAACAGTCTTAATTTTAAACAGTCCTCAGGTTGTGACATGTTGTTACATATTTGGCCCCAAGGTATGGTCTGTCTCCTTCTCCTAGGACTAATCTCAATTTTGACAGATCATCCAATTCCTTGAAATCTGGGGTTGTTTGGCTTAGCTTGTTGAATAATATGTTTCTTGATGTGTTGAATTTTTCGCATTTTAGGAGGAAATGCATTTCTGTTTCAACCTCGCCAGCCAGACATTGATCGCATATTCTATTCTCTCTAGGCTGCCAGGATTTCTTGTATCTGCCTTTTTCAATTTCCAGTTGGTGGTCGCTTAGTCTGTACCTGGTGAGGGTCTGTCTCTGTTTTGTGTCTCTGATGGTCGTGAGGTAGTCTGCCAGTTTATATTCTCTTTTTAGGGCCCGGTAACATTCTAATCTGCTTTGGCTTTCGGTTATTTTGTTCCAATGTTCCAGGTAGGTTTCTTTGCATTTTTTAATGATTTGGTTCACTCGGATTGGTGTTTGGACGGCTGTGTTGGTCTGGGGCTGGTCAGGGTCCGGCTGAGTACTTAGTTTCCGTAGCAGCTGACTCAGGGGACTCTTTTCTGGGTTTAGCTCTTGGGTCTGAAAGGCTTTGAAATGAAGGGTGTCTGGGGAGCTAGATTTGAGGTGATTTAGGAAGTTTAGTGCTCGTTTTTGGATGTTTATTATCAGTGGGTATCTGCCTAGTTCGGCTCTGCATGCATTTGTTGGCGTTTTTCTTTGGGTGCGAAGGATGCTTCGGCAGAATTCTGCATGTAGGGCTTCTATTGTATGTTTTTCCCATTTAGTGTAGCTTTGGTGATTTAGCGGGCCCCATACTTCACTACCGTACAGTGCAATGGGCAGGATTATGCTGTCAAATATTTTGAGCCAGATTTTGATTGGGATTTGGATGTTGTAGAATTTTCTTTTTATTGCATATAGGGCTCTTCGGGCTTTTTCTTTTAGTGCATTCACTGCTATGCTGAAGCTCCCTGATGCTGTAATAGTTAGACCAAGGTAGGTGTAGCTCATAGTGTGTCCTATAGTGATATCACTGAGGGTAAACTGGTATTTGTTTTTCTGACATCTGGGCCTTTTTTGAAAAATCATGATGTTGGTTTTCTTTAGATTTACTGTTAGAGCCCAATTTTGGCAGTATTTGTCGAGTAGGTCTAGTTGTTGCTGTAATCCCTGTTCTGTGGGAGATAGCAGAACCAGGTCGTCCGCATAGAACAGGGATTTCACTTCTCCATCCAGGAGACGGAGACCTGGTGACTCGCTTTGCTCCAGCATGTCTGCTAATTCATTTATGTATATGTTGAACAGGGTCGGGCTCAAATTGCAGCCCTGCCGGACGCCTCTTCTCTGGGTGAAGAAATCGGTGCGTTTGTCTCCAATTTTGACCCCGCATTTGTTTTTCAGATACATTGATTTAATAAGGTCATAGACTTTGCCCCCTATTCCACATTGAAGAAGTTTATAATAGAGCCCTTCGTGCCATATAGAGTCAAAGGCTTTCTTGAAGTCGATGAAACAGGCGAATATTTTCCCATTTTTTGTTTGGTGTATATGTTTTTCAATGAGGGTGTGAAGGGTATAGATATGGTCGGCGGTGCGGTGTTTTGGAAGAAAGCCTATTTGGTTTTTTCTGAGGATATTATGTTTGTTAAGAAAATCAAGTAATCTACTATTTAGAATACTGCAGAATAACTTCCCTAGACAACTGTTGACACAGATGCCGCGGTAGTTATTTGGGTCTGATTTGTTTCCGCTTTTATATATGGGGGAGATTAGTCCTTGGCACCAGATATCGGGAAAACAGCCTGAACGTAATACGATGTTGAATAATTTGAGTACCGCACCCTGCATCTCCATATTGCTGAACTTGAGCATTTCATTTTTGATGTTGTCTGGGCCACAGGCTTTCTTTAGGTGGAGAGATTTTGTTTTTGTGGCCATTTCTTTCCATGTGATTGGGGAGTCTAGAGGGTTTTGGTTGTCTTTGATTGTTGCTTCTAATGTGTGGAGTTTTTCTGTGACCTGATGTTGACTTGGGTTTGTTTCGTTTATTGGGATGTCTTTGTAGAGGTTTTCAAAATGTGTTCTCCAGATGTCGCCATCTTGGATTGGTAATGCTTGCAATTGTGTTGTACTCAGGTTATTCCACATTTCCCAGAATTGTTTTGGGTTGGTGGAGTTTTCAATTTCTTCTAGTATTTTGTGGGTATAGTTTTGTGTTTTGTTCCTAATGGTGTGTTTATATCTTTTGAGGGTTTCATTGTATCTAGTACGTAGGTCCGGATTGTTTGGTTGGCGATGCTTTTGGTTTGATATTTTTCTCAGGTCTTTTCTGGCATTTTTGCATTCGTGGTCAAACCATTTCTTATTTTTATTTTGTCTTTTGTGACTCTTCCTCTTCTGTTTCACGAGGTCGGCTTTTACAGCTGCCTCATGAAAGATCATATTTATATCCTCTATGGCCATGTTTACCCCATCTCTGGTGATCTCATATAGATTTTCTTTAAATTTTGAAATTTTACTTGTGAGATCAGGTGAATTTAGTGCTGTGATGAATTTATCTCCACTGTCTGGGGCCCATCTGTATGTCTGGTTTATTTTATGTAGCTTACTGGGTTCCTTTTTTGTGTCTGTAGTTTGGGCAGAAAGTTTAAGGTACACATTTATTTGGTTATGGTCTGAGAGGGGGGATTGCTGCCTGACAGTGAATGCGTTGATATCGCAGGGGTCCAGGTCAGTGATTGTATAATCCACCACACTAGACCCAAGAGTTGAGGAATATGTGAGTCTCCCTAAGGAGTCCCCTCTGAACCTACCGTTAACTATGTACAGGCCTAAGGCTCGGCAGAGTTGCACTACCTCCCTACCGCTTTTATTTATTTCACAATCGAGGTTGTTTCGGTTTGCGATGGCTGGTGTGACATATAGAGGGGTCTGGCCAAACACATGGTTGTTGCCCTGTGGGTCTATGAAGTCAGGTTCACATCCTGTCCTTGCATTTAGGTCCCCACATAGTAGCACCTTTCCTTGGGCCTGGAAATGGCTGATTTCCATGTGGAGAGTGTCAAATATCTCCTCTTCAAAATATGGCGATTCTATTGGAGGTATGTAGATCGCACATAAGTAAACATCGTTTTTTGCTATTCCTATATTTTTATCTAATTTTAGCCATACGTGTGATTTTCCCTGTTTTATCGGTGAGATGTGTTTGTTCAGTTCTCCTTTATACCACACCAGGATTCCCCCGGAGGTTCTGCCCTTGCGTGTCTTAATGCACTCTCTCTCTGTTTCTCACATTCTCTCTCTCTGTTTCTCACATTCTCTCTCTCTCTGTTTCTCACATTCTCTCTCTCTGTTTCTCACATTCTCTCTCTCTCTGTTTCTCACATTCTCTCTCTCTGTTTCTCACATTCTCTCTCTCTCTGTTTCTCACATTCTCTCTCGCTGTTTCTCACATTCTCTCTCTCTGTTTCTCACATTCTCTCTCTCTCTGTTTCTCACATTCCAATTCCAATTCCAATTCCAATTAAAATGCTTTATTGGCATGAAAGTTTACAGAGAACCATATTGCCAAAGCTTACATAGCAAAAAGGTACAGTTTTCCAACATTCTGTAGGTGTCAATCGATTTGACATTTGTTGGGTACATACAATATTACTTTTAAACAATATTAATTTTAAACAGTCTTTGTACTTCATTTGGTACGTTCAATATTAATTTTAAACAGTCTTAATTTTAAACAGTCCTCAGGTTGTGACATGTTGTTACATATTTGGCCCCAAGGTATGGTCTGTCTCCTTCTCCTAGGACTAATCTCAATTTTGACAGATCATCCAATTCCTTGAAATCTGGGGTTGTTTGGCTTAGCTTGTTGAATAATATGTTTCTTGATGTGTTGAATTTTTCGCATTTTAGGAGGAAATGCATTTCTGTTTCAACCTCGCCAGCCAGACATTGATCGCATATTCTATTCTCTCTAGGCTGCCAGGATTTCTTGTATCTGCCTTTTTCAATTTCCAGTTGGTGGTCGCTTAGTCTGTACCTGGTGAGGGTCTGTCTCTGTTTTGTGTCTCTGATGGTCGTGAGGTAGTCTGCCAGTTTATATTCTCTTTTTAGGGCCCGGTAACATTCTAATCTGCTTTGGCTTTCGGTTATTTTGTTCCAATGTTCCAGGTAGGTTTCTTTGCATTTTTTAATGATTTGGTTCACTCGGATTGGTGTTTGGGCGGCTGTGTTGGTCTGGGGCTGGTCAGGGTCCGGCTGAGTACTTAGTTTCCGTAGCAGCTGACTCAGGGGACTCTTTTCTGGGTTTAGCTCTTGGGTCTGAAAGGCTTTGAAATGAAGGGTGTCTGGGGAGCTAGATTTGAGGTAATTTAGGAAGTTTAGTGCTCGTTTTTGGATGTTTATTATCAGTGGGTATCTGCCTAGTTCGGCTCTGCATGCATTTGTTGGCGTTTTCCTTTGGGTGCGAAGGATGCTTCGGCAGAATTCTGCATGTAGGGCTTCTATTGTATGTTTTTCCCATTTAGTGTAGCTTTGGTGATTTAGCGGGCCCCATACTTCACTACCGTACAGTGCAATGGGCAGGATTATGCTGTCAAATATTTTGAGCCAGATTTTGATTGGGATTTGGATGTTGTAGAATTTTCTTTTTATTGCATATAGGGCTCTTCGGGCTTTTTCTTTTAGTGCATTCACTGCTATGCTGAAGCTCCCTGATGCTGTAATAGTTAGACCAAGGTAGGTGTAGCTCATAGTGTGTCCTATAGTGATATCACTGAGGGTAAACTGGTATTTGTTTTCCTGACATCTGGGCCTTTTTTGAAAAATCATGATGTTGGTTTTCTTTAGATTTACTGTTAGAGCCCAATTTTGGCAGTATTTGTCGAGTAGGTCTAGTTGTTGCTGTAATCCCTGTTCTGTGGGAGACAGCAGAACCAGGTCGTCCGCATAGAACAGGGATTTCACTTCTCCATCTAGGAGACGGAGACCTGGTGACTCGCTTTGCTCCAGCATGTCTGCTAATTCATTTATGTATATGTTGAACAGGGTCGGGCTCAAATTGCAGCCCTGCCGGACGCCTCTTCTCTGGGTGAAGAAATCGGTGCGTTTGTCTCCAATTTTGACCCCGCATTTGTTTTTCAGATACATTGATTTAATAAGGTCATAGACTTTGCCCCCTATTCCACATTGAAGAAGTTTATAATAGAGCCCTTCGTGCCATATAGAGTCAAAGGCTTTCTTGAAGTCGATGAAACAGGCGAATATTTTCCCATTTTTTGTTTGGTGTATATGTTTTTCAATGAGGGTGTGAAGGGTATAGATATGGTCGGCGGTGCGGTGTTTTGGAAGAAAGCCTATTTGGTTTTTTCTGAGGATATTATGTTTGTTAAGAAAATCAAGTAATCTACTATTTAGAATACTGCAGAATAACTTCCCTAGACAACTGTTGACACAGATGCCGCGGTAGTTATTTGGGTCTGATTTGTTTCCGCTTTTATATATGGGGGAGATTAGTCCTTGGCACCAGATATCGGGAAAACAGCCTGAACGTAATATGATGTTGAATAATTTGAGTACCGCACCCTGCATCTCCATATTGCTGAACTTGAGCATTTCATTTTTGATGTTGTCTGGGCCACAGGCTTTCTTTAGGTGGAGAGATTTTGTTTTTGTGGCCATTTCTTTCCATGTGATTGGGGAGTCTAGAGGGTTTTGGTTGTCTTTGATTGTTGCTTCTAATGTGTGGAGTTTTTCTGTGACCTGATGTTGACTTGGGTTTGTTTCGTTTATTGGGATGTCTTTGTAGAGGTTTTCAAAATGTGTTCTCCAGATGTCGCCATCTTGGATTGGTAATGCTTGCAATTGTGTTGTACTCAGGTTATTCCACATTTCCCAGAATTGTTTTGGGTTGGTGGAGTTTTCAATTTCTTCTAGTATTTTGTGGGTATAGTTTTGTGTTTTGTTCCTAATGGTGTGTTTATATCTTTTGAGGGTTTCATTGTATCTAGTACGTAGGTCCGGATTGTTTGGTTGGCGATGCTTTTGGTTTGATATTTTTCTCAGGTCTTTTCTGGCATTTTTGCATTCGTGGTCAAACCATTTCTTATTTTTATTTTGTCTTTTGTGACTCTTCCTCTTCTGTTTCACGAGGTCGGCTTTTACAGCTGCCTCATGAAAGATCATATTTATATCCTCTATGGCCATGTTTACCCCATCTCTGGTGATCTCATATAGATTTTCTTTAAATTTTGAAATTTTACTTGTGAGATCAGGTGAATTTAGTGCTGTGATGAATTTATCTCCACTGTCTGGGGCCCATCTGTATGTCTGGTTTATTTTATGTAGCTTACTGGGTTCCTTTTTTGTGTCTGTAGTTTGGGCAGAAAGTTTAAGGTACACATTTATTTGGTTATGGTCTGAGAGGGGGGATTGCTGCCTGACAGTGAATGCGTTGATATCGCAGGGGTCCAGGTCAGTGATTGTATAATCCACCACACTAGACCCAAGAGTTGAGGAATATGTGAGTCTCCCTAAGGAGTCCCCTCTGAACCTACCGTTAACTATGTACAGGCCTAAGGCTCGGCAGAGTTGCACTACCTCCCTACCGCTTTTATTTATTTCACAATCGAGGTTGTTTCGGTTTGCGATGGCTGGTGTGACATATAGAGGGGTCTGGCCAAACACATGGTTGTTGCCCTGTGGGTCTATGAAGTCAGGTTCACATCCTGTCCTTGCATTTAGGTCCCCACATAGTAGCACCTTTCCTTGGGCCTGGAAATGGCTGATTTCCATTCTCTCTCTCTGTTTCTCACATTCTCTCTCTCTGTTTCTCACATTCTCTCTCTCTGTTTCTCACATTCTCTCTCTCTGTTTCTCACATTCTCTCTCTCTCTGTTTCTCACATTCTCTCTCTCTGTTTCTCACACTCTCTCTCTGTTTCTCACATTCTCTCTCTCTCTGTTTCTCACATTCTCTCTCTCTCTTTCTCACATTCTCTCTCTCTGTTTCTCACATTCTCTCTCTCTCTGTTTCTCACATTCTCTCTCTCTGTTTCTCACATTCTCTCTCTCTGTTTCTCACATTCTCTCTCTCGCTGTTTCTCACTCTCTCTCTCTCTGTTTCTCACTCTCTCTCTCTCTCTGTTTCTCACATTCTCTCTCTCTGTTTCTCACATTCTCTCTCTCTGTTTCTCACATTCTCTCTCTCTCTCTTTCTCACATTCTCGCTCTCTGTTTCTCACATTCTCTCTCTCTCTGTTTCTCACATTCTCTCTCTCTGTTTCTCACATTCTCTCTCTCTGTTTCTCACATTCTCTCTCTCTCTGTTTCTCACATTCTCTCTCTCTCTGTTTCTCATTCTCTCTCTCTCTTTCTCACATTCTCTCTCTCTCTTTCTCACATTCTTTCTCTCTGTTTCTCACATTCTCTCTCTCTGTTTCTCACATTCTCTCTCTCTCTGTTTCTCACATTCTCTCTCTCTGTTTCTCACATTCGCTCTCTCTCTGTTTCTCCCATTCTCTCTCTCTCTTTCTCACATTCTCTCTCTCTGTTTCTCACATTCTCTCTCTCTCTGTTTCTCACATTCTCTCTCTCTCTGTTTCTCACATTCTCTCTCTCTGTTTCTCACATTCTCCCTCTCTCTGCTTCTCACATTCTCTCTCTCTGTTTCTCACATTCTCTCTCTCTGTTTCTCACATTCTCTCTCTCTGTTTCTCACATTCTCTCTCTCTCTGTTTCTCACATTCTCTCTCTCTGTTTCTCACATTCTCTCTCTCTGTTTCTCACATTCTCTCTCTCTCTGTTTCTCACACTCTCTCTCTCTCTGTTTCTCACATTCTCTCTCTCTCTGTTTCTCACATTCTCTCTCTCTCTGTTTCTCACATTCTCTCTCTCTCTGTTTCTCACATTCTCTCTCTCTGTTTCTCACATTCTCTCTCTCTCTCTTTCTCACATTCTCGCTCTCTGTTTCTCACATTCTCTCTCTCTCTGTTTCTCACATTCTCTCTCTCTGTTTCTCACATTCTCTCTCTCTCTGTTTCTCACATTCTCTCTCTCTGTTTCTCACATTCTCTCTCTCTGTTTCTCACATTCTCTCTCTCTCTGTTTCTCACATTCTCTCTCTCTCTGTTTCTCATTCTCTCTCTCTCTTTCTCACATTCTCTCTCTCTCTTTCTCACATTCTTTCTCTCTGTTTCTCACATTCTCTCTCTCTGTTTCTCACATTCTTTCTCTCTCTGTTTCTCACATTCTCTCTCTCTGTTTCTCACATTCTCTCTCTCTCTGTTTCTCCCATTCTCTCTCTCTCTTTCTCACATTCTCTCTCTCTGTTTCTCACATTCTCTCTCTCTCTGTTTCTCACATTCTCTCTCTCTGTTTCTCACATTCTCCCTCTCTCTGCTTCTCACATTCTCTCTCTCTGTTTCTCACATTCTCTCTCTCTCTGTTTCTCACATTCTCTCTCTCTGTTTCTCACATTCTCTCTCTCTGTTTCTCACATTCTCTCTCTCTCTGTTTCTCACATTCTCTCTCTCTGTTTCTCACATTCTCTCTCTCTGTTTCTCACATTCTCTCTCTCTCTGTTTCTCACACTCTCTCTCTCTCTGTTTCTCACATTCTCTCTCTCTCTGTTTCTCACATTCTCTCTCTCTCTGTTTCTCACTTTCTCTCTCTCTGTTTCTCACATTCTCTCTCTCTCTGTTTCTCACATTCTCTCTCTCTGTTTCTCACATTCTCTCTCTCTCTGTTTCTCACACTCTCTCTCTCTCTGTTTCTCACATTCTCTCTCTGTTTCTCACACTCTCAAATTCAAATTCAAATTCAAATGCTTTATTGGCATGAAAGTTTACAGAGAACCATATTGCCAAAGCTTACATAGCAAAAAGGTACAGTTTTCCAACATTCTGTAGGTGTCAATCGATTTGACATTTGTTGGGTACATACAATATTACTTTTAAACAATATTAATTTTAAACAGTCTTTGTACTTCATTTGGTATGTTCAATATTAATTTTAAACAGTCTTAATTTTAAACAGTCCTCAGGTTGTGACATGTTGTTACATATTTGGCCCCAAGGTATGGTCTGTCTCCTTCTCCTAGGACTAATCTCAATTTTGACAGGTCATCCAATTCCTTGAAATCTGGGGTTGTTTGGCTTAGCTTGTTGAATAATATGTTTCTTGATGTGTTGAATTTTTCGCATTTTAGGAGGAAATGCATCTCTGTTTCAACCTCGCCGGCCAGACATTGATCGCATATTCTATTCTCTCTAGGCTGCCAGGATTTCTTGTATCTGCCTTTTTCAATTTCCAGTTGGTGGTCGCTTAGTCTGTACCTGGTGAGGGTCTGTCTCTGTTTTGTGTCTCTGATGGTCGTGAGGTAGTCTGCCAGTTTATATTCTCTTTTTAGGGCCCGGTAACATTCTAATCTGCTTTGGCTTTCGGTTGTTTTGTTCCAATGTTCCAGGTAGGTTTCTTTGCATTTTTTAATGATTTGGTTCACTCGGATTGGTGTTTGGACGGCTGTGTTGGTCTGGGGCTGGTCAGGGTCCGGCTGAGTACTTAGTTTCCGTAGCAGCTGACTCAGGGGACTCTTTTCTGGGTTTAGCTCTTGGGTCTGAAAGGCTTTGAAATGAAGGGTGTCTGGGGAGCTAGATTTGAGGTGATTTAGGAAGTTTAGTGCTCGTTTTTGGATGTTTATTATCAGTGGGTATCTGCCTAGTTCGGCTCTGCATGCATTTGTTGGCGTTTTTCTTTGGGTGCGAAGGATGCTTCGGCAGAGTTCTGCATGTAGGGCTTCTATTGTATCTCTCTCTCTGTTTCTCACATTCTCTCTCTCTCTGTTTCTCACTTTCTCTCTCTCTGTTTCTCCCATTCGCTCTCTCTGTTTCTCACATTCTCTCTCTCTGTTTCTCACATTCTCTCTCTCTGTTTCTCACATTCTCTCTCTCTCTGTTTCTCACTTTCTCTCTCTCTGTTTCTCCCATTCTCTCTCTCTGTTTCTCACTCTCTCTCTCTGTTTCTCACATTCTCTCTCTCTGTTTCTCACATTCTCTCTCTCTGTTTCTCACATTCTCTCTCTCTGTTTCTCACATTCTCTATCTCTGTTTCTCACATTCTCTCTCTCTGTTTCTCACATTCTCTCTCTCTGTTTCTCACATTCTCTCTCTCTGTTTCTCACATTCTCTCTCTCTGTTTCTCACATTCAGTTCAGTTCAGTTCAGTTCAAATGCTTTATTGGCATGAAAGTTTACAGAGAACCATATTGCCAAAGCTTACATAGCAAAAAGGTACAGTTTTCCAACATTCTGTAGGTGTCAATCGATTTGACATTTGTTGGGTATATACAATATTACTTTTAAACAATATTAATTTTAAACAGTCTTTCTACTTCATTTGGTACGTTCAATATTAATTTTAAACAGTCTTACTTTTAAACAGTCCTCAGGTTGTGACATGTTGTTACATATTTAGCCCCAAGGTATGGTCTGTCTCCTTCTCCTAGGACTAATCTCAATTTTGACAGATCATCCAATTCCTTGAAATCTGGGGTTGTTTGGCTTAGCTTGTTGAATAATATGTTTCTTGATGTGTTGAATTTTTCGCATTTTAGGAGGAAATGCATTTCTGTTTCAACCTCGCCAGCCAGACATTGATCGCATATTCTATTCTCTCTAGGCTGCCAGGATTTCTTGTATCTGCCTTTTTCAATTTCCAGTTGGTGGTCGCTTAGTCTGTACCTGGTGAGGGTCTGTCTCTGTTTTGTGTCTCTGATGGTCGTGAGGTAGTCTGCCAGTTTATATTCTCTTTTTAGGGCCCGGTAACATTCTAATCTGCTTTGGCTTTCGGTTATTTTGTTCCAATGTTCCAGGTAGGTTTCTTTGCATTTTTTAATGATTTGGTTCACTCGGATTGGTGTTTGGACGGCTGTGTTGGTCTGGGGCTGGTCAGGGTCCGGCTGAGTACTTAGTTTCAGTAGCAGCTGACTCAGGGGACTCTTTTCTGGGTTTAGCTCTTGGGTCTGAAAGGCTTTGAAATGAAGGGTGTCTGGGGAGCTAGATTTGAGGTGATTTAGGAAGTTTAGTGCTCGTTTTTGGATGTTTATTATCAGTGGGTATCTGCCTAGTTCGGCTCTGCATGCATTTGTTGGCGTTTTTCTTTGGGTGCGAAGGATGCTTCGGCAGAATTCTGCATGTAGGGCTTCTATTGTGTGTTTTTCCCATTTAGTGTAGCTTTGGTGATTTAGCGGGCCCCATACTTCACTACCGTACAGTGCAATGGGCAGGATTATGCTGTCAAAAATTTTGAGCCAGATTTTGATTGGGATTTGGATGTTGTAGAATTTTCTTTTTATTGCATATAGGGCTCTTCGGGCTTTTTCTTTTAGTGCATTCACTGCTATGCTGAAGCTCCCTGATGCTGTAATAGTTAGACCAAGGTAGGTGTAGCTCATAGTGTGTCCTATAGTGGTATCACTGAGGGTAAACTGGTATTTGTTTTCCTGACATCTGGGTCTTTTCTGAAAAATCATGATGTTGGTTTTCTTTAGATTTACTGTTAGAGCCCAATTTTGGCAGTATTTGTCGAGTAGGTCTAGTTGTTGCTGTAATCCCTGTTCTGTGGGAGACAGCAGAACCAGGTCGTCCGCATAGAACAGGGACTTCACTTCTCCATCCAGGAGACGGAGACCTGGTGACTCGCTTTGCTCCAGCATGTCTGCTAATTCATTTATGTATATGTTGAACAGGGTCGGGCTCAAATTGCAGCCCTGCCGGACGCCTCTTCTCTGGGTGAAGAAATCGGTGCGTTTGTCTCCAATTTTGACCCCGCATTTGTTTTTCAGATACATTGATTTAATAAGGTCATAGACTTTGCCCCCTATTCCACACTGAAGAAGTTTATAATAGAGCCCTTCGTGCCATATAGAGTCAAAGGCTTTCTTGAAGTCGATGAAACAGGCGAATATTTTCCCATTTTTTGTTTGGTGTTTATGTTTTTCAATGAGGGTGTGAAGGGTATAGATATGGTCGGCGGTGCGGTGTTTTGGAAGAAAGCCTATTTGGTTTTTTCTGAGGATATTATGTTTGTTAAGAAAATCAAGTAATCTACTATTTAGAATACTGCAGAATAACTTCCCTAGACAACTGTTGACACAGATGCCGCGGTAGTTATTTGGGTCTGATTTGTTTCCGCTTTTATATATGGGGGAGATTAGTCCTTGGCACCAGATATCGGGAAAACAGCCTGAACGTAATATGATGTTGAATAATTTGAGTACCGCACCCTGCATCTCCATATTGCTGAACTTGAGCATTTCATTTTTGATGTTGTCTGGGCCACAGGCTTTCTTTAGGTGGAGAGATTTTGTTTTTGTGGCCATTTCTTTCCATGTGATTGGGGAGTCTAGAGGGTTTTGGTTGTCTTTGATTGTTGCTTCTAATGTGTGGAGTTTTTCTGTGACCTGATGTTGACTTGGGTTTGTTTCGTTTATTGGGATGTCTTTGTAGAGGTTTTCAAAATGTGTTCTCCAGATGTCGCCATCTTGGATTGGTAATGCTTGCAATTGTGTTGTACTCAGGTTATTCCACATTTCCCAGAATTGTTTTGGGTTGGTGGAGTTTTCAATTTCTTCTAGTATTTTGTGGGTATAGTTTTGTGTTTTGTTCCTAATGGTGTGTTTATATCTTTTGAGGGTTTCATTGTATCTAGTACGTAGGTCCGGATTGTTTGGTTGGCGATGCTTTTGGTTTGATATTTTTCTCAGGTCTTTTCTGGCATTTTTGCATTCGTGGTCAAACCATTTCTTATTTTTATTTTGTCTTTTGTGACTCTTCCTCTTCTGTTTCACGAGGTCGGCTTTTACAGCTGCCTCATGAAAGATCATATTTATATCCTCTATGGCCATGTTTACCCCATCTCTGGTGATCTCATATAGATTTTCTTTAAATTTTGAAATTTTACTTGTGAGATCAGGTGAATTTAGTGCTGTGATGAATTTATCTCCACTGTCTGGGGCCCATCTGTATGTCTGGTTTATTTTATGTAGCTTACTGGGTTCCTTTTTTGTGTCTGTAGTTTGGGCAGAAAGTTTAAGGTACACATTTATTTGGTTATGGTCTGAGAGGGGGGATTGCTGCCTGACAGTGAATGCGTTGATATCGCAGGGGTCCAGGTCAGTGATTGTATAATCCACCACACTAGACCCAAGAGTTGAGGAATATGTGAGTCTCCCTAAGGAGTCCCCTCTGAACCTACCGTTAACTATGTACAGGCCTAAGGCTCGGCAGAGTTGCACTACCTCCCTACCGCTTTTATTTATTTCTCTCTCTCTGTTTCTCACATTCTCTCTCTCTCTGTTTCTCACATTCTCTCTATCTCTGTTTCTCACATTCTCTCTCTCTGTTTCTCACATTCTCTCTCTCTGTTTCTCACATTCTCTCTCTCTCTGTTTCTCACATTCTCTCTCTCTGTTTCTCACATTCTCTCTCTCTCTGTTTCTCACATTCTCTCTCTCTGTTTCTCACATTCTCTCTCTCTGTTTCTCACATTCTCTCTCTCTGTTTCTCACATTCTCTCTCTCTGTTTCTCACATTCTCTCTCTCTGTTTCTCACATTCTCTCTCTCTCTGTTTCTCACATTCTCTATCTCTGTTTCTCACATTCTCTCTCTCTCTGTTTCTCACATTCTCTCTCTCTGTTTCTCACATTCTCTATCTCTGTTTCTCACATTCTCTCACTCTCTGTTTCTCACATTCTCTCTCTCTGTTTCTCACATTCTCTCTCTCTGTTTCTCACATTCTCTCTCTCTCTGTTTCTCACATTCTCTCTCTCTGTTTCTCACATTCTCTCTCTCTGTTTCTCACATTCTCTCTCTCTGTTTCTCACATTCTCTCTCTCTGTTTCTCACATTCTCTCTCTCTCTGTTTCTCACATTCTCTATCTCTGTTTCTCACATTCTCTCTCTCTGTTTCTCACATTCTCTCTCTCTCTGTTTCTCACATTCTCTCTCTCTCTGTTTCTCACATTCTCTCTCTCTGTTTCTCACATTCTCTCTCTCTGTTTCTCACATTCTCTCTCTCTCTGTTTCTCACATTCTCTCTCTCTGTTTCTCACATTCTCTCTCTCTCTGTTTCTCACATTCTCTCTCTCTGTTTCTCACATTCTCTCTCTCTGTTTCTCACATTCTCTCTCTCTGTTTCTCACATTCTCTCTCTCGCTGTTTCTCACATTCTCTCTCTCTGTTTCTCACATTCTCTCTCTCTGTTTCTCACATTCTCTCTCTCTGTTTCTCACATTCTCTCTCTCGCTGTTTCTCACATTCTCTCTCTCTGTTTCTCACATTCTCTCTCTCTCTGTTTCTCACATTCTCTCTCTCTGTTTCTCACATTCTCTCTCTCTCTGTTTCTCACATTCTCTCTCTCTGTTTCTCACATTCTCTCTCTCTGTTTCTCACATTCTCTCTCTCTGTTTCTCACATTCTCTCTCTCGCTGTTTCTCACATTCTCTCTCTCTGTTTCTCACATTCTCTCTCTCTGTTTCTCACATTCTCTCTCTCGCTGTTTCTCACATTCTCTCTCTCTGTTTCTCACATTCTCTCTCTCTCTGTTTCTCACATTCACTCTCTCTGTTTCTCACATTCTCTCTCTCTGTTTCTCACATTCTCTCTCTCTCTGTTTCTCACATTCTCTCTCTCTGTTTCTCACATTCTCTCTCTCTGTTTCTCACACTCTCTCTCTCTGTTTCTCACGTTCTCTCTCTCTCTGTTTCTCACGTTCTCTCTCTCTGTTTCTCACATTCTCTCTCTCTCTGTTTCTCACATTCACTCTCTCTGTTTCTCACATTCTCTCTCTCTGTTTCTCACATTCTCTCTCTCTGTTTCTCACACTCTCTCTCTCTGTTTCTCACGTTCTCTCTCTCTCTGTTTCTCACGTTCTCTCTCTCTGTTTCTCACATTCTCTCTCTCTGTTTCTCACGTTCTCTCTCTCTCTGTTTCTCACGTTCTCTCTCTCTGTTTCTCACACTCTCTCTCTCTGTTTCTCACGTTCTCTCTCTCTCTGTTTCTCACGTTCTCTCTCTCTGTTTCTCACATTCTCTCTCTCTGTTTCTCACACTCTCTCTCTCTGTTTCTCACGTTCTCTCTCTCTCTGTTTCTCACGTTCTCTCTCTCTGTTTCTCACATTCTCTCTCTCTGTTTCTCACATTCTCTCTCTCTGTTTCTCACATTCTCTCTCTCTCTGTTTCTCACATTCTCTCTCTCTGTTTCTCACTTTCTCTCTCTCTGTTTCTCACATTCTCTCTCTCTCTGTTTCTCACATTCTCTCTCTCTCTGTTTCTCACATTCTCTCTCTCTCTGTTTCTCACATTCTCTCTCTCTGTTTCTCACTCTCTCTCTCTCTGTTTCTCACATTCTCTCTCTCTCTGTTTCTCACATTCTCTCTCTCTGTTTCTCACATTCTCTCTCTCTGTTTCTCACATTCTCTCTCTCTCTGTTTCTCACATTCTCTCTCTCTGTTTCTCACATTCTCTCTCTCTGTTTCTCACACTCTCTCTCTCTGTTTCTCACATTCTCTCTCTCTCTGTTTCTCACATTCTCTCTCTCTCTGTTTCTCACACTCTCTCTCCGTTTCTCACATTCTCTCTCTCTCTGTTTCTCACATTCTCTCTCTCTGTTTCTCACATTCTCTCTCTCTGTTTCTCACATTCTCTCTCTCTCTGTTTCTCACATTCTCTCTCTCTGTTTCTCACATTCTCTCTCTCTGTTTCTCACATTCTCTCTCTCTGTTTCTCACATTCTCTCTCTCTGTTTCTCACATTCTCTCTCTCTCTGTTTCTCACATTCTCTCTCTCTCTGTTTCTCACATTCTCTCTCTCTGTTTCTCACATTCTCTCTCTCTGTTTCTCACATTCCTATTTTCTATTTCTATTTCAAATGCTTTATTGGCATGAAAGTTTACAGAGAACCATATTGCCAAAGCTTACATAGCAAAAAGGTACAGTTTTCCAACATTCTGTAGGTGTCAATCGATTTGACATTTGTTGGGTACATACAATATTACTTTTAAACAATATTAATTTTAAACAGTCTTTGTACTTCATTTGGTATGTTCAATATTAATTTTAAACAGTCTTAATTTTAAACAGTCCTCAGGTTGTGACATGTTGTTACATATTTGGCCCCAAGGTATGGTCTGTCTCCTTCTCCTAGGACTAATCTCAATTTTGACAGGTCATCCAATTCCTTGAAATCTGGGGTTGTTTGGCTTAGCTTGTTGAATAATATGTTTCTTGATGTGTTGAATTTTTCGCATTTTAGGAGGAAATGCATCTCTGTTTCAACCTCGCCGGCCAGACATTGATCGCATATTCTATTCTCTCTAGGCTGCCAGGATTTCTTGTATCTGCCTTTTTCAATTTCCAGTTGGTGGTCGCTTAGTCTGTACCTGGTGAGGGTCTGTCTCTGTTTTGTGTCTCTGATGGTCGTGAGGTAGTCTGCCAGTTTATATTCTCTTTTTAGGGCCCGGTAACATTCTAATCTGCTTTGGCTTTCGGTTATTTTGTTCCAATGTTCCAGGTAGGTTTCTTTGCATTTTTTAATGAATTGGTTCACTCGGATTGGTGTTTGGACGGCTGTGTTGGTCTGGGGCTGGTCAGGGTCCGGCTGAGTACTTAGTTTCCGTAGCAGCTGACTCAGGGGACTCTTTTCTGGGTTTAGCTCTTGGGTCTGAAAGGCTTTGAAATGAAGGGTGTCTGGGGAGCTAGATTTGAGGTGATTTAGGAAGTTTAGTGCTCGTTTTTGGATGTTTATTATCAGTGAGTATCTGCCTAGTTCGGCTCTGCATTCATTTGTTGGCGTTTTTCTTTGGGTGCGAAGGATGCTTCGGCAGAATTCTGCATGTAGGGCTTCTATTGTATGTTTTTCCCATTTAGTGTAGCTTTGGTGATTTAGCGGGCCCCATACTTCACTACCGTACAGTGCAATGGGCAGGATTATGCTGTCAAATATTTTGAGCCAGATTTTGATTGGGATTTGGATGTTGTAGAATTTTCTTTTTATTGCATATAGGGCTCTTCGGGCTTTTTCTTTTAGTGCATTCACTGCTATGCTGAAGCTCCCTGATGCTGTAATAGTTAGACCAAGGTAGGTGTAGCTCTCTCTCTCTCTCTGTTTCTCACATTCTAATTTTTTTTTTTTTCAATTAAAATGCTTTATTGGCATGAAAGTTTACAGAGAACCATATTGCCAAAGCTTACATAGCAAAAAGGTACAGTTTTCCAACATTCTGTAGGTGTCAATCGATTTGACATTTGTTGGGTACATACAATATTACTTTTAAACAATATTAATTTTAAACAGTCTTTGTACTTCATTTGGTACGTTCAATATTAATTTTAAACAGTCTTAATTTTAAACAGTCCTCAGGTTGTGACATGTTGTTACATATTTGGCCCCAAGGTATGGTCTGTCTCCTTCTCCTAGGACTAATCTCAATTTTGACAGATCATCCAATTCCTTGAAATCTGGGGTTGTTTGGCTTAGCTTGTTGAATAATATGTTTCTTGATGTGTTGAATTTTTCGCATTTTAGGAGGAAATGCATTTCTGTTTCAACCTCGCCAGCCAGACATTGATCGCATATTCTATTCTCTCTAGGCTGCCAGGATTTCTTGTATCTGCCTTTTTCAATTTCCAGTTGGTGGTCGCTTAGTCTGTACCTGGTGAGGGTCTGTCTCTGTTTTGTGTCTCTGATGGTCGTGAGGTAGTCTGCCAGTTTATATTCTCTTTTTAGGGCCCGGTAACATTCTAATCTGCTTTGGCTTTCGGTTATTTTGTTCCAATGTTCCAGGTAGGTTTCTTTGCATTTTTTAATGATTTGGTTCACTCGGATTGGTGTTTGGGCGGCTGTGTTGGTCTGGGGCTGGTCAGGGTCCGGCTGAGTACTTAGTTTCCGTAGCAGCTGACTCAGGGGACTCTTTTCTGGGTTTAGCTCTTGGGTCTGAAAGGCTTTGAAATGAAGGGTGTCTGGGGAGCTAGATTTGAGGTGATTTAGGAAGTTTAGTGCTCGTTTTTGGATGTTTATTATCAGTGGGTATCTGCCTAGTTCGGCTCTGCATGCATTTGTTGGCGTTTTCCTTTGGGTGCGAAGGATGCTTCGGCAGAATTCTGCATGTAGGGCTTCTATTGTATGTTTTTCCCATTTAGTGTAGCTTTGGTGATTTAGCGGGCCCCATACTTCACTACCGTACAGTGCAATGGGCAGGATTATGCTGTCAAATATTTTGAGCCAGATTTTGATTGGGATTTGGATGTTGTAGAATTTTCTTTTTATTGCATATAGGGCTCTTCGGGCTTTTTCTTTTAGTGCATTCACTGCTATGCTGAAGCTCCCTGATGCTGTAATAGTTAGACCAAGGTAGGTGTAGCTCATAGTGTGTCCTATAGTGATATCACTGAGGGTAAACTGGTATTTGTTTTCCTGACATCTGGGCCTTTTTTGAAAAATCATGATGTTGGTTTTCTTTAGATTTACTGTTAGAGCCCAATTTTGGCAGTATTTGTCGAGTAGGTCTAGTTGTTGCTGTAATCCCTGTTCTGTGGGAGACAGCAGAACCAGGTCGTCCGCATAGAACAGGGATTTCACTTCTCCATCTAGGAGACGGAGACCTGGTGACTCGCTTTGCTCCAGCATGTCTGCTAATTCATTTATGTATATGTTGAACAGGGTCGGGCTCAAATTGCAGCCCTGCCGGACGCCTCTTCTCTGGGTGAAGAAATCGGTGCGTTTGTCTCCAATTTTGACCCCGCATTTGTTTTTCAGATACATTGATTTAATAAGGTCATAGACTTTGCCCCCTATTCCACATTGAAGAAGTTTATAATAGAGCCCTTCGTGCCATATAGAGTCAAAGGCTTTCTTGAAGTCGATGAAACAGGTGAATATTTTCCCATTTTTTGTTTGGTGTATATGTTTTTCAATGAGGGTGTGAAGGGTATAGATATGGTCGGCGGTGCGGTGTTTTGGAAGAAAGCCTATTTGGTTTTTTCTGAGGATATTATGTTTGTTAAGAAAATCAAGTAATCTACTATTTAGAATACTGCAGAATAACTTCCCTAGACAACTGTTGACACAGATGCCGCGGTAGTTATTTGGGTCTGATTTGTTTCCGCTTTTATATATGGGGGAGATTAGTCCTTGGCACCAGATATCGGGAAAACAGCCTGAACGTAATATGATGTTGAATAATTTGAGTACCGCACCCTGCATCTCCATATTGCTGAACTTGAGCATTTCATTTTTGATGTTGTCTGGGCCACAGGCTTTCTTTAGGTGGAGAGATTTTGTTTTTGTGGCCATTTCTTTCCATGTGATTGGGGAGTCTAGAGGGTTTTGGTTGTCTTTGATTGTTGCTTCTAATGTGTGGAGTTTTTCTGTGACCTGATGTTGACTTGGGTTTGTTTCGTTTATTGGGATGTCTTTGTAGAGGTTTTCAAAATGTGTTCTCCAGATGTCGCCATCTTGGATTGGTAATGCTTGCAATTGTGTTGTACTCAGGTTATTCCACATTTCCCAGAATTGTTTTGGGTTGGTGGAGTTTTCAATTTCTTCTAGTATTTTGTGGGTATAGTTTTGTGTTTTGTTCCTAATGGTGTGTTTATATCTTTTGAGGGTTTCATTGTATCTAGTACGTAGGTCCGGATTGTTTGGTTGGCGATGCTTTTGGTTTGATATTTTTCTCAGGTCTTTTCTGGCATTTTTGCATTCGTGGTCAAACCATTTCTTATTTTTATTTTGTCTTTTGTGACTCTTCCTCTTCTGTTTCACGAGGTCGGCTTTTACAGCTGCCTCATGAAAGATCATATTTATATCCTCTATGGCCATGTTTACCCCATCTCTGGTGATCTCATATAGATTTTCTTTAAATTTTGAAATTTTACTTGTGAGATCAGGTGAATTTAGTGCTGTGATGAATTTATCTCCACTGTCTGGGGCCCATCTGTATGTCTGGTTTATTTTATGTAGCTTACTGGGTTCCTTTTTTGTGTCTGTAGTTTGGGCAGAAAGTTTAAGGTACACATTTATTTGGTTATGGTCTGAGAGGGGGGATTGCTGCCTGACAGTGAATGCGTTGATATCGCAGGGGTCCAGGTCAGTGATTGTATAATCCACCACACTAGACCCAAGAGTTGAGGAATATGTGAGTCTCCCTAAGGAGTCCCCTCTGAACCTACCGTTAACTATGTACAGGCCTAAGGCTCGGCAGAGTTGCACTACCTCCCTACCGCTTTTATTTATTTCACAATCGAGGTTGTTTCGGTTTGCGATGGCTGGTGTGACATATAGAGGGGTCTGGCCAAACACATGGTTGTTGCCCTGTGGGTCTATGAAGTCAGGTTCACATCCTGTCCTTGCATTTAGGTCCCCACATAGTAGCACCTTTCCTTGGGCCTGGAAATGGCTGATTTCCATTCTCTCTCTCTGTTTCTCACATTCTCTCTCTCTGTTTCTCACATTCTCTCTCTCTGTTTCTCACATTCTCTCTCTCTGTTTCTCACATTCTCTCTCTCTCTGTTTCTCACATTCTCTCTCTCTGTTTCTCACACTCTCTCTCTGTTTCTCACATTCTCTCTCTCTCTGTTTCTCACATTCTCTCTCTCTCTTTCTCACATTCTCTCTCTCTGTTTCTCACATTCTCTCTCTCTCTGTTTCTCACATTCTCTCTCTCTGTTTCTCACATTCTCTCTCTCTGTTTCTCACATTCTCTCTCTCGCTGTTTCTCACTCTCTCTCTCTCTGTTTCTCACTCTCTCTCTCTCTCTGTTTCTCACATTCTCTCTCTCTGTTTCTCACATTCTCTCTCTCTGTTTCTCACATTCTCTCTCTCTCTCTTTCTCACATTCTCGCTCTCTGTTTCTCACATTCTCTCTCTCTCTGTTTCTCACATTCTCTCTCTCTGTTTCTCACATTCTCTCTCTCTGTTTCTCACATTCTCTCTCTCTCTGTTTCTCACATTCTCTCTCTCTCTGTTTCTCATTCTCTCTCTCTCTTTCTCACATTCTCTCTCTCTCTTTCTCACATTCTTTCTCTCTGTTTCTCACATTCTCTCTCTCTGTTTCTCACATTCTCTCTCTCTCTGTTTCTCACATTCTCTCTCTCTGTTTCTCACATTCGCTCTCTCTCTGTTTCTCCCATTCTCTCTCTCTCTTTCTCACATTCTCTCTCTCTGTTTCTCACATTCTCTCTCTCTCTGTTTCTCACATTCTCTCTCTCTCTGTTTCTCACATTCTCTCTCTCTGTTTCTCACATTCTCCCTCTCTCTGCTTCTCACATTCTCTCTCTCTGTTTCTCACATTCTCTCTCTCTGTTTCTCACATTCTCTCTCTCTGTTTCTCACATTCTCTCTCTCTCTGTTTCTCACATTCTCTCTCTCTGTTTCTCACATTCTCTCTCTCTGTTTCTCACATTCTCTCTCTCTCTGTTTCTCACACTCTCTCTCTCTCTGTTTCTCACATTCTCTCTCTCTCTGTTTCTCACATTCTCTCTCTCTCTGTTTCTCACATTCTCTCTCTCTCTGTTTCTCACATTCTCTCTCTCTGTTTCTCACATTCTCTCTCTCTCTCTTTCTCACATTCTCGCTCTCTGTTTCTCACATTCTCTCTCTCTCTGTTTCTCACATTCTCTCTCTCTGTTTCTCACATTCTCTCTCTCTCTGTTTCTCACATTCTCTCTCTCTGTTTCTCACATTCTCTCTCTCTGTTTCTCACATTCTCTCTCTCTCTGTTTCTCACATTCTCTCTCTCTCTGTTTCTCATTCTCTCTCTCTCTTTCTCACATTCTCTCTCTCTCTTTCTCACATTCTTTCTCTCTGTTTCTCACATTCTCTCTCTCTGTTTCTCACATTCTTTCTCTCTCTGTTTCTCACATTCTCTCTCTCTGTTTCTCACATTCTCTCTCTCTCTGTTTCTCCCATTCTCTCTCTCTCTTTCTCACATTCTCTCTCTCTGTTTCTCACATTCTCTCTCTCTCTGTTTCTCACATTCTCTCTCTCTGTTTCTCACATTCTCCCTCTCTCTGCTTCTCACATTCTCTCTCTCTGTTTCTCACATTCTCTCTCTCTCTGTTTCTCACATTCTCTCTCTCTGTTTCTCACATTCTCTCTCTCTGTTTCTCACATTCTCTCTCTCTCTGTTTCTCACATTCTCTCTCTCTGTTTCTCACATTCTCTCTCTCTGTTTCTCACATTCTCTCTCTCTCTGTTTCTCACACTCTCTCTCTCTCTGTTTCTCACATTCTCTCTCTCTCTGTTTCTCACATTCTCTCTCTCTCTGTTTCTCACTTTCTCTCTCTCTGTTTCTCACATTCTCTCTCTCTCTGTTTCTCACATTCTCTCTCTCTGTTTCTCACATTCTCTCTCTCTCTGTTTCTCACACTCTCTCTCTCTCTGTTTCTCACATTCTCTCTCTGTTTCTCACACTCTCAAATTCAAATTCAAATTCAAATGCTTTATTGGCATGAAAGTTTACAGAGAACCATATTGCCAAAGCTTACATAGCAAAAAGGTACATTTTCAAACATTCTGTAGGTGTCAATCGATTTGACATTTGTTGGGTACATACAATATTACTTTTAAACAATATTAATTTTAAACAGTCTTTGTACTTCATTTGGTACGTTCAATATTAATTTTAAACAGTCTTAATTTTAAACAGTCCTCAGGTTGTGACATGTTGTTACATATTTGGCCCCAAGGTATGGTCTGTCTCCTTCTCCCAGGACTAATCTCAATTTTGACAGGTCATCCAATTCCTTGAAATCTGGGGTTGTTTGGCTTAGCTTGTTGAATAATATGTTTCTTGATGTGTTGAATTTTTCGCATTTTAGGAGGAAATGCATTTCTGTTTCAACCTCGCCGGCCAGACATTGATCGCATATTCTATTCTCTCTAGGCTGCCAGGATTTCTTGTATCTGCCTTTTTCAATTTCCAGTTGGTGGTCGCTTAGTCTGTACCTGGTGAGGGTCTGTCTCTGTTTTGTGTCTCTGATGGTCGTGAGGTAGTCTGCCAGTTTATATTCTCTTTTTAGGGCCCGGTAACATTCTAATCTGCTTTGGCTTTCGGTTATTTTGTTCCAATGTTCCAGGTAGGTTTCTTTGCATTGTTTAATGATTTGGTTCACTCGGATTGGTGTTTGGACGGCTGTGTTGGTCTGGGGCTGGTCAGGGTCCGGCTGAGTACTTAGTTTCAGTAGCAGCTGACTCAGGGGACTCTTTTCTGGGTTTAGCTCTTGGGTCTGAAAGGCTTTGAAATGAAGGGTGTCTGGGGAGCTAGATTTGAGGTGATTTAGGAAGTTTAGTGCTCGTTTTTGGATGTTTATTATCAGTGGGTATCTGCCTAGTTCGGCTCTGCATGCATTTGTTGGCGTTTTTCTTTGGATGCGAAGGATGCTTCGGCAGAATTCTGCATGTAGGGCTTCTATTGTGTGTTTTTCCCATTTAGTGTAGCTTTGGTGATTTAGCGGGCCCCATACTTCACTACCGTACAGTGCAATGGGCAGGATTATGCTGTCAAATATTTTGAGCCAGATTTTGATTGGGATTTGGATGTTGTAGAATTTTCTTTTTATTGCATATAGGGCTCTTCGGGCTTTTTCTTTTAGTGCTTTCACTGCTATGTTGAAGCTCCCTGATGCTGTAATAGTTAGACCAAGGTAGGTGTAGCTCATAGTGTGTCCTATAGTGGTATCACTGAGGGTGAACTGGTATTTGTTTTCCTGACATCTGGGCCTTTTTTGAAAAATCATGATGTTGTTTTTTTTTAGATTTACTGTTAGAGCCCAATTTTGGCAGTATTTGTCGAGTAGGTCTAGTTGTTGCTGTAATCCCTGTTCTGTGGGAGACAGCAGAACCAGGTCGTCCGCATAGAACAGGGATTTCACTTCTCTCTCTCTGTTTCTCACATTCTCTCTCTCTGTTTCTCACATTCTCTCTCTCTGTTTCTCACATTCTCTCTCTCTGTTTCTCACATTCTCTCTCTCTCTGTTTCTCACATTCTCTCTCTCTCTGTTTCTCCCGTTCTCTCTCTCTGTTTCTCACATTCTCTCTCTCTCTGTTTCTCACATTCTCTCTCTCTGTTTCTCACATTCTCTCTCTCTGTTTCTCACATTCTCTCTCTCTGTGTTTCTCACATTCTCTCTCTCTCTGTTTCTCACATTCTCTCTCTCTGTTTCTCACATTCTCTCTCTCTGTTTCTCACATTCTCTCTCTCTCTGTTTCTCACATTCTCTCTCGCTGTTTCTCACATTCTCTCTCTCTGTTTCTCACATTCTCTCTCTCTGTTTCTCACATTCTCTCTCTCTCTGTTTCTCACATTCTCTCTCTCTGTTTCTCACATTCTCTCTCTCTGTTTCTCACATTCTCTCTCTCTCTGTTTCTCACATTCTCTCTCTCTGTTTCTCACATTCTCTCTCTCTGTTTCTCACATTCTCTCTCTCTCTGTTTCTCACATTCTCTCTCTCTGTTTCTCACATTCTCTCTCTCTCTGTTTCTCACACTCTCTCTCTCTCTGTTTCTCTCATTCTCTCTCTCTGTTTCTCACATTCTCTCTCTCTGTTTCGCACATTCTCTCTCTCTGTTTCTCACATTCTCTCTCTGTGTTTCTCACACTCTCTCTCTGTTTCTCACATTCTCTCTCTCTGTTTCTCACATTCTCTCTCTCTCTGTTTCTCACATTCTCTCTCTCTGTTTCTCACATTCTCTCTCTCTGTTTCTCACATTCTCTCTCTCTGTTTCTCACATTCTCTCTCTCTCTGTTTCTCACATTCTCTCTCTCTGTTTCTCACATTCTCTCTCTCTCTGTTTCTCACATTCTCTCTCTCTGTTTCTCACATTCTCTCTCTCTGTTTCTCACATTCTCTCTCTCTCTGTTTCTCACACTCTCTCTCTCTCTGTTTCTCTCATTCTCTCTCTCTGTTTCTCACATTCTCTCTCTCTGTTTCTCACATTCTCTCTCTCTGTTTCTCACATTCTCTCTCTCTCTGTTTCTCACACTCTCTCTCTCTCTGTTTCTCTCATTCTCTCTCTCTGTTTCTCACATTCTCTCTCTCTGTTTCTCACATTCTCTCTCTCTGTTTCGCACACTCTCTCTCTCTGTCTCTCACACTCTCTCTCTCTCTGTTTCTCACATTCTCTCTCTGTGTTTCTCACATTCTCTCTCTCTGTTTCTCACATTCTCTCTCTCTCTGTTTCTCACATTCTCTCTCTCTGTTTCTCACATTCTCTCTCTCTGTTTCTCACATTCTCTCTCTCTCTGTTTCTCACACTCTCTCTCTCTCTGTTTCTCTCATTCTCTCTCTCTGTTTCTCACATTCTCTCTCTCTGTTTCGCACATTCTCTCTCTCTGTTTCTCACATTCTCTCTCTGTGTTTCTCACACTCTCTCTCTCTGTTTCTCACATTCTCTCTCTCTCTGTTTCTCACATTCTCTCTCTCTGTTTCTCACATTCTCTCTCTCTGTTTCTCACATTCTCTCTCTCTGTTTCTCACATTCTCTCTCTCTCTGTTTCTCACATTCTCTCTCTCTGTTTCTCACATTCTCTCTCTCTGTTTCTCACATTCTCTCTCTCTGTTTCTCACATTCTCTCTCTCTCTGTTTCTCACATTCTCTCTCTCTGTTTCTCACATTCTCTCTCTCTGTTTCTCACATTCTCTCTCTCTCTGTTTCTCACATTCTCTCTCTCTCTGTTTCTCACATTCTCTCTCTCTGTTTCTCACTCTCTCTCTCTCTCTGTTTCTCACATTCTCTCTCTCTGTTTCTCACATTCTCTCTCTCTCTGTTTCTCACACTCTCTCTCTCTGTTTCTCACATTCTCTCTCTCTGTTTCTCCCATTCTCTCTCTCTGTTTCTCACATTCTCTCTCTCTGTTTCTCACATTCTCTCTCTCTCTATCTCACATTCTCTCTCTCTGTTTCTCACATTCTCTCTCTCTGTTTCTCACATTCTCTCTCTCTCTGTTTCTCACATTCTCTCTCTCTGTTTCTCACATTCTCTCTCTCTCTGTTTCTCACATTCTCTCTCTATCTCACATTCTCTCTCTCTGTTTCTCACATTCTCTCTCTCTGTTTCTCACATTCTCTCTCTCTGTTTCTCTCATTCTCTCTCTCTGTTTCTCACATTCTCTCTCTCTGTTTCTCACATTCTCTCTCTCTGTTTCTCACATTCTCTCTCTCTGTTTCTCACATTCTCTCTCTCTGTTTCTCACATTCTCTCTCTCTGTTTCTCACATTCTCTCTCTCTGTTTCTCACATTCTCTCTCTCTCTGTTTCTCACATTCTCTCTCTCTGTTTCTCACATTCTCTCTCTCTGTTTCTCACACTCTCTCTCACTCTGTTTCTCACATTCTCTCTCTCTGTTTCTCACATTCTCTCTCTCTGTTTCTCACATTCTCTCTCTCTCTGTTTCTCACATTCTCTCTCTCTGTTTCTCACTTTCTCTCTCTCTGTTTCTCACATTCTCTCTCTCTGTTTCTCACATTCTCTCTCTCTGTTTCTCACTCTCTCTCTCTCTCTGTTTCTCACATTCTCTCTCTCTGTTTCTCACATTCTCTCTCTCTGTTTCTCACATTCTCTCTCTCTCTGTTTCTCACATTCTCTCTCTCTGTTTCTCACATTCTCTCTCTCTGTTTCTCACATTCTCTCTCTCTCTGTTTCTCACATTCTCTCTCTCTGTTTCTCACATTCTCTCTCTCTCTGTTTCTCACATTCTCTCTCTCTCTGTTTCTCACATTCCAATTCCAATTCCAATTAAAATGCTTTATTGGCATGAAAGTTTACAGAGAACCATATTGCCAAAGCTTACATAGCAAAAAGGTACAGTTTTCCAACATTCTGTAGGTGTCAATCGATTTGACATTTGTTGGGTACATACAATATTACTTTTAAACAATATAAATTTTAAACAGTCTTTGTACTTCATTTGGTACGTTCAATATTAATTTTAAACAGTCTTAATTTTAAACAGTCCTCAGGTTGTGACATGTTGTTACATATTTGGCCCCAAGGTATGGTCTGTCTCCTTCTCCCAGGACTAATCTCAATTTTGACAGGTCATCCAATTCCTTGAAATCTGGGGTTGTTTGGCTTAGCTTGTTGAATAATATGTTTCTTGATGTGTTGAATTTTTCGCATTTTAGGAGGAAATGCATTTCTGTTTCAACCTCGCCGGCCAGACATTGATCGCATATTCTATTCTCTCTAGGCTGCCAGGATTTCTTGTATCTGCCTTTTTCAATTTCCAGTTGGTGGTCGCTTAGTCTGTACCTGGTGAGGGTCTGTCTCTGTTTTGTGTCTCTGATGGTCGTGAGGTAGTCTGCCAGTTTATATTCTCTTTTTAGGGCCCGGTAACATTCTAATCTGCTTTGGCTTTCGGTTATTTTGTTCCAATGTTCCAGGTAGGTTTCTTTGCATTGTTTAATGATTTGGTTCACTCGGATTGGTGTTTGGACGGCTGTGTTGGTCTGGGGCTGGTCAGGGTCCGGCTGAGTACTTAGTTTCAGTAGCAGCTGACTCAGGGGACTCTTTTCTGGGTTTAGCTCTTGGGTCTGAAAGGCTTTGAAATGAAGGGTGTCTGGGGAGCTAGATTTGAGGTGATTTAGGAAGTTTAGTGCTCGTTTTTGGATGTTTATTATCAGTGGGTATCTGCCTAGTTCGGCTCTGCATGCATTTGTTGGCGTTTTTCTTTGGATGCGAAGGATGCTTCGGCAGAATTCTGCATGTAGGGCTTCTATTGTGTGTTTTTCCCATTTAGTGTAGCTTTGGTGATTTAGCGGGCCCCATACTTCACTACCGTACAGTGCAATGGGCAGGATTATGCTGTCAAATATTTTGAGCCAGATTTTGATTGGGATTTGGATGTTGTAGAATTTTCTTTTTATTGCATATAGGGCTCTTCGGGCTTTTTCTTTTAGTGCTTTCACTGCTATGTTGAAGCTCCCTGATGCTGTAATAGTTAGACCAAGGTAGGTGTAGCTCATAGTGTGTCCTATAGTGGTATCACTGAGGGTGAACTGGTATTTGTTTTCCTGACATCTGGGCCTTTTTTGAAAAATCATGATGTTGTTTTTTTTTAGATTTACTGTTAGAGCCCAATTTTGGCAGTATTTGTCGAGTAGGTCTAGTTGTTGCTGTAATCCCTGTTCTGTGGGAGACAGCAGAACCAGGTCGTCCGCATAGAACAGGGATTTCACTTCTCTCTCTCTGTTTCTCACATTCTCTCTCTCTGTTTCTCACATTCTCTCTCTCTGTTTCTCACATTCTCTCTCTCTGTTTCTCACATTCTCTCTCTCTCTGTTTCTCACATTCTCTCTCTCTCTGTTTCTCCCGTTCTCTCTCTCTGTTTCTCACATTCTCTCTCTCTCTGTTTCTCACATTCTCTCTCTCTGTTTCTCACATTCTCTCTCTCTGTTTCTCACATTCTCTCTCTCTGTGTTTCTCACATTCTCTCTCTCTCTGTTTCTCACATTCTCTCTCTCTGTTTCTCACATTCTCTCTCTCTGTTTCTCACATTCTCTCTCTCTCTGTTTCTCACATTCTCTCTCGCTGTTTCTCACATTCTCTCTCTCTGTTTCTCACATTCTCTCTCTCTGTTTCTCACATTCTCTCTCTCTCTGTTTCTCACATTCTCTCTCTCTGTTTCTCACATTCTCTCTCTCTGTTTCTCACATTCTCTCTCTCTCTGTTTCTCACATTCTCTCTCTCTGTTTCTCACATTCTCTCTCTCTGTTTCTCACATTCTCTCTCTCTCTGTTTCTCACATTCTCTCTCTCTGTTTCTCACATTCTCTCTCTCTCTGTTTCTCACACTCTCTCTCTCTCTGTTTCTCTCATTCTCTCTCTCTGTTTCTCACATTCTCTCTCTCTGTTTCGCACATTCTCTCTCTCTGTTTCTCACATTCTCTCTCTGTGTTTCTCACACTCTCTCTCTGTTTCTCACATTCTCTCTCTCTGTTTCTCACATTCTCTCTCTCCCTGTTTCTCACATTCTCTCTCTCTGTTTCTCACATTCTCTCTCTCTGTTTCTCACATTCTCTCTCTCTGTTTCTCACATTCTCTCTCTCTCTGTTTCTCACATTCTCTCTCTCTGTTTCTCACATTCTCTCTCTCTCTGTTTCTCACATTCTCTCTCTCTGTTTCTCACATTCTCTCTCTCTGTTTCTCACATTCTCTCTCTCTCTGTTTCTCACACTCTCTCTCTCTCTGTTTCTCTCATTCTCTCTCTCTGTTTCTCACATTCTCTCTCTCTGTTTCTCACATTCTCTCTCTCTGTTTCTCACATTCTCTCTCTCTCTGTTTCTCACACTCTCTCTCTCTCTGTTTCTCTCATTCTCTCTCTCTGTTTCTCACATTCTCTCTCTCTGTTTCTCACATTCTCTCTCTCTGTTTCGCACACTCTCTCTCTCTGTCTCTCACACTCTCTCTCTCTCTGTTTCTCACATTCTCTCTCTGTGTTTCTCACATTCTCTCTCTCTGTTTCTCACATTCTCTCTCTCTCTGTTTCTCACATTCTCTCTCTCTGTTTCTCACATTCTCTCTCTCTGTTTCTCACATTCTCTCTCTCTCTGTTTCTCACACTCTCTCTCTCTCTGTTTCTCTCATTCTCTCTCTCTGTTTCTCACATTCTCTCTCTCTGTTTCGCACATTCTCTCTCTCTGTTTCTCACATTCTCTCTCTGTGTTTCTCACACTCTCTCTCTCTGTTTCTCACATTCTCTCTCTCTCTGTTTCTCACATTCTCTCTCTCTGTTTCTCACATTCTCTCTCTCTGTTTCTCACATTCTCTCTCTCTGTTTCTCACATTCTCTCTCTCTCTGTTTCTCACATTCTCTCTCTCTGTTTCTCACATTCTCTCTCTCTGTTTCTCACATTCTCTCTCTCTGTTTCTCACATTCTCTCTCTCTCTGTTTCTCACATTCTCTCTCTCTGTTTCTCACATTCTCTCTCTCTGTTTCTCACATTCTCTCTCTCTCTGTTTCTCACATTCTCTCTCTCTCTGTTTCTCACATTCTCTCTCTCTGTTTCTCACTCTCTCTCTCTCTCTGTTTCTCACATTCTCTCTCTCTGTTTCTCACATTCTCTCTCTCTCTGTTTCTCACACTCTCTCTCTCTGTTTCTCACATTCTCTCTCTCTGTTTCTCCCATTCTCTCTCTCTGTTTCTCACATTCTCTCTCTCTGTTTCTCACATTCTCTCTCTCTCTATCTCACATTCTCTCTCTCTGTTTCTCACATTCTCTCTCTCTGTTTCTCACATTCTCTCTCTCTCTGTTTCTCACATTCTCTCTCTCTGTTTCTCACATTCTCTCTCTCTCTGTTTCTCACATTCTCTCTCTCTCTATCTCACATTCTCTCTCTCTGTTTCTCACATTCTCTCTCTCTGTTTCTCACATTCTCTCTCTCTGTTTCTCTCATTCTCTCTCTCTGTTTCTCACATTCTCTCTCTCTGTTTCTCACATTCTCTCTCTCTGTTTCTCACATTCTCTCTCTCTGTTTCTCACATTCTCTCTCTCTGTTTCTCACATTCTCTCTCTCTGTTTCTCACATTCTCTCTCTCTCTGTTTCTCACATTCTCTCTCTCTGTTTCTCACATTCTCTCTCTCTGTTTCTCACACTCTCTCTCACTCTGTTTCTCACATTCTCTCTCTCTGTTTCTCACATTCTCTCTCTCTGTTTCTCACATTCTCTCTCTCTCTGTTTCTCACATTCTCTCTCTCTGTTTCTCACTTTCTCTCTCTCTGTTTCTCACATTCTCTCTCTCTGTTTCTCACATTCTCTCTCTCTGTTTCTCACTCTCTCTCTCTCTCTGTTTCTCACATTCTCTCTCTCTGTTTCTCACATTCTCTCTCTCTGTTTCTCACATTCTCTCTCTCTCTGTTTCTCACATTCTCTCTCTCTGTTTCTCACATTCTCTCTCTCTCTGTTTCTCACATTCTCTCTCTCTGTTTCTCACATTCTCTCTCTCTGTTTCTCACTCTCTCTCTCTCTGTTTCTCACATTCTCTCTCTCTGTTTCTCACATTCTCTCTCTCTGTTTCTCACATTCTCTCTCTCTGTTTCTCACATTCTCTCTCTCTGTTTCTCACATTCTCTCTCTCTGTTTCTCACATTCTCTCTCTCTCTGTTTCTCACATTCTCTCTCTCTGTTTCTCACATTCTCTCTCTCTGTTTCTCACATTCTCTCTCTCTGTTTCTCACACTCTCTCTCTCTCTGTTTCTCACATTCTCTCTCTCTCTCTGTTTCTCACATTCTCTCTCTCTGTTTCTCACTCTCTCTCTCTCTCTGTTTCTCACATTCTCTCTCTCTGTTTCTCACATTCTCTGTCTCTGTTTCTCACTCTCTCTCTCTCTCTGTTTCTCACATTCTCTCTCTCTGTTTCTCACATTCTCTCTCTCTCTGTTTCTCACATTCTCTCTCTGTTTCTCACATTCTCTCTCTCTCTCTGTTTCTCACATTCTCTCTCTCTGTTTCTCACATTCTCTCTCTCTCTGTTTCTCACATTCTCTCTCTCTCTGTTTCTCACATTCTCTCTCTCTCTCTGTTTCTCACATTCTCTCTCTCTGTTTCTCACATTCTCTCTCTCTCTGTTTCTCACATTCTCTCTCTCTGTTTCTCACACTCTCTCTCTCTCTGTTTCTCACATTCTCTCTCTCTGTTTCTCACATTCTCTCTCTCTGTTTCTCACATTCTCTCTCTCTGTTTCTCACATTCTCTCTCTCTCTGTTTCTCACATTCTCTCTCTCTGTTTCTCACATTCTCTCTCTCTGTTTCTCACATTCTCTCTCTCTGTTTCTCACATTCTCTCTCTCTGTTTCTCACATTCTCTCTCTCTGTTTCTCACATTCTCTCTCTCTCTGTTTCTCACATTCTCTCTCTCTGTTTCTCACATTCTCTCTCTCTGTTTCTCACATTCTCTCTCTCTGTTTCTCACATTCTCTCTCTCTGTTTCTCACATTCTCTCTCTCTCTGTTTCTCACATTCTCTCTCTCTCTGTTTCTCACATTCTCTCTCTCTGTTTCTCACATTCTCTCTCTCTGTTTCTCACATTCTCTCTCTCTGTTTCTCACATTCTCTCTCTCTCTGTTTCTCACATTCTCTCTCTGTTTCTCACATTCTCTCTCTCTCTGTTTCTCACATTCTCTCTCTCTGTTTCTCACATTCTCTCTCTCTGTTTCTCACATTCTCTCTCTCTCTGTTTCTCACATTCTCTCTCTCTGTTTCTCACATTCTCTCTCTCTGTTTCTCACATTCTCTCTCTCTGTTTCTCACACTCTCTCTCTCTCTGTTTCTCACATTCTCTCTCTCTCTCTGTTTCTCACATTCTCTCTCTCTGTTTCTCACTCTCTCTCTCTCTCTGTTTCTCACATTCTCTCTCTCTGTTTCTCACATTCTCTGTCTCTGTTTCTCACTCTCTCTCTCTCTCTGTTTCTCACATTCTCTCTCTCTGTTTCTCACATTCTCTCTCTCTCTGTTTCTCACATTCTCTCTCTGTTTCTCACATTCTCTCTCTCTCTCTGTTTCTCACATTCTCTCTCTCTGTTTCTCACATTCTCTCTCTCTCTGTTTCTCACATTCTCTCTCTCTCTGTTTCTCACATTCTCTCTCTCTCTCTGTTTCTCACATTCTCTCTCTCTGTTTCTCACATTCTCTCTCTCTCTGTTTCTCACATTCCCTCTCTCTGTTTCTCACACTCTCTCTCTCTCTGTTTCTCACATTCTCTCTCTCTGTTTCTCACATTCTCTCTCTCTGTTTCTCACATTCTCTCTCTCTGTTTCTCACATTCTCTCTCTCTCTGTTTCTCACATTCTCTCTCTCTGTTTCTCACATTCTCTCTCTCTGTTTCTCACATTCTCTCTCTCTGTTTCTCACATTCTCTCTCTCTGTTTCTCACATTCTCTCTCTCTGTTTCTCACATTCTCTCTCTCTCTGTTTCTCACATTCTCTCTCTCTGTTTCTCACATTCTCTCTCTCTGTTTCTCACATTCTCTCTCTCTCTGTTTCTCACATTCTCTCTCTCTGTTTCTCACATTCTCTCTCTCTCTGTTTCTCACATTCTCTCTCTCTGTTTCTCACATTCTCTCTCTCTGTTTCTCACATTCTCTCTCTCTGTTTCTCACATTCTCTCTCTCTGTTTCTCACATTCTCTCTCTCTCTGTTTCTCACATTCTCTCTCTGTTTCTCACATTCTCTCTCTCTCTGTTTCTCACATTCTCTCTCTGTTTCTCACATTCTCTCTCTCTGTTTCTCACATTCTCTCTCTCTGTTTCTCACATTCCAATTCCAATTCCAATTCCAATTCAAATGCTTTATTGGCATGAAAGTTTACAGAGAACCATATTGCCAAAGCTTACATAGCAAAAAGGTACAGTTTTCCAACATTCTGTAGGTGTCAATCGATTTGACATTTGTTGGGTATATACAATATTACTTTTAAACAATATTAATTTTAAACAGTCTTTCTACTTCATTTGGTATGTTCAATATTAATTTTAAACAGTCTTACTTTTAAACAGTCCTCAGGTTGTGACATGTTGTTACATATTTAGCCCCAAGGTATGGTCTGTCTCCTTCTCCTAGGACTAATCTCAATTTTGACAGATCATCCAATTCCTTGAAATCTGGGGTTGTTTGGCTTAGCTTGTTGAATAATATGTTTCTTGATGTGTTGAATTTTTCGCATTTTAGGAGGAAATGCATTTCTGTTTCAACCTCGCCAGCCAGACATTGATCGCATATTCTATTCTCTCTAGGCTGCCAGGATTTCTTGTATCTGCCTTTTTCAATTTCCAGTTGGTGGTCGCTTAGTCTGTACCTGGTGAGGGTCTGTCTCTGTTTTGTGTCTCTGATGGTCGTGAGGTAGTCTGCCAGTTTATATTCTCTTTTTAGGGCCCGGTAACATTCTAATCTGCTTTGGCTTTCGATTATTTTGTTCCAATGTTCCAGGTAGGTTTCTTTGCATTTTTTAATGATTTGGTTCACTCGGATTGGTGTTTGGACGGCTGTGTTGGTCTGGGGCTGGTCAGGGTCCGGCTGAGTACTTAGTTTCAGTAGCAGCTGACTCAGGGGACTCTTTTCTGGGTTTAGCTCTTGGGTCTGAAAGGCTTTGAAATGAAGGGTGTCTGGGGAGCTAGATTTGAGGTGATTTAGGAAGTTTAGTGCTCGTTTTTGGATGTTTATTATCAGTGGGTATCTGCCTAGTTCGGCTCTGCATGCATTTGTTGGCGTTTTTCTTTGGGTGCGAAGGATGCTTCGGCAGAATTCTGCATGTAGGGCTTCTATTGTGTGTTTTTCCCATTTAGTGTAGCTTTGGTGATTTAGCGGGCCCCATACTTCACTACCGTACAGTGCAATGGGCAGGATTATGCTGTCAAAAATTTTGAGCCAGATTTTGATTGGGATTTGGATGTTGTAGAGTTTTCTTTTTATTGCATATAGGGCTCTTCGGGCTTTTTCTTTTAGTGCATTCACTGCTATGCTGAAGCTCCCTGATGCTGTAATAGTTAGACCATGGTAGGTGTAGCTCATAGTGTGTCCTATAGTGGTATCACTGAGGGTAAACTGGTATTTGTTTTCCTGACATCTGGGTCTTTTCTGAAAAATCATGATGTTGGTTTTCTTTAGATTTACTGTTAGAGCCCAATTTTGGCAGTATTTGTCGAGTAGGTCTAGTTGTTGTTGTAATCCCTGTTCTGTGGGAGACAGCAGAACTAGGTCGTCCGCATAGAACAGGGACTTCACTTCTCCATCCAGGAGACGGAGACCTGGTGACTCGCTTTGCTCCAGCATGTCTGCTAATTCATTTATGTATATGTTGAACAGGGTCGGGCTCAAATTGCAGCCCTGCCGGACGCCTCTTCTCTGGGTGAAGAAATCGGTGCGTTTGTCTCCAATTTTGACCCCGCATTTGTTTTTCAGATACATTGATTTAATAAGGTCATAGACTTTGCCCCCTATTCCACACTGAAGAAGTTTATAATAGAGCCCTTCGTGCCATATAGAGTCAAAGGCTTTCTTGAAGTCGATGAAACAGGCGAATATTTTCCCATTTTTTGTTTGGTGTTTATGTTTTTCAATGAGGGTGTGAAGGGTATAGATATGGTCGGCGGTGCGGTGTTTTGGAAGAAAGCCTATTTGGTTTTTTCTGAGGATATTATGTTTGTTAAGAAAATCAAGTAATCTACTATTTAGAATACTGCAGAATAACTTCCCTAGACAACTGTTGACACAGATGCCGCGGTAGTTATTTGGGTCTGATTTGTTTCCACTTTTATATATGGGGGAGATTAGTCCTTGGCACCAGATATCGGGAAAACAGCCTGAGCGTAATATGATGTTGAATAGTTTGAGTATCGCACCCTGCATCTCCATATTGCTGAACTTTAGCATTTCATTTTTAATGTTGTCTGGGCCACAGGCTTTCTTTAGGTGGAGAGATTTTGTTTTTGTGGCCAGTTCTTTCCATGTGATTGGGGAGTCTAGAGGGTTTTGGTTGTCTTTAATTGTTGCTTCTAATGTGTGGAGTTTTTCTGTGACCTGATGTTGACTTGGGTTTGTTTTGTTTTTTGGGATGTCTTTGTAGAGGTTTTCAAAATGTGTTCTCCAGATGTCGCCATCTTGGATTGGTAATGCTTGCAATTGTGTTGTACTCAGGTTATTCCACATTTCCCAGAATTGTTTTGGATTGGTGGAGTTTTCAATTTCTTCGAGTATTTTGTGGGTATAGTTTTGTGTTTTGTTCCTAATGGTGTGTTTATATCTTTTGAGGGTTTCATTGTATCTAGTACGTAGGTCCGGATTGTTTGGTTGCCGATGCTTTTGGTTTGATATTTTTCTCAGGTCTTTTCTGGCATTTTTGCATTCGTGGTCAAACCATTTCATATTTTTATTTTGTCTTTTGTGATGCTTCCTCTTCTGTTTCACGAGGTCGGCTTTTACAGCTGCCTCATGGAAGATCATATTTATATCCTCTATGGCCGTGTTTACACCATCTCTGGTGATCTCATATAGATTTTCTTTAAATTTTGAAATTTTACTTGTGAGATCAGGTGAATTTAGTGCTGTGATGAATTTATCTCCACTGTCTGGGGCCCATCTGTATGTCTGGTTTATTTTATGTAGCTTACTGTGTTCCTTTTTTGTGTCTGTAGTTTGGGCAGAAAGTTTAAGGTACACATTTATTTGGTTATGGTCTGAGAGGGGGGATTGCTGCCTGACAGTGAATGCGTTGATATCGCAGGGGTCCAGGTCAGTGATTGTATAGTCCACCACACTAGACCCAAGAGTTGAGGAGTATGTGAGTCTCCCTAGGGAGTCCCCTCTGAACCTACCATTAACTATGTACAGGCCTAAGGCTCGGCAGAGTTGCACTACCTCCCTACCGCTTTTATTTATTTCACGATCAAGGTTGTTCCGATTTGCGATGGCTGGTGTGACATCTAAAGGGGTCTGGCCAAACACATGGTTGTTTCTCTGTGGGTCTATGAAGTCAGGTTCACAGCCGGTCCTTGCATTTAGGTCCCCACATATTATCACCTTTCCTTGGGCCTGGAAATGGCTGATTTCCATGTGGAGAGTATCAAATAACTCCTCTTCGAAATATGGCGAATCTATTGGAGGTATGTAGATCGCACATAAGTAAACATCTTTTTTTGCTATTCCTATATTTTTATCTAGTTTTAGCCATACGTGTGATTTCCCCTGTTTTACCGGTGAGATGTGTTTGTCCAGTTCTCCCTTATACCACACCAATATTCCCCCGGAGGTTCTGCCCTTGCGTGTTTTAGTGTTCTTTACTGAGGGCACAATGATTTCATGGTACATTGGAGGACAGTGGGTCGGCATGTCCTTTTGGCACCATGTTTCTGTTAACACAATTATATTAATGTCTTTTATAGCTTTTAGGAATTCAGGGTCTGTACTCTTCATCCCAAAAGTTGAGGAGCGGAGGCCCTGGATATTCCAGCAGCTTATGTGGAAAGAACGCATTTATATAGTTCAATAAAACGAAATAAAATGGACCTATTTTGTGGGATGAGTGTGGAAACACTATTTTCTATAATGCTAAGTGATGATTTAGTATAAATTTCATGAGGCATGCACATATATCTATCTAATAATAGTAATAATACTGATAAGATCTCTCTCTGTTTCTCACATTCTCTCTCTCTCTGTTTCTCACATTCTCTCTCTCTGTTTCTCACACTCTCTCTCTCTCTGTTTCTCACATTCTCTCTCTCTCTGTTTCTCACATTCTCTCTCTCTCTGTTTCTCACATTCTCTCTCTCTCTGTTTCTCACATTCTCTCTCTCTCTGTTTCTCACATTCTCTCTCTCTCTGTTTCTCACATTCTCTCTCTCTGTTTCTCACACTCTCTCTCTCTCTGTTTCTCACATTCTCTCTCTCTCTGTTTCTCACATTCTCTCTCTCTCTGTTTCTCACATTCTCTCTCTCTCTGTTTCTCACATTCTCTCTCTCTCTGTTTCTCACATTCTCTCTCTCTGTTTCTCACATTCTCTCTCTCTGTTTCTCACATTCTCTCTCTCTCTGTTTCTCACATTCTCTCTCTCTCTGTTTCTCACATTCTCTCTCTCTCTTTTTCTCACATTCTCTCTCTCTGTTTCTCACATTCTCTCTCTCTGTTTCTCACATTCTCTCTCTCTCTTTCTCACATTCTCTCTCTCTGTTTCTCACACTCTCTCTCTCTGTTTCTCACATTCTATCTCTCTGTTTCTCACATTCTCTCTCTCTCTGTTTCTCACATTCTCTCTCTCTCTGTTTCTCACATTCTCTCTCTCTCTGTTTCTCACACTCTCTCTCTGTTTCTCACATTCTCTCTCTCTCTGTTTCTCACATTCTCTCTCTGTTTCTCACATTCTCTCTCTCTCTGTTTCTCACATTCTCTCTCTCTGTTTCTCACATTCTCTCTCTCTGTTTCTCACATTCTCTCTCTCTCTGTTTCTCACATTCTCTCTCTCTCTGTTTCTCACACTCTCTCTCTCTCTGTTTCTCACATTCTCTCTCTCTCTGTTTCTCACATTCTCTCTCTCTCTGTTTCTCACGTTCTCTCTCTCTGTTTCTCACATTCTCTCTCTCTGTTTCTCACATTCTCTCTCTCTGTTTCTCACATTCTCTCTCTCGCTGTTTCTCACATTCTCTCTCTCTGTTTCGCACACTCTCTCTCTCTGTTTCTCACATTCTCTCTCTCTGTTTCTCACACTCTCTCTCTCTGTTTCTCACATTCTCTCTCTCTGTTTCTCACATTCTCTCTCTCTCTGTTTCTCACATTCTCTCTCTCTGTTTCTCACATTCTCTCTCTCTCTTTCTCACATTCTCTCTCTCTGTTTCTCACATTCTCTCTCTCTGTTTCTCACATTCTCTCTCTCTCTGTTTCTCACATTCTCTCTCTCTCTCTTTCTCACATTCTCTCTCTCTGTTTCTCACATTCTCTCTCTCTGTTTCTCACATTCTCTCTCTCTGTTTCTCACATTCTCTCTCTCTGTTTCTCACATTCTCTCTCTCTGTTTCTCACATTCTCTCTCTCTGTTTCTCACATTCTCTCTCTCTGTTTCTCACATTCTCTCTGTTTCTCACATTCTCTCTCTCTGTTTCTCACATTCTCTCTCTCTCTGTTTCTCACATTCTCTCTCTCTCTGTTTCTCACATTCTCTCTCTCTCTGTTTCTCACATTCTCTCTCTCTCTGTTTCTCACATTCTCTCTCTCTCTGTTTCTCACATTCTCTCTCTGTTTCTCACACTCTCTCTCTCTGTTTCTCACATTCTCTCTCTCTCTGTTTCTCACATTCTCTCTCTCTCTGTTTCTCACATTCTCTCTCTCTGTTTCTCACATTCTCTCTCTCTCTGTTTCTCACATTCTCTCTCTCTGTTTGTCACACTCTCTCTCTCTGTTTCTCACATTCTCTCTCTGTTTCTCACATTCTCTCTCTCTCTGTTTCTCACATTCTCTCTCTCTGTTTCTCACATTCTCTCTCTCTCTGTTTCTCACATTCTCTCTCTCTCTGTTTCTCACATTCTCTCTCTCTCTGTTTCTCACACTCTCTCTCTCTGTTTCTCACACACTTCTCTCCATTTTCCCTCCCATGGACAGGTGTGGGGCTCCTACCCTTCGATTGCCTGAAAAATAACCTGGTCAGCATGGTGAGCAGAAAGGAGGCAGCAGAGGCTCGGGCCTTGCATTGGGAGGAGGTGGACTCAGGCAAGTGGGAGCGAGGGGTCTGGGGGCCTGGCGGGAGGGTGCCCGGTCCTGAGCTAGGTTCACACAGTAATACTATCTAAGGTCACAATAAGTAACATGGAATATTCATGGCAATGAGGAAAGATGCGTGGGCTGTAATGCTGGAGCAATATAAAGTGCAGGACACAAGCAGAGCTCAACGTCCTCCCTGCATTTGTGGCGTGGGCTGTATCTTTCATACTTTTTATTATGTTTTTTTATTTTTCAGATTCACTCAGAAACTGGCATTCTCACTGCAGAATTACAATCCTTGGACTGAAAATCACACTGCACATGGAGTATATTAACTTGTAAGATCTGTCGTGGGACTCTGCACTATATCAGTTATCCTAGTCACGGTATATGGAGGGGGGGGCGATCAAAATTACAATACAGCAAAACCCTTGCCTGTAAAGTTTAACTAATAGCCGAATCTATTCACTGTCACTCAAAGAGCTTCAGACATAAGTAACGCTTCCCATTTGTTTTTTGATCCTCGCCTGAAAAAGTTGTTCTATTTTTGGGAACTGGCTGATTATCTTCAGCTTTTTTCTCTCTCACATATCTGCTGTCAGCTATCGGAAGATTGAAGGGGAGTCACCACCGCCACCTCATTCTCATCGTGGTGCAGGCTGCTCTACCCGGAGGCCTCCAGAATGGGAGCGAGGTGAGGAGAGGAGGCTTTGCCAACTCTGGTCGGGTATATTCCTGGAGGGGTCATCGCACGACCTCCTGACTCCGACCGGCCTGCCCTCACCCTCCCGCCAATGGCTGCCCTTCCTCGCGGTGTCCCACCTTCCCACGCCAATAATCCAGCAGACTCCTCCTTAGAAAGAAAGACTTGCATTTATACACCTTTCACGACCTCAGGACGTCCGAAAGTGCTTTACAGCCAGGTGAAGCACTTTTTGAAGTGCAGTCACTGTTATAATGAAGGAAACGCAGCAGCCAATTTTGGCACAGCAAGATCCCACAAACAGCACTGTGATAATGACCGGATCATCTGTGTTTTAGTGATGTTGGTTGAGGGATAAATATTGGCCCCAGGACACCGGGGAGAACTCCCCTGCTCTTCTTCGAAATAGTGGCCACGGGATCTTTTACGTCCACCTGAGAGGGCAGACGGGGCCTCGGTTTAACGTCTCATCCAAAAGACGGCACCTCTGACAGTGCCGCACTCCCTCAGCACTGCACTGGGAGTGTCAGCCTAGATTGTGATTACCCGATCGGACGATTCTTTACAGCCTTTTTTTCCCTCCGTCCAATATTTTATAACCAGTAAACAAAAGTGTCAAAAAAAAAACCCACAGTTGTGTAACACATCAATGATTGATCTCCTGGGTTGCCGACAGCAGCGTCCTGGAGGACCGACAACCCTAGAGGAGAGTTCAGAACTGAAGGCTGGGATACGGTCCTCGGCCGGGATATGTCAGGCAGACAATACTCATTCATCGGGCATATTTCAAGCAATATAATCATCAAGCAGCCCAGGTCCAGGGAAGTCTACAAAATGGCTGCTACACATCGCAAGATGGAGGCAGACCCTTGCCATCCCCGGCTTCAAGTCTGAATAAGCTCACCAAGAAGCAGAGCGACACTGCTACCTGCTGGCAGCCAGGACTGATAATCCTCCAAGTATTACACAACCGGCACAGCGTTCAAACTGAATAGGGTTTCTGATCAGTAATCATAGAATCATAGTACGATACAGCACAGAAGGAGGCCATTCGGTCCATCGTGCCTGCGCCGGCTCTTTGAAAGAGCCGTCCAATTAGTCCCACTCCCCAGCCCTATCCCTGCAAATTTCTCCCCTTCAAGTATTTATCCAATTCCCTTTTGAAAGTCACTATTGAATCTGCTTCCACCGCCCTTTCAGGCAGCGCGTTCCAGATCACAACAACTCGCTGCGTAAATGTTTTTTCCTTGTCGCCTCTGGTTCTTTTGCCAATCACCGTAAATTTGTGTCCTCTGATTATTGGACCTACTGCCACTAGAAACAGTTTCTCCTTATTTACTCAATCAAAAAACCCTTTTATGATTTTGAACACCTCTATCAGATCTTCCCAGAACCTTCTCTGCTGAGGAGAACAATCCTAGTCCTAGGATTCTTTTCAGTACGATTCTACTGCTGAGTATTAAATGAATGAAGTCTGACGGAGTGGCTTGTAAAACCGGTGCTCCATCTGCTGATCCACAAAGGAAAGATGTGGGTTTAATACTGGAGATGCTGCAGAACTGAAGTCCACCTCGGAGTCAGAAGCCCCACTCCAGAGACTTTAACACAAAATCTAGGCTGACATTCCCAGTGCTGTGCTGAGGGAGTGCTGCATTTTCGGATGAGATGTTAAACCGAGGCCCCGTCTGCTCTCTCAGGTGGACATAAAAGATCCCATGGCACTATTTTGAAGAAGAGCTGGGGAGTTCTCCCCAGTGTCCTGGCCAATATTTATCCCTCAACCAACATTTCTAAAAACAGATTCTCCGGTCGTTATCACGTTGCTGTTTGTGGGAGCTTGCTGTGCGCAGAGTGACAGCTTTAAGCATTTCCACCTTGTACAATAGAACTGCCACCTGTGGTTCAAGGAGAAAGCCCATTGGCTCCTCAGGGTATTTCGGGATGGGCAGTAAATGTGGCCGTTCCAGTGTCACCCACATCCCGAGAATTTAAAAAAAAACAACCCATCAGCAGATTTGTGATTTCATCTCCTGCTCCTTATGCCTCCTTACGCCACGTACTGTTCCTCTACTGAGACAGCCAGAAGATGACCCGGATACAGAGTCCGCTGTCACAAGGAGGGAAACAGGAACAGCTGTGGGTGACTCATCCATCAATTTTCCCTTCACGCGTGAAAGCAGACACAACCCCATTTGGAACTTCCCAGATATCCCACATAGTACAGTCAAGATCTGTATGTCCGACCACTCTGACATGATGCTCCAACAATCTGATAGGAATAGGAGGAGGCCATTCAGCCCCTCGAGCCTGTTCCGCCATTCAATTAGATCGTGACTGATCTGGATCTTAACTCCATCTACCCGCCTTGGTTCCTTAACCCTCAATACCCTTGCCGAACAAAAATCTATCAATCTCAGTTGTGAAATTTTCAATAGACCCCCCAGCCTCAACAGCTTTTTGGGGAGAGTTCCAGATTTCCACTACCCTTTGTGTGAAGAAGTGCTTCCTGACATCACCCCTGAATAGTCTAGCTCTAATTTTAAGGTTATGGCCCTTGTTCTGGACTCTCCCCACCAGAATAAAGTTCTATCTATCATATTAAATCCTTTAATCATCTTAAACACCTCAATTAGATCACTTCTTAATCTTCTAGTCAAGGGAATACAAGCCCAGTCCATGCAACCTGTCCTCATAATTTAACCCTTTTGGACCCGGTATCATCCTGGTGAATCTGTGCTAGATCCTCTCCAAAGTCAATGGCCCAGAAATTCGGGTCGGAGGCTTCCCGCGGGTGCAAGCCTCCGACCTGCTCTTACCTAGCGCGCCGGCCGTTGTGCTGTGGGCCCGCGTGGGATTCCGATCCTGGGCCTCCTCCAACTGCCGGCGCACAGTGCTTGCGTATCCCAGGTGTGGTGTATGTGCCTTTAAGAGCAATTGTGGTGTATGTGCCTTTAAGAGCCCCAGGTGTGCGTAATGCCGGTAATTGCCACTTGGGCTATATAAGCCTGTGTATTGTGTATATCCTTTAGAACCCCCCCCAGACTTGCTTAGTAAATACCTATGAACCAACTCCTGTCTTCAGTGTCTTTATCTACACACGGACACTACACCAGGGGTGCAGTTAGTTCGAAGCGTCCCCTGGGATCACGTGGGCCATGGAGAGCCAATGGTAGCAGGGAATCTGTATTCATAGATTTGACAGGAAGCTCTATGAATACAATTCAGCCCCAAAACATTAAAAAAAAAAATTATTTGAAGTTTTAGTTATCACATTTTTAAAATAATTATAAATTACATAAAATAACCATTTTAAACAATAATTTAAATTTTTGAAAAAATGAATTACAGTTTCTAACGGGGCTAAAAATAAACTTACTTTCTTTAAAGTATTTAAAAATAATAAACCTGTGGAAAAAATGTTTTAATTTTACTTAATTCACCACTTGCCTTGTTAAAAGCAGGCCTTGCGACTGCTTTTTAAAAGCGTAGCTGCTGGAGGCTTACCCTCCCGGAGAAACCTGCAAAAAAAACAGAAGTTCCAGGCGTACGCGCTGCCTCTCCGGCGCACGCGTTCGACCTGTGAACCCCTTCCTTCAAGGGAACGGAAGTTCCGGTTTCCCGCGCATGCGCAGAGCATGCACGAAACCGGCACTTTCGTTGGGCCTGCGCGTGAGTACCCAGCGCGTACTCACCCGTGGGGACCCCAATTTCTGGCCCAATATATCCCTCCTGCGGTGCCCAGAGCTGAACGCAGTACTCCAGCTGGGATCTAACTTTATACAACTATCGAATGATTCCCACCCCATTGTATTCCGGTTTCTTTTTAATTATTCATTTGTACCTGTCCGCTAGTTTTTAGTGATTTCTGATCTGCCGCACCACAAAATCCTCTATAACCATGGACATAAGCACAACTGCTCCAGCGTCACACACAGACCTTTTTAGATTAATTTATTAGCAACAGGATCACAAAGCAAACAGCAATTTAAAAAAGTCAGAAATTCAAAAAAACACAAAACATTTGCTGGAAGCACACAACAGGTTCCACAAGGATCAGTGCTGGGACCGCTGTTCACAATTCACATTAACGATTTAGACCTTGGAATCAAAAACACAATTTCTAAATTTGCAGATGACACCAAATTGGGGGAGGGGGGATAGTCAATACTGAGGAGGACTGCAACAAATTACAGGAGGACATTAATAAACTTGTAGAATGGGCATATAAATGGCAAATGAAGTTCAGCACAGATAAATGTGAGGTATTACATTTTGGTAGGAAGAATAGAGAGGTCACTTATCACTTGGAGGGTGTGAGTCTAGGTGGGGTAGAGGAACAAAGGGATCTCGGAGTACAAATACACAAATCACTAAAAGTTGCGACACAGGTTAGCAAGGCCATAAAGCAAACCAAGCACTAGGGTTTATTTCTAGAGGGATAGAATTGAAAAGTAGGGAAGTTATGCTAAACCTGTATCGAACCTTGGTTAGACCACACTTGGAGTACTGCGTACAGTTCTGGTCGCCATATTATAAAACGGATATAGAGACACTGGAGAGGGTGCAGAGAAGATTTACAAGAATGATACCAGAAATGCGAGGGTATACCCATCAGGAAAGGATGAACAGGCTGGGTCTCTTTTCTCTTGAAAAAAGGCTGAGGGGTGACCTAATAGAGGTCTTTAAAATTATGATTGCGATGAGATGAAGGCAGTGTGGATAGAGTGGATACAGAGAGAATGTTTCCACTTGTGGGGAAGAGCATAACTAGAGGCCATCAATATAAGATAGTCACCAAGAAATCCAATAGAGAATTCAGAAGAAACCTCTTTACCCAGAGAGCGGTGAGAATGTGGAACTCGCTACCACAGGGAGTGGTTGAAGCGAATAGTATAGATACATTTAAGGGGAGGCTGGACAAGCGTATGAGGGAGAAGGGAATAGAGGGTTACGCTGATGAGGAAAGACGGGAGGAGGTTCGAGTGGAGCATGAACACCGGCATGGACTGGTTGGGCCGAATGGCCTGTTTCTGTGCCATATAGCCTATGTAATCCTATGTGTTGTACTGAGCTAAATGCAATTAGGAAGGTCTCAGCACAGTTTGGTGTGATACGGAGCTAAACCCAATGGGAAGGTCTCAGCAGTTTGGTGTGATACGGAGCTAAACCCAATGGGAAGGTCTCAGCACAGTCTGGTGTGGTACTGTGTTGAACCCAATGGGAAGATCTCAGCACAGTTTGGTGTGATACGGAGCTAAACCCAATGGGAAGGTCTCAGCACAGTTTGGTGTGATACAGAGCTAAACCCAATGGGAAGGTCTCAGCACAGTTTGGTGTGATACGGAGCTAAACCCAATGGGAAGGTCTCAGCACAGTTTGGTGTGATACGGAGCTAAACCCAATGGGAAGGTCTCAGCACAGTTTGGTGTGATACGGAGCTAAACCCAATGGGAAGGTCTCAGCACAGTTTGGTGTGATACGGAGCTAAATCCAATGGGAAGGTCTCAGCACAGTTTGGTGTGGTACTGAGCTAAACCCAATGGGAAGATCTCAGCACAGTTTGGTGTGGTACTGAGCTAAACCCAATGGGAAGATCTCAGCACAGTTTGGTGTGGTACTGTGTTGAACCCAATGGAAAGATCTCAGCACAGTTTGGTGTGGTACTGTGTTGAACCCAATGGAAAGATCTCAGCACAGTTTGGTGTGGTACTGTGTTGAACCCAATGGAAAGATCTCAGCACAGTTTGGTGTGGTACTGTGTTGAACCCAATGGAAAGATCTCAGCACAGTTTGGTGTGGTACTGAGCTAAACCCAATGGGAAGGTCACAGCACAGTTTGGTGTGGTACTGTGTTAAACCCAATGGGAAGATCTCAGGTTGAATCTGCACCGAGTTAGCTGCACTCAGCCAGGGTGACTGTGCAGCTAGGGTCACAGTGACATAATCAGCCTTAGCTCTCTCAAGGCTAGGGATAGGGGGGGGGGGGAAGAATTAGCCATGGTTCCCGTTCTTAAGTGAGGTATCTGATGGAGCTGGCACCTTCAGGTCAAGAGAGATGTTCCCTGAACTTTACGCTTCCCGTTTTGAAGGCACTGGGAGGTTCAGCAAGAGATGGGGTTGGCTACACAGGCACTGCCTTCATCTCATCGCACTCATATGGCCATTCTTCATGTACAAGCCTGAATAATGTGAGTCATGGTGGGGGGGGTTGGGGGAATGGGGCATAGAGGGTGGGCCCAATTCTGTCCATACCGGATATCCACATGGAGGCAATAGGGGTTGCTTGGATAGCGTTTAGGTAGCAGGAACCCCGACTTATTTTCACCATCTTTAACACCAGGGCACTGGAGCGAATGGCAGCACCCCAGCCGAGATTCAGCACAGGCTGGGCTTTGAATCTGGGCTCCCTGGTCCAGATCACTCAGCTACTGACCACGTAAAAACCCAGCGAGACGGCCCAGCCCTTTGGGATGGTTTGTGGTGGGACAGGAAGACCCGAAGAGAAGGGGAGAGAATACCTTGAAATGTTCCTGTTCCAGGACACACTTTGTGCGGTCACTAGGGGAGCAGAAGTTAGACAGGGCAATGAGTGATTTGGTTCAACGCAATACTTAATGCAATTTATTGTGCACACTTTTGCATGATGCAAGGGGAGACCTTGACTATTGCGCCATGGCAAATCAATGGCTCTAACTATTAAACTAGCATTGTTACAGCAATTACTAGACACTGACAGACTTTGCAGGCAGGTCTTGATCTCAGGAGGAGTCAATACTTTCATTCCCTGCTCAGTCTCTCTCCCTCGTTCACTCTCTCACACACACACGCACCAAATCTCAATACATCAGTCCCCAGCACAGTCTTCACAGTTAAGACTTGATATGTTCAGGGGTAGGTGCGGCTTGTTGCTGCAGTGGTGTGATCTCTCCCCTCAACAACTGCATCCAGCTTGGTCCCCGCTTCTTCCATTTCCCCCAAATTAAACTTTCTGCCGAGGTTAGGATGTCCCAAAATACTCTCTTTCAAACTTCTTAAATTCGCTCTCCGAGAATACACTCTTCTCTTCCTTTTTCACTTGCTTTGTCTCCGGACGATCCTTTGCTTTCCTTCCTCGACTGTACGCCAAAACCTGCAATGAAAATAAAACCCTCAGCATTAGAACTTTACATTGAAAGATAGTTCTCACATCAACTTTTTCTGTGTGCTGGGCCGAAGAAGACAACAGCATTATATTTATGTAGTGCCATTCATAGAATCGCAGAATAATATAGCACAGGAGGCCATTCGGGCCATCGTGATGGCTCTTTGAAAGAGCTATCCAATTAGTCCCACTCCCCGCTATTTCCCCATAGGCCTTGGAGAGGGAGCCGTGGCTCACACTCTAGCCTCGGAGTCAGAAGGTTGTGGGTTCAAGTCCCACTCCAGACACTCGAGCACAAAATCTAGGCTGATGCTTCAGTGCAGTGCTGAGGGAGTGCCGCACTGTCAGAGGTGCCGTCTTTCAGATGAGATGTTAAACCGAGGCCCGTCTCAGGTGGACGTAAAAGATCCTGTGGCACAATTTCGAAGAAGAGCAGGGGGGAGTTACCCCCCCCGGTGTCCTGGCCAATATTTATCCCTCAACCAACATTAACAAAAACAGATTATCTGGTCATTATCACATTGGTGTTTGTGGGAGCTTGCTGTGCGCAAATTGGCTGCTGCGTTCCCTACATTACAACAGTGACTCCAATTCAAAAGTACTTCATTGGCTGTAAAGCGCTTTGGGACGTCCTGAGGTCGTGAAAGGCGCTAAATAAATGCAAGTCTTTCTTTTTCTTTGGCATGGTAGCGGGGATGGGTGACTTCACTTAAAAATGAATACATCAGTGTGCCCGACAATTCACATTCATAAAGCTCCTTTAACTTGGAAAACCCTTGGAAGACACTGCACACAGAGAAATAATCAGACCACAAACCTAAGAGTGGGGCTGTGACTGGGCTGCGGAATGATTTATAGACCCAATTACAGGGCGTTGTGCGCGGTGACCCCATGTGCAGTCAGTTTCCGGTGAAGTTTACAAACTGCTCCCAAAGACTCAAGCCTGGCTGAACAGGCAACTATGAAAAAGGAAAAAGGTTTGCATTTATATAGCGCCTTTCACAACCTCAGGATGTTGCAAAGCGCTTTACAGCCAATGAAGTACTTTTTGAAGTGTAGTCACTGTTGTAATGTAGGAAACGCGGCAGCCAATTTGCACACAGCAAGCTCCCACAAACAGCAATGTGATAATCATTTGTTTTAATGATGTTGATTGAGGGATAAATATTGGCCCCAGAACTCCCCTGCTCTTCTTCGAAATAGTGCTGTGGGATCTTTTACGTTCACCTGAGAGGGCAGACGGGGCCTCGGTTTAACGTCTCATCCGAAAGACAGCACCTTCGACAGTGCGGCACTCCCTCAGCACTGCTCTGGGAGTGTCAGCCTGGATTTTATGCTCAGGTCCCTGGAGCGGGAATTGAAACCAGAGCCTCCTGACTCCGGGGCGAGAGCGCTGCCCACTGAGCCACGGCTGACACATTAAGAAGCCAGTCCTTTCTTCAGCTTTGTCTAATGCAAGGTTCAGGACCTGATTTCCGATGGTCACATTAACAAGTTGAAGAGGTTTTTTTTCTGGGTGGGACTTCAATCTGCAATCTTCTGGCGCAGAGGGGAGACTGCAAGCAACTGACGCATTAGAGATACACACCTTTTGGGTAACGAAGCTCTCAGTCAGGTATGTGGAACCGAGCATGTACCGGAGGTTTTCCTCAGTGTGGTCTGCAGCCTTTTTCTTCCAATACTCCTCTGTGGAGGCAAACAAGACTCTCATTAACACTGAGCACAACCATGAATACTGGTCGGTGATGCATCAGCCAGAATATATTCTTTCCCACTTATCTTTTCTCGAGAAGGGGCTGAGTAATTTCGCTGCAGATGCAAGCAGAGCGATTGGCTCAAACTGAGCCAGCGGTGTCACTTACCCAGCGCCGATTTGACCACCTTGCCTTTGACGGTTGCTTTGTTCTTCTTCCGTTGTCCATGAATCCTCTCTAATTGCTTCCTTATTCCCTTCTTGTTCGTATTAACCAGGCGCAAACGGTCAGGGCCGGACGAGCGCCCTGCAATCGCCTTCTTCCTGCTCTGCCCTTTATCTGAAACACAGCAATGGGAGAGGTTGGTCACCATTTACAGGAAACTCTCTTTTTACCGGCAAAATTCAGGAGTAGGTTCAGGTAAGTTTTACTATATATTAGTGGCCGTGTAACCGGGGTTCCTGGATCTGTGGCCGTGCAACAGGGACTCCTGCACAAGTGCCGTGTAACCAGGACTCCTGCACCTGTGGCCGTGTACGGGGCTCTCGTACCTTGGTAAGTATACCTCGCTGTAATCCGGACTTTTTGATCAACCGGCACCACGCCGGTCCCGGATAAAAAAAGAGTTTCCTGTGCCCAGCATTTACTCACCTTAGTGGCGGTGCAACGAAGGCTCACTAGACTGATTCCTGGGATGAGAGGGCTGTTCTCTGAGGAGAGATTGAGAGGAATGGGACTATATTTTCTGGAGTTTAAAAGATTTGAGAGGTGATCTCATTGAAACATATAAGATTCTCATAGAATCATAGAAAGTTACAGCACAGAAGGAGGCCATTTCGGCCCATCGTGTCCACGCCGGCCAACAAAGAGCTTTCCAGCCTAATCTGAGGGTGTTTGACAGGGTAGATGCGGAGAGGCTGTTTCCCCTGGCTGGAGTGTCTAGAACTAGGGGTCACAGTCTCAGGATAAGGGGTCGGCCATTTAGGATTGAGATGAGGAGGAATTTCTTCACTCAGAGGGTGGTGAGTCTTTGGAATTCTCTGCCCCAGAGGGCTGTGGCGGCTCAGTCATTGAGTATATTCAAGGCGGAGATCGACAGATTGTTGGACACCAAGGGAATCAAGGGTTATGGGGGTAGTGCAGGAAAGTGGAGTTGCTGTAGAAGACCAGCCATGATCTTATTGAATGGGCCTACTCTGGCTCCTATTCTTAGGTTGTTATTAAACTGCCAACCCACCCAGCAGATTACAGCGACTCAAACCGGATAAAGAGCCTTTGGAGGGGGAGTGGGACTGTGATGGGATGGATTTTTGCGTGGAATAAAATCTCTGCTGATTTTCATAAGCGGATCACAGACGTACGGATAGTTACAAACTGATTGGGCCTGAATTTGCGGGCGAATGCCTCCGAACCGCGAGAAAAGTACGAACCTACCTGATGGCCCCGGAGGTTCAAACACTCGCGGTCCTGGGCCTGCAGGCGTAGGCCTGCGTAAAGGCCCACGTATCCCGGGGCGCAGGCGGTTCGCAAGCGCCCCTGGGATCACGTGGGCCAGGCCAACCAATCAAAAAGGGGGATCCCTATTATGCTTATGGGGATTCCATTTATGTACGGGATCCCCATGAGCATGAATAGGAATCCCCTAAAAAACACAATTATACACCAGTTAAATAAAAATAAACTACATGTTCAAAATTAATTAAAATACAATTAAACATTTATAACAAAAATTTATTTGTAAAGGGGCTAAAAATAACCTATAACTAATTTTAAAGTTTTTTTATGTTAAAATAATTTTTAAAATGTATTAATATTTATTTAAGCTCTTACGCTGGTAAAAGAAGGCCCGACCAGGCGTAAGAGTTTCACGGGCATTCGCTGGGCAGTAGTTGGGTAACTAGCCCAACTCTCCGCCATAGCGGATGTCCATTTCCCGGGGATGCGGTGGATCTGTCAAACTGAAACTCGACGTATCGCAAGTTTCGCGCCTGCGTATGCGGTCATAGGCCCCGGAAAATCCGGGCCAATAGATAACATTTTCTGGATTCCAAACACCATCTCTTAGCCCAGAGGAGCTGCTGCACCCCTAATAATATTCAGTGCGTGGGCTTCAACACGTACCCCAGAGCCATCATGAAATTCTGCAGAGTCAGCGACCGAGCCGCTAACCGTCAGTAGGCCTTTGCAAGGCAATCACCTCACACCAAAGGCCCGCTACACTCGAAACACTGCTTCTGGTAGCAGAATCTCATCGGATTTCAGGGGCAGAGACAATCCTTCATTCAGCTCACACTTCTTGTTGGAGAGGAGAGTGGGACTAACTGGATTGAACATAAGAAATGGGAGCAGGAGTAGGCCATTCGAGCCTGCTCCGCCATTCAATGAGATCATGGCTGATCTTCAACCTTAACTCCATTCACCGGCCCTATCGCCATATCCCTTGATGCCCTTACTAGTCAGAAATCTATCGACTTCTGTTTTGAATATACCCAATGACTGAGCCTCCACAGCCCTCTGGGGTAGAGAATTCCAAAGGTTCACCACCCTCTGTGTGAAGAAATTTCTTCTCATCTCAGTCCTGAATGGCCTACCCTTTATCCTGAGGCAGTGGCCCCTGGTTCTAGACTCCCCAGCCAAGGGAAACATTCTCCCAGCATCCACCCTATCAAGCCCTGTAATCATTTTGTATGCTTCAATGAGATCCCCTCTCATTCTTCTGAATTCAAGAGAATACAATCCTAGTTTACTCAATCTCTTCTCATACGACAGTCTCGCCATCCCAGGAATCAATCTTGTGAACCTTCGTTGCACTCCCTCTATGGCAAGTATATCCTTCCTTAGGTAAGGAGACCCAAATTGTACACAGTACTCCAGGTGTGGTCTCACCAAGGCCCTCTGTTGCTCTTCGAAAGAGCCGGCGCAAACTCGATGGGCCTAATGGCCTCCTTCTGTGCTGTACTGGTCTATGAGGGTTAACACAGCAAAAGAGAAAGGTTTAAGGAGACGCTCAGTGGTGCAGAGAAGAAGCTGGGAGTCAGCTCTGGTCTCCAGCACAATTCTGGTGCAGTGGGTGATTTTGGTAGAGGAGAATGAGGCCCGATAGTGCCCGACGTGCTCCAGCCAGATCTGGTGATGGACGGCTAAAGCAGATATGCACCAGATACGTCCAGGGCTGCACCTCTGGGACCTGAGTGAGTGAAGATGGGGACCATAGTGTCAGCTGTGGCTCAGTGGGTAGCACACTCGCCTCTGAGTCAGAAGGTCGTGGGTTCAAGTCCCACTCCAGAGATTTGAGCACTAAAGCTAGGCTGACACTCCCAGTGCAGTGCTGAGGGAGCGCCGCACTGTCAGAGGTGCCGTCTTTCTGCCGGGACGTTAAACCGAGGCCCTGTCTGCTCTCTCGGGTGGATGTAAAAGATCTATGACACTATTCTGAAGAAGAGCAGGGGAATTTATCCCTGGTGTCCTGGCCAATATTTATTCCTCAATCTACATAACAAAAACAGATTATCTGGTCATTATCACACTGCTGTTTGTGGGAGCTTGCTGTGTGCACATTGGCTGCTGCGTTTCCTACATTACAACAGTGACTACACTTCAAAAGTACTTCATTGACTGTAAAACACTTTGGGACGTCCCGAGGTCATGAAAGGCGCTATAGAAATGCAAAACTTTCTTTCAAGAGGGAAACACTCTCACAATATGATCCAGTTTTGGCACTCCCACACAAGCAGTCTGAATGTTTCCTCCCCCTCCAGTCTGCGTAACAAAATAGGATTAAAAACAATAAAATATATATATATTTTTAAATACAAATTAACGGAGACAGTATCCATGGTACTATTTCGAAGAGGTGCAGGGGAGTTATCCCTGGTGCCCTGGTTAATATTTATCCCTCAATCAGCATCACTAAAACCAGATTACCTCGGCCCCTATTTTATTTTTATATTTTTTATCCACACTTTTGGTTTGCGCCTTTTCCTTTTCTCTCTCCCACATGGCCGCTGTCTTTCACTCTGCCAGCGCATTTCACACTTCATCCAGAGCCATTGTCTGTTTCTTTACCTGTCCTATTACCATCTCGTCTCACCTTGAATATCTCTTAATGTCTCTTCTTTCATCCCCTCCCCCATTTCCCAGCCCCCAAACTGCCTTTTAATCTTTTCATTTCCGGCCTTTTTTTCTCAGTTCTGACGAAGGGTTTCGACCAGAAACGTTGACTCTGTTTCTCTCTCCACAGATGTTGCCTGGCCTGCTGAGTTTTTCCAGCGTTTTCTGTTGTTATCCGGTCATTATCTCATTGCTGTTTGTGGGACCTTGCTGTGCGCAATTACAACAGTGACCACACTTCAAAAAGTACTTCATCTATATATATATATATATAAATTGGTCGATACTTCTGTCTGTCATTCTGTCTGTCATTCTGTCTGTCATCGCGTGTGCGTCTGGCGGGCTATGCGCTCGAAAGTTACAGGGCATACCTACGCGCGCATTACTTCCAAAGAAAGCTTACACTTCCGAGACGGTTTTAAGCGTATTTACGTTTCGGCCAGGCTAAAATCGCGCCCGCGGTATCCGAAAAACCTTCAACATTCCGCTCATTAGCATCTCATTATCCGCTCATTAGCGACAGAGTGACCTCGAGGTCGACCAATCGTACGGCGGCTTGCTGCCGCGTGCGGCCGGGCCCTCCTACGGTCGAGTGACGGGACGATTGACCAATCCTACGCTTTGGTGACCTGACGGTCGACCAATCGGTGCGTGTGTGGGCGGGCCTTATCGTTCTGAACCGAGGTGAGTCGCCGCCATCTTGCTTCCATTCTTTTTCCTGCTTTCTGCGTCTTTCTTTTCAAATATACATTTCCACCAAAATAAAATTGAATTTATTAAATTGTTTTAAAAAAAATCACTCATTTGTAAACCTAACCTGAACATTCTTTTTCCTACCTTTCCCCGTTTTTTTCTTAGGCCTCAAAGCCTGCGCCTTTCTTGCCCAGCCAGGCCCAAGCTAGGTGATTGCGCTTCTGCTAAGCTCCTCACCCCCCGCCCCCCCCGCCACCATGTCACGTTACCCAGGGCAACGGCGTCAGCCACGAGGGTCAGGGTGCGCGCGCAGCAGGAGAGACGCGGCGTCTCTGTTCCGCACTCGGCGGGGGGGGGGCGCGCGGGGCTCGGCCGCCGGCCGTCTCTCAGAGCCGCAATCGGGCTCGGCGGGGCTCGGCCGCCGGCCGTCTCTCAGAGCCGCAATCGGCCTCGGCCGGGGGGGGGCGTGGCTCAGCCACCGGCCGTCTCTCAGCGCCGCAATCGGGCTCGGCCGGGGGGGGGGGGGGGGGGGGGGGCGGGACTCGGCCGCCGGCCGTCTCTCAGAGCCACAATCGGGCTCGGAGAGCAGGGCTCTCGGCCGGGGGGGGCGGGGCTCGGAGAGCAGGGCTCTCGGCCTGGGCCCCCCCGCCCCCCCTTCCCCTTCCCGCCCTCCCTTCCCCCCGCCCCTTTCCCCCCTCCCTTCCCCCCCACCCCTTTCCCCCCTCCCTTCCCCCCCGCCCTCCCTTCCCCCCCGGCTCTCTTCCCCCCACCCGCTCTCTCTTCCCCCCAGTCGCTCTCTCTCTTCCCCCCGTCGCTCTCTCTCTTCCCCCAGTCGCTCTCTCTCTTCCCCCCCAGTCGCGCTCTCTCTCTCTTCTCCCCCCCCCCCCGCCAGTCGCTCTCTCTCTCTCTCTCTTCCAACAACAACATGCCCTCGAAAAAGCCTCGGCACCGCCGGGCACTCCAGCTAGTCTATCTATATATATAAATCGGTACATCTGTCATTCTGTCATTCTGTCTGTCATTCTGTCTGTCATCGCGTGTGCGTCTGGCGGGCTATGCGCTCGAAAGTTACAGGGCGTACCTACGCGCACGTTACCTCCAAAGAAAGCTTACGCTTCCGAGACGGTTTTAAGCGTATTTACGTTTCGGCCGGGCTAAAATCGCGCCCGCGGTATCCCAAAAACCTTCAACATTCCGCTCATTAGCATCTCATTATCCGCTCATTAGCGACAGAGTGACCTCGAGGTCGACCAATCGTACGGCGGCTTGCTGCCGCGTGCGGCCGGGCCAATCGGTGCGTGTGTGGGCGGGCCTTATCGTTCTGAACCGAGGTGAGTCGCCGCCATCTTGATTCCAAACTTTTCCTTTCTTTTTCCCGCTTTCTGCGTCTTTAAAAAAAACGTTGCTTTTAAAACACATATTGTTTTTTAAAAAAATGATTTAGAAACGAATTAACTTATCTAATCTCATTAATTTTCCTACCTTTCCCCGTTTTTCCAGGTAGGCCTCGAAGCCTCGGCTTCTCCTCCGCACCCACGCCCGAGCTAGGCACCTCCCGGCCCCACTCGAAGGCTGCAGAGGCAGGCCTCAGCCCAGCGCCGCTACCTTACTAAAGGGTGCGCGCGCAGCAGGAGCTGAGACGCGGCGTATCTCTCTGGCTCGGCCGGGGGGGCGGGGCTTGCTGAGCGTCAACGGTTACCCTGGCAACCGGGCCCGCCGGCTGTCTCGCACAGTCGCAATCGGCGGTCTTCACCTCGGGGGGGGGCGGCCCCCCTCCCTTCCTTCCCCTCCCTCCCCCCCCCTCCTTCCCCTCCCTCCCTTCCTTCCCCCCCTCCTCCCTCCCTTCCCCTCCCTTCCCCCCCTCCTCCCCCTCCCTTCCCCTCCTCCTCCCCCTCCCTTCCCCTCCCTCCCTCCCAGTCGCTCTCTCTCCTCCCCCCCCCCAGTCGCTCTCTCTCCTCCCCCCCCCCCAGTCGCTCTCTCTCTCTCTCTCTCTCTCTCTCTCTTCCAACAACAACATGCCCTCGAAAAAGCCTCGGCATCGCCGGGCACTTCAGCTAGTTGGCTATAAAGCGCTTTGGGACGTCCGGTGGTCGTGAAAAGCGCTATACAAATGCAAGTCTTTTTTTCCTTGAGGTGATCAAAGGTTTTAACGAGAGGGGTTTAGGGAAGGAATTCCAGAACACAGAACTGCAAAGATCAATCTCTGTTTAGCATTTTGAAATGTTGGGATGGGGGCGGGGGGCATTTAAAAGGTAAGGAGTGCCTAGGCTCAATGGCTGAGGCTGCTGATCTCAGCCTGGGCGGCAGGGAGCGCTGCACCTGCCCCACACACACAGCGCTCCCTGTGTTGGGAGGCCGGAATTACCGCTGCTGATCTCAGTCTGGGCGGCAGGGGGCGCTGCACCTGCCCCCACACACAGCGTCCCCTCTGTTGGGAGGCCGGAATTACCGCTGCTGATCTCAGTGACCTGGGAGAGAGCGGGCGGCCATTGAGGCCTAGCCAGGGAGGCAGGCCCTTTCCAATCCCGACCGGGGCTTAAATTAAGCCGTGATCCCGGCGGGCTGATATATTCCTCTACCTCTAACATCCTCGCTCATCAGATCCAGCCCCTTCCTGATCAGCGCTGCCGACATAGTGCCCTGGAGCCGCCGCACTCGGATCCGTTTAAAGCCGCAGGAGCGTCGGAGCCCTGAGAGAACAACCACCCAAGGCCCCGCAGCCTCACTCCGCCCGCTCCTCCCTCCACAGCGCCACCTGCAGGACCGGCAGACCGCCACCCGGTTGCAGGCTAAACATTACACTACCACCCCCAGTGGTACCAGAGCGGTACTGCGCTGCAACCACTTCAATAAAAGAAAGGCTTGCATTTCTTGCAATCTAGTATACTGTATTCGCTGTTCACGATGTGGTCTCTACATTGGGGAGACCAAACGCAGATTGGGTGACCGCTTTACAGAACACCTCCATTCAGTCCGTAAGGGTGACCCCGAGCTTCCGGTCGCCTGTCATTTTAATTCACCGCTCCATTCCCACTCTGACCTCACCGTCCTCGGGCTCTTGCATTGTTCCATGGAAACCCAGTGTAAGCTCGAGGAACAGCACCTTTACAGCCTTCCGGACTCAATATCGAGTTCAACAATTCAAATCATAACCTCGGCCCCTATTACATTTTTATATATATTTTTTATCCACACCTTTGTTTTGTGCCCTTCCCCCTTTTTTTCTCTCCCACATGGCAGCTGTCTCCCATTCTGCCAGCGCATTTCACGCCTAATCTAGAGCCGTCTTTTGTCTCCACTAGTCCTATCACCATCTCGTCTCGTTTTGAATACCTCTTAATGTCTCTTCACTTCTCTCTTGTTCTTTCATCCCCATTTCCCAGCCCCCAAACCGGCCTTTTAATCTGTTTCATTTCCTGTGTTTTTTCAGTCCTGACGAAGGGTTTCGACCTGAAACGCTGACTCTATTTCTCTCTCCACGGATGTTGCCTGGCCTGCTCAGTTTTTCCAGCATTTTCTGTTGTTATCTTGCATTTCTATAGCAACTTTCACCACCTCAGGACGTCAAAAGCACTTCACAGCCAATGAAGTACTTTTTTTTGGGAAGTTAAGTCACTGTTGTAATGTAGTAAATGGGGCGGACAATTTGCGCTAAACAAGCTCCCACAAACAGCAATGTGATAATGACCAGATTGGCCAGGGCACCGGGGATAACTCCCCTGCTCTTCTTCGAAATAGTGCCATGGGATCTTTTACATCCACCTGAGAGAGCAGACGGGGCCTCGGTTTAACGTCTCGTCCGAAAGACGGCACCTCCGACAGTGCCGCACTCCCTCAGCACTGCACTGGAGTGTCAGCCTAGATTTTTGTGCTCAAGTCTCTGGAGTGGGACTTGAACCCACAACCTTCTGACTTGGGGCGAGAGTGCTACCCACTGAGCCCATTGAAAATGGAATAAAAACAGAAAATGCTGGAAATATTCAGCATCTGTGGAGAGAGAAACGGATTTAACGTTTCAGGTCGATGGCCCTTCTTCAGAACTGAAAAAAGTTAGAGATGTAACAGGTTTTAAGCAAGTACAGAGGCAGGGAAAGCGGGGACGGGAGGAAAAAATAAAAAGGGATAGTCTGTGATAGGGTGAAAGACAGGAGAGATTAAATGACAAAAGGGATGATGGTGCAAGGCAAAAGCAGATGGTAATGGGACAAGTAAAGAAACAAACGATGGGTCTAGAGGAGGTGTAAATAGGAACATTGCTATGGGTCTGGACTCATATAGACCAGACCAGGTAAGGATGGCAGATCTCTTTCCCTAAACTGCCTTGGATGTATCTTTGCCGCAGGGTAAGATCGTACTCGTCGCCACTGATAAGTCTGTGTGTTATAATGAGAATTATTACACAGACCACAAGAGTAAACTTTTAACAGGTCTTTACTAGTCGAAGGTCAGGGCGGAACTGCCCAATAAATCATTACACAGCGCTTATATACCGGTGTGGTCACCACCGGTATTACAGTATACAGCAGCCAAGATAAAGTAGTGCAACCCTTAAAATAGTTCTCTTAAAGGTGGAACGGTTACATACACTACATGAACCAGTTGGGTTTTTACAACAGTCCTGTAGTTTCATAGTCACCATTATTGATACTAGCTTTTTAATTCCAGATTGATTTAATTAATTGAATATTAAATCCTCCAGCTTCCATGGTGGGATTTTGAACTCACGTCTCTTGGATTATTAGTCCAGGCCTCTGGATTACTAGTCCAGTAACATAACCACTATGCTACCGTACCAAACTCCACTTCAAAAAAAGTACTTCATTGGCGGTAGAGCACTTTGGGACGTCCTAAGGTTGTGAAAGGTGCTATATAAATGCAAGTCTTTTTTTCTTTCAAATGGAGATGTTAAACAGGAGGCGCGTTCAAGTGGGCATGAAGATGCCATTGGACTAATCAAAGAACAGCAAGGAGTTCTCCCGGTGGCCTAATAAACATCCTCACCTCAAACCAACACCACCAAAAATAGATTAAATACAAGTGGTCATTTTAGAGCAGAAAAATAGGGGCAAACATTTTTGGAACAGTCCTTTACGCCCTTTGTTAATGGAAGCGATATAAACTTAGTGGAGGGAATATTATCACTATTTTAGTAAAAGGGTTAGCTGGAGTATAAAATATAATTTCTTGTTTTGTACTCATCCTCACTTTTTCACTAAAGTTAAATCGGCAGGAGAAAATCTCCCTCCTCCCACTCCGAAGGTTCTCTTTTCATCCCTTCACACCTTAGTTACAGATGGGGCACAATAGAGGATCACATTGGTTTTTAGGTTCTGGAGGGTATAAAATGCACACCCCATTGCATAACCTTCTCACAGCTAACGCTTTGGTCCTTCAACTTGGGAGCAAGAAAAACCAGTTGGACCAAAGGAACCACAGTAAAATCTTTGTCTGACTAACATTTCTAAGAATGGTCTTACATGTGATGTGTTGTTGTAATTTGATGGAATCTGTAGCCCTATCAGCAATATTCTAATAACCACTCATCATAAAACACACAGGAAAGACAGATCCAATCTTTAACAATCTACTTTGATGCAAAAGATAGCAGAATAAAACAACTTACTCAACTGAAGCTACATTCATTTTATTGAAAGAATATAATTACAATTAGCATCCATTGGGTTCAAGGACACATTTAGCAATTAATCTACAAAAGTGTCAACACTTCATTCAATGGAACGTTACTGGCCTGAAGCTGTAATGTTATTTGTTTCACTCTCCCTTTTACGCCCACCTGAGACGGCAGAAGGGGCCTCGGTTTAACATCTCATCCGAAAGATGGCACCTCCGACAGTGCAGCACTCCCTCAGCACTGCCCTGGACGTCAGCCTAGATTTTGTGTTCAAGTCTCTGGAGTGGGGCTTGAACCCACGACCTTCTGACTCAGAAGGCGAGTGTGCTACCCACTGAGCCCACCTAACACCTAGGTATTTGAACCCACAGCCTTTAGTTAGCGAGCCAAGAACATGGACTCTGTTGGTAGAAATTCCACCATCCATTTTGTTTATCCCACAGGCAAAGTCACGTACCCATTGTAGTGTAATATACGGAGGAATTTCTAGCCACACGCGGTCAATACACAGAATGCAGATTGTAACACTGGAAGCCTCGTGGAAAGAAAGCTACAGCACCGAGCCCTGCATTACTCCCAACAATCAGAGTCGGTTGTCTGTTAGAGACTGACTTAATGGTTCAAATTAATTGACTTTTCATATTTTACATATTTAGTATTTTTATGTACATAGAATAATCCAGGTCTAACCAAACCAACTTTACCACAAATGCTATTCCCCTCTTTACCTTTTCAAATATTCATCTTGATTAAGGCTCCCTCTAAAAAGGACTTTTGACATATCTGTCTCACACAAATGCTTTGAAATTGTCAGACTCTAATCAAACACCCCAGCTGGCCTGCCAGCAAACTTACACAGCGGCAAAATAAGTAATCTTGGAGTTGACCCCGCACTTTCCATTCCATTGTTGCTTTCACCGGCAGCAAGGGTTTATGGGAAGGCTTTGGCTGTATAATTTTTAAATACTGCCCCCCCCCCCTTCTCCATGTATTCCTTAAATCTCCATCACAGCACACTTGGCCAGTGTGTGAAATTGAGAAGATCAGAGGCACATTTGGCATGCGCCGAGTGTACAGGGATTGAGAACAGGCCTGAAACAACGTCGGACATGTTGCTGGATAACAGTACTGAGTGTTACCCACAGGAATCAGGTTTCATCGCAACATCTGGAATTGGTCACTGCATGCAAGTATCAGACTTGACACAGATGCTATTTATACAGTGAATGAGACCAACTTTAAGGGTTTCCAATCTATTTCTCCCTCTTAAAACAGGAGGCAGCTACAGCCATGACACACACTGGCCACCAGACAGGCAGATTTAGTGTCCACCAGCTTTGAAACCTCTTCTGCCCAGAAGACGAGCACATGACGCAGTTCCAGTGGGCTGGAAGGGACATTAAGGACTGCTGAGGTACTGTTCTCCTCTCCAACATTTCTTTCTTGCTGAAGGGAAATGTTATAGCCTCCGCTTGCTATGGCTTAGATCAGGAATCGGACAGAACCGGGTTCTAACCTACATTGCCCTCACACTGTGGGGTGGAGCATGAGCAATCTTAATTCCTGGCCCCAAAAGTGCTGCCCTAGTGACATGGGCTGAGAAACTTCACAATTTACAAGGTTGCACATGTCAAAAATAAATAAGTGAAACATTGGCCTTTTGACAAACAATTTCACTTAGAAAAGGCAGATATTCCAGACTTAAGATTTCAATTTCTGGGATCCTGACCGCATCAAAAAACATCTGGCCTCACTTTGAAATCTGGGCTGCACGCGCACACACACACACGTCGCTGCATTTCAAGAAGCAATTCATTGCGTGAAGCACTTTTCAGGAACATTACTGTGCAGCGGGCGCTCAGCCTCTGAGCGCACCGAGTATCCTGGGTAAATGACAACGCGATGCCTCAGAGAACCATGGGGAAAAGTCTGCGGCTGATTCTGGCAGATGTCAGCTTTCACCAGAAATGGATTTTCTTTTCATTTTTCAGGCCTGTCCCCACACCATTTTGTCACCAAGGCACCATTCTCGATGCACTAAGCGCTGTGCACGGGAGCTGCTCGAGACAAACCACCCTTGGCTTTTCTCTGCCTACCCCCACCCCACCTTCCTTGTGAAAGGCTGAGCCTCCAGTTTATTCACCAACTTGAGAAACCCACAAATATGAATAGAAGCAACATTAAAAGGGAAGGTCATCTATTGTTGCCACAAACAACACCGAAGAACTCCAGCCAAGTACTTGGAGTATCGCTTTAACAGGGAGCAGATTGAACCTTTAAAGAATCTCTACAAGCTTTGGTTTTAAAGGCTCCCTCCTCCTATCTCCCAACCAATATTCCCTCTAAGCTGCATGGCCGCACAGTAATGGGAAAGGTCACACGCAGGCCGCTCACCGGCTTTTCCATTGTAAATACCGCGCATGTGCAGAAATTTAAAGGGACCACGCAGTAAAAGAAACAGGCTGTGCAGAACAAAGTGCAGCTTACAGGGAACGTTGCTCCCAACCCAATAAAAGATAAATGTGAGAAGTCACACAACACCAGGTTATAGTCCAACAGCTTTATTTGAAATCACAAGCTTTCGGAGCGCTGCTCCTTCGTCAGGTGAAGTGAGGAGAAGCATACAGGCACAGCATATATAGTCAGAGAAAACTGCCAAATGATTACAGGTAATCTTTCTAACTGCCCTTTAGTCAGTTTTCTCTGACTATATATGCTGTGCCTGTATGCTTCTCTTCACTTCACCTGACGAAGGAGCAGCGCTCCAAAAGCTTGTGATTTCAAATAAAGCTGTTGGACTATAACCTGGTGTTGTGTGACTTCTCACATTTGTCCACCCCAGTCCAACACCGGCATCTCCACATCATCAATAAAAGATAGACTGCCCTGACACTAGTCAAAAAAAAAAATTAAGAGGGAGTCACTAACTTTCCCACTAATCTCAATGCCGGAGCAGCGCAACCTGAAATGCTGATGCCTATTTCATTTTCTCATTTCCCTCAGAGATGATGCAATTCGGCTCGGCTCGTGTGTACCACTCCACCCAGGCACCATCGTAGATCATCACGTCTTCTTTCCCGCAGAGGTAGGCGGCAAGAGCGACGTGGCAGGCGGAGACCCCAGTGCCGCAGGTCCCCACCAGCGGCTTGGTCAGGTCGACGTTGTGCTCCTTAAACAGGCGCTGCAGCTCCTTCTCGCTCTTCACCTTTAGGGTCTCTGGGTTCAAGATGGCCGTAAAGGGGATATTGATACTGCCTGGGATGTGACCAGGTTCAAAACCTAAAGAAATAAGACAAAAAAATAATGAGTTGTGCAAACCCAGCCCAGTTAAAAGAAAAAAGACTTGCATTTCTATAGCGCTTTTCACGACCATCAAATGTCCCAAAGCCAATTAAGTACTTTTTGAAGTGTTGCAATGTAGGAAACACAGCAGCCAATATGCGCACAGCAAGCTCGGGAGGGAGTGGTCCTCAACATTGACTCCGGACCCCATGAAGTTTCAAGGTTTCAGGTCAAGCATGGGCAAGGAAACCTCCTACCACCTAGCGCCCTCCCTCAGCTGATGAATTGGTACTCCTCCATGTTGAACACCACTTGGAAGAAGCACTGAGGGTAGCAAGGGCACAGAATGTACTCTGGGTGGGGGACTTCAATGTCCATCACCAAGAGTGGCTCGGTAGCACCACTACTGACCTAGTTCTGAAGCCATGGTGTGGAGATGCCGGAGTTGGACTGGGGTGGACAAATGTAAGAAGTCACACAACACCAGGTTATAGTCCAACAGCTTTATTTGAAATCACAAGCTTTCGGAGTGCTGCTCCTTCGTCAGGTGAAGTGACGAAGGAGCAGCACTCCGAAAGCTTGTGATTTCAAATAATCACAAATAAATTTCAAATAAAGCTGTTGGACTATAACCTGGTGTTGTGTGACTTCTTACACTAGTTCTGAAGGACATAGCTGCTAGACTAGGACTGCGGCAGGTGGTGAGAGAACCGACACGAGAGAAAAACCTACTTGACCTCGTCCTCACCACTTGGTACGGGAAGACTACAGCGGAATATTTCGTGATGGCTGATTACAACCTGAAATCTGGTTGGTGATAAGTAATGATGTGTACAGATGCTCCCATGCCCATGAAAAACAAATTACACAAGAAAGTTCCAGGTCATTGAAGTCGTTGATCGTTGAATGCCTGATCAGTCATTTGTAAAGGTTTATTTGTTGCTCTGAATCAACACGGATGTTAATCATTAGAGAACATTGTCAGAAATCAAATACCTGCCTGCTCGAACTCTCACTGAGCCAGTAATGTTGCGGGGCAGGGCGGGGTGGAGGGGGTAGCTTCACACACTGCAGAACAACCCCCCACATGTGGAAACGTGGCCAGTATTCAGCTCAAGGGGAGTCAGGTTTCCCACCCATCAGTTTTGGGACCAGAGAATTCTAAAATGTAAACCCAAGAAAGAAAATAAAGAAAGAACCATCTTGAATTTATATAACACCTTTCACAGCCTCAGGACGTCTCAAAGTGCTTCACAGCCGATTAAGTGTTTTAAGTGCAGTCACTATTGTAATGTAGGAAACATGGCAACTAATTTGCGCACTGCAAGATCCCACAAACAGCAGCGAGATGAACGACCAAATAATCTGCCTTAGTGATGTTAGTTATATTGGCCAGGACACAGAGAGAACTTCCCTGCTCTTCTCTGAATAGTGTCATGGAATCTTTTACGTCCACCTGAGGGAGTAGACAAGGCCTCAATTTAGCGTCTCATCCAAAAGGCAGTTTCATGATCGTCATTACTGACACTAACTTTTTATTCCAGATTTATTGAATTAACTGAATTTAAATTCCCCAGCTGCTGTGGTGGGACTGGAGCTCATGTCTCTGGATCTATTAGTCTAAGTCTCTGGATTACTAGCAACATAACCGCTGTGCTACTGTACCCCTGTATTTGAATTGTTAGCAAACAATCACTGAGGGCCCAGGGTAGGGGAAAAGAGAGAAAATGGGTTAGGGTTAGGGTACTGCGTCTTCACAAGTAAACAGAACATACAATGTGGATTTTAAAACGAGAAGCATACAGGCAGAAATTTAAAATGTTATGGAAAATTCAGAACTATATTTCCAAAAAAGCAATTGTGGTTTAGGGAAAAGCACAGGGACGAGTTATGAAGGATGCAACTTAGTATTAAAGGATCATTTTCTGGAAGTTGTTTCAATTCATTTAAAACTATGGTTGCTTGGACAACAGCCTAGGACAACATCAGCTGACTGAGTGAGGCAACCATTTTGTGTTCTGTTTTTAAGTAAAATCTAAGTAACCAAAAGTTTCACTACTTCTATTCCCCAACTGTGAAGTACCTTGGGACATTTTGCTATTAAATGTAAATAAAAAGTGCTATATAAATCAAATTTATTGTACTTAGCATTCAACCTGTATTCAAAAAGAGTTTGGGAAACATGCTGGGCATCCTAACTGCGCCGGAATTCCACGGCATGTTTATCTGCCACCACCACAATATAGCGTAAAGGCGCAGTGATCCAACAATGCATCTAATACACATCATTACATCACACATCAGGGCTCATCTTCTGACTACCAGTCTCAGCCGCCAGCTGCACCGTTCAGGAAGTCACAGGAACAGAGACACCGGAAAACGTGAGCAACAGACACGGAATTTCCCCCACCCACAGGCGAGGTTTTCCCCACTGGCAGCTCGCACAGGAAACGCTTCTCTCGCTCGACAGAAAAATAAATCCTCCTTCTGCCAGCAGATAAGCAAATAATGTGAAACGGCAGGCAGCATCCAGTAATTTCAGATTTAAAAAAAAATTCATTCACGGGATGTGGGCGTCGCTGGCAAGGCCAGCATTTATTGCCCATCTCCAATTGCCCCTTGAGAAGGTGGTGGTGAGCCGCCTTATACAAACAACCATGTGGCTGCTAGGCCATTTCAGAGGGCAGTTAAGAGTCAACCACATTGCTGTGGACATGGCAGTTTGAGAATTTGTAATTGGCTTTAAAATCTGTAAATAAAAAGCTGACAACAGTCAAAGTGGCCATGAACCCGTCGGATTGTCATAAAAACCCAACTGATTCACTAATGGTCATTAGGGAAAGCAACCTGACGTTCTTACCCGGCCTGGCCTACATATGACTCCAGTCCCACACCAACTCTTAACTGCCCTCTTAAGCGGCCTACCAAACCACTGAGTTGGTCCAAACTGCCACAAAGAATAACTCCACACGGACTGCTACACAGAGAGAGTGTGTTTCCACTTGTGGGGGGGGGGGGGGGGGAGAGCAAAACTAGAGGCCATCAATACAAGATAGTCACCAAGAAATCAGATAGGGAATTCAGAAGAAACTTCTTTACCCAGAGAGAGGCGAGAATGTGGAACTCGCTACCCCAGGGAGTGGTTGAAGCGACTGGCATAGAGGCATTTAAGGAGGAGCTAGATAGGCATATGAGGGAGCAGAGAGCAGGCTCGAGTGGAGCATAAACGCTGGCATTTTGGGCCGAATGGCCTGTTTCGGCGCTGTATATTCTATGACCGCAGCGGCTCACCACCACTACTGCCTCAGAGCTGGGGGGGGGGCAATAAATGCCAACCTTGCCAGCAATGCCCACTTCCCAAGAATGAATAATTGTTGTGTTTACAGCAAAAAAATAACAGATTAGAAATTGTCATATGTAAATAAAAATCTTAGGTTGCAAAATATGTTGCAGGATACTTGAGCTGAATGCAATGGGGAATAATACATAAATCTGGAGCGATGAAGAAATCAAAATAACTTTTTTTTTTAGGAAACCTTTTCTGGGCTCGGGTTGAATGCCTCGGAATCTCCCCTCTGGTCTGGCGTCCACCAGCTGGAACTCTTTCTTCTCGATGTTGTCCAGGACCTGCTGGTAGGATTTGACCCAGTGACTGCCGCTCGCCTTGAACTGGGCGAGGGGAGGCTCCGCCAGCTCCGAAGTGACCGGCAGACCCTCCCGGCACCAGCTGGCCAAGCCACCGTCCAGCACCGACACCTTGCTGTGCCCGAAGAGCCGGAACATCCACCAGACCCGGGGGGCGCAGAACATGCCCACGTCGCTGGCGTCGTAGACCACGACGTGAGTGGCGCCGCCGATGCCCAGCCGGCACACGTACTGGGAGAACTGCTGTTCCCCGGGCAGCATATGCTCGTAAGGCGAGGACCGGTCGCTGCATTCGTCCAGGTCGAAGAAAACGGCGCTGGGAATGTGCTTCTCCTTGAACTCCTGCCGGCCATCCCGCTGCACGGTGGGCAGGTACCAGGAGGAGTCCAGCACCCGCAGGGCTCCTGCCTTAGCGCTTTTCACCGCCTCGGCCAGCCAGGCAGGAGACACCACCGTCCTGACCAACGCCATGCTGCCCTTCCTCAGGGCGGAGCCACTGCAAACCTTTAAACCCATTACAGACTTCTCACCGCCCCTTACGTTGTCCACTAGAATTCGTGCACAAGCTAACAGCGCTGGGGCTGGAGGGTGCTCTTTTATTGAACCAAATTACCTGTAAATTAACTGTAAGTTAAATAGAACTTAAAATAAAACTTATCAAATTAAATTAAAATTACCTTGCGGGGGGGGGGGTGAGGTGACGATGCACTCCAGTCCCCGCGGCGCCCAAGGAAGGCCTCGAGCGTGCCGGCGGACACCGCCTGCTCCATCTCCAGGGCCACCCGGGCGCGAACATAGCCGCGGAAGAGAGGCAGGCAATTGGGCCAGAGGACCGCCCGCTGCCTGGACCTATTAATGGCCAAAATAACAACAGCAAATGCTGGAAAAACTCAGCAGGCCAGGCAACATCGTGAAGAGAAAATAGAGTCAACGTTTCGGGTCAAAACCCTTTGTCAAGACTGAAGAAGCACAGGAAATGAAATAGATTAAAAGGCCAGTATGGGGGCTGGGAAAGAACAAAAGAGAAGTGAAGAGACATTGAGAGCTATTCAAAACAAGACGAGATGGTGGTAGGACTAGTGGAGACAAAAGACGGCTCTAGATTAGGCGTGAAATGCGCTGGCAGAATGGGAGACAGCTGCCATGTGGGAGAGAAAAATATTAATGGCCATTTTGGCCAGGCCCAGGAGCAGCCCTACGAGGAGGTCCTCCGACCTGCCCGCTCCCCTCCGCACTGGGTGACCGAAGATCAGGAGCGTGGGACTGAAGTGCAACCAAAAATCGAGGAGCAGCCCCTTTAAATAATGGAACGGGCTGCAACCTCACACATTGAATATAAACATGGAACACGGACTCCTCTAGGCCGCAAAAAAGGCAGGCGGCCTGGGAGTCCATGAACCTACTTAACATTTTATTGCACGGGACTGCTCCGTGCAACACCCTCCAGGCCAAGTCCCCAATAGAAAAGGGGAGGACTCCCACATAGAGAGTCCCCCATTGGGGACCTCCGCCGGATGGCAAGATGGCATGCCAGGGCGTGTCTGGTCGGCAGGCGAAGATGACAAAGCGGAGAGTGTGCAGGAGCAGCCCGTACAGGAAACCCCCCTGCGCAGAGCTAAAGGGCATGGAGGGCATTTCCCCGAGGCGGCTCAAGTTGTGAGGCGCCGGTTCCCGAGAGGGGTTTCGGGGCCACGCACCGATGAGGAATTCCGTCCGAACGGGGGTCAGTTAGGACGGGATCGCCCCATGTGCTTGAGCCTCCTCGATACACCTAGTGGAGTCGGGGCCCAGTGCCGCTTTCAGCAACTCAATGGCTTTGGTCGCACGCCGGACATTGGACAAGGCTGGGGTGGAGGGTGTTGCAAGGAACAGTCCCGTCTCATAGGCTTTTCAGCAGATTCACAGACTTCCCAGGCTGCCTGTTGTATCAGAGAAGAGTACAGCACAGAAGGAACGGTAGCATAGTGGTTATGTTACTGGACAAATAATCCGGAGTCTGTGAGTTCAAAATCCCACCAGGGAATCATAGAGTGGTTACAGCACAGAATGAGGCCATTTGGCCCATCGAGCCCATGCCGGCTCTCTGCAAGAGCAGTTAAGCTAGTCCCACTCCTCTGCCCTTTCCCCATAGCCCTGCAAATTTCTTTCCTTCAGGTACTTATCCAATTCCCTTTTGAAAGCCACAATTGAATCTGCCTGCACCACCCTTTCAGGCAGTGCATTCCAGATCCTAACCACTCGCTGTGTAATTTTTTTCCCTCATGTCGCCTTTGGTTCTTCTGCCAATCACCTTAAATCTGTGTCCTCTGGTTCTCAACCCTTCCACCAATGGGAACAGTTTCTCTCTATCTACTCTGTCTAGACCCCTCATGATTTTGAACACCTCTATCAAATCTCCTCTCACCCTTCTCTGCTCCAAGGAGAACAACCCCAGCTTCTCCAGTCTGTCCACGTAACTGAAGTCCCCCATCCCTGGAACCATTCTTATAAATCTTTTCTGCACTCTCTGTAAGGCCTTCACATCCTTCCTAAAGTGCGGTGCCCAGAATTGGACACAATACTCCAGTTGAGGCCAAACCAGTGTTTTATAAAGGTTCATCATAACTTCCTTGCTTTTGTACTCTAGGCCGCAATTTATGAGGCCCAGGATCCCTAACCCTAACCCTAATCTGTAAGCCTTTTTAACCGCTTTCTCATCCTGCCCTGCCACCTTCAACGATTTGTGCACATATACCCCTAGGTCTCTCTGTTCATGCACCCCCTTTAGAATTGTACCCGTTAGTTTATATTGGGGCAGTAATTCCTCCCCAAACGCGTGAGTACGGAAGGGTTACTCACGCGTCTGGCTGGAGGAAATGCCGGTTTTCAGCATGCACAGCACATGCGCTGAAAACCGACATTTCCTCTCCTCTAACCCAAGAGGTGAAGAGGCTAGCGCGTGCGCTGTAGGGGGCAGCGCGTGCGTCTTGGATTTCCTCTGTTTTGGGGGATTTGCGCGTGTGTAAAGGCCTCCGGTCTTTACGCTTGTAAAAAGCACACGTAAGTATTTATTTTTACAGGTAAGTGGTGTTTTAGTGCAATTTAGAATTTTTTTCCCACAGGTTTATTATTTTAAAGAATCTACAATAAGGTAAGTTTAGTTTTAGACCCTTTTTATTAAAAATTAATTTTTTTCCCAAAAAAATAATTATTGTTAAAAAAAATTTTTAAACTTATTTATACTTAATTTAATGATTGGGATGTTTTTTAAAATGTTATTTAAAGTTTAAGTAGTGTTTTGGGGTGCAGTACTTCTCATGAGTTTGACAGTTCTTACTCTCAAACTTATGAATGAAGTTTCCCCTCCCCTGATTGGCTGAACAGTGCTCACCTGATCCCAGCCGGCACATCGCACTAACTACGCCGCTGGGTCAGGTTAGCACAGCGCGCCGACATCAGAACCTGGCCACTGACAGGAAATTCACTGCGGGCCAGGTTTCAGATGTCGGCGCGCCGGGTAAGTGCACATCGGGGGCTTGCACACGCGGCAAGCCCCCGACACCAAGTTCTGGGCAAATGCCTCTCCTCGTTCTTCCTACCAAAATGTATCACTTCGCACTTTTCTGCATTAAATTTCATCTGCCACATGTTCACCCATTCCACCAGCCTGTCTATGTCCTCTTGAAGTCTATCACAATCCTCACTGTTCACTATACTTCCAGGTTTTGTGTCATCTGCAAATTTTTTAATTGTGCCCTGTACACCCAAGTTTAAGTCATTAATATATATCAAGAAAAGCAGTGATCCTAGTACTGACCCCTGGGGAACACCACTGTACCTTCCTCCAGTCCGATAAACAACCGTTCACCACTACTCTCTGTTTCCTGTCACTGAGCCAATTCTGTATCCATGCTGCCACTGTCCCTTTTATTCCATGAACTTCAACTTTGCTGGCAAGCTATTTATGTGGCACTTTATCCAATGTCTTTTGGAAGTCCATGTACACCACATCCACCGCATTACCCTCATCAACCTTCTGTGTTACCTCAAAAAACTCAATCAGGTTAGTTAAACACGATTTGCCTTTAACAAATCCGTGCTGGCTTTCTTTAATTAATCCACACTTGTCCAAGTGATTGTTAATTTTGTCCCGGATTATCGTTTCTAAAAGCTTCCCCACTACCGAGGTTAACCTAACTGGTCTGTAGTTGCTGGGTTTATCCTTACACCCTTTTTTGAACAAGGGTGTAACATTTGCAATTCTCCACTCCTCTGGCACCACCCCCGTATCCAAGGAGGATTGGGAGATTATGGGCAGTACCTCTGCAATTTCCACCTTTACTTCCCTCAGCATCCTAGGGTGCATCCCAGCCAGTCCTGGTGACTTATCTACTTTAAGTACAGCCAGCCTTTCTAGCACCTCCTCTTTATCAATTTTTATCCCATCCAGTATCTTAACTACCTCCACTTTCACTTATGACTTTGGCAGCGTCTTCTTCCTTGGTAAAGACAGATGCAAAGTACTCATTTAGTACCTCAGCCATGCCCTCTGCCTCCATGCGTAGATATCCATTTTGGTCCCTAATCGGCCCCACCCCTCCTCTTACTACCCGTTTACTATTTATATGCCTATAGAAGACTTTTGGATTCCCTTTTATGTTAGCTGCCAATCTATTCTCATACTCTCTCTTTGCCCCTCTTATTTCCTTTTTTACTTCCCCTCTGAACTTTCTATATTCAGCCTGGTTCTCACTTGTATTCTCAATCTCACATCTGTCATACGACCCCTTTTTCTGCTTCATCTTACTTTCTATCTCTTTCGTCATCCAGGGAGCTCTGGTTTTGGTTGTCCTTGCTTTCCCCCTTGTGGGAATGTACATCGACTGTACCTGAACCATCTCCTCTTTAAAGGCAGCCCATTGTTCGATTACAGTTTTGCCTGCCAATCTTTGATTCCAGTTTACCCGAGCCAGATCCATTCTCAACCCACTGAAATTGGCCTTTCCTCCAATTAAGTATTTTTATTCTAGATTGCTCCCTGTCCTTTTCCATAGCTAATCTAAACCTTAGGATACTGTGATCACTGTTCCCTAAATTGCTCCCCTACTGACACTTGCTCTACTTGACCCACCTCATTCCCAGAACCAGATCCAGCAATGCCTCCTTCCTCGTTGGGCCAGAAATGTACTGATCAAGAAAATTCTCCTGAACACCTTCAGAAATTCTTCCCCCTCTCTGCCCTTTACACTATTACTATCTCAGTCTATATTAGGATAGTTGAAGTCCCCCCATTATCACTGCTCTATAGTTGTTGCACCTCTCTGTAATTTCCCTGCAAATTTGCTCCTCTGTACCTATCCCATTACTTGGTGGCCTATAGAATACATCTAGTAGTGTAATGGCACCTCTACTGTTTCTCAATGTAATGGCACCTCTATTGTTTCTCAAGCAGCTGGGGAATTTAAATTCAGTTAATTAAATAAATCTGGAATAAAAAGTTATGGTGATCACAAAACGATCAGATTGTAATAAAAACCCATCTGGTTCACTAATGTCCTTTAGGGAAGGAAATCTGCCGTCCTTACCTGGTCTGGTCTGGCCTATATGTGTGTGATGAAATAACTCTGTGTTCTGGCATTTGTATTGTTGTTGTACTTGTTAATGTCTGGAATATTCCACCGGTGTAACCACTAATGCTCCTCCCTAGCCCCACCCCTCTTCTGGAATGTTCTACCAAGGGCTGGGTCGGTGATGAATGATGGTTGCCCTGTGTTAACTTGATGCCATGTTCTTACTTAATAAAAGCCTTTAGTTTTAAGCTTTAACCTCATGGCCTAGAAATTCAGTATAGCCACTTTTGGGGCGGTAAAGTCGGGCGGCCGCTAAAGTTTGCGCCCGGCGCAAAGTGGAGGCCACTTCGCCGATATTCAGTAGCTTTGGCCAAGGAGTTTGCTCGAGCGCTAAAACTGGCGGTGCACGGCTATCTTTAGGCGCTAAGCCGGCGGTGCAGAGTGATACCGCCGAGGCCGGGTGCAGCGCAGGTGCGGTCATTTCTTGATTGACAGCAGACACCCTGGCGCCGGCCAGCTCTTAAAGGGGGAAGGGTCGAGTTCGTCTGCTGCCACGCCCTGGATACTGCAGCCCTCCAGCTAGGCCTAAACACTGCTGCTGGAGAGAAATAGCGCCAGGAAGGATGCAGAGGGCCCGTGAGCGAGCGCAGCGCTTCTCTGCCCATGATTTAAAGGTGCTGGTTAGGGCTTTGGAGAGGAGACGCCATATCTTGTTCCTGGACAGTGGCAAGAAGCCTGCCACCAGGGTGTACAGGAAAGCCTGGAGGGATGTCGCCCAGAGGGTCACAGCCACCTGCGATGTCCCCAGGACTGGTGTCCAATGCCGGAAAAAGTTTAACGACCTCACTCGGATTGTCAGGGTGAGTGCCCTTTCCAGTGTCCTCCTCATCCTTGCATGTGCACCTCACATTATGGGCAAAGGGACCTCAAAGCCCTAATGGCCAGCCCTCATCCAGCAGCTATGGCACTGGCATGAACATCAATTGCACTTTCTGCACTTTACACACTGGCCAAGCTATTCGACCATGGGAGGCAGTGCATACAGCAACAGGGCACCACACTGGCCAAGCTATTCGACCATGGGAGGCAGTGCATACAGCAACAGGGCACCACACTGGCCAAGCTATTCGACCATGGGAGGCAGTGCATACAACAACAGGGCACCACACTGGCCAAGCTATTCGACCATGGGAGGCAGTGCATACAACAACAGGGCACCACACTGGCCAAGCTATTCAACCATGGGAGGCAGTGCATACAACAACAGGGCACCACACTGGCCAAGCTATTCGACCATGGGAGGCAGTGCACACAACAACAGGGCACCACACTGTACTTAGAGGCCGTCCTTTCTCTTGCAGGCCAAGCTGGCCCAGAATCTGAGGAGCCGGACTGACACCGGGGGAGGCCGTCCCCAGTTCCAGCAGCTCAGTGACCTGGAGGAGCGCGTGGGTCGACTCATGGGTGGCCGGCTGATTGGCCCCGTTGCATGTGGAGATGCTGACCCTGTGCTGGGCCCCAATGGTAAGGACATCACCTTTTGGACCTCTCTCGTTCCCCTTGCGCTTCAGATCTACATCCTTTGCCACTGTCCGACCAATGCGCTGAATGCCACCACTCATGCCTCCCTCGCTGACGCCCTGTCCTCACTCTAAAGCTACTCTTGTGCCTTCCTGCTTTCAGCTGGTGAGGAGGAGGTCCCTGAAGCTGCCAGTGACAGTCCCTCGGAAGAGGAGGACGAGGAGGAGCAAGAGGAAGGCGGCCCATCGGGGGAACCCTCATCCGCGCCAGGGGATGGCAATGGAGGGGACACGTCTTCCCTGGAGGAGAGCCAGGGGGAAGTGTCGGAGGGGGGTGTAGCTCCTGTGCCCAGTGGCGTCCAGCAACGCAGGAACGGTCGGCCAGCTCGGCGGCCTTCTCCCCAGAGGGGGGACGTGTTACAGGGGAGTGTAGTTGCTGGGCCCAGTGGCGTCCAGCCACGCGGGAAGGGTCAGGCAGCTCGGCGGCCTTCTCCCCAGAGGGGGGAAGTGTTGCAGGGGAGTGTAGTTGCTGGGCCCAGTGGCGTCCAGCCACGCGGGAAGGGTCGGGCAGCTCGGTGGCCTTCTCCCCAGAGGGAGAGTCCGGCCTCCAGTCCGGAGACGGTCCTCGCCCAGGAGGTGCGCCTCCTCGATCAAATGTCCACGGACTCGGATCGACGGCACACCGAGTTCATGGGGGTTGTGGCACGGTTGCCTGGGGCCATCGAGTCCCTGGCTCATAGTGTGTCCGATTTCGGGGCCTCACAGGCCAGGGGTTTCGAGCAACTCGGGGCAGCACAGGCCAGGGGTTTCGAGCAATTCGGGGCAGCACAGGACGCGAGTCGGGCCGAATTCAGGGCAGCACAGGACGCGAGTCGGGACGACTTCAGGGCAGCACAGGCAGCGAGTGGCCAGTTGATCAGTGGTGCCGTGCAGTCACTGGCTGGTCTGATGCGGGCACAGACCAGGGCAGTACAGGCACTCACTGCTGCCACACTCGCTGTGTCAGCCAGGCATCGCCAGGGCACCTGCCGCGCTGCAGCAGCACAGCGGTCTGGCCTTCAGCAGATTGCTGCGCTTGCTGCAGTGCCAGCCCGGCCGAGTGCCAGTGTCTCAGGCGAGCAGCGAGCACCTGGCATCAGCCAGCTTGCCCCCATTGCTGCAGCCGCCACTGCCACTCCCCCAGTGAAGCTGCCACGAGCTGCTGGAGAGACTGATGCTGCCCAGCCACAGCTGCAGCAGTCAGCAGCCGGCCCCTCGAGGGCCAGAGCTCGTCTAGGCCGACCCCCAAGGGCATCTGCCGTCACGCCATGTGCCCCTCAGGAGCCTTCCCCCAGCCTTGCAGCACCCACAGGGCCCAGGTTGAGGCGGAGCAGCAGGTCGGCCAGGTGCCGGAAAAGGCTGGACAAGGACTCGCCCTCTCGGCACACAAAGTAGAGGGTGTTGCCAAATATTTTTTTATATGGGGGTGGTTGTGTTGTCTATGGGGGTGGTTGTTTTGGTAAGGCCGAGGATGAAGGCCATTTGGATGGAAAAGTTTTGTTATTCCTCCCCAGGTTGTGGGAGTGAGTCATGTGTTTGACTGTTTTTTGGGGGTGTTGTCTGTTTTTGGGTTTCATGTGGGAAGGGCCCTGAGTTTGTTCAATAAAGCTTTTTCTTTATTCAGCTTGTCCATGTTTGATGTTTGAAGTGGTTGTTGCGTTAACCGGCTGAGGGCTTGCAGAGCGGCTGCATTCATGTCCCTTCATTGCCACAAGCCATTCCCTGACAGGGGGCCTCGAAGTGTCGTTCAATAAGCCGCCGACGGACGGCCCTTGGACCTTGTGGCTCCCTCCTGGGCTGGTACTCCTCCTCCTCCTCCTCCTCCTCCTCATGGTCCTCCTGCTCCTCCTCCTGAGGTGGTGGTCCAACATGAGGTGGCAGTGCCTGAGTCCTGCGGATAGCCAGGTTGTGCAGCATGCAGCAAACGATGATGAACTGGGAGACTCTATCCGGCGAATACTGCAGAGATCCGCCGGAGCGATCCAGGCAGTGGAACCGTTGCTTGAGGATGCCAATCGTTTGCTCTATGATGTTCCTTGTGGCTTGATGGCTTTCGTTGTATGCCTCCTCAGCAGGGGTCCTGGGCGCGCGGAGCGGGGTCATGAGCCATGTACACAAAGGATAGCCTTTGTCCCCGATAAGCCATCCTCTTGGGGGAGGCTGTGCCTGGAACATGTCAGCCACAGTAGTCTGGCGCAGGATAAATGCATCGTGGCTGCTGCCTGGAAAGCGGGCATTGACAGCTAGGATGCGCTGCCTGTTGTCACACACCAGCTGTACATTGAGGGAATGGTAGCCCTTCCGGTTGCGGTAATCCTCGGCATTGTCGATAGGTGCCCGCAAAGCCACATGCGTGCAGTCAATGGCGCCCTGCACCATGGGGAAGTCTGCGATCCTCGCAAATCCGACTGCATGCTGCTCCTGCCTCTCCAGGGTCATGGGGAAGGAGATGAATTGGTGTCTCCTTGTGAAAAGGGCATCGGTGACCTGCCGGATGCAGCGATGCACGGCGAACTGGGATATGTTAGCTATGTCCCCAGCAGCGGCTTGGAAGGAGCCGCTTGCATAAAAGTTCAGAGCCACCGTGACCTTCACTTCCACCGACAGAGATGTCCTGCACATCAGCTGTGGATGCAGATCTCTGTGAAGCAGCTGGCAGATCTCTGCAACCACCTCCCTTCTGAAGCGCAGCCTCTTAACACACTGCGCGGCAGTCATGGTGAGATAGGACACCTGCTGGCGGTATTCCCTGAGTGGGTAAGGCCTACGTTGCCGACGCCTGATGCCCCCTCTGCGTCTAGGCATGGCTGCCCCTCTCACACCGCGTCTGCGAGCCCTTCGCACATAATGCTGGAACTGAGGGTTGGCACCCCATGCAGCCCCCATAATATACTGGCAAACAATGAAATCACAATGAGGCAAATTGCCAAGCTCTGGCCAGAAGCCAAAAATACCTCTCCTATGTTGGGCCAAATCAGTAAGGTCTCTTCCTTGGTCTCTGTCCAGAAATCCATTGCACAAAAGTCATTGCAGCAAAATCACAAATCACAGAAACCCCACAGTGCAGATAGAGGCCATTTCGGCCCATCGAGCCTGCACCGACACCATATCCCACCCGATCCCCGCAACCCCTACACCAACACATATCCCACTCACCCCACGTATTTAATCCCCCTAACACTAAGGGTCAATTTTTTTTTAATCATAGCCAATCAACCTAACCCGCACATCTTTGGACTGTGGGAGGAAACCGGAGCACCCGGAGGAAACCCACGCAAACACGGGGAGAATGTGCAAACTCCACACAGACAGTCACCCGAGGCTGGATTTGAACCCGGGTCCCTGGCCTTTATCGTTCAGTGTAAGTGCCCTTTAATTAGCGCTCCCCGAGGCCCGCAGGGCCTCTGCTGCGTTCCACTTCACAGTTCTTAGCACCGCCACGCCCACATTGGGCGGGCGCGACTGAAGTTCCGGTTTGGGGCGCACAAAGGGCGTTGCACGACGAAATGACGTCATAAGCTGCGCGCGCAGCTGAGCGCGCGCAAACACTTTGCGCCGGCGCTAAATGTCTACTGAAGTTGGGCGTAGGCGCAGATCGCGCTGCGCCTGGCCGCTAAGTGCCTAGCGCTCGAAGTCTACTCCTCTTAAGGCACTAACGGCTGGCGCACGCAACTGAATTTCTAGGCCCATGAATTCAGGCAGTTATTTGGCACATCAATTTTATTAAGTAACAACTTTTGGAAGATGGATCGATTTTTGAAACCAGTGCGTCTGGATATCGATCCCCATTTGGCAGACGCATCAAAGAAATTTACGCATTGGCTTCGATGTTTTGAACACTTCATCGCATCGGTCGATTCAATGGTTAACAAGTTGGGTCTTCTAACCAACTTGGTAAGTCATCAAACTTACTCGATAATTGAAGATATTACTACATATGAAGAGGCCCTCGCAGCCCTTAAGGCCCAGTACCTTAAGTCGGTTAACAAAGTATACGCTAGCTATCTTTTGTCTACTCGCAGGCAATTACCCGAGGAATCTCTGGATAATTTCCTGCAGGACCTTAAGGCTTTGGCTAAGGATTACAACTACAAGGCTGTCTCTGCCATAGTGTATCAGGAAGAAGCCACCTGTGATTCTTTCATATCTGGCCTCCGATCTAATTATATTAGACAGAGACTCCTCGAGAACGACTCGTTAGTTTTAAAAACAGTCGTCGCTACTGCTTGATCGTTAGATGTAGCCCAGAAGAATTTAGAAGTGTATGCATCAGCCCATGCATCTCTCTCAGCCTCATGTGTTCCGAGTATGGAGGCATCCATAACACCAATGGAGCCTCCACTTAATCCTATTGTTGCGGCCGTACCCCATGTTATTTTTGTGGCCAATCTAAACACCCCAGGCAAAGATGCCCAGCCAGAGAGGCTACCTGTTTTAAATGTAAGAAACGGGGACATTTTAGTAAAGTGTGTAAGGATAATCCTGTACCCGATGTCTTCTCTGCTGCTGCCTATCATTTTACTCTAGCCTCGGCTACGGTTGACCAGACCATACCGTGTTCCTTGTCGAAATCTATGATGGACATCAAGATTAATGGTCGTCCTACTGGGTGTTTGATAGACTGTGGCAGTACTGAAAGTTTTATACACCCCAACCTTGTTAACTCCTGTTCATTGAAGGTGTATCCTACTCGAAGTGAAATTGTGATGGCGTCCAAGTTCCTTACTTTGGAGGTAACTGGCTATTGTAAAGTCACATTGACCGTTAAGGATACGGAGTATAAGGACTTTAAACTCCTCATATTACCTCAGTTGTGTGTGAACTTAATTTTAGGCTTGGACTTCCAGTGTCAGCATGAGAGCGTTACCCTTAAGTATGGTGGATCTCAGCCTCCACTCACAGTCTGCGGCCTTTCTACTTTAAAAGTAAGTCCGCCTTCCTTGTTCGTGAACCTTGCTCCTAATTGTAGACCTATAGCGACTAAGAGTCGACGGTATAGTTCAGAAGATAAAACATTTATAAAAGAGGAAGTGGAAAGGCTTCAACGGGAGGGAATCATCGAACACAGTAATAGCCCGTGGCGTGCCCAGGTGGTGGTGGTTAAAACTAATGAAAAGAAAAGACTTGTGGTCGATTATAGCCAGACTATAAACTTGTATACCCAATTAGACGCCTATCCTTTGCCTCGTATTTCTGAGATGGTGAACCAGATAGCTCAGTACCGCGTGTTCTCCACCATTGATTTAAAGTCTGCCTACGATCAACTCCCCATTAAAATAGAAGACCGACCTTATACGGCCTTCGAAGCTAATGGGCACCTGTACCAATTCCTTAGGGTGCCCTTTGCAGTGACGAATGGGGTATCCGTCTTCCAACGGGAGATAGATCGTATGGTGGATGAATACGCGTTGGAAGCAACATTCCCGTACCTGGACAATGTTATTATCTGTGGGCGCGACCAACAGGAGCATGATCAAAATCTCGCGAAGTTCCTAGAGACTGCAAAGAGGTTAAACCTGACCTACAACGAAAACAAGTGTACCTTCAATACTACACGTTTGTGTATTCTTGGTTGCGTTGTGGAGAATGGGGTAATCGGGCCAGATCCTGAAAGATTACGCCCACTTAAGGAATTACCTTTACCTCACACTGTAAAAGCTTTAAGAAGGTGTCTGGGATTCTTCTCGTACTATGTCCAGTGGGTGGCTAACTACTCAGATAAAGTCCGACCTCTTATTAAGTCGACGTCTTTTCCGCTATCGGCGGAAGCTCAGAAGGCTTTCCTTAATATCAAATGGGACATTAAGAAGGCAGTGGTATGTGCCATGGATGAGAAGATCCCTTTTCAAGTGGAAAGTGATGCATCTGATTTTGCGTTGGCAGCAACTCTTAACCAAGCTGGTAGACCAGTAGCTTTCTTCTCTCGTACATTGCAAGGACCAGAAGTTCGACATTCTTCAGTGGAAAAGGAGGCACAGGCGATTATCGAAGCAGTCAGGTATTGGAGACATTATCTCACTGGCCAACGTTTTACGCTCATTACTGACCAGCGATCCGTGGCCTTTATGTTCAACACTAAGCAGAGGCAAGATCAAAAATGATAAGATTTTAAGATGGCGAATAGAACTGTCAACATATGACTATGATATTCAGTACAGGCCTGGAGTATTTAATGAGCCATTGGATGCTTTGTCACGAGGAGTATGTGCTAGTCTAGGTATAGATAAGCTTCAAAGTCTCCACGACGCACTCTGCCACCCTGGGGTTACCAGAATGAACCACTTCATTAAGTCCCACAATCTACCCTACTCTATTGAGGAGGTCCGGACAATGACCAGAATCTGTCGTGTTTGTGCTGAATGCAAACCCCGCTTCTATAAGCCGTCCGAGCCAGCTCATCTTATTAAAGCAACTCGACCATTTGAGCGTTTGTGTCTCGATTTTAAAGGTCCCCTTCCATCGAGCGACCGTAATGTCTATTTTCTTAATATTATAGACGAGTACTCTCGGTTCCCTTTTGTTATCCCCTGTCCGGATGTGACTAGTGCTGTTGTAATTAAATGCCTCTGCCAACTGTTTTCCTTGTTCGGCATGCCTAACTATATACATAGTGATAGGGGTTCTTCCTTTATGAGCGAAGAATTGCGACAGTTTTTGCTATCGAAAGGGATTGCAACGAGTAGAACTACCAGCTATAACCCTCGTGGTAATGGGCAGGTCGAGAAAGAAAATGCGACAGTGTGGAAGGCTATCGTACTGCCTCTAAAGTCGCGAGGCCTGCCGACCTCTCGCTGGCAGGATGTCCTGCCAGACATGTTGCATTCCATAAGGTCTCTTTTGTGTACAGCGACGAATGCCACCCCTCATGAAAGGATGTTTAGTTTTCCAAGAAAAGCTACTAATGGAGTAATGTTACCCACATGGTTGACGACCACGGGCCCTGTGTTGTTGCGCAGACATGTGAGAGGCCACAAGACTGATCCACTGGTGGAGGAAGTACAACTCCTCCATGCTAATCCCCAGTATGCATATATTCAATATCCGGATGGGCGAGAGGATACGGTCTCTATTAAAGATCTTGCACCTGCTGGAGCTCGAAAAGAGTTCGACTCTGAGAGTAGAGTTTTCAATCGTGGTATTGGACCTTCAGAGACACAAACCCTCAGTGTGGAAAATACTGATGATTCTGGGAATTCGAATGAACCGGAGTTAGTACTCCGGGAGGAGCCTCAGCAAGAGTTACGTCATTCCCAGAGGATTATCAGACCTCCTGACAGACTGAATCTATAGCAGGGGGTGAATGTGATGAAATAACTCTGTGTTCTGGCATTTGTATTGTTGTTGTTGTTGTACTTGTTAATGTCTGGAATGTTCCACCGGTGTAACCATTAATGCTCCTCCCTAGCCCCGCCCCTCTTCTGGAATGTTCTGCCAAGGGCTGGGTCGGTGATGAATGATGGTTGCCCTGTGTTAACTTGATGCCATGTTCTTACTTAATAAAAGCCTTTAGTTTTAAGCTTTAACCTCATGGATTCAGGCAGTTATTTGGCACATCAATGTGACTCCAGATCTACAATGTGGTTGATTCCTAACTGCCCTCTGAAATGGTCTAGCAAGCCACGCAGTCATACACAACCGCTACGAAAAACAATAATAAGAATTTTAAAATGGACCACCCGGCATCGACCTCGGCACTGGCTTCGGCCAAGTCGACCCTGCAAAGTCCTCATTTCTAACATCTGGGGGCTTGTGCCAAAATTGCGAGAGTTGTCCCACAGACTGGTCAAGCAACAGCCTGATAGTCATACTCACAGAATCAGCCAATGTCCCAGATTCCTCCATCACCATCCCTGGGTATGTCCTGTCCCACCAGCAGGACAGACCCACCAGAGGTGGCAGCACCGTGGTATACAGTCGGGAGGGAGTGGGCCTCAACATTGACTCCCGACCCCATGGGCAAAGAAACCTCCTGCTAATTACCACCTACCGCCTTTCCTTAGCTGATGAATCAGTGCTCCTCCATGTTGAACACCACTTGGAAGAAGCACTGAGGGTAGCAAAGGCACAGAATGTACTCTGGGTGGGGGACTTCAATGTCCATCACCAAGAGTGTCTCGGTAGCAGCACTACTGACCGAGCTGGCCGAGTCTTGAAGGACGTAACTGCCAGACTAGGACTGCAGCAGGTGGTGAGAGAACCAACACGAGAGAAAAACCTACTTTACCTCGTCCTCACCAATCTACCTGTCGCAGATGCATCTATCCATGACAGCATTGGTAGCAGTGACCATCACACAGTCCTTGTGGAGACGAAATCCAGTCTTCACACTGAGGACTCTCTCCATCGTGTTGTGTGGCACTACCACCGTGCTAAATGTGATAGATTCAGAAGTGATCTAGCAGCTCAAAACTGGGCATCCATGAGGCGCTGTGGTCCATCAGCAGCAGCAGAATTGTATTCCACCACAATCTGTAACCTCGTGGCCCGGCATATCCCTCACTCTACCATTACCATCAAGCCAGGGGACCAACCTCGGTGCAGAAGAGCATGCCAGGAGCAGCACCAGGCGTACCTAAAAATTAAGTGCCAACCTGGGGAAGCTGCAACACAGGACTACATGCATGCTAAACAGCGGAAGCAGCATGCTATAGACAGAGCTAAGCGATCCCACAATCAATGGATCAGATCAAAGCTCTGCAGTCCTGTCACATCCAGTTGTGAATGGTGGTGAACAATTAAACAACTAACAGGAGGAGGAGGCTCCATGAATATTCCCATCCTCAATGATGATGGAGCCCAGCAAAAGACAAGGCTGAAGCGTATGCAACCATCTTCAGCCGGAATTGCCGAGCGGATGATTCATATCGGCCTCCTTCTGAGATCCCCACCATCACAGAAGCCAGTCTTCAGCCAATTCGATTCACTCCACGTGCTATCAAGAAACAGCTGAGCGCACTGGATACAGCAAAGGCTATGGGCCCTGACAACATCCAGGCTGTCGTGCTGAAGACTTGTGCTCCAGAACTAACCGTGCCACTAGCCAAGCTGTTCCAGTACAGCTATAACACTGGCATCTGACAATGTGGAAAACTGCCCAGGTATGTCCTGTCCACAAAAAGCAGGACAAATCCAATCCGGCCAATTATCGCCCCATCAGTCTACTCTCAATCATCAGCAAAGTGATGGAAGGTGTTGTCGACAGTGGTATCAAGCGGCACTTACCAATAACCTGCTCACTGATGCTTAGTTTGGATTCCGCCAGGACCACTCGGCTCCTGACCTCATTACAGCCTTGGTCCAAACATGGGCAAAAGAGCTGAATTCCAGAGGTGAGGTGAGATTGAAGTCAATGGGAATCAGGTTGAAAACTCTCCACTGACTGGAGTCATACCTAGCACAAAGGAAGATGGTTGTAGTTGTTGGAGGACAATCATCTCAGCCCCAGGACATAGAAACATAGAAACATAGAAGATAGGAGCAGGAGAAGGCCATTCGGCCCCTCGAGCCTGCTCCGCCATTCAATGAGATCATGGCTGATCATTCAAATTCAGTACCCTGTCCCTGCCTTCTCCCCATACCCCTTGATTCCTTTAGCCTTAAGAAATATATCTAACTCCTTCTTGAATATATTTAATGAATTGGCCTCCACTGCCTTCTGTGGTAGAGAATTCCACAGGTTCACCACTTTCTGGGTGAAGTAATTCCTCCTCATCTCTGTCCTAAATGGCTTACCCCTTATCCTTAGACTGTGACCCCTGGTTCTGGACTCCCCAACCATCAGGAACATCCTTCCTGCATCTAGTCTGTCTAGTCCTGTTAGAATTTTATAAGTTTCAATGAGATTCCCTCTCATTCTTCTAAACTCCAGCGAGTATAAGCCCAATCGACCCAATCTCTCCTCATACGTAATTCCTGCCATCCCAAGTATCAGTCTGGTGAATCTTCGCTGCACTCCCTCCATGGCAAGAACATCCTTCCTCAGATAAGGCGACCAAAACTGCACACAATACTCAAGATGTGGTCTCACCAAGACCCTGTGTAACTGCAGCAAGACATCCTCTCGCTACGAAAGCCAACATACCATTTGCCTTCTTAACCGCCTGCTGCACCTGCATGCTTAACTTCAGCAACTGGTGCACAAGGACACCCAGGTCTCGTTGCACTTCCCCTTCTCCCAATCTATTGCCGTTCAGATAATAATCTGCCTTCCTGTTTTTGCCACCAAAGTGGATAACCTCGCATTTATCCACCTTATACTGCATCTGCCATGCTTCTGCCCAATCACCCAACCTGTCCAAATCATACTGGAGTTTCTTGGCATCCTCCTCACAGCACACACGCCCACTCAGCTTTGTGTCATCTGCAAACTTGGAGATATTACATCTAGTTCCCTCGTCTAGATCTTTTATATATATTGTGAATAGCTGGGGTCCTAGGACCGATCCCTGCGGTACCCCACTAGTCACTGCCTGCCACTCGGAAAAAGACCCGTTTATTCCAACTCTTTGCTTCCTGTCTGCCAACCAGTTCTCTATCCAAGTCAGTACCTTGCCCCCAATCCCATGTGCCTTAACTTTACACGCTAATCTCTTATGCGGGACCTTATCGAAAGCCTTCTGAAAGTCCAAATACACCACATCCACTGGTTCTCCCTTATCTATTCTACCAGTTACATCCTCAAAATATTCCAGTAGATTAGTCAAGCATGATTTACCTTTTGTAAATCCATGTTGACTTTGTCCGATCCTGTCACTGTTTTCCAAGTGCTCTGCAATTACATCTTTTATAATGGACTCTAGCATTTTCCCCACTACCGATGTCAGGCTTACTGGTCTATAATTCCCTGTTTTCTCTCTACCACCTTTTCTGTGGAGCGGGTGGACATGCCTTACCAGTGGCTGTCAAAGTCACCAGTGCCCTCAACTTCTTCCAGGGATCTGCAGCAGACATTTGCGGCAGCTCGAGCAATGTGCAAATGTCTACGATGACCTGGCGCGATAGTCTGAGCCTCCTTTGGCACTGCTGCTCAGTCATGTTGAGGAAGCTCATCCTCTGCCTGAATACCCTGTGTTGGGGATATCGCCACTGGTGCGGTGCAGCCCTGTGCTGATGCCCTCTGTCCTGTGCAGCATCAGGTGGTCACCGATGCCCTGTTTGACAAGTCAGCCAATTATATCAACTTTGCCACTGATGAAGCCAGTGTTACTGAGCGAGCGCTTGGCTTTGCCACTCTGCCTGGCTTCCCATGGGTGCAGGGCCTCATTGACTGCACACATGTGGCCATCAGGGCACCCCATCATCACCCAGGAGTCATTGTCAACTGCAAGGGCTTCCACTCCCTCAATGTACAGCTCGTCTGCAACCATAGGAAGATCATCATGCACGTGTGTGCCAAATTCCCTGGCAGCTGCCATGACTCTTTAGTCCTTCGCCAGTCCAGCCTCCCTTAGCTCTTCGCTCGTCCAAACAGACTTTCCGGCTGGCTGCTTGGAGACAAGAGCTATCCATTTGGCTCATGACACCCTTGAGAAGGCCAAGTACTGAGGCCAGGAAAGACACAATGAAAGCCACATTTCCACCAGATGTGTCATAGAGCAGACAAGCCAGAACTTCGGGTCCCCACGGGTGAGTACGCGCTGGGGACTCACATGTAGGCCCAACGAAAGTGCCGGTTTCGTGCACGCACTGCGCATGCGCGGGAAACCAGAACTTCCGTTCCCTTAAAGGAAGGGGTTCACAGGTCGAACGCGTGCGCTGGAGAGGCAGCGCGTACGCCTGGAACTTCTGTTTTTTTTGTAGCTTTCTCCGGGAGGGTAAGTCTCCAGGAGCTACGCTTGTAAAACACAGTCGCAAGGCCTGCTTTTAACAAGGTAAGTGATGAATTAAGTTATATTTTTTCCACAGGTTTATTATTTTTAAATACTTTAAAGAAAGGTAAGTTTATTTTTAGCCCTGTTAGAAACTGTAATTAATTTTTTCAAAAATTTAAATTATTGTTTAAAATTGTTATTTTATGTAATTTATAGTTATTTTAAAAAGGCGATTAAAAAAAAATTATTTGAAGCTTTAGTGGTATTTTGGGGCTGAATTGTATTCATAGATTTGACAGCTCTTCCTGTCAAATCTATGAATAGAGATTCCCTGCTACCATTGGCTCTCCATGGCCCACGTGATCCCAGGGGACGCTTCGAACTAACTACGCCCCTGGGATACGCAAGCACTGCGCGCCGGCAGTTGGAGGAGGCCCAGGATCGGAATCCCACGCGGGCCCACAGCACAACGGCCGGCGCGCTAGGTAAGTGCAAGTCGGAGGCTTGCACCCGCGGGAAGCCTCCGACCCGAATTTCTGGGCCAATTAGTTATGCTCAAAATGCACTTCCGATGCCTTGACAGATCTGGAGGAGCCCTTCAGTACGCACCATCCAGGGTCTCCAGAATCGTCGTGGTCTGCTGCGCCCTGCACAACAGGGTGCAGCAGCGAGGATTACTGCTGCATGAGGAGCAAAGCACTGAGCACACAGCCTCTTCGGAGGAGGAGGAGGAGGAGCATCAGCTGGAAGACAAAGAGGAGCAGGAGCTGGAGGAACCTGCGGGCCAGATCCCACCAGCACCCAAGCACCGGGAAGCCAGGGATGGCCTCATCATGTCCAAATTTACTTAACTTTACGCAGTACACCCATATGGCTGCCACATGCTGTGCCAGGTTGGCACCACCCCACAGCAGCACCATAAAGGATCCCGACAATAACCAAGCTATTCCTTTCACACTGACCACCATTACTGGAGGTACCATTATGTTTCACCATTCACTGCAACTCACTAAGCCACTTCCAAAGGTGCAAACAAATGTGTCCAAGACAGGAAAGTGGTGAAAATAAAGATTTTTATGGTTGACAATACATTAATGGAAACTTGACATTAACATTGACTAAAACACCCAAGTGGCTACCCTTGTGAATCTACTTGTGTGTCATCTTTCTCTTCCGCGTGCTTCTACGAGGTGCTACCCCTGTGGCTTCAGCAGAGGTAGAGGCAGCCTGCCTACTTCCCTGCTGCGACTGCTTAGACACTCTTGGTGGACGTCCTCTGGGTTTTGGAGCTTGTGATGGGCCCACCAAAGTCTGCTCCTCCTGCGACTGTGCAGGGGCAGATTCGGCCATCGCGATCCGAGGCGGCATCTGGGGCTCTGACTGAGGGAGTGGCAACGGGGGAGAAGCGTAAGCGCTTTGAGAGGAGCCCCCACTTCCCTCTCCCCTCTCATCGTCATCCCTCTCATGGGCCACCCACACTTCCCTGCTAGCAAGGAGCTGGAGAGCACCTTGCTGCACATCAGTGGAGCCATGAGGACCCACGTCTACGCTGACATCACTACTAGGCAGGAGGTCTATGAGCCTCTGCCATCTATTCTCCACAGATAGCCATTTATTCTCCATAGAGACCATGTGCTCCTGTGAGTGGTGCATTAGCTGCTCCATGCAGGTGGCCATCCTATCCATGGAAGAGCCTACAGTCGCCAGCACCTGCGACACAGTGGTGCTCATGTTGGTGATGGTCTCCTCCATTCTCCGAACTTTTGCAGACATCGCGGTCGCAAAACCTGTCAGAGCCTCCTGCGCTTCTTCCTGCACCTCCAGGATCCCCCTCTTTCTGGCTGGCCCCCGAGGCTCACATCTGCAGGCAGCTGAGCAGAGCTGGGAGTGTCCTGTGCCCTCCAGCGAGGAGTCTCCACTGCTGTCCCTGTCTCCACCATATGCTCTTGCTCACTTATGACTTGTGACGGACCCGGTGACAACACTATTCTATCTCGCGAGGGACCCACCAAGGTGTGCGTCTCTGCGCTGGTGCTGGGTGCGCTCATGTCTGGAGACACTGCGTCCTCAGAGGCTGGAGGCTCCTCTGAGGAGTTGTCTTCCTCTTCCTCCTGGATAGTGGTGGGGGGGGGGGGTGTGGGGCTCTTGATGGACCTGTGTGAGAGTAAAGAGATGAGTTAGATATGCCATATGAAGAATGGGTACACATACCATTATGCACCTGATGACCATTCAGTGACTGATGACATCAGTCCCCATATGAGTGACTGATGTATGCCATGTAGTTGTATGATATGTAGTTCTGTCACCAGGTTGCTGAGATGTCCTCCTCTCTCCGTCTCCCACCTCCAGCTGCTCGGTCACTCCCGATACTCCCAACTCAGCCTCCTCTGCTGTTGTGAAGGTGGCAAATGATGGAAGTCCACCTCCAGTTCTCTCCCTCTCCCTCATGTTGTGGGCTCTCTTCTCCTGCAAGGAAGGAAAGAAGAGAAGGTTGAGTGAGAGTGATGGAATGAGTCTAAGGAATGGATGGGTTACATCTTTAGAGGGAGACTATGATGGATTGGGTTGGCAATGCCATGTGGCCTCCTTATGTGTTAGTTGGTATGATGGCACTAGGATGAGGCTGAGTGTGAGGGGTGGCTAGTAAGATGGGGATGTGATAATGTAGTTAGAGAGAGAGGGATGGGTGGACATGCAAGGTATATTGGTGTGACTAAGGATGTGTAGGAGTACGGTTGGGAAGGCAGAGTGATGGGGATGTGATGAGAGGCACAGCAGAATAAAGTTGAATGTGGCTTTGCACACACCTTTACAGCTCTAATGAGATCATTGAAACATTTCCGGCACTACACCCAGGTCCTCCTGAACACATCCCTGCTGTTGACCTCCTCTGTAATTTGGAGCGAGGCTCTTTTCATCTCCTGGGGAGGTCTTTTCCACCCACTGGAAGGGAAAGGACCACCCTGCGTGCTGTGACTCCCTCCAGAAGCATATGGAGGGAGTCATCGGAGAACCTGGGTGCAGCCCTCTGCCTCTGTGTAGCCATCTCTCCAATTATTTGGAGAAATCAAAACCTTCAGCGTGCTGGCTGCACAATCCCAGAAGCACCTTCAAATGCAATGTGGCCATGGCTCCTTTAAATATCCCGGCTGAAAACGCGTCATCGATGACGTAATCGGACCCGCACCATTTAATTGGACCGGGTAACGCGCAGGGCGGGCTTAATAGGCCCCATTAGGGCAAAGTCGATTTCTGCAGCGGGATGGAAGCAAAAACGGGCTCGCGACCCGCCACGCCGACCACCCGCGCCCGACCCGCCCAGGTACAGAAAATTCCGACCTTTGTGTCCTCCTCACAGCTTACTTTCCCACCTAGCTTTGTATCATCAGCAAACTTGGATACATTACACTCGGTCCCTTCATGTAAGTCAATGGCCCAGTAATTCCGGGCACAACGCGTGAGTACGGACGGGGTACTCACGCATGTGCCCGGAGGAATTGCCGGTTTTCAGCATGCACAGCGCATGCGCTGAAAACCGGCATTTCCTGTCCTCTGACCCAAGGGGTTAAGAGGCAGTATGCGCGCGACTGCACAGGCAGCGCGTGCCCAGTGAAATTCCTTTTTTTTTTCACAGTTGCCCGAGTGTAAAGGCCTCCGGTTTTTACCCGTGGAAAAACCAGATGTAAGTATTTAGTTTTATAGGTAAGTGGGCTTTTAGTACAATGTAGACATTTTTTTTCCACAGGTTTGTTATTTTTAAAGAATTTACAGTAAGGTAAGTTTAGTTTTAGACCCTATTTCTTAAAAATTTATTTTTTACAAAAAATTGATTAATTGTTTAAAACATTTTTTTAAACTTATTTATAGTTAATATAATCAGTGGGATGTTTTTTAAAATTTTATTTAAAGTTAAAGTAGTGTTTTGGCAGCCCATACTTTTCCTGAGTTTGACAGCTCTTACTGTCAAACTCATGAATGAGTTTCCCCTCCCCTGATTGGCTGCACAGTGCTCACCTGATCCCAGCCGGCACATCGCACTAACTACGCCGCTGGATCAGGTAAGCACATCGCGCCGACATCTGAACCGAGCCAGTGACAGGAAATGCGAGCAGGCCCGGGCTTCAGATGTCGGCGCGCAGGGTGAGTGCACATCGGGGGCTTGCACGCGCGGCAAGCTCCCGATCCTAATTTCAGGGCCATTAGTATAGATTGTAAATAGCTGAGGCCCCAGCACTGATCGTTGCACACCTGCCAACCTGAAAATGACCCGTTTATTCCTACTCTCTGTTTTCTGACCTTTAACCAATCCTCTATCCATGCTAATATATTACCCCCAACCCCATGAGCCCTTATCTTGTATAACAACCTTTCGTGTGGCACATTATCGAATGTCTTTTGAAAATCCAAATGTACTTGATCCACTGGTTCCCCTTTATTTACCCTGCTAGTTACCTCCTCAAAAAACTTTAATAGATTTGTCAAACACCAATTCTCTTTCATAAAACTATATTGACTCTGTCTAATCATAATATGATTTTCTAAGTGCCCTGTCACCACTTCCTTAACAATGGATTCCAGCATTTTCCTGATGACTGATGTCAGGCTAACTGGCCTGTAGTTTTGTTTTCTCTCTCTCTCTCCTTTCTTGAATAGCGGGGTAACATTGCTACCTTCCAATCAACTGGAATCATTCCAGAATCTAGGGAATTTTGGAAAATCACAACCAATGCATCCACTATCACTTTTAGAACCCTAGGATGTAGGCCATCAGGTCGAGGGGATTTGTCGGCTTTTAGTCCCATTAATTTCTCCAGTACTTATTCTTTACTAATATTAATTACTTTAAGTTCCTCACTCTCGTTAGACCCTTGGTTCTGCAATATTTCTGATGTGTTTTTTGTGTCTTCTACTGTGAAGACAGATACAAAATATTGGTTTAACATAGAATCATAGAAATTTATGTCACAGAAGGTGGCCATTCAGCCCATCGTTTCTGTGCCGGCTGAAAAAGAGCTATACAGCCTAATCCCATTTTCCAGCTCTTGGTCCGTAGCCCTGTAGGCCACAGCTAGAGTACTGAGTACAGATCTGGTCACCACATTACAGAAGCGCATTACCGGCACCCGGCTACCGACCATAGAGCACATATACCAGAAACGCTGTCTACGGAGGTCACGGTCCATCATCAAAGACCCTACCCACCCCAGCCACAGTCTGTTCGCCCTCCTGCCATCTGGGAGACGCTACAGATGCATTCGCACCCGTACGACCAGATTTAGGAACAGCTTCTTTCCCAGGGCTATCATCCTACTGAACTCCACAAACAAACTCTAAAGCCTGCACATCTGCCAATGCACTTTATTATGGTTATGTTATGTTAATATACTACAAGCCAAATGTATGCTGAATGTTTAAATGTCTTAATCCAAATGTACACTCTCGGGAGCCGGAAGCCTACATTTCGTTGTACTGCACTTGTGCACTAACAATGACAATAAAAGTTGATTTGAGATGTGATTGCGCTAGAGAGGGTACAGAGGAGATTTACGAGGATGTTGCCGGGACTGGGGAGTTTTAGCTATGAGGAAAGATTGGACAGGCTGGGGTTGTTTTCTTTGGAACAGAGCAGGCTGAGGGGAAACTTGATTAAGGTGTATAAAATGATGAGGGACCGAGATGGAGTGGATAAGTAGGACCTATTTCCCTTAGCAGAGAAGTCAATAACCAGGGGGTATAGATTTAAAGTAATTGGTAGGATTAGAGGGGAGTTGAGAACTTCTTTCACCCAGAGGGTGGTGGGGGTCTGGAACTCACTGCCTGAAAGGGTGATAGAGGCAGAAACCCTCATTGCATTCAAAAAGCACTTGGATATGCACTTGAAGTGCCGTAACCTGCAGGGCTACGGACCAAGAGCTGGAAAGTGGGATTAGGCTGGATAGCTCTTTGTCGGCCGGCACGGACACGATGGGCCGAATGGCCTCCTTCAGTGCTGTAAGTTTCTATGATTCGCATCTTACAGGAGCGCCAGCTAATCTTTTTAAAAGGCGCTATATAAATGCAATTCTTTCTTTTTCTGCACTTCTACCACTAGATGGAGTTTCAAAAGCACCAGAAACTGCAAATCTCCGTACAGCACGAAAGCACTCTGAAGGAAATTCACTTTGTCCTGACTTTCTGTGAGCAAAGCATAGGAGGACCATGAGGACATCTTTATTTTTAATAAGTCAATCCTATTTAAGGGACAGGGCAGAGACCAATCCAGACAATCAAATCTGTCACATGGATTCTTTCCAAGGTGTCATTCAACTGGACAGGTAAGTATCAGAAATATAAGAAATAGGAACAGGAGTCGGCCATTCGGCCCCTCGAGCCTGCTCCGCCATTCAATAAGATCATGGCTGATCTTCTACCTCAACTCCACCTTCCTGCCCGATCCCCATATCCCTTGAGTCCCTCAGTATCCTAAAATCTATCGATCGGTCTTGAAACAACGATTGCCAGATGTCAATTAGTCTCACAAAGGACAGCACTCCACTCAGATGCTACACTCTTTTCATTTTTGCTAATCTCCAGGTCATAACCAGGACAACAGGGCCCTGCTATGAACTGTCTTCCTGGATTCTTCCTTGTAAAACTCATAGCACTTTAACCAGTGCAGTCTACAACTTTGAGTGATCTCATTCAGACTCTTCTTCTTCTTAGGCAGTCCCTCAGAACCGAGGATACATAGATACATAGAAGATAGGAGCAGGAGTAGGCCATTCGGCCCTTCGTGCCTGCTCCGCCATTCGATGAGATCATGGCTGATCTTTTAATTCAGTATCCCGTCCCCGCCTTCTCTCCGTAACCCTTAACCCCTTTTGCCCGTAGAAATATATCTAATTCCCTCTTAAATATATTTAATGAGCTGGCGTACACTGCCCTCTGTGGCAATGAGTTCCACAGGTTCACCACTCTCTGAGTGAAGAAATTCCCCCTCATCTCTGTCCTAAATGGTTTAGCCCTTATCCTCAAATTATGTCCTCTAGTTCTGTTCTCACCCGCCAAGGGAAACATTCCTTCTGCATCCAGTCTGTCTAGACCTGTCAGAATTTTATACACTTCTATGAGGTCCCCTCTCAATCTTCTAAACTCCAGTGTGTACATCCCTAAACTACATAGTCTCTCCTCATAGGTCATTCCCGCCATTCCTGGTATCAGCCTGGTGAATCGCCGCTGCACCCCCTCCATGGCAAGAACATCCTTCCTCAGATGAGGCGACCAAAACTGTACACAGTACTCGAGGTGTGGTCTCACCAGTGCCCTGTACAGCTGCAGCAAGGTATCCCTGTTCCTGTATTCTAACCCTTTTGCTATGAAGGCCAGCATACCGTTTGCCTTCTTGACTGCCTGTTGCACCTGCATGCTCGCCTTCAGTGACTGGTGTACAAGAACACCCAGGTCTCTCTGTACTTCCCCCTCTCCCAATCTATTGCCATTTAAATAATAATTTGCCCTCCCGTTCCTGCACCCAAGGTGGATAACTTCGCACTTGTCCACATTATAGTGCATCTGCCATTTATCCGCCCAATCGCCCAGTCTGTCCAAATCGCTCTGGAGCTTCCTGGTCTCTTCCTCTGAGCCCACCCCCCCTCCTAGTTTAGTGTCGTCTGCAAATTTGGAAATGCTGCATCCGACTCCCTGATCCAGGTCATTAATGTAAATTGTGAACAGCTGGGGGCCCAGGACAGATCCCTGTGGTACCCCACTTGTTACTGCCTGCCATTCAGAAAATGAGCCGTTTATTCCAACTCTCTGTTTTCTATCTGACAGCCAGTTCCCTATCCACGCCAAAACTTTCCCCTTTATCCCATGAGCCTCAATTTTCCATGCTAATCTTTTATGTGGGACCTTATCGAAGGCCTTTTGGAAGTCCAGGTACACCACATCTACTGGCTCTCCCCCATCTATTCTACCAGTTACTCCCTCAAAAAATTCCAATAGATTAGTCAAGCACGATTTACCCTTTGTAAATCCATGTTGACTCTGTCCTATCCTGTCCCCATTTGCTAAGTGCTCCGCTATTTCATCCTTAATGATGGACTCCAGCATTTTGCCCACAACTGATGTAAGGCTTACAGGTCTGTAATTACCTGCTTTTTCCCTACCCCCCTTTTTGAATAGTGGGGTAACGTTAGCTACCCTCCAATCCATCGGCACTGTTCCCGAGTCTAATGAATTCTGAAAAATCATCCTTAGTGCATCCGCTATCTCTAGGGCCACCTCCTTCAGTACCCTAGGATGCATGTTATCAGGCCCTGGGGATTTGTCCACCTTCAATCCCTTTAGCTTCCTTAACACCATATCCTTAGAGATATTGATTTGCGTCAGTTCCTCCTTTGCCAATGTCCCTATTTTTCCCGATATCCCAGGGAGGTTTTTTGTGTCTTCCTTCGTAAAGACTGACCCAAAGTATGCATTTAGTTGATCTGCCATTTCCTTATTTCCCATTATATATTCCCCCGTATCTGACTGCAATGGACCAACTTTGGTTTTCACCAGTCTTTTCCTTTTGATATACTTATAAAAGCTTTTGGAGTTAGTTTTTATATTTTCCGCCAGCTTGTTTTCGTAAGCTATTTTGCCCCTCTTGATTATGCCCTTTGCCCTCCTTTGCTCTATCTTAAACTGTTCCCAATCTTCCGCTCTGGCGCTTTTTTTGGCTATTTTATACGCCCTATCTTTGGATTTTATGCTGTCTCTAATTTCCCCTGTTATCCACGGTTGAGTCACCTTTTTAGATTTCCTTTTATGCCAGATTGGTATAAACAATTTTTGCAATTTTGTCATTCTATCTTTAAATGTTTGCCATTGTTTATCTACCTCCAGTCCTCCCAGGAACGTTGTCCAATCAGACCTACTCAGTTCCCGTCTCATGGCATCATAATTCCCCTTGTTTAAATTCAGGACCTTAGTCTCTGAGTCAATTTCTTCGCTCTCCATTTCGAGTGAGAAATCGATCATGTTATGATCGCTCTGACCCAAGGGTCCCCGTACAACAAGATTACTGATTAGTCCCTTCTCATTGCACAGTACCCAGTCCAATATAGCCTGTTCCCGAGTTGGTTCCTCGACATATTGATCCAGATAACCATCCCTCAAACACTCAAGGAATTCCTCCTCCTCATTATTTTTACTGATTAGGCTAGTCCAATCTATATGTAAGTTAAAGTCACCTATGATGACAGCTGTGCTCTTATTGCACGCTTCTCTAATTTCCCTCGTGATGCCCTCCCTAACCTCTATTTTACTATTTGGAGGCCTATATACCACTCCTATTAATGTTTTTCGCCCCTCGCTATTTCTTAGCTCCACCCATATAGATTCTGTATTAACTGAGTTAATATCCTTCCTTTCAATTGCATTTATCCCCTCTTTTACTAGCAATGCTACCCCTCCTCCCTTTCTTTTTTGTCGATCCTTCCTAAATACTGAATACCCCTGTATGTTAAGCTCCCAGCCCTGCTCACCCTGCAACCATGTTTCCGTAATCCCAATTAGGTCATAATTATTAACCTCTATTTCCACAGCTAATTCATCTACCTTGTTCCTGATGCTTCTCGCATGTGGATGACTTGCTTCCACATTAAAAATGAGTTCGCAGGTGACTGATGAGTCCAATGCGGGACCTACAGTCTCTGTCACAGGTGGGGCAGACGGTGGTTAAAGGGGCGGGTGGGTGGGGTGCTTGGGTTGACGTGCGCTCCTTGTGCTGCCTGCGCTTGGCTTCCGCTTGCTCCCGGCGAAGAGACTCGAGGTGTTCGGCGCCTTCCCGGATGCTTCTCCTCCACTTTGCGCGGTCTTGGGCCAGGGATTCCCAGGTGTCGATGGGGATGTTACACTTTTTCAAGGAGGTTTTGAGGGTGTCCTTGAAGCATTTCCTCTGCCCACCTGGGGCTCTCTTGCCGTGCCGGAGCTCCAAGTAGAGCACTTGTTTTGGGAGTCTCGTATCGGGCATGTGGACAATGTGACCCGTCCATCGGAGCTGATTGAGCGTGGTGAAAGCTTCGATGCTGGGGATGTTGGCCCGAGCAAGAACACTGACGTTGGTGCGCCTATCCTGCCAATGGATTTGCAGGATCTTGCGGATCATTCTGACTGCGGCCAAGCAGGCACCGGTTTCAACTAGAAACTCTGGATAATACAGGATGTATACGCCTTTGTCTGAGTTTCAGCTTTGCAGGATTCAACGATTAGCCCTTTGTTTTACAGAACGTGTCTCTTCAACTTTCCTTCCTTCCATTTGGGCATGTGCCCACCTTCCATTGGCCTCTCTGAGGTGACTGAGCTGAGATTGAAAACTCAATATAAGGAAATCATTTTTTGCATATGCCTTCCCCTCTCTGGAGCCCGGTGACCCGTGCACTCTGTACTTTCCAGTCTCTGCCTGGGTGGAGCGCATCAGTTCCTGAAGTTAAATTCCATCACATTATCTAGCCATACTTATCTCTGCTTGCCCCTTTGATCTGTAAAGAAAGACTTGCATTTCTATAGTGCCCTTTATGACCACCGGACGTCCCAAAGCGCTTTACAGCCAACAAAGTACTTTTTGAAGTGTAGTCACTGTGGTAATGTAGGAAACACAGCAGGCAATTTGTGCACAGCAAGCTCCCACAAACAGCAATGTGATAATGACCAGATAATCTGTTTTTTTGTTATGTTGATTGAGGGATAAATATTGGCCAGGACACCATAACTCCCCTGCTTTTCTTTGAAATAGTGTCATGGGATCTTTTACATCCACCTGAGAGAGCAGTTTAACGTCTCAGTTTAACGTCTCATCCAAAAGACAGCACCTCTGACAGAGCAGCACTCCCTCAATACTGTACTGGAACGTCAGCCTGGATTTTTGTTTTTAAGCCTCTGGAGTGGGACTATGAACCCACAACCTTCTGGCTCAGAGGTGAGGGCGCTACCAACTGAGCCACGGCTGACACTCAAACCATCACCGTTTCCAGACATTAACAACCTGAACAACTTTCCTTGTGACTCCTGAATGTGTCCCCAGTGTGTCATCTTTCTGATCAGAATTAGCCTCATCGTTTCTCTCATTTCTTGTGCTAGTTCAAGGGTCGTCCCTTTCATTAGTTTTCTTGCCAAGTTCCAACGTGCACAGATTTAAGGAAATAGCAAGCGAAAATCCATGTTGTATCACCGTGAGGATCAGTGGGTTACAACATTAAGACACCGTTTCCCATGAGACATCAGAAGAGCAGAGTAGAATATAAATGTTATAGTTTGGATTGAGAGACACAGAAGAGTTTGTGTCCTGGCACTTTTAATTGAGCTCTGCTTATTGGGAATGGTTAAAGAGGCAAAGACTGTGCATAGTGAATGCAGAATGGCTGTAAATCTAGAGCGCAGAAGTGTTTTTTTATTTTCCTCCCTTTCACCATGTTCTTCCAAAAGATTTGCCTTGTACCATCAAAATGTATTAAATATAAAATAAATGTAGTTCTGATGAAACAACTGGTCCCAGGGCTCCCAGTTCCTTAATTGGACTTTGTTGTTTTATAGAATTAAAAATAAAATACATATATTTTGCGGAAGTCAGTGACAGATTTGTTGTATGTTACTTACAAAAGAATAATTTGGCACATTGGCAGTGTCAGTATGATATGCACAAGCCAGCAGCAAGCACTGTCTGGAGGAGGGGTTGAGTTCATTTGAAACGGTCCCTGACGTTCAGCTGCACCACGGAAATATCAAGGGTCCTGCCTTACATAGAGACAGTGCCTGCAGGGTTAGGTCAATTTTATAGCACATTGTGAAGGTCAGCCGTGGCTCCGTTGGTACTTATGAAGGCTGTGGGTTTAAGTCCCACTCCAGAGGCCTGAGCACAAAAATCTAGGCTGACGCTCCAGTGCAGCGAGGGAGCGCCGCACTGTCGGAGGTGCCGTCTTTCGGAGGTGATGTTAAACTGAGGCCCTGTCCGCCCTCTCAGGTGGACGTAAAAGATCCCATGGCACTATCTAGAAGAAGGGCAAGGGAGTTAGCCCCGGTGACCTGACCAATATTTATCTTTCAATCAACATCACTAAAAACAGATTATCTGGTCATTATCACATTGCTGTTTCTGGGAGCTTGCTGTGCACAAATTGGCTGCCATGTTTCCTGCATTACAACAGTGACTACACTTCAAAAGTACTTCATTGGCTGTAAAGCTCTTTGGGACTTGAGGTTGTGAAAGGCGCTATAGAAATGCAAGTCTTTCTTTCTCTTTTCTAACAATCCTGTTGCTATTCAAGTACTGTTGCGGTGACAGTAACTACCCCTGACATGAACGCAGTATATGATTGGGTATGGCACCAAGGAACAGTAGCAAAATTGAGGTCAATGGGAAAACCCTCCAACACCTAGAGTCATATCTGATGCAAAGGAAGGTGGTTATGGTTGTCAGAGGCCAAACATCATTGCCCCAGGACATTGCTGCAGGTGTTCAGGGAAGCTTCCTCAGCCCGATCATCTTCACCTACTTCATCAATGACTTTCTATCTATCATATTTTATTGAGGCAGGGGGGAATCATCATTGGCCATAAGATTAACTGGACCAATCATATCAACACTGTGGCTATGGCAGTGGCTGGATACGCTGTGACAAGTGGCTTGCCTCCTGACTCCTCAAAACCTCTCCACCATCTACAAGGCTCAAGTCAGAGGTGCGATGGAATGCTCACTACTTGCCTGGATAGGTGAAGCTGCAACAGCATTCAAGCAGTTCAACAAAATCCAGGACAAAACACTTTGCTTGATCGGCATCCCTCCTACTGGATTCAATCTCCACCCCTCCACCACTTGCACAACAGTATACCCGCCCTGCTGTATGCCTCAGAGACATGGACCACGTACAGCAGGCACCTCAAAGCTCTGGAGAGGTACCACCAACGCTGCCTCCGCAAGATCCTGCAAATCCATTGGCAGGATAGGCGCACCAACGTCAGTGTTCTTGCACAGGGCAACATCCCCAGTATCGAAGCTCTGACCACGCTCAATCAGCTCCGATGGACGGGTCACATTGTCCACATGCCCGATACGAGACTCCCAAAACAAGCGCTCTACTCGGAGCTCCGGCACGGCAAGAGAGCCCCAGGTGGGCAGAGGAAACGCTTCAAGGACACCCTCAAAGCCTCCTTGAAAAAGTGTAACATCCCCATCGACACCTGGGAATCCCTGGCCCAAGACCGCACAAAGTGGAGGAGAAGCATCCGGGAAGGCGCCAAACACCTCGAGTCTCTTCGCCGGGAGCAAGCGGAAGCCAAGCGCAGGCAGCGCAAGGAGCGCACGTCAACCCAAGCACCCCACCCACCCGCCCCCTTCAACCACCGTCTGCCCCACCTGTGACAGAGACTGTGGGCTAGATTTTCGTGGAGCCATCAGGCGGGGTTTCAGGCGTGTGGGGGGGGGGAAATCCCGAATTTGGGGGTCCCGACACCATCCCGCCCAAAACCCCGCCCCACGTAAGTTTCAGGGGCGGCGGTTACCCGCCCCGCACTGGGACCCGCCGAAACCAGGAGGGAAGGGATTAGTGCCAATTAACTGCCTGTTAACAGGTAGTTAACAGGCAGTTTTTAGCCTAATCCCTATTTTGAGGGGTTTCGTGTGGGTTTCCTGACGGCTCCAAACCACGCCAGGTTAGAGCAGGCAGGCCGTCGGGTTGAAGGAGTTGGAGGGGTCGCGATGTCGGTGCTCAGGTGAGTGATGGGTGCATGTGTGTAAAGGTAAGTGTGTTTGGTGTGTCTAAAGTGTGTAAAGAACTTTTACTTACCTGTACTTACCTTAACAGCCTTTCTTCCTGTAGCCGTCGGGAACGCATCACTCAGCCGGAACTGAAAGCTGAATGGCTGCGATCTGTCAAAAGTGACAGCCTTCAGCTTTGAGTGCCGGTGAGAGTTCTAACTGAGTCTGTGCAGAAGGACTCATGTTAGAACTCAGAGTGTCAGTGTTTGACAGCTTCAAACAGCTGTGAAACACTGATATTTCATCTGTCAAGAACTCTTCACAGAAACCCCACAGTGCAGATAGAGGCCATTTCGGCCTATCGAGCCTGCACCGGCACATATCCCACCCGATCCCCGTAACCCCTACACCAACACATATCCCACCCTATCCCCGTAACCCCACGTATTTAATCCCCCTAACACTAAGGGTCAATTTATCATTGCCAATCAACCTAACCCGCACATCTTTGGACTGTGGGAGGAAACTGGAGCACCCGGAGGAAACCCACGCAAACACGGGGAGAATGTGCAAACTCCACACAGACAGTCACCCGAGGCCGGATTCGAACCCGGGTCCCTGGTGCTGTGAGGCAATAGTGAGGCAATAGAAATTTCAGTCTGTGACGTCACCTGTTGCCGGGTGGCCCTTAATTGGCCTGCTGAGCCCGCTGGGCGGGCTCAACAAGGTCAATCAAGGGACAATCTCGCGGATTGGCCGGACGTCGAAGTAGGCGGGTCAAAAACCCGAAAGGGGAAGTCCCGCCTTCTTCCCGACAGGTTCGGGAAAATCTACCCTTGTAGGTCCCGCATTGGACTCATCAGTCACCTGAGAACTCATTTTTAATGTGGAAGCAAATCATCCTCGGTTCCGAGGGACTGCCTAAGAAGAGTATGTACAGTTTACAGGCTGCACTGCAGCAACTCACTAAGGTTCCTTCAACAGCACTGACAACCCCGGCTACCTCTACCGCCAAGAAAGGCAAAAGTGGCAATGTCATAGGAACACTATCAGGTCCGGTTTCCTCTCGGAGTCACACACCATTTGGACTTGGGTATATATCACCGCCGTTCCTTCATTATTGTTACGTCAAAATGCTGGTAGGGATTCCCCACCTAAAATAATTGTGGGAGCATTATCACCGGACGGACTGCAGTGGTTCGAGAAGGCCTATCAGCACGTTCTCAGGGCAACAGGGGACGGATAATAAATGTGGCCTTGCCAGTGTCACCGAACACCCCACCCCCCACCCCCGCAAGAACAAAAAAAAAGTACTGTTATATTTTGCCTCTGCAAGTTATGTTTTTTACCCATGGTTTCTCTTTGCTCCTGATCACCCTTTTACCTTGATTCTGCATGATCCTAACTTCTTCCTGGATTTGTAATCATTTTTCCTCTTCATTTTACTTTGTTAATTATGCTTTTAAATTTGTTCCATTTGTTTTCTATGGAATTGTTGACATTCTCCTCCAAACCATTTGTTTTAATTTTTCCCTCATCTCTTTGAATTGGTACTTTTAAAGTTAAAGTCCTGGATTTTTGGTATAATCATGCTAAACTTTCTCATTCTGTGGTCATTGTGCCCCAGGAATGCTCAACTTCCATTTCCTGTATGTTGTCATTTACAAATACCAGGTCAAGATAAGCACTGCATACTGTGGCTTCCCTTATGCATGAAATCGTGAAACAGAAATGCAGAACATTTACCAATTCTGACCCTATCTCACTTGGGGTTCCCCGATTGATCGAGGGTTGAGTGAAATCTCCCATTAAGTGAGTAAAATTTCCTGTTCACAAACCCTTCTTATCTCTTTATAGAGCAAAATCTCCTCCTTCTTGTATTGATCTGGAGATCAATAGCACATCCCATAGGGTTAGCTTGGATATTTTTCACATTAGAGATTTCTATCCAGTGATTCTTTTTGTGGTTTACCTTCCCTCTCACCTGATCAAGTTCACTTACCTCCTAGTTATCCCTGATGTATATGGCTACACTACGTCTTTTCTGTTCTTTCCGAACACGCAGTTGCCTTGAATATTAAATTAATTCCCATTCTCTGGATTTAGCCATGTCCTTTCACCTCTGAAATTAAGATTCAGATTTTTTAAAAAGACTTGCATTGAAATAGCACCTTTCGCAACCACCGGATGTCCCAAATCACTTTACAGTGAAGTACTTTTTGAAGTGTAGTCGCTGTTGTGATGTAGGAAACGTAGCAGCCAATTTGCGCACAGCAAGCTCCCACAAAACAGAAATGTGATAATGCAGTGATACTCTCTGGTCATATAAGCAAAATATATCTGGAACATACGGTAGTGGGGAAAATGCTAGAGTCCATTATAAAAGATGTAATAGCAGAGCACTTGGAAAACAGTGACAGGATCAGACAAAGTCAACATGGATTTACAAAAGGTAAATCATGCTTGACTAATCTACTGGAATTTTTTGAGGATGTAACTGGTAAAATAGATAAGGGAGAACCAGTGGATGTGGTGTATTTGGACTTTCAGAAGGCTTTCGATAAGGTCCCGCATAAGAGATTAGCGTGTAAAGTTAAGGCACATGGGATTGGGGGCAAGGTATTGACTTGGATAGAGAACTGGTTGGCAGACAGAAAGCAAAGAGTTGGAATAAACGGGTCTTTTTCCGAGTGGCAGGCAGTGACTAGTGGGGTACCGTAGGGATCGGTCCTAGGACCCCAGCTATTCACAATATATATTAATGATCTAGACGAGGGAACTAGATGTAATATCTCCAAGTTTGCAGATGACACAAAGCTGGGTGGGCGTGTGTGCTGTGAGGAGGATGCCGAGAAACTAGTTTGGACAGGTTGGGTGATTGGGCAGAAGCATGGCAGATGCAATATAACGTGGATAAATGCGAGGTTATCCACTTTGGTGTCAAAAACAGGAAGGCAGGTTATTATCTGAATGGCAATAGATTGGGAGAAGGGGAAGTGCAACGAGACCTGGGTGTCCTTGTGCACCAGTCGCTGAAGGTAAGCATGCAGGTGCAGCAGGCGGTTAAGAAGGCAAATGGTATGTTGGCCTTCGTAGCGAGAGGGTTCGAGTACAGGAACAAGGATGTCTTGCTGCAGTTGTACAGGGCCTTGGTGAGACCACATCTTGAGTATTGTCTGCAGTTTTGGTCGCCTTATCTGAGGAAGGATGTTTTCTTGCCATGGAGGGAGTGCAGCGAAGATTCACCAGGCTGATACCTGGGATGGCAGGAATGACGTATGAGGAGAGATTGGGTCGATTGGGCTTATACTCGCTGGAGTTTAGAAGAATGAGAGGGGATCTCATTGAAACTTATAAAATTCTAACAGGACTAGATAGACTAGATGCAGGAAGGATGTTCCCGATGGCCGGGGAATCCAGAACCAGGGGTCACAGTCTAAGGATAAGGGGTAAGCCATTTAGGACAGAGATGAGGAGGAATTTCTTCACCCAGAGAGTGGTGAACCTGTGGAATTCTCTACCACAGAAAGCAGTAGAGGCCAATTCATTAAATATATTCAAGAAGGAGTTGGATATATTTATTAAGACTAAAGGGATCGAGGGATATGGAGAGCAGGCAGGGACAGGGTACTGAATTTGGATGATCAGCCATGATCTCATTGATTGGCGGAGCAGGCTCGAGGGGCCGAATGGCCTACTCCTGCTCCTATCTTCTATGTTTCTATGTTTCTGTGTTTAACCAGATGAATCTGGGAACTGGCAATTTTTAATGTTTTTAATCCGTGCATTTTTATCCTCTTTGAGGTGAGAATTATTAGTCTTGAGAGTGAAACATTCTTCCACTTTAGACATACAGTGGGAACATCAAGAGTATCCAGGCCTCCTTTAATGCATGTTAAAACACCCTTTACAATGTCTCAACCTCAGCAGAGCACTCATACAGCATAAGTGAAAATCCAACTAATCTGTTTTTTCAGTGATGTTGATTGAGGGATAAATATTGGCCCCAGGACACCGGGGAGAACTCCCCTGCTCTCCTTCAAAATAGTGCCATGGGATCTTTTACATCCGCCTGAGAGAGGGCAAACAGGGCCGCGGTTTAATGTCTCATCCTAAAGACGGCACCTCTGACAGTGCAGTGCTCCCTCAGCACCGCACTGGAGTGTCAGCCTAGATTCTTTTTGTGCTCAAGTCTCTGGAGTGGGAACTTGAACCCACTACCTTCTGACTCAGAGGCAAGGAATGCTACCAACTGAGCCATGGCTGACACGTCCACTCTGAAGGAATGATCATTTTGTCTCTCTGTAATATAATCTGAAACAATCTCAATTTACTTCTCAATGGCAATGGCTCCACAACAGACAGAGAAACATAGAAACATAGAAGATAGGAGCAGGAGTAGGCCATTCGGCCCCTCGAGCCTGTTCTGCCATTTAATGAGATCATGGCTGATCATCCAAATTCAGTACCCTGTCCCTGCTTTCTCCCCATATCCCTTGATCCCTTTAGCCTTAAGAAATATATCTAACTCCTTCTTGAATATATTTAATGAATTGGCCTCAACTGCCTTCTGTGGCAGAGAATTCCACAGGTTCACCACTCTCTGGGTGAAGAAATTCCTCCTCATCTCTGTCCTGACACAACAAGATTGGTGTTATGGAGACCATCAGATGGCCAGAGTGGGAGTTGGATTTTCACTTATGCTGTATGAGTGCTCTGCTGAGCTTGAGGCATTGTAAAGGGTGTTTTAACATGCATTAAAGGAGACCTGGATGCTCTTGATGTTCACAATGTGTGTCTAAAGTGGAAGAATGTTTCACTCTCAAGACTAATAATTTTCACCTCAAAGAGGATAAAAATGCACGGATTAAAAAACCTTACAAATTGCCAGTTCCCAGATTCATCTGGTTAAAATGTTATGTTCCAGATATATTTTTACTTACCCAGAGCATCTTCTGTTATATGACCAGAGAGTAACACTGCTGATTGATTAGGAGCGGCAGATGATTTATATTGAAATAAAATGCATTTTTTTGAATAGCAATGCCAAAAAACAAAGATAAACAAAGCAAAACTAACTAGATTTGCATCCTACATTAAACATCCTTGGCCAGTCGTCTTGCTTGACATTTTATTTCCGTAAATTTAAAATTCTCTTTAAATCCCTTCATGGCCTTGCCTCTCCCTATTTCTGTAACTTAGTCAGCCGTGGCTCAGCAGCACTCTCGCCTCTGAGTCAGAAGGTTGTGGGTTCAAGTGCCCACTCCACAGACTTGAGCACAAAATCTAGGCTGACGCTCCAGTGCAGTGCTGAGGGAGTGCTGCACTGTCGGAGGTGCCATCTTTCGGATGTGACGTTAAACCGAGGCCTTGTCTGATTTTTCAGGTGGATGTAAAAGATCCCCTGCCACTATTTCGAAGCAGAGCAGGGGAGTTATCCCTGGTGTCCTGGCCAATATTTATCTCTCAATCAACATCACTAAAAAACAGATTATCTGGTCATTACCACATTGCTGTTTGTGGGAGCTTGTTGTGTGCAATTGGCTGCGGCCTTTCCTACATTACAACAGTGACTACACTTCAAAAGTACTTAATTGGCTGTAAAGCCCTTTGGGACGTCCTGAGGTCGTGAAAGGCGCTATATAAATGCAAGTCTTTCTTTCCTCCAGTCTTATGACCGCTTGAACTCTCCATTCCTCCGACTCTGGCCTCTTGTGTTTTAACTGCCTGCCCTTCACCTCACCACTGGCAGCTGTGCCTTCTGCTGTCTAGGCCCTACGTTCTTCTTTGGCTTGGCATCCATTTGTTTTCCGATTATGTCTCTGTGAAGTGGCTTGGGACTTTGTCTACATTAAAAGCGCTATATAAATGCAAGTTGTTGCTGTTTGTTATAGTCCCAGCAGGAACTATCTTGTTCTGCACAATATTCTATCATCTCTATCAATACTTATTACAACTTCCAATCCCATCTTTAACCATGTATAAAAGAGGACCTCCGTTTTTATCCCACTTAATTAGGCAGATATTTGTGCAACGCAGCATAGATACAGGATTAGGACATGTGGACCATTGGGACAGCTCTGCCATTTTGTCTTTATAATACCAGTCTCCCACCCTTTCTCCAAGCCCTTTAACTCCCAAGTAAATATCTCTGACCCTTTAAAACACCTTATTCGTTTCCACATCTATGGCACTCTGGTGCAGTGCTTTCCATATTCTCCCAACTCTATGTATGAAGATTTTTTTCTTCGATTCACTTTTTAACCTGCTCAGAACACATTTTATTTCTCCTTGTTCTGGATTTCCTTACTACCTCAAACAGATCACCCCTTAACCTCCTCATATCTAGGCAATATGATCTAAATTTACCCAGTCTCTCATCGTAGTAAAGTCCCTTCAACCCAGTTATCATTTGGTGAATCATCTCTGGACTCCTTCCAAGGCCATTGTTTCCTTCCTAAGGTAGAGTGGGCAATGCTGAACATGATACTGTAAATAAGGTCTGACTAGCACCCTGTATAACTGCAATAGTACATCTTTGTTTTTATATTCTTGTGATGAAGCCCAGCATACCATTAGCCTTTTTGGATTGCTTTTGACAGCAGTGAGCTAGTTTTTAATGACTATTTCCCTAAATTCCATTGTTCATTTATTCTTTTTATGCTTTCTATTTAGTCTATATGTGTCAGCTGTGGCTCAGTGGATAGCCTCTGAGTCAGAAGGTTGTGGGTTCAAGTCCCACTCCAGAGACTCGAGCACAAAATCTAGGCTAATATTTCAATGCCAGTACCAAGGGAGTGCTGTGCTGTCTTTCTAATGAGGTGCTAAACCAAGGCCCCGACTGCCCTCTCAGGTGGATGTAAAAGGTCCCAAAGCACTTTCTCGAAGAGCAGGGGAATTGTCCTGGCTAATAATTATCCCTCAACCAACATCACTAAAGATTATCTGGTCATTATCATGTTGCTGTTTGTGGGAGCTTGTTGTGTGCAAATTGGTTGCCTGGTTTCCTATATTACAACAGTGACTACACTTCAAAAAGTACTTAATTGGCTGTAAAGCACTTTGGGATGTCTTGAGGACATGAAAGGTGCTACATAGGATCTTTTTCTTTCTTTATATCCCCAACTGCTATTCTCATGGCCAAAGTGTTCTAATTAATGCATTGCATCTGCCATCAATCTGTTTAAACTATCTACAGGAAACTCTCGATTTACCGGCACCTAAATAATCAGAAATCTCTGTTAACCGGCAAAATTCAGGAGTAGGTTCAGGTAAGTTTTACTTCATATTAGTGGCCGTTCCTGGATCTGTGGCTGTGTAACCGGGGTTCCTGCACCTGTTGCTATGCAACAGGGACGCTTGTTCTGTGGCCGGGGTTCCTGCACCTGTTGCCATGCAACAAGGACGCCTGGATCTGTGGCCGTGTACGGGGCTCTCGTACCTTTTACTATACCTCTCTGTAATCCGGACTTTTTGATAAACCGGCACCACGCCGGTCCCGTTGGTGCCGGATAAAAAAGAGTTTCCTGTATGTATTTTTGCAATTTTTTCTGCTTTCTTCTACACAAATTATAACACCTCCTAATTTGGTATGATCGGCAAACTTGGCTATACTCCCATCTATTCCCACACCAAATGACATGTAGAGAAGAAAAGCTGGGCTCCATCAAAGATCCTTGGATGACACCACTTGTCACTTCCTGCCAGAAATATTTTCTTTTATCTTAACCGTCACCTCGTACCTCCCTACTGGAGCGAGTCTTTGGCATTCCTACCTCTGAGTCAGATTCATACCGTGCTCCAGACAGTCCTGGTGAGTGGAGACCGGAGCTCTGCCTCTGAAAACTAGGTTGACATCCAGCGGGAAACCTGCGTCTGGTGATTGTGGGTGCTCCTCCCCCATTGTATGGGTTGTGGGAGCCCATAAAATACTCGCCCTATAGGACTAACCACCCCGTCAGCTGGTATGAAGATGGTTATGGCCTTGGAAGGAGCATCCACGTTGTGGTTTGTCAGACTGTTAATCGGCCTGCGAATCCTTCCACTACTTCACACTACTCTCTCCAAGGGAAGAAAGTGAATATATGAAAATAACAACAAACTTCTTACCAATTTCCTATTCATGCTCAAAGCTGCACCAACACCATGAGTAGAATGGACCGATACTCTCTGGAGTTTAGAAGAATGAGAGGTGATCTCATTGAAACATATAAGATTCTGAGCGGGATTGACAGGGTAGATGCTAAGGGGGCGATTTTCTGACGTCGGAGGAGGCAGGTTTGGAGGCGGGAAAATCAGATTCAAAGAGGTCGGGTTCAGAACCAGCCTCCAAGGGATTTTGCTGGTGCCGGTTTTGGAGGTCGGGAAACGCTCCCGCCTCCAGCTGGCCATTGCGCTATTAAAGATCCTTAAATGCTTGTTAAGGGCCTCTCTAAGCCTATTTTGAGAGGCCCTCGTGATTTTTCCAGCTTTTCGGCGTGATCCGCGCACCTCCTAAACCACGCTAGGTAAACCTGGCGGGTTGACTCGTGGGTGGCCTCCTCGCTGCTGCAGGTCTAACAAGACATCGTTTATTGCAGCAAGGATTACTGGCAGGTGCCAGGCCTTGGCTTTAAAAGGTCTCTGAGCACTTTTAGAAGGCTTTCCGAAGTCGGAGGTGCTGCAGCTTGACTCCATCAACTTTGGGACCTCCTTGGAAGACCCTCTCCCCGCTTGCAATGAGCGCTTCCCCAAAAAGGCATCTACAAGCAGCATGGGAACTGTCATAAATCTCATCATCGAGAAACTACCGATGAAATACAGGAAACTTTTTTTTATCCGGCACCGACGGGACCGACGTGGTGCCGGTTCATCAAAAATTCCGGATAACCGAACGCTATAGTAAAACATACGGAGAGCTGAGAGCTCCGTATAAAGCAACAAACCCTGTTGCTTAGCAACAGGTTCAGAACAATGGCCACAAGTTCCAAGCGTCTCTGTAGCTTAGCAACAGCTGCAGCCACACCCTTGCACAGCAACAGATCGAGGAAGGCAAGTACAATATGAAGTAAAACTTACCTGAACCTACTCCTGAATTTTGCCGGTTAACCGAGATTTCCGGTTATTTAGGTGCCGGTAAATCGAAAGTTTCCTGTAACACTGGACGGCCAGCTGGTGGCCCTGTCCAAGGAGTATAAATACTTGGGCGTTGACCCCAGCTTGCCAGGGACATTTTGTAAAAGACAAGGAGCTAGTGGATACAACTAGACCTCCATGTTCTGAAATAAGTTGATTAAAGCCTTGCTTTATGCTCAAACCAAGTGTGTAGTGAGTTTTATTACGTCAGGAACCATTCGTTTTCTTTCTGCATGGACCTCAGATGAGGATGAGGAGGAGGATCTGGAGGAGGAGGAGGACCTGGAGGAGGAGTCAGAGCGCCGGTGTATCGACCAGCGGCAGTGGCAGCACGCGAACACATGGCTGCCCGGGATGCAAGGGATGAACTTATCATGGCCAGATTTGCATAGGTTGCCCAAGTTGGCACATGTCCTTTGCTCCATCCTAGGACATCATTGACAACGGACATGACTCTCTGGCCTCCTTTCACTCAGGCCACCAACCTGACAACGCAAGTGTGGCGGTGCCCACACTGTGGAGCTGCCTAAGGCGAAAGAACAGATGGCATTACACCAACATTTTAGCTTCAAATCATTTTAATGCTTTCCAACAGGGATGGGATTTCATCAATACAGGAAATTCTCGATTTACCGGCACCTAAATAACCAGAAATCTCTGTTAACCGGCAAAATTCAGGAGTAGGTTCAGGTAAGTTTTAGTGGCCGGTCCTGGATCTGTGGCCGTGTAACCGGGGTTCCTGCACCTGTTGCTATGCAACAGGGACGCTTGGTCTGTGGCCGGGGTTCCTGCACCTGTTGCCATGCAACAGGGATGCCTGGATCTGTGGCTGTGTACGGGGCTCTCGTACCTTTTACTATACCTCTCTCTAATCCGGACTTTTTGATAAACCGGCACCACGCCGGTCCCGTCGGTGCCGGATAAAAAAGAGTTTCCTGTACACAGAAACAGTCTCCAATCTGCACACAGATCTGGAGGTTATATCCCTTGCCAGCTGTACCCACACAGCCTTGGTTTCATTGGCAGGCCTCTTCCTCTGAGATGAGTGGAAGAGCACCTCCCTGCTAGTGTCACCCCCTCCAACAACATTTGCAGCGCCTCATCTGAGAGCCTCGGGTAGGCCCTTGCCTTGGAATTGGACATAGTGGTTTCTCAAAAGATGTTGGAGGTGGTGCAGGAGACGAAGAAATGCTGTGGAATGAGCCAAGGGAGCAAGAAGCCATAAAATCAGACTGGAAAAGTGCTGTCAACAGAGGCGAGTTTCAGTCCCAAAACACTAATTAAGCAAGGGCATCCCACACCTCTGAAATCAAATGGCCAATCATGGGAAAATCGCAAATTTTTGAAACCTATCAGTGGAGGCGGGTTTCAATCCCACCCAAACTGAAACCCGCCTCCATCTCGCCTCCAGTGGGAAAATCGCCCCCTTAGAGGCTGTTTCCCCTGACTGGAGAGTCGAGAACTAGGGGCATAGTCTCAGGATAAGGGCTTGGACATTTAGGACTAAGATAAGGAGAAATTTCTTCACTCAGAGGGTTGTAAATCTTTGGAATTCTCTACCCCAGAGGACTGTGGATGCTCAGTCGTTGAGTATATTCAAGGCTAGATTTTTGGACTCTAATGGAATCAAGGGATATGGGGATCGGGCAGGAAAGTGGAGTTGAGGTCGAAGTTCAGCCATGATCTTATTGAATGGTGGAGCAGGCTCGAGGGGCCGTATGGCCTACTCCTGCTCCTATTTCTTATGTTCTTATATACCTCAATCTGATTTATATTAATACACAACATTGGGTTAACACCTTTTACCAAGATCAAGGCAAAGCAGCAGCTGTGATCATGACATGAGTTCTAGGACCTATCGGAACAGGAGGAGGCCGTTCAGCCCCTCGAGTCTGTTCCGCCATTCAATTAGATCATGGCTGCTCTGTATCTTAACTCCAATCTTATGGTGAAAAGGAATCCAAAAAAAAATACCAACTTTAATAACAAATGGTCCCATATTGTGAGACACCAAAGTAAATAGAAAAATTATGCTCTATTTAGAGGGGGAAAGAGCAAGGGAGTGGGACTAATGAGATAGGTCTTTCAAAGAGCCAGCACCGGGTTTCCTCCGGGTGCTCCGGTTTCCTCCCACAGTCCAAAGATGTGCGGGTTAGGATGATTGGCTATGATAAATTGCCCCTTAGTGTTAGGGGGATTAAATACGTGGGGTTACGGGGATAGGGTGGGATATGTGTTGGTGTAGGGGTTACGGTGATCGGGTGGGATATGTGTCGGTGCAGGCTCGATGGGCCGAAATGGCCTCTATCTGCACTGTGGGGTTTCTGTGATTCTGTGATGGGCCGAATTGCCTCCCTCTGTCCCGTATGATAGAGCTTTTATTCAAACTATGAATACATACATGAATATGAGAAAAGTTTGCCCCTCATGCGACCTGCAGTGTGAATTCCTCCTCCGCTGCATTTCCTACATTACAACAGTGACTACTCAAAAGTACTTCATTGGCTGTAAAGCGCTTTGAGATGTCCGGTGGTTGTGAAAGACGTATTTTAAATGCAAGTCTTACTTTCTTTTTAAATGTATAAAAATCACTAGTTCTGCGCCAGCTGGAGTATTGTCTCCAATGCGGGGCACCACACTTTAGGAAGGACGTGAAGGCTTTGGAGAGGGTACAGAAGTGTGTGGTGTAAATTTCTATGATTTCTATGAAGAGATTTACAAGAATGGCTCCAGGGATGAAGGACTTCAGTTATGTGGATAGGCTGGAGAAGCTGGTGTTGTTCTCCTTAGAGCAGAGAAGGTTGAGAGGAGATCCGATAGAGGTGTTCAAAATCATGAGGGGTCTAGACAGAGTAGAGAGGGAAACTGTTCCCATTGGCGAAAGGGTCGAGAACCAGAGGACATAGATTTAAGGTGATTGAAGAAGAACCAAAGGTGACATGAGGAAAAACGTTTTTACGCAGCGAGTGGTTAGGATCGGGAATGCACTGCCAGAGAGGGTGGTCCTCTTTTTGTGTTGAACCAAATTAACTGTGAATTAACTGTAACTTAATAAAACTTTAACTAAAACTTAACAAATTAAACTAGAATTTGGTTTGCCGGGGCGACGATGCACTCCAGTCCCCGCGGCGCCCACCTGTCTCGGAAGGCCTCAAGTGTGCCGGCGGACACCGCGTGCTCCATCTCCAGGGCCACCCGGGCGTGAACATAGCCACGGAAGAGAGGCAGGCAATCGGGCCGGACGACCCCCTCGACTGCCCGCTGCCTGGACCTATTAATGGCCACTTTGGCCAGGCCCAGGAGCAGTCCTACGAGGAGGTCCTCCGACCTGCCCGCTCCCTTCCGCACCGGGTGACCGAAGATCAGGAGCGTGGGACTGAATCGAGGAGCAGCCCCTTTAAGTAATGGAACAGGGGCTGCAACCTCACACATTGAATATAAACATGGAACACGGACTCCTCTAGGCCGCAAAAAAGGCAGGCGGCCTGGGAGTCCGTGAACCTACTTAACATTTTATTGCACGGGACTGCTCCATGCAACACCCTCCAGGCCAAGTCCCCAATAGAAAAGGGGGGGGACTCCCACGTAAAGCGTCCCCCATTGGAGACCTCCGCCTCCGCCGGACGGCAAGATGGCACGCCAAGGCGTGTCTGGTCAGCAGGCGAAGATGACAAAGTGGAGAGTGTGCAGGAGCAGCCCGTACAGGAAATCCCTCTGCGCAGAGCTAAAGGGCACAGAGGGCATTTCCCCGAGACGGCTCAAGTTGTGAGGCGCCGGTTCCCGAGAAGGGTTTCGGGGCCGCGCGCCGACGAGGAATTCCGTCCGCACGGGGGTCAGTTCGGACGGGATCGCCAGAAAGGGTGGTGGTGGCAGATTCAATCGTGGCTTTCAAAAAGGGAATTGGATAAGTACCTGCAGGAAAAAAAATGGCAGGGCTATGGGGAAAGTGCGGGGGGTAGTGGGACGAGCTGAAGTGCTCTTGCAGAGAGCCAGCACGGGCTCGACGGGCCGAATGGCCTCCTTCTGTGCTGTAACCATTCCATGATTCTAAGCTGGGGTTGTTGTCCTTGGAGCAGAGAGGACATTTGACATCTCATTGAAACTTATAAAATTCTAACAGGACTAGACAGACTAGATGCAGGAAGGATGTTCCCGATGGTCGGGGAGTCCAGAACCAGGGGTCACAGTCTAAGGATAAGGGGTAAGCCATTTAGGACTGAGGTGAGGAGGAATTTCTTCACCCAGAGAGTGGTGAACCTGTGGAATTCTCTACCACAGAAGGCAGTAGAGGCCAATTCATTAAATATATTCAAGAAGGAGTTGGATATATTTCTTAAGGCTAAAGGGATCAAGGGATATGGGGAGAAAGCAGGAACAGGGTTTGGATGATCAGCCATGATCTCATTAAATGGCGGAGCAGGCTCGAGGGGCCGAATGGCCTACTCCTGCTCCTATCTTCTATGTTTCCATGACAGGAGCGTTTATAACCATGATGAAGGATTTAGACGGAGCAAATGAAGAGAAACTGTTTCCAACGGCTGAAGGGTCAGCTTTAAGGCGATTGGCAAAAAAAGAACCAGAGGCAACTTGAGGAAAAAACTTAAATTTTCGGCAGCGAGTGGTTGGGATCTGGAAATGCGCTGCCTGAGAGGGCGGCGGAGGCAGATTCAACGGTAGCCTTCAAAAAGGGAATTGGATAAATACTTGGAGGAAAAAAAGACATTGCAGGGATCTGGGGAAAAGAGCGGGGAGGGGGAAGTGGGACTGAAGGGATCGCTCGCTCTTCGACAGCCTGCAACCATGGGATGAATTATTGGGACAAATTCTACCCTGGAGATAAATTTGAAGGAGTAAAAGCCAATGACGTCACCGCAGCTCCCGCGTGACGCCATGTGGAGGCTTCTGGAATATTCTCCGGCCTTCCCCCCATCCCCCCCTTTTAAAAAAATAATAGGAGGGAAAAAAATACCAATTTCACACTTTTTTTCTCAGATGTTAGATAAAATGTGAGGGGAAAAAAAGGGCCCGAGGGCGGGGGGGAGACGGTTTCTTTTTCAAACCGGGACCGGATCGGACCGGTTCCAACCGGCTGGGGGAAAATCCTGGTCACTAAAGACGCGCCTGCTTTTCGTGAGAATTTGAAAAAAAAATCCCTGAACCGTAAGAGTAAATGATAATATTGAAAAATTGTTATATGTTGGGGGGGGGGGAGGGGGGATTTTTTTTTAATTGAGCTGGTTGTGTTTAGGGGGATTTGATTTTGTGGTTGCAGGCAGGTAGCTGCCCGGGCCGAGGTCCTGGCGGGGTGGACGGGGTCCTGGCGCCGCCATATTGCAGCAGCAGTCCCTTGTTGTTCAGTGGATGTGAATGAGGAGCGGGAGAGACAGAGAGAGAATCAGCAGCACTACTATCCACAGCAAGCAAAGCTAAAGCAAAGCTCCAGCAACACTTCCCCCTCCCCTTCCTTCCTCCTTCTCCCCACTCAACACCCCGCGGAAGGTAAGAAACTCTCCATGTTCCCCCTCCACCCTCACCCCCCAAGAAATATATAAACGTTGATAATATTATCCACTTCCCCCCCCCCCTCCTCCTCCTCTCTCACTGGGCGTGGTTCATATAAAAGAGGGGGGAAAGAAGAAAAAGCTCCTCTCACACAGTTTTCTGGCTGTGTGTGGCTCCGTGCATGCTCCTCTGTGCCAACTGCAGGCGAGCAAGAGGGAGAGAATGGATAAGCTGGGCAAGTGTTTATATGCACACACACACACATATATTCTCTTCCTTATTCCAGGTGTTGTACAGTGTAAGAATCTCACCTGTTCTGGAGTGTGTGTGTGTGTGATATATATGTATGTTTGTGTTTGTATGTATGTGTGATACCTATATCTGTTGCACTGGAATTAAGCCTAGTAAACTTTAATCAAGCGCTTACTAAACTTTAATCAAAATATGTGTGTGTGTGTGTATATATATCTGTTGTACTAGAATTAAGCCTAGTAAACTTTAATCAAGAGCTTGCTAAACTTTAATCAAAATGTGTGTGTGTGTGTGTATATACCTTATTCCAGGTGTTGTACAGTGTAAGAATCTCTCCTGTTCTGGAGTTTGTGTGTGTGTGAGATATATATGTGTTTGTGTTTGTATGTATGTATGATGCATATATCTGTTGCACTAGAATTAAGCCTAGTAAACTTTAATCAAGAGCTTGCTAAACCTTAATCAAAAAATGTGTGTGTGTGTATATCTGTTGCACTAGAATTAAGCTTATTAAACTTTAGTCAAAATATGTGCATACATCTATATATCTGTTACTCTGGAATTAAGCTTCTTAAAGTTTATTCAGAGTATTGGCCCTGGATAATTTTTACAAAATGGGAATTAAAGTTTAGCATACTTTTTTTTTTGGATGGGCTAAAATATACTTTGACTTGGAGGCTTTTGCAATTTTTTTATGCTGCTTGGTAGTTTTAAGTAGGAATTCCCTTGCTGGAAGTGATTCAAATTCAATATGTAATACATTTAAAAAGGTCCTTTTTTTAAAAACTAAGTTTGACAAGCCATGATTTGTGGGGGGTGGGTGAGGATGCTCCTTGTGCTGGACTCACTAATACCATTCATTTTTCAAAACTTACCATTCACTGTGTTAAACCATTTACATTTTTGAAAGCAGTTGGGTCAGGTCGGATAGTGAACTTTCCATCCTAGAATGTCCTGCTGTCTCTGGATCAAATATATTACTGGATTTACGAGCTCATTGTTGTGTCTGCTCCTGTATTGTGTAAAAGATGAGAAAATGTACATGTGGGAGATGCTTCTGGCAGTGCAGTGGGAGTGTTCTTCTGAAAATGTAAAGTTTTTTGGCATTCTGGTATAGGAAGGATCTATGACTCAAATTAAAATTGCAATGATTTTTGAAGTGTGCAGCATAAAGTACTTTTATTGGAGTTAACTTTGGAAAAATGATTTATATGTAGCGTATATAGGAGGTGAATGCTGCTAACGTTCAATTGAAGAATGGCTTGAGTGACTCCCTTATTAGTGTATGTGGACCTTGTTTTATATAGATTACATAGAATATTACAGCACAGACAGGTCATTCGGCCCAACAGCTCTATGCTGGCATTTATGTTCCACATGAGCTTTATCGCACCCTAACAGCATATTTTTATTCCTTCCTTGTGCACTTGCCCATCTTCCTCTTAAATATATCTATGCTAATTGCATATTGTAATATATATAATCATTATGGGCATGTTAGCAGTATATTGGAGCTAAGGCTGATCCTGTTCTCTCCTGATGTCATGTGTTTCAAATAGCAATTAAAACTAGCCATTTCTTCTTCTCCCCCATCTAAGTTATGTTGCTGCCAGCTATAGCATCCCTACTGTGGTTCTGGCTGAAATCAGTTAATGTGTCACAGACCAAGTGTTGAGCGTAGGACTCCTTTTTTGTGAGTCAGCTATTCTGGATAAACTTGTTGAGCTTTTGGGAGGCTACAACATTTTTCACACCTTTCTCCAGCAGTTATTTTGGACAGTGATGTTAACGGGCTGTTGTGAGTGTGGAGGAAATGACAGCTGGGCCTGACTGACCCTGTCCTCGTCTCTCTTCTGTAGCTCGGGAGTGCTTAGTCCAATTGTTGTGTCCAAACTGCTTTTCCAGTTAACTTTGGCTAATTCAAGGCAGATGAGAAATTGAACCTGGGACTTTCAGGTCTGCATAACTGTCATTGGCTGCTTTTACCAACTGAGCCATCAGGAGAGCTTTGAAGTTTAAAAAAAAAAGTAAACTTAACCATTCGACAACAGGCGCGTGTATTTATATCGCGCCTGCAACATAGTAAAATGTTCCAAGGAGCGTTACAAAACAAAATCTGACACCGAGCCACATAAGGAGAAATTGGGGCAGATGACCAAAAGTTTGGTCAACGAGGTAGGTTTTAAGGAGAGTCTTAAAGAAGGAAAGAGGCGGTGAGGTTTAGAGGGCATTCGAGTTAGGGCCGAAGCAGCTGAAAGCACGGCCGCCAATGGTGGAGCGATTAAAATCGGGGGATGTTCGAGGCCAGAATTGTAGGAGCTGGGCGTGGGGGTGTTGTGGGGCTGGATGGGGTTTAGAGATCGGAAGGGGCGAGATCATAGCGGGATTTGAAAACAAGGATGGGAATTTAAAAATCAAGACATTAACCGGGAGCCATCGTAGGTCGGCGAGCACAGGGGTAATGGGTGAACGGGACTTGGTGTGAGTTGATGACCTCAAGTTTACGTAGGGGCGAAAAGGTGCCTTTAGCATTACCAATTAGGAATGAGCATTGTAACCGCAACCCAGCAACCAGATTGAGCAGCTTCTGGTTAGTGAGCACTCCCCTCTCCGTGTGGATGGGAAATGATCAGGCCGTGCCATTATGTTCATATTGTTTCTTGCGTTGACCTATATGCAGCAACCTCAAAGGAATCTCTTTAGTTTGTAAGTAGGTGAGAGGTGTTCTCTTGTTGCTCTGATCCAGACTATACCCATATGCTTGCGCATCTTAATTTTGATCCTTTTAGATTCTTCTTTTTGAAATGCGTCTTGCGATTAGCCCAACCATTTTATTTTAAATAAATGTCGAGGTTGATTGCAAGTCCCCACCTCCCACCCCTCTGAGGATGTTGACTTGTGTCTAAGCTGCCCACCTTCCAGTATTTTGCCCAAGTGCTGCTCTTCATGTGTGAGACCAGACAGCGAGTGTTGGCAGGCTATTCAACTGTAGGAAGCACCACAACTACCATCTGCCTTCAATCATGTGCACGTGGAACAGACTGGCAGAGATCGTTCGATCATGGTGGTTCTTTTTCCGAGCTCTGTAACTACCCGCCTGAGACCAGTTGATGCAGAAAGTTCCGATTTGCGCTTTATCCAATGTTGAGGCAAATAAACCTCAAACGAGACGCACCCAACACTTGAGCAATTGAAGTGCAAGTAGTTGCATAGGCCTCGAGGGCTGGATTGTCGGGGCTCGGCGGCACGTGACTGAAGAACCGCGGGTTGCACCTCCCAGCTTTGCGGTAACTCGAACACAAACAATTGCCTTTTAAGTTTGTTCAATATACCATCGCAAAATGGTTCTGAAACTTTCCGTCCTTGGGAACCCTGCACGTAGTGATTTGAGCCTGGGTGCCTCGGTTGCGAAACTACCCCAAGGAACATGGTGCTATCATTGCAGAAAACATTCTTGTAGACTAAGATTCTGTGGCTGCTACATGTGGTGATGTCCGAGCCCGCCGGGACAGACTCTGCTCTCTCTCAGACTCAGTGGACTTGAGTGTGGAAGCCTGTGCTTTATGACCTCCTTAAGGTGTTGTCATTTGCTCCACTTGCAGCAAGTTTGCAAATTCAATCGTTTCCAAAATTGACAGTTCCAAAGATTTGGCCGTGGGAGCAAAAAGGTCATTGCGGGAGGAGTAGAAAGTTAAAGCAAAGAAATGTAATATGGGAGGGAGGAGAAATTAAAAGAAGCGCTCCCATGGTGGTACTGAATTGTGGACCAGGAGGTTCCCAGGTTCAGTCCGGGTTCAGTCCATGATCAGCTAGCTGATTTCAGCTGAGGATGTTGCAGTTAGTCTTGGTATTCCGGTTTACGGATGGACTGGAAAATTCTTGATTACATCCACTTTCAGCAGGGATCATTGGACAGCAGATACTGAATGGGGATAGATTATGTACAGCCTCCCTTCCTGAAATCAAGCTTATCTAGGCTCACACACAGAGTGGCTGCTGATAGCTGTGGATTCACCTTCCATGTGGAAGGGGTGAAAGAGAATATTTTTTTTCTTCACGCATCAACTTTGCTTCTATTTCATTGGAGAGGATGTGTACCTTGTGTTAAAATGGAAGGTATGTGTGTGCTGTATACTGGGGCTTTAACCAACGTGTGCTTTTTAAGGAAATGGTGGTGTTTTGGGCCATGTGAAATGGAGAAGAGCTGCAAGATGCCGTCGTGCATCAGAGCAGCTTGTGATCCGAGGGCCGTCATTCGCAAGCTGGCAGCACAATTTCCAGCTTGGCCAAGCTGGAAAGAAACATGGCTCAGGCTGGCCAGAGTGAAATTTTCTAGCCATGCTGGAAGCTTCCAGCTAACTCTCTGCTTTGGATTTGAAAAGCTTTGCAGGGCTAGATATGTTTAAGAAAAATTGAGTAGAATTTATTAAAGCTGCCAATGGAAGAGTTTCCAAATTTTCTGGCTTAAAAGATTCCACTGCCTTGAGGGAATGATGGAGGCAAACCCACATGTCACGACTGTGATTTTTCCACCTGTTGTTCATTGGTCAGTCCATTAGAGGGCAGCAGTGAGCAGAGGCCACAGTGATGGAAAGAAAATTGCCACACTGCTCTCGGAACCTCTTGGGAGCTGGTTTGTGTGTTTATTGGCAGGGAACTGGAGCAGGATGGGTGGAGGAATAAAGCAGATGCTCCTTGGGGCAAGAGTAACTAAAGTTTAATTTGATGTGATCCATGGCAGTGGACCTTGGCTTTAACATTGCCCCAGAGACTGGTTCAGCGGATTATTAAATGCATACTAGTGAGGACTTGGTTGCAACATGTTATTTGCACACGGTGCTACTTTCTACTGAGTTGAGCTGGCTGGGTGGGTTAGAAGCAGAATGTAACTGGGTCAAACAGACCTGGTTTTGTGTGTGTGTCAGTGAGTTGCTCCCACGATGGAATAGGCTGCTGAAGCTCATGGGATAGGTATACAGATGAAGAATGGCTGCTTGAGTGTGGTTCTGGAGGGCTGTTTCTTGTGTTACAGCTAAAGCGAAGAAATTTGCTTCACATCGAGTTATAGGTAAGTGTGTTTCGAGGTTAGTTAATCTCAAATCATGAGTAAAGTTTTAAATTTGTAAGAATTATGTAAGCATCTGATAAAATTTGTTGACATACTCCTGGAGTTATTTGGAATTGACTTTTTTTAGCAACTTGAGTTTTATTCGTGTTCTGTAGGCACTAAGTCCACCTGATTGTGTTGTCCAGCTCGGTGTGGCTTGTTCGCGCTTTGTTCCACTCTTGGGTTATCCGATCCTAGCCAGAGCATCTCCAGCAATGATGTTCATTCCCACCCCTGTACTGTTGTCTCCTGTGTCCCTCAAGGATCTGTCCTTGGCACACTCCTCTTCCTCATCTGCATGCTGCACCTTGGTGGCACCATCTGCAGACATGAGGTCAGCTTCAGCGTGGATGTTGATGGCGTCCAGCTCTACACCTCTTGGACACCCCCCCCCCCCCCCCCGCCACTGCTTTTGTGTTGTCAGACTGCTTGTCTGATAACCAGTCTTGGATGAGCCGCATCCTTACCACTGATTCCATCCACTACCCCAGCCATTGGCTCAGGCTGAACCAGATTGTTCACAGTCTTGGCGTCTTATTCAACCGTGAGCCGAGCTTCTGGTCCAACATGCTCTCCATCACAAGGGCACCTCCGTAACATCTGCCACCCCCAGACTTGACTAGTCCAGTGCTGTCCTGGCTGATCTCCCATTCTCAGAACGTTAGGAACAAGAGTAGGCTATTTAGCCCCTCGGGCCTGCTCTGCCATTCAGTTAGATCATGGCTGATCTCCTCAACTCCATATTTCTCTGCTTTGCTCCATACCCCTTGTTACCCTTACCTAATAAAAATCTAGCGATTTCAATTGCCCTAGCATCCACAGCCTTTTGTGGGGAGAGTTCCAGATTTCTATTGCCCTTTGTATGGAAAAGGTGCTTCCTGATTTTGCTCTGGAACGGCCGAGCTGTAATTTTATTATGTCCCATTGTTCTGAATTCCCCCACCAGAGGAAATAGTTTCTCCGTATCTACCCTATTGAATCCTTTCAATATATTAAACCCCTCGACAAGGTCACCCCTCAAGTTTATGCAACTTACCACAGAATTTAACCCTCTGAAGTCCTAGTATCATTCTGGTGAATCTGCACTGCACCCATTCCGAGGCTTCCTGAAGTGCAGTATTCTAGATGGGGTCTGACCAAGGCCCTCTACAACAGAAGCATAACTGCCTCCCCTTTGTATTTCAACCCCCTTGAAAGAACTGACAACCTTCCATTAGCCTTTTTGTACTTGTCTACTGGCTTTTAATGATTTGACACTCCAGTGCAGTACTGAGGGAGCCCTGCACTGCTGGAGGTGCTGTCTTTCAGATGGGACGTTAAACAAGTGGATGTAAAAGATCCCAAAGCACTATTTCGAAGCGAGCGGGGCGTTCAGACCAATGTTTATCCCTCAATCAACATCACTAAAACAGATGATCTGGCCATTATCACACTGCCTTTTGTGGGAGCTTGCTGTGCGCACATTGGCTGCTGCGTTCCCTACATTACAACGGCGACCACACTTTTGGCTGTAAAGCGCCTTGTGGCGTCTTGAGGTGGTGGTAGGTGCTATATAGGATCTTTTTCTTTGGACTCCCAAATCTCTCTGCTCCTCTCCAGTCCCCTAGTTTCTCACCATTTAGAAAATACTCCGATTTATCTTTCTTGGGTTCAAAGTGGCCGGCCTCACACTTGCTCACATTGAACTTCATTTGCCAACTCACTTAATTTGTCCATGTTCCTTTGCAGCTTCCTGCTCCCAGTTGCAACACTTGCTGTCCCTCCTAACTTCAGCTCCTCCCGAGCTCTGCCTGTATCCTGTCCTGCACCCATTGCTGCTCACTCACTCACCTCTGTCCTTGCTGACATATGTTGGTTTCCACTACCCTGGCGCCTCAGATTTAAAATTCTCATCCTAGTGTTTAAATCCCTTGCCCTCCCTATCTCCTTACCCTCCTACCCCTGAACACTACAATCCATTGACTCTGGCCTTCTGTGAACCTCCCTCTTATTTTCCCCCCCCCCCCCCCCAAACACCACCATTGGCAGCTGTGCCTTCTGCTATCTAGACCCCAAACTCTGGAATTCCCTCCCTAAACTATTCTGCCTCCTCCTTTTTTAAGGCCCGCCTTAAAATTCACCGCTTTGATCGAGCTTTTCTGTCATCGCATCGAGTGTCTCCTTTGTCTCCGTGTCCATTTTTTGTCTGTCTGATTACATCTCTAAAGTAGCGTGTTTTTTTTTTAAACGTTAAAAGTGCTATATAAATGTAAGCTGTAGTTGTATGCCAGTAATTGCTGCTCCCTGTGAACTTGTACCTTCCGTGTGGGTGCTGGGAAGAATTGTTCATAGTAATATGGAGCTGGCAGCAACGTTCCCGCTAAGCTGCACAGCCGCGTAGTGGTCTGAAGGTCCCGCGCAGGCTGCTCCTCGGCTTTTAAATGGAAGAAACCGCGCACGCGCGAAAATGTGAATGGGCCGCGCGGCAAGTTAAAAGGACCGCACACGGGCGGAGGGGGGGGGGGGAACATTGGTTGGGAGAACATGAGCATTTTAGACTTCAAAACTGTGAAGGTTACGCTGGGACAAAGCTGGAATTTTATATCAATTCCTGGCTGTAATTACAAATGATTTAAAATGTTCCCCTTTCTCTGATTTAAAAACAAATGTCTGTGCTTTAACCAGGTTTATTTAGCTTACTGGTAATAGGAAAATCAATTGAGCCAATGCACATTATTGTTATGCCATTATACTGGTGTGATTCTGTTAATTCACCTCGAGCTGTTTCCACCAGTGACGGTTCTGTAACCAGCAGTATTTCGCTCGTGTTATGCAACACACAATGCTCTCCAGACAAATACTATAAACAGTACTGCAGGTATTTTCCGTTTTAGTGGGCACAATGTAAACATTTCACACGCGCAGTTATCCTTCACTGATATTCCAGTGAGATTGATGTCGGCTTTGAGAAAGGTACAAATAATGCAATGCCTGTTGGGTGGCTCTGTCACTTGCCATGTTTACCCCCCTTTGTGTAAACCACTTGCCTTTTGTGATTGCTACAAACCTCTGCTCAGTTTATAGTAACTCTGTCCTGAAGGCTTGTAAACATAGTGACAGTCATCAACCATTTTAACGTAATTACCAGGTAAAGTGCTGCAGTCCCTCATTCAGTGTTAAATATTGAAAGGAGTTATGAACTGAAATTGGCAATTAAAAGCGTATGAAAATGATGGGCCGGAAAAGACCAGCCTGTCCATCAAGCTTGGCCCGCACATGATGCTTGGCGCATCATGACGAGATGCTTCCTACTCTGCCCCAGCCGTGTAACCTCCCAAACCCACCAGCTCCAAGTTACACACCATCCTGACTTGGAAATATATCGGCCGATCCTTCATCGTCGCTGGGCCCAAATCCTGGAACTCCCTCCCTAACAGCACTGTGGGAGCACCTTCACCACATGGACTGCAGTGGTTCAAGAAGGCGGCTCACCACCACCTTCTCAAGGGGCAATTAGGGATGGGCAATAAATGCTGGCCTTGCCAGCGAGGCCCACATCCCATGAACGAATTAAAAAGAACACAAAAAAACCTCCCGGGAGAGGCAGAACCCTTCCCCAGGGCCAGTAAGGCTAGAAAAAATCTGGAAAATTCCTCTCCGAACCCCCCTCCGGTTATCAAAACCAGTCCAGGAGATCACTTTGACCATGCGTACGTTAACTGTTAACCCACTTACTACTTTATCTGATGCGATCTCTGCCCCAGCCAAGAACCAGCCCAGCTCCCCACTGAAGGGATAAAATATTTAATCAATTTTTTAAAAACTCTTTGATCTGAAGGTCCTGCGCTGGCTGCTCAACAGCTTTGTAATAGAGAAAGATGCGCACGCGGGATCATTTGAATGGGCTGTGCACCCCCCAAAAAATTAGCAGGACATTGCCCAGAACTAAAATTTCCTCCGAGCCATTTTTCTTCCCACAAATTACAGAAGTCCAGACTGTGATCTGCTTGTTTAAAAAAAAAACTCTTGCTTTGACACGTCATCCATAAATCAGTGCATGAAAATAAACAATTGCTTTCAATTTCCCAATTCTTGCATTTTTTTCACTATCCATTCTCAACTGTATTCTAGAAGCAGAGGTTGGTTTGTTTGTTTTACCCAAGTTTCATTGTTTGTGGAAAAAATGTGTTACTTCAACTTGATGAGATTGATAGATTTTTGTTAGCTAAGGGTATCAAGCAATATTGATCAAAGGTGGGTAAATTGAGTTGAGGTGCAGATCAGCCATGATCTAATAAGGCTTGATGGGCCAAATGGCCGCCTCCTGTCCCTATGAAACGTGGCCTCCAGTTTGCACACCGCAAAACCACATTGAGATAAATGCCCAATTAAATTGTTTGTGGTGTCGGTTGAGGGATAATTATTGGCCAAGACACAGAATTGGTTTTCAACACTTGAAAGTGCTGGTGGGTACAGAGCAGCATTGATGGAACATAGGCTGACATTTCTGTCTGCTGTTTGTTCCCTTGCTGTCTCCTCCCCTCCCCCAAAGGTTGGCTACCTTCTGCTAAGTAGGTTTCTTCAAAGAAATGGGAAAACAGCCTCCATTTTAGAAGAGTAGGACTGTATAAATTAAATGTGACCCTCCAGTTCTTCAGGCTTGAATTTGGAACATGCGAGAAAACTCACTGGACGCAGACCCTTAATGCTCACGTGCTATTCTGATACGATGAGGTGCAATAGATGTAGTTTAGTGGGTCTTCTGACTACATTTTTTGTGATTGAATTTGACTGACTGCATTTTTTTTGGCTCATGGGGTAGCAGCCCTTTGGTAACATTCCCCATGAGAGTAATAGTGGGCTGTTTGCAAAGTTGGGCCCAAGCCTGATATCCTCTCGCATCCATTGAACGCTTTCCAGAAGAGGTTGCTAAACAGCCAGGAACCACAATCTTGGCTGCTCGCCCCCTCCCTCCCTTTCTTCCTTCCTCCTTTGGGCATGGCAGCATTGAAGCCAGTTGTAGTGTCCATCTGGCTGCAGTCACTAACTCTGAGGCAGGCTAGGAATTGACTCTGGGGCATTTACCCATCAGTTCATACTTTTTAAAGTTGCTTGGAAATAATTAAAAGGTAAAATAAACCAGGCACCATTATGGTTTGGAGTTCTGCGTTTGAACCAAAAACTGCTGGAACAAAATATTGTCTGTTTGTTCCCTATCTGTGCTTGTACCGTCCATCTTTGTCCAGCTGCTTCTGGTTGCATTTTACTGAGGAATTTAGGAAGGTAGTTCAAAAATATCTGGATTGATCCATGTTTAAAGAATGTTAGCATGGTGTTTAAGGGAAAGCTGCAGAAGTGATCTACTCCATACTTACCTTGAATGGCAGGTGTGGTAAGAAAGGAAGGGGTATTGATGACTAACTATCCTGTGAGTTTAGAGCTGTATAGGTAACCATTTTATTGATTCAGCAATTGGCTGCAAAGTTAGCGATAGTTTTCGGTAGTAAGAACTCCTAGTTTATTGACCTGGATATGAACTGACTGTGCTATATGTCTTTTCCCTTAAGAGATTCAACGATCTCTGCCTGAATCACTCCCTATGGCAAAGCGTTCTATGCTCCAACAACCCTCCTGTGTAAAGTTTCTTCTAACTACCCTCCTCACCTTTCATAGTGCAAATAATGCTGAATTGCCTGGGTTTCGAGGGTGAGGTTTCCAAGGCTCGACCACAGTTTGGGCACCTGTCCTTTCTACATTGGGCAGACTGAGAAGTTGCATTTAAGATGACAAAACCAATGTCCAGTCTTCACATTCCTATTTTCGCCTTTCTTTTGATTTGCATGCACAGGACTGAGAGCGTGTGGTGACGAGACGACTTTGAAAGTGCCCACGTCCAACTTGAAGGTACACAACTTGATCACATTTCTCTATCAAATGATTAATTAATTGTATCTATTTACATGCCGATGAGTTAACATTTCGGGTGTGGACCCTTCGTTAAGACTGATCATGTGGCTCTATCCAGAATATTAGCCTGTCTTTTTACAGATGCTGATAGAAATATGCAGCAAGTCAATCATTTGCAGTTTTGCTTCCATCTCTACTTCATTATAGTAAACGAGTTATTTTTTTGGAAACAAGCTACCCAAAGCTCACTATTGTACATTTATACTGTAAAACAAAGGCATTGGTGGAAAATCTCAGGTTGTAGTTGACATAAAGCTGTTGCATTCGGGTCCTGTGCTTTATGCACTCGGTTTTGAGGTCTACTGGCTGTACCACCCAGGAATAGAAGTAGGCCATTCAGCCCCTTGAACCTGTTGCACCATTCAATTAGATCACGGCTGATCTGTACGTTATCTCTAGTTACCCACCATTGTTGCACATCCCTTGATGCCCTGACCTAACAAAAATCTGTCGATCTCTGTCTTGAAAATTTAAATTGACCCAGCATCTGTAGCCTTTTGGGAGGGAGTTCCAGATTTCTACTATGTTTTTGTGAAAATTGCTTATAAGAACATAAGAAATAGGAGCAGGAGTAGGCCATTCGGCCCTTCGAGCCTGCTCCGCCATTCAATAAGATCATGGCTGATCTTCTGCCTCAACTCCATTCACCGGCCCTATCGTCATATCGCTTGATATCTTTACTAGTCAGAAATCTGTTGACTTCTGTTTTGAATATACCCAATGACTGAGCCTCCACAGCCCTCTGGGGTAGAGAATTCCAAAGATTCACCACCCTCTCTGAAGAAATTTCTTCTCATCTCAGTCCTGAATGGCCGACCCTTTATCCTGAGGCTGTGGCCCCTGGTTCTAGACACCCCAGTTTCCTGATTCCACTCTGAAATATCCAGCACTAATTTTAAGATTATGCCCTCCTGTGCTGTACTTCTCCCCCGCCCCCAACCCCCCAACCAGAGGAAATACTTTCTCTGTATCTACCCTATCAAATCCCTTAATCATTTTAAAGACCTCAATTGGATCACCCCTTAACTTTCTAAACTAGGGGGGTCAAACTCCATTTACACGGTGAGCCTGATCTGACATCCTGGCACTTGGTGTGGGCTGCGTTCAGTGAGAAACATTTGAACACGGGGGTAGAATGTGTTTCACCTTTTTTGGGGGGGGCACAATGTATACAAATTTCTGGGCGTGCGTTCCTGCACCTAATCTGCTGCCGTCCTATTGGAGTACGGCGGCTGTCTGCAATCAACGATGGATCAATTTAAATATTCAAAGAAGGGTCCTGTGCCTGTTTCGGCACCCTTCTGAAAGTCGGTGGAGCACGCTCCGTACCAGTTCTACCGCCATTTTCTGCGCTAATGGTGGGAATTGTAGCTTCAAACTGGTTAGATGAGCAAGCAAAATGTATGAAACTCCTGGGTTTTGTTGTAGCCCCAGTACATAGCAACTTGGTTCCTTTCCTCCTGCTTTACTGTCCCCTTGGAATAAAGGGGAATCTAGGGTCCAATGTTCCCTTCAATTTTTTTTCGGGTGCGCGGCCCCGTTAAGGAGCTACGCAGCCCATTCAAAATGCCGCACGTGGGCGTGTTTTTTTTCTATTTAAAAGCCGGTGAGCTGGCTGCGTGGGAGCTGCAGGATGCTGCGCAGCTTAAAGGGAGCGTTGCTGGGGTCCCAGAACAGAAGAAGTGGGTTTTCTCCCACAGTTCACTGCATAGCTGGTTACCAATTTCAGCTGCATCAGGTGGTTGGGGCCTGGTGAGTGTCCGAGGGAAGAATTGTAGGGTTCCTGGTGATTGGTAATGTGTGGTACCGACAAATACTTGCGTGTAGGGTCATCTGCCAGTCCTTTCAGCTTGGGAATAGTATAAATTGTCCAGAGAATAATAGAATAGCTCTCCCTCTCCCAAAACAATTGCACATCAATCAGTACTTGTAGTCCCTTTCTGGGGATTACCTTTCTTTTGTCAATTCTTTAACATTAACTGTAGGCAGTTATATTTTGTATATTTTCTCACCTGGCAATGCTTCTTGGTGCAGGAACACTGTCTCCTCAAATTATAAATCTTACGACATGTTTGGAAAGTACATTGGGTTTAGGCTTGCTTTAGCAAAACTTGGTCGAGCTCCAATGCCAAGTGGCATTTGGTTATTTGTACATTAATCTATCCTGTTAAGGTTTTGTCTAAGAATGTACAGGAAACTCTCTTTTTTAACCGGCACCTAAATATCCGGAAAAATCTCTTAACCGGCAAAATTCAGGAGTCGGTTCAGGTAAGTTTTTTTTTACTATATATTAGTGGCCGTGTAACCGGGGTTCCTGCACCTGTGGCCGTGTAACAGGGACTCCTGGATCTGTGGCTGTGTAACCGGGGTTCCTGCACCTGTGGCCGTGTAGGGGCTCTCGTACCTTGGTAAGTATACCCCTCTGTAATCCGGACTTTTTGATCAACCGGCGTCCTGTCGGTGCCGGATAAAAGAGTTTCCTGTATTGCTATATAATTGTAGAGTTCCCCTGGAGTTGTTAACCCTGCGTGTGATGTTATAGATCTTGGTCAGCATCGGCCATTGAGATTTCGAAAACCTAAATCTGCTGTGACCGCTGCTTGCCAATTGCACCTTCAGCCATCACAAACATTTTCTTTAAAAAGTGGGTACTATACCTTGCCTATCAGGCGGGCAAGGCAGGAGAATTTTGGGAGGGATTTTGAGTGGACAGACATGATGGCAGAAAGAACTAGCAACGGAGTAGAGTGGGGAATGAGATTTTTCTGGGGATGTGGTTGGAGAAAATGTTTGGTGTTGGATCAGATGTGAGGAAGGAAGCTCGGCTCGGGGTGGCGAAGAATACCAAAGTGTTGCACCTCTAGTTTTAATGCCTGTACAGACACACTGAGATCGGAGGATCTGCTGGTTTCCTGAACGTTGATCTGATGCTTTAAAATAAAACCTTAAAGTGGCAGTATCGCTGATCTCGAGCTGACCTGGTCATTGTGCTATGCTAATGGTAGCCTGATCAGATGTTTAAACCGGTCAGTCCTGCACCAGTGAGTGAGCTGCTTGTTCTTCATTATTGAAGGGTTTTGTACTGTATGTGGAAGGTCATGAGAAAGCAGAGGTGACAGAAATACTGTTTTCGCCAGTTAATCCTGTATTTGTATTTTGATATGTACTCACGCTAAACATACATTTTTTAATATCATATACAAGTAAAACCATTGGGCCTAATCCTGCTTAGCCTATTTAACACTCGAGCACTATTCTCCTCAGTTGCTAGTAATGCTAACTCCGGGAGTTGGGGGAAACCTGTGACCAATTTCAGGAGAAACACTGGGAATTTCTTTTTCTCGACACCACGTTTGTCCATAACATATCAGTAAACATACTTAAGTTAATCCCTCCCCCTTTGAGTTGACACTAGCACTTCTGTATTGTGAATTTTCATGAAATGCAGATTGTATTGTAAATTGTGTGTTGATCCAAGTGAGGGGTGTTTGTGTTGGGAATGGTTCTGTTGGGCCTCACTAATGTTGGGGACTTCAGTTGGTTGAGTGTTTTCCACAGGTGGGAATTTCTATTAAAGGAGTGTCGCCAATGGGAAATGTATGAATTGCTTGTTGTGGGCAGCACGCTTGGATTCAAAGTAGGGGACTTGAAGGCATCTGGGTGCCATGAGGTGCTATCAGGTCACTTGCCTCTTAATGGTAAATTTATTTTTCAGGGTCGGTGGTGCCAACAAGTATAACTGAGAGAGTAGCGCATATAGGCGGGTCGATGGAGTTAAGATACAGAACTGCCATGACCTAATGGAATGGTGGAACCAGCTTGAGGGGCTGAACGGTCTCCTCCTGTTCCTAGGTTGTGAACTTCCATTTGAGGGCTGCTCTTGAGATCGCATAAAAATCTACCTGTAAAGAGCAGATTGTTGCTGCACACTTGGGTATACCTCTGCTCTGCTTGTATTTCAGCAGCAAGACTCCCTTTTGTGTAGCATGATGGTTAAGGGGGTTTTCAGAACCGGTGCCATGGATACAACTGCTTATTTGCTAATGTTGATTGACTTGTAGGGCATGGTTCATTGACAATGCAGCAACTTTGTAAAAATCTACGGCTTTCAGTGAAGAGGCTGAAACATTTCATAGAACTGCTGTTAAGACATAGTGAATTTATGGAGGTTTACAACCTATATGCACTATAACAAATTGTAATTCAAGTAGAAAGATATATTCTCAAGCGTTTTCACATCTGATTTTTGTGTCTGTAATTCAGACTTTGTTAATGGTTCATTTAGAACAAGACCACAGTTAAATCGATACCTAATCCCAATGTGCATAAAGTTCCAGTTTTACTGATCATTGTCTATTGAAATGCTTTCCTCTCAAGCTATTGTATGTAGCTGGATTCTAATTAGTTCCTAAATTGTGAATGGGTACAATGCAGGTTTGACCTTTTTCAATCTCTCCTCATACCACTTGCAATCTTTCTGTGCCATTCCCCTCTCCCCAAACCTCTGGTTCTGATTTTAGAAGTCTTCTAAGCTAGGAAAGAGATGCCTTAGACTTTCTGTGCACACCTAAGACTGGCCAGCTTTGGTGGAAGCCTAGGAGCAGATCAGCCATCGCTCCTGGTCCGGCAACACCTTTTTTTCTTCAAAAAAAAAATTCTCATCCTTGTTTTCAAATCCCTCCATGGCCTCGATGCTCCCTATCTCTAACCTCCTCCAGCCCCGCAACCCCCTCGGATCTCTGCGTTCCTCTAATTCTGGCCTCTTGCGCATCCCTGATTTTCATCGCGCCACCATTGGTGGCTGTGCCTTCAGCTACCTGGGCCCTAAGCTCTTGAATTCTCTCCATAAACCTCTCTACCAGTGTTCTTCCTAGGGTGCGCGTAGCTGTGCATCAATCTGGAGGTCCCACACAGGCTGCTGCACAACAAATTTAAAGGGACCGCACGCGCGCACAAATTAGAGGGAATGTTGCTCTCTGCCTCTCGCCTCCTTTTAAGATGTTCCTTGAAACCTACCTCCTTAAAACCTACCTCTTTGACCAAGCTTTTGGTCACCTAACCTAATATCATCATATGTGGCTCGGTGTCAAACTTTGTTCACTCCTGTGACGCTGCTTGGGCATGTTTACTATGTTAAAGGTGCTATATAAATGCAAGTTGTGTATGGCCCAGAGAGATCAGTGCAAATTGAACAATAAAACATGTCATACTACCACAAAAAGAGCAAGTGGTAGATCATGATTTTAAATCTCAAGTTTTGGTGATCTATTTGTTTCTCCTTTTAGAAATCTCCAGTGGACTTTTGCTTTGTTTCAGCTCTGGAGATTGTCGAGCCTATCTGAGAATAGCGTGAGGTGACACTGACTGTGAGCTCTTGTGACATGAGTGCTTAGCCAATGGACAATTCTCCACTGTTCTGGAGGGGGTTTCATGGCTGTTTCTCCCTCCAAGTACCCTATCTGGAGATGGAGTTCTATGTAACCTTTTTCATTCATTCACTTCTAATTGTGCTGCTTCAGTTTGTCGTTCACTGTCTCCTTTTTCTCACTCGTGCTTTTCATTAGGATTTTTTTCTATTGGGGTTACGGATGCAGGTTTATTTGCATGTACAAGAAACTTTCTGGTTTCCGGCACTGACGGGACCGAGCTGGTGCCGTCCCATCAAAACTGCCGTAGAAACCGGCGCTAATGTTTAAACATACGGAGCTTTTGAGCTCCGTGTGAATCAACAAACCCTGTTGCTTAGCAACAGCTTCAAAACAGTCGGCCGCAGCTTAAAAGCGTCTCTGTAGCTAAGCAACAGCTTCAGCTAGACCTTGCAGAGCCTGACTTTGGCGGGGGGGGGGGGAAGCAACGAGAAGTAAAACAAACTTCTAGGAAACGGCTCCTGAATTTTGCCGGTAGATAGAGCTTTCCGGACATTTAACCTCCGGTTAAACAAAAGTTTCCTGTATGATAGAAAAAGTTGCTTTTAATCAAATGCATTTTAAGATTGTGCCAGTGTGTTTCTTTGCTTTTAACTTGTTGCCTCAGTTGCTCCAACCACTCATGACCAGTATCAAGGACAGACCTGGAACTACTGTCCTACTGCTCAAAGGCACAACCCAAGTTTGGAAGAACAAAATATGTAATTATTCTGTTTTTCCCCGAAACACTCCTTCAGTACAAGTACTTAAAAATGTCACCCACCCATCATATGTTCTTTACTGAAACCCCAGTGAGAGCACTAGACAGGGCTAAAAATCTGGACAATATTCATGTAAAACCTTGGCTAATTGCTTATTTATTCTGCAGGGGACTGTTGAAGTAAAACAATGTCCGGAATTGCTGTGAGTCGACTTGCACAAGAAAGAAAAGCCTGGAGAAAGGATCATCCTTTTGTAAGTACACTTTTTGCCAGCTATGCTGGTTACTCCTTTGGGAATGTTTGGGTAGTAGGGCTAGGAAGCCTGTTCGATATAGAAGTGGAGCACTGGAATCCTTTAGGGGATTGCAAATCTTGATCCCAACTTGACTTGTAAGAACATAAGGGAGCAGGAGTAGGCCATTTATTAAGATCATGGCTGATCATCTACCTCAACTCCACTTTCCTGCACTATCCCCATATCCCTATCCAAAAAATCTATCGATCTCTGTCTTGAATATACTCAACGACTGAGCCTCCACAGCCCTCTGGGGTAGAGAATTCCAAAGATTCACCACTCAATGAAGAAATTTCTCCTCATCTCTGTCCTAAATGGCCGACCCCTTATTCTGAGACTGTGACCCCTGGTTCTAGACTCCCCAGCAAGGGGAAACATCCTTCCTGCATCTACCCTATCAAGCCCTGTAAGAATTTTGTATGAGATCACCCCTCATTCTTCTAAACTCCAGAGAATATAGGCCCAGTCTACTCAATCTCTCCTCATAGGGCAACCCCCCCATCCCAGGAATCAGCCTGGTGAGCCTATCGTTGCGCTCCCTCTATGGCAAGTATATCCTTCGTTTGGCAAGGAGACCAAAACTCTTCACAATACTCCAGGTGTGGTCTCACCAAGGCCCTATATAATTGCAGTAAGACATCTTTACTCTTATACTCAAATCCTCTTGTAATAAATGCCAGCATACCATTTGCTTTCTCGATTGCTTGCTATACCTGCATGTGATTCGTGTACAAGGACACCCAGGTCCCTCTGAACACCAACATTTCCCAACGTCTCTCCATTTATAAAAAAAAAAAAAAATACTCTGCTTTTCTATTTTTCCGACTAAAGTGGATAACCTCAGATTTCTCCACATTATATTCCATTTGCTATGTTCTTGCCCACTCACTTAGCTTGTCTATATCCCTGAGAAGCCCCTTTGCATCCTCCTCACAACTTGCATTCCCACACAGCTTTGTATCCTCAGCAAACTTGGATATATTACATTTGGTTCCCCTCATCCATGTCATTGATGTAGATTGTGAATAGCTGAGGTCCAAGCACTGATCCTTGCAGTACCCCACTAGTTACAGCCTGCCAACCTGAAAATGACCCGTTTATTCCTTCTGTTTTCTGTCCATTAACCAATCCTCAATCCATGCTAGTATATTACCCCCAATCTCACGAGCCCTAATTTTGTTTAATAACCTCTTCTGTGCCACCTTATCGAATGCCTTCTGAAAATCCAAATACACCACATCCACTGGTTCCCCCTTCTCTCTTCTGCTAGTTACAACCTCAAAAAGCTCTAACAGATTTGTTAAACATGATTTCCCTTTCATAAATCCGTGTTGACTGCCCAATCCTAATATTTTCTAAGTGCCCTGTTTCTACATCCTTAATAATAGATTCTAGCATTTTCCCTACTACTGATGTCAGGCTAACTGGTCTGTAGTTCTCCATTTTCTCTCCCTCCTCTTTCTTATGTTGGGGGTACATTTGTTACCTTCCAATCCGCGGGAACCGTTCTAGAATCTATGGAATTTTGGAAAATGACAACCAATGCATCCACTCTCTATAGCCACCTCTTTCAAAACCCTAGGATGTAGGCCATCAGATGCAGGGGATTTTTTGGCTTTCAGATCTGTTAATTCCTCCAGTACTTTTTTTTTTTACTAATACAATTTCTTTTAGTTCCTCATTCTGGCTAGAGCCTTGGTTCAGCACTATTTCCAGAAGTTTTTTGCACCACCTTCTCTGAAGACAGACACACAGTATTTGTTTAATTATCTGCCATTTCCTTATTCCCCATTATAATTTCTCCTGTCTTAGCCTGTAATAGACCCACATTTACTTTCACTAATCTTTTCCTTTTCACATACCTATAGAAGCTTTTACAGTCTGTTTTTATGTCTCTCGCTAGTTTACTCTCATTCTATTCCCTTTATCAATTTCTTGGTCCTCCTTTGAATTCTAAAATCCTCCCAATCCTCAGGTTTACTGCTCTTTTTGGCAACATTATAAGCCTCTTCCTTTGCTCTGATACTATCTTTAAGTACTTTTGTTAGCCACGGTTGGACCACTTCCTGTGGCGTTTTTGTGCCTTAAAGGAATGTATATTTGTCGTAAATTATGTATTCTTTAAATGCTAGCCATTGCTTCTCTACCGTCCTACCTTTTAATGTAGTTTCCCAATCTACCTTAGCCAACTAGCCCCTCATACCTACGTGGTTTGCTTTGTTTAGATTTAAGACCCTAGTTTTGGATTTAACTAAATCACTTTCAAACTCGATAGAAAATTGTATCATATTATGGTCACACTTCCCTAAAGTCCCCTTTATTACAAGGTTATTAATTAACTTTCTCGTTGCACAGTACTAGATCTAAAACAGCCTGTTTCCCAACATACTGATCTAGAAAACTGTCTTGCATACATTCCATGAATTTGTCCTCCATACTATTACTACACATTTGGTTTGCCCAGTCTGTAAATTAAAGTCCCCCATGGTTACTGTATAACCCTTGTTATATGTGCCTCTAATTTCCTGATTTATACTCTGCCCTACATTACAACTACTGTTTGGGGGCCTATAAACAACTCCCACCAATGTTTTCTGCCCCTTGCTGTTTCTTTGCTCCATCCAAACTGATTCTACTACATTTTTGGAGCCAAGATCCTTTCTCTCTACTGTCTTTATCCCATCCTTTATTATCAGGGCTACCCCTGCTAATTTTCCATTTTGCCTATCTCTTCTAAAAGTTAAGTATCCTGGAATATTTAGTTCCCAACCTTGGCCACATTGCAACCACGTCTCCGTAATGGCTATTAGATCAAACCTATTCATTTCTATCTGCGCTATTAATTCATCTATTTTGTTGTGAATGCTTCACGCATTCAGATATAGTGCCTTTTAGCTTTGACTTATTTCTATTTTTCCCTGATGCCACCGTAGCCACTGATGCCTTATTATCTTTGTTACTCTCTGTCCCTTCCATAAGATCAACCATGATCTCATTAAATGGCAGAGCAGGCTCGAGAGGCCGAATAGCCTACTCCTGCTCCTATCTTCTATGTTTCTTGACCCACTCTGCTTATTTTTAACCCCAAACTCTACTCTGCTCTAGAGCCTTGACATTTCTCTCGCTGCTTTTAAATTTACTCTTTCCTGAATCCTCCCGCCCCCCCACCTTCATTAGCTTAAAGCCCTGTCTACTGCCCTAGTTATTCAGTTTGCCAGCACACTGGTCCCAGCCAGTGGACCCCGTCCAAACGGAACAGCTCCCTCTTTCGCCATTACTGGTGCCAGTGCTGTTCTTTACCAGTGTTTTGCTTGGACTGTTAGTGTTGACTCCACAGCACAGAATATAATAGAAAACAAAAATGGAGCTGACAGTTAGAATCATGGATTAGTACAGCACAGAAGGAGGCCATTCTGCCTATCGAATCTGTGCTGGCTCTTTCGAAGAACAATCCAGTCAGTCCCGCTCTTTCCCCATATCTGTGCGGTTTTTTTTCTCAAGTATTTATCCAATTCTCTTTTTGAAGGAATCATAAAGTACAGCCAGAAGGAGGCCATTGCTTCATAAAAGCTTGTCTGATGATTGGCAGCATTGATACAGTAAACAAAGAAGATTGCTATTTCAGCTAAGTGAGGAAGTTTGTTACGGGATAAGAACATAACATAAGAATTAGGAGCAGGAGTAGGCCATACAGCCCCTCGAGCCTGCTCTGCTGTTCAGGAAGATTATGGTTGATCTTCGACCGCAACTCCACTTTCCTGCCCGAACCCCATATTCCTTGATTCCCTTAGTATCCAAAAATCTATCAATCTCAGCCTTGGATATACTCAACAACTCAGGGTTGTAAATCTTTGAAATTCTCTGGATGCTGAGTGAAGAAATTCCTCTTCATCTCAGTCTTAAATGGTCGCCCCCTTACCTGAGAATGTGACCCCTAGTTCTAGACTCTCCAGCCAGGGGATGAGGGCAGTGTGACGAGTTCTTTCCTCCTTTTCTCTCTCTCAAAATGCCCCTTGTTTTTATTTAATTGGTAGTATTGTTTGTGTTTGTGTTAGATTAATTTCTATGTTGGGAAAATGGCTGTGCTGCCGGTACAAGGATCAAAGTAATCACCTCCTTGCTTGTCCTTTGCAGCTAAAAATACAGATTAATCTAGGGATAAGCTATTTTGAGCTTTATCTTTTATATTGTACAAGAAAGGGAAAAAAAAACTGAGCTTTTTCAGAGCCTCAGAAGGCACATGTTTTGAGTTAAATTGAAATTATTTTGCATTCTGTTGGTTGACCTTTTTTTGAAGAATTGAATATTTAGTGTAATGAAAGACAAAGGGTGGAGGGGATGTCTTGTGCTGTGGGTTCATGCACACTTGGGGGTTAGGCTCAGACTGTTGAAAGGCATTCCACATAAGAACCTTGCAGCCAGCCGACAGGCTTGGAATCCAAGTCCTTGAAATGAAATGGATCAAAGAAAGAAGGATGCTGCATTTATACAATAGCATCTTTCATGTGGTTAGCACAGCCAAAAGTGCTTTACAACCAATGGAATACATCTTGAAGTGCATTCACTATTATGTAGGCAACTCGCGAGCACTCTGTTAACCAACTATGCCAGTCAGAAGGTTGTGGGTTCAAGTCCCACTCCAGACACTTGAGCGCAAAACTCTAGGCTGACACTCCAGTGCAGTGCTGCATTGTTGGAGGTGCCGCCTTTTGGATGAGATGTTAAACTGAGGCCCCGTCTCCCCTCAGATGAACATAAAAGATCCCATGGCACTATTTTGCAGAGCAGCAAGGGTGTTCTCTCTGATGTCCTGGCCAATATTTATCCCTCACTCAACATCACTAAAACAGGTTATCTGGCCATTATCGCATTGCTGTTTGTGGGATCTTGCTGTGCGCAAATTGGCTGCCGCGTTTCCTACATTACAACAGTGACTACAGTTCAAATGTACTTCACTAGCTGTAAAGCGCTTTGGGACGTCCTGAGTTTGTGAAAGGCACTATATAAATGCAAGTCTTTCTTTAAACTCCGTATTAAACTTCCGATTTTTAAATATATCTCTAACCAGTGGAATACTGCACAATTCCTGCTGTTGGGCAGAGGGGTGAAAGATAGAAGAAATCTGGCCCCGCAGACCCATGTGTCATGTGCTGTCAACAAGTTTTCTTATATTGGTGCTGCTGTTTGCACCTTGACCGTAGGAAATGGATCTGCATGAAAGGAAAAGTGCCTGGAACAGGATACTTTGGCCCATATTTTCCGACCCCCCCCCCCCCCCCCCCGGACGGGTGGGTACGAGGTGTGTGTGCACCCGAAGGGGCCTCGCAAGTGCCGGTTTCAGGCATGCGCTGAAAACCGGCACTTCCGATCTGTCAAGAATCCTCTTGACCGATCCTCTGCCTGCCTGGGAAAAGGGCCTCTGCGGGTGGAGAGTTCCGCTATCCGCAGAATCTCCGCCCGCTAAAAAACGTCAAATCTTACGCCTGGTAAAGACAGGCGTAAGGCCTGCTTTTACCAGCATAAGAGATTGAAAAAAATATTTTTACTTTTTTTACTCAAGTATTTTTAAATTATAAGCTTATTTTTAGCCCCATAAAAAAACTTATTCAAAAAATTAAGTTTGTTTAAAATATTTAATTTAATGTAATTTTAACTTTATTTTAAATGTGATTTAAATTTTTTTTTAATTTAATCTTTTTTTGTGATCCCCATTCATATACTTTTGACAGGTCTAAGCGGAGAGACCTGTCAAAAGTGTGAAGGGGGATTCCCTCCTTCGATGGGTTCCCCATGGCCCACGTGATCCCAGGGACGCTTGCGAACCGCCTGGGCCTCTGTGTGCGCGCGCACCAGGAGAGGCCCAGGATCGAAAGTGTCGGGGCCTACGGAGTCAGCAGGTAAGTTCGTAGATTTTTTTTTTTTTTTTTTTTTTCCAGATCGTTGGCATCCATCCGCACGCAGGAAGCCTCCGATTTGGAAAATCCGGCCCACTGTTTCCAGATTGTCTGCCTTTCACTTGTAGCTTGTGTGCCTGTTTTTATAAATGGGAGCAGCCAACAAACTTCCTGACTGGTTTCTTGGAATGTAATGAAAGTCCCTCTCCAAGTGGTTAAATATCACAGTAAATCAATTCTCTTAAATGTCAAATCCATTGTACTTTGCACCCCATAATCTTGCTTTTCAGTGACTTCCTATAAAGTTATACTCCTACAACAACACAGAAGCAAAATACTGCGGATGTGGAAAATCTGAAATAAAAACAGAAAATGCTGGAAACGCTCAGCAGGTCAGGCAGTATCTGTGGAGAGAGAAACAGAGTTGACATTTCAGGTCGATGACCTTTCGTCAGAAGTTCTAAAGGTATAATCCTGTCTGGATGCCCACACGTCTGAAGGTATGACTTCTACGAAGTATAATCTATCAGCTCTAACTTTGTTCTGTTTTACTGGCAGGGCTTTGTTGCAGTACCCACAAAGAACCCAGATGGTACTCTAAACTTAATGAACTGGGAATGTGCTATTCCAGGCAAAAAGGGGGTAAGTATAATGCGCACCTGATTTATGAGACCCTTCCTGCAGTCCTCTTTTATGGGAAGGTTAGTTGCTTGGAACAGAAGACACTTGTGACGAGGAAAGAACTTTAAAAACATTTATTTAAAACCTCTGTCACTGCCTTAAATCTCATTTACAAGCCCAAGCAAAATTATTGATTATCTTACCATATACATTTTATTTAAAATATTAGTGCTTCTGCAGTCTTGTAGTGTGCCCAATAGGGTGGGGAAAAAAATGGAACCATCTCTGGTGCATTGCGGAGGAGGTGCCCTCCTTCAGATGAGATGTTCTGGGAGTTCAGATAGATGCTGATATTTCAGGGCGTTTTCTCAATGTCCTGACCAACATTGCTCGCTCAAGTAACCCCAGCAAAAAAGTTAATTTGGCCATTCATCGTCGTGGTGTTTGTGGGATCTTGCTATGCAGAAAATGGCTGCTGCATTTGTCTACATAGGCCATTGCACGTCAAAGTAACTTGTCCATTTATGAAGTGCTTTGTGATGCTTTGGAGATGTGATGAGGTGCTACGTTAAATAGAAGTCCTTTTGAGGTAGTCATTAGCAATGTTCCTGCTAAGGTGGCTGCGCAGTATTCTGAAAAGTCCCGCGCAGGCCGCTCGCCAGCTTTTAGTGTAAATACCGGGCGTGCGCAGAAATTTAAAGGGACCGCGCATTAAAAGAAACAGGCCGCGCAAAACAAAGCGCCGCTTACAGGGAACATTGGTCATTAGCCTAGTGCAGTTCAGAGTCTGTTGTGTCTATCGCTTGTTGAGTTGAGCTTGGCTAGATCTAAACTAGTTTCCTTTGTCGTTGCATTCAGTGGAAAGGGAAATCTTCATGCTTTTAAAGCTTAATGTCAAGGATGCACTGGTCATTTAAAAAACTACTAGGATTGCATTCATCAAATAATACAGGACAGAAGGAGTCCATTCAGCCCATCGTGCCTGTGCCGGCTCTTTGGAAGAGCTATCCAATTAGTCCAACGCTCCAGCCCTTTCCCCATAGCCCTGCAAATTTTCCCCCTCCACGTATTTATCCAATTCCCTTTTGAAAGTTACTGTTGAACCTACTTCCACCACCCTTTCAGGCAATGTATTCCAGATGATCATAACTCGCTGTTATAAATAAATAAATCTCCTCATCTTGTCTCTGGTTCTTTTTGCCAGTTACCTTTAAATTTGTGTCATTTGATCTGAATCCTTTGCATTTTGAGTTACCATATTTAGGGCAGCTGGCATTTGTTTGCAGTTTAACAGGTTACCCCAGTAGTTTCAGCTCTGAACCCTTTTTGGTCTTTTTATTCCCCCTTCCCCAGTAATTTTGTCATATCTCTTTTGAACACTGATCCCAGTTACTAAGTGCTTTTTTCCCCCCAATAAGATGCACTATAGTTTTGATGGCAAGGAGTGGGTGGCCACCTTGAGACTTCCTCCCACACTGTCAAACTGCAGGAGCTGAGGACTAAAATCACGCTGAGCTAAGCACCTCTTTGCCAGTGATTATTTCAATGTGTTTAAGAGTCTGAAAATGCTGTCTAGCTGGAGCCCCAACACGAGTGTTTCTGTGGTAACGGTGGGTTAAGTTGTATGTTCCAGGCATGCTTTAGTTTTAAGTGATTCTGACTGAAAATTACACTGCAGCTTTCTTGCTGGCACTTAATTTATTTGTAAGGCATCTTAACAACTTGCATTTATATGGGGCTTTTAATGTAGGAAGCTGACCCAAGGTGCTTCATGGGGCGTAAACAGATGAAAAATTGACATTGATCCAAAGGAGGAGATATTAGATGGGGTGACTTGACGGCTTGGTTAGAGGTGGGATTTAAGGAGGAGAGGGGGGTGGGAGGGAATTCCAGAGCTTGGGGCCAAGACAGCTGAAGGCAACGCCGCCAATGGTGGGGCACATGGAACGAGGGATGAATAAGAGGCCAGAGTTGGATGAATGCAGAGTTGGTGGAGGGAGTTAGTTGGAGATGGAGGGAAGCGATGCCATGGTGGGATTTATACACGTGGAGGGGAATTTTAAATTTGAGGGTTTGGTGGATCGGAAGGCAATGCAAGTTGGCGACCACGGGGGTGATGGGTGAGTAGGTCTTGGTGCGAGTTAGAATACGGGCAACAGAGTTTTGGATGAGCTCGTGGTCTGGAGGGTGGAAGATGAGAAGCTGGCCAGGAGAGCTTTGGAATATTTATCTGGAGCTAACAAAAGCATGGGTGAGGATTTCCGCAGCAGATGGGCTGAGGCAGTGGCGATGAACAGTGGAAGTCGGCGGTCTTTGAGATGGAGAGGATATGGAGTTGGCAGGTCAGCTCGGGGTCACATAGGGTGCAGAGATTGTGAACAGTCTGGTTCAGCTTGAGACAGTGGTGTGTGGGGGTTTGGAATCGGTGGCGAGGGAACTGAGTTTGTGGCTTAAGTCTCTCCAACTTCTACCGGTGCACCATCGAGAGTATCCTGTCCGGCTGCATCACTACCTGGTATGGCAACTGCACCGCCACAGACCGCAAGGCTCTACAGATGGTGGTGAAAGCTGCACAACATACTATAGGAATTAAACTACCCGCTGTGCAGGATATCTACCCCGAGAGGTGCCGGGGGAAGGCCCTGAGAATCATCAAAGACGCGAGCCACCCCAGCCACAACCTCTTCGCCCTGCTCCCATCCAGTAAGAGATACCGAAGCATACGGTCTCGTACCAGCAGGTTTCGAAACAGCTTCTACCCCCAGGCCATAAGACTCACGAGCGAATAATTTATTATTAGTTATTACTGTATTTCTATTATTTTTATCATTGTTATGCCATATTTATTGCAATGTTGGGAGGACTCGTAAAAATCAACATTTCATTGTGCCGTACACACGTCTGCTGCATATATGACAAATTAAAATTGAATTGAAGTCTTCCCAGTGTATAAATTAAATGTGTAATTAAATTAATCAAGTTTTTTTTGTATTTTGTCACCGTTATTAGTAGCCTGAATGTTGTTCCAACATAGAGTACTGCTGTATAGCCCCAGTAACAAAAAGGAATAAAGATGAGCTTTGCTTCAGTGAAAATCGATGGTGGGGTTCTGCAGTTAGTTGTGACATCTAGCTCAATGAAACTGCTCTCCACTCAATTTTAGCTGTATATTTTACAGCAGTGCAGGCATCAGGGCAGTGTACTGGTATGTTACTGGACTAGTAATCCAGAGGTCTGGAGTAATAATCCAGTGTGAGAGTTCAAATCCCACGATGGCAGTTTTAATAGTCAGAGTTGTACAGCACAGAAAGAGGCCCTTCGGCCCATGTCCGCGCCGGCCATCAAGCCCTGTCTATTGTAATCCCATTTTCCAGCACTTGGTCCGTAGCCTTGTATGCTATGGCGTTTCAAGTGCTCATCTAAATGCTTCTTGAATGTTGTGAGGGTTCCTGCCTCTACCACCCTTTCAGGCAGTGAGTTCCAGATTCCAACCACCCTCTGGGTGAAAAAGTTTTTCCTCTAAACCTCCTGCCCCTTATCTTGAAATTATACCCCCTGGTTATTGACCCCTCTACTAAGGGGGAAAAGTTCCTTTCTATCTACCCTATCTATGCCCCTCATAATTTTGTACACCTCAATCAGGTCCCCCCTCAGCCTTCTCTGCTCGAAGAAAAACAACCCCAGCCTGTCCAGTCTCTCTTCATAGCTGAAGCACTCCAGCCCAGGTAACATCCTGGTGAATCTCCTCTGCACCCTCTCCAATGCAATCACATCCTTCCTATAGTGTGGTGACCAGAACTGCACACAGTATTCCAGCTTTGGCCTAACTAGTATTTTGTACAGCTCCATCATAACCTCCCTGCTCTTGCCTTCATTAGCTGAGGCATAGTATCCCATATGCCTTTTTAACCACTTTATCTACCTGTCCTGCTGCCTTCAGGTATCTATGTACATGCACACAAAGGTCCCTCTGATCCTCTCTCCTTCCTAGGGTCCTACCATTCATTGTGTATTCCCTTGCCTTGTTAGTCCTCCCAAAATGTGTCACCTCACACTTTTCAGGGTTAAATTCCATTTGCCACTGTTCTGCCCATCTGACCAACCTGTCTTGTAGCCTGAGGCTTCCCCTCTCGCTATTTACCACTCCACCAATTTTCGTGTCATCTGCAAACTTACTGATCATACCTCCTACATTCATATCTAAATCATTAATACACTACAAACAGCAAAGGATCCAGCACCGATCCCTGCGGTACACCACTGGACACAGGCTTCCAGTCACACAAACAACCTTCGACCATTGCCCTCTGCCTCCTTCCACTAAGCCAATTTTGGATCCAATGTGCCAAATTGCCCTGGATCCCATGGGCTGTTACCTTCTTGACCAGTCTCCCATACGGGACTTTGTCAAAAGCCTTGCTGAAGTCCATGTAGACTACATCAACTGCACTATCCTCATCCACACCACACCTTGATTAATCCTTGCCTTGCCAAGTGGAGACTAATTCTGTCCCTCAGAATTTTTCCCAATAATTTCCCTACCACTGATGTTGGGCTCACTGGCCTGTAATTCCCTGGTTTATCCCTACTACCCTTCTTGAATAATGGTACTACATTAACTGTCCTCCAGTCCTCTGGCACCTCCCCTGTGGCCAGAGAGGTTCTGAAAATTTATCAGCGCCCCTGCAATCTCCTCCCTTGCCTCACACAGCAGCCTGGGATACATCTTGTCTGGGCCTGGGGATTTATCCACTTTTAAGCCTGCTAAAACCGCTAGTACCTCCTCCTTCCCTCAAAACTAATTTGTTCAAGTTTATCACAATCCCCCTGCCTGATTTCTATGCCTACATCGTCCTTCTCCATAGTGAACACAGATGCAAAATATTCATTTAAAACCTCACCTACATCTTCCGGCTCTACACACATTGCCACTTTGGTCCCTAATGGACCCTACTCTTTCCCTGGTTATCCTCTTGCCCTTAATATACTTATAAAACACCTTGGGATTTTCCTTTATTTTGCCTGCCAGTGTTTTTTCATGCCCCCTCTTCGCTCTCCTAATTTTTTTAATACCCCGCTGCACTTTCTGTACTCTACTAGGGCTTCCACTGTTTTTAGTCCTTTATCTGCCAAAAGCCTCCCTTTTTTCCCTAATCCATTCTTATATATCCCTTGACATCTAGGGTTCCCTGGGCTTGTTGGTCCTACCCTTGATCTTTATGGGAACATGTTGGCATTGTACTCTCTTTCCTTTCTGAAAGACTCCCCACTGCTCTGATAAATAACTCTTGAAAATAAAATGCCAGTATCAGTAAAGTGACCATGAAGCTGTCGGATTCTTGTAAAAACCCAACTGGTTCACCACATTACAGGAAAGATTTGACTGCACTGGAGAGGGTACAGAGGAGATTTACGAGGATGTTGCCAGGACTGGGGAATTTTAGCTATGAGGAAAGATTGGATAGGTTGGGGTTGTTTTCTTCGGAACACAGGAGGCTGAGGGGAGACTTAATTGAGGTGTATAAAATTATGAGGGATCTAGATGGAGTGGATAGGAAGGACCTATTTCCCTTAGCAGAGAGGTCAATAACTAGGGGGCACAGATTTAAAGTAATTGGTAGAGGGAGTAGAGGGCAGTTGAGAAGTGTTTTTTCACCCAGAGGGTGGCGGGGGTCTGGAACTCACTGCCTGGAAGGGTGGTAGAGGCAGGAACCCTCCTCACATTTAAAAAGTACTTAGCTATGCACTTGAAGTGCCGTAACCTACAGGGCTAAGGACCAAGAGCTGGAAAGTGGGATTAGGCGGGATAGCTCTTTTTCGGTCGGCACAGACTCGATGGGCCGAATGGCCTCCTACTGTGTCGTAAATTTCTATGATAATGCCCCTTTAAGGAAGGAAACCCTAGTCTCTCTCGAGCGTGGTTGCCTTTTAACTGCCCTGTGAAGTGGACTAGCAAGCCACGAGCAAACCGCAAGAAGGCCCAACCAACACCACCTTGGGGAAAACCCTAAGGTAACATCCATTCAGATTAGATCTATAGACAAAAATGCAAGAGCATGGTATGATCTATACTTAACAATTTCAGCTGTGTGGCGTCAACATGATAATGTAGGTCACACCTGACCTCATCGTGCTGAATTCCCAGTCCTTCCCAATACTGCTCAGTGGGGGTTAGGTGCTCTTTTCTCCTTCCCTCCCACAGGTGCCAGGAAAAGTCTACATCCTAATGGTGATGCACAGAGACCCAGGAAAGTGGGACCAAAAGCTATGAGGGAAATTCACTTTTTTAAAATAAAGTTTATAATTGGTTTTAGTGCCCTAGGACAATGTGTTGTTTGGAGCGAGGGGTGTGTTTGAAGAGCGAGAGGAATTGCCTGGGTCCTATTTTATTTTAATCATTCATGAGATGTGGACATCACCGACAAGGCCAGCATTTATTGCCCTCGAAGGTGGTGGTGAGCCACCTTCTTGAATACAACTGCATGGCTTGCTAGGCCATTTCAGAGGGAAGTTAAGAGTCAACCACATTGCTGTGGGCCTGGGGGCACATATAGGCCAGACCGGGTAAGGACTGTAGATTTCCTTCCTTTAGTCGGGCATCAGTGAGTCAGATGTATTTTTATGCTGGTTTTATGGTCACCATTACTGATCCTAGCGTTTTATTCCAGATCCTGTGGTAGGATTTGAACTCATGTCTCCGGATCATTAGTGCAGGCCTCTGGGTTACTAGTCCAGTAACATAACCACTATGCTACCGTTACTATTCCTGTTCTTTTAACCTGCAAGAAATGTGCAGAGACGAGGACAAACTTTAGCTCTGCTGTGATGACTTTGTGGCTGTATGGCTCGCTAATACTTATGCCAGGCTTCTGCCATAAAGGAAGGATAAACTGCCAGAAGGCAGCTGCCAGTGGAAACACACCTGGGGCAGCATTAGGGGCATGGTCATTGGATTTGGAACTGGGGGTGCAGTGGAAGAGATGACTTGCTGGGCTTTCTGCTTCTGATTGCTGTCCAAGCAGCCCTTACTCGAAATGGGACGTCGGGTGCTGACTGCTCAGCTGTGATGCCCTTCACAGTTGCACAACTTTCTGCCACTTGTTTAGGTTCAGTCTTGATGAATGGCCACTTGGGAGCAGTTGCGAGTTGCCATGTCTGTGAAACTGTTCCAATAGTCAGTGCCTGCAGAAGAGAGGAAATTGGAGGGGGAAGGGTAGAAGAAGCAGATGATTATTTTGACTGCCTTTTCCTGCTAAGTGCGAGGAAATATTGCTGCTTTTTGTAGGTTCAACTGCCTTGTCCTGTTGATAAAATGCAGCGTGGGTGGTTTGATAAGCAGGAGAAAGCAAATTGTGGTCAGTGTGGCACAGCTGAGGAGTGAGATTTTGTGAGGCGGAAGCCTTCAACTCCAAATTATTTTTGTTTAATACCATCTTTGTCAATGTACATGATTGGAATGTGTTTTTCTATTTGGATTGGTTGGAATGATCAGTTTGCCCATTAACCTAATGTGATTGTGTATTAACATTCTAGAGGGGCAAAAAAAGAAGGCTCCTGTAACTTTAAGTAGTATTTTAGAATGAGAACTCCCATGCGACTGAATTGTTTACAGAAAATAATAATTCGTGCATTGTTCTCGGTTATTGTTAATACATTGAGAATTGGTTTGGATTGGGATTTTTTGGCTTGACTCTGTCAAATAACTTAACGACTGTGAACTGATTGGTTTACTCTGCCCGCTGAAGCAGTATTGGTTAGTAACCTTGACTGGTGTATTTGGTCGCCTGGTAACAAGACCTCCTTCTCTTCCAGACGCCGTGGGAAGGTGGGCAGTATAAACTTCGAATGCTGTTTAAGGATGACTACCCCTCATCGCCACCAAAGTGTAAGTGCGGTCAGGCATTTTTGTCTTGTCTTGGGCCAAGAGGAAAGCCAGATGATTGACCTGCTCCTGGCCTCTCGCTGCTCCAGAGCTGGGGTAAATGAGAGGCTTGGTGACTGGTATAGTCTGTTCATTTTTTTTTTTTCTTTCTTGCCCCAGTTCATCTTGGATTTTCTATGATTAGAACTTTTTGAGTTTTTTACTGGGGAGTTTTTCAGCATTCATTTTGACCCTTTCAGAGCAGGTTAAAATTTGTTGGGGGGCAGTACTTGATTATTTGTGAATGTCAATTCAGTTTTAATGTGTTCAGTGTGTGTAAATGTATAAGTATTCCTTAATGATTCACATGCAAAGTTTAAAAAAAAAAAAACACACACCTTCAGGTTTTTGGGAAATCAGAAGTTGGCATTTGCAATTCAGATCAGTTTAAATCACAACTCCGCATTTCTCCCCCTCCTTCCTCTCCAAGGTCCTTAAATGCATCATTGCTACCCAACACTACTCGCCTGCTTGTTCTCTTGATTTTCAAATGGCTGAAAAAGCTGCCATCTGCTTTTGTAAATGGTTAGGGAGCAGCAGAATAGTAACTAGAAAAACCGGTTTGAAAAAGGCAACACTAAAGAGGGAACGGAAAATGAGGATATTAAAAGATTAAACCACAGGAAGCAAGCAAGATGCAGAGAATGAAAAAGAAAAGTCAAGCCAGAGCTGGGTTGGATTTAAATCTGGGTGTCGGGAGCTGAAGTACTGGATGCCCTCCTCGGTCAAGTGTAGCAGACGCAATATAAAGCATTTTCTCTGAGCCAAACCCAACAGCAGCCTCGACTGCTGTCTAAATGTTATTTGAATTAATGCATCTACGAAGCCTAGACATTGCTATTAGTGGAAAGCATTTTGCTGATGGCAATTATGCGATATTTGTGGAATAGCCTCTTAATTTGAACAGACCGCAAGTAAGCGCGGCTGTTTCTGGCCGAAATGAACAGCAAATAAGACGCTAGAAGCAGAAACCTTGAAATTGGTGTTGATTCAAATGGATAATGGTTATCCCTTTGTGGCTGATGTAAGCGACTGTCTGTTTTAAACGTGGAGGTTTTAAGTGGTGGGAACAGGACCTACATTCAAGAATGTTAACTGACCTGGCTTTCTGCTGATGAAATATTTTAGTATGTCACCATATTGAATGGACCTGTGCACGCACTCACGACCCACACCATTAATACAGGAAACTTTCTGATATCCGGCACTGACTGGACCGAGCTGGTGCCGTACCATCAAAAGTGCCGGACATACCAGCGTTAATGTTGAGAGATACGGAACTGAAAAGCTCCGTGTGAATCAACAAACCCTGTTGCAACAGCTTCAAAACAGTCTGCTGCAGCTGCAAGTATCTCCAGCTGAAGCTGTTGCTATAGCTACAGACCTTGCAGTGCCTGACTGTGTGGGGGGGGGGGAAAGCAACGAGAACTAAAAAAACGGCTCCTGATTTTTGCCGTTAGATCGAGTATTCCGGACATATAACCTCCGGATAAACCAAAGTTTCCTGTACCACAAAAAATGTTCATGTCCTGAAAAATTTGGTTTGAGACTTCATGTGGTACCTGTCCAGGTCTGAGTTTATTATGGCTGTTGTAAAGCCTAACTTTTATTCTTTTAAAAAAAAAAACCAATAAACATTGATGCTTCAGCAAGATGATCAAACTGGCTGTCAATAGAGGAAGCAGAATAGGGAGGGGTGGTTGAGAACGAGGTATGTGCTAGAAGGAACTTGGTGTAGCATAAATACAATATTTGCAAATATTGTATGTTTATCTTCTATTTCAGTTGTAACTGGAACAGAAGGAATATAATGCAAAAAGGAAATTTATTCTTTCTAGCTGTCCCTGGGCGATCTTGTATGTATCCTTTAATTCTATCTGCATGATTCAAGATTGCATTTCCCCTTTTTTGACTACCCAACAGGTAAATTTGAGCCTCCAATATTCCACCCGAATGTGTATCCCTCTGGCACGGTGTGTCTATCCATTCTAGAGGAGGATAAGGATTGGAGGCCAGCCATCACTATCAAGCAGGTCAGAAATCATTTTCACTTTTTTTGAAGTGTTTGTGAAGCTGCTCAAATTGTTAACTGACCCCTGATCTATTTTTCAAAATAGATATTACTAGGAATTCAAGAACTTCTTAATGAGCCAAACATTCAAGACCCAGCACAAGCAGAAGCATACACAATCTACTGGTATGTAGGACATGTTCATGACACCAATGCATGGCTTTAGTAAGCCCAGTGCTCCAGTTATACTTCCCATCCAGTGACCAGTTAACCCAAGAATAATCCCTCTAGAAAAAGTTAATGGAACCACTGCGACACATTATATTTTTTTTCTTTTCTATCCCATGTTTATCCTGTTAGCTATGAAATGGATTGCTTAACCACAAATGGTCTGATATCACTGAAGCCATACTATCGTGTCCTACTGGGATTGGATGTTACAGGTTAAAGTTTCAGATGCTGGGTGATCATTATAATCATTTTCCTGGGACTGGGAGCAACATTCCCTTTTAAGCTGCGTGGCACTCTAAGAACATAAGAAATAGGAGCAGGAGTAAGCCATGTGGCCCCTCGAGCCTGCTCCGCCATTCAGTAAGATCATGGCTGATCATCGACCTCAACTTTCCTGCACTATCCCCATATCCCTGGAGTCCCAAAATCTATATCTCCGCCTTGAATATACTCAAAGACTCGGCATCTACAGCCCTCTGGGGTAGAGAATTCCAAAGATTCACAATCCTCTGCGTGAATAAATTCCTCCTCATCTCAGTCTTAAATGGCCGACCCCTTATCCTGAGACTGCCCCCTAGTTCTAGACACTCCAGCCAGGGGGAAACAACCTCTCAGCATCTACCCTGTCAATCCCCCTCAGAATCTTGTATGTTTCAATGAGATCACCTCTCATTCTTCTAATCTTCTGAGTATAGGCTCAATCTCCTCATAGGACAACCCTCTCAACCCACGCAGCCGGCTGACTGGCTTTTAAATAGGAAAATATCGGCATTTTGAATGGACCGCGCAGCCTCTTAAAAGGGCTGCACAGAATAAAAAAATTAAATGGAACATTGGCTGGGAGTATCTACAGATTGAACATGGGACCAAGCTGCCAGCATCCTCTTGGCGCTTCACCTTGAATCCCCTTACTTGGTTATGTGCTCCAGCCAGCTTCTGTTTTGAAATGATATATGGTTAGGCGATCTTTAGCATCTCTGTTATATTAACAAAACATTTGGTGCTTTGCTTGTATTTGTCTTGGCTAGAAACACACTAGCTACCGATTAGACTGGGGAGATGTAATATAATCATCTGGGCTGACACTGAACTGTTCAAGTTCTGACCAAGAGGAGATGCAGACATAAATCATACAATCTGTTAGCTGCCTGGAAACACAAGTTGCAGAGTGTATTTGAAGGGGAGCGAATTTGGATTAATATATACTGTATTTTAAAACTGACAAATGGGCAGCAGGTCACTTGGTACGTGAATGAAAGATAAATTTTGTGTCCCGCTGTCCTTTTTATTAAGTGAATTGGTACAGTTGATTTGGTGGGGGGGGGGGGTGGGGGCACACTCTTTTCTAGGTTGAAATCCAGTTTAGTCTGGGATGCGAGTCTCCTCACTCCTGTGTTATGAATTCGCTTGAGCAGTTTCAGTCCTGTGGGATAGGCCTCTAATGCATTCTTACCCACAGATTATTTGGAAAGTTGGTGCGATTGGGGGAGTGGGAATATTCCTCATGATGCAGCTCTTGGAGTTTGCTAAGAACTGTGCACTTCCTGGTTGTTGACGAAAGGAGGCATTGTCCACCTGAAAGGTAGCTGCCTGCCACCTTGGGGCTGGAAATAATGGAGGAAGCTTCTTTATTAGTGTGTCCTCGACCGAACGCACGCTCGCGCGCTCTCTCGGCGGTTTGTTATCTAATAGATCCAGGATAATAAACTAATTATGCTTTTGGGATGAAAAAGCATTCAAAGATTTCTGTTCTCTCTCTCTCAAATATGTAACTCCTTGTTTTGTGTTTTCCATTCACAGCCAGAACAGAGTAGAGTATGAAAAGCGAGTGCGAGCACAAGCCAAGAAATTCGCTCCAACATAAAAAAAACAAGCGACAAAAGGATGTGGATTTCTGACTGTCGACTGAGAAAAGAAGGCACGCTTTTCACATTTTAGCAAGTTCCTGTTACAAGCAATTGGCAGTCTTTGGGGAAAATAAATTGCACCGTTTCTCGGACAGTTCTAGTTCACGACAAAAAAAAAAAAGTGAGGCAAATCATCTCGGCACGAAACTTGCTGTGTTTCTGTGACGGCTGTAGTAAAAAAAAAAAAAAAAAAAAATTTTTTTTTAATTGCCCTAGTGTTCAATTGGCCTTCAGTGTAGCCAGAATTTTGGGGCTCCTATTTAACGCTGGCTGACTGGCAAAATGCGGTTGGATTTTTCTTTTCTTTTTTCTCTCCTCCACTGTGAGTGGTTTTCAGGCCTATCTCTAAGCGTCCTGGCATAGTTGTCAAGTCTCCAGGACCATTCATCGGGAGCAAGATTTTATAAGAAGATAGTGAGAACAGTTACAAACGCATTTCCATACCATGATCTACATTTGCTCTTAACGCCAAGGCTTTCTTGAATCCACAGTGGCCCTTTAAAAGAGACTTTGAAGTCCTGTAATAAATGGTGTATTTTTTAAAAAAAAGAGTTAATAAAATGTTCTTTCTATCCACCCATTCTGCCCCCCCACCCCCTCCGCCAGTACTTGTATACAACATATTGTGGGATGTTGCCCTGTATGTTCCCGGTTCTCATTCAAAGAAGCGGAGTGGATGCTCTCAGCCCGCAGTGTGGCGCATTTGCTTTTAACTTTTTTTTTAATTTGGTGACGCCTTTTTAAATGTGGTGGCATTGGTACACGTGACTTGTCTGATCGCAGCTCCCGGCATGTGTGTACTCTTGTCGCCTGCTCTCGCTTTGTTTCGCTCCAGACCTCCTCCCTCCTCCCCTGTGTTACAGCAGTTTAGAGTAAAGTTAAGCTGTCCTTTATTTTCTCGCTCTCAAAAGTTTGAACCGCAATTTTTAAAAAAAAAATAAAAATAAATCTGGACATGATCTTGTAAGTGGGATGAAGATAGCTTGTGACATCTTTGTGCAGGGTTATTGGTTTTGCAAAAAAAGGTGGTTTAAATAAAGTGTAAAGCTGGCTTAAAAACAGCCTAACCATAAAGAAAAGTGCATGTGTCCGATTGGAATTGAGATTGTTTTTGTATATCACCTGCAAGCAGTGATTCTACTTCTGAACCTGCATTTTCTTGGATTTCACAATTGGTGCTTTTGGAGAGAGAATTTGGCACTACAGTAATTGTTTTAAACAGTCACAACTTTACGTGCCCCTGGGAATAGCGCAGTAGGTGTTCTTTTGTATCTGGTTGCAGTTTAATTGGGTACGGCTATTCTCTTGATCCCTTTCACCTGTTTTGGGAGTGAACCAGGTTTGGGTTTTACATGCTTGATGCATTAGGTGGCGACAGATCCTCTTCCTTCCATTGGCTTTCCTTTCGGAACTGAGCAGTCTTATTTTGGTGCAGATGTTGCAGCATTGTTGGTCTCCTTTTCTGGAGACCAGTTGCTTTATCAGAACAAAGCAGGAAAAAATTGCTTTTTTTGGGAGGGAGCTGGAAGAATGAACACAGTGAAGTATGTTAATAGTCCTCTTTTTCTTTCAGGAGCAATGTAAAATCTGAACCTGTTGCTAGAACTGGGTCACCTTGACAATAGGATCTCTTGTTGGACTGTTCTGATTTTCTAAACAGTTGGAGAGCTTGTACCATTTAGTGTCCTTCAGGCTTGAGTCGAAAACCTGTTGGACAGTTTGATATAATTATGGAAATGCCTGTAATTCATGAGATTCAATCAGGGCAGACATCATTCTGGTAATAAAATGTTGTGGCCGTTTTTACTACTGAGGCTTCAGAAATCCAACTTGATTTGCGTGTTGGGATGTCAACAATGTCACATTTTGGAAATGCAACCTTTACATCGGTGGTATGGTATATAATGGATCTGATGCACACCATGTGAGGCTGTTTTAAGAGCAGCGGGTACAGCTCCTGTCAGTAATGTTGTAGATGTTGGCTGCTTATGATTGAACTGGCAAAAAGCCTAAACTTCTGTACTATAGACCACGTGGCAAGTAGTATATTGCTGCTGAAAAGATTGTTCCGCAAGTTACCACAAACGCACCTGCTTGAGGTTCTCATTCTCTGGCAAGTTATTGTTTCCAAAGTGTACCTTTTGGTGAAGTTGCCATGCATTCAAAGTACAGAGAGCCGGATCTGTGGCGATAGTGAGTGCCCAATGCACTTTAAATGGCCCCTGATTTCCACCTTAGCTTTGTGCTCCCTGACTTCTGGCTTTGATGCGCAACATGCTATAGAACCCTCCAGTGCCATTCAGATCACTATCTGCGCTGGGCTCGGACTGGGCGACCCACTATTAATAAAATAGCTCTCCTTGGCTTGCATTTTAAATTTGAGGCTTCTTGATCTGCTTTGCTCGGTCACATTTTCTGCAGGTCAATATAAAAAAAAAAAAAAAATTATTAATTCTCTGGGCACAGGCGTTGCTGGCAAGGCCGGCATTTATTGCCTGTCTCTAGTTGAGCTCTGCTGCATGGTCTGCCCCTCTGGAAAAATAGTCTCCAGTTTTGATAAGGATTTGTATACAATGTAAGGCAAAATCCACTTTTTTTGCTGAAATCCTAGTGATAAAACATCCTGTTCTACATCTGACACTTCCTGCTGATTAGCACTTGGATTAAGTTTGTACCTTAGCTGTAGATATTCCATAAAACCTCTCAACATTTTTACTAAATGCCAGAAACCAAAAATTCCCTCCTTTCAAATTCTCTGCTTCTATTTTACATCAGTTTATTACACACTTACTTGAAAATGTACAGAATTATCTTTCACTATTCTTCCACCCCACCTTTAGCGATACATAATTTGTTTTCTCCCGCTCTCGCGTGCGCTCTTTCTTTCTCTCTCCACCCCCCCCCCCCCCCCCCCCCCCCCCCTTGCAGTTCTCTTACCACTATCTTTTTAAAATCTGAATTGGGTTCAGACTTGCTCTAGGCTGCTGTTGTCCTGCTCCATGCCCAGGGATTTAGTTTTTGTTTCAATGCCTCATGTTTCACAATGTTAGCAAGGTGGCGAGGCTGTCTCTGCATGCCTCGAGTGAATTGTTCGGGGTCTTTGGGTGAAATAAGCCTGTTGCACGCCTCACTCTGAGCAGAAAGAACTATGCGGGAGGTGGTTTTTGGTGACGTCGGAACAAGGTCCTCAATCTGCGTATTAATATAGTGGACCTCCTGAAATTTATATTTTACTTTCAGTTTTAATTTCCCCAATGTGGTATAAGTAGAAACACACTGGGCCATAGGATACGATCTAAATCCCAATCTTGGCTATGACGGTTGCTTTCAAGTTATCTGCTCCTAAATCATATCCCGCAGCAGCTCCTCTATCCTTTTATATACATTCCATGGAAGGCATTGGTTGCTGATTTTGTTGGTACTGCCATTTTGGTCGTGTGAAAGAGAAATGGGACTACATAAATGAGTAGTGATAAAATGCAAAATCTGTCTTGTGTGACATCTTGTTTAAATTCTTAAGTATTGCCTTTCACATTTGAGTGTTAAACATGAATTGGACCACAACAGCAGCAGCAGCGTGGCTGAATTCCTAAGGTGTCCTTGAGACTCGGTGGCAAGCATAGGAGAAATGTCACTTTTTCGGTCACGAAGAAAGACTTTGACTTGGCCATGCCTGATGGGCATTTCACACTTGAAGAAATTCTGTCAGTCGCCAGTGTTATATCCTTTGTGTAAGCGTTTCTTGTATGTTCATTGTACGTGTACAGTGCTGAGCAACAAGTAGTATGTACGTAAACTGTAAAGTTCACCAAGAAGGTTCTACCATCTCCTTTTAGATTTCAACTTGCAACCGACCTCTTTCTGCAGTCCAGTTTCAAACGGTGGTTTCCTCGGGAACCTGTGGAATCATGAGTTAAGGATGTGTTCTCTCCCAGTTTGTTCCTGGCCAGATGTATAATTATTTGGCACAGTGTTCGCATTCATGTGTACAGTGTTGAGAAGTGAGACTTTGTAGTTTAAAATTTGAAAATGCTGATTCCGTTGAAGAAAAGGGAATATATGCTTTTTTAAATAAAATAAAAAACCCACAAATATTTATGGAATATCTTTTCCAATTGGAAATTGACGTAAATAGCTTACCTGATGTAATATTGCAGTTGAAAATTATGGCAAAACTTTAAAAAGTTTTGGGGGGAAAATGAAGGCTGATCACCAAGGGCTCACTTTCTCTCTCCCCTGTATCGATAAAATCTAACTCACAGTGAACCTCCTTAATTGTGCGTCCATTCCAATTGACCCAGAACAGGCACTTGCTAAAGTAGTAATAAAAAAAAAAGAAAACACCCTCGGAATACTGGTGCATCCATTTCCTTGTTTATATTTTTTGATGGATAAAGTGACAAAATTTTTAAAAAACAATGCCGGTATTCCAGGGTGGTGCTGTAAACTTGTACAATACTTTTATATCTTTTTTTCATAGTCCATTGGATTTTGAGTATGAAATTGGCATGTCTTTAGAATACATGCTAATTTTAATGTCCCCCTCCCCAACCCTACCCCCCCCTCCTCCTCCCCACCCTGGGAAAAGAAAGAAAAACACAAAAAAATAATATTGATGGTTGTAAATGGTTGCCTATTGCATGGCCTCGTGCGGTTGGGACTGTGGCGTTTCTGTGTCTAACTAAGTGTGTCACCTTGCTCACCATGTTGTAAAGCTGGAAGACCTTGAAACTGTGGTTATTGCACGACCGACTCGATCTCTGAAAACCCGCGGTTAAAATCTTTGTGCTGCTCAAGTCGCTATGATTTTGGGAGAAGCCAACATAACATTTTAATTCAGACAGTAAAGTGCCCTTGCATTCCCTAACCCTTCAGTACTTTCATTATTTGTTTTTCTTTGCATCCCTCAAATTGGAAATCGTCTTTTATTGAATTGTGATGTTTTTTGAACTATCTCTATCATACTTTTCAAAGTGTTTGAGCATTGCACCAAGCACCAATCTTTTTTTAAAAAAAAAAATTAAAAAAGAATAAAAAATCTATGGGTTAAATATGAAGGGAGTTCTCAACATGTATTAAATATTTTGTAGATTTATGCAATTGTCTGAACTTTGTAATTGCTTTTAGATTTTGGTAGAAATGTAGGTTTAGTTTTGGGTGCTTTCTTCCCTCCTCCTTCCCCCCCCCCGCCACCCCAACTTGAATTTATCTGCATTCAAAACTGCATGACTGGTTTGTCGCTAACATCTGACCATGTCGTCATCCAAACTTGGGGTGATTGTAAAAGAAAGACCGAACCAGTTCGCTACTTACCAGCTTTGATTTGCCACAGTTCTGCGATCTTTGAGTACGAGAGCTGCAGTTACTTGCATACGTTGCTCATGTACTGTAGTTTATTTTCAACTGGACAAAGTACTGATAGAGCATGCTTGGCTGAGCACCTGTTTGGACAATTGAAGTTCTTTTTAAAAGTTTGACTCGCTTTGTTTTTCTTGACGGATGTCTTTTTTTTAATAACACACACTGAAGTGCAGTTGGTGGACCTTTTCGATTTGTGCCAGGTCTCAATATTAAATGCTAGTTGACCCAGCTGGTGGCCCACAGCATTTCCTCACCTTGGACCTCCAATGTTGTACGAGCTAAAAGATTGTAACTTTGCTTTAGTATACAATGGTGTTTTGGAGTCTGGAAAAAGCAGGCAGGAGTTTATTGCTTCAGCACATGAGCTTAATCTGATATGTATACTGTATCGCTGTGTGAACAACCTCCGTCAGAATTGGACACAAAACCCACTGTTAACTGGTCCATTGCTAGGTTACTTGTTTATTCAGGCCATTGTTCGTTTTGAAGCCTGATTGTGTGAAATGTGTATCACTCTGTAATCTTAATACAATATGGTGGAATGTGAGACATTATTGACATAGAATCTGCTGCCTTCCCAAGCACACTTTTCCAAAGGCCATGTTTGCTCTCCTTATCTCTTGCTTGCCCGAGAAGTGAAATTGTAATATTGAAAAAGCAGCTCGGACAGCGAGACAACGCGCTTGTTTAAAATAAATTTCTAATGAATGGAAAGTTTAAACGTGAAGAAATCATTCCATTGTTGAGGCTCAAGCTGCCTCTGAGCACCATGTACCATTGCAGCACACGCACCATTTCAATCACTGATACCTCTGTTTGTATGCTGTTTGTTAATGTATTTTGTGTTTAGAAAAAGAAATTAAAAAGCGAAAAGTAAGCAGTGTTTTTCTTTTTTATAAATCGCTCCGATAAATCAACATGTTCAACTCCATCCTTTTTGTAGAATGGTACAGTGCTGCTGTGATAACGGATGGGTTTCTTAACGATTTATGGCATGGTCTACATGCATTCCAAGAGTGATGGTGTAGGACGCTTCATTGGTTCCGCTGTATTAACACTTGAGCAGCTTAGCAATGCTAGTTCTCCTCGACCTGTAACCAGCAAGGAAAAAACCACGAGGATGCCTTTTAATGTTGGGTTTCTTTTCCTTTTTTAATGCCAAGCCTTTTGCCTTTCACCTAATCATAGGAAGGTGATTACTGCAGAGGTGGGCTATGCAGTTTATTCCAGTTATGAGAAATGTCATGTTCTGAGTGAAGGTTATGGAAGTTTGGTCTGTTTCCTTTGTAAAGGAGGAGACTTTAATCTCCCATAATTAAAGTCTTCAGGATCATGAGAGAAATGGGTAAAATTGATCCAGGCAAATTGTTTCCTGGTGAAAGACAATGTCTTTAACAATAACTGCTTGACATTTCTATAGTGTCGCTCATTTAGAGCCATGCCGGTGTGCCTTGCAGGTTGAATTATGAGGACCGATTTGTATTCCCGAGTTTAGAAGGTTGAGGGGGGTGATCTGAGTAACGTGTTTAAAATGATGATGGGATTTGATAGGATAGATAGATGAGCTGTTTGCTCTGGTGGGGAAATCTAGAACAAGTGAACACTTAAAAATAGAGCTAGGCCATTTTGAGGAGTGAAATCAGTAAGTACTCTTTTCCCCCCACAGTAGGGGAAATCTACAGGTCTCTTTTTTCCCCCCACCCCCACCCCAAAAAGGCTGTAGATGCTGGATCAATTGAAATTTTCGAGACTGAGCTTGATCGATTTCTATTAGGCAAAGGTATCGAGGGATATGGATCAAAGGTGGTTAACTGGAGTCACGATACAGATCAGCCATGATCTAATTGAATGGAGGAATGGGCTCGAGGGGCTGAATTGGCCTATCTTGTTCCTTTCCAGAGTAGTGAACAAAAAGTAGACATGGAGCAGGATGGAGAGAAGGGTAGGAAGTTGTGAAAGCACAGGAAGAGAAGAGCCTTCAGAAAGCTGGAGCAAGAGCTTGAGTTTAAAGTGTGTCTGTCATGAACTCTGCTGCTTCACAGCCAATTAATTTTTTTTCAAGTATATGCGGTTGCCATTTCGAGCACAGCATAGTCTCCGAACAGCAGATTAGATGCATAACTAATCGTTTGGTTGAGGGGTTGAATACTGACCAGGACAACTCGCTGCTCTTTTTGAATAACTTGTGCCACATTTTAGGTGAACACAGCTTAATGTCGCAACCAAAGGCAGCACTTCTGACAATATAGCGGTCCCTCATTACTGCACTCGGATGTCGGCCTAGATTATGCTCAAGTCCTGGAGTGAGATTTGCACCCACAACCTTATAGAATCATCCAGCACAGTAGGAGGCATGGGCATCCTTCAGAAGTATAGTGCCCAGAATTAGACAATACTCTAGCTGAGGCCTTATCAGTGATTTATGAAGGTTTAGCATAAATGTAAATCATTGGCTTTATAAATATAGGCAGTCAAGGGTGTTCATTTAGTGAAGCTGATCAAGGTTAAAAGCAAGAAGGGAAGTTGAGCAGAACTTTGTAATAAAAGTTGGATGAAAACATTCTGCCCAACAGCAGCCATTTGGGTGACCTCCCAACCCGCGCCCGCCATAAACCTCAACTGCCCATATCTGATTCAGCATGAACTCTGCCCTCGGTGCCTCAAATTTAAATTCTCGTACTCCTGTTTAAATACCTTCATGGCCTTACCACCCCCCCCCCCCCCCCCCCCACTCTTTCTAACTTCCTCCAGCCGTATAAGTGCCCTCACTGAACTCGCCTTTACCCGGATTATGGTGTCTTGTGCATCCCTCACCCTTTGCCCTACCATTGGGGGTCATGCCTTCAGCCGCCTAAGCTTTAAGCTGTGGAATACCCTCTTGAGATTCCTCCCCCTTGCCACCTCCCCCTCTCCCTTTAAGACCCTCCTAATATTGCCTTTGGCTGGGTGTCCCATTTTCCGCTCGCACCTCTGTGGTGCCTTGGGACATTTTACAATGTTTAAAGGCGCGATACAGATGCCGATTGTTGCAGAATAAATTACTAGGGCAAGTAATTAAAATTGGAAATGGAAAATTTGAAGAAGCTGGGTAGCAGGGTCTTGGACCAAATGCGCTTTCCAGACTCTGCTGTCAGCTGGTTGGTACTGAAGGACACTACAGTAGCCTGAGTAATGGAATGCAAATTTGGCCATGGTTTTGGCTTCTAACTGGCTCCACGTACATGCGGTACACGGAGATTGCTGAATGGCGGTTGAGAGTGAACTGGATTCAGCTACACTGCCCCCCCCCCCCCCAAGGCTAACCTGACTAACAACCACCGCACCGAGGTACCCCATTAACAACCACCGCACCGAGGTACCCCATGGTTCTTGAGGCTCTCTGCCCAGTAAGGAATCTATGCCTTCAGGAGAGGAGAAAATTGAGTGGGGAGAATTTTTTTTTTTTTAAAGGCGCGAAAGACCTTGTGACCCATCTTTGTCATCCTATTCCCAAGAAAGCCCTGCTAATTAAGATAATAGGAACAAGAGAAGGCCATTCAGTCCTTTTGAGCCTGTTCCACTATTCCATTGGATCATGGCTGATCTGTATCTTAACTCCATCTTCTGTACGTGACCCTTAATACCCTTGCCTAACAAAAATCTATCCATCTCTGTTTTGAAATTTTCAATTGACCTCAGCCTCCAGCTTTTTGGGGGAGAGTGTTCCAGATTTCCACTACCCTTTGTATGAAGAAGGGTTTTCTGACATCACCCCTGAATGGCCTTGGTCTAATTTTAAAGTTACACCCCTTTTTTCTGGACTCCTTCCTAGAGGAAATAGTTTCTATCTACCCTATACAATCCTTTCATCATCTTAAACCCCTCAATTAGATCAGCCCTTAATCTTCTATACTCAAGGGAATTCAAGCCTAATCTATGCAACCTGTCCTCGTAATTTAACCTTTTTAGCCCCGGTATCATTCTAGTTAATCTATACTGCAAGATAAATATATCCTTCCTGAGGTGCGATGCGGTTGCTAAGTATTATGCCGTCGGCAGTGACTTGTATTATTTTGTGGATTGTTATTTTTATTTAAGAGCCTAAATTGAGTTCCGCTATTAATTCAATGGGGTAGTTTAGTCATTTGAGCAGCAGCCTCTAGACTGGGTTGCAGCCTTGGTACGGTGCACTTGACCGTTCATTTTTCTGAGATGGATAAGCTGAATACCACATTGTACGATGTTGAAAGAAAGTTGGGACTGAACATAAGAAATGGGAGCAGCAGTCGGCCATTTGGTCCCTCGAGCCTGCTCCGCCATTCAATAGGATCATGGCTGATCTTCCACCTCAACTCCACTTTCCTGCACTATCCCCAAATCCCTTAATATCCAAAAATCTATCGCTCTCTGTCTTGAATATACTCAACGACTGAGCCTCCACAGCCCTCTGGGGTAGAGAATTCCAAAGATTCACCACCCTCTGAGTGAAGAAATTTCTCCTCATCTCAGTCCTAAATGGCCGACCCCATATCCTGAGTCTGTGACCCCTGGTTCTAGACTCGCCAGTCAGAGGAAACATCCTCCCTGCATCTACCATGTAAGAATTTTGTATGTTTCAATGAGATCACCTCTCATTCTTCTAAGCTCTAGAGAATATAGGCCTAGTCTATTCAATCTCTTCTCATACGACAATCCCCCCCCATCCCAGGAATCAGTTTGGTGAACCTTTGTTGCACTCCCTCTCTGGCAAGATAAGGAGACCAAAACTGTACACAATACTCCAGGTGTCGTCTAACCAGGGCCCTGTATAGTTGCAGTAAGACGTCTTTACTCTTGTACGCAAATCCTTTTGTAATAAAGGCAACATACCATTTGCTTTCCTAATTGCTTGCTGTACCTGCATGTTAACTTTCAGTGATTCGTGAGCAGAACCTGTCACTGTATCTGTCTTTTTCCTGCCTCCTCTCAACTGAAATGCACCCAACTGCACCTCTGCATTAGTATTTTGTCTTCTATATTTGACATCGATAGTCCCCAATAGGGAACTCGGGATAAACATCTTTACCGAAAGAGTGATTAGAATGTAGAACTCTCTACCACCAGGAGTCGTTGAGGCGAATAGCATAGATGCATTTAAGGGGAAGCTAGATAAATACCCGAGAACGAAAGGAATAGAAAATTCTGCTGATAGGGTGAAATGAAGAGGGGTGGGAGGAGGCGTAGGTGGAGCATAGACCAGTTGGACTGAATGGCCTGTTTCTGTGCTGTAAATTCTGTGTAAATCTATGAAGCCTGTATTAATCTTTGCTCATTTACTTTAGCATTGAAAACGAATGGCATAGTTTACGCTAACGCATTGTAAAATGTTATTTCATCGCTTTGACCAGATGCCATGCCAGTGCGACAGTGTTCAGTCTGCAGTATAGACGGTCACTGTATGGACCTGGTCAGTTTCATTTGTGGAGCTCTCCTCTCCATTGCTCTAGTAGGAGTATTCCAAAAGGAATAGATTGGGAAGATTATTAAAAGACTTGCATTTCTATAGCGCCTTTCATGACCTTAGGACGTCCCAAAGCACTTCACAGCCAATGAAGTACTTTGCAGTGTAGTTACTGTTGTAATGTAGGAAACGCAATGGCTAATTTGCGCACAGCAAGCTCCCGCAAACAACAATGACCAAATAATTTCTTTGTGATGCTGATTGAGAGATAAATATTGACCAGGACACCGGGAATAACTCCCCTGCTCTTCTTTGAAATCATGTAATGGGATCTTTTACATCCACCCAAGAGAGCTTGGTTTAACATCTCATCCGAAAGACGGTGACAGTGCAGCACTCCCTCAGCACTGCTCGCCCAGTTAGCCCAGATTTTTGTGCTCAAATCTCTGGGGTGGGACTTGAACCCACAACCTTCTAACTCTATTTAGGAGTCACGCTCGATCACACCCTGTGGTATAGACAGCATCTCCAGAAACTAAAGAGTAGGGTCAACTTGATCCAGAAACTCGCCGGATCCACATGGGGAGCAGATGCTCAAACCCTCCGTACGGCAGCACTCGCCCTGGTGTACTCTACAGTGGAGTACTGCTTTCCGGCACGGCTATCAAGTCCGCATGTCAAATCCATTGATGTCCAGCTGAATTCTACTATGAGAATTATCACCAGTACGCTTTTATCGACACCCAGCACCTTGGCTGCCCGTGCTTGTAAACCGCACCACCACACCTACACCCTGAATATGCAGTCTCCAGAGAATACAATCGTTACACCAGTAAAGACATGCCGAGCCAGGCCAACACCAGCAAAGATATGCCAATCCGGGCCGACTTGAACAACCTACCACCAACCCGTCTCAAATGTAGAAGGCCATTTTGGACCGTCGCCGAAGCCCTTCCGCGATCTCCTCTCAACCTTGATGACCGATGGCGCAATGCCCAAAGATGTGCGGGTTAGGTTGATTGGCTATGATAAAATTGACCCTTAGTGTTAGGGGGATTAAATACGTGGGGTTACGGGGATAGGGTGGGATATGTGTTGGTGTAGGGGTTACGGGGATCGGGTGGGATATGCGTCGGTGCAGGCTCGATGGGCCGAAATGGCCTCTATCTGCACTGTGAGATTTCTGTGAACTGCGACATACGGAATGGATTCCTTAGAGAGCCCCACAGTACAACCTGAAGGATTAAACCTTGCAACAGTGGACAACCATCAACTGCCTCAGAAGCGCTCATGGTAGATGCTGCCACCTTCTCTATAGATGGAAGATGAAAGCAGCCCCATCATGTGACTGTGGAGGTCCTAATCAGACCCTGGAGCACAGAGCACTGCCCTCAGAGGAAATTCACAGGCAGCCTGCAAGATATCCACTCTGTTACACCGCAAGCTTTGGCCTGGATATCTGACTTGCATACTGACATTTTTTGCTTTGCTACTACCACACGAAAGCAGAGTCTAAAAGTGCTGGAGGGAGAGGTTACATTTCACAACCGTTACCCTTTTTGTGAATTGACAGCGTTAATAGTAACTATTGTTGGTGTAGTCCCTAAGATGGACGGCCCCTTTAACGCCTTGTGGTGTTAGTGCAACACCACCAGGATGGAACTTTCATCGAATGTTTAGCTGTGTTCCCTTGGTAACTGAGGATACTTTCTACGTCACGTGACTGGCTAACTCTCCGCCGGTTGGTGGAGCGCATGTAACGAAAGTCCTGATTGGCAACAGGACAAACCCACCTTAACTGTGCCGGAGCCGCAGCTCTGTTTTGACCGGAGTTACAATGGACCCCGAGTGTCCTCAATTGCAAGGTTGGTCATTTCCCAGCTCTGAAATCCTAAAAATGCAAAACGCTTAAAATCTTAAAACATGCAAAAATTAAATATTGTTTCTTTTATGTTTTCTTTTTAGCAGTTTCTGAAATTACCAAATTGGCAGGTAATTTTAATGTTATTTCTCTCTCTTGCTTGGAGCTCCTTGATGGGCCTTTTACTTAAACCTGCAGGCTTTACAATCGGGGTTTCAGGTACACCTGAAATCCGCAGATGAAACTCCACTCGGTAAAAGCACTGTTAAGATGGTAAAAGGAAAGGGGGAGAGGTGGGGGGAGGCGAAACATTGCAGTTTGAAGTTCTGGAAGAGAATGGATGAGAGAGGATGTGCAATAAATGTAAATGACAAGACATTCGAAATAGAAACGGAAATTGCTGGAAATACACAGGGGCCACTCCCCATCTGTAAAGAAAAAAGAGGCATGTTTCATCAGAACCCAACTCTAAGGCTGGGAAAAGGTGGGGAGGGGGAGGTGGTGATAGAAAGGGAAACTGCAAAGGAAATTCAATATGGAGATGCCTACGCCACCTGCATTTTACCTACTGAGATATCTCCCTGTAGACCAAATCCAACAGACATTGGCCTATCACAACATCACATTGTGAAGTCTCCTTATCTTGGCAAACAGGAGAAGGAGAAATCTGAAAGGACCCTCCGGTGAAGGTAAATAACCCTGCCCTCCCCCACCCACTCCAGATAAAAAGGAGAAAGAACACAATAGTTCAGCCATGGTCTTATTGAATGGCGGAGCAGGCTCGAGGGGCCTAGTCCTGTTCCTATTTCTTATGTTCTTACAAATCCTATGGTGCTCCCTCTTAATTAAATCTAGCTGTTGCAAAAGGTGGGAAACTTTATTGCGATCTGTCTGCAGTGTGTACCATCTACAAGATGCACTGCAGCAACTCGCCAAGGCTTCTTCGACAGCACCTCCCAAAACCACCTAGAAGGACAAGGGCAGCAGGCACGTGGGAGCACCACCACCTCCAAGTTCCCCTCCAAGTCACGCACCATCCTGACTTGGAAATATATCACCGATCCTTCATCGTCGCTGGGTCAAAATCCTGGAACTTTCTCCGTAACAGCACCGTGGGAGTACCTTCACCACACGGACTGCAGCGGTTCAAGAAGGCGGCTCACCACCACCTTCTCGAGGCCAACTAGAGATGGGCAATAAAAGCTGGCCCTGCCAGCGATGCCCACATCCCGTGAATGAATAAGAAAAAGATAAGACATCAATATATGGGGAAAATATGGCATCTGATAGATATTGGGTATTCCTTGTGAAGGTTTGCCTGAATATGCACTAATTGAAATGGCAGTCTTCTGGACTGTGTGGAGGAGCCCTTCATTTAAGAATTACTCTTCAATGGGAGGCAGTTATTAAAGATAAGCGCACATGAAGGCTAGTCCTTTTATTTCAAGTATTTTTCTCGCTACAGTTATTAACTTTTAGAAGAGTTTTTCTGTCAAAAAAAAAAGGGTGGTTCTTTTCCAGAAAATCTGAGCAAAACCGAAAACTCAATGATTGAAAGGGGTCAGAGGTTCCCTGGGCGATCCCTCTTTGGCACGACGTTGGATAGCAGAGGTTTCTACGAAGGTAAAGAACTACATAAACCGTAATGATTTGCAGCTGGATTTGTAAGCTGGCTGCTGCGCTACTAACGGTATTTTCCTTGTAAACTGAAGGCGTGTAGCATCACATGTTGGATTGTTGAATGGCATCATTGTGCCGCATCATGGAGTGTATTAATGTTTTTCATCCTGGATTTTTCCTTCCAATACACACGCACACTTGCCTGCACACACACGCCCACTCACGCATACACCCTGCTCTCACGTGCCCGCTCTCACGCATACACCCTGCTCTCACGCATACACCTTGCTCTCACATGCCCACTCTCACGCACACATGCCCGCTCTCACTCACTCACACGCTCACACACCGTTGAATTCCCAATTTCAATTTTTGTTGCAGTGCAGTTACCGCTCCATAGGACCTTGGTTCAATGGCTCATCCTTGTGCTTGTCAGCCGTGGCTCAGTGGGTAGCACTCTCGCCTCTGAGTCAGAAGGTTGTGGGTTCAAGTCCCACTCCTGAGACTCGAGCACAAAATGTAGGCTGACGCTCCCAGTGCAGTACTGAGGGAGCGCTGCACTGTCGGAGGAGCCGTCCATCGGATGAGATGTTAAACCGAGGCCCTGTCTGCTCTCAGTTGGATGAAAAAGATCCCGTGGCACTATTTTGAAGAAATACCTGATGTCCAAGCCTTCCAGTGCATGAGAATGCCCTGAGGTGCTTGCTCAGGTAGGTCAGATATAGTGTGGGTCATATGTATCGTAGCGCTTCCACAGAAACCCCACAGTGCAGATAGAGGCCATTTCGGCCTATCGAGCCTGCACCGACACATATCCCACCCGATCCCCGTAACCCCTACACCAACACATATCCCACCCTATCCCCGTAACCCCACGTATTTACTCCCCCTAACACTAAGGGTCAATTTATCATAGCCAATCAACCTAACCCGCACATCTTTGGACTGTGGGAGGAAACCGGAGCACCCGTAGGAAACCCACGTAAACACAGGGAGAATGTGCAAACTCCACACAGACAGTCGCCCGAGGCCGGATTCGAACCCGGGTCCCTGGCGCTGTGAAGCAACAGTGCTAACCACTATGCCACCGTGCTGCCCATATGGATGCAGTACAAATCAAGCGTGCTCCCCATTGGCTTGTGTTGGGTACTTTTCCCTAGGGGGGCCGGGTAACTGTTTTAGACTGGTCAAACTCCATGTAGGAGGCAAGAACCTCACATTTGGCCAAGGGCAGAAAAAGAGAATCAGTCAATCAATAATCAAATAATTATAGGGAACAGTAGCATATTGGTTATGTTACTGGACTAATGATCCGGAGACTTGAGTTCAAATCCCACCATGGCAGCTGGGGAATTTAAATTCAATAAAAAGCTAGTATCAGTCATAAAACCCCATCTGGTTCACTAATGTCCTTTAGGGAAGGAAATCTGCCGTCCTTACCCGGTCTGTCCTATATGTGACTCCAGACCCACAGCAATGTGGTTGACTCTTAACTGCCCTCTGAAATGGTCTAGCAAGCCACTCAGTTGTCACCACCCTCTTCTCGAGGGCAATTAGGGATGGGCAATAAATGCTGGCCTTGCCAGCGACGCCCACATCCCCCAAAAATATTTCAAACCCAATTTCCTCCGTTGAAAGGAAATTACGTAACCCAGTGTGCTGCCCAGTTCCTAAATGATTCCTCTTCTGAATTTCAGGGCTATCTGAGGAACAACAACTTGTTGATAAGTCAAGTGATGCCCATGCCCAGCCTTATCAGCAACCAGTGCCTCAGTTGGCACAAAGCAGGGGCAAACTTTGCAGAGAACCAGTCGGCACTCCTAAAGCGGCACAGTGGAGCTGCCTTGATTCCGAGAGAATGTTGAGATCAAAAACAAAAAGCGCCAAGAGGACAAGCGGCACCAAACTTGAAATCACACCTGGCTCGCCCTGTGTTTGCAAGCCTGGACCAAGGAAGCATCACGAAGCAATGGCCCTCAGCCCTGATGGAAGCATCAGCGAGAGGCAAATCGACAACGAGATGGTCCCTGTGCAAAGAGAGATGTCTGGCATGCAATCACCATTGTCCGAGACTCCAGAGCGGCTTCCGAGCCGAGAAGAGGAGTGTGTAATTCCCCTAAATATTAAGCATAAGTTTGGGAGCCAAGTTGTGGATGAGGTCCTAACGAATGACGAGGTTAGTTGGAAAGAACACTTGTATCGCTGGCTTCTACTTGTAACACAGTAAATCCCAATTGTCCAAACTCGCAAGCCCTTTTTCTCCCCTCTTTTTATTTGCTCTTCCTTTTGTCTACTGTCCCTTATTTGACTTGTCTCGTAGAATAGAACAGCACAGAAGGAGGCCATTCGGCCCATCGAGTCTGCGCCGGCTCTTTCGAAGAGCAATCCAGTCAGTCCCACTCCCCTCGCTCTTTCCCCAGATCCCTGCAATTGTTTCTCCTTCAAGTATTTATCCAATTCCCTTTTGAAAGCTACTGTTGAATCTGTATCTACCACCCTATCAGGCAGCGCATTCCAAATCCTCACCACTCGTTGCTTAAAAAGGTTTTTCCTCAAGTCGCCTCTGGTTCTTTTGCCAATCACCTTAAATCTGTGTCCTCTGGTTATCGACCCTTCAGCCATTGGAAACAGTTTCTCCTCATTTACTCTGTCTAAACCCTTCATGGTTTTAAACACCTCCAAACATAACTCCCCTCCTTTACTCCAAGAAGTTGAGTCTGAGGGAAAGCTCTGCATAAGTATTCCTAGATCCTCCAAGGTCATTAAGCCAAATTATAGAATACATACGAAACCTTCAGTATTAAACCGTGACCTGCCATGTTCAGGACAACATCTTCCCTCCACCTGCCACCCCCCCCATGGTGAACAGAAAATCAATATGGTCTATACAGTATATGCTCATATTAGACTACAGCTGTCCCTGTAAATCTCCAGTCCCATTGGCAACTGATTCATCGAGCACCTTTTTGGAAGGAATTAATTATCAACTACTTTTACTGGGAATCTATTCTGCACCGGGGAATAGTTTTGTCTTTTTTTCTCTCTCTCGCTTTCTCTCTCTCTCTCTCTCTCTCTCTCTCTCTCTCGCTCTCGCTTTCTCTCAATCTCTCTCTCGCTTTCTCGATCTCTCTCTTGCTTTCTCTCGATCTCTTTCTCGATATCTCTCTCTCGCTTTCTCTATCTCGCATTCTCGATATCTCTCTCTCGCTTTCTCTATCTCTCTCTCGCTTTCTCGATCTCTCTCTCGCTTTCTCGATATCTCTCTCGCTTTCTCTATCTCTCTCTCGCTTTCTCGATATCTCTCTCTCGCTTTCTCGATATCTCTCTCTCGCTTTCTCGATCTCTCTCTCGCTTTCTCGATATCTCTCTCGCTTTCTCTATCTCTCTCGCTTCCTCGATATCTCTCTCTCGCTTTCTCGATATCTCTCTCTCGCTTTCTCGATCTCTCTCTCGCTTTCTCGATATCTCTCTCTCGCTTTCTCTATCTCTCGCTTTCTCGATATCTCTCGCTTTCTCGATATCTCTCGCTTTCTCGATATCTCTCTCGCTTTCTCGATATCTCTCTCGCTTTCTCGATATCTCTCTCGCTTTCTCGATATCTCTCTCTCGCTTTCTCGATATCTCTCTCGCTTTCTCGATATCTCTCTCTCGCTTTCTCGATATCTCTCGCTTTCTCGATATCTCTCTCTAGCTTTCTCGATATCTCTCTCGCTTTCTATATCTCGCTTTCTCGATCTCTCTCGCTTTCTCGATATCTCTCGCTTTCTCTACCTCTCTCGCTTTCTCGATATCTCTCTCTCGCTTTCTCGATATCTCTCTCTCGCTTTCTCGTTATCTCTCTCGCTTTCTCGATATCTCTCTCGCTTTCTCGATATCTCTCTCGCTTTCTCGATATCTCTCTCGCTTTCTCGATACATCTCTCGCTTTCTCGATATATCTCTCGCTTTCTCTCTCTCTCGCTTTCTCTATCTCTCTCTCGCTTTCTCTATCTCTCGCTTTCTCTATCTCTCTCTCGCTTTCTCTATCTCTCGCTTTATCTCTCTCTCTCGCTTTCTCTATCTCTCTCTCGCTTTCTCTATCTCTCTCTCGCTTTCTCTATCTCTCTCGCTTTCTCTATCTCTCTCTCTCGCTTTCTCTATCTCTCGCTTTCTCTATCTCTCTCTCGCTTTCTCGATATCTCTCTCGCTTTCTCTATCTCTCTCTCGCTTTCTCTATCTCTCTCTCGCTTTCTCGATACCTCTCTCGCTTTCTCGATACCTCTCTCGCTTTCTCGATATCTCTCTCTCGCTTTCTCGACCTCTCTCTCGCTTTCTCGACCTCTCTCTCGCTTTCTCGACCTCTCTCTCGCTTTCTCGATCTCTCTCGCTTTCTCGATCTCTCTCTCGCTTTCTCGATCTCTCTCTCTCGCTTTCTCGATCTCTCTCGCTTTCTCTCTCTCTCGCTTTCTCTCTCTCGCTTTCTCTCGCTTTCTCGATCTCTCTCTCTCTCTCGCTTTCTCGATCTCTCTCGCTTTCTCGATCTCTCGCTTTCGCGATCTCTCTCGCTTTCGCGATCTCTCTCTCGCTTTCTCGATCTCTCTCTCGCTTTCTCGATCTCTCTCTCTCGCTTTCTCGATCGCTCTCGCTTTCTCGATCGCTCTCGCTTTCTCGATATCTCTCTCGCTTTCTCGATATCTCTCTCTCGCTTTCTCGATCTCTCTCGCTTTCTCGATATCTCTCTCTCGCTTTCTCGATATCTCTCGCTTTCTCTATCTCTCGCTTTCTCGATATCTCTCTCTCGCTTTCTCGATATCTCTCGCTTTCTCTATCTCTCTCGCTTTCTCTATCTCTCTCGCTTTCTCTATCTCTCGCTTTCTCGACATCTCTCTCTCGCTTTCTCTATCTCTCTCTCGCTTTCTCTATCTCTCTCTCGCTTTCTCGATATCTCTCGCTTTCTCGATATCTCTCTCTCGCTTTCTCGATATCTCTCTCTCGCTTTCTCGATATCTCTCTCGCTTTCTCGCTATCTCTCTCTCGCTTTCTCTATCTCTCTCTCGCTTTCTCGATATCTCTCTCTCGCTTTCTCGATCTCTCTCGCTTACTCGATCTCTCTCTCTCGCTTTCTCGATCTCTCTCGCTTTCTCGATCTCTCTCTCGCTTTCTCGATCTCTCTCTCTCGCTTTCTCGATCTCTCTCGCTTTCTCGATCTCTCTCTCTCGCTTTCTCGATCTCTCTCTCTCGCTTTCTCGATCTCTCTCGCTTTCTCGATATCTCTCTCGCTTTCTCGATCTCTCTCTCGCTTTCTCGATCTCTCTCTCGCTTTCTCGATCTCTCTCTCGCTTTCTCGATCTCTCTCTCGCTTTCTCGATCTCGCTTTCTCTCTCTCGCTTTCTCTATCTCGCTTTCTCGATCTCTCTCTCGCTTTCTCGATCTCTCTCTCGCTTTCTCGATATCTCCCTCTCGCTTTCTCGATATCTCTCTCTCGCTTTCTCTATCTCTCTCTCGCTTTCTCTATCTCTCTCTCGCTTTCTCGATCTCTCTCTCGCTTTCTCGATCTCTCTCTCGCTTTCTCGATCTCTCTCTCGCTTTCTCGATCTCTCTCTCGCTTTCTCGATCTCTCTCTCTCGCTTTCTCGATCTCTCTCGCTTTCTCGATCGCTCTCTCGCTTTCTCGATCTCTCTCTCGCTTTCTCGATCTCTCTCTCGCTTTCTCGATCTCTCTCTCGCTTTCTCGATCTCTCTCTCGCTTTCTCGATCTCTCGCTTTCTCGATCTCTCTCTCGCTTTCTCGATCTCTCTCTCGCTTTCTCGATCTCTCGCTTTCTCGATCTCTCTCTCGCTTTCTCGATCTCTCTCTCGCTTTCTCGATCTCTCGATCTCTCTCTCGCTTTCTCTCTCTCTCGCTTTCTCTCTCTCTCGCTTCCTCGATCTCTCTCTCGTTTTCTCGATCTCTCTCTCGCTTTCTCTCTCTCCCTCTCGCTTTCTCTATCTCTCTCTCGCTTTCTCTATCTCTGTCTCGCTTTCTCTATCTCTCTCTCGCTTTCTCTATCTCTCTCTCGCTTTCTCTATCTCTCTCTCGCTTTCTCTAACTCTCTCTCGCTTTCTCTATCTCTCTCTCGCTTTCTCGATCTCGCTCTCGCTTTCTCTATCTCTCTCTCGCTTTCTCTCTCGCTTTCTCTATCTCTCGCTTTCTCGATCTCTCTCTCGCTTTCTCGATCTCTCTCTCGCTTTCTCGATCTCTCTCGCTTTCTCTCTCTCGCTTTCTCTCTCTCGCTTTCTCTCTCTCGCTTTCTCTCTCTCGCTTTCTCGATCTCTCTCTCTCGCTTTCTCGATATCTCTCGCTTTCTCTATCTCTCTCTCGCTTTCTCTATCTCTCTCGCTTTCTCGATATCTCTCTCTCGCTTTCTCGATCTCTCTCGCTTTCTCGATCTCTCTCTCGCTTTCTCGATCTCTCTCGCTTTCTCGATCTCTCTCGCTTTCTCGATCTCTCTCTCGCTTTCTCGATCTCTCTCGCTTTCTCGATCTCTCTCGCTTTCTCGATCTCTCTCTCGCTTTCTCGATCTCTCTCTCGCTTTCTCGATCTCTCTCTCGCTTTCTCGATCTCTCTCTCGCTTTCTCGATCTCTCTCTCTCTCGATCTCTCGCTTTCTCGATCTCTCTCTCGCTTTCTCGATCTCTCTCTCGCTTTCTCGATCTCTCTCTCGTTTGCTCGATCTCTCTCTCGCTTTCTCGATCTCTCTCTCGCTTTCTCGATATCTCCCTCTCGCTTTCTCTATCTCCCTCTCGCTTTCTCTATCTCTCTCTCGCTTTCTCTCTCTCTCGCTTGCTCTATCTCTCTCTCGCTTTCTCTATCTCTCTCTCGCTTTCTCTATCTCTCTCTCGCTTTCTCTATCTCTCTCTCGCTTTCTCTATCTCTCTCTCGCTTTCTCTATCTCTCTCTCGCTTTCTCTATCTCTCTCTTTCTCGATATCTCTCTCTCGCTTTCTCGATATCTCTCTCGCTTTCTCGATATCTCTCTCTCGCTTTCTCGATCTCTCTCTCGCTTTCTCGATCTCTCTCTCGCTTTCTCGATCTCTCTCGCTTTCTCGATCTCTCTCTCGCTTTCTCGATCTCTCTCGCTTTCTCGATCTCTCTCTCGCTTTCTCGATCTCTCTCTCGCTTTCTCGATCTCTCTCTCGCTTTCTCGATCTCTCGCTTTCTCGATCTCTCTCTCGCTTTCTCGATCTCTCTCTCGCTTTCTCGATCTCTCTCTCGCTTTCTCGATCTCTCTCTCGCTTTCTCGATCTCTCTTTCGCTTTCTCGATATCTCCCTCTCGCTTTCTCGATATCTCCCTCTCGCTTTCTCTATCTCCCTCTCGCTTTCTCTATCTCCCTCTCGCTTTCTCTATCTCTCTCTCGCTTTATCTCTCTCTCGCTTTCTCTATCTCTCTCTCGCTTTCTCTATCTCTCTCTCGCTTTCTCTATCTCTCGCTTTCTCTATCTCTCTCTCGCTTTCTCTATCTCTCTCTCGCTTTCTCTATCTCTCTCGCTTTCTCTATCTCTCTCTCGCTTTCTCTATCTCTCTCTCGCTTTCTCTATCTCTCTCTCGCTTTCTCTCTCTCTCGCTTTCTCTATCTCTCGCTTTCTCGATCTCTCTCGCTTTCTCGATCTCTCTCTCGCTTTCTCGATCTCTCTCTCGCTTTCTCGATCTCTCTCTCGCTTTCTCGATCTCTCTCTCGCTTTCTCGATCTCTCTCTCGCTTTCTCGATCTCTCTCGCTTTCTCGATCTCTCTCTCGCTTTCTCGATCTCTTTCTCGCTTTCTCGATATCTCTCTCTCGCTTTCTCGATATCTCTCTCTCACTTTCTCGATATCTCTCTCTCGCTTTCTCGACCTCTCTCTCGCTTTCTCTCTCTCTCTCTCGCTTTCTCTTTCTCTCTCTCGCTTTCTCTATCTCTCTCTCGCTTTCTCTATCTCTCTCTCTCGCTTTCTCGATATCTCTCTCTCGCTTTCTCGACCTCTCTCTCGCTTTCTCGATCTCTCTCGCTTTCTCGATCTCTCTCGCTTTCTCTCTCTCTCGCTTTCTCTCTCTCTCTCGCTTTCTCTCTCTCTCTCTCGCTTTCTCTCTCTCGCTTTCTCGATCTCTCTCTCTCGCTTTCTCGATCTCTCTCTCTCGCTTTCTCGATCTCTCTCTCTCGCTTTCTCAATCTCTCTCGCTTTCTCGATCTCTCTCTCTCGCTTTCTCTCTCTCTCTCTCTCGCTTTCTCTCTCTCTCTCTCTCGCTTTCTCGATCTCTCTCTCTCGCTTTCTCGATCTCTCTCGCTTTCGCGATCTCTCTCTCGCTTTCGCGATCTCTCGCTTTCTCGATCTCTCGCTCTCGCTTTCTCGATCTCTCTCTCTCTCGCTTTCTCGATCTCTCGTTTTCTCGATCTCTCTCTCTCGCTTTCTCGATCTCTCGCTCTCGCTTTCTCGATCTCTCACGCTCTCGCTTTCTCGATCTCTCTCGCTTTCTCGATCTCTCGCTCTCGCTTTCTCGATCTCTCGCTCTCGCTTTCTCGATCTCTCGCTCTCGCTTTCTCGATCTCTCGCTCTCGCTTTCTCGATCTCTCGCTCTCGCTTTCTCGATCTCTCGCTCTCGCTTTCTCGATCTCTCGCTCTCGCTTTCTCGATCTCTCGCTTTCTCGATGTCTCGCTCTCGCTTTCTCTCTCTCGCTCTCGCTTTCTCGATCTCTCGCTCTCGCTTTCTCGATCTCTCCCTCTCGCTTTCTCGATCTCTCGCTCTCGCTTTCTCGATATCTCGCTCTCGCTTTCTCTCTCTCTCGCTTTCTCGATCTCTCGCTTTCTCGATCTCTCTCTCGCTTTCTCGATCTCTCTCTCGCTTTCTCGATCTCTCTCTCGCTTTCTCGATCTCTCTCTCGCTTTCTCGATCTCTCTCTCGCTTTCTCTATCTCTCGCTTTCTCGATATCTCTCTCTCGCTTTCTCGATATCTCTCGCTTTCTCGATATCTCTCTCTCGCTTTCTCGATATCTCTCGCTTTCTCGATATCTCTCTCTCGCTTTCTCTATCTCTCTCTCGCTTTCTCTATCTCTCTCTCGCTTTCTCTATCTCTCTCTCGCTTTCTCGACCTCTCTCTCGCTTTCTTGATCTCTCTCTCTCGCTTTCTCGATCTCTCTCGCTTTCTCTCTCTCTCGCTTTCTCTCTCTCTCTCGCTTTCTCTCTCTCTCTCTCGCTTTCTCTCTCTCGCTTTCTCGATCTCTCTCTCTCGCTTTCTCGATCTCTCCCTCTCGCTTTCTCGATCTCTCTCTCTCTCGCTTTCTCGATCTCTCCCTCTCGCTTTCTCGATCTCTCTCTCTCTCGCTTTCTCGATCTCTCTCGCTTTCTCGATCTCTCTCTCTCGCTTTCTCGATCTCTCTCGCTTTCGCGATCTCTCTCTCGCTTTCGCGATCTCTCTCGCTTTCGCGATCTCCCTCGCTTTCTCGATCTCTCGCTCTCGCTTTCTCGATCTCTCGCTCTCGCTTTCTCGATCTCTCTCTCGCTTTCTCGATCTCTCTCTCTCGCTTTCTCGATCTCTTGCTCTCGCTTTCTCGATCTCTTGCTCTCGCTTTCTCGATCTCTCTCGCTTTCTCGATCTCTCGCTCTCGCTTTCTCGATCTCTCGCTCTCGCTTTCTCGATCTCTCGCTCTCGCTTTCTCGATCTCTCGCTCTCGCTTTCTCGATCTCTCGCTCTCGCTTTCTCGATCTCTCGCTCTCGCTTTCTCGATCTCTCGCTCTCGCTCTCTCGCTCTCGCTTTCTCGATCTCTCGCTCTCGCTTTCTCGATATCTCTCGCTCTCGCTTTCTCGATATCTCGCTCTCGCTTTCTCGATATCTCTCTCTCGCTTTCTCGATATCTCTCTCTCGCTTTCTCGATATCTCTCTCTCGCTTTCTCGATCTCTCTCTCTCGCTTTCTCGATCTCTCTCGCTTTCGCGATCTCTCTCTCGCTTTCGCGATCTCTCTCGCTTTCGCGATCTCTCTCGCTTTCGCGATCTCCCTCGCTTTCTCGATCTCTCGCTCTCGCTTTCTCGATCTCTCGCTCTCGCTTTCTCGATCTCTCGCTCTCGCTTTCTCGATCTCTCTCTCTCTCGCTTTCTCGATCTCTCTCTCTCGCTTTCTCGATCTCTCGCTCTCGCTTTCTCGATCTCTCGCTCTCGCTTTCTCGATCTCTCTCGCTTTCTCGATCTCTCGCTCTCGCTTTCTCGATCTCTCGCTCTCGCTTTCTCGATCTCTCGCTCTCGCTTTCTCGATCTCTCGCTCTCGCTTTCTCGATCTCTCGCTCTCGCTTTCTCGATCTCTCTCTCTCGCTCTCGCTTTCTCGATCTCTCGCTCTCGCTTTCTCGATCTCTCGCTCTCGCTTTCTCGATATCTCTCGCTCTCGCTTTCTCGATATCTCTCGCTCTCGCTTTCTCGATATCTCGCTCTCGCTTTCTCGATATCTCTCTCTCGTTTTCTCGATATCTCTCTCTCGCTCTCTCGATATGTCTCTCTCGCTCTCTCTCGATCGCTCTCTCCCGCTCGCTCGATCGCTCTCTCCCGCTCGCTCGATCCCGCTCGCTCGCTCGCTCGCTCGATCTCGCCCGCTCGCTCTCTCCCGCTCACGCTCCCTCGCTCGCACTCCTTCGCCCTCCCCCTCCCTCTCGCTTTTCTCTCTCGCTTTTCTCTCTCGCTTTTCTCTTGTTTTCCCTTTCCCCTCTTGCTAGCTCTCTCTCTTTGTGTCTTTCTTTGTGTCTCTTTTTGTCTTTCTTTCTGTCTCTCCAACAAGTAGCTACGAAATAGGACAGTGTTTTGTTAAACTGCGTCACAATTGTGATACTTCTGTACATTTTAAGGCTGTTTCTGGTTTTTAATCGCCGGATAAGTGCATGAGGAAATTACGAAAATGACAAAAGCAGCATTTTAGTAAAGGGCCGATCAGGAACTGGGGTATGTCGACATTAAATGAGCTTCGGATTGGCTCAGTTGTGATGCCCCCCATGGGGTAATGGCCTCAGACACTCACTGGGTTCACACACGCGAAAATTGGTCACTGATGCCAATGGAGCCGTACCCCACGTGACTCCATGCCTCCCAAGGGAAAATTGGAGGGGGAAAAAATGTATTACTTGATTTATCTGTTCATACAGCCACCCTGGCCTGCTTTTTATTGTTGTTTGTGTGAAGGTTAAGAAGTTTTTGAATCGGAAAGAGCGGCCATCAAAGAGCTCGGATGCTGAGGGTTCCACAATGCAGCCACAGGAGAGCGGCACTGATCATATAGACTGGTACGAAAAGATAGGCTATCCTCTCCGATGTAACATCTTCCCAGGTACTGCCAATTCTTGCTAAAAGTCTGACATAAAATATTCACTTAAAACATTCACTGTGTTCTTGCTAAAACATTGGTGTAGGTAATTCACTTGACGAGGAGGGGAAAATGTCCTGTTCCTACATAAGGCACTTCATTGGCTGTAAGTTATACAGGCCCTTGGTGAGACCACACCTGGAGTACCGTGTGCAGGTTTGGTCTCCTTACCTAAGAAAGGATATACTTGGCATAGAGGGAGTGCAGCGAAGGTTCACCAGACTGATTCCTGGGATGGCAGGACTGTCGTATGAGGAGAGATTGGGTCGACTAGGCCTGTATTCACTAGAGTTTAGAAAAATGAGAGGGGATCTCATTGAAACGTATTAAATTCTGACAGGGCTAGACAGACTGGATGCAGGGAGGATGTTTCCCCTGGCTGGGGGTCTAGAACGAGGGGTCACAGTCTCAGGATATGGGGTAGGACATTTAGGACTGAGATGAGGAGAAATTTCTTCACTCAGAGGGTGGTGAACCTGTGGAATTCTCTACCACAGGAGGCTGTGGAGGCCAAGTCACTGAATATATTTAAGAAGGAGACAGATAGCTTTCTAGACACAAAAGGCATCAAGGGGTATGGGGAGAGAGCGGGAACAAGATATTAAGATAGAGGATCAGCCATGATCATATTGAATGGCGGAGCAGGCTCGAAGGGCCGAATGGCCTACTCCTGCTCCTATTTTTCTATGTTACTATGTAAAGCGCTTTGGGACGTCCTGAGGCCGTGAAAGGCACTATATAATTGCAAGTTCTTTCTTTATAATTGTGCCTTGATGACACAGCAACAATTTGTGTTTATATAGAGCGCTTTTAAAATGGTGAACGTCCCAAGGTGCTTCACCGAGTGAATGGTCGTAAAAGAGAACGGAGAGATGACTGAAAAGGTGGGTTTTGAGGAGGCTTCGGAAGATTGGGAGAGAACTGGCAAGGCGGAATGGTTTAGGGAAGGAGTTCCACAGGGCAGGCGGAGACGGCTGAAGGCCCTGTCACTTGTGGAGCTGAAGGAAGTGGGGAGAGGGAGGCACAGCAAGTCAGAGTAGTGTCGGGCCTGGGCCGGGAGATAGGGCTGAAAGATAGGGCAGGGTGCGACCACGGAGGGATTTATAAAAGAGAGAATGAGTGAGGATTTTGAACTCGATGTTTTGGACCAGAAAGGGTTGGTGAGAAACAACCATTTTTTTTCTAAACTCCATTAAACTAGATGCATCGCTGTGTATCCACTCTGATGTCATTTTCAGTGGGAAGGTGAATCTCTGATAAGTTACTCAATAGTTGTGTTTTTCTTTTGCAAATTGAGGTTAAGGTGCTCGAGTGAAATTTTTTTTTAAATTTGTTTTTACGGGATCTGGGCGTCACTGGCAAGGCCTAGCATTTATTGCCCATCCCTAATTGCCCTTGAGAAGGTGATGGTAAAGCCCCTTTTACAGAGAGGATTGTATATGATTGGTAAAGCCCCTTTTACAGAGAGGATTGTATATGATTGGTAAAGTCCCTTTTACAGAGAGGATTGTATATGATTGGTAAAGCCCCTTTTACAGAGAGGATTGTATATGATTGGTAAAGTCCCTTTTACAGACAGGATTGTATATGATTGGTAAAGTCCCTTTTACAGACAGGATTGTATATGATTGGTAAAGCCCCTTTTACAGACAGGATTGTATATGATTGGTAAAGTCCCTTTTACAGAGAGGATTGTATATGATTGGTAAAGTCCCTTTTACAGAGAGGATTGTATATGATTGGTAAAGTCCCTTTTACAGACAGGATTGTATATGATTGGTAAAGTCCCTTTTACAGAGAGGATTGTATATGATTGGTAAAGTCCCTTTTACAGACAGGATTGTATATGATTGGTAAAGCCCCTTTTACAGAGAGGATTGTATATGATTGGTAAAGTCCCTTTTACAGACAGGATTGTATATGATTGGTAAAGTCCCTTTTACAGACAGGATTGTATATGATTGGTAAAGTCCCTTTTACAGAGAGGATTGTATATGATTGGTAAAGTCCCTTTTACAGACAGGATTGTATATGATTGGTAAAGTCCCTTTTACAGACAGGATTGTATATGATTGGTAAAGTCCCTTTTACAGACAGGATTGTATATGATTGGTAAAGTCCCTTTTACAGACAGGATTGTATATGATTGGTAAAGTCCCTTTTACAGACAGGATTGTATATGATTGGTAAAGCCCTTTTACAGACAGGATTGTATATGATTGGTAAAGTCCCTTTTACAGACAGGATTGTATATGATTGGTAAAGTCCCTTTTACAGACAGGATTGTATATGATTGGCAAAGTCCCTTTTACAGACAGGATTGTATATGATTGGTAAAGTCCCTTTTACAGACAGGATTGTATATGATTGGTAAAGTCCCTTTTACAGACAGGATTGTATATGATTGGTAAAGCCCTTTTACAGACAGGATTGTATATGATTGGTAAAGCCCCTTTTACAGAGAGGATTGTATATGATTGGTAAAGCCCCTTTTACAGACAGGATTGTATATGATTGGTAAAGCCCCTTTTACAGACAGGATTGTATATGATTGGTAAAGTCCCTTTTACAGACAGGATTGTATATGATTGGTAAAGCCCCTTTTACAGACAGGATTGTATATGATTGGTAAAGCCCTTTTACAGACAGGATTGTATATGATTGGTAAAGCCCTTTTACAGACAGGATTGTATATTCTTCTGGTATGGGTGGAGAACTGAAGTGAATGCTGTATTTTGTGATGCCAGGATTTTCAGGTGAATGGAAGAGTGAGGCACAAGATACCTACACAAAGGAGGTGGTTCACCGCTTTAAACACGACCCGGAACATTGGCATGGCAGAACGACCGATGAATTGGGTATAGTACAACCTCTTACCACTTGCCCTCCATGTGTTTTCTGACTCACGATGTTATTCCCCGCTTCCAGGTCTCTGTCAATGATGCCTTGTAACAATCTGTTAGGAGCTGAATGAGTAAAGTTGGTGGGAGGAGGCTCTTGTTTCTCCTCCTTGCCAAATGTTTCCCTGACCTCACTTCCCTCCCCTCGAAGGAAATTAACCCATTGTTGGGCTTTGTTACGACAGGCAGCAGTCAGCTCCACCCTCCCCCCCCCCCCGAACCGCACCCAAGTGCCCATTCTTTGTATGACAGGAGTCCTCCGTGGATGCTCTTGCCCCTGTACGTCCGACGTTGGTTAGGAGCAGAGACTCTGGCCCTCGGTACTGCGTCCCAACCCTAGGCGGCTGTGCCAACTGTGGCGCTCCCACCGCTGCCTCTGTTGAAATCGGCTGGGCCAGCAAAGGTTGGGAGATGGTGGGGGTGGGAGGGTGGGGGTCGAACCTGGGAAGTTTCTGGCTCAGAGATGGTGTCTTTCCATCTAAACCACCAAGGGAGCAAAGAGCAGAATACTGCAGATGCTGGATAGTCTGAAATAAAAAGCTGCAAACACTCAGCAGGTCAGGCAGCATCTGTGGGGAGAGGAAGGCAGGTCTGATGTTTCAGGTCGATGATCTTTTGTCAGAACTCTTAAGGAACAGCTTCACCCCCCTTCCCCCCCGCCTACCCCCGCTCGCTCTCTCCGTCTTCTGCTTCATTGTCCATCTCCCATTCAGGTCAATTGATGATCTCAGCTGGCATTCCAGTCTGGGAAGGGTGAACGAATGAAGTATTTTAAAATTCTCATCTTTGGTTTTCAAATCCCTCCAAGGCCTCGCCCCCCCACTATCCCTGCAATCTCCTCCAGCCCTACAACCCTCCGATATCTCTGCGTTCCTCCAATTCTGGTCTCTTGCACGCCCCCGATTTTAATCGCTCCACCATTGGCGGCCGTGCCTTCAGCTGCCGAGGCCCTAGGCTCTGGAATTCCCTCCCTAAACCTCTCTACCCCTCTCCTCCTTTAAGACTCTCCTTAAACCCTACCTCTTTGACCAAGCTTTTGGTCACCTGTCCTAATTTCTTCTTATGTGGCTCGGTGTCAAATTTTCTCTGATAACGCTCCTGTGAAGCGCCTTGCGACGTTTTACCACATTAAAGGCGCTATATAAATACAAGTTGTTGTTGCTACCCATAGCTGAGGAGGAAAAAATAAATCAGTGAGGCAGGACTGTGGCAGAGCTTGCCTGAGCCTGACTGAGTTCTGAATATAAAACTAAAGTAAAAGCACACATTTATGAGATTACATCCTTGTTAGAGCAGAGAAAGTTAAGGGGAGATTTAATAGAGGCGTTCAAGATCATGAAGGGTTTGGATAGAGTAGATAGGGAGAAAGTATTTACACTGGCAGGAGGGTCGGGAACCAGAGGGCACAGATTTAAGGTATTTGGCAAAAGAACAGAGGGGAGATGAGGAGATTTTGTTCTACGCAGCGAGTTGTTGTGATCTGGAACGCGCTGCCTGAAAGGGCGGTGGAGGCAGATTCAATAGTAACTTTCAAAAGGGAATTGGATAAACACTTGAAGGGGAACATTTTGCAGGGTTGCGGGGAAAGAGCAGGGGACTGGGACTAATTAGAGAGCTCTTTCAAAGAACCAGCACCGGTACGATGGGCCGAATGGCCTCCTTCTGTGCTGTATCATTCTATGATTCTTGCTGCTAAATCGCGCATCCTCCCAAATTGCTGAGGTGTATACCAGCCAAAAACTTCAATCTGGAATTCGCCCTGGCTGGTGGGCATATGATTGATTCCTTGTGTGATTGAATCACTCCTGCTGTCCACCCTATCACAGACCTTCCCTTTTGTTCTATTCCTGCCGCCTCCCCCCTTCCCCCCGCCCCCCCCTTTCCCTGGCTCCAGATTTGCTTAAAACCTGTTAAATCTCTAACTTCTTCCAGTTCTGAAAAAAGGTCACAGACCTGAAACGTTAACACTGTTCCTCTTTCCACAGAGGCTGCCTGACCTGTTGAGCGTTTTCCAGCATTTTCTCTTTTATTTCAGATTTCCAGCATCCGCAGTATTTTGCTTTTGTCTCTACAAAACTAATGGGACTAAAAGCCGACAAATCCCCTGGACCTGCCGGCCTACATCCTAGGGTTCTAAAAGAGATAGCTGAAGAGATAGTGGATGCACTGGTTTTGATCTTCCAAAATTCCCTAGATTCTGGAATGGTCCCAGCGGATTGGAAGGTTGCAAATGTAACACCGCTATTCAAGAAAGGAGGGAGAGAAAAAACAGGGAACTACAGGCCAGTTAGCCTGACATCAGTCGTTGGGAAAATGCTGGAATCCATTGTTAAGGAAGTGGTATCGAGACTTAGAAAATCATAACATGATTAGGCAGAGTCAACATGGTTTTATGAAAGAGAAATTGTGTTTGACAAATTTATTAGAGTTTTTGAGGATGTAACTAGTAGGGTAGATAAAGGGGAACCAGTGGATGTAGTATATTTGGATTTCCAAAAGGCATTCGATAAAGTGCCACATAAAAGGTTATTACACAAGATTAGGGCTCATGGGGTTGGGGGTAATATAGTAGCGTGGATAGAGGGTTGGTTAACAGACAGAAAACAGAGAGTAGGGATAAACAGATCTTTTTCATGTTGTCAGGCTGTAACTAGTGGGGTGCCGCAAGGATCAGTGCTGGGGCCCCAGCTATTTACAATCTATATTAATGACCTAGATGAAGGGACCGAGTGTAATGTATCCAAGTTTGCTGATGATACAAAGCTAGGTGGGACAGTAAGCTGTGAGGAGAACACAGAGTCTGCAAAGGGATATAGATAGACTAAGCGAGTGGGCAGTAAGGTGGCAGATGGAGTATAATGTAGGGAAATGTGAGGTTATTCACTTTGGTAGGAAGAATAGAAAAACAGAATATTTTTTAAATGGTGAGACACTTTCAAATGTTGGTGTTCAGAGAGATTTGGGTGTCCTCGTGCAAGAAACACCGAAAGCTAGCATGCAGGTACAGCAAGCAATAAGGAAGGCAAATGGCCTGTTGGCCTTTATTGCAAGGGGCTTGGAGTATAAGAGTAAGGAAGTCTTGCTACAATTGTACAGGGCCTTGGTGAGACCACACCTGGAGCACTGTGCACAGTTTTGGTCTCCTTATCTGAGGAAGGATATACTTGCCTTGGAGGCAGTGCAGCGAAGGTTCACTAGATTGATTCCTGGGATGAGAGGGCTGTCCTATGATGAGATATTGTGTAGAATGGGCCGATACTCTCTGGAGTTTAGAAGAATGAGAGGTGATCTCATTGAAACATACAAGATTCTGAAGGGGATTGACAGGGTAGATGCTGAGAGGCTGTTTCCCCCTGGCTGGAGTGTCTAGAACTAGGGAGCATAGTCTCAGGATAAGGGGTCGGCCATTTAAGACCGAGATGAGGAGGAATTTCTTCACTCAGAGGGTTGTGAGTCTTTGGAAATCTCTGCCCCAGAGGGCTGTGAATGCTGAGTCTTTGAGTATATTCAAGGCTGAGATTGATAGATTTTTGGACTCTAGGGGAATCGAGGGTTATGGAGATCGGGCAGGAAAGTGGAGTTGATGGTCGATGATCAGCCATGATCTTATTGAATGGCGGAGCAGGCTCGAGGGGCCGAATGGCCGACTCCTGCTCTTCTTATGTTCTACACAACATTGCCTTAAACAATGCGCCACCTGGAGGGATCAGGCCCTGTTTACCAGTCTTTAATCTCATACGGTCAGTTCAGCGATCTCAGCTGTTTGACCGGGGATATGTTGAGTGGAACCTCGGCAGTTTGCCTCCCAGAAATGGTACGAGAGTGGCCCCAGGCTGCTGTTAGCCCTTCTCTTGGTCGCTCTGAAGGGAATAATGAAATTGTGAATAATGGCCAACCCTTGGTCTTCAGAGTGCTGCCCAGCAGGACTTGGGGACATAGGCAAACCAGTTCTTCTGGCAGTAAGGTTCCTATTCTTGGGATGGGTGCAGGGGGCGAGGTGGAGGGCTTGGAGATTTCCCCAAAGACCGTCAAGTGAGTTGAAGAGATCTTCGAATAGGGGAATCCCCCCCCCCCCCAACCCACCACCACCCCCTTTTTTTCTTCATTTCAAAAAATATAGATTGAGGAAAATGATTCAATTCACACGTTTGCCTCTTGACACTAGCAAGACTGTCTGTCGTTTTTTAAGGTCGCTGGGTTGTGATGAACATCGTTAATCAGAAAATGAAGAAAGCACTGGAGCAGCTGGAGAAAAAATTGGAGAATTCCTAGAACTTCCAAGGACATAAAACAATGAAATAAAATTGCTTATCTTTTGTCTGTTCTGTGCAATATATGAAGGATTCCTAGTGATACAGTCTCCTTTAATTTTGAATGAGTGCAATTTTAAGTTAGAAATGAGAGTGAAAGATAATCACCCGCAGACATTGGTCTCTATTGGGCAGAGGACATCTGGTGTGGCACAGATCCCCCTTTCCTACATCCCTTGAACAGCAAGGAGCTATATGACTGAGGCCTGATCCCTGAGGTCCCCATCCCACGTCCTCCTAAAGACCCGTTAATCATTTCCCCTACTTTGGAAGGATGAAAGTCTGACCGGATCCTTCCTGGTATCAAACCCAAGATCATCTGGCTCCGGAATTGAGTTACCCAACAACGTAAAATTAGAAACAAAAAGAGAAAAGGCAGGAAACGCTCAGCCGGTCGGGCGGCATCTGTGGAGAGAGAGAGAGAGAGAAACCGAGTTAACGTTTCAGGTCGATGACCTTTCGTCAGAACTGGAAAAAGTTGGAGATGGAACAGGTTTTTAAGCAAGTGTCGGGAGCTGGAACGGGTTTTTAAGCAAGTGTCGGGAGCTGGAACAGAGATACCTGGAGGTGTTCGTACACAAATCTATGAAGGTGGCAGGACAGGCTGAGGAGGCTGTTAATAAAGGTCATCGACCTGAAACGTTAACTCTGTTTCTCTCTCCACAGATGCTGCCTGACCTGAGTATCTCCAGCATTTTCTGTTCTTAATTCAGATTTCCAGCATCCGCGGTATTTTGCTTTTGTATTCATGTAAAACTAGAGGCTGGGGACCTGATCAAGATTAAAGAACTGTTTTGCCGAGTTAGTTTGTCTTATGCAGTGAGTGCCATGAGATATGAATTTCACATAGCTATTTTCATTTTATTTTTGGGCTTAGTGCAGTGATATATGTAGATGTAATTGCACTCGAGAGGGGACAGAGGAGATTTACGAGGATGTTGCCAGGACTGGGGAATTTTAGCTATGAGGAAAGATTGGATAGGCTGGGGTTGTTTCCTTTGGAACAGAGGAGGCTGAGGGGAGATTTAATTGAGGTGTATACAATTGTGAGGGACCTAGATAGAGTGCAAAGGAAAGACCTATTTCCTCTAGCAGAGAAGTCAATAACTAGGGGTCATCCATTTAAAGTAATTGGTCGAAGGATTAGAGGGGAGTTGAGGAGAACTTTTTTCACCCAGAGGGCGGTGGGGGTCTGGAACTCACTGCCTGAAAGGGTGGTAGAGGCAGAAACCCTCCTCACATTTAAAAACTACTTGGATATGCACTTGCATTGCCGTAACCCACAGGACTACGGACCATGAGCTGGAAAGTGAGATTAGGCTGGATCGCTCCTTTTCAGCCGGCACAGACACGATGGGCCGAATGGCCTCAATCTGTGCCGTAAACTTCTATGATTCAGCCTGGGGCAGACTTCCTCCCTTCAGCTGAAGCCACTTGGGCTTCATGACCTGACCGGCTGTGTGATGGAATGCTATCAAAGACCACCTCACACCCAGAATAGAAAACGTGAAGGGTCTGTGCTGCACCTTAACGTCTGTAGTTCTTTTCTTTACCCATAGTGGGATGTCTGGCCTCCACTTGGCAATGCCCCACAGAAAATACAGGTAGACTATCCTTTATCCGAAAACCTCGGGACCAGCCGAGTTTCGGATAAAGGAGAATTTCGGATTTCGGAAGGTGGGTCGGCGGGGGTCCGCGGGGGGGTCGGCGGGGGGTCGTGCGCACGACTTACGCTGACGCTCAGCGTAAGGTCGGCGGGGGTCGGGGCCGGCGGGGTCCGCGGGGGGGCCGGCGGGGGGGTCGGCGGTTGGCGGGGTCGGCGGTTGTCGGGGCCGGCGGGGTCCGCGGGGGGGTCGGCGGGGTCCGCGGGGGGGTCGGCGGTTGGCGGGGTCGGGGTCGGCGGGGTCCGCGGGGGGGGTCGGCGGTTGGCGGGGTCGGCGGTTGGCGGGGCTGGCGGGGTCGGCGGTTGTCGGGGCCCGCGGGGGGGTCGGCGGCTGGCGGGGTCGGCGGTTGTCGGGGCCGGGGGGGGGCGGGGGGTCGTGCGCACGACTTACCCTTTATCCGATCTTCCGAAACCGGAACCCTCTAAAAACCGAAGATTTTTTCGTTCGTACGCACGACTTACGCTGAACGAAAAAACCTTCGGTTTTTAGAGGGTTTCGGTTTTCGGAAGTCCGGATAAAGGGTAGTCTACCTGTATGATTGAAATCAGGACCTCACTATGTGGGGAATCATTGACACAGACCCCTGCCCCTTCACCATGTGGTGCATTGTGTCAGAGTGTTGCTGAATGTGGTCCTTGGGCAAGAACCTAATTGCGATTGTGGCCTTCTACAAGAGCCTAGTGAATAACTTGGGCTAAACAGAACAGTTTGAACTCTTAACAGTTGTCTCCCCTTTACCATAAAATCATGAGTTAACATGAAAAAATATACTTTCATTCTCTTGGCCTGGATTTGAACGCAGGGCTCGGATGAAAGGAAAGTGTTCGAAACCACTGTGGGGGCCCTATTTCCTTAAACCCTTTGTTTATGTGTATGTCTGGAATAGATTGCGGGAAGTAGGAAGGATGTGAAGTGCAGAATGTTTTGAGATGGGGGTGGGGGGATAGGGGTTGGGAAAGATTTTTTTTGTGTGCGTGAAAGCGCCTGGCCACGACATCGAGGCCTTGATCGTAACTCGGCAAGTGGGAGGGACTTTCTGCATTCTGTGGCGCTGACTGTTGGCGTTCCCAGTGTGGTGTGCTGCCCGCACGCCACATTTAAGAGCGAGCAGGGGTTTCGTGATGTTAAGTCTGTGAGTTGTTCAAGTAATTAATACTCAGACTTAATCAGTAACAATAAAACAGGTCTTTACTGGTTGGAGGTAGGGACTACACTGAATACAAGATTACTGCACAGTGCTTATATACCGGTGTGTTCACCCCCGGTATTACGTCTACAGCAGCCTGAGAAAGTAGTACATCTCTTAAGGTGGAACAGGCTTAAGCTCTCTTAAGGTGGAACAGGTTACATACACAACACTCCTCCCTTCTTAGCTTTATAGTCACCCCCCCATTTAACATAACGTAATAACATATATACATATATAACTTCATGTTTAACGTAACATATCACAGATTCAGTCTCTGCGGAAAACAGTTCACAGATTCAATCTCTGTGGTGTAGTCGGTTCACGTTACTCATTCAATAGTCCTTTCATGGATTTAACAGCTTGAACTTCCGAACTGATTTGGCTCCGTTCGGAGGGACCACGTGTGTGACCTGGTAGAGGTGATAATGGTTCAGATGGGTCATCTTCTGTTTTTACTTTTCCTTTTCTGCTTCTTGGAGACTCTCTGGGCTCCATTGTCAGCTGCCACAGCTGCCAGCTGCATGCGCAGTTCCTCCTTCTCTTCCTCCTTTTTTCGTAGTAGAGCCACCTTCTCCCGATGTTCCGTAGACTTTCGGTGCTCCTCCATGATTTCTGTATGGTGGGAGTCGAAGTTACAAGTTGGGCAGGACAGGACATAGTAATATTCGGAGTCGTCCGACAGGTCAGCGAGAGGGTCGTCTATTTCCTCCATACCCAGCTGGACGTTAGCCAGCTCTTGTTCCAAATCCAGACATCTTTCCTGAAGAGACTTCTTCATGTGTACCTCTGCATCCAGCTTTTTCTGGGCTTTCAGCAAGTCATTTACTAGTGACCTCATTTGTGATTTTAATACTTCAACTTCCTTTGGAGATTGATTGATCGGACTATGCAATCCCTCTACCGGAGCAGCTGTTTCAGCGGTCTGTTGTTCTACATTGACATGAGTCAGCGTACTTTTGGCATCCAATGGCTGCTCTGTTGCAGTCGTTTCAGTCTGTGTCGTCACATCAGCCATCTCAATGACTTTTGAGAGCTCCGAACCCTTTTCCTTTGAAGATCGCAGCTCGTGTTCAAGTTTTTCCCATTTCAGAGTCTTGTCCCTCAGCATATGAAGGAGTTGGCTGACCGTTAACTCTTCTGACACCAGATTATGGCACGCACCTTCAGAACCTGAATCAGCTTTGATTCGTTCGGCCTCCTCGCGCAGATGGTTGGTGTGCTCCTGCTCCATTTTCTCCATCAGTTGCTTCTGTTGCCTTTCCAGATTCTCCCACTCTGTAACAAAGAACTTTTTTATTTCATTCATCTCTTGCTCAAAACGGCGAATCATTTGCTCTAATTGCTGTTGTAGTTTGAAATGGAGTTGAGTTCGAGCCCAGTGTCCCTCAAGAATGTGCATATCAGTAGACTTGACAGACTCAGAATTCTCTGTTAAACTATGTTGTTGTTGCTCAGTGGAATTCTGTGCTGAAACTTTGTCTTTTGCACATGGGTTGGTCTTACCATCATCCGTTCTAGAGTCTGGGCTGATTATCTGCACCGAGTTCTCACTCTTTATGGCTTTTAGCGAATGCCAGTCCATATTTATGTTTCTAAACCACTCCCGGCCTAGTAGTGGTGGACCTCCCTCCGGTAGCACATATAAGTCCATTATTTGACTTCCTTCGCCCTTGTTGGCCACTGCAACCTTTATTGTCCCGATGGGGTACACTCTCTGCCCCGTGTAGGTTGTCAATATAATCTCCGTATCCTGTAGGGGAATATGTTGGAATAACCTTCTGTAATCTTTCTTATTCATGACCGACAATGCCGATCCAGTGTCCAATTCCATTTTTACTTGGACTCCTTCTATCTGAAGAGTAACCCAAATTGTCTGGAGGTCTGCACCCTTACCAACGTTGAGTACCCTTAAGCTAGCCAGTTCAATACTGCTTAAGCCAGCCAGTTCAATACTGCTTAAGCCAGCCAGTTCATTACTGCTAGCGTCTGAATCGGACTCCTGTTCGGCCACCTTGTGTACTTTTGCGTATTTTCCTTGCGGTGACTTCTTGTTGCTGGTCTTCTTCGCTGACCTGCATACTCTAGCTATATGTCCAAGCCTACCACAAGTTCTACATTCTTGGTTTTTAAACCAACACTGGTTCTGATCATGCGTTGTCTTTCCACAACGATAACATTTGCCAGAACTCACACCCAATTTGTGTGCACTGAGCTCCGGTGACCGTAGCTGCATTACTGCCGTGCCTCTCGCTGCGGCTTCGTGTGCTGCTGCCATAGTGACCGCCTTCTCAAGCGTCAGCTCATTCTCCTCGAGCAGTCGCTTTTGTGTATCCTGTTTAAATAAACCACACACAAATTTGTCTCGTAGTGCATCTGTCAGTCCCGTTCCAAACTGGCAATATTTTGCTAATTTACGCAATTCCAGCAAATATTCAGCATTGCTTTCATGCTGTAGCTGCCTTCTGTCATAAAATTTAAATCGTTCCGCTAGCATCAGCGGCGTGGGGTTTAGATGATCTTTCAGGGCAGTAACAATCTCATCGAACGTCTTATCCGCCGGTTCATCTGGTGATAACAGGTGTTTCAATTGCCCGTATGTCTTCGCACCCATTAAATTTAATAATGTTAGTGCTTTATCAGCCTCACGAATTTTATTGGCCTTACAATAATTTTTAACTCGTTCAACATATATGGCCCAATCTTCGATGTCACTATCAAAGTTGCTAATATCCCCGTGTTTAGGCATTGTAGTACTTTATCAGATTTGCAATTTCTCAGATTTTTTTTTTACTGCTATCCAAGATGGCAGCTTCCCGCTCTTGCCGTCGTCCTCCGCCCACAAAATGGCGGTTTTCCCGCGCTTGGCGGTCTTCACCCGTCCCCCGACGCCGTCTCCCTTCAGCCCCGAGTGCGGCCCTTATCTCTGCCGCGATCGATGGCCCGCGCTTTTCACCGCGGCTCTCGCGCCTTCAGTGTCTGTCGACGCTGCGCCTTTCAGCCCGAGTGCGGCCCTTATCAGGGATTGCGATCGATGGCCCTTCTACCTCCGACTTCCCCCAGCCCTGTCTTTGCAGCCAACGCTGCTTGGCTTACCCACCACCGAGGTTGAAAAAGAAGCTGCAGGATGTCTTCTGTCCTCCAGTTTTCAGTCGCTGATGGAGGCTTCAGGGTCCTAATGCCTGTCGCTTCCAGTGGGGTGGTGAGATTTGAAACCTCTCTTCAACGTCCTGTCTGTGGACGAAGCCGCCGTGGAATAACTGCCGCAGGGTAAGAACCTGACTCGTTGCCAGTGTTAAGTCTGTGAGTTGTTCAAGTAATTAATACTCAGACTTAATCAGTAACAATAAAACAGGTCTTTACTGGTTGGAGGTAGGGACTACACTGAATACAAGATTACTGCACAGTGCTTATATACCGGTGTGTTCACCCCCGGTATTACGTCTACAGCAGCCTGAGAAAGTAGTACATCTCTTAAGGTGGAACAGGCTTAAGCTCTCTTAAGGTGGAACAGGTTACATACACAACAAGTGACATGATATTCAATGTTGCTTTTGACGACTGAATTTTTTTTTTTAACGCTTAGCCATTTCATTGGTCCTGCCAAGCTGCCATTTTGGTATCTGGTCTCCAAGCAACGCGATTGCTGTAAACAATGGACCCACTGCTGTAAGATGTGATGGGCTAGCTTCTCAATGGAAACAGCTTGTCCGGTCAAAACCGTCACAACTGCTTTAATATAAGAAGCACGTGGGTTGTTCTGGATTTGGAGGATGGTGATTGAGATTAAATAAATTTAAATAGTTCAGGAGCATCCAAAAGCAGTAATGAACTCATTGAAGCGTATAAAGTTCTTAGAAGGCTTGACAGGGTAGATGCAGGGAGGATGTTTCCCCTGGCTGGAGAGTCTAGAACCAGGGGTCACAGTCTCAGGATAAGGAGTCGGCCATTTAGGACTGAGATGAGGAGAAATTTCTTCGCTCAGAGGGTGGTGAATCTTTGGAATTCTCTGCCCCAGAGGGCTGTGGATGCTCAGTCGTTGAGTATATTCAAGGCTGAGATCGATAGATTTTTACGGCTCGAAGGGCTGTACGGCCTACTCCTGCTCCTATTTGTTATGTTCTTATTGCACTGTTGGACGAGACCCTTTGCTGAATAAGGGTGTAACATTTCTCCCTCAACCAATACAGTGACTACACTGCAAAAAATAAGTCATTCATGGAACGTCCTGACGACATGAAGGGCACGACATAGATTCAAGTTTTTCTCTCTCATCTCCCTGATCTCTCAACAGTTTTCCTTCTCCATTTCCCTCCTTCAATTAGGGGGCTTAAAGTACAAAGAAAGAACTTGCATTTATATAGCACCTTTTAGTTAATGAAGTACTTTTGAAGTGTGGTCACTGTTGTAAAGTAGGAAATGCGGCAGCCAATTTGCACACAGCAAGATCCCACAGCAGCAATGTGCTAATGACCAGATAGTCTATACTTTTTAAGTGATGTAGGTTGAGGGATAAATATTCACAGAAATCACAGAAACCCCACAGTGCAGATAGAGGCCATGTCAGCCCATCGAGCCTGCACCGACACATATCCCACCCGATCCCCGTAACCCCTACACCAACACATATCCCACCCTATCCCCATAACCCCACATATTTAGTCCCCCTAACACACTAAGGGTCAATTTATTGTAGCCAATCAACCTAACCCGCACATCTTTGGACTGTGGGAGGAAACCGGAGCACCCGGAGAAAACCCACGCAAACACGGGGAGAATGTGCAAACTCCACACAGACAGTCACCCGAGGCCGGATTCGAACCCGGGTCCCTGCTCTACTTCAAGATAGTGGCCATGGGATCTTTTATGAGAGGGCAGAAGGGGCCTCGATTTAATGTCTCACCTGAAAGACGGCACCTCCAACAGTGCAGTACTCCCTCAGTACTGCACTGGGAGTGTCGACCTAGATTTTTGTGCTCAAGTCTCTGGAGTGGGACTTGAACCCACAACCTTCTGACTCAAAGATGAGAGTATGCTGCCCACTGAGCCACAGCTAACAATGAACGCCACTGTGGGGAAAAATTTTTGGGTGGGAAGAAGGTATGTTGACAATTAGCTGGCACAGGGAGAGAAACTGGAGGATTGTTTGGGTCATTTTCTCTCCTCATTCTACTGTTAAAAGGTGTCTGGACCACCGAGCTGCTGGCCTGCGAGAAGCTGTCGAAAGACCTCCAGCGGTACATCAACGAGCGGCCGAAATTATCAAGGAACGGGCCTGGGGTTAGCTCGGCACTTCAGCCGGCTGAACGCGCTGCTTTACCACAGCCAAGACAACCCAAAGCTCCGAAGAAAGTCACTGCAAAGCCAAAGAAGGTCACCCCAAAGCCAGAAAGGACCATGGCGAAGCCGGAGGTTGCGGCGGTGACGGCATCCCGAGGAGAAACTGAAACGCCAGCCAGGAGAAATGTTAAAAAGGATGAGACGTTCTGGGAATTTTATGATCAACCTCTGCCTCCACTGTAAACCTGAGACTGCTGGGGCCCATCTGCTCCATGGCAGCATTGGCATTTTAATGAGTGAAATCTTTCATAGAGGGAGGGGGGATGTCTACACAGGAACTCGGTCCACATTGAGATCGCTTTGTCAACATTTGCCCTCCTTTCAATCATGTGGCAATAGTCTGACATCATACAGGAAACTTTGTTATATCTGGCACCGACGGGACCGAGCTGTTGCCAATCTATCAAAACTGCCGGACATACCAGCGTTAATGTTGAAGCATACGGAGGTTTTCATCTCCGTATCTGACAACAAACACTGTTGCTTAGCAACAGCTTCTAAACAGACGGCCCGTACCTTGGAAGCGTCTCTGTAGCTTAGCAACAGCTTCAGAGAGACTTTGCAGAGCCTGACTGTTGAAAAAAAGCCACGAGAAGAAAAGCCACGAGAAGAAAAAAAACCTAACAAAACGGCTCCTGATTTCTGCCGGTAGAGCGAGGTTTCCAGACATACAACCTCCGGATAAACCAAAGTCTCCTGTAATAGGCACTCACACTTTCAGTCTGTGCAGTTTCAGCCCTACCTGAGGGGTTTTGATGGAGTAAATGGGGTGAAACTGTTTCCACTGGTAGGAGGGTCGGTAACCAGAGGACACAGATTTAAGATAATTGGCAAAAAAATCCAGGAGGGAAATTAGGAGCAATTTTTTTACGCAGTGCGTTATGATCTGGGATGTGCTGCCTGAAAGGCCGGTGGAAGCAAATTCAATAGTAACTTTCAAAAGGGAATTGGATAAATACTTGAAGAGGAGAAATTTGCAGGGCTACGGGGAAAGAGCAGGGGGAGTGGGACTAATTGGATAGCTCTTTCAAAGAGCCGGCACAGACAGGATAGCTCCTCTTCGAAATAGTGCTGGGGGACCGCTCTCGTCCACCCGTGAGGGCAGGCGGGGCCTCAGTTTAGCGTCTCATCTGAAAGAGGGGTGAGAGGAGGCTTGTGTGGAGCATGGACCAGTTGGGCCGAATGGTCTGTTTCTGTCCTGTACATTCTATACAAATCTATGCAAAAGACCACGCACAAGAGGCCAGAATTGGAGGAGCGCAGGAATCTTGGATATGGGGGAAGTACAGGATCGCAGAGCTGTGATATACATGAATAAATATATAACCTGATGTTACTCAGTGCCTTGGCTTACACGGGACTCATCGATGAGGTAGTGGATGTGGATACCCCATCCCATCCCGTGAGGACGTTGACACTTGCAGAAGAGACAAGGATGGAGAGAAAAATGGTTCCGTTTACACCTGCAACAATGTAAAAGTGTCAAAAGTAAATTTTAAAACAAATACCAGTTTCTATTAAATGTTGGTTCAGGGCTAATTAGTCGCTCCATGATTAAAGCATCTTCATTTGTTAATACTTGTAAGAGAATGAACAGTTAAGCATAAATTCGGATACTGGTTTGATAAAGGAGTGAGTAAGTTCCCCACTCCAGTTTAACTGCACCTCCACCTGGTTTCCGTCAGATTGAGTGGGCGGGGGGAGAGGTGGTGTGAGTTATAATCGACCCCTTGTCTCTGTGTGTAACATATTATTGTAATATTATAGTACTGGTCTATCGTTACTCCGGCTCCCTCCCAGACCCAAGCTCCTAATCTCTCCTTGGCGGGCTTCTACCTACCCCATGATATTTTGGCAATGCCCCTTGAGATGAAAAGACAGTAAGAGGTTCAGATTATGTAAATTAGTGAAGCAACGTACATGAGCGGGATACGGAGAGAGTGCCAAATGTACAACAACAACTTGCATTTATATAGTGTTTTCAATGTAGTAAAACATCCTAAGGCGTTTCACAGGAGTGTTACCAAACAAAGTTTTACGCCGTGCTACAAAAGGACAAGTGACTTGGTCAAAGAGGGAGGTTTTAAGGAGCATCTCAAAGGAGAGCCAGGTTCAGTGACGAGAGAGAGCACTAGGGAGGGAATTCCAGAGCTTGGGATCGAGGCAGCTGAAGGCACAGCTGCCAATGCTGGAGTGATTAAAATCGGGGATGCGCACGAGGCTAGGGTTGTAGGGCAGGAGGAGGTTATAGAGATAGGGAGGGGCGAGGCCATGGAGGGATTTGAAAACAAGGATGAGAATTTTAAAAGCGAGGCATTGCTTAACCAGGAGCCAACGTAGGTCAGCAATGGGTGAATGGAACATGGTGCGAGTTAGGAGACGGGAGCAGAGTTTCGTAGGAGCTTAATTTTACAGAGGGTAGAAGGTGGGAGGTGTTAAGTCTGTGTGTTCTAGTTATTGTTAATAAGAATCACTGCACACAGACCACAAGAATAAATTCAACAGGTCTTTACTAGTCGAAGGTCAGGCTGAACTGCCCAATAAATCATTACACAGCACTTATATACCGGTGTGGTGTCCACCGGTATTACAGTATACAGCAACCAAGATAAAGTAGTGCATCTCTTAAAATAGTTCTCTTAAAGGTGGAACGGTTACATACACCACAGGAGGCTGGCCAGGAGTGCGTTGGAATAGTCAAGTCTAGAGGTAACAAAGGCATGGATGAGGGTTTCAGCAGCAAATGAGCTGAGGCAAGGGGGGGGAGTCGGGAGATGTTACGGATGTGGAAATAGGCGGTTTTTGGTGATGGAGAGGATATGTGATCGGAAGCGTAACTCGGGGTGAAATAGGCCACCAAGGTTGCAAACAGTCTGGCTCAGCCTCAGACAGATGCCAGGGGGATTGATGGAGTCGGTGGTTCGGGAATGGAGCTTGTGGCGGGGACTGAGGAAGGCAGCGGCTTCGGTCTTTCCAACATTCAATTGGAGAGAGGGCACAGAACAAAGGCAGGACTTTAAACGAAGAATGAGACAAACACACAGGCACAGACTGACAGCAAATGTGTGGGAGCCACAGCTAGAAATAATGGCAGAGCGGAGGGAAGAGGGAGCATGCCACCCAGTGTGGAATGAGTGGCCTTGCACAGGGGCGGAGTCAGGCTTCGAGCCCCACTGCAGGGCCCAGGAGAGAGGCAAGGCCGCAGGGCCAGCCTCCCCTGCACTACATCTCCCAGCCTGCCCTTCGGCGGCTGACTACAACTCCCAGCGAGCGGCGCGGTGTGGGGGGCGGGGCCTGACGCGCATGCGTGGTGTATGTGGGGGCGGGGCCTGAGACGCACGCGTGGTGTGCTGCGGGGGGCGGGGCCTGAGACGCACGCGTGGTGTGCTGCGGGGGGCGGGGCCTGACGCGCATGCGTGGTGTGCTGCGGGGGGCGGCGGCAGCGGCGGACGGGAGCCTAAGATGGCGGAGGGGAAGGAGCCGAATAACAAGTGGGTTCGGCTTAATGTCGGGGGCACTCACTTCCTAACCACGCGGCAGACCCTGTGCCGCGAGGAGAAGTCGTTCCTGTACCGGCTGTGCCAGGAGGAGGGCGAGCTGCTGTCGGACCGGGTGAGTGAGTGAGGGGAACCCGGCCCAGGACAGCCCGAGGCGGCGGGCTGAGGTGAGCAGACCCAGCCAGATCACCAGTGACCAAAGGGGCTTGCATAAGCTCCAGAGAGAAACCCTGGCCCAGGCAGCGGCTTACCAATCCCAACAGATCAGTGTGAGCACACTGAATCACCCAGCACACGAGGCCATTCAGCCCATCGTGCCTGTGCTGGCCCCCCAGTCCCCCCTGCTCCTTTCCCCACAGCCCTGCACAATTTCCCCCTTCAACAACAACTTGTATTTATATAGCGCCTTTAACGTAGTCTTCTTTCATACGGTAGTAAGCAAATCAAATGTCAATATCTAAGTCAGATATCCAGGCCAAAGCTTCCGGTGTAACAGCGTGGATATCTTGCAGGCTGCCTGCGAATTTCCCCTGAGGGCAGTGCTCGATGATGTGCTCCAGGGTCTGATTTGGAGCTCTGCAGTCATTTAACATAGTGAAAACGTCCAAGGACACTTCACAGGGGCGTTATCAAACAAAATTTGACACAGAGCCACATATGGAGATACTAGGGCAGATGAGCAAAAGCTTGGTCAAAGAGGGAGGTTTTAAGGAGCGTTTTAAAGGAGGAGAGAGGTAGCGAGGTTTAGGGAGGGAATTCCAGAGCTTATAACCGCGGCAGCTGAAGGCACGGCCGCCAATGGTTGAACGATTAAAATCGGGGCTGCGCAAGAGGACAGAATTAGAGGAGTGCAAAGATCTAGGAGGGTTGTAGGGCTGGAAGAGGCTATAGAAATGGGGAGGGGCGAGGCTACGGAGGGATTTGAAAATAAGGATGAGAATTTTAACCGGGAGACAATGTAGGTCACCGAGCACAGGGAAGTTGGGTGAACGGGACTTGGTGCGAGTTAGGACACGGGCAGCAGAGTTTTGGATGACCTCAAGTTTATGGACGGTAGACTGTGACAGGCCGGCCAGGAGATAGTTGGAATAGTCAAGTCTAGAGGTAACAAAGAAATATTTATCCAATTCCCTTTTGAAAGTTATTATTGAATCTCCTTCCATCACCCTTCTCTAACAGTGAATTCAGAAAATGATGTGCATTCGCAGGAGGTTGCAGGCAGGGTTACTATCCGCACGGTCCGAGACCAAGTCTCGACACAGGTTCATCAGCTCTGACAAAAGGTCGTTGACCCGAAATGTTCATGACATGAAAAGCAGAAAATGCTGGAAATACTCAGCAGGTCGGGTAGCACCTGTGGAGAGAGAAACAGAGTTAACGTTTCAGGTCGATAACCTTTCTTCAGCACTGGAAGATGTTAGAGAATTAACAGTTTATAAGCAAGTACAGAGCCAGGGGAAGAGAGCAACGAACAAAGTCGAAAGTCTGTGATAGGGTGGAGGGCAGGCGTGATGAACTGACAAAAGGGATGATGGCGCAAGGCAAAAGGGGATGGTAATGGGACAAGTGAAGAAACAAAAGATGGGTCGAGAGGAGGTGTAAATGGTAACAGCAGAATAGCAGAGGGTGAGGGAAGCATGGCAAATCTGGCGAGGAGGAGCAGGCTCCCCTGGCCTGGGAACGTGGCGGGGAAAGGTAGGGAGACCCAGGGCTATGTATTGATAACTCTTTCTCTCTACAGATGCTGCCTCACCTGTTTTTATTTGAGACCAAGCGAGCAGTCTAGACACAGGCTACAGAGCTAGGAGTGGCTGCAGCCAGAGTTACGAGTTCTTAACAGAGTCAGCATAAACACAGTAACTGATGCAGAACCAGTATAACCACAAAGGAGCACAGGAGAGATTGCAGCCAGAGTCAGTGTTATTGAAGCATTCAGTGGTCAAAAGAATCAGCCGCAACACAGATAAATCCTGATCTAGACTGTCGGGAGAAGCTGTAGTGACTATCAAAACAATATCAGTAACCAATGCAAGATCAGTGTAAGCACAGGGAGTGATCCTGAAACGGACCTTGGGAGGCTGCAGATTGGTAGAGTAAGGGATAGTAATCAAACCAAGTCAGTATAAACAGAAAATAAAAACAAAATACTGAATGGCAATAGATTGGGAGAAGGGGAAGTGCAAAGAGACCTGGGTGTTATTGTGCACCAGTTGCTGAAGGTAAGCTTGCAGGTGCAGCAGGCGGTTAAGAAGGCAAATGGTATGTTGGCCTTCGTAGCAAGAGGGTTCGAGTATAAGAACAAGGATGTCTTGCTGCAGTTGTACAGGGCCTTGGTGAGACCGCACCTTGAGTATTGTGTGCAGTTTTGGTCACCTTACCTGAGGACAGACGTTCTTGCCATGGAGGGAGTGCAGCGAAGATTCACCAGGCTGATACCTGGGATGGCAGGAATGACGTACGAGGAGAGATTGTGTCGATTGGGCTTATACTCACTGGAGTTTAGAAGATTGAGAGGGGATCTCATCGAAACCTATAAAATTCTGTCAGGTCTGGACAGACTAGATGCAGAAAGGATGTTTCTGATGGCCGGGGAGTCCAGAACCAGGGGTCATAGTCTAAGGATAAGGGGTAAGCCATTTAGGACTGAAATGAGGAGGAATTTCTTCACCCAGAGAGTGGTGAACCTGTGGAATTCTCTGCCACAGATGGCGGTGGAGGCCAGTTCATTAAATATATTCAAGAAAGAGTTGGATATATTTCTTGAGGCTAAAGGGATCAAGGGATATGGGGAGAAGGCAGGGACAGGGTACTGAATTTGGATGATCAGCCATGATCTCATTGAATGGCGGAGCAGGCTCGAAGGGCCGAAGGGCCGCCTACTCCTATCTTCTATGTTTCTATGCACAGCATGTTTGTCAGCATTTGGATAGAGAAAAGACAGGTTAATGAAAGAAAGACTTGCATTTATATAGCGCCTTTCACGACCTTGGGACGTCCCAAAGCGCTTTACAGCCTTTGAAGTGCAGTCACTGTTGTAGGAAACGCGGCAACCAATTTGCGCACAGCAAGCTCCCACAAACAGCAATGCAATAATGATCAGATAATCTGTTTGTGATGTTGGTTGAGGGACAAATATTGACTAGGACACCGGGGACAACTCCCCTGCTCTTCTTGAAATGGTGCCACGGGATCTTTTACGTCCAATTGAGAGAGCAGACGGGGCCTCGGTTTAACGTCTCATCCGAAAGACGGCACCTCCGACAGTGCCGCACTCCCTCAGCACTGCACTGGGATTGTCAGCCTAGATTTTTGTGCTCAAGCCTCTGGAGTGGGACTTGAACGCACAACCTTCTGACTCCGAGGCGAAGGTGCTGCCAAGTGAGCCACATTTTGAGTGTGCACTCTTCAGCAGAACTGATGTAGGACTACAGTTTCTAAGGTCTCATTGGACAAATGCACCTCTGAAAATGCAACACTCCGTGGAATAGCCACCAAGAGTATGATCTCAAACTCTGCTATGGGTCTTGAACCTACAACCTTGGTCTTAATGCTAACCTTAATCTCGCGTGAATTAGACTCGTGGAGAAAAACACGAGTGCATTCACCGCCCCATTCCCACTCGGACCTCGCTGTCCTCGGCCTCTTGCATTGTTCCACGGAAGCTCAGCGTAAGCTTGAGGAACAGCACCTCATCTTTCAATTAGGCACTTTACAGCCCTCTGGACTCGACGTCGAGTTCAACAATTTCAGATCATAATCTCGGCCCCTATCACACATATTTTCCCTTTTTTTTTAATCCACACTTTCGTCTGGGCTTTTTTCTTCCCTCCCACGTGGCAGCTGTCCTTCGTTCTGCCAGGGCCATTCACACTTCATCCAGAGCCATCCTTTGTTCCTTGAATATCTCTTAATGGCTCCTGCTTTCTATCCTATCTTTAAAAAAATTTTTTTTTTTTAATTCATTGATGGGATGTGGGCGTCGCTGGCTGGCTAGGCCTGCATTTAGTGCCCATCCCTAATTGCCCTTGAGAAGATGGTGGTGAGCCGCCGCCTTGAACCGCTGCAGTCCATATGGTGTAGGTACACCCACAATGCTGTTAGGAAGGGAGTTCCAGGATTTTGGCCCAGCGACAGTGAAGGAACGGCGATACAGGTCCAAGTCAGGATGGTGTGTGGCTTGGCGGGGCACTTGTAGGTGGTGATGTTCCCATGCGTCTGCTGCCCTTGTCCTTCTAAGTGGTAGAGGTCGCGGGTTTGGAAGGTGCTGTTGAAGGAGCTTTGGCGAGTTGCTGCAGTGCATCTTGTAGATGGTACACACTGCAGCCACAGTGCGCCGGTGGTGGAGGGAGTGAATGTTGAAGGTGGTGGATGGGGTGCCAATCAAGTGGGCTGCTTTATCCTGAATGGTGTCGAGCTTCTTGAGTGTTGTTGGAGCTGCACTCATCCAGGCAAGTGGAGAGTATTCCATCACACTCCTGACTTGTGCCTTGTAGATGGTGGAAAGGCTTTGGGGAGTCAGGAGGTGAGACACTCGCCGCAGAATTCCCAGCCTCTGACCTACTCTTGTAGCCACAGTACTTATATGGCTGGTCCAGTTCAGTTTCTGATCAATGGTAACCCCAACTGCTGAAGAGCGCACTGTTCCTCGCGCTTACGCTGAGCTTCCGTGGAACAATGCAAGAGACCGACGACGGTGAGGTCCGAGTGGGAATGGGGCGGTGAATGCACTCGTGTTTTTCTCCACGAGTCTAATTCGCGCGAGACCTTCCCTTTTGTTCTTTCATCCCCTCCCCCTTTTCCCAGCCCCCACTTGCTTTAAAATCTATCCCTGTTCCTGCTTTTTTTTTCCAGTCCTGACGAAGGGTCTTCGACCTGAAACGTTGACACTGTTTCTCTCTCCACGGATGCTGCCCTAGCCTGCTGAGTGTTTCCAGCGTTTTCTGTTGTTATTTCGGATTTCCAGCATCCGCAGTATTTTGCTATCGTACTAGTGCTGACTTGATGGACTGTGGCATTTTTCTGAGTTGCAACATTCTGCGATTTATAATGTGTCTGATTTTTGAAGTTGTCAAGCATGTCGTGGATCCTTGTGTAATTTAAGAGGACCAAGAATTGGATACAGTGTTTATTGTGGGGCAATGAAAAGTCACGCATATACGTTGGGAAGAGTTGAGAAAAACGACAGAGCAGGAAAAGGCCTTTTGTAAGAGGCAGTAGCATTTAGTTAAAAAAAAAACCCGAGGACAGCACCGAGCATCTGAAAATTTGAAGCAATTCATTGAAATCCTCCAGGCGTTCTGCCAAAAACAGCTCAAGAACCAAAACATCTGTGGTGTTGACATTCCATGTCTGGAGTTTTTAATGACGTGAATTTTGTGTGGCTGTGTCTCAAACAGCTCCAATCCATGTCGACTTCTGGGATCCCGAGTCTATAAGGTTCATGATACCTTTTTTTGAATTCGCCCCCCCCCCCCAAAATTCCCTTCAATTTTCTCCCCCCTCATTTTCTGAATTCATTGACCGTTGCTGGGATTTAGTTCCGCTGGACTCCGTTGTCGGGATCTGGAACGCTCGATCTGAAAAGGTGGTGGAAGCTGATTCCGTCAATGATTTTAAAAGGGAGTTGGGCAGGTTCTTGAGGATGAGGAACTTCGAGGGTTACGGACACAAAGCAGGAATGTGTGATCAAACACGACTGCTCTTTCTAAGAGCCCGCACAGGCACGACGGGCCGACTGACCGCCTTCTGTGCTGTACGTTCCTATGGGTCTATGGAGCTGGCAGTCGTCCGAGTCGTTCACTGAAGTCACTACTCTTCATTCGTGAGCCCGGAGAGAGAGTGTTGGCAGAGTATTTGGCCATGGAAGGCATCACAGCGGAGCCCACTCCTGTCCCTCACCTGACGTCCACAAACATGTGCTTTTCCAGCGAAGCTCATTGGAGAGCAGTCATCCAACTGCCAAGAGCATTAGTCTCAGAAGTGGCATCTTTGGCAGCCTGTTAAAGGAAAAAGAAATTGTGCCTTTTCAAGATGTTCCAAAGCACCTCACATCCAGTGAGTTACAGGAAACTTTTTTTTTTATCTGGCACCGACGAGACCGGCGTGGTGCCGGTTTATCAAAAAGTCCGGATTACAGAGAGGTATAGTAAAGGGTACGAGAGCCCCGTACACGGCCACAGATTCAGGCGTCCCTGTTGCACGGCAACAGGTGCAGGAACCCCGGCCCCAGACCAAGCGTCCCTGTTGCATAGCAACAGGTGCTGGAACCCCGGTTACACGGCCACAGATCCAGGAACGGCCACTAATATGAAGTAAAACTTAACTGAACCTACTCCTGAATTTTGCCGGTTCAGAGATTTCTGGTTATTTAGGTGCCGGTAAATCAGGAGTTTCCTGTACTTGTGATCTGCAGTCACTGCTGTCATGTAGGCAACAGAACCCCCAAAACAGCAGCTGAGGAAGGGAACCAATGTTCCCTTTAAGCTGGGCGGCCGTGCATCGCTCTGGCGTTCCTGCGCAGCTGGCTCACCGGCTTTGATTTTGAATGGGCTGCGTAGCCCCTTAAAGGGGCATGTGCACTCAAAATAAAAATTTTTAAAGGGAACATTGGAAGGGAATCTTACAAAAATGACCCCCTGCCCCCACTAAAAAGGAAAGGCCTCCACACAGGCCCTTTAATGAGGAGCTTTAATTTACAAAGACGATCTCTTCAGACACTGGGAGATTTCCCAAAAGAAGTACAGGTAGACTATCCTTTATCCGAAAACCTCGGGACCAGCCGAGTTTCGGATAAAGGAGAATTTCGGATTTCGGAAGGGGGGTCGGCGGGGGTGTCGGCGGGGGGTCGTGCGCACGACTTATGCTGACGCTCAGCGTAAGGTCGGCGGGGGTCGGGGCTGGGGGGGTCGGCGGTTGGCGGGGTCGGCGGCCGGCGGGGGGGTCGGCGGTTGGCGGGGCTGGCGGGGTCGGCGGTTGTCGGGGCCGGCGGGGTCCGCCTGGGGGGGGGGGGGGGTGTCGGCGGGGGGTCGTGCGCACGACTTACCCTTTATCCGATCTTCCGAAACCGGAACCCTCTAAAAACCGAAGATTTTTTCGTTCGTACGCACGACTTACGCTGAACGAAAAAACCTTCGGTTTTTAGAGGGTTTCGGTTTTCGGAAGTCCGGATAAAGGGTAGTCTACCTGTAACTGAAAACTCCCATTTATTAAGCCACAGATCAGTGCACTGATGGACATTTCTCCCCAGCTCATAGACAATTGTGGTTCCCCAGCTGAGATCTGTCGCATGGATGGGGAATTGAACATAGAATTTTCTGGTCTGTATTGGCTGTGTCTTAACCCCCTGCACCACTGAAGGAGATGAAGCTTTTGGTCATTATCGCTCTTGGAAAAATGTTTCTGTGAACAAACAATCTCGCATTTATATCGCGCCTTTCACAAAGCACTTCACAGCCAATGAATTGTAGTGTAGCTACTAAATATAGAATAGGCAAATGCAGCAGCCAATTTATGCGTAGCAAGCTTCCACAATGACAAATGTGGTGAATGACCAGTTCATCTGTTTCTGGTGGTGGATGGGTCACATTGTCCGCAAGTCCGATACGAGACTCCCAAAACAAGCGCTCGACTCGGAGTTCCGACACGGCAAGAGAGCCCCAGGTGGGCAGAGGAAACACTTCAAGGACACCCTCAAAGCCTCCTTGGAAAAAGTGCAACATCCCCACCGACACCTGGGAATCCCTGGCCCAAGACCGCACAAAGTGGAGGAGAAGCATCCGGGAAGGCACCAAACACCTCGAGTCTCTTCGCCGGGAGCAAGCGGAAGCCAAGTGCAAGGAGGGCACGTCAACCCAAGCACCCCACCCACCCGCCGTCTGCCCTACCTGTGACAGAGACTGTAGGTCCCGCATTGGACTCATCAGTCACCTGAGAACTTATTTTTAATGTGGAAGCAAGTCATCCTCGTTTCCGAGAGACTGCTGAAGAAGAAGAAGGTGGTATAAGTTAAGGGTTGGCCAGGACACCAGGAAAGCTTCCTGAACTTCTTTTGAATAGTGCCATGGGATCTTTTATGTCCGTCTGAAGAGTCAGATGGGGTCTTGGTTTAATATCTCCGGGCTATTCAAGTCTGCGATCGATAGATTTTTGGATACTAAGGGACTCGAGGGATATGGGGTTAGTGCGGGAAGGTGGAGATGAGGTGGAAGATGAGCCATGATATTGAATGGCCTACTGCTCATTTCTTGCGTTGTGTTCTTATCTGACAATACAGCGCACCCTCACTGGATTGATGGCCTAAATGATGCGCTGAAGTCTTGGAGTGAGGCTCGAACTCGCAACATTTTGACTTGGTGGCAATAGCGCTGAATCAAGCTGATCACCTTTAAAGCTAGCGCTCTACCCCCTTTCTCTGTTCGCCTTCCCAACAGATGTTGTTCTTAAACCTGATGTTAGAAGGTGCTGGAGAGTGGCTGGGTGATATTATTAGGATTTTAATAAAACGAAATGGTGGGGGTTAAAATTTTGGCACCGTGTTCATCTTAACTGGAAAAACCACCCAGCAGTAGAATTATCGATTTCATCCTGGGGATCCAAGTCAGTTTTTCAGTTGAATAACACAGGTTGATGTGCCGGTGGTGATTGTTTTGGAAGCAGTTTGAGGCGATGAATTAAAATTATAATGGGGAAAGAGCAGGGGTTAATTGGACAGCTCTACCAAGGAGCCGACACGGGCACGATGGGCCAAATGGCCGCCTCCTGTGCTGTACGTTTGTATGATTCTAACCTGAAGGCCCAGCTCTTGTAATGATCAACAACAACCGCCTATTATATTTATATAGCGCCTTTAACATACTGAAACGTCCCAAGCAATATTCCCTTTAATTATTTTTTTGGGTGCGTGGCCCCTTTAAGGGGCTGGGCGGTCCATTCAAAATACCGCTCATTCGCGTTTTTTTTCCCATTTTAAAATCCGCTGAGCTGGCTTTGCGGGAGCTCCAGAGCCCGGGAACATTGCTCCCAAGTTGCTTCCAGGGAGCGTTCTCAAAAACAGAATAAAATGTGGCGCCGAGTCATATAAGGAGATGTTGGGGCAGATGACCAGAAGCTTGGTTGATGAGGTAGGTTTGAAGGAGGAAAGAGAAGTGCAAGGCAAAAGGAGATGGTAATGGGACAAGTGAAGAAACAAAAGATGACTAGATGAAGTGTAAATGGCGATGGCTGAATGATCGACAGCCCCTATCTTTTCTTCTCTCTCTCTCTCTCTCTCTCTCTCTCTCTCTCTCTCTCTCTCTCTCTCTCTCTCTTTCTCTCTCTCACATGGCAGCTATTGATCATCCTGCCATCGCCATTTACACTTCATCTAGAGCCATCTTTTGTTTCTTAACTTGCCCCATTACCATCTCTCTTTGCCTCGCACCATCATCCCTTTTGTCTCTTAATCTCTCCTGCCTTCCATCATATCACAGACCTTCCCTTTTGTTCTTTCCTCCCCTCCCCCCCTCTCCCTGCCCCTACGCTTGCTTAAAAATTTGTTACATCTCCACATTTTTCCAGTTCTGACGAAGGGTCATCGACCTGAAACGTTAACTCTGTTTCTCTCTCCATGGCTGCTGCCATGCCTGCTGAGCGCATTTTCATTGGTAGTATGCTGGCTTAACCGTGTTTTGTCTCTGGTTATTGGTGTCAATCCAGTAAACGTGGCCAGTGACCGCACTGTTGGGGAAGCTCGGCTGCACACCTTCCCTGCTGGTGCATCCGAGATAACTTCAGTGGGTCGGGAATTGTGCAAGCTCGTGCCCGTTACCGCGTGGCAGGGCAGATTTATGTTGGGCCGTGCCTTCAAAAATAGTAAGCCTGTGTAAACTTTGTTCCCCAGGACGAGACGGGTGCGTACCTGATTGACCGGGATCCCACGTACTTCGGGCCGATATTGAACTATCTCCGACATGGCAAACTGGTCATCAACAAGGAGCTGGCAGAGGAAGGTAAGGCGGTTAGTTAGACTTACACTTAGGAACATAGGAAGAGGGGTAGGCCCCCTCGAGCCTGTATTCAATGAGATCATGGCTGTATCCTAACTCCATTTACCCGGCTTGGCTCCATCTTCTTTTAAACCTTTGGCTAGCAAAAGTCTATTGATCTCCGATTGAAAATTATTAATTGAGCTAGCACCTACTGCTTTTTGTGAGAGCGAGTTCCCCGCTGCGTGACGATGGCCTGGCTCTGATAAAGTTATGTCCCCTTGTCCTGGACTTCCCCCACCAGCGGAAAAAGTTTCTGTCTACTCTATCAGTGCCTTTCAGAACCGTATAAAGCTTCAGTCAAATCACCCCATAACCATCTATAATCCAGGTCTAGTTTATGTAATCTCTCCTCATAATCTAATCCTTGGCGCCCTGGTAACATGCTGGTGAACCTGCGCTGCGCTCCTTCCAGGGCCAGTATATCCTTTCTAAGGTGCGGTACCCAGAACTGTACACAGGGCTCCAGATGTGGTCTGACCAGGGCTTTGTATAGCTGAAGCAAAACTTTCTCCCCTTTTATATTCCAGCCCTCTAGTTATGAAGGCTAACATTCCATCAGCCTTTTTGATTATTTTTTGCACCTGACCACTGCATTTTAGTGATCTGTGTACACGGACCCCTAACTCTCTTTGGACCTCCACTGTTCTATCTTTTCACCATTTAAAAAAAAATAAATAAATAAATAAATACTCGGATCTATTCTTTTTTGGTCCAAAGTGGATGACCTCTCGCTTACCAGCGTTGAGATCCACGTGCCACAGTTTTGTTTCGTTGAGTCATTTGAGCAAAGAACCTTGAGAAATCGCTTGGTTGCAGGTCCTGATGTTCCTTTACAAACTCAAAAGGCTAATTTAACTGCACCCTTAAAGTTGGTCGGTTACGTATGAAACAAAGCCGATTTATTTCTTCTTTTAACCATGATGAAATAATGTTCTTTATTAAAGGTCCTGTTCACCCATCACCCCGGGCGGTGCTCGCTGACCTACATTGGCTTCCAGTTGAGCAAGGCCTCAATTTTAAAATTCTCATCCTTGTTTTCAAATTCCTCCATGGTCTCGCCCCTCTCTGTAATCTCCTCCAGTCCCACCACCCTCTGAGATACACCCAAGTGAAGTACTGCTGGTTGCAGAATGGTTCCTGGTGAAAACAGTTTGAGGTGAATTAATATCGTGAAGACCGAAGCCATTGTTTTCGGTCCCTGCCATAAACTCCACCCCCCCCCCCCCACCCCCCCCCCCGCCACCGACTCATCCCTCTCCCTAACATCTGTCTGAGGCTGAACTAGACTGTTCGCAACCTTGGTGTCTTATTTGATCCTGGAATGAGCTTCCGACCACGCATCTGCAGCACAACAAAGACCGCCTATTTCCACCTCCCGTAACATCGCCCGTCTCCGCCCCTGCCTCAGCTTATCTGCTGCCGAAACCCTCATCCATGCCTTTGTTACCTCTAGACTTGGCTATTCCAGCACACTCCTGGGCCTCCTACGTTCTCCCATACGTAAACTTGACATCATCCAAAACTCGGCTGCCTGTGTCCTAACTCGCACCAAGTCCCGTTCACCCATCACCCCTGTGCTCGCTGACCTACATTGGCTCCTGGTTAAGCAACGCCTCAATTAAAAAAAATTCTCATTCTTGTTTTCAAATCCCTCCATGACCTCGCCCCCCTCCCTATCTCTGTAATTCCCTCCAGACCCACAACCCTCCAAGATATTGGTGCTCCTCTAATTCTGGCCTCTTGAACATCCCTGATTTTAATCGCTCAACCATTGGCGGCCGTGCCTTCAGTTGCCTGGGCCCCAAGCTCTGGAATTCCCTCCCTAAACCTCTCCACCCCTCTACTCCCCTCTCCTCCTTTTAAGACGCTCCTTAAAACCTACCTCATTGGCCAAACGTTTGGTCATCTGCCCTAATTTTTCCTTATGTGGCTCGATGTCAAATTTTGTCGATAACACTCCTGTGAAGTTCAGGACATTTTACTACGTTAAAGGCGCGATATCAATGCAAGTTGTTGTTGTAAAAGCTAGGCAGAGCACGAGTGTAGATTCTTCACCTTAAGGAATAACATTTTGAGGAGTACGTTCCCAGGAAAGGTCAATGCAACAGTATTCAAGAGACAATTACTTGCCTTTCTGGCGTGGGGAAGGATTGAGAGATATGACGAGAAAATGGGTGGGTGAGGTGGATCTCACAGCTTGTAGGACTTGGCCTTTTCCTGGACCCAAATATCTTAACATAAGAAATAGGAGCAGGAGTTGGCCATTCGGCCCCTCGAGCCTGCTCCGCCATTCAATGAGATCATGGCTGATCTTCTGCCTCAACTCCATTCACCGGCCCTATCGCCATATCCCTTGATGCCCTCACTAGTCAGAAATCTATCGACTTCTGTTTTGAATATACCCAATGACTGAGCCTCCACAGCCCTCTGGGGTAGAGAATTCCAAAGATTCACCACCCTCTGTGTGAAGAAATTTCTCCTCCTCTCAGTCCTGAATGGCCTACCCTTTATCCTGAGGCTGTGGCCCCTGGTTCTAGACTCCCCAGCCAAGGGAACCATTCTCCCAGCGTCCACCCTATCGCGCCCTGTAATAATTTTGTATGCTTCAATGAGATCCCCCCTCATTCTTCTGAATTCAAGAATAAGAGAAAATCTTGTGTTTATTTGTAGAATATTTGGCTGGTTGTCATTCACTTGCACTTTTCTTTAACAGCAGTGCTGGGAAGTGAAAAGTTCCAGCGAATGTAAAACCGATTAAAAACTGGGAAAGGGAACATTAAAAGGTATTGCCAGCATACCAAATAAATTGATACCCTGTTATTCTGACTGAGAGACAATAGAAGGCTCCTTTTGAACCAAGCTCGGTGATGTCTGTAACAAACTCTCAGCCTTGTAAAATGGCCACTTCCATTTTGCCTGTGGTGTGGAGGAGAGTAATTTAGTACTTGGAGCATTGGTGGGTTTTTAGTTTGCTCTCTGGATCAACTCGAGCTCATCCAAAACTCAGCTGCCGGTATCCTCACTCGCAACAAGTCCCGTTCACTCATCACCCCCGTGCAGTCTGACCTACATTGGCTCCCGGACTGGCAATGCCTCAGTTTTAAAATTCTCATCCTTATTTTCAAACCTCTCCGTGGCCTCTCCTCTCCCTATCTCTGTAACCTGCTCCAACCCCACAACCCTCCCGAGATCGCTGCTCCTCCAATTCTGGCCTCTTGCACACCCCCGATTTTCATTGCTCCACCATTGGTGGCCACGCCTTCAGCTGCCTGGGCCCTAAGCTCTAGAATTCCCTTCCTAAACCTTTCCGCCTCGCTACCTTTCCTCCTTTTAGACACTCCTTAAAATCTACCTCTTTGACCAAGCTTTTGGTAACCTGTCCTAATATCTCCTTTTGTGGCTCAGTGTCAAATTTTGTTTGATAATCGCTCCTGTGAAGCGCCTTGGGACATTTTACTATGTTAAAGGTGCTACATAGGAACATGGGAGCAGGAATAGGCCATTCAGCCCCTTGAGCCTGTTCCACCATTCGATGAGATCAGGGCTGACCTGTGACCTAACTCCATATACAGTAAACTCTTTCTTATCCGGCACCTACGGGACCAGGATGGTGCCGGTTGATGAAAAACTCTGGATAACAGAGAGGTCTACCTACCAAGGCAATTTTTAACACAAACAAAAATAAAAACCACTGACTAACTCGGCCACCGCGGGAGACTCGGACTCGGCAAAACGAGTGCTGGATGGATTACCGGTTATCTATTTTGCCGGTTATTAAAGTGTTTTGGATGATTAAGTGCCATTTAAACAAGAGTTTACTGTACCTGCCTTTGGCCCATATCCCTTAATACCTTTGGTTAACAGAAAGCTATCAATCTCCGATTTAAATTTAACAATTGATCTAGCATCAATTGCCGTTTGTGGCAGAGTTCCAAACTTCTACCACCCTTTGTGTGTAGAAGTGTTTCCTAATTTCACTCAAAGGTCTGGCTCTAATTTTTCGACTATGCCCCCTAGTCCTAGAATCCCCAACCAGCAGAAATAGTTTCTCTCTCTACCCTATCAGTTCCCCTTAATATCTTGAAAACTTCAATCAGATCACCCCTTAACCTTCTAAATTCTAGGGAACATAGCCCTAATTTGTGTAATCTCTCCTCGTAACTTAACCCTTGAAGTCCGGGTGTCATTCTGGTAAATCTACGCTGCACTCCCTCCAAGGCCAATTTTTCCTTCCTAAGGTGTGGTGCCCAGAACTGCTCACAGTGCTCCAGGTGTGGTCTAACCGGGGCTTTGTATAGCTGCAGCATAACTTCTACCCCCTTGTATTCGAGTCCTCTAGATATAAAGGCCAGCATTCCATTAGCCTTTTTGATTATTTTCTGTACCTGTTCATGACATTTTAATGATCCATGTACCTGAGCCCCCAAGTCTCTTTTTTGACATCCACTGTTTTTTCACCATTTAGAAAGGACCCTGTTCTATCCTTTTTAGGTCCAAAGTGGATGACCTCACATTTGCTTACATTGAAATCCATTTGCCACAGTTTTGCCCATTCACTTAACCTAACAATATTCCCGTGTAATTTTATGCTTCCATCTACACTGCCTACCATGCCGCCTATCTTTGTGTCATCGGTAATTTGGATATGTGGCTTTCTACGCCATCATCTTAAGTCGTTAAAAAATATTGTGAATAGTTGAGGCCCCAACACAGATCCCTGCGGGACACCACTAGTCACATCCTGACAATTAGAGTACCTGCCCATTATCCCTACTGCCTGTCTCCTGCCGCTCAGCCAATTTCCTAACCAGGTCAATAATTTGCCCTCAACTCTGTGGGCTTCTACCTTAGTTAACAGTCTCTTATGTGGGACTTTATCAAATTCCTTTTGGAAGTCCATATAAATGACATCCTGTTCATTACGTTAGTCACCTCCAACAAAAAATTCGATCAGGTTTGTCAGGCATGACCTACCTTTCACAAATCCATGCTGGCTCTCTCTGATCAACTGAAAATTTTCGAGGTGTTCAGTCACCCTACCCTTAATTATGGACTCTAGCAATTTCCCCACTACCTTTTTGAATTGTGCAGCTTGTAGAGGGGAGCCATTTTGCATCTGCTCCGTGCGGTGCTGCCTGCCTGTAAATGCGGACACCACCTGGCAGCTTGCTTGGACTAGAGGTGAGCATCATTCGTTGGTGTTGGGTGCAGCTAGCTGGCGCTATGGGAGGAGGTCAGGGTTGGGAAAGCTTATAGGAAGACTAGTTTTAATTGTCAGCACTAAAAATCAAATAAGTTGCGGTTTTGACCAGGATGGCTTCAGACGGTCTTGGGTGCCCTGTATAGCTCTGCCAGGGTGGCACTGAATCGCGCCGACACTCGGGGCTGTGTGCAAGGCCATAGCGACTGCATTAATGTTTCTCTGTTGCAGGGGTCCTAGAAGAAGCAGAGTTTTACAACATCGCACCTCTCATTAAATTAGTGAAAGAGAAGATCAAAGAGAGAGACTGTAAACCCACACAGGTAAGGGAATGGCACACTGGGGGGGGGGGGGAGTGGGGGGGGGAGAGATAGGTAGGAAGGAATAAGCAAAGTATTGGATACTCTTTCCACCCCCTCCATTTTGTCCTCTCCCAAAGCTGCTTATTCATGCTGGCGTACAGTTACGTGCTACCCCTCCCCCCCCCCCCCCCCCCCCCCCCCGAGGCCATTCTTCAGATGTGAACTTTCAGATTGAGTGTCAGCAGGCTATTCGACTAGGTGGGGAAGCACAAAGGTATCCTTAACCTATTCCTTCATGGGTGTCTTTCTTAGTCACTAAATAGCACCAGGAGCCCCTCTATCCTTGTTTTTTTTCTACCTCCCTAGCCCAGCGGTGCTATGGCTGTGACGTGGCAGCTGTCACAAAGCACCCATTTGGGAGCTAACCTCCAATCTTCACGGTTCAGTTCCCCACCAGGTGGCGCACTTACCAACTGAGCCACCAGGGGGAGCTCAGACCCTGGAAACGCGACTGGTGCCGGGGCAGGCAGTCGTTGGCAGCACCACCAAGCATTAAAGTACAGATGCCGACATTCGATTGAAAACAAGCTGCACCACGAGTCAGCAGGGTTTATACGCTTAATTTGCTCAAATTAAATTCCTCCCTCTGCTATTTTAAAGGAGGAGTTGACACTTTGAAATAAAATGTAAATGAAACTAAAGGCCCCCCCCCACCAAATGCCACTCATCTAGTGCATTTTCATCAAGTGTGCCAGCCGTGGCTCAGTGGGCAGCACCCTCGCCTCGGAGTCAGAAGGTTGTGGGTTCAAGTCCCACTCCAGAGCACAAAAATCTAGGCTGACACTCCCAGTGCAGTGCTGAGGGAGCGCTGCACTGTCGGAGGTGCCGTCTTTTGGATGAGATGTTAAACCGAGGCCCCGTCTGCGCTCTCGGGTGGATGTAAAAGATCCCACGGCACTATTTCGAAGAAGAGCAGGGGAGGTTCTCCCTGGTGGCCTGGGGCCAATATTTATCCCTCAGCCAACATCACTAAAAACAGATTATCTGGCCATTATCACATTGCTGTTTGCGGGAGCTTGCTGTGCGCAAATTGGCTGCCGCGTTTTCTACATTACAACAGTGACTACACTTCAAAAGTACTTCATTGGCTGTAAAGCGCCTTGGGTCGTCCTGAGGTCGTGAAAGGCGCTATAGAAATGCAAGTCTTTTCTTTTACGTTGTAATGGTTGACTGCTAATGCGGCCTAATACAAAACCACAGCTGAAGTGCCCCCTAAATAAGCTCACTTACAAATTTTATACTCTGACGCCATTCAGAGGGCAATCGTTAGCTGTTTGACCACACCTGACATTTACAATGACTCTTTAATTGTTTTTGCACTTGTAAAAAGTGTGACGTCTGAACTGTGATACATTGAGGCGTGCCATCTAGAACATGACGGACACATACACCCACTAGATGGAAAATTTTAATTATAGATCAGTGTGGGCTGAGCCTCTGTTAGAATAGTGAAGGATTTCATGCCAGCTTGTTAGAGTTCACGCGCTCCTATCCAACAGTGGAACTCGAAAGCTGGCATTTTACAATGATAGTGGGAAGAATTGAACTCCTTAATTGTTGTGAAAATGTGTTAGTGAGGGCAGGGCAGTATAAGTAGCAATACTGCAGCTAAATACTGATGCAATACAAAGTGAGATTGGCAAAATCTGGATCATGATTTTGTTGAACTTCTGATTTGACTCTTCCCCCTCCCCCCCCGGCCTATTTGGTAAATCTTTGCGCCCCATATGATCTTTAAGAACATAAGAAATAGGAGCAGGAGCGGGCCATTCGGCCCTTCTAGCCTGCTCCACCATTCAATAAGATCATGACTGATCTTCTACCTCATCTCCACTTTCCCGCCCGATCCCCATATCCCTTGATTCCCTTAATATTCAAAAATTTATCGATCTCTGTCTTGAATATACTCAGTGACTGAGCCTCCACAGCCCTCTGGGGTAGAGAATTCCAAAGATTCACCGCCCTCTGAGTGAAGAAATTTCTCCTCATCTCAGTCCTAAATGGCCGACCCCTTATTCTGAGACTGTGACCCCTGGTTCTAGACTCCCCAGCCAGGGGAAACATCCTCCCTGCATCTACCCTGTCAAGCCTTCTAAGAATTTTATGTTTCAATGAAATCACCTCCAATTCTTCTAAATTCCTGGGAATATAGACCTCGTCTCCTCATAGGACAATCCCCCATCCCAGGAATCTGTCTGACAGGGTAGATGCTGGGAGTCATTTCTCAATAATCTGAGAAATTAATTTCTTTTAAAAAAAAAAAAAAAAATATCAGAGATTGGTTATACTTCTAAATGCCTGTGTAAAATTAAACTGCGGGTTGACTATGGTGAGTGCTGTGCAATAAAGTCTGCTTACATTGTATTTGAATTGTATATTTCCGTGGCAGTTTGCCTGGGGAGTGGGTTTAGCGCCTCGCAATTCAGTGCGTGTGTTTACCAGAAATCAGCTGTATGAAGAAATTACTGAGGCGTATGGTATTGGTGAGTCTCTGGTGTGTTAAATATTCAGCGATTAAAAGTGCTGTATTCAATTAAAAGTGTTGCAATAGCTCGGTTTGCAGCTAATCTCCCTGAAAGTGCTGTCTTACAGGAATGATTTCCCATTTATACAGGAGTGAAGCTGCTCCATTCGCACCCGCACACAGGAGCGTAGCTAATTGACCAGGAAACTCCTTGCGCGCTGTTGTAAAGCAAGTTTAGGCTGGTAACCAAAATAATAGTGTTATAATGAGGGTTTACTATAATTATAATGAAAGCGTCGACCAGATAAAGTGAATTGTTACACGTGGGGTGTGACGGAAGGGGCTAATTAATCACAGTCTGCGTTCTCGCATTTCTGCAGGTTCCCACGAAACATGTTTACCGGGTGCTTCAGTGCCAGGAGGAGGAGCTGACACAGATGGTTTCCACCATGTCGGACGGCTGGAAGTTTGAACAGGTGAGGCTGGGCAAGTCTGCCTGTGGTTTAGTTGCCAAGAGTGTTCGATTAGAAGGTGCAGAATAATACTGGGATTGCTTAGATTTTGTTTTACTGTGACCCTTTAAAAGGCACAGAAGCTCAACATTCTTCCCCCCCCCCCCCCCAACCTTCAAAAAACCCACAAAGACGAGCCCTGAGGTTTAGAGCAGAGGGTGAGAGAGCCGGGAGGCTGTGGAATTCACCTCCAGGGTTAGTGGTTGAGGCACCAAGTTGTCAACATTAAAGGTCAGATTGGAGCGGTAGATGAAAGAAAAAAGGGATTAGGTCAATTTGCTCGAGTAGAGGGTATGCGTTAATTCAGACTGGTTGTGCCCAATCGCATGTTGCCATGTTTTAACTTCTGTATATTTCTATGTACAGGAAACTTTGGTTTATCCGGAGGTTGTATGGCCGGAAACCTCGATCTAATGGCAGAAATCAGCAGCCGTTTTGGTTAGGTTTTTTTTCTTCTCGCATTTTTTTTTTTTTTTTAACAGTCAGGCTCTGGAAAGCGTCTCTGTAGCTTAGCAACAGCTTCAGAGACGCTTCCAAGGTACGGGCCGAGTGTTTACAAGCTGTTGCTAAGCAACAGTGTTTGTTGTCAGATACGGAGATGGAAACCTCCGTATCCTTCAACATTAGCGCTAGCCTATCCGGAAGTTTTGATAGATCGGCAGCAGCTCGGTCCCGTCGGTGCCGGATATCGCGAAGTTTCCTGTATAACTCTCTCCATCTCCGTTCCTTTGACTATGGCCTCCTTGTGCACCCTCCCTCCCTTTGCCCCATTGGTGGCTGCCTGGGTCCCACTCTGTGGAGTTCCTTCCCTAAACCCGTCTGTCTGTCCACCTCCCTCAGTTTCTTCCCTAAACCCGACCTGACCGACCAGCTCCCTCTCCTTACTGACCCTCCTTATAACTCGGCTCTTTGACCAAGCCTTTAATTACCCCTCTTATTGACCACCTCTTTGGCCCGGCATCCGTTTTTTTGCGCCAGCCTCTCTGGAACACCGTGGGATTTAATTTGACATCCAAGGTGCTGTATAACTGCACGTTGTTGTTGTTGCCATTGTAGTTGGTCAGCATCGGATCTTCCTACAACTATGGGAATGAAGACCAGGCAGAGTTCCTGTGCGTTGTTTCCAAGGAGCTGCATAACACCACCAACGGGATAAGCTGTGAACCGAGCCGGAAAGCTAAGGTGAGGCGTACGTGTTGTGTAAAGTGAGATTCGGTCTGGGCAGTGAGGGGCGAGTGGGGGGGGGGGGGGGGGTGACCTGCAACCACTGGCTTGTCTGCAATGAATATGTTGCAGGCAAGATGCAGTTGCAGCTCAGTAGAATGATGGTCTGGGTGATGCAATCCTTTTCCATTTATATAAGGTGATGAATCGTGATTTATTTTTCAAGTTGTACAGCTTTCCCGGGGCCGCAAGGTCTTAAAGTGGAAGATGTCCGCGAGGCATCTCTGTCTGTCTAGCAGTGACCCTCCGAGTTGTGCAGACCGACAATCCCCTGTCCTGGATGCCAGATCGTGCTGGTTCACTCTGAACTTCATGCTCTGCCCCAAGGTGTCACTGTGGCACCGTGCATGATCTTGCTGCAGAGTCTTGAGAAAAGTCTAATAAGAGACCCCTTAGTTGGCAGTAAGTAAGTATTCCAGTTCAAGGTAATACAAGCTTTATCCTGAAATATTCAAGGCAAGCGAGGGTGATGTTCCCTGTGAGCTGTGCTTCGTTCTGCGTGGCCTGCGTCTTTCAATGCGCGGTCCCTTTAAATTTCTGCGCCTGCGCAGTATTTACAATGTAAAAGCCAGTGAGTGGCCATGTGTGCGCGCATACTTTAGCAAGAACATTGATCAAGCGATATGGGGATCGGGCAGGAAAGTGGAGGTTGTTTTGATTCGTTCACGGGATGTGGGCATCGCTGGCAAGGCTAGCATTTATTGCCCATCCCTAATTGCCCTTGAGTGGCTTGCTAGGCTATTTCAGAGCCACATTGCTGTGAATCTGGAGTCACATATAGGCCAGACCGGGTAAGGACGGCAGATTTCCTTCCCTAAAGGACAGTCGTGAACCAGATGGGTTTTTAGGACAATCTGGTAATATCATGGGCACCATTACTGATACTAGCTTTTTTATTAATTTCAGATTTATTTAATTAACTGAATTTAAATTTGTGGTGGGATTTGAAGTACTTGTCATCCAGGCATCTGGATTACTAGCCCAGTAACGTTGCCACTAAGCTACCGTTCCCTCTGTTGATGTGTACCTTCAGCTGTGATCTTACTGAATGGCTCGAGGGGCTGTATGGCCTACTCCTGCTCCTATTTCTTGTATTCCTTCCCAAATTCAGCGCCGGTGCATGGGGGGAAAAATAGATTTTTTGCTTTTTTTTTTAACCTGTCATTGACTGGCCCCAGTGTCGGGCTGCTATTCCCATACCATTTCCAAGGCTGGATGTCAAGTCATGACCAATGTTCTCTCTTAATTTTTTTGGGAGGGTGGGAATGCACAGGCCATTGAAAATACCGCCCGTGCGCGATTTTTCCTGTTTAAAAGTCAGTGAGCCGGCTGTGCGGGAGCTGCAGAGCTTGGCATTGAGTCTCGGCCTCCCCGTTCTCCATTCACTGAATTCAGCAGTGTCTGTGAACCACTGAGCTGACTCGGTGTCGGGCGCCTGTTTTGATTGAAAACTGCAAAATGTTTTACAAGTGTAAAAATGAGTGCTTTCTTAATCTTTAGCTATTCTTCTTTTCTGTTCAACATTTGACCCCTTGTGCATGCTGCATGCTGGATAAAGGGCGAGGACGAGGAAGCTGAGTGTGGTATAAATGACGGGCAATAAAATGTAACTCACATCCACACGGTGGTGAGAACTGGTAGTGATTTAGAATGAGCTGGTGGTGGGATCCCGTTGTGTTGTGAATTTTGTGGAAAATACGCCGCAGAGCATATTTAGAAGAAGACCTGGTCTAGTCTCTGGGTGAACGAGTAGATCCTTACACTCTGTGTTCGCGTGTGTGTGTATATCTGTGTATGCGTGTGCGAGCCTCTCTGCATGTGGTTGTGTCTGCGAGCCTCTCTGCATGCGTGTGGTTGTGTGTGCGAGCCTCTCTGGGTGCGTGTGGTTGTGTGTGCGAGCCTCTCTGCATGCGTGTGGTTGTGTGAGCGAGCCTCTCTGGGTGCGTGTGGTTGTGTGTGCGAACCTCTCTGCGTGCGTGTGGTTGTGTGTGCGAGCCTCTCTGGGTGCGTGTGGTTGTGTGTGCGAGCCTCTCTGGGTGCGTGTGGTTGTGTGTGCGAGCCTCTCTGGGTGCGTGTGGTTGTGTGTGCGAGCCTCTCTGCGTGCGTGTGGTTGTGTGAGCGAGCCTCTCTGCGTGCGTGTGGTTGTGTGTGCGAGCCTCTCTGCGTGTGGTTGTGTGTGCGAGCCTCTCTGCATGCGTGTGGTTGTGTGTGCGAGCCTCTCTGCGTGCGTGTGGTTGTGTGAGCGAGCCTCTCTGCGTGCGTGTGGTTGTGTGTGCGAGCCTCTCTGGGTGCGTGTGGTTGTGTGTGCGAGCCTCTCTGGGTGCGTGTGGTTGTGTGTGCGAGCCTCTCTGGGTGCGTGTGGTTGTGTGAGCGAGCCTCTCTGCGTGCGTGTGGTTGTGTGTGCGAGCCTCTCTGCGTGTGGTTGTGTGTGCGAGCCTCTCTGGGTGCGTGTGGTTGTGTGTGCGAGCCTCTCTGCGTGTGTGTGGTTGTGTGTGCGAGCCTCTCTGCGTGTGGTTGTGTGTGCGAGCCTCTCTGGGTGCGTGTGGTTGTGTGTGCGAGCCTCTCTGGGTGCGTGTGGTTGTGTGTGCGAACCTCTCTGCGTGTGGTTGTGTGTGCGAGCCTCTCTGGGTGCGTGTGGTTGTGTGTGCGAGCCTCTCTGGGTGCGTGTGGTTGTGTGAGCGAGCCTCTCTGGGTGCGTGTGGTTGTGTGTGCGAGCCTCTCTGGGTGCGTGTGGTTGTGTGAGCGAGCCTCTCTGCGTGTGGTTGTGTGTGCGAACCTCTCTGCGTGTGGTTGTGTGTGCGAGCCTCTCTGCGTGCGTGTGGTTGTGTGTGCGAACCTCTCTGGGTGCGTGTGGTTGTGTGTGCGAGCCTCTCTGGGTGCGTGTGGTTGTGTGTGCGAGCCTCTCTGGGTGCGTGTGGTTGTGTGAGCGAGCCTCTCTGGGTGCGTGTGGTTGTGTGTGCGAGCCTCTCTGCGTGCGTGTGGTTGTGTGTGCGAGCCTCTCTGGGTGCGTGTGGTTGTGTGTGCGAGCCTCTCTGCGTGCGTGTGGTTGTGTGTGCGAGCCTCTCTGCGTGCGTGTGGTTGTGTGTGCGAGCCTCTCTGGGTGCGTGTGGTTGTGTGTGCGAGCCTCTCTGGGTGCGTGTGGTTGTGTGTGCGAGCCTCTCTGGGTGCGTGTGGTTGTGTGTGCGAGCCTCTCTGCGTGCGTGTGGTTGTGTGAGCGAGCCTCTCTGCGTGTGTGTGGTTGTGTGTGCGAGCCTCTCTGGGTGCGTGTGGTTGTGTGTGCGAGCCTCTCTGCGTGCGTGTGGTTGTGTGTGCGAGCCTCTCTGCGTGCGTGTGGTTGTGTGTGCGAGCCTCTGCGTGTGTGTGGTTGTGTGTGCGAACCTCTCTGCGTGCGTGTGGTTGTGTGTGCGAGCCTCTCTGGGTGCGTGTGGTTGTGTGTGCGAGCCTCTCTGCGTGTGTGTGGTTGTGTGTGCGAACCTCTCTGCGTGCGTGTGGTTGTGTGTGCGAGCCTCTCTGCGTGCGTGTGGCTGTGTGAGCGAGCCTCTCTGCGTGCGTGTGGTTGTGTGTGCGAACCTCTCTGGGTGCGTGTGGTTGTGTGTGCGAACCTCTCTGGGTGCGTGTGGTTGTGTGTGCGAACCTCTCTGCGTGCGTGTGGTTGTGTGTGCGAGCCTCTCTGGGTGCGTGTGGTTGTGTGTGCGAACCTCTCTGGGTGCGTGTGGTTGTGTGTGCGAGCCTCTCTGGGTGCGTGTGGTTGTGTGTGCGAACCTCTCTGCGTGCGTGTGGTTGTGTGTGCGAGCCTCTCTGGGTGCGTGTGGTTGTGTGTGCGAGCCTCTCTGCGTGCGTGTGGTTGTGTGTGCGAGCCTCTCTGCGTGCGTGTGGTTGTGTGAGCGAGCCTCTCGTGCGTGTGGTTGTGTGCGAGCCTCTCGTGCGTGTGGTTGTGTGAGCGAGCCTCTCGTGCGTGTGGTTGTGTGTGCGAGCCTCTCTGCGTGTGTGTGTGGTTGTGTGAGCGAGCCTCTCGTGCGTGTGGTTGTGTGTGCGAGCCTCTCTGGGTGCGTGTGGTTGTGTGAGCGAGCCTCTCTGGGTGCGTGTGGTTGTGTGAGCGAGCCTCTCTGGGTGCGTGTGGTTGTGTGTGCGAACCTCTCTGGGTGCGTGTGGTTGTGTGAGCGAGCCTCTCTGGGTGCGTGTGGTTGTGTGAGCGAGCCTCTCGTGCGTGTGGTTGTGTGTGCGAGCCTCTCTGGGTGCGTGTGGTTGTGTGAGCGAGCCTCTCTGGGTGCGTGTGGTTGTGTGAGCGAGCCTCTCTGGGTGCGTGTGGTTGTGTGAGCGAGCCTCTCTGGGTGCGTGTGGTTGTGTGAGCGAGCCTCTCTGGGTGCGTGTGGTTGTGTGAGCGAGCCTCTCTGGGTGCGTGTGGTTGTGTGTGCGAGCCTCTCTGGGTGCGTGTGGTTGTGTGAGCGAGCCTCTCTGGGTGCGTGTGGTTGTGTGAGCGAGCCTCTCTGGGTGCGTGTGGTTGTGTGTGCGAACCTCTCTGCGTGCGTGTGGTTGTGTGAGCGAGCCTCTCTGGGTGCGTGTGGTTGTGTGAGCGAGCCTCTCTGCGTGCGTGTGGTTGTGTGTGCGAGCCTCTCTGCGTGCGTGTGGTTGTGTGTGCGAGCCTCTCTGGGTGCGTGTGGTTGTGTGTGCGAGCCTCTCTGCGTGCGTGTGGTTGTGTGTGCGAACCTCTCTGCGTGCGTGTGGTTGTGTGTGCGAGCCTCTCTGGGTGCGTGTGGTTGTGTGTGCGAGCCTCTCTGGGTGCGTGTGGTTGTGTGTGCGAGCCTCTCTGGGTGCGTGTGGTTGTGTGTGCGAGCCTCTCTGCGTGCGTGTGGTTGTGTGAGCGAGCCTCTCTGCGTGCGTGTGGTTGTGTGTGCGAGCCTCTCTGGGTGCGTGTGGTTGTGTGTGCGAGCCTCTCTGGGTGCGTGTGGTTGTGTGTGCGAGCCTCTCTGGGTGCGTGTGGTTGTGTGAGCGAGCCTCTCTGGGTGCGTGTGGTTGTGTGTGCGAGCCTCTCTGGGTGCGTGTGGTTGTGTGTGCGAGCCTCTCTGCGTGCGTGTGGTTGTGTGTGCGAGCCTCTCTGGGTGCGTGTGGTTGTGTGAGCGAGCCTCTCTGGGTGCGTGTGGTTGTGTGTGCGAGCCTCTCTGGGTGCGTGTGGTTGTGTGAGCGAGCCTCTCTGCGTGCGTGTGGTTGTGTGTGCGAGCCTCTCTGGGTGCGTGTGGTTGTGTGTGCGAGCCTCTCTGGGTGCGTGTGGTTGTGTGAGCGAGCCTCTCTGCGTGCGTGTGGTTGTGTGTGCGAGCCTCTCTGGGTGCGTGTGGTTGTGTGTGCGAGCCTCTCTGCGTGCGTGTGGTTGTGTGTGCGAGCCTCTCTGGGTGCGTGTGGTTGTGTGAGCGAGCCTCTCTGCGTGCGTGTGGTTGTGTGTGCGAGCCTCTCTGCGTGCGTGTGGTTGTGTGTGCGAGCCTCTCTGCGTGCGTGTGGTTGTGTGAGCGAGCCTCTCGTGCGTGTGGTTGTGTGTGCGAGCCTCTCGTGCGTGTGGTTGTGTGAGCGAGCCTCTCGTGCGTGTGGTTGTGTGTGCGAGCCTCTCTGGGTGCGTGTGGTTGTGTGAGCGAGCCTCTCGTGCGTGTGGTTGTGTGTGCGAGCCTCTCGTGCGTGTGGTTGTGTGAGCGAGCCTCTCGTGCGTGTGGTTGTGTGTGCGAGCCTCTCTGCGTGTGTGTGGTTGTGTGAGCGAGCCTCTCGTGCGTGTGGTTGTGTGTGCGAGCCTCTCTGGGTGCGTGTGGTTGTGTGTGCGAGCCTCTCTGGGTGCGTGTGGTTGTGTGAGCGAGCCTCTCTGGGTGCGTGTGGTTGTGTGAGCGAGCCTCTCTGGGTGCGTGTGGTTGTGTGTGCGAGCCTCTCTGGGTGCGTGTGGTTGTGTGTGCGAGCCTCTCTGGGTGCGTGTGGTTGTGTGAGCGAGCCTCTCTGGGTGCGTGTGGTTGTGTGAGCGAGCCTCTCTGGGTGCGTGTGGTTGTGTGTGCGAGCCTCTCTGCGTGCGTGTGGTTGTGTGTGCGAGCCTCTCTGCGTGCGTGTGGTTGTGTGTGCGAGCCTCTCTGGGTGCGTGTGGTTGTGTGAGCGAGCCTCTCTGGGTGCGTGTGGTTGTGTGAGCGAGCCTCTCTGGGTGCGTGTGGTTGTGTGAGCGAGCCTCTCTGGGTGCGTGTGGTTGTGTGAGCGAGCCTCTCTGGGTGCGTGTGGTTGTGTGTGCGAGCCTCTCTGGGTGGTTGTGTGAGCGAGCCTCTCTGGGTGCGTGTGGTTGTGTGTGCGAGCCTCTCTGGGTGCGTGTAGTTGTGTGTGCGAGCCTCTCTGCGTGCGTGTGGTTGTGTGTGCGAGCCTCTCTGCGTGCGTGTGGTTGTGTGTGCGAGCCTCTCTGCGTGCGTGTGGTTGTGTGTGCGAGCCTCTCTGCGTGCGTGTGGTTGTGTGTGCGAGCCTCTCTGCGTGCGTGTGGTTGTGTGTGCGAACCTCTCTGCGTGTGTGTGTGTGCACGTGTGAGCGAACCTCTCTCTCTGTCAACCTCCTCCAAAGCCTTTCCTTCATTGCCCAATTGAGTGGGATTGCCCTTGTTTGGTTTCACTTGTACCTCTACGATTGTAGCCGAAGTATCCCAGGCAGCAGCTTCTCTTCCTTTCTCTGCACCACTACCTCCAGAGTTGCATAGGATGCGTCCTTGGTCACCTCTTCCACATCTGCACCTTGCTGATGATACCTGCTTCCACATGGACGCGTAGGATACCTAGCTCAACTTCTGCATCACTTTTTTTTGACTCCTCTGCTTCATCTGTGTTGCCCTTCAGTTAAACATTGGGAAGTCTGAAGTCACCCACCGCCCCAAACTCCGTGCCCCCGCCACCGATTCCATCCCCTCCAGGCCATTGTCTCAGCTTGAACGAGACCCTTCGCAATCTTCCTGTTCATGCGCTGAGCTTCCAACCCAGTATGCTCTCCGTCACAAAGACCGTTTACCTCCAGCTCCATCCCTGCCTCAGCCCATCCGTTGCTGCAATCCTTATCTACGCCGTTGTCGCCTGCAGACTCGACTATTCCAATGCTCTCCAGGCTGGCCTGCCACCCTCTACCCTTCGTAAACTTCACAGCTCATCCAAAACTCTGCTGCCTGCATCCTATCCCGTACTAAGTCCTGCTCACCCGTCACTCTTCTCCTTGCTCCCTGTCCCCACTGCCTCCAATTTAAAATTCTCACCCTTGTGTGTTTAATCCTTTCATGACCTCGCCCCTCCTCCCGAAGTCTGTAACCTCCTCCAGCCTACTCGTGCGTGCGCACGCTCCCTGATGTGTACATCTGCCTACACGCACGAGCCCCCTCCCGTGTGCTTGCCTGCACCTCTCGTATGCACCCCTGTCACGTGTCTGCTTCCCCCCCTCATGGGCGCCTGTGGACCTACAACTCTCTCGTGTATGTGCGCGCGTGCCTCTCTTTGTGTCTAGGAGTGCTGTCAGCACGTGGCCCGTGTGCGTTGTGTGTGTGCAAGCCCACCCCCTCCTGCTTGATTGTGCTTCCCCTCTCATGGGCGCTTGTGCACGTGCCTCTCGTGTTCGCAGGACTGTTTGTGCATGTGTGTGCGTGTGCCTCTCTTTGAATAGGCGTGCTGCTGCTTACACCCCGTGTGTTGTGGGTGTTCTGCCCCTCTCGCCCTGTGTTTCTTGTGTCATTTTCTTTTGCTCCCTCTTGCTTTCTCTCTAAAGCTGTCTGTCAGTACACTTACAATGAGGAATGAACGGCTGATACCTTTGTGTGTGTTTGGACTAGCCAGGCAGTGCAGCTAGGACGTGACCGGGACTTTTAAGTGCACGCTTAAAATATGTACAGAAAAATTATTTGTGTAACATTCCTACTTACCTACCTAAAGAACGGTTTAACTATTCATAGAGTTTTGTTTCCTGCTGATAAATGGATGAGGAACCTGATTTGGGTCTGTTTTCCTTGGAACAGAGGAGGCTGAGGGGAGACCTTATTGAGGTGTATAAAATTATGAGGGGCATAGATAAAGTGGATAGAAAGGACCTATTTCCCTTAGCAGAGGGGTCAAAAACCAGGGGGCACAGATTTAAAGTAGTTGGGGGAAGGTTTAGAGGGGATTTGAGGGGAAATTTCTTCACCCAGAGGGTTGTGGGGGTCTGGAACTCACTGCCTGAAAGGGTGGTAGAGGCAGGAACCCTAACCACATTTAAAAATTACTTGGATGTGCACTTGGGATGCTCTAACCTGCAGCGCCACGGACCAAGAGCTGGGAAGTGGGATTAGGCTGGATAGCTCTTTGTTGGCCGGCGTGGACACGATGGGCCGAAATGGCCTCCTTCCGTGCTGTAACTTTCTATTTGGTTACAGTCGGTACGCTTGTCACTTGACTGTGCCTGTAAGGGGCCAGTAGGTGGAGCTCTTCACGCAGATGGAGCTGGAAAGGGAATGTGGTTGGGATGGGTTGGGATTCTTTGGCCATTTTGTTTTTAACGGAGAGCGTTTGAACACGAGCTGTGTGACTGAAAGCGCTGACTTCTCTACCCGGCCCCCAGCTGGGCTGTGGATCAGCAGTCCCAGATGGGAAGTTTTCTCTCCAGACGCAAACAATGGACAATTCACGTCTGGTTATTCGGAGAGACACTCTGCACCTTGGTGTCGAACACCATTTTTCTCCCTCTGTTTTTGATTTATTTGATCCCTTTGTGACCTCCCGAGAAGCTTTTAAAAATCCGAGCACGGACACCAAGCGTCAATTGAGCAGCAGGAAGACTGCGAATGTAGAGGACCTCTGCTCTGTGCAGTGGTTTCGGGGCAAGATAGATGGTTCTTTTACATCGCGTAAGCCAATCTGCCAAAGTGGGCTTGCGTTGTGCGCGTTCCTTGTTTTTGTAACGGTGCGTTATGCAGCAGAAGTAGTACCGACTATACCAAGCAACTCGCGTCTCACTCATTGTTCTGTACCTTGTGGCTACTGTGTAATAAATGCAGCTTACGTTTCAACCAAATTTGCCTTGCCCAATGTTAACTCAGTCTGCCTCTGGAGAGGTTGATGGGGCACACGTGCGCCGGAGATGGATAACCAGTCCAGATCACAAGGATGTCTCCTAGTTGCACCCCTGGGTCCCACTGCCACGCAAGTAGATACAGGGCAGTGGGAGTAACCTTCCATTTAAAAAGTACATGCTCAGGCTGCTTACGGGAGTGAGGAACGTCACCGCGCCCAAGAGGACGGCTACTGCAGTCCCGAATGCATAGGCAGCCAAGTCTTCCCTCATCACAAACTGGCTGGTCACAAAAATTACTGACCATGATTGTGGCCAAAGGAGACAAACCCTAACTTAATACAAAAGCAATGTACAGGAAACTTTTTTTATCTGGCGCCGACGTGGTGCCGGTTCATCAAAAATTCTGGATAACCGAAAGCTATAGTAAAAGATGCGGAGCTGAGAGCTATAGTAAAAGATGCGGAGCTGAGAGCTATAGTAAAAGATACGGAGCTGAGAGCTCCGTATAAAGCAACAAACCCTGTTGCTTAGCAACAGGTTCAGAACAATGGCCAAAAGTTCCAAGCGTCTCTAGCTTAGCAACAGCTGCAGCCACACCCTTGCACAGCAACAGATGGAGGAAGGCAAGTAATAAAACTTACCTGAACCTACTCCTGAATTTTGCCGGTTAACCGAGATTTCCGGTTATTTAGGTGCCGGTAAATCGAAAGTTTCCTGTATGCGGGAAATCTGAAATAAAACCAGAAAATGCCGGGGAAGCACTCAGCGGGTCAGGCAGCATCTCTGGGGAGAGAGAGAAACCGAGTCAACGTTTCAGGGCCATGACCTTTCATGAAAGAATTTCCAGCATTTTCTGTTTCTTAATGTGGGGAGAGGAGACATTATATGATGCCAGTGTCAAACTAAATCGCAGGACTTTCATATGTGGAAGATTTCAATTCTCCACATGCCTAATGGAAACTGGAAATACCTCTGATGTGACATGCCGGATTTAAGGCCCTGTTTTCACATATGCCAAATCTCTCTCTAAGTTCCCTCCATTTATTACAAAGTATTTACTGTACAGCACAGAAACAGGCCAATCGGCCCAACTGGTCCATGCCGGAATATATATATATATTTTCTTTTACAAATTTTGGTTTGATACTCAGTGGAATCAAGTGTTTTGTATTTTTCTTCCCCCTAAAATGTACCATCAGGCGAGTTCCTCTTCCCCCCCCCCCCCACACTGCCTTCCGGTCCCATTACTGCTTTCAGTATATGGGTATTTAGTTGGTTTAAGTTTGCCCGGAATGCTCTTGTTAAGTTTTTTTTTCCCCTCCCTGAAAATTCCTCACTCCTGTTTGCGGAGCGAGGACAAGGCGCTTCCGCATCCCTCCCCCGTCGCTGGACAAGGCGCTTCCCCATCCCTCTCCCTCCCCTGTCGCTGGACAAGGCGCTTCCCCCTCTCTCCTCCCCCCCCCCCCCCCCCCCCCCCAGGTCACTGAGCCAGGCAATCAGCGGATGAATTAACTTTGTCTACTCTGTCTCACAGGGGTGAGCACCTCTGTCCGAGACCATGGAACAGGTTAATGTAAAGGAGTTTATCGGCCTGCTGCCCCCTTTCCCTAGCGCTGGAAAGACGTTCGAATCTTAAAAAGGGGAGGGAAAAGTATTGGCGGGAACCCACTGAGACAACAGGCCCATCATTTTCTCTCTTAACTGATCACCTGATTAAATGAATAAGCAAAGGCTGTGGACCGAACTGTTTTTATAAAAAAAAAAAAAAAAAAAAACTTTTTATTGGTATCTGCATTTAAAAACTTTTTTTTTTCTGACTTCCCTCCCGCAGCTTTTACAAGCAAAAGGCTCAACGATGTGAGAGGATGCACTCAACAAACCCGCCTTTTCTTCCCTTTTTTATACATAATGTGTATCCCACTCTGCGGAAGATGTGGAACTCTACACCAAAAGCCATAGCAGGACACACAACCATTTCTCTGCGATTACATTTCTTTTTAAATTCTCCCTTTTGGATGTTGAATGCGGATCCTCTTTCCGATTGGTATTTAAGAGGACAGCCGAGGGCTGGGACCCCGTGATCTCGGTACCGCAGCCTTTCTTGGGGAATACATTTGTTTCTGTATCGTTGGTTGCAGAAGGCGGGAGATTCCTTACAAAAGGACGTCAAGGCAATTTTTTTTTTGTACCGAAGGTGTTACTGATGCTGGCAGGATAATGGCAGCTAATTATTTTTTTTATGGGGAAATGGTTTGCGGCGGTAACACTATTGGACTTCTCCGCCTCATCGGGCAACTCTTTGGATGCCTCGGCCGCCATTTTGAGGTCTGCAATGCATGTTATCAATGTAGACGTACGTAGCGCAAGTGAATATTACCAAGATGCCATTGTGTTCTCCCTGGGTTTTGTTTCTCTTCTGTTTACAAGATGGTCGGGGCCAAAGCTTTGGGTAGTTGTGGTGCTGGGGAGCATACTTGAAGATGTTAACTTTTTAAATGAGAATTTTTTGGTACATTTTAGCTTTAGCTATAACAGAAGGTCAGGTTAATCTATAGTGAACACATTTTATAAAAATTAAAAAAAAAATACATAGTTTTGAGGTGGCTGAGCTTCGAAGGGATAGCAGGTTGGGCTACCAGCTATTTAGATGTGGAGAGAGCGTTGATAATACAACAGATATGTGGACAAATTATTTGTGTGGAAATACATTTTTACTGATTGCTTCTTTCGTGTTTTTTTTTAATGGAAATTCAGATTTTTTTAATGAAACGAGGCCATTGAAGCCAAGTTATGTGTGACTCATATTGGAGAGCTTTTTAAAAAATGCGACTGAGTCATTGTTCACTCCGCCAGGGCGATGTTCCCTGTTGGCCGCGCTTTGTTCCGCGCCGCCTGTTTCTTTTAATGCGCGGTCCCTTTAAAATTTCTGTGCGTGCGCGCTCTTCACTTCGCAACAGCCGGTGCGCAGCCGCGCTACTTCGAGGGAACGTTGCATTTTAACTCACTTTCGGTCTGCACGTTTAGCAAGGCTGAGTGGTTTTGGGATACTTCCGCGGGCGCGATGTCGCTTGAATTACAGGGGGCTAGCAAAAGGACCACCGCTGGATATGCTGCAATGGAAAAAGATAATGTCGGCAATACGCAGGCCGGTCTGCATCTGTGGGACAAAGACAGGTTAATGCTTTGGGTGGTGGACTTGCCAACTCTGGTTGGCCGTATTCTTGGAGGTTCCATCACATGACATCCCGCCTCACCCGGTCGCACAGCCGTTTTCTCCCATCTCCAATATTTTTCTAACTAATAAAAGTCTTCAATGAAAATGGAGCAAATGCCAATTATTTTAACGTCCCCTATGATTTTTTTTCTCTCCCGGGCGTGGCTGGCGGGCTGTGCCCAGGCGATTAATCTTTAATTCCTGGAGACTCCAGGTCAATCCTGGAGGGCTGGCGACCCTATTTGGGTGGGAACCTTCCATCAGAACAGAGAGCACATCCCACCAAACCCACCAACCCATTTTAACACGACGAGGATGGTTTGCTCTGTGAAACTCTGGTCCGGCCTCCGCCGGAGTATTGTGTCCAATTCTGGGCACCACACTTTAGGAAAGATGTGAAAGCCTTGGAGAGGGTGCAGAAAAGATTTACTAGAATGGATCCAGGGATGTGGGACTTCAGTTATGTGGATAGACTGGAGAAGCTGGGGTTGTTCTCCTTGGAGCAGAGAAGGTTGAAAGGAGATTTGATCGAGGTGTTCAACATCATGAGAGGCCTGGACAGAGTAGATAGAGAGAAACTGTACCCATTGGCAGAAGGGTCGCGAACCAGAGGACACAGATTTAAGGTGATTAGCAGAAGAACCAAAGGCGACATGAGGAAAAACTCTTTTACGCAGCGAGTGGTTAGGATCTGGAATGCACTGCCTGAGAGGGTGGTGGAGGCAGATTCAATCGTGGCTTTCAAAAGGGAATTGGATAAGTACCTGAAGGAAAAAAACTTGTAATGCTATGGGGAGTGGAACTAGCTGAAGTGCTCTTGCAAAGAGCCAGCATAGGCTCGACGGGCCTGCTGTGCAGCAACCATTCTATGATTGTAAGAGATAAGAAGGGCTTGAGAACAGAAATGTGAATTTTAATGGGAGACTCCAAATCAACACAACAACTTTTATTTATATAGCGCCTTTAATGTAGTAAAATGTCCCAAGGTGCTTCACGGGAGGGAACAAAGTTTGACACCGAGCCACGAGATATTAGGGCAGATGACCAGAAGCTTGGTCAAAGAGTTGGGTTTTTAGGGAGCGTCTTAAAGGAGGATAGAGAAGCGGGGAAGTTTAAGGAGGGAATTCCAGAGCTTAGGGCCTTGGCAGCTGAAGGCACGGCCACCAATGGTGGAGCGATTAATTTAGGAAAATCCATGCTTCTGTGTAAACGGAAGCCCCAGGAAGCTGTACCTGTTTTGACCTGGTATTTGTAACTGAGTTGGAAAATGTACAGTGGAAGTTATCGCACCTGGAAAGAAGCATAGCTGCAGAGGCAAAGCATGACACTCAAAATCTTTCAGCGCTGCAAGAGCAAGGGGGACTGTCGGAGAAGAGGTGAGAACATTAAGAGATGCAAATAAGCTTGAAACCGATGAGCAGAAGGTGGGAGATACTCTGATGACTGCCTCAAAGTATTCACAAGGCAGGACATGAACACAGCGCCCTCTCCAAATAAAGAGAACTAGAGTCTAATTCAAGACTTCAATGTAAATCAGATGGCAGTCTTGGACAAGCTGGAAGGACTTGAGACAAATACATTCCAAGGAGCATATGTTGTTTATCCTAGAGTGCTGAGAGACCAGGGAAGAGATTGATGCACTGACCAATTATTATGAGGGAGTCAGTGGAAACTGACTGGAAAGTACTGCTAGATTAGAAACAGGCTAATGCAGTGCCCACGTTAAATGAATCTGGAATAAAAAGCTAGTACCAGTAATGGTGACCACGTAACTACCGGATTGTTATAAAAACCCATCTGGTTCACTAATGTCCTTTTTAGGGGAGGAAATCTGCCGTCCTTACCCGGTCTGGCGTACATGTGACTCCAGACCCACAGCAACATGGTTGACTCTTAACTGCCCTCCGAAATGGCCCAGCAAGCTACTTCGTTGTCAAGAAGGCGGCTCACCACCACCTTCTCGTGGTCAATAAATGCTGGCTTTGCCAGCGACGTCCACATCTTGTGAATGAATTAAAAAAAGAAAAACACAAAGGAGGGTGACTAACTACAGACCCATCAATTCAATGTGTAGTAATAGAATTAATTATTGGAAGTAAACTTGAGGATTACATGTATAACGACAGCCCAGTAAATAGCAAACAGGGCTTTAGACTATGGAAGATCCTGCCTCACCAACCATCTTGATTTATTTAAGGAAATGACAACGTGAGGTGACTGGTAAACCCATGGTGTTGTGCCCTTCGAATTCGAAAAGGCACAAAAGATGACTAATTAAGCTCAAAGCTATGGGTATTCGGGGAGTTAACTTGGAAAGGAATGTTTGAGAGGGGATCTGATCGAGGTACAGGAAACTTTGTTATATCCGGCACCGACGGGACCGAGCTGTTGCCGATCTATCAAAACTGCCGGACATACAAAGTTAATGTTGAAGCATACGGAGGTTTTCATCTCCGTATCTGACAACAAACACTGTTGCTTAGCAACAGCTTCAAAACAGTCAGCTGCAGCTGCAAGCGTCTCTGGCTGAAGCTGTTGCTATAGCTACAGACCTTGCAGTGCCTGACTGGGGGAAAAAAAAGCAACGAGAACTAAAAAAACTTACAGAAAACGGCTCCTGATTTTTGCCGTTAGATCGAGTATTCCGGACATATAACCTCCGGATAAACCAAAGTTTCCTGTATATCAAGATAATGAATGGTATGGAAAAGGTTCATCTAGAATACTGGTGGGAGTAGGACAGGTTCAAACTATTAAAAGGTAAAAAAGGTCTGGCACGAGGAGTTCTTCACACAGAGAATGATCAACACTAGGAATGGCCTTCCCAGTAGAGTGGTGGAGGAGAAAACCCTGGTATCATGGATGAATTAAAATGGCGGTGAATGGCTTTTCTCCTCCAAGTGATCTTTTCTCATTCAGCAGCTGCAATGTATTGCCAGCATTTTTCTTTTTTTATAATCCGGATGGTCTCTGACTGGCTAAGTCAAAAGTTAAAGATTGACAGCACAAAGTATCTGGCTCTTGATTTTCCAAAAGCTGTACAGTTGTCTGTACATCAAAACTCAGATGGAAGAGATTTCCTGAAGACACAAAGTGGTAGCACTGCCCAAATCCTCCCAGGGTCGCCTGCATGCGATCCATTTGTTGATGGAAATTATTTGTTGGTGAGCAGTTTGGCCAAACTGGTTGTCGTCCACATAGCTGAGGAAACGTGTGTTCCTTTATGCTGCCATTTTGTTCATTCATAACTTGAGTTGAATAAAGCTACTGGTATCTCAAACTTGTCCTGGTCAACATTTATTCCTCAGGTTTGGGGTACAAGTCCCCACTCCAGAGACTTGAGCGCAAAATTCTAGGTTGACACTCCCAGTGCAGGACTGAGGGAACGCTGCGCAGTTGGAGGTGCCGTCTTTCGGATGAGATGTTAAACCGAGGCCCCGTCTGCTCTCAGGTGGACGTAAAAGATCCCATGACACTATTTCGCAGAAGAACAGGGGAGTTCTCCCCGGTGTCCTGGTCAATATTTATCCCTCAATCAACAGCACTCAAACAGATTATCTGGTCATTATCACATTGCTGCTTGTGGGAGCTTGCTGTGTGCAAATTGGCTGCTGCATTTCCTACATTGCAACAGTGACTCCACTTCAAATAGTACTTCATTGGCTGTAAAGCGCTTTGGGGAGTCCTGAGGTCGTGGAAGGCGCTATAGAAATGCAAGTCTTTGTTTTCTTTCAGCCAACGCCGCCAAAACAGATTAAGTGGGCATTTATCTCCTTCCTGTTTGTTGGATCTTGCAATTTGTCTGCTGTGTTTGCCCCATAACACAACGAATTTACTTAAAAAGCACTTCATTGGTTGTGAAGTGCGTTGATGCGCCTGAGGGTGTGAAAGGTGCTTTATAAATGCAACTGCTTTCTTGGTGCTTGCTTCAGGGATCTTGAGATAAAGGCCAATATTCCATGAGCCTTATAGATTTTGTTTTGTGCCCGTGCGTCAGCTTTTAGTGATTGCGCACATGGACACCCAAATCTCTCTGCTCCCCCACAGTGCCTGGTTTCTTGCCATTAAAAAAATTTTCCGATTTGTTTTTTCTCGGATCCAAAGTGCATGAACCTCACACTTCTCTATACTGAATTCCATCTGGCATAATTTTGTCCACTCATTTTAGTCTGCCTATGTCCCTTTGTATCTTCCTGCTCCCATCTGCACAACTTACTGTGCCTCCTAACTTAGTTTCATCTGCTAATTTTGGATATACAGGAAACTTTGTGATATCCGGGACCGAGCTGTTGCCGTCCCATCAAAACTGCCGGACAAACCAGCGCTAATGTTGAAACATACGGAGCTTTCTGGCAACAAACCTTGTGCTTCTAAACAGTCGGCCGTACCTTGCAAGCGTCTCTGTAGCTTAGCAACAGCTTCAACGAGACTTGCAGAGCCTGACTGGTGGGGAAAAAAAAGCAACGAAAAGAAAAAAAAAAACTAACGAAACGGCTCCTGATTTTTGCTGGTGGATTGAGCATTCCGGACAGTTAACCTCCGGATAAACCAAAGTTTCCTGTAGAACTCTCTCTTTCTTCATCCAAGTTATTAATATGTATGGGGAAAAGCCCCAGTACAGATCCCTGGGGAACACCTCTTGTCACATCCCGCCAATCAAAGAACATTCCCTCTCCTACTGTCCGTCTCCTGTCTCGCGACCAATTACCAACCCACGTCACAAGGTTACCTCAATTTTGTGCGCTTTCATATTTGCTAATAATCTCGTGTAGAACTTTATCAAATCCGTGTACAGAACTCTTATTTGGGTAACCGTCCCATATGTCCTACTGGTCTTTTTCGTCCACTTTTTGACTTACCGTGTCGATTTCTCCCTTCTACTCGCCTGACCAGGTTAAATCTTTCCCCACAACCCTATTTGCCCTTTCTGCAAGGCCACGGGTGCCTCTCCAATTTAAGTGAAGGCCATCCCATCTCCTTTCTAACGCCATCTTTCTAGCCACGTGTTAACATTAGTGACACCTTCATGCATGCTGCACGCGCTGTATCTGTCACCAAAGAATTGAAGTGAGTTCTGAGTTTAATTAGTAACAGTTTGCTACAAATTTAGGGCCTGCACTCGATAAATATCTTGGGTTCAGCGTCACTGGTCACTCCCATAAGTGGACTACACCCACCTTATGATCAGGGGTTTACCTTTACTGCCTTAATATCTAGCCATATGATAGCGTGACTCAAGGATCGTAACAATAAGACCTCTGATTGTGTGAATCCGACAATGCCTCTATTTCAAAATTCTCACCCTTGTGCTCGCATCCCTCCATGGCCTCGACCGTCCCTATCTCTGTAACCTCCTCCAGCCCCACAAGATTCTCTATTCCTACTGTCCGTCTCCTGCCTTGCAACCAATTACCAACCCACGTCACAAGGTTACCTCAATTTTGTGTGCTTTCATATTTGCTAATAATCTCGTGTGGAACTTTATCAAATCCGCGTCCCTCCAATTCTGGCCTCTTGCGCAGTCCTGATTTCCTTCACCACCATTGGCGGCCGGGCCTTCAGCTCTCTAGGCCTTAAGCTCTGGAATTCCCTTCTAAACATCTCCGTCTCTCTACCTCTCTCCCCTCCCTTGCCCTCCTCTCCCTTCCACACTTCTCCCTTTCTCTCCATCACCCTCCTGCTTTCCCGCAGGGGTCACATGTATTTGGTGGAGCTGACTGGAGAGCGATCAGGCAGCCTGGGTGATTTCCAACCCCCCCACCCCAACTCCAGCGCATTGAGACTGAGGCCTGCTGTAGAGCCCCAGCACTGCCGTGACTGGAGTCCCATAAGTCAGCCCAGACCTGGTAGCCTGCTGATCTGTGTACCCAGGGTTGCCAACTCTGGTTGGATGGATTCCTGGAGTTGTCACATGACCTCTCGCTGCCAACTGCCCCTCACTCCCACCATTGGTCACTCGACATGTCCATCCTCGTGAGGCTCCGCCTTCCCACGCCAAAGTGCAAAGTGAACAGACTCTTGGGGGCGATTTTGCCAGCCCTGGGGAGGCAGGTATGGAGGCGGGACTGCTGGGAAAATGGCAGAATCTGGGGGCGGGTACCCAACCCGCCTCCGTGCCATTTTCCCAGAAGGCAGGTACCCGATCTGCGCTGGGAGCCGCCTCCTTGAGGCAGGAAGAGGATTAGTGCCAATTAATTTTGGATAATCCCTATTTTGAGTCCTAAAGTGTGGGCTTCCTGATGGCTCCGAACCTCGCCAGGGTCAGTGAGGCGGGCCTTGGGTCTGCGGGGGTCTGCGGGGCCGAGATGTCCGGTGTGCAGGTGAGTGATGGGTGCATGTGTGCAGAGGTAAGTGTGTGAGGTGAGTGTAGAGTGTTTTAAAAGCTTTACTTACCGTTGCTTCTTCCTCCAGGCTTCGTCCCTTCAGGTCTCGGGAGTCCCTCAGCTCACCGGCAGAGAAAGCAGAATGGCCGCTGCATTCTCAAATGCATCAGCCTTCTGCTTTCTGCTCAGGAAGGCTTTCTAATTGAGTCTTGAGTAAAGACTCAACTTAGAAGACAGAGCTCTCAAACGATGATAATTCATCTGTCAAAAGCTCTTGACAGATGAAACGTCACTCGCTGACGTCACCAGTGGGCGGGCTTAACAAGGTCAATCAAGGGAAAATAGCGTGGGTTGGCCGGACGTCGATGGAGGCGGGACTAAAACCCGACAAGTGGGAGTCCCGCCTCCATCACGCCCCCATTGGCAAAATCACCCCCTTAGTTATTCCATTGGATAATTCATGACCGTCGATCAAACAACCAACATCCGTCGCCAATATTTTTACAACTAATAAATGAAACTGAACGAAGAAAATGAAAAAAGGATACAGTATTTTTTAACGCAGCCTATGTATGATCTTTCTCCCGGGTGTTGCTTGCGTCGGTGTCCTGGAGATTAGTTTTTAAGTCCTGGAGACTCCAGGCCAATCCTGTAAGGCTGAGCATCACGCAGGTGAAGTGTTTATCCATGGGAACGTTCTCTTCCCGAGTACAGTTTGCTTTAATACATCAACCTTTGCTGTGCTTGTCCTATTTACATAACCTTCTGGGGGGCGAATGTTGAACAAGTGCAGTAAATGTTTAACCAGAGTGGTCTCGACTTGCATGTTGTGAACCAGAACAGAACTGAAGTCGGTCCCTGATGATAATTGCCTCACGGAGTGAGTGAGGGTTTTGGTTTCGCACAGGTGTAACGCCCCTCTATGCTAACTCTACACGGCGTGCCGCGCTGGATTTACGCCAGCGAGCCCGGTGTTGTGCCCGCTGAGGCTCTGCGGTGCAAAATCCACCAGAATTTCGTGGGTCAGCAGGAGCCTCTGGTGTGAAGCAGGGGTACTGTGCTTTGGGGGGTGATTTGGAAATTAGAGTGCAGCCTTTATATTAAAAAAAAGCTGCTTCTGGCTATAGATTGCAGCAGGAAGCTGGGGAAGTAGGAAAGTGTTTGGAGCACTCCGTTCATTGTCAAGTAGCTGCTTGTCTCTGTCTTGTCCTGGGTTTCATGAATGTCTGCTGTTGCAGCATCTGGCACTGACAACAAGAACTTGCATTTATATAGCGCCTTTAACGTAGCAGAACGTCCCAAGGCGCTTTACAGGAGCGTTACCAGACAAAATTTGCCACCGGGCCACCTGAAGAGATATTAGGACAGTTGACCAAAAGCTTGGTCAAAGAGCTAGGTTTTAAGGAGGAGAGAGAGGCGGAGAGGTTTCGGGAGGAAATTTCCCGAGCTTAGGGACTAGGCAGCTGAAGGCGCGGCCGCCAATGGTGGAGTGAAGGAAATCAGGGATGTGCAAGAGGCCAGAATTGGAAGAACGCAGAGATCTTGGTGGGGTGGGGTGTGGGGCTGGAGGAGGTTATAGGGAGGGGTGAGGCCACGGAGGGCTTTGAGCACAAGGATGAGAATTTTGAAACGGAGGCACAGCCGGACCGAGAGCCAGTGTCGGTCGGTGAGCACAGGGGGTGATGGGCGAACGGGACTTGGTGCCAGTTAGGATACGGGCAGCAGGGCACTTGGTGAGCTGATGTTTACGAAGTCTAACGGGTCTTGCGCAGGTTCTCAGCGCCCTGCACGCTGGCCGCCTCCACCAGGGCCAGCTGGGCACCGGGTGTGTCTCAGGTCTGAGGCCTTTACATCCAAATTGCTGGAAGCAGCGACGGTTTCCCCGCCAGACGGATTCCTGGAGTTGTCATCACATGACCTCTCGCCTCCAACTGCCACTCACTCCCACCATTGGCCAATCGACATGTCCATCCTCGCGAGGCTCCGCCTTCCCACGCCAAAGTGCAAAATGAACAGACTCTTGGGGGTGATTTTGCCAACCCTGGGGAGGCAGGTATGGAGGCGAGACTGCTGGGAAAATGGCAGAATCTGGGGGCGGGTACCCAATCCGCCTCCGTGCCATTTTCCCAGAAGGCGGGTACCCGATCTGCGCTGGGAGCTGCCTCCTTGAGGCAGGAAGAGGATTAGTGCCAATTAATTTGGGATAATCCCTATTTTGAGCCCTAAAGTGTGGGCCTCCTGACGGCTCTGAACCTCGCCAGGATCAGTGAGGCGGGCCTTGGGTCTGCGGGGGTCGGAGGGGCCGAGATGTCCGGTGTGCAGGTGAGTGATGGGTGCATGTGTGCAGAGGTAAGTGTGTGAGGTGAGTGTAGAGTGTTTTGAAAGCTTTACTTACCTTTGCTTCTTCCTCCAGGCTTCGTCCCTTCAGGTCTCGGGAGTCCCTCAGCTCACCGGCAGAGAAAGCAAAATGGCCGCTGCATTCTCAAATGCATCAGCCTTCTGCTTTCTGCTCAGGAAGGCTTTCTAATTGAGTCTTGAGTAAAGACTCAACTTAGAAGACAGAGCTCTCAAACGATGATAATTCATCTGTCAAAAGCTCTTGACAGATGAAACGTCACTCGCTGACGTCATCAGTGACTGGCTTTCCCTGTTTCAGGTCTGAGGCCTTTACATCCAAATTGCTGGAAGCAGCGACGGTTTCCCCGCCAGGCCAAATCTGTTTGGCAGCCGGTTTGCGGTTCACGCCCACTCGTCAGTGCCCCTCTCGGCCCCACAAGGAAGTCTTGGTCCTCCCTTGCCCTCGGGGGCCCCCCCCCCCCCCCCGACATCTCCCCAATCGCCTCCAGAGCCCCTACCCCCTCAACTGACAGCGAGACTCCCGCTCCTGCCTGCTGGTCAGGTAGTAGATCAGGCCCAGTTCAGGGGGGAGTCAGAGAACATTTATTCGAACAAGGCCCAGCTGTTGAGATCGGCTTAGTCCTCCAGATCCCCGGACTCTCCCCGGTGTTTGCACCCCCACCCTGCCCTGCCCCCCCCCCCCCAAGCTTCAGGAGATTACACAAACTAGGGTTGTATTCCCTAAAATTTAGAAGGTTAAGGGGTGATTTGGGAAGTTTTCAAGATATTAAGGGGAACTGATAGGGTAGATAGAGAGAAACTATTTCCGCTGGTTGGGGAGTCCAGGACTAGCGGGGGGAGCATAGTCTAAAAATTAGAGCCAGACCTTTCGGGAGTGAAGTTCGGAAACACTTCTACACACAAAGGATGGTAGAAGTTTGGGACTTCTTTTCGCAAATGGCAATTGATGCTAGATCAATTGTTAATTTTACATCGGAGATTGGCAGCTTTTTGTTAACCAGAGGTATTGAGGGATATGGGCCAAAGGTGGGTGTATGGAGTTAGGTGGCAGATCAGCCATGATCTCATTGAATGGCGGAACAGGCTCGAGGGGCTGAGTGGCCTCCTCCTGTTCCTATGTCCTCCATACCGCTCCACCCACATTAAATTGGGGCCAACGCCTTTCTAAGATCTTCCCGCAGCTTCGCTCTGCAATCATCGAGTCTTATACCGCGAGGGAACCCCCCCCCCCCCACAAGGCATTTCACAATATGATCTCCAGTCACAATAAAAAGACCAAAACTCAGTCATTCTACAATTCCTTTTATACAAAATATACAGCAGCAGCTGCTTCAAGTATCGCAGCATCACTAAACACAGCAGCTTCAAAGGAACACAGATATTGCATTGAATCCCAGCACTGGAAGAGTTTCGAAAAGCTTTAAACTGTCAGCAAAATAATCCAATTTGGTGGGGGCTCCATCGGAGCGCAGGTTTCCAAGGTTTGCGGGACTGTACAGCAATATGCTGGGTTTTCCTCTTTCGTGCTCACCCTAGGGAAAGGACTGACACTCAACATCAGCAGGTCAGATCCAGAGCAGAGCTCCCTCTTACTCTCCTCCAACAACGCGCTTGAACCTCAATCTCAAAAGAGCGCTCCCTGCTGCAGTAGTTCCAACATTTCCATTTCCCGCACCAGCCACTCTGACTCAGATTGCCGGTATGCTGCCAAATGACACGCTGCAACCCGTGCCCGCTGGGAACTGGACTGAGACTACCTCAAACCCAGCTTGCCGACAACCCTGAAAGAAATTCTTGCACTTAAAAGAACACCTTGGGGTAGAATTTCTGTGGAGGGCGGGGGGAGGTTCTCCTGTCGTAACTTTGGCGGAAGATTGGTGCAAATTCCGGAGAACCGACTAAGAGTTACGGTGGGAGATCGGGAGAACCCACACGGAAATTCTGCTCCCTATCACCAAAATGTCCTGCAATGTGTTTGGAGTAAGTATACTTTTACTATGTAGGCAAGCGACTGCGGAGAGGGGCAAGACTTTCATCCCCATCTATCTGGGTTGGATTTAACCCAGGTCTTGGAGGTGCTCACACTCCACCAACCAGACCAGTAACATCATCTTTGGAAAAAAGAAAATAAGTGATTTCATATTTCTAGTCCCATAACAGGCAGCAGTGGGAGTCTGTACAGTTTTGGCCTCCTTACCTAAGGAAGGATGTACTTGCCTTAGAAGATTGACTAGACTGATTCCTGGGATGGGGAGATTGTCTTTTGAGGAGAGATTGAGTACAGAAGGCCTAGAGTTTAGAAGAATGAGAGGTGATCTCATTGAAGCTTGACAGGGTAGATGTTTTCCCTGGCTGGAGAGTCTAGAACTCGGGGGTCACAGTTTCAGAATAAGGGGTCGGCCATTTAGGACTGAGAGGAGGAGAAATTTCTTCACTCAAAGGGTTGTGAATCTTCGGAATTCTCTAACCCGGAGAGCTGTGGATGCTCAGTCGTTGAGTATATTCAAGGCTGAGATCGATAGAACGTGACAAGGATTGAAGAATTAACACCAGTCATACAAACAATCTTCAAAAATTGATAGATTTTTGGATGCTAAAGAAATCAAGGGATATGGGGATAGTCCGGGAAGGTGGCGATAAGGTAGAAGATCAGCCATGATCTTATTGAATGGCAGAGCAGGTTTGAAGGGCTGAAAGGCCTACTCCTGCTCCTACTTTTTATGTTATGTTCTGCGAGGTTAGTAAAAAGAGTTCTTTCTCTGAGCTGGATCAGTGTTTCCTTGTGATTTTTTTCTTGTATTACAGTAAGTAAGTGGACCATGTGCTGAGGAACTGGTCCATCCAATTAATCATCTACTCATCATTCAAAGTACCTGTAGCTTTATTTGCTTAAAAAAATGGAATTATCTAATACATTGAATGAAACAACTTTGAATTGATTGTAGACCTATGGAGATCCTCGGTCAGCTGACCTCAACTGAACTAACCTCAACAGTTAGCCTCAGTACCCCCGAGCTGGGGAGGGAAAAAGGCCAACCAAGATTCCTGGTCCTGCTCACCCTCGTGACCTGTGCTGGTAATGGTGTGCGTTGCTGTGATGACAGGTGTAATGTTCCTAATGGCTGAGTACACAGCCAACAATCACCATGTTGATCGGTATTCCTCAGAAAATCATCCAGCTCAATCCAAACTTCAGGTACATCATCGGTGTCCAAGAGAGTTAGGAAATAGCAACAAAAAAACTCACTTATTTTCCAAAACTTCTTTTTGGAGCATAGGAATGGGACCGTTGTGATCCATCTGCCTGATCTCAACAATTGCCAGACTATACTTTATCTCACACCCATAGTGACGTTCATGCCAACAAACTATCCAGCTCCCCATTGAATTTACTGACACTGTCTGCCTCCACTGTCTCCCCCGATAGCCTGTTGCACACACTCACCACCCTCTGTGTGAAGTAATTAAATCTAAACTCTGCATTTCGCTCTTACAAGCTTGACCTCCTTCCCCTGGTTTGAGTTTGTGGTAATGCAAAATCATTTTTTTCCATAAGGGTCCCTTGCTAAGCAGCAGTCGGCAGGAGCATTATCTAATTTAAACAAAGCCTCTCCAGTTCAAACAGACATGGAACTTAGGCTGGTCCAAATATCATTTTTACAAAACATTAAATCATTTGAGATGATCCTGCATGTTTTTTGATTAAAAAAAAACGGTACCAGGGATGAGGGACTTCAGTTACGTGGAGAAGCTGAGATTGTTCCCCCTTAGAGCAGAGAAGGTTAAGGAGAGATTTAATAGAGGTGGTCAAAATCATGGAAAAAGGAAAGAAAAGAAAGACTTGCATTTCTATAGCGCCTTTCATGACCTCAGGACGTCCCAAAGCGCTTTACAGCCAATGAAGTACTTTTTGAAGTGTAGTCACTGTTGTAATGCAGGAAATGTAATGAAGGGTTTTGATCGAGAAAAGAAGAAACTGTCTCCAGTGGCAGCAGGGTCGGTAACCTGAGGACGTGGATTTAAGGTAATTGGCATGGGAAGCAGCGGGAAGATGAGAATATATTTTCCGCAGCGAGTTGTTGTGATGTGGAATGCGCTGCCTGAAAGGGCGGTGGAAGCAGGTTCAACAGTAACTTTCAAATCGGAATTGGATAAATAGTGAAGGGGAAAAACTCGCCGGGCTATGGGGAAAGAATAGGGGAGCGGGACTAATTGGATCGCTCTTTCAAAGAGCAGGCACGGGCAAGATGGGCTGAATGGCCTCCTTCTGTGCGGTATGATTCTAGAGGGCAACTACAATTGAAATACAAGTGGCCTCAGTGGCAGAACACATTGGAGCATCAATGCATAGCCCTACCATGGAGACACGATAATCAAAAACCATGCACCTCTGGGGGTGCAGTGGGAAAAACCATATGTTTATATCGTGTCTTTCAGGACGTCTTAAAGCGCTTTACAGCCAGTGAAGTACTTTTGAAGTGTATTCACGTTTGTAATGTAGGAAGTACATCTGCCAATTTGCGCACCGCAAGTTCCCACAAACAGCAATGTGATAATGACCAGATAATTGAAGGATAAATATTGGCCAGGACGAACTCCCCTGCTTTTCTTTGAAATAGTGCTATAGGATCTTTTACGTCCACCTGAGAGGGCAGACGGGGCCTCGGGGTTTAACGTCTTATCCGAAAGACAACACCTCCGACAGTGCAGCACTCCCTCAGTACTGCACTGGAGTGACAGCCTACATTTTGTGGTCAAGGCTCTGGAGGGGGGGGGGTCTATGAACCCAGGACCTTGTGACTCAGAGGCGGGCGTGCTACCCACTGAGCTACAGCTGATACACTTCCTAGCATCTGGCTCCCAGCAACACTGGTAGAGGCCCATCCTCTCACTCGTAGAAGCAGTGTGGTCTGCAGAGATTGGGGCAATGGGCGGGGGATGAAAGAATTCAACATCAAGCTGGCTTGCATCATTTGATGAAAATAATTAGCCTGTGTTGCAGCAGCTGCTGTGTTCTCATTGGTCCTCCACCCGATCCCTCTCATCAGCCAAATCCCTCATCAGCCAGGATCTTGCCTCATTCTTTCTCACTCTATCTGAAATGACTAGCGAGAGGATCCCGGACACAAAACTGCCCCAAATTTCACAATATATGTCTGCTTCACTCAAAAGACCACAGAATAGAGACGATTCAGGGCTGATCTAATTGAGGTGTTTAAGATGATTAAAGAATTTGATTGGGTAGATCGAGAGAAGCTATTTCCTCTGGTAGGGGGGAGTCCAGAACATGGGAGCATAATCTTAAAATTAGAGCCTGGCCGTTCAGGGGTGATGTCAGGAAACTTTCTTCACAAAATGGCAGTGGAAATCTGTTGAGGCTGGGGGGTCAATTGAAAATTTCTAAACTGAGATTAGTAGATTTTTGTTAGGCAAGTTGTTTTAAGGGTTACGGAACCAAGGCGGGTAGATGGGGTTAAGACACAGATCAGCCATGATGTAATACCTGAACCGGTGAAGGCCCCGGAGCTCCATCTACCCACCCCCCCCTCCCTCCCCCGTCCACGCACTTACCATGGGCCCGGCGGGCGGCCTCAGCGCCACTCGGTGTACCCGCCGGTTTCCAGGTGTCGGCCGGTGGGATATTAACAAAGCCCAGCCATTAACGCTGGCTGAGGTTTGCAGTTCGCTAGCCCACTTTCCCGACCAGCCGTTAAAATCCCTACCAAGGTTGTCTGATATTGAAATCACGGCGAAGAGACGCGAGGTGTTCGGCGCCTTCCCCGGATGCTTCTCCTCCACTTTGTGCGGTCTTGGGCCAGGGATTCCCAGGTGTCGCTGGGGATGTTGCACTTTTTCAAGGAGGCTTTGGAGGGTGCCCTTGAAAGCATTTCCTCTGCCCACCTGGGGCTCTCTTGCCGTGTCGGAGCTCCGAGTAGAGCGCTTGCTTTGGGAGTTTCGTATCGGGCATGCGGACGACGTGACCCGTCCCTCGGAGCTGATCGAGCGTGGTCAGCGGAGGAGAAGCATCCGAACACCTCGAGTATCTTCGCCGGGAGCAAGCGGATGCCAAGCGCAAGCAGCGGAAGGACCGCACGTCAACCCAAGCACCGTACCCACCCGACCCTTCAGCCACCGTCTGCCCCACCTGTGACAGAGACTGTAGGTCCCGCATTGGACTCATCAGTCACCTGAGAACTCATTTTGAGTGCGGAAGCAAGTCATCCTCAGTACCGAGGGACTGCTAAGATATAGAAATGGTTCCTAATGTCCTTTGCCCTGAATAGTGCAAACCTCCCAAAAATACAGTAAGAATAAAACTGCTAAAACCGTCGCCGCCCCCCCCCCCCCCCCACCCTTCTAAACGTCCACCCAGTCAGCTTAGGCAACTCGGGTGTAGTTGGCTCATTAGGCTGCATAGCCTATTTACAGAGGAGATCACATCGCCATCTCAATGGTTGGCCACGAGGCTGGCGTCGTCAAAAGCTGCCGAAAACCCCGGTTTACCGATTTGACACGAGGCAGTCCCGTGGGAGCATGGGCCACGACGCTCCCAGAGTTCTCCGCTGTGGCACGTAGGCGATTCTCTTTGGTTACGAAACGGTGGTGTGAATCCAACCGATTAGTCTGGTCACCCGCGTGTAGACGCCGTAGGCGTCTGATTGGGCACAGCCGCTACCAAAGCTGACGATTCCGGCCAGGAACCACCTCCCGCTAGACTCTTCACACACGAGCGGCCCACCAGAGTCACCCTGTACAGAAAGGGAATTCACAAGTTGAATATATCGCTGCATTCATTTTTAAACAGTATTACTTGCTGATAGGGTGAGATGAAGAAGGGGCGGGAGGAGGCTGGTGTGGAGCATAAACGCCGGCACGGACCAGTTGGGCCGAATGGCCTGTTTCTGTGCTATACTTTCTATGTACCTTATTGCTTTTTCACTTTTTTATCCTTCTACAGTGTCTCTTTTTATTTCTTCTTCCTCTCAATGCATGTGGCTAATGCGAGCTTACAATTCTACATTTTTTATTTCTTTAGCTTCCCACCCGACCCCAACCCCTCCCCCCCCCCCCCCCCCCAATGGCCCTCTGATATCTCATCTGAGTCTCATGTTCTTCATGGGTGAGATACAAGGCCACCCGAATTTCTACCCCATACAGGGCTCATGACAGCCGAGTCTGATTCTGCCTTACCCGACATCCCCACGCACACACATTCCAGTGCAGCACTGAGGGAGTGCTGCACTGTCAGCAGTGCCGTCTTTCGGATGAGGCGCCAAAACCGAGGCCCCATCTGCTCTCTCAGAAGGACGTAAAAGATTCCATGCCACTATTTGAAAAAGAGCAGGGAAGTTCTCCCTGGTGTCCTGGCCAATATTTATCCCTCAACCAACATCGCTAAAAACAGATGATCTGGTCATTACCACATTGCTGTTTGTGGAAGCTTGCTGTGCACAAATTGGCTGCTGCGTTTCCTACATTACAACAGTGACTACACTTCAAAAAGTACTTCATTGTCTGTTAAGCGCTGTGGGATGTCCTGAGGCCATGAAAGGCGCTATATAAATGCAAGTCTTTCTTTCTAGTAGCAGCCACCAGATAGCGATCAGAGACAAAAGCCCTGGCCAATCCTCCTTCTTTCTATCCCAGGGGGGCAAGGCCCATTTTTATGCCCATCCCACCCGATGATAAGCTAACTTAACATAGATTGGAGTTTCACCGGAGATGTCGTTAGTTTGGCTCAGACTGGCTCTCCAGAATTCAGCATCCTCACACTCCATCATTCACTGTCAGTGTTTAATGAGCAAATGGGACCTTGTCACCCTGACTAAGCTCACTTAAATGGTCTTAAAAAATTATTATTGAAGAAAGAGGGGGATGCTGAGGGAAAATACTGCATTTTTCAGCTCAGTCCATTCAAAGGCTGACCGTGGAGTGGGCGACTGGCCCATTGGCTGAGGGATGTCCTGCTGTTCCAGAGATTGCAGGAGACTTTTAACCCCAAAAAACAGGTGGGTTGGGGTCGGGTGTGAATTCTGACCCCAACCCACCCACTTCCGGGTTTAACGGAGGCGGGATGGGATGGCGGGTGGAGCGGGCAGCCAACCCACTCCCAGGAGGCGGGTTGGCATTTTAAATATTGTGTAGAATGGGCCTATACTCTCTGGAGTTTAGAAGAATGAGAGGTGATCTCATTGAAACATACAAGATTCTGAGGGGGATTGACAGGGTAGATGCTGAGAGGATGTTTCCCCCTGGCTGGAGTGTCTAGAACCAGGGGTCACAGTCTTAGGAAGAGGAATTTCTTCACTCGGAGGGTTGTGAATCTTTGGAATTCTCTGCCCCAGAGGGCTGTGCATGCTGAGTCTTTGAGTATATTTAAGACTGAGAGCGATAGATTTTTGGACTCTAGGGGAATCAAGGGATATGGAGATCAGGCGGGAAAGTGGAGTTGAGGTCGATGATCAGCCATGATCTTATTGAATGGCGGAGCAGGCTCGAGGGGCCGTATGGCCTACGCCTGCTCTTATCTCTTATGTGATAAGGCTGGAAGCCTCTGCTTTCACCTGCTGTGCTGGTTTATAACTGTGGCTGGCCAGGGGGCCTGGAACAAAAAGCTTCAATTCCGGCCAAGTTGCCACAGACAAGGGAATAGAGAATCAGAATGTGTGTGAGTGAAAGCAATGTAACGAGACCACCCAGAACAGGGGTATGAAAGGGATAGAGTGAGTTAGACATTAATCTTTCACTGATGGGATGGCTTAGTTTCAGATTAATAGAATGATGCAGCACAGAAGGAGGCCATTTGGCCCATCGTGCCTGTGCCGGCTCTTTGAAAGAGCAATGATATTAGTCCCACTCTTCTGCTCTTTCCCCATATCCCTGCAAATTGTCCCTTTTCTAGTATTTATCCAATTCCCTTTTGAAAGTTACTATTGAATCTGCTTCCACCGCCCTTTCAGCCAATGCATTCCCGATCATAACACCTTGCTGCGTAAAAAAATTATCTTAATCTCCCGTCTGGTTCTTTTGCCAATTATCTTAAATCTAGGTCCTCGAATTATCGACCCTCCTGCCACTGGAAACAGTTTCTCCCTATTTACTCTCATCAAAACCCTTCATCATTTTGAACACCTCTACTAAAAATCCCCTTAACCTTCTCTGCTTATTTAAGGAGGGATATTCTTGCATTGGAGGCAGTTCAGAGAAGGTTCACGAGGTTGATTCTGGAGATGAGGGGGCTGACTTATGAAGAAAGGTTGAGCAGGTTGGGCCTATACTCATTGGAGTTTAGAAGAATGAGAGGTGATCTTATTGAAACATATAAGATACTGAGGTAGATGCAGAGAAGATGTTTCCCCTCATGGGGGAATCTAGAACTAGGGGACATAGTTTCAGAATAAGGGGTCGTCCATTTAAAACTGAGATGAGGAGGAATTTCTTCTCTCAGAGGGTCGTAAATCTGTGGAATTCTCTGCCCCAGAGAGCTGTGGAGGCTGGGTCATTGAATACATTTAAAGGTGGAGATAGACAGATTTTTGAACAATATGGCAGTGAAGGGTTATGGGGAGTGGGCAGGGAAATGGCGCTGAGGCCAAGATCAGATCAGCCATGATCTCATTAAATGGTGGAGCAGGCTCGAGGGGCCGAATGGCCGACTCCTGCTCCTATTTCTTATGTTCTTAAGGAGAACAATCCCAGCTTCTCCAGCCTCTCCACATAACAGAAGTCCCTCATCTCTGGTACAATTCAACAACAACAACAATGATTTATTTATATAGCGCCTTTAATGTAGTAAAACATCCCAAGGCGCTTCACAGGACTACCATAAGACAAAAAATTTGACACCGAGCTGCATAAGGAGATATTAGGGCAGGTGACCAAAAGCTTGGTCAAAGAGGTAGGTTTTAATGAGCGTCTTAAAGGAGGAGAGAGAGGTGGAGAGGTGGAGAGGTTTAGGGAGGGAATTCCAGAGCTGAGGGCCCAGGCAGCTGAAGGCTCGGCCGCCAATGGTGGAGCGATGAAAATAGGAGATGGGCAAGAGGCCAGAATTGGAGGAGCGCAGAGATCTCGGAGGGTTGTAGGTAACAGACACGATGGGCCGAATGGCCTCCTTCTGTGCTGTAAATTTCTATGATTCCAACGTTCCCTTTAAGCCGCGCGGCCAGTAAGCCGACTTTTAAATAGGAAAACCGCGCCTGCGCAGAATTCTGAATGGCCCACGCAGCCCGTCAAAGGAGCCGGGCAGGCCAAAGAAAAATTAGAGGGAACATTGGTTGTATGGCTGGAAGAGGCGACAGAGATAGGGAGGGGCGAGGCCATGGAGGGATTTGAACACACGAACAATAATTTTAAAATCGAGGCGTTGCCAGATCGGGAGCCAGCGTAGGTCGGAACGCACAGGGGTGATGGGTGAACGGGACTTTGTGAGAGTGTGTGTGAGTTGCCAGAATGAGGCAGGAGAGGAAGGGAGAAAGTGGAAGAAGAAAAAGCCCAGAGTTACTGATCTGCACATGTTAAATATCAGTAATGCAAGAATTCTTTCCAAACTGTGTGTGTGTGGGGTGGGGTGGGGGGAGGTCAGTGTTATAACAGTAAACAGTGCTTTCAAGGTTAACTGATTATCCAAGTGATCGAAAGTGCAACAGGCAACTGTATACTGCCACACAGCTCATGTCTGAGAGCGTCTGCACTCATTCAAAGGGGCAAATATGCCCAAACAGAGACAATTGTACTTAATTTTCTGTCAAATTCTCTTGATCTTTGCATGACGGTTTTTTAAGCTGTGGTTTTTGCCTATCTTGATCTAACATCTATTTCTGTGCCTGTTCTATCACTTCTCTCCAATCTCCCTCTCTCGGGCTCGCTCCCCACCCCAGCCCCCCCCCCCCACCCACCATCTGGTTAATTTTAACTTTTATGCTCACCAATCTGAGGGATGTTAGTGGAGGAACCTTTTCCATTTCAGGGGGAGCCAATCTCCGCGCCAAGCACTCCCGGGTCAGAGGTAAGCAGCGTTTCCAGCCAAGCTGCGCCAGGCCCCCACACAGGCCGCTCACCGACTTTCACATTGAAGGAACCGCGCGCGCGGGCAGCCAATTAAAGGGCCCACGCAGCCAGTTAAAGGGCCCATGCAGCCAGTTAAAGGGCCCACGCAGCCAGTTAAAGGGCCCACGCAGGGAATAAAAAATTAGAGGGAACATTGGCTATAAGACAGCTAAATGCAAGGTAAAGCTCCCTCCCAAACCGCAGTAGTGTCACCCATACTCCACCAATGTGACACTGCCCACACAAGCCTTCCTATGACTTCTAAGTAAGATCACTAATTAGTATTGAATTAGGGGCAGTTTTAAGCTATGGGCCCATCCCCACTGGATTGAAACTTCCCAAATTCTCTTCACAAAGGACCCCATCGCCAATTGGAAGAGGAGACCTTTAGCCCATTAGTCTAGGCTGGGTGCTAAACCTTGACATAAGTAACTGGTTGGGCCTCAGCTGGAGTATTCTGGGCACCACATTATAGGAAGGATGTCAAGGCCTTGGAGAGGGTGCAGAGGAGATTTTCAAGATGGCTCCTGGGCTGACAGCTCCTTTCTGAGCTGCTCTTCAACTGTATCCATGGTCATCCATCGCCAACTTTTGCATCTCCCCCCAACCTCCTCTCTTCCATGGCTTAAGATAACCTGGCTCTGACAGTAAAGGCATTTCAGCCCAAACTCCAAGTCTCCGGTTTCCTCCCACAGTCCAAAGATGTGCGGGTTAGGTTGATTGGCTATGATAAATTGACCCTTAGTGCTAGGGGGATTAAATACGTGGGGTTACGGGGATAGGGTGGGATATGTGTTGGTGTAGGGGTTACGGGGATCGGGCGGGATATGCGTCGGTGCAGGCTCGATGGGCCGAAATGGCCTCTATCTGCACTGTGGGGTTTCTGTGATCCTGTGATTTAAAGCTCCCCCTGCAGAGTCCACTGCCCACCCCCCGGCATGTCTTTGTTCTCACTGAGCTCCTTCAACTGCCGGAACTCTGCTGAAACTTGACCTCCATCACTGGATTCCTCGCGGACAGGACTTGGTTGACTACATGGTTTGACTCCGTGGCTGTGGCGCTGCTCTGCTTTTCGGTCGCTTCAAGTCTTATGCTGCTGAATTCTTTTGTCAAATTGGTTTCCGATCTCCTGGACCTCTCTGGACATCTAGACTACGTTTCTGCTTTGAACTACGCTGGATTACACTGTAAGACTTACCTGTATCGACCTTGGTTAGACCACACTTAGAGTACTGCGTACAGTTCTGGTCACCATGTTATAAAAAGGATATAGAGGCACTGGAGAGGGTGCAGAGAAGATTTACAAGGATGGTACCAGAAATGCGAGGGTATACATATCAGGAAAGGATGAACAGGCTTGAAAAAAGATGGATGAGGGGTGACCTAATAGAGGTCTTTAAAATTATGAAAGGTTTTGATAGAGTGGATACAGAGAGAATGTTTCCACTTGTGGGGAAGAGCGTAACTAGAGGCCATCAATATAAGATAGTCACCAAGAAATCCAATAGGGAATTCAGAAGAAACTTCTTTACCCAGAGAGTGGTGAGAATGTGGAACTCACTACCACAGGGAGTGGTTGAAGCGAATAGTATAGATGCATTTAAGGAGAGGCTGGACAAGCATATGCGGGAGAAGGGAATAGAGGGTTACGCTGATAGAGTTAGATGAGGAAAGACAGGAGGAGGCTCGAGTGGAGCATAAACACCGGCATGGACTGGTTGGGCCGAATGGCCTGTTTCTGTGCCCTATAGCCTATGTAATGTAATCCTATGTACCTGCTGTGTCTCTATCTTTGCTGCTAAAAGATTTTTACCTTTTAAACTATGGCTGTGTCTCTGCTGAACTGGTTCTACTGGTTTTTCAGCTCTGCTGCTTCACTTGCTGTCCGGTGACTCGCTCTACTGGTTTTCAGCTTTGCTGGTCGCTGGCTTGTGGTTTTACTTTTCCTCCGCCGCTTTGATCTACGGTGACCTCCAACTTGCGTCGATTTAGCCATCATCTTTCTGCATCGCTACCGGCTCTCATTCCTACGGCAACAACCTCCATCCTCGAACTCTCTACCATTCAAATAGCTTCTGGACTTCACTCGCCTGCTTTGGACAGCGGTTCGTCGATGCTTCATGCTGGCCCCATCCTGCTCATGTCGGCTTGTCCTGCCATGGGACCTCTGACTTTGACCCTGGTCTCCTGACTATTGTCTCCAACTTATTCCCTGCTACCAGGAAATATGTATCCCTTTAATTACTACATTTAACCAGACCTATGTAATCTGAGCTTTTCCCGTGTCCATTCGCGTGCGCACTTTGGCTGCTGCTCTGGACCCGAGCCATTCAATACTTTTCCACTTTTCCCCCCTCTTTTCCTTTTCTCTCTATCCCTCCCTGACCACTCTCTCCTGTCGTCATGCCTCCTTTCATCTCCTCTCTCGGATACTCTGCCCTCCCGAATACCTGCCTCAATCCTTCAATACTCTTCGACCGTCCTACTCCTGCCACCGTCCCAGGCTTGATTCCCTCTTAGATAAGCCCACAGCTTCCCTCTGTGCCTCTCTTGGCATCCTACGAAGGGCCCATCGAGGCACCCGTCGCTGCCTCCTTACGAACAGCAACCCCAACTGTCCCATCCTACTCGATCGCCGACCTTCTCACCCAGCGCACCCACTGGGGGGCAAATCTTGCCAATCTCCTCCCCATCCAACTCATCATCCCCAGCGCTGACCCTGTGAACGCTGGCATTGGGGCAGCCACCACCGACCCTCTCCGCATCTCCCTCCGGAATATCCGTTCACTTGCGAACAAGGCCCTTGCCATCCATGAGCTTATCGTGGATGACTGCATCGATATCATGGCCCTGACGGAAACTTGGTTGAGGGGTGATGACACCTTACCCTTAAATGAAGCCTCCCCGTCCCCGCTCAGACCGCCGTGGTGGTGGTGTGGCTCTCATCACCAAATAACACCTTGGTCTGTCCCCCTACTCCTCCGGCACATTCTCTTACTTTGAGCATCTCTCATTATTCCACCCCTCTCACCTCTCATTTAAAATTCTCATTCTCTACGGCCCACCCAAGTACCATAAAAATTTTATTACCAAGATATCTTCACTGCTTTCTTCTCTCAGCGTCTGCACTGAGTGACTTCTCATCCTCGGTGATTTCAACCTCCATCTCAATTCATCATGCTCTCTCTCCTCTGAGTTCACTACCCTCCTGTCCTCCCTTAATCTCTCTGTCCATGTAAACTCCCCAACCCATATTCACGGCCACCCCCTCGATCTTGCCATTTTTCATGGCCTCACTACTCCCATCATGTCAATCGCAGATGAGGCCATCTCTGACCACTTCCTCGTATCGCTCTCCACCCACATCCCCCTCCATCCCCCCACCCCCCAACCCTACTTCCTTCTGTGTTCACCCCTGCGAAAAACTCTCTCCCAACTCACTTACAACTGCACTTATGAAATCCCAACTGTCCAGCCTTTGGCCCGCCATTCACCACGACATTTCTGCAGCTACCGATCTGCTCAACCACTCCCTCACCACCACCGTTGATGCCCTAGTCCCTATTAAAACCATTACTCTCTCTCACCCTGGCCATTCCCCCTGGTACGGCCCTCATCTTCACTCCCTGAAGTCCAAGGGACGCAGACTTGAACGGATATGGCGGACAACTGGTTTAGCCATTCACCGCCAGATCTGGCTGGACCACATAAACCATTATCGGGTCCTGCTCTCGTCTGCCAAAACTGCTCAATATTCTAGGATCATTCTGGAATGCAAAGATAAACCCCGGCTTTTATTCTCCATTGCTAACCGTCTTCTTAAACCCCTCCCCCCTGTTTCCTCCACCCTCACCTCCGACAACAAATGTGAGGAGCTCATGGACTTCTTTGTCTCTAAGATTGAGACCATCCATTCAGCTGCCTCTGCCACTTCCCTTCCTTCCCCTAGCCCACCGGGCCAAACTTCCTCTAAGGTTCCCCCCTGCCCTAGCCCTGAACTCACATCTTTCTCCAGTTTCTCTCCGATCTCCCCTCAAAACCTCTCCATGCTCATCTTGTCCATGAGACCCACTTCCTGCTCCCTCGACCCTATTCCCACCTAACTGCTGACCACCCAACTTCCTTTTCTGACTCCCATGTTAGTGAACATTGTTAATGGTTCTCTCTCCTCAGGTACTGTCCCCCCTCCCTCAAATCTGCCGTCATCACCCCTCTCCTCAAAAAACCAACCCTTGACCCCTCCGTCCTTGCAAACAACCACCCCACCTCCAACCTCCCTTTCCTCTCCAAAGTCCTTGAATTTGTTGTTGCCTCCCAAATCCGTGCCCATCTTTCCCGCAATTCCATGTTTGAATCCCTCCAATCAGGTTTCCGTCCTTGCCACAGTACCGAAACGGCTCTCATCAAAGTCACAACTGACATCCTTTGTGACTGTGACAAAGGTAAACTATCCTTTCTCGACCTGTCTGCAGCCTTTGACACGGTTGACCACTCCATCCTCCTCCAATGCCTCTCCACCGTTGTCCAGCTGGGTGGGACTGCACTCGCCTGGTTCCATTCTTATTTATCTAATCGTAGCCAGTTTCTCATCCCGCTCCTACATCGTTACCTCTGGTGTCCCCCAAGGATCTATCCTTAGCCCCTCCTATTTCTCATCTACATGTTGCCCCTTGGTGACATCATCCGGAAACACAGCATCAGTTTCCACATGTACGCTGACAACACCCAGCTCTACCTCACTACCACTTCTCTCGACCCCTCCACAGTCTCTAAATTGTCAGACTGCTTGTCCGACATACAGTTCTGGATGAGCTGAAATTTTCTCTAATTAAATATTGGGAAGACCGAAGCCATTGTTTTCGGTCCCTGCCACAAACTCTGTTCCCTCGCCATTGACTCCATCCCTCTCCCTAACATCTGTCTGAGGCTGAACCACTCTGTTCGCAACCTTGGTGTCAAATTAGCTTCCGACCACATATCCGCAGCATAACTAAGACCGCATATTTCCACCTCCGTAACATCGCCCGTCTCCGCCATTGCCTCAGCTCATCCGCTGCTGAAACCCTCATCCATACCTTTGTTACCTCTAGACTTGACTATTCCAACACACTCCTGGCTGGCCTCCCACATTCTATCCTACGTAAACGTGAGGTGATCCAAAACTCGGCTGCCCGTGTCCTAACTCGCACCAAGTCCCATTCACCCATCACCCCTGTGCTCGCTGACCTACATTGGCTCCTGGTTAAGCTACGCCTCGATTTCAAAATTCTCATAATTGTTTTCAAATCCCTCCGTGGCAATGATACTTTGAGAAAAGTTACCACAAAAAATAAGTTTTGTATCCCAGATTTCCCTCCCCTCCTCCTCTCTGAAAAACGTCAAGCCCTGCTGGGGATCGGGTCAGTGGGCACCAGGCGGCCTCCAGCACCTTCCCAAAGTGGTCATTCTTCGTGTGCAAGCCTGGATAGTGAATGTCAGCCGGGTTTCTACCGCAGGTGTAGTACAGTCGAGCCCAATGCCTCGCCCAATATCCACACTTTGCAGCAGAGCTCATTCGACAGTATTCAGCAGCAAGAAACGTGGCTGAGTTCCCCCTCTCTAACCCAGAGAGATCGAGACCTATTCTGGTGCTGCAACAACCACCCTGACTGAGTTTGGTGAGCTTAGAATCGTATAGTGCAGAAAGGGGCCATTCGGCCCTTCGTGCCTGCAGTGGCTCTTTGAAAGAGCTCTCCAATTAGACCCACTCCCTGCTCTTTCCCCATAGCCCTGCAAATTGTTCCTTTTTAAGTATGTAGCCAATTCCCTTTTGAAAGCTTCCACCATCCATTCAGGCAGCGCATTCCAGATCATAATAACTCGCTGCATAAATGTAATTCTCCTCACCTCCCCTCTGGCTCTTTTGCCAATTATTTTAAATCTGTGTCCTCAGGTTACCGACCCTCCTGCCAGTGGAAACAGTTTCTCCTCATCTACTCTCTCAAAACCCTTCATAATTTCGATCACCTCTATTAGCTCTCCCCTTTATCTTCTCTGCTCTAAGGAGAACAGCCCCCAGCTTCTCCAGTCTCTCCACAGACCAGAGGCTGAATTGGGAATGTACGGACCTGTAACACACTTCCTTTACCAACTCAGGTCTTCAATGAAGCCAGAAAGCTGCCTTTACAATGTTTTACTTTTTTTGTAACACAGAACCACCGCACAATACCTGACAGGAATCCTTCTTCCCCTCGGCGTAGCCAGCACACAGCATTCTGGGAGTAATGGAGTAGGAATACACTTTATTGCAAGTAGACTGATCAACCAGTTTGACGTCTACTTTCTGAAGAACATTTGCAGCGGAACCTAAAAGGAATGAATAAACGAATGAATGGTCACCTTTGATTCCTTCCACACTTATTGTTCAGTACAGGCTCCCGTCTCCCCTGTGTTTGCAGTGATCCTACATCACGGCCAGTGCCATAATGATCAAAAAAGTTATGAATCAGGAACATAGGAGCAGGAGCAGGCCATTCAACCCCTCGAGCCTGCTCTGCTGTTCAATTCAATCAGATCAGGGCTGATCTGTAAAACAAACTATCCGGTCGTTATCACGTTGCTGTTTGTGGGTTAGCTGCTGCGTTTCCTACATTAAAACAGTGACCACTTATCAAAAAGTGCTCCATTGGCTGTAAAGCGCTTTGGGATGTCCTGAGGTCGTGAAAAGCGCTATACAAATGCAAGTTCTTTCTTATTTTGTTTAATTCTAGCCCATGTGAATTCAACATAGCCAGATACTTGCATTGGAGGCAGTTCAGAGAAGGTTCACCAGGTTGATTCCTGGGATGAAGGGGTTGACGTATGACGAAAGGTTGAGCAGGTTGGGCCTATACTCAATGGAGTTTAGAAGAATGAGAGGGGATCTTATTGAAACATTGTTGCCTCACAGCGCCAGGGACCCGGGTTCGAATCCGGCCTCGGGTGACTGTCTGTGTGGAGTTTGCACATTCTCCCCGTGTTTGCGTGGGTTTCCTCCGGGTGCTCCGGTTTCCTCCCACAGTCCAAAGATGTGCGGGTTAGGTTGATTGGCTATGATAAATGGACCCTTAGTGTTAGGGGGATTAAATACGTGGGGTTACGGGGATAGGGTGGGATATGTGTTGATGTAGGGGTTACGGGGATCGGGTGGGATATGTGTCGGTGCAGGCTCGATGGGCCGAAATGGCCTCTATCTGCACTGTGGGGTTTCTGTGATTCTGTGATTCTGAGGGGGATTGACAGGGTGGATGCTGAGAGGATGTTTCCCCTCATGGGGGAATCGAGAACTAAGGGGCAAAGCTTCAGGATAAGGGGTCGCCTATTTAAGACGGCGATGAGGAGGAATTCCTTCTCTCAGAGGGTCGTGAATCTTTGGAATTCTCTACCCCAGCGAGCAGTGGAGGCGGAGTCAGTGAATATATTCAAGGCGGAGATTGACAGACATTTGAACTCCAAGAGAGTCAAGGGGTGTGGGGAGCGGGCGGGAAAGTGGAGTTGAGGCCAAGATTGGATCAGCCATGTTCTTATTGAATGGCGGAGCAGGCTCGAGGGGCCGATTGGCCGACTGCTGCTCCTGTTTCTTATGTTCTTATATGTGAAGGGCACTAATGAAGTAACACTGCGCGAGTGCAGGACTGAGTGAAAATGGGATATGCAGAGCCAGGGCCCGTTATAGACTTGGGCCTGTCTGACTTGTCCTAATTATTTTGCACCCACTGCCAACCCCTTCCTTTTTACTCGGAGGTCACGTCTTTGCAAGCTGGCCTTACAGTGAGTGTAGCCCGATAGATACTGGAGCAGTTATACTGACAGCGCACAATCCATTGGGGGGGGGGGGGCGGCAGTTTCAATGGAGTAGGAAGTGGCGCACAAAGCTAAGGCTGCAGTGAAGGTCTGGCCTCCAGTGTCACTTACCATCTTCCTCGGTTAGTCCCCAGCCTGTGACCCAACATACTTTGTCTGTTTCGAAGATGTGCGTCTTGGCGGGCAGGCAGATGGGATACGAGGATGGCACTATGGGTACAGGCTGGTCTAACTGGAGCAGAGCAATGTCATAGTCAAAGGTGTTCTGGTCATAGTATGGGTGAGAGATGATTTTTAACACCTTGAAGGTGAGCTCATTTTTGCTGATGACGTTTAGCTTGAACTTGCCGAGGTAGACGGTCCAAGAACCTGGTGGGGCATAACTGTAAGGAAACACGGAAAGTAATTTTAAATTATGACGGGTCCTGAAAATCCACAGGCCTTTAGTCCCGGCCTGAATGCCAGGACCTCACGAAGTAGTACGGTGTAGGGCGCAACTTATGTCCATAAAATTAGGAAGGCAAATGACATGTTGGCCTTTATTGCAAGGGGGTTGGAGTATAAGAGTGAGGAAACCTTACTACAATTGTACAGGGCTTTGGTGAGACCACACCTGGAGTACTATGCACAGTTTTGGTCTCCTTATCTGAGGAAGGGTATACATAGATACATAGATACATAGAAGATAGGAGCAGGAGTAGGCCATTCGGCCCTTCGAGCCTGCTCCGCCATTCAATGAGATCATGGCTGATCATCCAAATTCAGTACCCAGTCCCTGCTTTCTCCCCATATCCCTTGATCCCTTTAGCCTTAAGAAATATATCCAACTCTTTCTTGAATATACTTAATGAACTGGCCTCCACCGCCCTCTGTGGCAGAGAATTCCACAGGTTCACCACTCTCTGGGTGAAGAAATTCCTCCTCATTTCAGTCCTAAATGGCTTACCCCTTATCCTTAGACTATGACCCCTGGTTCTGGACTCCCCGGCCATCAGAAACATCCTTCCTGCATCTAGTCTGTCCAGGCCTGACAGAATTTTATAGGTTTCGATGAGATCCCCTCTCAATCTTCTAAACTCCAGTGAGTATAAGCCCAATCGACCCAATCTCTCCTCATACGTCATTCCTGCCATCCCAGGTATCAGCCTGGTGAATCTTCGCTGCACTCCTTCCATGGCAAGAACGTCCTTCCTCAGGTAAGGCGACCAAAACTGCACACAATACTCAAGGTGTGGTCTCACCAAGGCCCTGTACAACTGTAGCAAGACATCCTTGTTCTTGTACTCGAACCCTCTTGCTACGAAGGCCAACATACCATTTGCCTTCTTAACCGCCTGCTGCACCTGCATGCTTACCTTCAGCGACTGGTGTACAAGAACACCCAGGTCTCTTTGCACTTCCCCTTCTCCCAAACTATTACCATTCAAATAATAATCTGCCTTCCTGTTTTTGCCACCAAAGTGGATAACCTCACATTTATCCACATTATAGTGCATTTGCCATGTTTCTGCCCAATCACCCAACCTGTCCAAATCGTGCTGGAGTTTCACGACATCCTCCTCACAGCATACCCTCCCCCCCAGCTTTGTGTCGTCTGCAAATTTGGAGATATTACATCCAATTCCCTCGTCCAGATCATTAATATATATTGTGAACAGCTGGGGTCCTAGGACCGATCCTTGCGGTACCCCACTAGTCACTGCCTGCCACTCGGAAAACGACCCGTTTATTCCAACTCTTTGCTTTCTGTCCGCCAACCAGTTCTCTATCCAAGTCAATACCTTGCCCCCAATCCCATGTGCCTTAATTTTGCACGCTAATCTCTTATGCGGGACCTTATCGAAAGCCTTCTGAAAGTCCAAATACACCACATCCACTGGTTCTCCCTTATCTATTTTACCAGTTACATCCTCAAAAAATTCCAGTAGATTAGTCAAGCATGATTTACCTTTTGTAAATCCATGTTGACTTTGTCCGATCCAGTCACTGCTTTCCAAGTGCTCTGCTATTACATCTTTTATAATGGACTCTAGCATTTTCCCCACTACCGATGTCAAGCTTACCGGTCTATAATTCCCCACCTTTTCTCTACCACCTTTTTTGAATAGTGGGGTAACATTAGCTACCCGCCAATCCATGGGTACCGTTCCAGAGTCTATCGAGTTCTCTTGCCTTGGAGTCTATACTTGCCTTGGAGGCGGTGCAATGAAGGTTCACTATATTGATTCCTGGGATGAGTGGGTTGTCCGAATGAGGAGAGATTGAGCAGATTGGGCCTATACTCTCTGGAGTTTAGAAGAATGAGAGGTGATCTCATTGAAACATAGAAGATTCTGAGGGGGATTGACAGGGTAGATGCTGAGAGGTTGTTTCCCCCTGGCTGGAGAGTCTAGACCTAGGAGTCACAGTCTCAGGATAAGGGGTTGGCCATTTAGGACTGAGATGAGGAGGAATTTCTTCACTCAGAGGGCGGTGAATCTTTGGAATTCTCCACCCCAGAGGGCTGTGGATGCTGAGTCGTTGAGTATATTCAAGGCCGAGATCGATAGAATGTGACAAGGATTGAAGAATTAACACCAGTCGTATAAACAATCTTTTCAACAATTTGACATTTTTTTTGTACCTACCTGCTAGTGAAACAGTGAGCTGCAGAGAGCACCCAGTGCTCATTGATGAGCATACCTCCGCAAATATGCTGGGAGCTAACTTGTAGACTGGCCTGCCATGGCCACTCGCCCGCGGTGGAATTGGTTCCACCCACGATTCTGTTCGTGGAGGTCTGCAAGCCACAATCTAAAAGAAGAACAGGCAACTCGTTAATCAGAAGAGTCCTGGTTTACAGCGTGTTAGGAGCTAGAGCAGGCCAGCAGACCTCACTCGTTGGTGCTGGATTTGAGACTGGCCCAGAGCGACGAGGCACAAGTCTCCCATTTTATTTCTTTATTTATTTTGAGTAGGCGGAAGGATCTAGAACAGAGTGCGTTTGGAGCAGCCTCGATCCAGCCCCTCGGACACGAGTCCACCTACAACCCCCCCTGCCCTCAACTTGGCAGAAACTGGCAGTCTCACTCAGAGATGCCTTACGATGACTTGTGCAAGAGATGGAAATATCACACTGGTGCAGTTGCTCTTGTTGGGTTAAGGCACACTGTTGAGCCAGTGCAGAGGGAGCAATGTTTGCTGAGGGCAGGGGGGGAAGGGAGAGGGTGGGTGGGCGGTGCTTGATGTTTACAGGGTTGCCCAACGTGACATCAACTTACACAAAAAGAAAATACTGCGGATGCTGGAAATCTGAAATAAAAACAGAAAATGCTGGAGATACTCAGCAGGTCAGGCAGTATCTGTGAAGAGAGAAACAGTTAACGTTTTAGGTTCTGACGAAAGGTCATCGACCTGAAACGTTAACTCTGTTTCTCTCTTCACAGATACTGCCTGACCTGCTGAGTACCTCCAGCATTTTCTGTTTTTAGTTGTGACATCAACTTAGATGAGGACCAAATTCACTTTCCCAAAATAAGACCCTTCTCGTTTATTATTGCTAAACCACAGCATAAACATTCTGGCCCCCAAAAACGCACAAAGTGCCCGGTGAGCTCCTGCCACAGCCCCCGGGGGGAGGCTGGGCTTGGGGCCCAGATATGCTTCTTTTGGGAGTTTCTGGGATGAGAGGGTGGAGGGAGGGGGGTGGCCTTGTCTGGGGCAGAATCTCCGTCTGTCCCAAACATGGTCCGCCACATCAACTGGGTTGGGACCGGGGGTGGAAGGACTCCCTTATGCTGGGAGTTCCTGCGTCCCTGGCCTCAGCGGGACCCAGTGTAAGTGTCGATGGAGGCCAGTACTCCCAGTGAGATTCAGCCTCCGAAGAGAAGCAGCCTGACACCATTTGAGAAAGGATGAATTTTTAATTAAAAATAAATAAATGATTAGCCTCTTTTTAAAGGGGCTGCAAAGGCCAACCCATTGTTTTCCGGAGGGGAAGCGGACGGGCAATTTCCACCCACCCTCCTCTCTCACCCCCTGCCCTCTCCTCTCCCACCGCATGCCAGGAAGGCGCTGGAGTTTCTAGCTGGGGACTGAGAGGCAGATGGAGGGTGTGAGTGCCTAACTCACAGTGGCCCATGGAAAGGACCCACCCTCCCGCTGACTCTGGGTACTTTGGTAGGGTTGGCGCTGAAAGTCATCAGTGGGCATGATCCTGGCACATCAGGACCCCACGCAAAATTTGCGGCCTCCAAGCCCCCTTTTATATCAGGTCGAGATCAGATAATTCAACATTATTCCATTTGTGATCCAGATTGGCCTCAACCAGATTGTGGACTCAAGTGCCCGTCACCCAGACTCTGCCAGTGGCTCAGTGGGCACATCGATGGCATGTTGGGGTACAGAGTTTTACTACCAGCTAGGTCCCAGGTGTGATCACTGGCCAATACTGAGTTAACTGAACTTAGCTGTGTTGCCAGTGGCTTCGACAGCACCTCCCAAACAAAGGGCAGCAGACGCACGGGAACACCACCACGTCCCAGTTCCCCTCCGAGGCACACGCATCATCCGGACTTGGACACCATACAATCCTAGAAATTTACAGCACAGAAGGAGGCCATTCGGCCCATCTTGTCCGCACCGGCCGACAAAGAGCTATCCAGCCTAATCCCACTTTCCAGCTCTTGGTCCGTAGCCCTGTAGGTTACGGCACTTCAAGTGCATATCCAGGTACTTCTTAAATGTGATGAGGGTCTCTGCCTCTACCACCCTTTCAGGCAGTGAGTTCCAGACCCCCACCACCCTCTGGGTGAAAAGATTTCTCCTCAAATCCCCTCTAAACCTCCGACCAATTACTTTAAATCTATGCCCCCTGGCTATCGACCCCTCTGCTAAGGGAAATAGGTCCTTCCTATCCACTCTGTCTAGGCCCCTCATAATTTTATACACCTCAATAAGGTCTCCCCTCAGCTTCCTCTATTCCAAAGAAAACAACCCCAGCCTATCCAATCTTTCCTCTTAGCTAAAATTCCCCAGCCCAGGCAACATCTTTGTAAATCTCCTCTGCACCCTCTCTAGCGGAATCACATCCTTCCTGTAATGTGGTGACCAGAACTGCACGCAGTACTCCAGCTGCGGCCTAACTAGTATATTTTATATAGTTTAAGCATAACCTCCCTGCTCTTATATTCTACGCCTCAGCTAATAAAGGCAAGTTTCCCGTATGCCTTCTTAACCACCTTATCTACCTGTCCTGCTACCTTCAGGGATCTGTGGACATGCACTCCCTCTGATCCTCTACACTACTCAGTGTCCTACCATTTATAGTGTATTCCCTTGCCTTGTTAGCCCTCCCCAAATGCATTACCTCACACTTCTCCGGATATATGTCGGCCATTCCTTCATGGTCGCTGGGTCAAATTCCTGGAACTCCCTACCAATGTTCCCTGTAGGCTGCGTGGCCTCGTGGCCGCACAGTGCTCCAGGGAACCCGCGCAGCCAGCTTTTCAATAGAAAAGCTGTGCATGTGCCGTATTTTGAATGGCCCACGCATCCCCTTAAAGGGGCCGCGCAGGGTCAAACAATATTAGAAGGAACATTGCTCCCTCCCTAGCAGCACTGTGGGAGCACCTTCACCACATGGACTGCAGCGGTTCAAGAAGGCGGCTCACCACCACCACCTCAAGGACAATTAGGGATGGCCAATAAATGCCGGCCTCGCCAGCGATGCCCACATCCCCAGAATGCATTAAAAATAAGTGGGTGACAGAGGGGAAAATTAATCAGAAGCGACAATCCTTGCTGTTATCTAGTGACTTCGCTGGAATGTGCGGGCTGGCCGTGGGGAAGGATCAGTTCAGCCCTGGTGGTTCTCCATGTCGAATATCCCGCTGACTGTCACTGCTTGGGCTCGCACGAGGCGCGGATGGGCTGCTAACTGTGGGACCATCCAGGAGAGGAGGAGTAAGAGAAGGTAACGGGGTCAAAAAAAAAGGTCCCCACACTTGGACTGCACGAGCCAGTTGCCAGGGCGGCAACAGAAGGGGGCGATTTTGCCAGCCCTGGGGAGGCGGGACTGCGGGGAAAATGGCAGAATCTGGGGGCGGGTACCTTTCCCGCCCCCAACCCGCCTCCGTGCCAACTTCCCAGGAGGCGGGCACCCGACCCACACTGGGAGCCGCCTCCTCAAGGCGGGAAGGGGATTAGTGCCAATTAACTGCCTGTTAACAGGCAGTTTTTTGGAGTATCCCTATTTTCAGCCCTGAAGTGTGGGCTTCCTGACGGCTCCGAACCTTGCCAGGGTCAGCGAGGCGGGCCGTGGGTCTGCGGGGTCGAGATGTCCAGTGTGCAGGTGAGTGATGAGTGCAAGTGTGGAGAGGTAAGTGTGTGAGGTGAGTGTAAAGTGTTTGAATAAGAATGACTTAACTTTACTTCTTCCTGCAGGCTTCATCCCTTCAGGTCTCGGGAGTCCCGCATCTCACCGGCACAGAAAGCAGAATGGCTGCTGAGCTGTCAAAAGCTGCAGCCTCTGCTTTCTGCTCAGGAGAGATCTCTAAGTGAGCCTGAGTGGAAGGGCTCAACTTAGAGGGCAGATTGTCAGTGTTTGACAGCTTCACAGAGCCGTCTTCTGATTCTGATTCCACAATATCTGGGAAATGTCACCGAGTTCAGAATGCCTTAACATCTACACGTGAGATTTAGGCCTTTATTTTAGGGGCTGCTGTTGTGTCTTCAACCATCGGGCTCCATTAGCCAGCGAAGATTACTTCATATTTTCGGTTCTACATCGGATATACGGCCCAGAAACAGGCCATTCGGCCCAACCAGTCCATGCCGGTGTTTATGCTCCACTCGAGCCTCCTCCCGTCTTTCCTCATCTAACTCTATCAATGTAACCCTCGATTCCCTTCTCCCTCATATGCTTATCTAGTCGCCCCTTAAATGCATCTATACTATTCGCTTCAACCACTCCCTGTGGTAGCGACTTCCACATTCTCACCACTCTCTGGGTAAAGAGGTTTCTCCTGAATTCCCTATTGGATTTCTTGGTGACTATCTTATCTTCATGGCCCCTAGTTTTGCTCTTCCCCACAAGTGGAAACATTCTCTCTGTATCCACTCTATCAAAACCTTTCATAATCTTAAAGACCTCTATTAGGTCACCCCTCAGCCTTCTCTTTTCAAGAGAAAGGAGACCCAGCCTGTTCATCCTTTCCAGAGATGTATACCCTCGCATTTCTGGTATCATCCTTGTAAATCTTCTCTGCACCCTCTCCAGGTTCTTACCACAATTTTTCTCGTCAGTTCCATCTTGACAATCTGACTCGTAGTCACACTGAGGGTTCGCTTTCTTCACACAGGAGCCATCGCTGCACTTATAGGTGAACAGGTCACACGGCACAGCTGCAGATGGAATACAGAATAACACACAATTATACAAAAACAACATTAAATCTCACAGCTGAACACACACACACACGCACACACACACAGGATATACACACACACACACACAGGATATACACACGCACACAGGATATACACACACGCACACAGGATATACACACACACACACACACAGGATATACACACGCACACAGGATATACACACGCACACAGGATATACACACACACACACACACAGGATACACACACACACACAGGATATACACACACACACACACACAGGATATACACACGCACACAGGATATACACACATGCACACAGGATATACACACACACACAGGATATACACACACACACACAGGATATACACACACACACAGGATATACACACGCACACAGGATATACACACACACACACACAGGATATACACACACACACACAGGATATACACACACACACACAGGATATACACACACACACACACAGGATATACACACACACACACAGGATATACACACGCACACAAATATACACACACGCACACACAGGATATACACACACACAGGATATACACACACACACACAGGATGTACACACATACAGGATATACACACACACACACACAGGATATACACACACACACACACACACAGGATATACACACACGCACACACAGGATATACACACACACACACAGGATATACACACACACACACACAGGATATACTCACACACACACAGGATATACTCACACACACACACAGGATATACACACACGCACACACAGGATATACACACACACGCACACACAGGATATACACACGCACGCAAATATACACACACGCACACACAGGATATACACACACACACACAGGATATACACACACACACACAGGATGTACACACACACACACACACACACAGGATATACACACACACACACACAGGATATACACACACACACACACACAGGATATACTCACACACACACACAGGATACACACACACACACACACACAGGATATACACACACACACAGGATATACACACACACACACACAGGATATACTCACACACACACACAGGATACACACACACACACACACACACAGGATATACACACACACACACACACAGGATATACACACACACACACAGGATATACACACACACACACAGGATATACTCACACACACAGGATATACTCACACACACACAGGATATACACACACACACACAGGATATACTCACACACACACACAGGATATACACACACACACAGGATATACTCACACACACACACAGGATATACTCACACACACAGGATATACACACACACACACACAGGATATACACACACACACACAGGATATACTCACACACACACACAGGATATACTCACACACACACAGGATATACACACACACACACAGGATATACTCACACACACACACAGGATATACACACACACACACACACAGGATATACTCACACACACACAGGATATACACACACACACAGGATATACTCACACACACACACAGGATATACTCACACACACACAGGATATACACACACACACACAGGATATACACACACCCACAGGATATACACACACACACAGGATATACACACACACACAGGATATACTCACACACACAGGATATACTCACACACACACACACAGGATATACACACACACACACACACAGGATATACTCACACACACACACACAGGATATACACACACACACACACAGGATACACACACAGGATATACACACACACACATATACAGGATATACACACACACACGGGATATACACACACACACACAGGATATACACACACACACACACAGGATATACACACACACACAGGATATACACACACACACACACACAGGATATACACACACACACACACAGGATATACACACACACACACACACACACACACAGGATATATGCCCACACACACACACAGGATATACACACACACACACACACACAGGATATACTCACACACACACACACACAGGATATACACACACACACACAGGATATACTCACACACACACACACAGGATATACACACACACACACAGGATATACACACACACACACACACACAGGATACACACACACACACACACAGGATATACACACACACACACAGGATATACTCACACACACACACACAGGATATACACACACACACACAGGATATACACACACACACACACAGGATACACACACACACACACACAGGATATACACACACACACACAGGATATACACACACACACACACACACACACAGGATATACACACACACACACACAGGATATACACACACACACACACAGGATATACTCACACACACGCACACAGGATATACACACACACACACACACAGGATATACACACACACACAGGATATACTGACACACACACACACAGGATATACACACACACACACAGGATATACACACACACACACAGGATATATACACACACACAGGATATACACACACACACACAGGATATACACACACACACACACAGGATATACACACACACACACACAGGATATACACACACACACAGGATATACACACACACACACACACAGGATATACACACACACACAAGGGATATACACACACACACAGGATATACACACACACACACAGGATATACACACACACACACACACACAGGATATACACACACACACAGGATATACTCACACACACACACACAGGATATACACACACACACACACAGGATATACTCACACACACACACAGGATATACACACACACACACACAGGATATATACACACACACACAGGATATACACACACACACACAGGATATACACACACACACACACACAGGATATACACACACACACAGGATATACTCACACACACACAGGATACTCACACACACACACAGGATATACACACACACACACACACAGGATATACACACACACACATAGGATATACACACACACAGGATATACACACACACACACACACAGGATATACTCACACACACACAGGATATACACACACACACACACACACAGGATATACTCACACACACACACAGGATATACACACACACACACAGGATATACTCACACACACACACAGGATATACACACACACACACACACAGGATATACACACACACACACATCAAAAAATAAATTGAGCAAAATGCATCAACCTGAGCTACAGGCTTGGCTCTAGATTCACCGATGCGCTAACTGAATTTTTGAAGCCACATGTTTGAAGAAAATGATGTCCTTTAGAAAAATAATGGTTGAAGCGCGCTAACAATCCGGCCGAGTGCTGTTGAAGCTGGTTCTTCACATACCCTCATCGCAGTTCTCCTCATCGTCCCCTGCCTCGCAGTCATCGTCCTGATTGCAGACCTTGTGAAGTGATAGACAGGTGGTTCCGTTGGTACACTGAAACTGTGCAGGGCAAACTAGGGAAGGAGAGAGAGAGAGAGGGAGGGAGGATGAAAGAGGGAGCAAGCACGAGAGAGATGGATCTTGATAGAGAAACAACAACAACTTGTATTTATATAGCACCTTTAACGTAAAACGTCCCAAGGCGCTTCACAGGAGCGATTATCAAACAAAATGTGACACATAGGGAGATATTAGGGCAGGTGACCAAAAGCTTGGTCCAAGAGGTAGGTTTTAAGGAGCGTCTTAAAGGAGAAGAGAGAGAGGCAGAGAGGTTGAGGGAGGGAATTCCAGAGCTTAGGACCCAGGCAACAGAAGGCACGGCCACCAATGGTGGAACGATGGAAATTGGGGATGCGCATGAGGCCAGAATTGGAGGAGCGCCGAGATCTCGGAGGATTGTTGTGGGGCTGGAGCAGGTTACAGAGATAGGGAGGGGCGAGGGCCATGGAGGGATTTGAAAACAAGGATGAGAATTTTAAAATTGATTTTAAAAGATGGAGCATGAGAGTAATCGAAAGGAAGCTTGGGAGAGAGATCCCAAGTGCACGTGGAACAGAAAGAAGGAACAAAAGGAAGAAAAACATTGAAAGCAACCAGTTAAGAGGTTGAAAAAGGGGAGTGAGAGAAAGAACAAAGTACCGAAGACAGGTTCAGAGAGTAGGTTCGACATCGGAAGATAATCACACCAGCAAATCATCATTGTCCAACACTTCAAATCAAATCAAATCAAATCAACTTTTATTGTCATTGTTAGTGCACAAGTGCAGTACAACGAAATGTAGGCTTGCGGCTCCCGAGAGTGTACATTTAGATTAAGACATTTAAACATTCAACATACATTTGGCTTGTAATACATTAACATAAACATAACCATAATAAAGTGCATTGGCAGATGTGCAGGCTTTAGAGTTTATTTGTGGAGTTCAGTAGGATGACAGCCCTGGGAAAGAAGCTGTTCCTAAATCTGGTCGTACGGGTGCGAATGCATCTGTAGCGTCTCCCAGATGGCAGGAGGGCGAACAGACTGTGGCTGGGGTGGGTAGGGTCTTTGATGATGGACCGTGACCTCCGTAAACAGCGTTTCTGGTATATGTGCTCTGGTCAACATTTTATCAACATTTACCCCCATAAAACTGAGGGAATACTGGATTTACCATAACTCTCCTATAACCGTGAATTCCTTATTTTGAAATAGTTGCCATACAAAGTTTATTTAGAGGACTGAGAGAGATGTGATGGACGAGAACCATATGGATTTTATGGTAATGTATGGAGCGAGGCACACAGCCGTGACCAAGCAAGGCAGAGCGAGACAAACCTGCGGTGAGCTTTCATGTATCTACCTTTTTTTCATTCGTTCATGGGATGTAGGCGCCGCCGGCAAGACCAGCATTTATTGCCCGTCCCTAATTGCCCCTCGAGACCGACTGTCTGCAGTGACCCAGCCACCATTTTGATTTTCTCACCCAGCACAGCTTGAAGTGGCCCCTAGCCGACTGAACTCAAGGGGCGCGATTTTGCCAGCCCTGGGGAGGCGGGTATGGAGGCGGAACCGCTGGGAAAATGGCAGAATCTGGGAGCGGGTACCCATCCCGCCCCCAACCTGCCTCCGTGCCATCTTCCCAGGAGGCGGGTACCCGACCCGCACTGGGAGCCGCCTCCTCGAGGCGGGAAGGGGATTAGTGCCAATTAACTGCCTGTTAACAGGTAGTTAACAGGCAGTTTTTTGGATAATTCCTATTTTGCCACCTAAAGTGTGGGCTTCCCGATGGCTCCGAATCTCGCCAGGGTCAGCGAGGCGGGCCGGGGGTCGGAGGGGCCGAGATGTCCGGTGTACAGGTGAGTGATGGGTGCATGTGTGCAGAGGTAAGTGTGTGAGGTGAGTGTTGAGTGTTTTAAAAGCTTTACTTACCTTTGCTTCTTCCTCCAGGCTTCATCCTGTGGAATTCCCTGCCACAGAGGGCTGTGAAGGCTAATTCAATAAATATTTTCAAGAGAGAATTGGATATATTTCTGAAGGCTAAGGGGATTAAGGGTTACGGAGAAAAGGCGGGGACGGGGTACTGAACTGGTAAGATCAGCTATGATCTCAGACGAAGATCAGCCATGATCTCATTGAATGGCGGAGCAGGCTCGAAGGGCCGAATGGCCTACTCCTGTTCCTATCTCTATGTTTCTATGTTTCTATCCCTTCAGGTCTTGGGAGTCCCTCATCTCACTGGCAGAGAAAGCAGAATGGCTGCTGAAATGTCAAAAGCTGCAGCCTTCTGCTTTCTGCTCAGGAGAGTTCTCTAAGTGAACCTGTGTCCCAGGTCTCAACTTAGAAGACAGATTGTCAGTGTTTGACAGCTTCACAGAGCTCTCAAACGATGACAATTCATCTGTCAAAAGCTCTTGACAGATGAAACGTCACTCGCTGACGTCACCAGTAACCGGCTTTCCCTTAATTGGCCTGTTGAGTCCGCTGGGTGGGCTCAACAAGGTCAATCAAGGGAAAATAGCGTGGGTTGGCCGGACGTTGATGGAGGCGGGACTAAAACCCGACAAGCAGCAGTCCCGCCTCCATCACATCCCCATTGGCAAAATCACCCCCCAAGAGTAGAACCCGACCCTCTGAATCACTACAGCGGAATCGAGAGTCAGCTGAACTCAAAGTTCTTTGTCAGCTGGGTTGAGCTCTATTAAAGATCAAGAACTCTGCAGAGGTTGGCCTTGCTGGGCAGTTGGATGAGGCTGATGCTGTATCGAAGGTGAGGAGTGGGTAGCACCATGGCCCTGAGTGCGAGAGGCAATGAGTCACAGTCAATTCCAACACTGCTCAGTACCTGATCGAAAAGTGCCAAGTGGGAAGAGTCTGGGTGACTTCTCCTTGTCGGGTGAAGGGAACACTGGAGGAAGAAATCATTCTTCCTTTCGGCAGGCGCATAGGAACACCATCTCCTCCGAGTTCCCCTCCAAGTCACACACCATCCCGGCTCGGACATATATCGGCCGATCCTTCATCGTCGCTGGGTCAAAATCCTGGAACTCCCTCCCTAACAGCACTGTGGGAGCACCTTCACCGCACGGAATGCAGCAGTTCAAGAAGATGGCTCACCACCACCTTCTCGTGGGGCAACTAGGGATGGGCAATAAATGCCGGCCTTGCCAGAGACGTCCACATCCCAAGAATGAATTAAGACAAACATGTACGGTCCCTCGCATCTCGTCAGTGGACACGGGCTAAGATCAGGCCGAAAATACGCCCCTTGGCAGGAGAGATGTCAAGGCCGGGTTGGCTACATCATACCCGAAGAAAATTCAAAAATGACGATTATGAAGTGGCAGCAGCTGGGTTGCTCCACAAGCCCGCACCTGCTGCTTGCAGACCACAGACTGGTACTGATCGCAACTCCAGAATGCATGATGTTGGTAGAACCAAAAATGGGGCGGAGGGGTGGTGGGGGAGGTGAAGGGCAGGGGTGGGTGCAAAACAATTAGGACAAATTGGACAGGCCCCAGTCTATAATGAGCTCTGGCCTTGCAAGTCCCATTTTCACCCTCAGTCCTGCACTGAAGCAGTTTTACTTCATTTGTGTCCTTCACATATCTGGCTGTGTTGAATTCACACGGTCCAGAATGAAACATAATAACAACAACAACCTGCATTTCTATAGCGCCTTTAACATAGTAAAACGTCCCAAGGCGCTGCACAGGAGTATTTTAAGACAAAAAATTTGACACCGATCCACATAAGGATAAATTAGGGCAAAAGTTTGGTCAAAGAGGTAGGTTTTAAGGAGCGTCTTAAAGGAGGAAAGAGAGGTAGGGAGGCGGACAGGTTTAGGCAGGGAATTCCAGAGCTTAGGGTAGAGTAGGAAACGCGGCAGCCAATTTTGGCACAGCAAGATCCCACAAACAGCAATGTGATACATAGACTGACCTAGACTTTTACAGAACAGGCCATTCGGGTGTTTATGCTCCACATGAGCCTCCTCCCACTGCTCTTCCTCTCCGCCATTTATATATCTAGCTGAGGGTTACTCACTAACCCCGATTAACACATGATTCGTGGGCTTGTAGCGGGAGCCTCCAGTGACTTGAAGGCTGGCAAAGATAAAATGGCGCCAGGCGGCAATGGAGGTAAAATCGTCCCTCGTGCTTCTGTTAGAAGACGGGCCCAGTATGATGGTGCTTCACGCTCTTGCCTTCTCTACCCTTCTTAGCATCGCTGCACTGTGCACAAGAGGCACAGCACAGGAAAGGCAGTTGCAGCCGTCGGCCTCGGGCTTTCAGGCTCTCCCTACTCTGGTTATGTGTCCTTTGTAAAGTCCCAATATTTACAGACAACTGAATAAATATAAGATGATCGTCACTATGTTGTAGCGTGGAACAAAAGGTCAGAGTCTCCTCATTGGAGCACACTGGGATGGCTAGAGCTTACAGAATGATGACTTTGATATTCCAGTGCAGTACTGAGGGAGTGCTGCACTGTCGGTGGTGCCGTCTTTCGGATGTGATGTTAAACCGAGGCCCCGTCTGCTCTCTCAGGTGGACGTAAAAGATCCCTTGGCGCTATTTTGAAGAAGAGCAGGGGAGTTCTCCTCGGTGTCCTGGCCAATATTTATCCCTCAATCAAAATCACAAAAAAAACCCAGATTATCTGGTCATTATCTCATTGCTGTTTGTGGGACCTTGCTGTGCGCAAATTTGGCTGCCGCGTTTCCCACATTACAACAGTGACTACACTTCCAAAAGTACTTCATTGGCTGTAAAGTGCTTTGGGACGTCCTGAGGGTGTGAAAGGTGCTATAGAAATGCAGGTCTTTCTTTTTACTGCTGTCTCCAAAACAACAATGACTACACTCCATAAATCATACGAACAACACTGGACAGGTAAAGACCCTCTGGTCCACCCAGCCTGTCCCACACGATTGCGATACCTTGTGTATCACAACATATACACACTCCCCGCTCCACCCAGAACCATGTGACCTCCTGGGAGAGGCGGAAAAAAAACCCAGGACAATTTGGGGGGGAAAAATCTGGGAAATTCCTCTCTGACCCTCCTCAGCGATCAAATCTAGTCCAGGAGATAAGTCTGGCCCTGATAATTCTACGCAGTACCTACCTTGAGGCGCTTTGGATGTTCTGAGGATGTGAAAATTGCTATATCAATGCAAGTTTTTTACTCATTCATTATTCTCCTGTACACACATCTGATGGTAAACATAGAAAAATAGGAGCAGGAGTAGGCCATTCGGCCCTTCGAGCCTGCTCCGCCATTCAATATGATCATGGCTGATCCTCTATCTCAATACCATATTCCCGCTCTCTCCCCATACCCCTTTGTCGCCTTTTGTGTCTAGAAATCTATCTATCGCCTTCTTAAATATATTCAGTGACTTGGCCTCCACAGCCTTCTGTGGTAGAGAATTCCACAGGTTCACCACCCTCTGAGTGAAGAAATTTCTCCTCATCTCAGTCCTAAATGTTCTACCCCGTATCCTGAGACTGTGACCCCTCATTCTAGACCCCCCAGCCAGGGGAAATATCCTCCCTGCATCCAATCTGTCCAGCCCTGTCAGAATTTTACATGTTTCAATGAGATCCCCTCTCATTCTTCTAAACTCTAGTGAATACAGGCCTAGTCGACCCAATCTCTCCTCATACAACAGTCCTGCCATCCCAGGAATCAGTTTGATGAACCTTCGCTGCACTCCCTCTATGGCAAGTATATCCTTTCTTAGGTAAGGAGGCCAAAACTGCACACAGTACTCCAGGTGCGGTCTCACCAAGGCCCTGTATAACTGTAGTAAGACATCCTTGCTCCTGTACTCGAATCCTCTTGCAATGAAGGCCAACATACCATTTGCCTTCCTAACTGCTTGCTGCACCTGCATGTTTGCTTTCAGTGACTGGTGTACAAGGACACCCAGGTCCCTCTGTACATCAACATTTCCCAATCTATCACCATTTAAATAACACTCTGCCTTTCTGTTTTTCCTACCAAAGTGGATAACTTCACATTTATCCACGTTATACTGCATCTGCCATGTATTTGCCCACTCACTCAACTTGTCTAAATTGTCTTGAAGCCTCTTTGTATCCTCCTCCCAACTCACAATCCCACCTAGTTTCGTGTCGTCAGCAAACTTGGAAATACTACATTTATTCCCTCATCCAAATCATTGATGTACATTGTGAATAGCTGGGGACCAAGCACTGTAAAGTTCCCTTCACTGTGGGAAAGGTGCTCTCTAAATCCTCTCTTGGAAAAGACGAGGGGCAGGATTTTCATTGGGTCGTGGAGGCGGGATTGGAGGCATGTGGGGGGTTAAAATCCCGAAATCGGGGGGCACGAACCCATCCCGCACCCAACCTGCCTCCATGCCAGTTTCAAAGGAGGCGGGTACCCGACCCGCGCTGGGAGCCGCCTCCCCGAGGCGGGTAAGGGGATTAGTGCCAATTAACTGCCTGTTACCAGGTAGTTAACAGGTGGTTTTTAGCCTAATCCCTATTTTTAATGTTGAAGTGTGGGATTCCCGACGGCTCCAAACCACGCCAAGTTAGAGGAGGCGGACCGTCGGGATGAAGGGCTTGGAGGGGTCGAGATGTCCGGTGTTCAGGTGAGTGATGGGTGCATGAGTGCAAAGGTAAGTGTGTTTGGTGTGTGTAAAGTGTTTAAATAAGTTGTACTGTACTTACGTTTACATACCTTTACAGCCTTCCTTCCTTCAGGTCTCGGGAGTCCCTCATCTCACCGGCACAGAAAGCAGAATGGCTGCGAGCTGTCAAAAATTGCAGCATTCAGCTTTCTGTTCCGGGGAGATCTCTAAATCAGCCTGAGAGGAAGGAATTAACTTGGAGTACAGATTGTCAGTGTTTGACAGCTTCCGACAGCTGTGAAACGCTGATATTTCATCTGTCAAAAGGTCTTGACAGATGAAATTTCAATCTGTGACGTCACCTGTTGCCGGGTGGCCCTTAATTGGCCTGCTGAGCCCGCTCAACAAGGTCAATCAAGTCAAAATTGCGTGGGTTGGCTAGAACTCGATGGAGGCGGGACTACAACCCCGAAAGTTGTAGTCCCGCCTCCTGCCCGACTCCTCAATGAAAATCCAGCCCGAGAGACTTGATCGACGTTGGACTTACGACGGCAGCTCAGCATCTTGCAGTTGCAGCTCCAGCTCCAGATTCCGGCCTCCTCCAACATTCCTCACTCTCAATATATTCATTTTCTCCAGCTGTCAGTGAAATTGGACTTGGGCAGGTCACAAAACAAGCAGAATCGCAATTGCCGCCCGATCTACGTCAAGGTCAGTGGAATATGAATATGGGGCAGAGCGCACAACGGGGGACTGATGCGATTCTGCCTGTCTTGCCAAGTCCAATTTCGCCCCCAACGTTTCACATTAGAACATAATCCCGTGATAGAGTGTCGAAACAGTGCCGTGGAATCTTTTACGTCCACCTGAGAAGGCAGACGGGGCCTCGGTTTAACGTCTCATCCGATGGCACCTCCGGCAGTGCAGAATTCCCTCGTTACTGGCAATGGAGTGTCAGCCTAGATTTTTGTGCTCAAGTCTGGAGTGGGACTCGAACCCACAACCTTCTGACTCAGAGGCGAGAGTGTTACCCACTCAGCCACGGTTGGTCACATTATTCCCTCATGTCAAAAGATTCAGGGTTTGAGCTCCACACCAGAGATTAGACCTAATCTAGGGCTGACACTCCAGTGCAGTACTGAATGTTGGAGGTGCCACCTTTTTGATGAGATGTTCGACACAACTCCTGATGTTTGAAGTGGATGTCCACTGTTTGAAAAAGAGCAGGGTGTTTCTCGCAGTGACCAACACTACTCCCTCACACAACATGACTAGAAACCTCCCACATTAAGAGGCCGTTCATCTCACTGTTTGTGTGACATTTCCGGGACCGAACGTCCACCATGTTATTCTCAACAGTAGCCCTACAGGCCAAAAAGGTCATCGATTGGGCAAAACACTGGGAGACATTTTGACATTAAAGGTGTGATGTAAATGGTAGGATTATTATTTTAAACTGCGTTGCCTATACTAAGAGAATTTTCAAGCTAATCTTTTACTTAACAACAGCAACTTATATTTACACAGTGCCTTTAACATAGTAAAACCTCCCAAGGTGCAACACAGGAGCGTTAGCAGAGAAAATTTGTCACCGAGCCACATAAGGAGATAGTAGGTGACCAAAAGCTTGGTCAAAGATGTAGGTTTTAAGGAGAGTTTTCAAGGAGGAAAAAGAGAGGCGGAGAGGTTTAGGGAGGGAATTTCAGAGCTTAGGGCCCAGGCAGCTGATGGCACGGCCACCAATGGTGGAGCGAAGAAAATCGGGGATGGACAAGAGGCCAGAATTGGAGGAGCGCAGATATCTCGTAGGGTTGTAGGGCTGGAGGAGATTACAATGCTAGGGAGGGGCGAGGCCACGGAGGGATTTGAACACTAGGCTGAGAATTTTAAAATCGTGGTGCAGTTTGGACATTAGCACGCACGTTATCTGACAGTGTCACCGACAGTGCTCGAGAATCACAATGACTCCCCCTACTTAACAATAGAAAGTTAACTTTTTTTACCACAATTTTTCTCGTCCACTCCATTGGTGCAGTCCTTCAAACCGTCACATTCTGGGACACACAGGCCAGATACGGAACATAAGACCTCGTCGGGGCAGGCTGCAACAGAGGGAATAGAGCAGTCAGTGGGATGATGCTGTGCAGTTACACACACAGCCAACTGACTGACCAATATGCATTATCGTAAAAAAGATTCACCCCCTTCCTGATGGTGCTGACCTCTCGCTGAATTTCAGGTTCCATTTTGACTGCTCTGGCCCCCACAAGGTAACCACAAGTCTCCCCCTGCCCTGGGCTTGCCCCTCTCTCCCCCCCTCCCCCACCTGCTATTAGCCTCCCTGAGCCCTCCGATCCACACACCACACTGAGGACCATTCCCCCCCGGATCCCCAGTTAGAGCCTCCAAGCTGTCTGATTTTAACTGGCAGAAAACCTAGGTTTGCCAAACTCTGGTTCAAGCTATCCCTGGAGGTGTCACCACGTGACCTCTTGCTGACCAACCGCCCCACCCCCCACGGTAGAAGGGTACAAGATTATGACGGGTTTGGATAGGCTAAACGGGGAAAGGCTGTTCCCACTAGTTGATGGTACAAGGGCTAGGGGACACAGATTTAAGGTTTTGGGCAAGAGATACAGGGGGAACGTGAGGAAAAACTTTTTTACGCAGCGAGTGTTGAGGACCTGGAACTCGCTGCCGACGGAAGTGGTGGAAGCGGAGACACTCAATGTTTTCAAGGGGAGACTGGATAGGCACTTGAGGGAAATAAACTTGCAGGGCTACGGGGATAGAGCAGGGGAATGGGACTGACTGGATTGCTCTACAGAGAGCCGGCACGGACTCGATGGGCCGAATGGCCTCCTTCTGTGCCGTTATGACTCCCGCCATTGGTCGCTCGACATGTCCACCCTCACAGTGCCCCGCCTTCCCTCACCAAAACCCAATTGGTTGATGCTTGACTCAGTCAAACAGCCTTTTTTCCCCCACGTCTAATATTTTTATAACTAAGTAAACAGAAGTGATTTTACTCCCGGGTGTTGCCCGAGAATGTCACACAAACAGTGGGACTAGACAGACTCGATGCAGGAAGGATGTTCCCGATGGCGGGGGCGTCCAGAACCAGGGGTCACAGTCTAAAGATAAGGGGTAAGCCATTTAGGGCAAAGATGAGGAATTTCTTCACCCAGAGAGTGGTGAACCTGTGGAATTATCTGCCACACAAGGCAGTTGAGGCCAATTCATTAAATATATTCAAGAAGGAGTTGGATATATTTTTTAAGGCTAAAGGGATCAAGGGATATGGGGAGAAAGCAGGGACAGGGTAATGAATTTGGATGATCAGCCATGATCTCATTAAATGGCGGAGCAGGCTCGAGGGGCCAAATGGCCTACTCCTGCTCCTACCTTCTATGTTTCATTCACGGGATGTGGGCGTCGCTGGCAAGGCCAGCATTTATTGCCCATCCTAATTGCCCTTGAGAAGGTGGGGGTGAGCCGCCGTCTTGAACCGCTGCAGTCCGTGTGGTGAAGGTACTCCCATAGTGCTGTTAGGGAGGGAGTTCCGGGATTTTGACCCAGCAATGATGAAGGATCGGCGATCTATGTCCATGTCAGGATGGTGTGTGACTTGGAGGGGAACTTGGAGGTGGTGGTGTTCCCATACGCCTGCTGCCCTTGTCCTAGCTGGAAGAGGTCGCGGGTTTGGTAGGTGCTACCAAAGAAGCCTTGGCAAGTTGCTGCAGTGCATCTTGTAGATGGTACACACTGCAGCCACGGTGCACTGGTGGTGGAGGGAGTGAATGTTTAAGGTGGTGAATGGGGTGCCAATCAAGCGGGCTGCTTTGTCCTGGATGGTGTTGAGCTTCCTGAGTGTTGTGAAGAATGGGAACTTGGTCAAGGTGCTAGAGCTTGGCCAGCGCCCATGGAACACCTCTCTTCTACACATCAGGAAGGGTGAAAGGCATTTCACAGTGTGATCAGGTACCATCTCACCCCCCGCCCCCCCCCCACCCCCAGTCCCCCGACAGGACAAAAAAGGATTCAGACGTACGGTCCGATTGGTTGAAGAGGCTGTAGTAGAACTGGATTCCAGGCCCCGTGAGGATCACCTCGGAGGTAAAGGTCACCGTTGTGCTGAGCGACACGGCAAAGATTCTCTGTATGTACGGCTGCAGCACTCTCCTTCCACACAGCCTGAGAAGAGAGGAGAAGCAGTGAGGGGGCGATATTACAGCGCAGTCAGGGGCAGGCCTCACTTGGGCCTGGTGGTGTTTAAAAAAGTATGTCTCTCCTGAAGGCAGTGACACATGTCGTTTCGTGGGCGCTGGCCACGCTCAAGCACTTTGACCAAGTGCCCATTCGTTACAGGCGAGTGTGAGCAGATTGTTCAACCGAGGGGGGCATCACAACTGAGCTCGATTCCGCCTCCACCGCAGGCGTGCCCCAAAACGGTTCAACACCCTAGCTGATTTTCTCCACTTTGGCCTGGGCAACTGAGGTCAATTAAGGCAACCCTGGCTGACGTCAGCGAACTCCGCACAGGTCGAGCAGTGAACCTGGAGGGGGCTTCCTTTGTTTCTAGGGCTCAGTACCATGCCACATGGTCCATTTTTGTTTTATTCGTTCACGGGATGTGGGCGTCGCAGGCAAGGCCGGCATTTACTGCCCCTCCCCTATCTCCTGACAGCCACCTGGAAGCCCTTTGGAATTGGGACGCGACACATTGCATTCTGGTGATTAACCTGGAGTGACCATATTGAGGCGCTGGAGGAGATCTGGATGCTTAAAGTTACTAGGGAGGACATTTGTGTTCTGAGAAAATCACTGGGGTCCAGTGAGGCTACACAGGACTGGAAGCAAGCAAATGTAATGCCAATATTTTAAAAAAGGGGACAAATCTGATCTAGGTAACTACATGTTAATTAGCTTATCAACAGCAATAGCAATCGTTCCAAGGATTAGCTTGGAGGAAAATATAACAATTTGTTTTAGCAAAACTAGAGGTTATCAATAGCAAAACTAGAGGCCATCAATATAAGATAGTCACTAATAAATCCAATAGGGAATTCAGGAGAAACTTCTTTACCCAGAGAGTGGTGAGAATGTGGAACTCGCTACCACAGGGAGTGGTTGAAGCGAATAGTATAGATGCATTTAAGGGGAGGCTGGACAAGCATATGAGGGAGAAGGGAATAGAGGGTTATGCTGATAGATTTAGATGAGGAAAGACGGGAGGAGGCTCGAGTGGAGCATAAACGCCGGCATGGACTGGTTGGGCCGAATGGCCTGTTTCTGTGCCGTATATCCTATGTAATTCTATGTAAAACTCCCCAGCTTTTATATAGAATATATATCATTTTATATTGCCACGAGAGACTGGGTGCAATAATCCAGCACTTGTTCTGAAATATTGTTGTCCCGTCATGTTCAAGTTCTTTCTAACTCTGTGTGGAGAGGTTGGTATAGTTAGACCTGTTCTCCTTGGAACAGGGAAGGTTAAGAGGTGACCTAATAGAGGTTTTCAAGATGATGAGAGGTTTTGATAGAGACGACAGAGAAAAACGATTCCCTCTGGCGAGTGGGTCAATAACCAGAGGTCACAGATTCAAAATCAATGGCAAAAGATCTCGAGGGGAGATGAGGAGACATTTTTTCACTCGGAGAGTTGTCGGGATCTGGAACGCTCGACCTGAAAAGCTGGTGGAAGCTTATTCCATCAATGATTTTAAAAGGGAGTTGGACGGGTTCTAGAGGATGAGGAACTGACAGGGTTACGGACAAAAAGCGGGGGCTGTGGGACTGAGCACGACTGCTCTTTCAAAGATCTAGCACAGGCACGATGGGCCGAATGGCCTCCTTCTGTGCTGTGAGTTTCTATGAATCTATGGAGGTTTTTAAGTAAACTTCGCTTTCGTTTCTCCTTAGGAAAAATGTAGCATGGAAAGCTAATTCTTTGAAGATATTACATAGAAGGTTTGGGGGCCAGATATTCCTACTCCCACCGCAGGATGGTAGGTTTGTGCCCACTTCCCCAACCCTGCTGTGATTCTGGCCCAGTTTTAGCCCCCTGGCTTGTTTAAGCACCGAGGGCTTCAACAGCGGAGGCACTGGGGCCATTATGGAGGGAGAGGAGGCTGTTCCTCGGCCCTCCAACTGATGAAGTAGGGGAGCCTAGCTGCTGGACAACATTCCCATGCTTTCTTTACGTCCGCTTTTAATTCAGCTCCCTGTTCTACTCTGCGTTCTTGTGGCTTACCCGGTCTGGCCTATGTGTGACTCCAATCCCACACCAATGTAGTTGACCCTTGATTGCCCTCAGAAGTGGCCGAGCAAACCACTCCGTTGTCCCACCACCACCTTCTCAGAGCAAAAAGGGATGGGCAATAAATGCCGGCCTTGCCAACCCGAGAATGAATAAAAAACAAGAAAGCGAAAGAGAAAAAAATATAGAGAAAAGGACTAACTAATTAGCATTTATATAGCGCCTTTCCTGACATCTCAAAAATGCTTCACAGCTAATGAAGTACTGTTGAAGTATAGTCACTGTTGTAATGTAGGAAAACGTGGTAGCTAATCTGTGCACAGCAAGATCCCACAAACAGCAATAAAATAAATGATCAGATAATCTGTTTTGGTCATGTTGATTGAGCGACAACTGTTGGCCAGGACACTGGGAGAACTTCCCTGCCCTTCCTCAAATGGTGCCACGGGATCTTTCACACCAACCTAAGAGGGCAAAAAGGACCTCAGTTGAACATCTCATCTCAAAGACAGCAAAGCTGACAGTGCAGCACTCCCTCAGTACTGCACTGGGAGTGTCAGCCCAGATTATGGGCTCATGTCTCTGGAGTGGGACTTGAACCCACAACCTTCGAACAGGCGAGGTTACCACTGAGCCAAGTCTGACACCTCAGTATACAGTCCTGGACATTTTCTCTTTTACGCTCTTTATGATCTTAGGGCCATTTTAGAATTTCCCAATTTTCTTTGTGGAGGAAGTTGGGCGCCATGCATGGATCAGCAAGATGCCAGTCCAGCTCTAGAGCTTGGGTTGGGAGCTATTTCTGATTGACAGGATGGAAGTCTCCCCTCTGCTAGCTGAACGGCTCCTACATGGGATGAGTTGGGAATTCTCAATCCAGTTCGTATTATTGGTCTACACTGCGCCAGCTGTGGCTCAGTGGGTAACACTCTCGCCTTTGGGTCAGAAGGTTGTGGGTTCAAGTCCCACTCCAGAGACTTGAGCACAAAATATAGGCCGACACTCCCAGTGCAGTACTGAAGGAGTGCTGCACTGTCGGAGGTGCCGTCTTTCGGATGAGACGTTAAACCGAGGCCCCGTCTGCTCTCACAGGTGGACGTCAAAGCTCCCATGGCGCTATTTCGAAGAAGAGCAGGGGGAGTTCTCCTCGGTGTCTTGGCCAACATTTACCCCTCAATCAACATCACATTGCTGTTTGTGGGAGCTTGCTGTGCGCAAAGTTGCTGCGTTTCCTACATTACAACAGCGACTACACTTCAAAAGCACATCATTGGTTATGAAGCGCCGTGGGACGTCCTGATGTTGTGAAAGGTGCTATAGTCGTTCCTTAATGTCCATAATTTGGCACGAATTTGACTGCCTCACTTACTAAGGACTCGGAAATGATTAAGGAAGATACTGGAAGGAGGGAGTGGGGAAAAAATAAGAATTGTACGAAGAATATAAATTATATTTAAGAAAGATATTGAACTTACTTTCTGTTCTGTACCATCCATTTGCCTTGGGAACAGGGTTGTGTGTAGGTTGGCGTATCCAGTTCATAACCATCAAACCACAGAGCAATTCCATAGTCAAGGGATGGCACCTGTGTATGAGATAGGAAACAGTGTAGAAAGGTGTAATGAAATCTGTTTGTCTTGATCCTGTATTCGTTTTGCACTCATGTATATTACCCTCCCCCACTGTGTATAGTTTCACTTCCTCTTTCCCGACTAACCTGGGAGGTTCCAGGTCTTGGCCCCTGACTTCTCTTACATAAAGATCCCAGGATCTGTATGACTCATTCCTGTGAACCAGTCGGCGTGTTGAGATGTTAGCTCTGATCTTAGTGATTAAAAGCCAACTTGTTTAAGTCTATAAATTCTAGTTTTGTGGTTATTGAAGGCCCATCAAAAGGTAAATCGGAACGCTTCAAGTTGGGCTCGACAAGGTAGATGCAGAGAGGTTGTTTCCCCTTGTGGGGAAATCTAGAACTCGGAGGTCATAGTTTCAGAATTAAGGGTCGCCCTTTTAGAAATGAGATGGGGAGGAATTTCTTCTCTCAGAGGGTCGTATATCTGTGGAATTCTCTGCCCCAGAGAGCCGTGGAGGCTGGGTCATTAAATACATTTAAGGTGGAGATAGACAGATTTTTGCAAGATAAGGGAGTGAAGGGTTATGGGGAGCGGGCAGGGAAGTGGCTTTGAGCCCGAGATCAGCCATGATCTTATTGAATGGCGGAGCAGGCTCGAGGGGCCAAGTGGCCTATTCCTGCTCCTATTTCTTATCTTCTTATGTAAGTTTAAATGGATCTTTTAGGTCCACCTGAGAGAGCAGACGGGGCCTCAGTTTAATGTCTCATCCACAAAACGGCACCTCCGACAGTGCGGCACTCCCTCAGCACTGCACTGGGAGTGTCAGCCTAGATTTTTGTGCTCAAGTCTTTGGAGTGAGACTTGAACCCACAACAATTCAGAGGCGAGAGTGCTACCCACTGACCTGGGCTGATTGATGTCCGTGCAAAGTTAAAGCACATGGGATTGGGGTAAGGTACTGTCTTGGATAGAGAACTGGTTGGCAGACAGGAAGCAAAAAGTTGGAATAAACGGGTCTTTTTCCGAGTGGCAGGCTGTGACTAGTGGGGTACCGCAGGGATCGGTCCTTGGACCCTAGCTATTCACAATATATATTAATGATCTAGACGAGGGAACTAGATGTAATATCTCCAAGTTTGCAGACGACACAAAGCTGGGTGGGTGTGTGTACTGTGAGGAGGATGCCGAGAAACTCCAGTATGATTTGGACAGGTTGGGTGATTGGGCAGATGCAGTATAATGTGGATAAATGCGAGGTTATCCACTTCGGTGGCAGAAACAGGAAGACAGATTATTATCTGAACAGCAATAGATTGGGAAAAGGGGAAGTGCAACGAGACCTGGGTGTCCTTGTGCACCAGTCACTGAAGGTAAGCATGCAGGTGCAGCAGGCGGTTAAGAAGGCAAATGGTATGTTGGCCTTCATAGTGAGAGGATTCGAGTACAGGAGCAAGGATATCTTGCTGCAGTTGTACAGGGCCTTGGTGAGACCACACCTTGAGTATTGAGCGCAGTTTTGGTCGCCTTATCTGAGGAAGGATGTTCTTGCCATGGAGAGAGTGCAGCGAAGATTCACCAGACTGATACCTGGGATGGCAGGAATGACATATGAGGAGAGGTTGGGTCGATTAGGCTTATATTCGCCAGAGTTTAGAAAAATGAGAGGGGATCTCATTGAAACTTATAAAATTCTAAAAGGACTCGACAGACTAGATGCAGGAAGGATGTTCCCGATGGCGGGGGAGTCCAGAACCAGGGGTCACAGTCTAAGGATAAGGGGTAAGCCATTTAGGACTAAGATGAGGAGGCATTTCTTCACCCAGAGAGTGGTGAACCTGTGGAATTCTCCGCCACACAGGGCAGTTGAGACCAATTCATTTAATATACATTCAAGAAGGAGTTGGATATATTTCTTGAGGCTAAAGGGATCAAGGGATATGGGGAGAAAGCAGGGACAGGGTACTGAATTTGGATGATCAGCCATGATCTCATTAAATGGTGGAACAGGCTCGAGGGGCCGAATGGCCTACTCCTGCTCCTATCTTCTATGTTTCTATGTGCTCATCATCGTACTTGTATTGGATACTGTGAGAAACAAAATCTGTTGTAAACTTAGGAGAGGACATGCCGTTCGTTAACATGCACTGTACTTACAGTAAAATGCCAGGTGCAGTCTGTGTTGGGTGGGTAGTAGCTAGGGAAGTAGGGGGTGCTTGCATTCCCTTGGATCTCCCATCCTTCTGTCAGAGTAATATTAGCGGAGCAATCTGGAAATAAAAGCAACAAGAATTTAAATTGCACACAGCTCTTTTCCTAATTAGGATAGACGATTGCAGCACAGAAGGAGGCCATTTGGCCCATCATGTCCATTACCTCTAGACTTGACTATTCCAATGTCCTCCTGGTTGCACTCTCCATAAAATTCAGCTCATCCAAAACTCTGCTGCCCGCACCCTGACTCGCACCAAGTCCCGTTCACCCATCACCCCTGTGCTCGCTGACCTACATTGGCTCCTTGGCCTCGCTCACTGCCTATCTCTGTAACCTCCTCCAGCCCTCCGAGATCTCGGCACTCCTCCAATTCTGGCCGCTTGCCCATCCCCTATTTTAAAATCGCTCCACCATTGGTGGCCGTGCCTTCAGCCGCCTTGGCCCGAAGCTCTGGAATTCCCTCCCTTCAACCTCTCCGCCTCACTCTCCTCCTTGAAGATGCACCTTAAAACGTATCTCTTTGACCAAGCTTTTGGTCAACTGTCCTAATATCTCCTTATGTGGCTCGGGGTCAAATTTTGTCTGATATCGTTTCTGTGAAGCGCCTTGGGATGTTTTACTACATTAGAGGCGCTGTATAAATGCAAGTTGTTGTTGTTGCTGACTCTTTACTGGAACCACAGCCTTACTCTCTCCCGGTACGCTCGAATCTTCCCCTGCTTCCAATAGTCATCAAGTTTTCCTTGAAAAGATGCAATGGTCTCTGGCCCAAACGCTCCCTGTGGCAAAACATCCCACCCTCCAACAATATTCCACGCAAAGAACTTCCTCTTAACTTTCTACTCACTCACAGTTACAATTTTACATTTTTTGAGCTGTTACTAACTTCCCAACCAGAGGATATAATGGCCCAGAAACTGGACCATTTCTCAGGCATTACGCGACCTACTAAGCCCTCCTAATGGCGGGCAGGATGCGGGCGCACCCTTCTAGGCTGGACCACCACATTGGATAAAGACAAACAGGAGGCGTCCTTTACCCATGCCTGAACCAGGTGTTGGGACCTTTGCATATTCAACGCCTGTTTCAGGTCCCCCGCTCCTACACTGGTTTGCCCTGAGGCAGCCAGCGCCATCGAGGGCTGCCCTCGGGGAAGCCCGCACGAGGGATTGGCCAACATCCAAATCTGCAGATTGTGCAGCAGGGGACACTGGTTAAGGACCAGGAGTGGAGACCCTGGCTGACACGGGAACATCACCACAGCCAAGTACCCCTCCAAGTCACACACCATCCTGACTTGGATATATCTCGGCCGTTCCTTCATCGTTGCTGGGTCAAAATCCTGAAACTCCCTCCCTAACAGCACTGTGGGAGTACCTTCACCTCACCGACTGCAGCAGTTCAAGGCGGCGGCTCACCACCACCTTCTCAAGGGCAATTAGGGATGGGCAATAAATGCTGGCCTTGCCAGCGACGCCCACATCCCATGAATGAATAAAAGAAAACTCTCCGAGTATTGGGTGTCAAGGTGATGTGCACTGATTCTCTTACCGAGCATTGGCAGGACCTGTGCAGTTAGCTCAAACGGGTCGTAGTAACTGTACTGTCCCTGTTTCCAAATGATCGCCATCGCATTGGCAGATGAGAAGATCTCCACCATTGGTTCCTGCCAGCTGCACTTGTAGAGCCTGGACCGAGAGAGAGAGAATAGAGTCCATGAAACCGGCAGAGGGAAAGACATAGGAACAGGAGGAAGCCATTCATGCCTCGAGCCTGTTCCGCCATTCATTAAGATCATGACTGATCTGTATCTTAACTGCATCTACCCGCCTTGGTTCCGTAACCCTTAATATCCTTACCCAACAAAAATCTCAGTTTTGACATTTTCATTTGACCCCCCAGCCTCAACAGCTTTTTGGGGGAGAGAGTTCCAGATTTCCACTACCCTTTGTGTGAAGAAGTGTTTCCTGACATCACCCCTGAATGGCCGAGGTCTAATTTTAAGGTTGTGCCCCTTTGTTCTGGGTCCCCCCACCAGAGGAAATAGTTTCTCTCTATATATCCTATCGAACCCTTTGAACACCTCAATTAGATCACCCCTTAATCTTCTATACGCAAGGGAAAAGAAGCCTAGACTGTGCAATCTGTCCTCATAATTTAACCCTTTTAGCAAGACCTGTTCTAATGTTAAATAAACATGATTGGCAGATATTGGTGTTGGTGCTCCAATGCGATGCATCAGAAACACTGCCTAAGTGTGTGGGGATCAGAAATATGATGTTGATGGTACAAGGACCAGGGGACACAGATTTAAAGGCTTTGGGCAAGAGATACAGGGGGGATGTGAGGAAAAACTTTTTTACGCAGCGAGTGGTGAGGACCTGGAACTCGCTGCCGACGGAAGTGGTGGAAGCGGAGACACTCAATGTTTTCAAGGGGAGACTGGATAGGCACTTGAGGGAAATAAAGTTGCTGGGCTACGGGGATAGAGCGGGGGAATGGGACTGACTGGATTGCTCTGCAGAGAGCCGGCATGGACTCGGTGGGCCGAATGGCCTCCTTCTGTGCTGTTATGACTCTATGGGGGAAAAATGGAGTCGTGCCCCCTTTGGGGCACTGACTTTGCTGGGGTGCTACTTTTAGCACCCGAACAAATTAGTGCCCCCGCGGCCAAAATTCATCGGCAGCGCCACAAGAGGGAAGCTACTGGAAGCGCCCCACCTCCCTCTTGGGGTGCTGCGAGGGAATATCACGGCGCTACATGCTGTGGCATGTCACGCCGCAGTATTGCAGACCTTCCTCCCCTTCTTAAAGGGGAGGGGCCTTGCGTGCGCGACCCGGGGTCTAGCTGGGCCACCGGGGATCGGGAGTGTTGGCAAAAGAGCCCGGCACTCAAGAGAAGTGCCGGGCTCATGGAGAGCAGCCGCAGTGGGGGGGGGGGGGGCGGGTCAGAAGGCCGGGGACGGCAGCGGGAGCATGGCCGCCTGGCGCCCTGCCTTTAATTAGCGCCGCCCCGGCCGCAGGTAGGCCCCCCCCCCCTGACCCCGTTGTACATAGCGTCCGGCGGTAAGTCAGGGGGCGCTACTGAAGATCGCGCCCTCTAACGGGAGGCGCAAAGCAACCGACTTTTTCCCCCAATGACTATGATGTGCAACCTGTCCTCATAATTTAACCCTTTTATCCCCGGTGTATCAGAAGGGAGCGATTTATCAAGAACTGGCTTTATGGCCTTGCCTCACATAGCAACAAGAAGTAGTAAATGGGAGAACAATTCCGAACTACTCACGAAGTTAAGAGTGTGCGGTCAGTGGCCGTAACCTCGTTGTACACCACGATCCGGTCTCTGCAGCCCTTGTGTAGCCATTCCAGTCGCAGTTGAATCAACAGGCCCGCTGGGCCCTGCAGGTGCCAGAAGCAGCTCTTGGAATTTGATTTGGGTCCGTCCAGCGTGATTCTTCGGCCGGGGTCGATGAACTTGTAACTGTGGCACTCTAAAGGCAATGAAACAGAAAGAAACGGCGAGTTCAGGAGGAGAATAAAGCATCAATCCCACGATTTTTCAGCGGGCTCATAAAATTGAGTGGGTAGGCCTCAAGCCTATTTCGGGCCTGATTCCTCCCATTAATTTCCAATTCCAAGAGGGTTGTGCTTTCATGCCTTTAAGACCCTAGAATTTACTTAAAACCTGTAAAGTAATCCTTGACACAATTTGTAGTCTTTTTGTTGCCACTGTTGCCTTCTAAAAGAAAGCCTTTCATGACCACCAGACGTCTCAAAGCGCTTTACAGCCAATGAAGTACTTTTGAAGTGCAGTCACTGTTGTAATGTGGGAAACGCGGCAGCCAAATTGTGCACAGCAAGCTCCCACAAACAACAACATGATAATGACCAGATAATCTGTTTTGTTTGTTATGTTGATTGAGGCAGAAATATTGGCCAGGGCACCGGGGATAACTCCCCTGCTCTTCTTCGAAATAGTGCCATGGGATCTTTTACATCCACCTGAGAGAGCAGACAGGGCCTCGGTTTAACGTCTCATCTGAAAGACGGCACCCCCGACAGCGCAGCACTCCTTCAGCACTGCACTGGGAGTGTCAGCCTATCGGAGTGGGACTTGAACCCACAACCTTCTGAGTCAGGGGCAAATATGCTACCAACTGATCCACAGCTGACACTGAACGGACTTAAGGCGGAGCTCCGTATGCAGCGGAACTCTTGAGGATTTTTATGGGTTTTTGCACCTGCCTCAACCAATGCTACATCCTCAAGCTTCCTCTGGGACTTGTCTGCCTGTGCTAGCTGTCGGTGAGAAGGGTGCGTGGTGCAGTCTTGCTCTGGGCGACTGGTAGTGACAGCAGGCCGCATTTCTACAAAAAGGGAAAGATGTTGCAATGCCGGGTACGGTAGCATAGTGGTTATGTTACTGGACGGGGAAAAGCTGTTCCCACTAGTCAGTGGTACAAGGACTAGGGGATGCAGATTTAAGGTTTTGGGCAAGAGATACAGGGGTGATGTGAGGAAAATCTTTTTTACGTAGCGAGTGGTGAGGACCGGAAATTCGCTGCACAGCAAGCTCCCACAAACAGCAATGTGATAATGACAAGATAATCTGTTTTTAGTGATGCTGTTTGAGGGATAAATATTGGCCGGGAAATCGGGGAGAACACCCCTGCTCTTCTTCGAAATAGTACTGACATGAATCAGTCATTCATGAAAGAAAGACTTAGGAAATAATACTGAGCGGCCTACGGGTGGCGCTGTCCAGGGAGAGTATAAATACTCGGGCACGGGCCCAGCTTGCGCAGGACATTCTTAACAGGATCTAGTGAAGGACACAACTAGACCTTCATGTTGTAAAACAGTTGATTAAAGCTTTGTTTAACGCTTAGACCGAGTGCCTAGTAGTTTTCTTACTTCAAGTACCGTGGGATCTTTTACGTCCACTTGAGCGGGCATGCGGGGCCTCGGTTTAACGTCTCATCTGCAAGACGGCACCTCCGACAGTGCAGCACTCCCTCAGCACTGCACTGGAAGACACGGCATTGGTCACATAATCCATTGCGTGGCTCCATGTGGGTTTTTTTTAAATTTTGTTATCTCTTACCCTCACCCCTCTCCCAAACAGCCTTGGCAAAAACTGCCACAAATATAAAAATCCATTTGCGTCATTATGAACAAGGTTTGCCTCATACACAGCAAATTATCTTGAAAGGATCACATCCATTTAAATTTGACCCTCATCCTTTAAAGGTTGCAGTCCTGTGGGATTTTTCCATGCCCCCAGCCCCCGTACTCCCCAACCCCCGCATCCTAGATTGAGCCCCCGCCTGCAGGTACAGGCTAGGTCAGGCACTCATATTTAAATTGCCTGACCCTGGAAAATAGCAGCAAGTGATACGGTAATTCAGCAAACATTGCGTGCGCCGATTACCCAGGCTTCACTTCGCTGGGACCAGAAAATCTACTCTTCCAGTCCAAATATTTGCTAATCCTCTAAATACGTGGTTATCACTCTGCTTCATACTGTGCAGGGCTCCCCGTCGTTCACTCAAAAATATTCTTGAATATGATGACTTACATCGAATTTACAGCAGAGAAACAGGTCATTCGACCCAACTGGTCTATGCCGGTGTTTATGCTCCACACGAGCCTCCTCCCACCCAATTTCATCTCATCCCATCAACATAACCTTCTATTTCTTTCTCCCTCATGTGTTTATCGAGCTTCCCCTTAAATGTATCTGTGCTGTTCGCCTCAACTACTCCCTGTGGTAGCGAGTTCCACATTCTCACCACTCTCTGGGTAAAGAGGTTTCCCTTGAATTCCTTGTTGGGTTTATTAGTGACTGTCTTATATTTGTGACCCATAGTTCTGGTCTCCCCCACAAGTGGAAATATCTTCTCTACGTCTACCCTATCAAACCCTTTCATTATCTTAAAGACCTCTATCAGGTCTTCGTCCACCTAGAAGGACAAGGGCAGCAGGCGCATGGGAACACCACCACCTCCACGTTCCCCTCCAAGTCACACACCATCCTGACTTAGAAATATATCGCCGATCCTTCATCGTCGCTGGGTCAAAATCCTGGAACTCCCTGCCTAACAGCACTGTGGGAGTACCTTCTACCACCACCTTCTCAAGGGCAATTAGGGATGGGCAAGAAATGCTGGCCTTGCCAGCGACGCCCACATCCCATAAACGAATAAAAAAAAGGCCACCCCTCAGCCTTTTCTTTTCTAGAAAAAAGAACCCCAGCCTGTTCACTCGTTCCTGATAAGTATATCCTCTCATTTAGTATGGGTTTAGTGAGGGCTGAGTAACAGATCATGGCAACACACCATGGGTAGATTTTATGAATTTTCACTCCAGACCTCAAAGCCTTTGCACGCTGGCAGCTCATAATCAGAAAAGCCCACAGGATTTTTCACCCATGCCTCCCCCTCACACCATTGATCAAGCAGCCTGTTCTGGGCTCCTGGAAGTAGAATAGCCACCCAGTGATGTACCAGAGAGCTGCCCCATGTTTTCAAATCGCTCCACGGCCTCACTCCTCCCTAGCTCTGTAACCTCCTCCAGCCCCACAACCCTCCAAGATCTCCGTGCTCCTCCAACTCTGGCCTCTTGCGTATCCACGATTTTAATCGCTCCACCATTGGTGGCCGTACCTTCAGCAGCCAAGGCCCTAAGCGTCCCTCCCTAAACCTTTCCGCCTCTCTTTCCTCCTTTAAGACGCTCCTTAAAACCTACCTCTTTGACCAAGTCACCTGCCCTAATATCTCCTTATGTGGCTCGGTGTCAAATTTTGTTTGATAATCGTGCCTGTGAAGCGCCTTGGGATGTTTTGTTACGTTAAAGGCGCTATATAAATGCAAGTTGTTGTTGACTGGTGAGGCCCATGGAACCATATCTGAGCTTGCGCCGCCATTGACAGATGAAGAGGGGAAGACAGTTGTAAAGAACTTTTCTGAAGTTGAGTTGCTGGCTTGTAATTCAGCCCCAGCTTTCAAAACTGACCCAACAAGGACTCTTGCATCCGTTACCTGCTGCTGCTGCCAAGATTTTCAGGTCCTTTTTCGATACTTCTGTAAAAGCAAAAAAAACCAGAAAGAGCTGATTAAAGTCAGTGGCATTTTGTTGCAGGGGGAGCAACAAAAGGGTAAACCCTGGTGTCGGAGAGAAGAGCTATCTATGAGCGACTACTTGTAGATGAGCCACTTTGAGAACCTACGTGTTCTCCATTACTGCTTCCCATCACCGATTAACCTCGAGATGTCTCAATTAATTAGAAATTACATTTATATAGTGTAGTGTATGTACCTTTAAGAGGAACTATGTTTTTGAAGCCCCTGTATACTGTAGTACCAGTAGTGACCACTCGGGTATATAAGCCTGTATAGCGTCTTGTGTAGTTTAGTTCACCTCCAGATTTTTTCAGTAAACACTTGTTAAAACAACTCCTGCATTCCGTGTCTCCATTAACACACGGATCTAACAGTGGCGACGATTTAGAAACGAACTTACCTGCAATTCGGCAGCACCTCAAGGGGATCGATTCCTCAGACGAAGGTCGAAGCCAGAAGCAAGAAAAAAAAAACTGGTTTCACCAGCTAAACGGGCTGGTGGCAGGTAGTGCACTGATCCTTCCTGGGCTGCGGCGGGCTAGAGCTCGATCGGGTGGCTCTGCAACGGGGCCGGGCAGCGAGTCGGGAAGCAAAAGCAAAGAAAGACAGAGGGTGGAGCACTCAGGGGGCGGCCGGTGCTGCAAAGCAGGTCGGCGTTCGGAACGAGTAGAGGGAGGGGAAAGTCCCAGAGGGTCTGCTCCACGACGGGAACGGTTCTCCAAGTAACGGAGAAACTATTGAAGAGATATATAAAAAAAAATAAAAAAAATAGAAATACCGCGAAAAGCTGCAGGTCGCAACGGGAACCGCGGAGAACAGCGTTGGCAGCAGCGGCAGCGGCGGGAAAGCGTGGGAGGCGCCATCTTAAGAACATAAGAACATAAGAAATAGGAGCAGGAGTAGGCCAATCGGCCCCTCGAGCCTGCTCCACCATTCAATAAGATCATGGCTGATCTGATCCTAACCTCAAATCTTCTATCACTGTGCATCCACCCGAACCCATGTGATCTCCCGGGAGAGGCGAAAAACCAGATAAAGACCCAATGGCCAATTTGGGAGAAAAAAATCTGGGAAATTCCTCTCCGACCCATCTAGGCGATCGAAATTCTTCCAGGAGATCACTCTGTCCCTATATTTTCTACAGTACTTACCTTCTGTAAAGGCGATCTCCACCCCAGCCAGGAACAGGAATAAAACCATCTCCTGAAATCTAACACAGAATTAGAACACAGTAGGAGCAGAACCAGGCTACACGGCCCCTGGGCCCACTCTACTACCCACAGGGCCATGACCATTCCGAACCTAGACTCATGTCCAATTTCCTGCCCGCTCCCCGTAACCCTTAATTCCCTTTACTTCTAGGAAACTATCTATTTCTGTTTTAAATTTATTTAATGATGTAGCTTCCACAGCTTTCTGGGGCAGCAAATTCCACAAACCTACCACCCTCTGAGTGAAGAAGTTTCTCCTCATCTCAGTTTTGAAAGAGCAGCCCCTTATTTTAAGATTATGCCCCCTAGTTCTAGTTTCACCCATCATTGGGAACATCCTCACCGCATCCACCCGATCAAGCCCCTTCACAATCTTATATGTTTCAATAAGATCGCCTCTCATTCTTCTGAACTCCAATGAGTAGAGTCCCAATCTACTCAACCTCTCCTCATATGACCACCCCCTCATCCCCGGGATTAACCGAGTGAACCTTCTTTGTACTGACTCGAGAGCAAGTATGTCTTTTCTTAAGTATGGACACCAAAACTGTATGCAGTATTCCAGGTGCGGTCTCACCAATACCTTGTACAACTGCAGCAATACCTCCCTGTTTTTATATTCCATCCCCCTAGCAATAAAAGCCAACATTCCATTGGCCTTCTTGATCACTTGCTGCACCTGCATACTAACTTTTTGAGTTTCGTGCACCAGGACCCCCAGATCCCTTTGTACTACAGTACTTTCCAGTTTCTTGCCATTAAGATAATAACTTGCTCTATGATTTTTCCTGCCAAAGTGCATAACTCGGCGGGGAAGAAAGAAAAGCGCTGGAGGCGCCATTTTGATCCATCGGGGACGGAGGAAAAGCGCGGGAAACGTCATTTTAGATTTTCAAGATGCCTAAGACTGGCAATATTACTGCTTTCGATAGTGTTATAGAAGATTGGACCACATATGTGGAAAGAGTGGAGGTATATTGCAAGGCGAATGAAGTAGCGGATGATAAAAAGGCATCGATACTTCTAAATCTGATGGGCGCAAGGGCATACGGGCTGTTACGAAACTTGATCACTCCAGCCAAACCGATGGACAAGAATTTTAAGGAGATTGTTGATACCTTACAGGAACACTTAAACCCAACACCGCTGCTGATAGCGGAACGATTCAAATTCTTCAGGAGGAATCAGCACAAGAATGAAAGTAACGCTGATTACCTCACCAAATTACGAAAGCTGTCAAAGCACTGCCAATTCGGGGCAGGACTGGCAGATTCTCTACGAGACAAATTCGTCTGCGGTCTCCTAAGCGAAGGAACACAGAAGAGACTACTTTCTGAGAAAGATTTGACACTGGACAAGGCTTTCAGTGTGGCTGTATCATACGAAGCAGCAGCAAGAGGAGCTGCAGAGATACAGCAAAAGCCACAGGACTTCGGCACCCATGAAATGACACGGGGTTTCGAGAGATGTTATCGCTGCGGCAGATCCACCCATGACCAGAAGGACTGCTGGTTCAAGGACAAAGCATGCAGGCAATGCGGAAAGATGGGATACATTGCACGTGTATGCAGATCTGGAAAAAAATCCGCTGACAGTAAAAAGGTCAATAAGGAAAAGTACAGAAAGGTACAAATGATGACGGACAGTAGCTCCGAAGACCAGAAGAGCGATAGCGACTCCGGAAACAAGAGACTAAGCTGTCTCAAATTACATAATGTAATTGCCAAAGAAGATTACCAGACCATTTGGGTTACCCTCACGACAGCGGGGTCCCCAGTCAAAATGGAGCTAGATACAGGATCAGCTCTGACCGCCATGAGTCGACGGGATTACGAGCGGCTATTTCCGCATATACCTTTGAAAGACACATCCATTGTCTTGAAGACATATACGGGGCAGAAAGTATACCCCAGAGGGAAAATAAGGGTGCCTGTTGTATACAACGGCAAGGAATACAGAAGTTGTATTTATACGTTCTGCAAGATGGTGGTCCACCGTTGTTGGGACGTGAATGGATCAGAAAGATACGTTTAGACTGGCACTCCATTCAGGCACTGACGGTGACCAGTAAGAAAAAAAATGATGATGACGTCATACCTGGACGATTAAAAGAAATCTTGGCTAACGCCAAAGAAGTGTTTCAACAGGAACTAGGAACCCTGAAAGGCGCCACCGCCTCAATAAAAGTGGAAGATGCGGCAATTCCCAAGTTTTTTAAGGCAAGGCCGGTGCCATACGCAATTCGTCCAGCCGTCGAGGCAGAGCTGGAGAATTTGGAAAGGACAGGCGTGTTATCCAAGGTAGATTGGAGCGAGTGGGCAACACCCATCATCCCGGTCATGAAGAAAACGTTGAATAATGATAAATCTGAAGAACAGAGAAAAATTTGCATCTGTGGGGACTTCAAGGTGACTGTAAACCCGGTTCTTCACACGGTACAGTATCCTCTTCCGAGGATAGAAGATATTTTCGCCTCACTATCCGGAGGGAAACGTTTCACCAAAATTGACTTAGCACAGGCATATCTACAGATGGAGGTTGAGGAGGCCTCTAAAAAGTATCTCACGATAAACACACACAAAGGCCTGTACCAGTACAATCGACTGGTTTTCGGAGTGGCATCAGCTCCGGCTATCTGGCAAAGAGCTATGGAGCAAGTCCTGCAAGGGATTCCGGGGACTCAATGCTACCTAGACAACATCCTTGTAACAGGAGAAAACGACAACGAGCACCTTGCCAACTTGGAGCAGGTGCTCACGAGGCTGAGAGAACGGGGCCTACGAGCAAATCGCCCCATGTGCGAATTTTTCCAGAAAACAAATATCATATTGTGGCCATGTCATTAACGAAGAAGGGTTGCATAAGTCACCTGAAAAAATTGAAGCGGTCGTAAAGGCCCCAGCGCCTGAAAATGTCTCACAATTAAGGTCGTTCCTGGGATTAATAAATTATTATCATAAATTTTTGCCAAACTTGTCTACGGTTCTGCACCCTCTTAACGCACTGCTACAAACGGGAGTAGTTTGGAAATGGAGCGAAGACTGTAAACGTGCCTTCCATAAATGCAAAGGCTTGATCACGTCCAGGGAAGTGTTGGCTCATTACAACCCATCACTGCCAATCAGACTGGCGTGCGATGCATCCCCTTACGGCGTGGGAGCGGTATTATTGCGTAGATTCCCTGATGGCTCGGAGCGGCCGATAGCTTTTGCGTCACGCTCATTGAACTCAGCTGAGCGTAACTATGCCCAGATCGACAGGGAGGCACTCAGCCTGGTGTGGGGGGTGAAGAAATTCAACCATTACCTACACGGACAAAAATTTACCTTGTTGACTGACCATCAACCCCTCGTCTCCATATTCAACCCTAAAAAGGGCGTTCCCATTATGACAGCGCAAAGGCTACAGAGGTGGTCCCTTTTCCTAGGAGCACACCAATATGACATAGAATACAAAGGAACAAAACAGCATGGGAATGCTGACGGGTTATCGCGCCTACCGTTGCCAACGGTAGAAGAGGCGCCTACAGTGGACCCAGTGGAGATGTTCCACTCGACCATAGTGGAATGTCTACCGGTGACAAATTCTACCATTGAAAAGGAAACGCGAAATGACCCGACTCTCTCACGAGTCTGCGATTTAACGGTGAAGGGATGGCCAGCACATGGCGAACCACTGTTGCCAGCATTCTCGCAAAGAAGAGAACAGCTGTCAGTGTGCCGAGGAACCTTGATGTGTGGATCCAGAGTGGTGATTCCACCCAAACTCAAGGATAAAGTGCTAAAGGAGCTTCACGAGGGGCATCTGGGTGGAGTGAAAATGAAGAACTTAGCCAGAGTGTTTGTGTGGTGGCCAGGTATCGATGGAGACATCGAAGAAATGACCAAGAGCTGTCTAGGATGCCAGAAGGTCCAAAACGCCCCACCACAAGCCCCTCTACATCCATGGGAATGGCCCTCATCTCCATGGCAAAGGGTACATATCGACTTTGCTGGTCCATTTATGGACTCAATGTTCTTAATCGCGGTGGATGCACACTCCAAGTGGCCGGAGGTAATAAAGATGTCCTCCACCACCACGGAAAAAACCATCACAGTATTAAGGACCATATTCGCCAGGAATGGGCTGCCTGAACAGATCTGTTCTGATAATGGACCGCAATTTGTATCCGAAGAATTCAGGAAGTTCTTAAAAAACAATGGGGTTAAGCACTACACGTCCGCCCCATACCATCCCGCCACCAATGGATTAGCTGAAAGGTTTGTCCAGACCTTCAAGAAGGCCATAAAGGCCATGGGTAATGAAGACATAAATCTACAACATAAGGTAGATAACTTCTTGTTTGCGTACAGGAATGCAACACATGTGGTTACAAACCAAACCCCCGCCATGATGTTTTTCAATAGAAGACTAAGATGCCGGCTGGATTTGGTCAAGCCAAACGTCAGAAGGGACGTAGAGAACCGGCAATTTCAAAGCATGAATGAAAGGCCAACTAGAACCTTCCAGATAGGTCAACCAGTTTTGGCCCGGGACTACCGTACCGAGAAATGGCAGCCTGGAACTATTTGCACACGACTAGGACCGCTGATGTATACCGTGGACATTGGTGAAAGCATAATAAGGCGCCATGCTGACCAGATCATAGAGTCATCCGAAAAGGGACAACCTACACCACAACTCTATACGCCTAATGATGAAGCAGAGATACCCATAGTATCTACCTCCGATCCGGTGATACTGGAACCAGATGAACCCGACACTGGCATTGAAGCCGAATCGACCTTGCCAAAAGAACCTACTACACCACCGAAACCTACTACACCACCGAGGCGTTATCCAGACCGAGTCAGGAAGCCTCCAGAGAGACTGAATTTGTAATTGATTAACTTCAGCAAATGTGTAGATTATTGTTCTTGTAAAAATGTTATTTAATGATTACTTAAAATGTTATGTACTATTTATCTAAAAGGGGAGGAATTGTAGTGTATGTACCTTTAAGAGGAACTATGTTTTTGAAGCCCCTGTATACTGTAGTACCAGTAGTGACCACTCGGGTATATAAGCCTGTGTAGCGTCTTGTGTAGTTTAGTTCACCTCCAGACTTTGTTCAGTAAACACTTGTTAAAACAACTCCTGCATTCCGTGTCTCCATTAACACACGGACCTAACATATAGCGCCTTTGAACTGGTAAAAACATCCCAAGGTGCTTCGCAGGCGAGTTAACAGTCAAAAAAAAAGAATTGACACAGAACCACCAAAGAAGGAGATATTAGGACAGGTGACAAAAAGCCTAGGTGTTAAGGAGCGGCTTACAGGAGGAGAGAGAGATGGCAAGGCAGAGAGGTTTAGGGAGGGAAGTCCAGAGCTAAGGGCATAGACGGCTGAAGGCACGGCCGCCAATGGTGGGGCAGCACCATTTAGATAGATAAAATACATATAATGGGATAGAACAAGTTGACCCAAGACATTACTTTCAGATACAAAAGGAAGAGAGGTCCCGGGTTCAGTGTGGGAAGAACACATGTAGGAATGACCTTGGTTAGCATTCTTTACTGAGAGGATGATTAATGGCTGGAACAGGTTATTAGGGAGAGCGGTTGAGTAGTTCAGGACACTGAACTCATTTGAACTTTACATAAGAACATAAGACGTAGGAGTAGGTCATTCGGCCCATCAAGCCTGCTCCGCCATTCAATATCATGGCTGGCCTGATCTTGGCCTCAACTCCACTTCCCTGCCCGCTCCCCATAACCCTCGACTCCCTTACCTTTCAAAAATCTGTCTATCTCCATCTTAAATATATTCAATGACCCAGCCTCCACAGCTCTCTGGGGAAGAGAATTCCAAAGATTCACGACCCTCTGAGAGAAGAAATTCCTCATTTCCGATTTAAAAGGGTTTCCCCTTATTCTGAAATTATGCCCCCTAGTTCTAGATTCCCCCACGAGGGGAAACATCTTCTCTGCATCTATCCTGTCAAGCCCCGTTAGAATCTTATATGTTTCAATAAAATCCCCTCTCATTCTTCTAAACTCCAATGAGTATAGGCCCAACCTGCTCAACCTTTCCTCATAAGACAACCCCTTCATCTCCGGAATCAACCTCGTGAACCTTCTCTGAACTGCCTCCAATGCAAGTATATCCTTCCTTAAGTAAGGAGACCAAAACTGTACGCAGTACTCCAGGTGTGGTCTCACCAACGCCCTGTACAGTTGAAACAGGACTTCTTTACTTTTATACTCCATTCCCTTTGCAATAAAGGCCAACACTCCATTTGCCTTCCTAATTACTTGCTGTAACTGCATGCTAACTTTTTGTGATTCATGTACAAGGACCCCCAGATCCCTCTGTACCTCAGCATTTTGTAATCTCTCCCTATTTAAATAATGATTTTCTTTTCTTTTTTCCTACCAAAGTGGATAACCTCGCATTTTCCCACATTTGAAAAACAACTAGCTGTTGTAATGGGAAGAAAGTAGGGATGGTGTTCTGGAAGGATGAAATCAAATGGGCTTGAAGGTCCTTTTCACCCAAAACAATTGTACAATTTCAAAGTAGGATAAAGGCAATGTAGAATGAAGTGACCAGGCTCGTAGCAGTCTCGTAGGTTGAAACCTTGCAGTGCGTTATAAGTAATAAGCACGCCTATTGCTATTTTAGTGAAGCATAAACCCCTTTAGAAACATAGAAGAATAGGAGCAGGAGTAGGCCATTCGGCCCTTCGAGCCTGCTCCGCCATTCAATATGATCATGGCTAATCCTCTATCTCAATACCATATTCCCGCTCTCTCCCCAGACCCCTTGATGCCTTTTGTGTCTAGAAATCTATCTATCACCTTCTTAAATATATTCAGTGACTTGGCCTCCACAGCCTTCTGTGGTAGAGAATTCCACAGGTTCACCACCCTCTGAGTGAAGAAATTTCTCCTCATCTCAGTCCTAAATGTCCTACCCCGTATCCTGAGACTGTGACCCCTCGTTCTAGACCCCGCCCCCAGCCAGGGGAAACATCCTCCCTGCATCCAGTCTGTCTAGCCCTGTCAGAATTTTATACGTTTCAATGAGATCCCCTCTCATTCTTCTAAACTCTAGTGAATACAGGCCTAGTCGACTCAATCTCTCCTCATACGACAGTCCTGCTCTCCCAGGAATCAGTCTGGTGAACCTTCGCTGCACTCCCTCTATGGCAAGTATATCCTTTCTTGGGTAAGTATATGGCAAGTATATCCTTTTTTATTTTTATTAAAAAGCGGAGAGGAATTTCATACTGACGTGTTTGTTACTAGCACCGTACAGCAGGATTTCAACCACCTTTCTTCCTTCCATGTGGTGCTGTAGGCCGTGCGTGCTTTCATCACAAGGCTTGCATTGCTCTCCTTTATGGTGCAGGTGCCATGGGGGAGGATTGTACACAGTGGGGAAATGGACAATACACCAGGAAAGAGGCAATGTCACCTTCCCGGAGGGTTTTCCAGGATGGAGAATAGGAACATAGGAACAGGAATAAGCCATTCATCCCCTCGAGCCTGTTCCTCCATTCAGTGGCTGATCTGTGACCTAACTCCATATACCCGCCTTTGGCCCATATCCCTTAATAACTTTGGTTAATAGCTGTCAATCTCCGATTTAAATTTAACAGTTGATCTCGCATCAATTGCCGTTTGTGGTAGAGAGTTCCAAACTTCGACCACCCTTTCTGTGTAGAAGTGTTTCCAAATTTCACTCCTGAAAGGTCTGGCTCTAATTTTTAGACTCAGCCCCCTCGTCCTAGAATCCCCAACCAGCGGAAATAGTTTCTCTCTATCTACCCTGTCTGTTCCCCTTAATATCTTGAAAACTTCAATCAGATCATCCCTTAACCTTCTAAATTCTAGGGAATACAGCCCTAATTTGTGTAATCTCTCCTCGTAACTTAACGAGGTAACTTAATGAAGTCCGGGTATCATTCTGGTAAATCTACGCTGCACTCCCACCAAGGCCAATATATCCTTCCTAAGGTGTGGTGCCCAGAACTGCTCACAGTGCTCCAGGTGTGGTCTAACCAGGGTTTTGTATAGCTGCAGCATAACTTCTGCCCCCTTGTGTTCTAGTCCTCTAGATATAAAGGCCAGCATCCCATTAGCCTTTTTGATTATTTTCTGTACCCGTTCATGACATTTTAATGATCAGTGTACCTGGACCCCCAAGTCTCTTTGGACCTCCACTGTTCTTAGCTTTTTACCATTTAGAAAGGACCCTGTTCTATCCTTTTTAGGTCCAAAGTGGATGACCTCACATTTGCCTACATTGAAATCCATTTGCCACAGTTTTGCCCATTCACTTAATCTGTCGATATTCCCGTGTAATTTTATGCTTTCATCTGCACTGCCCACAATGCCGCCTATCTTTGTGTCATCGGTAATTTGGATATGTGGCTTTCTATGCCATCATCTTAAGTCGTTAAAAAATACTGTGAATAGTTGAGGCCCAACACAGATCCCTGCGGGACACCACTAGTCACATCCTGCCAATTAGAGTGCCTGCCCATTATCCCTACTCTCTGTCTCCTGCCGCTCAGCCAATTTCCGAACCAGGTCAATAGTTTGCCTTCAATTCCATGGGCTTCAACCTTAGTTAACAGTCTCTTATGCGTCACTTTATCAAATGCCTTCTGGAAGTCCATATAAATAACATCCATAGACATTCCCCTGTCCAACAGACAACTTCTTCTTCTTCTTAGGCAGTCCCTCGGAACCGAGGATGACTTGCTTCCACATTAAAAATGAGTTCACAGGTGACTGATGAGTCCAATGCGGGACCTACAGTCTCTGTCACAGGTGGGGCAGATAGTGGTTGAAGGGGCGGGTGGGTGGGGTGCTTGGGTTGACGTCGCTCCTTGCGCTGCCTGCGCTTGGCTTCCGCTTGCTCCCGGTGAAGAGACTCGAGGTGTTCGGCGCCTTCCCGGATGCTTCTCCTCAACTTTGTGCGGGCTTGGGCCAGGGATTCTCAGGTGTCGGTGGGGATGTTGCACTTTTTCAAGGAGGCTTTGAGGGTGTCCTTGAAGCGTTTCCTCTGCCCACCTGGGGCTCTCTTGCCATGCCGGAGCTCCGAGTAGAGCGCTTGTTTTGGGAGTCTCGTATCGGGCATGCAGACAATGTGATCCGTCCATCAGAGCTGATCGAGCATGGTCAAAGCTTCGATGCTGGGGATGTTGGCCTGAGCAAGAACACGGACGTTGGTGCGCCTATCCTGCCAATGGATTTGCAGGATCTTGCAGAGGCAGCGTTGGTGGTACCTCGCCAGTGCTTTGAGGTGCCTACTGTACATGGCCCATGTCTCTGAGGCATACAGCAGGGCGGGTATCACTGCTGCTCTGTAGACCATGAGCTTAGTGCCAGGTTTGAGGTCCTGGTCTTCAAACACTCTCTTCCTCAGGCGACCGAAGGCTGCACTGGCACACTGAAGGCGGTGTTGGACTTCGTCGTTGACGTCTGCCCTTGTTGACAGTAGGCTCTCGAGGTATGGAAAATGGTCCACGTTCAAGGCCTTGTCGTGGATTTTGATAATTGGGGGGCTGTACTGTGTGGTGGGGGCAGGTTGGTAGAGGACCTTTGTTTTACGGATGTTTAGTGTAAGGCCCATGCTCTCGTACGCTCAGTGAAGGTGTTGACAACAGCGAGGTCGAGCGGACCACAATGCATCCTATGAAACCCAGGCAGAGAGGACCTGCGGGAAGGAGGGAGGAGGACAGAAGCATTATGTGTGTGTGTGCTGGGCCGTTGTAGCAGAGCCTGGTCTCCAATCGTCTTGGATCCCCTTGCCATTGGACCAAGACCTTGCTTTGTCGAGCCCGTGTGGTAGCTGGTGTGCAACGGCCACCCCACGTTAAAAGAATTCATGCACAGGCATCTTCCACCCTTTAAAATGAAGTTCGGGACCTGGAACGTCAGGACCCTCATGGACAACCCCAACAGTGACAGACCGGAACGCCGTATTGCTATCGTTGCCCGAGAGTGATGTGCCTTCTACGAAAAAAATCCCAGGCACCTTTTTAAAGCTTTGGGATTGTGTGGCAGGGGCAGTTCCTTTAGGGGGCGTAATCGGTCAGGGTCCGGTCCAATTACCCCATCTTCCACCACACAGCCGAGGATACAGAGACGGGTTGTGTTGAAGACACATTTGTCTTCGTTGTAGGTTAGATTCAGCTTTAGGGCAGTTTTTAAAAATCTCGCAAGATTTAGATCGTGGTCTTGCTGGTTGTGCCCGCAGATAGTGACATTGTCCAGATAGGGGTAGGTAGCTTGTAGTTTATTCTCGTCAACCATGCGGTCCATCTCACGTTGGAAGAGCGAGACCCCATTTGTTACCCCGAAGGGCACTCTGAGAAAATGGAAGAGGTGTCCGTTCGCCTCAAAGGCGGTGTATGGGCGGTCCTCCGTTCTAATGGGGAGCTGGTGATACGCGGATTTGAGGTCAATAGTCGAGAAGACTCGGTATTGCGCAATCTGGTTGACCATTTCTGATATGCGGGGTAAAGGGTAGGCGTCCAGCTGGGTATAAATATTAACAGTCTGGCTGTAGTCAATTACCATCCGTTTCTTTTCGCTATTTTTAACTATGACTACTTGGGCACGCCACGGACTGGTACTGCATTCAATAATGCCTTCCCGCAGGAGTCTGTCCACTTCCGCCTTGATAAAGTGTCTGTCTTCCAGACTGTACCGTCTACCTTTGGTCGCTATGGGCCTACAGTTCGGAGCGAGATTAGCGAATAAAGAGGGCGGGCTGATTTTTAAAGTTGATAGGCCACAGACTGTGAGTGGCGGCTGGGACCCGCCATATGCTAGCGTGACACTTTCGTGGTGGCACTGGAAGTCCAGGCCCAAGATTACATTAACACAGAGTTCTAGCATCACGAGGAGTTTAAAATCCTTGTAGTCCGTGCCTTTTACAGTTAGTGTTACCACACAGTAGCCCAAAATGTCCGAAGTGTGGGGCTTAGCAGCCATAGCAATTCTGCTCCGTGTAGGGGTTACCGTTAATGAGTGCCGCCGTACCAGGCTAGGGTGGATAAAACTCTCGGTACTCCCACAGTCAATTAAACATTTCGTTAAATTCCCGTTTACCTGTATGTCCATCATGGATTTTGTCAACGGGTGTGGCCTGGATTGATCCACCGTGATCGAAGCCACTGTTGGGCCCTGGGCGGCCGTTGAGTCGGGAAAAGATGGCGGATCCCAAGATGGCAGCCCGCACGGCACGCACGAGGCGGTGACGGAGTTGGAAATCGGATTCCCCCTGCAGACTTTGCTAAAATGTCCCTTTTTCTTACATTTGAAGCATGTAGCGTCCTTCGCTGGGCATCGTTGTCTGGGGTGCTTGGCCTGGCCGCAGAAGTAGCATTTCGGGCCTCGAGACATTGCCGCTGTAGTAGGCCTCCTGGGTGAACTTCTGTGTGGGGACTCCGGCGGTGTAGAGCTGGTCTGAGACCTGGATGGGGAAGATGGCTGATTCCAAGATGGCGGCCCGCTCGGCGCGCACGAGGCGGTGAGGGCCGCATGGCCGGAAGAATAAGAGTCAGAGTTTTTCTGGGCCACGTCCAGCGATCGCGCAGTGGCCACTGCCTTTTTTAAGTCCAGGACCTCCTTCTCCAGCAGTCTCTGCCGGATATAATTCGATTTGAGGCCCGTGATGAAGTAATCGCGGACCAATTCGTCAGAGTACACGTTGGCCGTCACGGCCTTGCAGTTACAGTCCCGGACCAAGTCCTTTAGGCCCTGTAAGAAATCGTCCATTGATTCCTCAGGTCGCTGCCTGCGTGTAGCCAGCAGATGTCTGGTGTACACTTCGTTTACTGGCCTCTGGTATTGGGCCTTCAGGATAGTGATGGCCTCCGTGTAAGAGGTGGCGTCCCGGATGAACGAATAAATCCGATGACTAACGCGAGTAGTCAGTAGACTCAGTTTATCTACCTCGCTAGCCGATGAGGCCCTCGCGAAGAGTTCGAAGCATTTGAGCCAGTGTCCAAATTGATTTGATGCTTCAGCAGAATGTGGATCCAAGTCCAGACGCTCTGGTTTTAGGAGTCGATCCATCCTAGTATTCTTTAGTGATTAAAATTGATGTGCCTTCAATAACCACAAAACTAGAAGTTAATGGGCTAGATTTTCAGTATAGACAGTTTTGGGGCGCTAACCTTAGCGCCCGCCCGAAGTTAGCGCCCGCCCCAAAGTAGCGCCCCGTTGCCGGAAATTCAGTGGCTTCGCCCTAAGAGGTTGGTGGAGCGCTAAAAGAGGCGTTCCACTACTATCTTTAGGCGCTAAGCCGGCGGTGCAGAGCGCAACACCCGCGCTCGGGCGCAGCGCACAGCAGACACTCTGGTGCCAGTGAGCTCTTAAAGGGGAAGGGTGCATGTGTTTTTTTCAAAGGCAGAGTCTGGGGGGAAAAGAGGAGGAGGAGGAGGAGGAGGTGGTGGTGGTCGGAAACATAAATAAACCGTTCACAACAACACACTGGATCCTTCCACACAACACATGCAGACTGCCTTTTATAGTGCAGGAGGAGTGCCCTTTAATTTGCGCTCCCCAGGGTGTGTTGCGTTCCATTTTACAAACGCTCTGGACGCCAGCCGCACAATCGGGCGGTCCGACTGAAGTTTGGATTCGGGGCGGCCAAAGGGCGTTGCACGAGGATGTGACGTCATTTTCTGCGTGCGCATCCGGGCGGCCGCTAAACTTTGCGCCGGCGCTAACGGGCAACTTAATTTGGGGCGGGGCGCAAACTGCGCTGCGCCCGGGCGCTACACGCATAGTGCCCGAAAATCACTTCTCTTAAGGCGCTAACTGCTGGCGCAAGCAACTGAAAATCTAGCCCGTTGGCTTTTAATCACTAAGATCAGAGCTAACATCTCAACACACCGACTGGCTCACAGGAATGAGTCATACAGATCCTGGAATCTTTATGTAAGAGAAGTCAGGGGCGGAGCCAAGAGCCAAGACCTGGAACCTTCCAGGTTAGTCAGGAAAGAGGAAGTGAAACTATACACAGTGTGGGGGAGGGTAATATACATGAGTGCAAAACGAATACAGGCAAGACAAACAGATTTCATTACAGAGAGCTCAGACGTTTTGACATTGACATCGCTGCCCTAAGTGAGACCCGGCGGGCAGGGGAAGGCCAGCTCAAGGAGCAAGGTGGTGGCTACACCTTCTTCTGGAAAGGCAAACCTGAAGAAGAATGTCGCCTCCATGGGGTAGGCTTTGCCATAAAAAATGAGCTAGTTGGGCGTCTCAGAGACTGTCCTAGCAGTATAAACGAGCGCCTCATGACTCTTCGGCTCACCCTAGTCCGGAACCAGTGCGCTACAGTCATCAGTGCGTATGCCCCAACACTGGAAGCCACAGACGAGACCAAAGAGGAATTCTACTCCAGCCTCGAACAATCCCTGTCCCAAGTCCCAACGGGCGACAAGCTGATCCCCCTTGGCGACTTTAACGCCAGAGTTGGAAAGGACACAGACCTCTGGGGAGGTGTGATCGGCAGAGAGGGGGTAGGGAAAGCCAACTCCAACGGTACCCTCCTCCTGTCGAAATGCTTAGAACATGGCCTTGTCATAACCAACACCTTTTCCGTCAGAGGGACAAGTACAAGGCTTCATGGCAGCACCCTCGCGCCAAGCACTGGCATCTGCTGGACTACGTCATCGTCCGAGCGAGGGACCGCAAGGACGTCCGCATCACCCGTGCCATGACAGGCGCTGACGGCTGCTGGACAGACCACCACCTAATCCGCTCTGTCATCTCCATCAATGTAGCCCCAAAACAGCGGCAGCAACAGAAACAGTGCCGCAGGAAAATTAATGCTGGAGCACTCAAAGACCCCGTTAAGAAAGCCCTATTCAGCCTGCGCCTCACAAACAACCTGACGACTCCCAGTGATGCAGAGACACAGAGTGCCCACAGCGCCTGGCCTGCACACAAGGCCTCCATAATCAGCACCTGTGAAGAGACACTCGGTCACTTGACCAGGAAACACCAAGACTGGTTCGACGAGAACAACCAGGAGACCCAGGAGCTAATAAACCGCAAGCGCAAGGCATTCCTGATCTGGAAACAGCAACAGAACTCGAGAGCAAGAAAGCAGCTCTACAGACGCCTGAAGGCCAAGGTCCAACAAAAAACTCGCGACCTAAAGAACAGATGGTGGGTGGAGAAATTGCAGGAGATCCAGCAGCTAGCCGACAACCACGACATGTGTGGATTCTTTAGCGCAGTCAAGACCATCTACGGCCCAAGCACCCAAGGCACTATCCCACTGAGGGCCAAGAATGGAGAGGTACTCATCAAGGACAGAGAGGCAGTCAGTGGCCGCTGGAAGGAGCACTTCGAAGATCTCCTTAACCGTGACTCTGTCTTCGACACGAGTGTCCTCAACTCCATCCCACAGCATGCTACCCGCCACCGTCTCAGCACAACCCCAGCCCAGCATGAGGTTGAAAAGGCCATCCGACAACTGAAGAACAACAAGGCCTCAGGAGCAGATGGAATCCCTGCTGAGGCACTAAAGCATGGTGGAGAAGCACTACTGGCGCGAATTCATGAACTCATTTCTCTTATCTGGAAGGAGGAGAGCATGCGAGGGGATCTCAGAGACGCTGTAATTGTGACCATCTTCAAGACAGCTGACAAGTCCGATTGCAGTAATTACAGAGGAGTTTCCCTGCTGCCTGCCACAGGGAAAGTCATCGCAAGAATCCTCCTCAATCGCCTTCTCCCAGTGGCCGAAGAGCTCCTCCCAGAGTCGCAATGCGAATTCCGCCCACTAAGGGGCACAATGGACATGATCTTCACCGCACGTCAATTACAAGAGAAATGCAGGGAACAGCACCAACCGCTGTACATGGCCTTCTTTGACCTCACAAAGGCCTTCGAAGCTGTCAACCGTGAGGGATTATGGAGTGTCCTCCTCAAATTCGGCTGCCCTCAAAAGTTTGTCACCATCCTCCGCCTGCTTCACGACGACATACAAGCCGTGATCCTGACCAACGGTTCCACCACAGACCCAATTCACGTACGAACCGGGGTCAAGCAAGGCTGTATCATCGCACCAACGCTCTTCTCAATCTTCCTTGCTGCAATGCCCCATCTCACCCTCAGTAAGCTCCCCACTGGAGTGGAGCTAATTTACAGAACAAACGGGAAACTGTTCAACCTCCGTCGCCTCCAGTCCAGATCCAAGGTCGTCTCATCCTCTGTCGTCGAATTACAGTATGCAGACGACGCTTGCATCTGTGCTCACTCGGAGGTCGAACTCCAAACAGACAACATGGGAACGGTAGCATAGTGGTTATTGTTACTGGACTAGTAATTCAGAGGCGTGGAGAAATGATCCGGAGGCATGTGTTCAAATCCCACCATGGATGCTTTATAATTAAATAAATCTGGAATTAAAAGTTAGTATCATTAATGGTGACCATGAAACTATTTGATTGTTGTAAAAACTGGTTCACCAATGTCCTTTAGGGAAGGAAATCTGCTGTCTTTACCCAGTCTGGCCTATATGTGACTCCAGACCCACAGCAATGTGATTGACTCTTAACTGCCCTCTGAAATGGCCTAGCAAGCCGTTCAGATGTACCAAACCGCTAGGAAAAACACCACACGGACTGCAGTGGTTCAAGAAGGCGGCTCACCACCACCTTCTCAAGCGCAATTAAGGATAGGCAATAAATGCTGGCCTTGCCAGCGACGCCCACATCCCATGAATGAATAAAGAAAATAAAAAGAAAGCAGATGGAATCCACGTATCCTGAGGAAACCCCACCACGATATTAATTTGAGAAGAGTTGGAAAATGTAACAAACACCAGTGAAGCATTTTTACGATGGTTGTTATTAGTCTGAATTCTCCCTTATTCCTTCGTGCTCTCCTCAATGTGTGTACACCATCCTCCCACCCCCACATCATTGTCGGGATCACTGACTGACTTCCGAAGCACGGACAGTACAATAGAACTGAAAACTAGTCAGAGGATGAATTCACTTCCAGGTTTGGTTGAGCTAAAAAAATCAAAGAGAGTTGCCACTTTGTGCATCTCTCCTCCATCCAATGTTCTCTTTCTCTGATCCTTCAGAGCTTGCTGTAGTTTCAACAAATCCCAGCATGCTTGCTGAACCATGGTCCCATTTTATTCAAGCTCAAGGTAACAATATTATGATGAGTGACTATTAATTGGGTTGAGGTCAGGAACTGACCTACTGAAGGTGGAACTGTGGCCCAGTTCCAGCACACTCTGCCATTCTACACAGGTTGGCTTAGACTGTTATAGGAGGCAGGTGGGATGAAGGCCCATTACTGACAGTTGAGCCAGAAAAAGGGGGCATAACCTTAAAATTAGAGCTAGGCCATTCAGGGATGATGTCAGGAAGCACTTCTTCACACAAAGGGTAGTGGAAATCTGGAACACTCTCCCCCAAAAAGCTGTTGAGGCTGGGGGGTCAAATGAAAATTTTAAAACTGAGATTGATTAGATTTTTGTTAGGCAAGGGTATTAAGGGTTACGGAACCAAGGCAGGTAGATGGAGTAAAGGTACAGATCAGCCATGATCTAATTGAATGACGGAATAGACTCGAAGAGCTGAATGGTCTCCTCCTGTTCCTATGTGTTTATGTTCCTTCCTATGATTCAATGTTCCTTCCTATGTTCCTTTCGATGTTTCTATGTTTCTTTCCATGTTCTTCCTACATTTCAGTTTCTTCCTATGTTCCTATGTTCTTTCCTATGCTCCTTTCGATGTTCCTATGCTCCATCCGATGTTCCTATGTTCCTTCCTAAGTTCCTATGAATGCAATAAGAGCATAAGAAATAGGAGGAGGAGTAGGCCATTTGGCCCCTCGAGCCTGCTCCGCCATTTAATAAGATCATGGCTGACCTGATCTTGGCCTCAACTCCACTTTCCCGCCCGCTCCCCATAACCCTTGACTCCCCTGTAGCTCAAATATCTGTCAATCTCCGCCTTGAATATATTCAGTGACTCCGCCCCCACAGCTCTCTGGGGTAGAGAATTCCTAAGATTCACGACCCTGTGAGAGAATTAAAAGCAATGTTTCTCCTCACAGAAACTAAAGTGGTTAACGGTGAATCAATCGACACTTTTATAGAAAAGCTGGGAAAGTAACTGATTAAGATCTAGATTGACGGTTAGAATAAATGTAAACCGAGATAATTCTAAACTGCGCGGAATATGCTGGGAGTGTTGCTTCAAAGAAGGGAAGTGGTGAAGGATCAATAACGTAGGGCGTCAGGTTAGAGAGACATTCTGGAGTTTGGCTTGACCTGCCCCTGGAAGGTCCTGAACAAAACTTGCAGAATCTTTCCGAAGGAGATAATTCCCGGCTTGACTCAAACCTTCAATGGAGTAGATTGTAAATGGCCATTGGGCAGAAGACCTTTTACGAGCCAAATGCCCTTTTTCTCATTCTGTACTTTGTGTTTTTACGAGTCACTCTGGAGGCCACTCTCTGGGCTTCCAAGACACCGGTTTCGCAGTAACGTTGACAGAGGCATGGAAGGAGGTGTCTATCTCCTCAGAAGAGGACTCTGGATTTGGGAACCTAAAAGGAGCGGGGAGAGAAATGGAAATTTGAAGAATAAGAGAAGGGTAAAATGAAAAAGTCAGTAAGAGGGAAACACAAGAAAAACAAGAACAGCAGGAGGCCATTCAGCCCCTTGAGCCTATTCCACCATTCAGTTAGCTCATGGCTGATCTGTATCTTAACTCCATCTACCCGCCTTGGTTCCGTAACCCTTAATACTTAATATCCTTAATGCTTTTAATACCCTTGCCGAACAGGAAAGTATCTGAAAACACATTTTAATACAATGATGTGAAACTACTGACTGGTTATAACGGTGGATTCTGGCTGTATCTGGTAGTCCGTCGATTCATCAGCATCAAAGTTCTTGTTGAGCGACGACTTCACCAAATCCTCGGTCAGCTTTTTCCGTTCTGCTGCTGTTACTCGAAAATCCACCCAGAAATAGGACAGGAGGCTACCTTTACTGTGAGAACAGAGGTCTATTTGAGAGAGGCTTGACTTGTGAGCAACATTAAATAGTAAAAGTTTCATTTTTGATCCTGTGCATTCCTTGCCCCGGAAGTAATCAACTCAAGGTATGAACTTTAAAGAAAAGAAAGACTTGTTGTTATATAATACGAACAACAACTTGTATTTATATAGCGCCTTTGATGTAGTAAAATGCCCCAAGGTGCTTCACAGAAGCGTTATCAGACAAAATTTGACATCGAGCCACATAAGGAGACATTAGGACAGGTGACCAAAAGCTTGGTCAAAGAGGTAGGTTTTAAGGAGCATCTTGAAGGAGGAGAGAGAGAGGTAGAGAGGCGGCGAGGTTTAGGGAGGGAATTCCAGAGCTTATGGCCCAGGCAGCTGAAGGCACGGTCGCCAATGGTGGAGCAAGGAAAATCGGGGATGTGCAAGAGGCCAGAGTTGGAGGAGCGCAAAGATCTCGGGGGATTGTAGGGCTGGAGGAGGTTACAGAGATAAGGAGGGGGGTGCGGGGGGCGAGGCCATGGAGGGATTTGCAAACAAAAATGAGAATTTTAAAATCGAGGCGTTGCCAGAGCAGGAGCCACTGTAGGTCAGCGAGCACAGGGGTGATGGGTGAACGGGACTTGGTATGAGTTAGGAAACGGGTGGCAGAGTTTTGCATGAGCTCAAGTGTCAGTGGGCAGCACCCTCACCTCGGAGTCAGAAGGTTGTGGGTCCAAATCCTACTCCAGAGACTTGAAGCACAAAAAATTTAGGCTGACAGTCCAGTGCAGTGCTGAGGGATTTCTGCACTGTTGGAGGTGCCGTGTTTCAGATGAGACATTAAACCGAGGCCCCGCCTGCCCTCTCTCAAGTGGACATAAAAGATCCCATGGGGCTATTTTGAAGAAGAGCAGGGGAATTCTCCTCCTGGGGCCAATATTTATTCCTCAACCAGCATCACTAAAACGGATTATCTGGTCATGATCACATTGCTGTTTGTGGGAGCTTACTGTGCGCAAATTGGCTGCCGCGTTTCCTTCACTACAACAGTGACTGCACTTTGAAAAGTACTTCATTGGCTGTACAGCGCTTTGGGACGTCCGGTGGTGGTGAAAGGCGCTATACAAATGCAAGACTTTCTTTCTATGGAGGGTGCAAGGTGAGAAGTCGGCCAGGAGAGTATTGGAACAGCCGAGCGCAGAGATGACGAAAGCATGGATGAGGGTTTCAGCAGCAGATGAGTTGAGGCGCACCTGATCACCTCTCTCAGGGAGACCCGTTGACCAGGGCACCAGGAGAACTCTGTGCTCATCTTCAAACAGGTGCATCTTTAACATCTACCTGAACATCCAGATGGAATCTCAGTTTAATGTCTGTTCCTCAACGCTGCACTGGGGGATCAGCCTAGATTATGTTCTCAAACTCTAGAGTGGGGAACCCACAGCCTGCGAACTGAGCCAAGCTGACACATCACATTTACCACAATGCACTGGTGAGCTGAGGTGTAGAGTCATCTGTTGACTTAAAAAACTAAGATGTTTAAAAGTTGTAAAATCACAACTATTCCCAACAAAGAAATATGTCATTATTCCCCATGGGACCATAACATAACAGGCATAACGCAGAGAGAAGACTGAGCTTGAATGAATCTTCCTCCTCTTCTTCTAAAGCTTGCGTCACATCATGGGGTGAAGCTCCACAGACACCATAAGCCCTTCCGTGCCTAGTCTAAGCAGCCATTCCTCAGATAGTGATTGTCGACAGGCTATTGGAGAGAGGAGAGCGTCGAGATGAACCTGTCCTCAGACTCCTCACATAAGAACATAAGAAATAGGAGCAGGAGTAGGCCATTCGGCCCCTCGCGCCTGCTCCGCCACTCAGTAAGATCATGGCTGATCATCGATCTCAATCCACTTTCCCGCCCGATCCCCATATCCCTTGATTCCCCGAGAGTCCAAAAATCTATCTATCTCAGCCTTGAATATACTCAAAGTCTCAGCAGCCACAGCCCTCTGGGGCAGAGAATTCCAAAGATTCACAACCCTCTGCGTGAAGAAATTCCTCCTCTCCTCGGTCTTAAATGGCCTACCCCTTATTCTGAGACTATGCCCCCTAGTTCTAGACACTCCAGCCAGGGGAAACAGCATCTACCCTGTCAATCCCCTTCAGAATCTTCTTTGTTTCAATGAGATCACCTCTCATTCTTCGAAACACCAGAGAGAATAGGCCCATTCTACACAATCTCTCATCATAGGACAGCCCTCTCATCCCAGGAACCAGTCTAGTGAACCTTCGTTGCATCGCCTCCAAGGCAAGTATATCCTTCCTTAGATAAGGAGACCAAAACTGTGCACAGTACTCCAGGTGTGGTCTCACCAAGGCCCTGTACAATTGTAGCAAGACTTTCTCACTCTTATACTCCAACACCAGCCCCCCCCCCCGCCCCCCGCCTTGCAATAAAGGCCAACATGCCATGCCATACCCAATATCCACATGGGCACTTTACAACAGGAGTCAAAGGATGATGATTCGAAGCCGGGACCCTCCCTAACCCGAGTATTGTGTTGTCGTGCCCGCGAGATCACCCAACTCACTGAGGACCAGGCTTTTCCTGATCTGTAGGGTTGACAAGCACCACACCAGACGGTTTGAGCCTAGCCACACTGTGGCTTCAGTACTAAATGGGGGGAAGAGAGGAAATGTAAGAAATAAAAGCCTTTCTTACCCAAAAGTGAAGACCATCGATTTATTGTAATACGATTTGATGTCTGAAGCGGTGAAGGCTTCTTTGATCTAAAAAAGAGAAACATTTGCAGCAACTCAGCCAGTCACTTTTTTCGTTGCAGGTTTCCTTCATGTTTGTCATCCCAATCAGGACTGATGGAGCAGCCCGCAGTCACGGGGGGGGGGGGGGGGGGAAAGAAATTCGACTCACGGCTGTCCGACTTGCGCCTGATAGGTGGACGGCCAGGAGTTGAAAATCGAGGCTCAGTTAATACTGGTTCTCAATCGTGGACACGTGGGGGGAAAAAAAACAACAGCACCCAACTAAGTAGAAATACTCAAGACAGAGACCGATAGATTTTTGGCTACTAAGGGAATCTTCTCTTCTTAGACAGTCCCTCGGAACCGAGGATGACTTGCTTCCACACTAAAAATGAGTTCGCAGGTGACTGATGAGCCCAATGTGGGACCTACAGTCTCTGTCACAGGTGGGGCAGACGGTGGTTGAAGGGGCGGGTGGGTGGGGTGCTTGGGTTGACGTGCCCTCCTTGCGCTTGGCTTCCGCTTGCTCCCGGCGAAGAGACTCGAGGTGTTCGGCACCTTCCCGGATGCTTCTCCTCCACTTTGTGCGGTCTCGGGCCAGGGATTCCCAGGTGTCGGTGGGGATGTTACACTTTTTCAAGGAGGCTTTGAGGGTGTCCTTGAAGTGTTTCCTCTGAGGGAATCAAGGGAAATGGGGATAGGGCGGCAAGGTAGAGTTGAGGTCGAAGATCAGCCATGATCCTGTTGAATGGCGGAGCAAACTCAAATGCCTTGCTCCTGCTCCTATTTCTTAAGTTCTTAGAAATAGGAAAGAATTTGGAGAAAAAAAAACCCCCACACAAGTTTAAAAGGTTCAAAAATAGCCAAGGATTGCTGCTATATATCACATGACAGCACGCCCTAGCAGGCCCAGGTGCCATTTTATATGGGCGGGAATGTTGTACTGCCGCCAAATGCCCGCAAATCCCTGCAAACTTCGAAACGATGTGGGCAGGGCCTCATTTTAATATAATTAACTGACAGGTGCTTCTGGGGGGGGGGAGCGACACCAAATGGTCTGAACCCTGATGTGAGGGATCAACCCCCATTTTTCCGATGGATCCAGGCGACCCTAATCGCCAAAACCGTTCCGATAACCTACCCTCCAATTCCATTCGGCAGACTTCGCTTGACAGCGGCCTTTAAACTTCTGAAACAGGTGAAATATCAGTTGGAAAAAAAAAATCAAAATCAACGTATTTTTTGTAACCTCACCGTTTTACCGATATCCTTAGTTTCCGTTTTAAACATTTCAGACTTTTGGTCCTTATGCTGGTCGCCAAAATCTTTGTTCAAGATGTGCAGGCGACCCACGTACTGCACTCCGAATTTCGGGTTGTCGATCTTTGGCTTCTCAACTGAGAAAGAGATTTCCAAAAAAAAAGCTTTTGTTAGGCTATCATTGGACTGGGCCAGATATCTTGGTTGGTTCAAGGCTGCCCCACAATGTTGGTGAACTTTTGCCCTGGGGCAATGTCATACACAGGAGCAGTCTTCCTGCAATATAGAGCCTCAAGCACCAATGTACTGTTTTAAAATGAAAACACAGAAATATTTGAGGGGAGATTTGATGGAGGTGTTCAAAATTGTGAGGGTTTTAGGCAGAGGAAAAACGGTTTCCAGTGGCAGGAGGGGCGGTAACCAGAGGACACAGATTTAAGATAATTGGTAAAAAGCCCAGGGGGAAAAATGAGGAGAATTCTTTTTCCAAGCGAGCTGTTATGATCTGGAATGCACTGCCTGAAAGGGTGGTGGAAGCAGATTCAATGGTAACTTCCAAAAGGGAATTGGATAAATACTTGAAAAAGAGAAGTTTGCAGGGCTATGGACAAAGAGCGGGGGAGTGGGACTAATGGGATTGCTCTTTCAAAGAGCCGGCAGAGGCACAATAGGCCGAATGGCCTCCTTCTGTGCTGTATAATTGTATGACTTATCGCAACTAGGTGTCAACCATGCCTCAGTCTGTAGCACTCTCTCACCTCTGAGTCAGAAGGTTGTGGGTTAAAATCCCACTCTGGAGACTTGAGCACAAAATCTAGGCTGACACTCCCAGTGCAGTGCTGAGGGAGTGCTGCACTGTCGGAGGTGCGGTCTTTCGGATGAGACTGTTAAGCCGAGGCCCCGTCTGCTCTCTCAGGTGGATGTAAAAGATCCCACGGCCGCTATTTCGAAGAAGAGCAGGGGGGGTTCTCCCTGGTGTCCTGGCCAATATTTATCCCTCAAACAACAGATTATTTGGTCATTATCACGTTGCCGTTTGTGGGAGCTTGCTGTGCGCAAATTGGCTGCCGCGTTTCCTACATTACAACAGTGACTACACTTCAGAAATTACTTCATTGGCTGTAAAGCGCTTTGGGGTGTCCTGAGGTTGTGAAAGGCGCTATATAAATGCACATTGCTTTCTCCTGGTGTTGCCGGAAGATACTTTTTTATTTTTGATTCTGAGAAAAATCAATTTTTTTAAATGACCGTGCGGTTCTAGTGACTGTTGGGTGAATGAAGGCAACTGTCGAGACCTTGACCGCTGTCCACTGACTCCCTGCGGGAAAGGGTGCTAATGTTGCCGTAAGGACAGGATTGAGCTTGGTTGTGATACTCTTTGCGTAATCTTGATGACACTCAGGGTCTGAAATTCGTCTGAGACTACGCTGATAAATTGATGGATTGCTTACTCTGCAAATGTACTTTTTCCTTCTTTAACCCAGCATAATGTGGGCAAGGTGGGTGTGGAATATCGGGCGGAGGGACATTCCCTCGGCTCCCTGCCCCCTGACACCATTTCCGCGATTTTCCACTTCAAGCACTAACTTCCAAATGTGGGCAAGTGTATTATAATGAGATGCAAATGACTGTAATACGGGCAACGATGCCTCTCATCTCATTTGTACCTTGGCAACACTGGGCCCATAGACAGCCAGTGTATCGCTGGTGCCCAGTGTTGCTATGGGCCGTCTTGCCTAGTGCCATTGATCGCAAGGCATCTCTAATCTTCAACCGGCTTAACATAGAACATAGAAAAAGAGGAGCAGGGGTAGGCCATTTGGCCCTTCGAGCCTGCTCTGCCATTCAATATGATCATGGCTGGTCCTCTATCTAAATACCATATTCCCGCTCTCTCCCCATACCCCGTGACACCTTTTGTGTCTAGAAATCTACCTATCTCCTTCTTAAATATATTCAGTGACTTGGCCTCCACAGCCTTCTGTGGTAGAGAATTCCACAGGTTCACCACCCTCTGAGTGAAGAAATTTTTCCTCATCTCACTTAACTATTCGACCATGCAGCCCTCACACTCCCTATCACTGTGATGCAATGACAACAACTTACAACACACAGGGAGGGCCCTTTGTCTCCTTCTAAGCATCTATGCTATGGATTCTCTACACTCCTTCATTCTCACTCAAACTCCACTTGTGTCCCTCATTGCAGGAAAAGAGAGCCCACAGTAAGAGGGAAAGAGCGAGGACAGGGGAAGGGCCACCCTCAGTAGCCCAGCTCACCACCTCTGGAAATCGCCAGTGTCGAGAACGATTTGCAAGTGGGAGATGGACAGACGGGCGCATCACAGCAAGCTGGTGACAGAATAGTTTGACATCCCTCTCATTGACATTGCATGAGTGACTGATAATGATTCTGATGCTCTAACAGATTGACTTATGATCATCTGCATAATTCAATGTGCGTGGAACTTTTACCTCACATCTCTAACTCTTTCCTTTACTCCCCCACAGGACCATCGAAAGCCCCATTCCCACAGTCCAGGAGGAACTGCCTGAGCATCAAGACTCCTCAGAGGAAGCTGCAACCTCTGAGGGCGCAGCGTCAGCAGAATTCAGCGCACCCAGCACCATCGCAGACACTCACACCTCAGTGGGACCTTCGTGAGATAGAGTAGTGTTGTCACCTGGTGTATTACAGCTCACAAATAAGCATCAGCAGATGGTGGAGACAGGGACAGCCGTGGAGAATCCTCGTCGGAGGGCGCAGGACTCTCCCAGCTCGGCTGAGCTGCATGTGGACCCTGTGCCTCTGGGTCCATCCAGAAGGAGAGCGGTGCTGGAACTCCAGGAACAGATGCAGGAGTCTCTGGTAGGTTTTGTCACCAGGGTTGCTGCAAGTGTGGAGCGAATGGAGGAGTCCAATGCATGAGCAGAGCCTTTGTGGAGGCATTGGCGCATGAACGCATCACCACGGAAAGGATAGCAACCTCCGTGGAAAGGATGGCTACTGTAAAGGAGAGGATGGCTACGGCCATGGAGGAGCTAAGTCGCCAGAGTGTTGAAAATATGGTCATTGTTCAGAATAGACTGACATCTCTTGAGGAGCGATGGTCAGCTATTGAGCAGAGAATCCAGACCTTCATGGAAGTCCTCTGGAGTAGGACTTAGTGCAGAAACGGGTCCTCATGGCCCCCCTGAAGTGCAGCAAGGTGCTGTCAAGCCACTTGCTAGCTCTGAAGTGGGGCTGACCCATGAGAGGGATGTTGGTGGCAGACAGCAAGGAAGTGGAGGCTCCTCTCCAAGCGCTCACACGACCATGCCATTGCAAAGCCCTCGGTCAGAGCCCCACCAGAGTCCTCACCCAACTGAGATAGGCGTCTCAGCCCCTGCACAGCCGCAGGAGCAGCAGACTGTTGCCGAGCCCTCACAGGCTCGCAACCCCAGAAGACGCCCAGAAGACGCCCGCCAAAGGTGTCGAGACAGGAGCAGCAAGAAAGTGAGCAAGGGGCTGCCACATCTGCTGAAGCCACAGGGGAAGCTCCACGTAGGAGCACATGTAAAAGGAAGATAAAGCACAAGTAGTCACAAGGGTAGTTACTTGGATGTTCTGTTGTATTGTTTTTTGACAAGCCATCCTTGTAATGTTATGATAAACAGATTTGATGGCAAACTGTTGAAGTTGTGGCCTGTGTCATCTCGCAAATGGGACTTCCACATTGAGGGCTTAGGGCGACTTGCAATTGTCAGCATGGCGGTCAGAGTGATAGGAATCCGCAGCTTCTTGTCCATTGTTGATGCTCTGATAAGAAGGTGCGAGGCAAAAATGTTTGAATGTGCAGGCTAAGCAAATCTGGCCAACATGAGTGCGTGCATTGCATCCCGGGCAGCAATGTGGTCGCGCGCTGGTGCCTTCTGGCCTGTGCAGCTTCAGGTGGGTGAGCAGCAGTTTGGCGCTCTTGTTGTTGCTGCTGCTGTTGTTCATGGTTCTGCTGGTCTTCGTCCGAATCTGATGTCCAGGAGGAAAGGAAATAAATGGTTCCCATGCTTCTGGTATATACCTCAGTCAAAGTGGGGAGAGGGGTTTCCCAGGAGGTCACACTGGAGATGGGTGTCAGGCTCCAAACTTCCACAACAATGGGTATGCCTGCTAAAAGTTCCCCCAGACCTGAGACAACAAAGATCTGCCACCTGCAAATGATGATTGCTGAAAACTCCTTTTTAATGGTGGAGCTGCAGCTGTTAGTAAGCCATCCACTTGTGAGGCCGCCAGGATTCACTGGCGTGTTCCAGAGGAGACGTGCAGGACGAGGGAAATGTGTTAAAATCAGAAAGGCCAATCAAAATGGGATTATAGAGGCAATTAAGTGCTTGTTAAGGACCTATCCCACCTCTTGGAGGCGGGATGGAAATGGGGTCTGAAACCTCGATTCTGGGAAAATTGCTCGGAGGCGGGCTGGAGGAAGGATCGGAGCCGCCCACCATTTTTTGCGATTTTAACACCTCACGCCTCCAATCCCGCCTCCTCGGGCCTGGCAAAATTGAGCCCTTTAGGTCAGTATGTTAAAAGAAAGACTCTCATTTATATAGCACCTGTCACAACCTCAGGACCTCAGCCACTGAAGTACCTTTTGAAGCGTAGTCACTGTTGTAAGGTAGGAAACGCGGCAGCCAGTTTAAGCACAGCAAGCTCCCACAAACAGCAATGTGATAATGACCAGATAATCCGTTTTTTTAGTGATGCTGATTGAGGGATAAATATTGGCCAGAACACTGGGAATAACTCCCCTGCTCTTCTTTGAAATAGTGACATGGGATCTTTTACGTCCGCCTGAGAGAGCAGACGGGGCCTCGGTTTAACGTCTCATCCGAAAGACGGCACCTCCGACAGTGCGGCACTCCCTCAGTACTGCACTGGGAGCGTCAGCCTAGATTTGTTGTGCTTAAGTCTCTGGAGTGAGACTATGAACACACAACCTTCTGACCCAGAGGCGAGAGGGCTACCCACTGAGCCACGGCTGACACACTAGCCCTAACTAACTCAATGCCCAAATCCTTACAAAATTTATTTTTTTCCCCGTTTGTGTGCTTGCGATCAGACAGATTTCTCAAGTGGAACGAGGGACTGAGACTCGGTTGAAATTACATTCTTGGCTCATCTGTGAAACAGACTCGCCAAAACAAATTTAATGGGCTGGCTGAATTTGTTATTGCTAATGATGGAATCACTCATGCAGTGATTCAATTCCTGACAGTCAGCCAATTTAGGGTGGAATCGGGGGCAGTAGCGACTTGTTGGAATATTTAAATCAGGGTCGTTATGACATCCATGGGAGCCCCGATGCCCTTTTTTTGGGGACTGGGCTGATCGTGGGCCGTGCACACTCCCGCCAGTATCAGCTGGCATTCGGGTAGCCGATCTTCCGGGATTGGCTTGGCATCTCCAGGAATTAAAGATTAATCTCCAGGAAACCGCTGCCCGCAACGGCCAAGAGGAAAATCATCGAGGCATTAAACGGCAACATCTGTTTGTCTCATTTTCTTTGAACCCTTAAACTTATTAGTTAAAAACATATTGGAAATGGGGAAAAGAAAGGCTGTTTGACCAACAGTAAAGTTAATCCAATCGGGTAACATCTGTTCACTTTCCAATATTTTGATAGCTAATAAACAAAAGTGTTCAAATTAAATGAAGAAGAAACACACACAATCTTTTTTTAAGTGCCCTTCCCTTCTTAGGCAGTCCCTCGGAACTGAGGATGACTTGCTCCCACACTAAAAATGAGTTCTCAGGTGACTGATGAGTCCAATGTGGGACCTACAGTCTCTGTCACAGGTGGGGCAGACGGTGGTTGAAGGGGCGGGTGGGTGGGGTGCTTGGGTTGACGTGCGCTCCTTCCGCTGCTTGCGCTTGGCTTCCGCTTGCTCCCGGCGAAGAGACTCGAGGTGCTCGGCACCTTCCCGGATGCTTCTCCTCCACTTTGTGCGGCCTTGGGCCAGGGATTCCCAGGTGTCGGTGGGGATGTTGCACTTTTTCAAGGAGGCTTTGATGTATGCCTCAGAGACATGGACCATGTAGAGCAGGCACTTCAAAGCACTGGAGAGGTACCACCAATGCTGCCTCCGCAAGATCCTGCAAATCCATTGGCAGGATAGGCGCACCAACGTCAGTGTTCTCGCTCAGGCCAACATCCTCAGCATCGAAGCTTTGACCACGCTCAATCAGCTCCGATGGATGGGTCACATTGCCCGCATGCCCTATACGAGACTCCCAAAACAAGCGCTCTACTCGGAGCTCCGGCACGGCACGAGAGCCCCAGGTGGGCAGAGGAAACGCTTCAAGGACACCCTAAGTGCCCTTATGGTGTTGCTGGCAGCAATTACTTGGAGATTGACCTTTCAGCCCTGGTGCCCCCTGGACAACCCTGGAGTGTTGGCGACCACGTGTGGCTTTGCTGTCTGCTCACCTGTGGACTCACCCCGTCTCATAGGCAACAAGAACAGGTCAAAGGCTGGGTATTCTGCGGCGAGTGTCTCACCTTCTGACTCCCCAAAGACTTTCCACCATCTACAAGGCACAAGTCAGGGGTGTGATGGAATACTCTCCACTTGCCTGGATGAGTGCAGCTCCAACAACACTCAAGAAGCTCGACACCATCCAGGACAAAGCAGCCCGCTAGATTGGCACCCCATCCACCACCTTAAACATTCACTCCCTCCACCACCGGTGCACCGTGGCTGCAGTGTGTACCATCTACAAGATGCACTGCAGCAACTCGCCAAGGCTTCTTCGGCAGCACCTCCCAAACCCACGACCTCTTCCACCTAGAAGGACAAGGGCAGCAGGCACATGGGAACACCACCACCTGCAAGTTCCCCTCCAAGTCACACACCATCCTGACTTAGAAGTATATCGGCCGATCCTTCATCATCGCTGGGTCAAAATCCTGGAACTCCCTCCCTAACAGCACTGTGGGATTACCTTCACCACACGGACTGCAGTGGTTCAAGAAGGCGGCTCACCACCACCTTCTCAAGGGGCAATTAGAGATGGGGAATAAAGGCTGGCCTTGCCAGCGATGCCCAGATCCCATAAGCGATTAAAAAAAAAAAACATGTGGGACAGGCGACACGAGAGTGGCTGGAAGTAATCACAACAAGCTGCTTTGTGTTATTTTGGTGCGGAGCGGTTGCAAAGGCTTGTGTGCTCATTGGTTACCACGGCGACGTAGCTGTGAATGGGCCTTTTGCTTTACTTTAGCAGAGCGTAAGTCAAGCTCAGGGACTCACACACCTGCACGCCACAACCCCAGAGGGATACCCATTGGTTGTTTATTCCACGGTTGTCTACCCTAAAGGTCTGACAAACAAAAGCAAAGTGCACTGGTGTCAAAAACAAGTGACACACGTAAATGCCGGAGATGCTTACGGTATGTTGTGAGCTAGTGTGAAAATATTTACTGATCGTAACTGAAAATAAAACTTGCAAGGCGGTATGTCCACGCACCATGTGTCGCGGTGGGCTGATGGATCTGGCCCTCACACTGGCATAGAATCATAGAATAGTACATCACAGAGGGAGGCCATTCGGCCCATTGAATCTGCGCCGGCTCTTTCGAAGAGCAATCCAGTCAGTCCCACTCCCCTCGCTCTTTCCCCATATCCAGGCAATTTTTTCTCCTTCAAGTATTTATCCAATTCCCTTTTGAAGGCTGCTGTTGAATCCATATCCACCACCCTATCAGGCAGCGCATTCCAAATCCTAACCCCTCCGTTGCGTAAGAAAGTTTTTCCTCAAGTTGTCTCTGGTTCTTTTGCCAATCACCTTAAATCTGTGCCCTCTGGTTCTCGACCCTTCAGCCATTGGAAACAGTTTCTCTTTATTTACTTAGATCTAAACACTTCATGATTTTAAACACCTCGATCAAATATCAAATCACCTCTTAGCCTTCTCTGCTCTAAGGAGAAAAAGAAAGAAAGACTTGCATTTCTCTAGCGCCATTCCCGACCTCAGCCAATGAAGTACTTTTTGAAGTGTAGTCACTTGTAATGTAGGAAACCAATTTGCACACAGAAAGCTCCCACAAACAGCAATGTGATAATGACCGGATAATCTGTTGTAGTGATGTTGAAAGATTGGTCAGGACTCCCCTGCTCTTCTTCAAAATAGTGCCATGGGATCAAGCTTGTCTGTGATGCTCTTCGTGGTTGAATAGCCTGCCAACACTCACTGTCCAGGAACATAAGAACAGGATGGCTATCTCTGCACCACAGGGAGTCCTATCTGTACAAAAGCCTCAAAGGAACCTAGGAGCAGGAGTAGGCCATTCAGCCCCTCGACCCTGCTCCGCCATTCAGTGAGATCATGGTTGATCTGTGATCTAACTCCATATACCCGCCTTTGGCCCATATCCCTTAATACCTTTGGTTAACAGAAAGCTATCAATCTCTGATTTAAAATTAACAATTGACCCAGCATTAGTTGCCGTTTGCAGAAGAGAGTTCCAAACTTCTATCACCCTTTGTGTGTAGAAGTGTTTCCTAATTTCACTCCTGAAAGGCCTGGCTCTAATGTTTAGACTCTGCCCCCTAGTCCTAGAATCCCCAACCAGCGGAAATAGTTTCTCTCTATCTACCCTATCTGTACTCCCTGTTGCTCAGATTGATCTCCACTTAAGTGAGACACTCAATATTTTGGATGAGGGAACCAAATGTAATATTTCCAAGTTTGCTGAACACTAGGTGGGATTGTGAGTTGTGAGGAGGATGCAAAGAGGCTTCAAGGCAATTTAGACAAGTTGAATGAGTGGGCAAATACATGGTAGATGCAGTATACCGTGGATAAATGTGAAGTTATCCACTTCAGTAGGAAAAACAGAAAGGCAAAGTATTATTTAAATGGTGATAGATTGGGAAATGTTGATGTACAAAGGGACCTGGGTGTCCTTGTACACCAGTCACTGAAAGCAAACATGCAGGTGCAGCAAGCAGTTAGGAAGGCAAATGTTGGCCTTCATTGCATGAGGATTTGAGTACAGGAGCAACAGTTTTACAGGGCCTTGGTGAGACCACACCTGGAGTACTGTGTGCAGTTTTGGTCTCCTTACCTAAGAAAGGATACACTTGCCATAGAGGGAGTGCAGCGAAGGTTCACCAGACTGGTTCCTGGGACGGCCGGACTGTCGTATAAGGAGAGATTGGGTCGACTAGGCCTGTATTCACTAGAGTTTAGAAGAATGAGAGAGGATCTCATTGAAACGTATAAAATTCTGACAGGGCTAGTGTTAGATCCGTGTATCTTGATGTGTTTCCTTCAATAATGAGACAAGAGACTGCAGGGAACAATCAACAGGTGTTTACTGGATGAGGGTTACTCTAAACTAACTGTACAGATCCCTATTCAGGGTTTATATACAGGTGTGGTCACTGCCGGTACTACAGTATACAGGAGCTGTAAAAAGTAGTTCTCCCCTGAAAGGTACATACACTACAATTCCTCCCCTTTTAGATTAACAGTACCATAACATTCATTTAACAATTAAATATCAGCTAATTACAATTAACACTTTTAACATGCAACATTAACTGAAAATAGCCTATTTATAAATTCAGTCTTTGGGGAGGCTTCCTGATCCTTTCTGGATAGCGCCTTTCCTGAGTGTCTTGCTCTTGGTGCGGGGGCGATTCTGGCCCCCTGTCGTCGGTTGGTTCATCAGCTTCCGATGCTACTGTTTCTGGGGTAGATGCTACCGGTATGTCGGGTTCATCACCAGGTACGTATGGGCGAGACATGGGGTTGACTCGTTCCTGTGACTCTAGGATCTGGTCAACATGGCGTCTCACAATGTTCTCCCCAACATCCACTGTGTACATTAGTGGCCCCTGCCGTGTGCATATCGTTCCTGGTTGCCATTTCTCTGTTCGGTAGTCGCGGGCCAAGACTGGTTGCCCTACATTGAAGCTCCTTGTCGGCTTCTCATTGATGTGCTGGAATTGCTTATTCTCAACATCTCTTCGTACATTTGGTCTGAGCAAATCCATATGAGATCTCAACCTTCGGTTAAAGAACATCATGGCCGGGGTCTGGTTGGTGACTGCATGTGTCGCATTTCTGTAGGCCAACAGGAAATTGTCCACCTTATGCTGCAGTGGAATGTCGTCATCGCACATGGCCCTTACTGCTTTCTTAAAGGTTTGTACGAACCTCTCAGCCAATCCATTTGTGGCTGGATGATACGGGGCGGATGTGTAATGCTTTACCCCATTCCTTTTCATAAATCTTCGAAACTCCTCGGACACAAACTGTGGACCGTTATCAGAGCAAATCTGCTCTGACAAGCCGTTCCTGGCAAATATGGTCCATAGGACTGCAATAGTTTTCTTCGTGGTGGTGGAGGACATTTTGATCACCTCAGGCCATTTCGAGTGCGCATCCACGGCTATTAAAAACATTGAGTCCATGAATGGACCAGCAAAATCAATATGCACCCGTTGCCATGGAGATGAGGGCCACTCCCATGGGTGTAGAGGGGCATGTGGTGGTGCATTTTGGACCTTCTGGCATCCTGAGCAGCTCTTTGTCAGGTCCTCGATTTGCTGATCGATCCCCGGCCACCACACATAAGCCCTAGCAAGGCTTTTCATTTTCACCCCTCCCAGATGGCCTTCATGAAGCTCATTGAGCACTCTCTCCCTTAACTTGGGTGGAATTACCACTCGGGATCCACACATCAAGGTCCCCTGGCATACTGACAGCTGTTCTCTTCTGGATGAGAATGCTGGCAACAGTGAGTCGCCATGTGTTGGCCATCCCTTCACTGTCAAGTCATATACCCGAGACAGTGTCGGGTCATTTCGGGTCTCCTACTCTATATCAGCGTTAGTTACAGGCAAGCGTTCAATTATAGTTGAATGAAATATTTCGACAGGGTCCACTGCTGGTGCTTCCTCCGCAGTAAGCAGTGGCAGGCGTGATAGCCCATCAGCGTTTCCATGCTGTTTCGTGCCCTTATACTCGATTTCATATTGGTTCGCCCCTAGAAAAAGGGACCATCTTTGTAGCCGTTGCGCAGTCATCACCGGAACGCCCTTCTTTGGATTAAAGATGGAGACAAGTGGTTGGTGGTCAGTCAGCAAGGTGAACTTCTGCCTGTGCAGATAGTGGTTGAACTTTTTCACTCCCCGCACTAGGCTGAGGGCCTCCCTGTCAATCTGGGCGTAGTTACGCTCGGCTGAGGTTAGTGATCGTGACGCAAAGGCTATTGGCCTCTCTGAGCCGTCCGGGAATTTGTGTGACAGCACCGCTCCAATGCCATAGGGTGATGCATCACACGGCAACCGAATTGGTAGTGCTGGGTTGAAATGAGCCAACACCTCTTTTGACGTGATCAATTCTTTGCTCTTCTGGAAAGCTCGTTTACATTCGTCATTCCACTTCCATGGTACCCCCGTTTGCAGTAGGGTGTTCAGTGGGTGTAGTACGGTAGACAAATTTGGCAAGAACTTATGGTAGTAGTTCACCAGCCCGAGGAACGACCTCAGTTGTGACACATTTTCCGGTGCTGGAGCCTTGACTACTGCCTCAATCTTTTCAGGGGACTTATGTAACCCTTCTTCATCAATAACGTGGCCACAATACGAGATCTGCTTCTGGAAAAACTCGCATTTGTGGCGATTAGCTCGGAGCCCATATTCCTTCAATCTAGTGAGCACCTGCTCCAGGTTGGCGAGGTGATCACTGTCATTTTCGCCCGTGACCAGGATGTCATCCAAATAACACTGGGTCCCTGGAATCCCTTGCAGGACTTGATCCATTGCCCTTTGCCAAATAGCCGGAGCTGATGCTACCCCGAACACCAGCCGGTTGTATTGGTAGAGACCTTTATGAGTGTTGATCGTGAGGTACTGTTTCGAGGCTTCTTCTACCTCCATTTGCAGGTACGCCTGGGCCAGATCAATCTTAGTGAAGCGTTTCCCTCCAGATAGGCGAAAATATCTTCAATCCACGGAAGCGGATATTGTACCGTGTGAAGGACTGGGTTCACTGTCACCTTAAAGTCCCCACAGATGCGAACCTTCTTTGGTTCCCCAGGCGTATTACTCAACGACCTCTTCATTACAGGAACGATGGGTGTAGCCCACTCGCTCCAGTCCACTTTGGACACTACTCCTGAACGTTCCAAACCTTCCAGCTCTGCTTCGACGGCTGGGCGGATCGCATAAGGCACTGGTCTGGCCTTAAAAAACTTTGGGCTTGCGTTTTCCTCTATTTTGATCATCGCTGTTATGCCTTTTAGTGTTCTGAGTTCCTCCTGGAACACTCCTTGTGCGTCAGTTAGCATTTTTGACAGTCGTCCAGGTGTGACGTCGTCATCCTTTTTGGCATCTACAGTCAGTGCTTGTATGGAATGCCAATCTAGCTGTATCTTCCGGATCCATTCACGTCCTAGTAGTGGTGGTCCTCCCTCTGGCAATACATATAGGTCCATTTTTGGTGTTTCCTTGCCGTTATATATAACGTTCACCCTTATTTTTCCTTTGGGGTAGACCTTTTGCGCCGTGTACGTCTTCAAGACGACCTCTGTATCTCTCAAGGGTATATGTGAGAATAGCCGCTTGTAGTCCCTTCGGTTTATGACTGTTAGGGCTGATCCTGTGTCCAATTCCATTTTCACTTGGTCTCCGGCTATCTTGAGCGTGAACCAGATAGTTTGGTGATCCTCCATTTTGATCACATTATGTAGTTTCAGACAACCCAGCTCCTTGCTTCCGGAGTCTGTATCACTTTTCTGTTCGTCTGAACTACTCTCCGTCACTTTATGTACCTTCTTGTACTTCTCTTGTGGAGATTTCTTGCTGCTGGTTTTCTTTTCCGACCTGCAGACTCTTGCTATGTGTCCTACTTTTCCACACTGTCTGCACACTTGGTCCTTGAACCAGCAATCCTTATGGTCGTGTGTTGCTCTGCCGCAGCGATAGCACTTCACTGTTCGGATGACATTTCATTTGTGCCATATTCTTGCGGTCTCCGTTGTATCTCTGCCGCGCCCCATGCTGCTGCTTCGTGTGATACTGCCATGCTGAAAGCCTTGTCCAGCGTAAGATCCTTTTCTGATAGAAGCCGTTTCTGGGTTCCTTCACTTTGAAGCCCACACACGAACTTGTCCCTTAAAGTATCTGCTAGTCCCGTACAAACTGGCAGTGTTTCGATAGCTTGCGCAGTTCCGTTAAATACTCAGCATTACTTTCATCTTTATGCTGGTTCCTTTTGTGAAACTTAAATCTTTCTGCTGTCAGCAGCAGTGTGGGGTTTAAGTGGTCCTGTAGGATTGACACTATGTTTTCAAAATTCTTTTCCACTGGTTTCTCTGGGGTTACTAGGTTTCGCAGTAAGCCATACGTTTTTGCACCCATTGAATTCAACAATACCAGTGCTTTCTTGTCATCTGGCACTTCATTCGCCTTGCAGTATACTTCAATGCGTTCGACATATGTCGTCCAATCTTCGACTTCATTGTCGAACGCTGTGATACTGCCACTCTTCGGCACTTTTGGGTGTGGTTAGACTGGCTCAAAATGGCGTCTCCCACGCTCTCCCTTCTTCTCCGCTGCGGCTCAAAATGGCGTCTCCCGCGCTCTCCCTTCTCCGCTGCGGCTCAAAATGGCGTCTCCCGCGCTCCCTTCTTCTCCGCTGCGGCTCAAAATGGCGTCTCCCGCGCTCTCCCTTCTTCTTCGCTGCGGCTCGGCCCTTGCACACTGGCTGCGCTCTGCGCGTTTTCCTGTGCGCCTCTCTCTCTCGTTGCCGCTGCTCGGCCCTTGAACACCGGCTGCGCTCTGTGCGCTCTACCCTCTCTCTTCTCCCGTCGACGCCGCTCGGTCCTGAACACCGGCTGCGCCCTGTGCGCTCTACCCTCTCTCTTCTCCCGTCGACGCTGCTCGGCCTTTTCTGTGCCGTCGGTCGGCTCTAGCCGCCGCTGTCCGGGAAGGGTCTGCACCGTACCTGTTGGCAGCCCATTTCGCTGGACCACCGTGACTGGAGAACCAAGCCCAGCTCTCAACAGCCTCCCCTGCGATGCTCAAATCTCCGCTGGATGGTCGACGCCCGTGCTTCTGGACTCGGCCTTCTTCTTTCACTGTTCTCCAGGAGCGAATCCCTGGGAGGTGATGCAGAGTTGCAGGTAGGTTTGAATCTTCTCGTCGCCAATGTTAGATCCGTGTATCTTGATGTGTTTCCTTCAATAATGAGACAAGAGACTGCAGGGAACAATCAACAGGTGTTTACTGGATGAGGGTTACTCTAAAACTACTGTACAGATCCCTACTCAGGGTTTATATACAGGAGCTGTAAAAAGTAGTTCTCCCCTTAAAGGTACATACACTTCGGTGCAGGCTCGATGGGCCGAAATGGCCTCTATCTGCACTGTGGGGTTTCTGTGATTCTGTGACTACAGCTAGACAGACTGGATGCAGGGAGGATGTTTCCCCTGGCTGGGGGTTCTAGAACGAGGGGTCACAATCTCAGGATATGGGGTCGGACATTTAGGACTAAGATGAGGAGACATTTCTTCACTCAGAGGGTGGTGAACCTGTGGAATTCTCTACCACAGAATGCTGTGGAGGCCAAGTCACTGAATATATTTAAGAAGGAGATAGATAGATTTCTAGACACAAAAGGCATCAAGGGATATGGGACGAGAGCGGGAATATGGCATTGAGATAGAGGATCAGCCATGATCATATTGAATGGCGGAGCAGGCTCAAAGTGCCGAATGGCCTACTCCTGCTCCTATTTTTCTATGTTGCTGTTGCTTTATATATTCTAATTACTTTTACCACCTTTACCATGCTTTGATTGTTAATGTAAAGCGTGGTAAATTCATTAGCTCATATCGCTACCCAGTGGCCCACCAGTGCCGTTCTCTCATGGTCCAAGTGGCAGGAATGATCAGTCTAGCGTTCGTTCAGTAAATTCACGATCACCATTGACTTGAACTGGGGGAGCACGGAGCTATTAGCTGTTTCCTGTTTCAGCGAAACGGTGCAAAACTCCCAGGAAATTATGGCGCAGTGCAGATAATAATTGTGCCACAATTTCTTGGGACTTTGGCGCCATAAAAATGGCCTCATGACGTAGACACGTCTTTGCAATGGCGTAAGTCTCCAGCAAGGTCTGGGCCCACGGTCATTTTGAATAAGTGTGACACTTTATCAAGGTGGGATGAAGGTGTCAGTGATTGGGAATGGACAATACTCAGCGCCCCCAGGTGCCTAGTATATGTTAGATGTGAAACAAAGCTCTCGCTGCTCAACTTTAACAGCAACAACAGCAACCTGCATTTATATAGCACCTTTAACATAGCAAAACGTTCAAGGCGCTTCACAGGAGCGATTATCAGACAGGATTTGACACTGAGCCAAATAAAGAGATATTAGGACACGTGACCAAAAGCTTGGTCAAAGAGCATCTTAAAGGAGGAGGTAGAGAGGCGGAGAGGTTTAGGGAGGGAATCCCAGAGTTTAGGGCATCGGCACCTGAAGGCACGGTGGCCAATGGTGGGGCGATGAAAATCGGGGATGCGCAAGAGGCCAGAATTGGAGGAGCGCAGAGATCGCGGAGGGTTGCATGGCTGGAGGAGGTTACTGAGATAGGGAGGGGGTGAGGTCATGGAGGTTATTGAACACGAGGACCAGAGTTTTAAATTCGAGACATTGCCGGACCGGGAGCCAATGTAGGTCAGTGAGCACAGGGGTGATGGGTGAACGGGACTTAGTGTGAGTTAGGATACGGGCAGCAGAGATTTGGATGAGCTGAAGATTACGGTATATCCCAGTGTGCGTATATAGGAACAGGAGGAGGCCATTTAGCCCCTTGAGCCTGTTCCACCATTCAATGAGATCATGGCTGATCTGGGACCTAACTCCATACACCCGCCTTTGGCCCATATCCCTCAATACCTCTGGTTAACAAAAATCTATCAATCTCAGATTTAAAATTAACAATTGATCTAGCATCAGTATATCCCAGTGTGTGTCACCGCCTTTGGGGGAGAGAGAGAGGGAAAACTTTGGGGGAGGGAAAGGGAGTAGAAAAAATAACTAATATTTCACAGCACGTTACTAATAAGTTATTCACTGAACAGGAAGGGAGTCTACCTCATGACAATTTTGAAGACATTCGATGGCAATCAGCTCTTGTTGACGCACGGGAGGCGGATTTTTGCTGTCAGGAGCAGGTAGATCACTTACCTAGGAAGTACCAGAGAAGAATCCCGACTATGGTCAGGATTGTAGCGCCTAGCAGAAGAGAAGCAATCACTCTCATCTTCTTACCATTGCCTGGAAGTTTTGCAGGTATTGCCACCTGGGGGTGAGGGGGGGGGTGGGTGGAGGGAGAAAAAAGAAACCATCATCGTCACCGCAATATTTTTATTTATTTTGTTCCGTCGAGCTCGCCTCACAGCCAGGATTAGGGGTCGCCAACTCTCCAGGATTGCCCTGGAACAATGTTGCCCCCCCAATTTTGTTTTGGGCGCGTGGCCCCCTTTAAGGGAATGCGCGGCCCATTCTCCGTGCGAAATCTAACATTGAAAAAGCCGGTCCCGGGTTACGCGGGACCAGCAGAGAGCTGCGCGACCACGCAGCTTATAAATAAATAAGACTTGCATTTCTATACCGCCTTTCATGACCACCGGATGTCTCAAAGCGCTTTACAGCCAATGAAGTACTTTTTGAAGTGTAGTCACTGTTGTAATGTGGGAATCGCCGCAGCCAATTTGCGCACAGCAAGCTCCCACAAACAGCAACGTGATGATGACCAGATGATCTGTTTTTGTTATGTTGGTTGAGGGATAAATATTGGCCAGGACACCGGGGCTAACTCCCCCTGCTCTTCTTCGAAATAGTGTCATGGGATCTTTTACGTCCACCTGAGCGAGCAGACGGGACCTTGGTTTAACGTCTCATCCGAAAGACGGCACCTCCAACAGTGCGGCACCCCCTCAGCACTGTGCTGGAGTTTAGAGGGAACTTAGAGTTTAGAGTCTCCAGGAATTGAAGATTAATCTCCAGAACGCTGCTGCAAGCAACAACCCGGGAGAAGAATCATAGATAGGGCGACAAACAAAATGGTGTACTTTTTTTTTAACATTTTCTTTACATGCTTTCATTTGTTATAACATTTTGGAGATGGGGAAAAAAGGCTGTTTGAAAAACAAGAAGCATCCAATTGAGTAACAAAGAGTCTGTTCGCTTTCCTTTCAAGCGCCGTGGGACGTTTTACCACGTTATATTAGGCACCATCCACCACCTTAAACATTCACTCCCTCCACCACCGGCGTACCGTGGCTGCAGGGTGTACCATCTACAAGATGCACTGCAGCAACTCGCCAAGGCTTCTTCAACAGCACCTCCCAAACCCGCGACCTCTTCCACCTATAAGGACAGGGGCAGCAGGCGCATGGGAACACCACCACCTCCAAGTTCCCCTCCAAGTCACACACCATCCTGACTTGGAAATATATCGGCCGATCCTTCATCGTCGATGGGTCAAAATCCTGGAACTCCCTCCCTAACAGCACTGTGGGAGCACCTTCACCACACGGACTGCAGCGGTTCAAGAAGGGGGCTCACCACCACCTTCTCAAGGGCAATTAGGGATGGGCAATAAATGCCGGCCTTGCCAGCGACGCCCACATCCCGTGAACGAATAATAAAAAAATATAAATACAAGTGGTTCTTGTTTCCAATTGGGCTGGGAAGGTGGTGCACCGTGAGGGTAGACATGTCGGCCGACCAATGGCAGGAGTGGGATGGTGGGAACCTCCAGGAATACCGTCCAACCGAACACCTGCCGAATGGCAAGAAGATGTGTGCTATCCCGGCAGGGGGTGAATCACAGCTCTCAACTGGCCGCGATGACGCACTGAAAGCCGATGGCGTCAGACCGAGTCCGAGGGGCCATTTTCAGCCACTAGCCATGTTCCTGAGGCCATTTCCCTCTACCACAATCGCAAACATGGCAAGGAGTGGCAAGCTGGCACATGGGTCACGGGGGCAGCTGTGTGGCACTAACCTATTCTCTCTTGCATTCTCTTTCCCTGCTTTCCTCTCTTTCTTTTCAAGGGTTTTGGGATCTCGGCCACCCCGCTGAGCGCCGACACTGGTGAACCTCCTGGGGTCAGGCTTCCTGCCCGTTGCCGGCACACTCCCCGCATGCCGAGGCGAGAATCCCATGGCACTATTGTGTAGAAGACAGGGTGGCACTCTCTCGCCTCTGAGTCAGAAGGTCGTGAGTTCAAGTCCCCCTCCAGAGACTTGAGCACAAATATCCAGGCTGACACTCCCAGTGCAGTGCTGAGGGAGCGCCGCACTGTCGGAGGGACGGTACTGAGGGAGCGCCGCACTGTCGGAGGGGCGGTACTGAGGGAGCGCTGCACTGTCGGAGGGACGGTACTGAGGGAGCGCCGCACTGTCGGAGGGGCGGTACTGAGGGAGCGCCGCACTGTCGGAGGGACGGTACTGAGGGAGTGCCGCACTGTCGGAGGGACGGTACTGAGGGAGCGCCGCACTGTCGGAGGGGCGGTACTGAGGGAGCGCCGCACTGTCGGAGGGACGGTACTGAGGGAGCGCCGCACTGTCGGAGGGACGGTACTGAGGGAGCGCCGCACTGTCGGAGGGGCGGTACTGAGGGAGCGCCGCACTGTCGGAGGGACGGTACTGAGGGAGCGCCGCACTGTCGGAGGGGCGGTACTGAGGGAGCGCCGCACTGTCGGAGGGGCGGTACTGAGGGAGCGCCGCACTGTCGGAGGGGCGGTACTGAGGGAGCGCTGCACTGTCGGAGGGGCGGTACTGAGGGAGTGCCGCACTGTCGGAGGGGCGGTACTGAGGGAGCGCCGCACTGTCGGAGGGGCGGTACTGAGGGAGTGCCACACTGTCGGAGGGGGTCAGTACTGAGGGAGTGCTGCACTGTCGGAGGGGCAGTACTGAGGGAGTGCTGCACTGTTGGAGGGGCAGTACTGAGGGAGCGCCGCACTGTCGGAGGGGCAGTGCTGAGGGAGCGCCGCACTGTCGGAGGGGCGGTACTGAGGGAGTGCAGCACTGTCGGAGGGGCAGTACTGAGGGAGCGCCGCACTGTCGGAGGGGCGGTACTGAGGGAGTGCCGCACTGTCGGAGGGGGTCAGTGCTGAGGGAGTGCTGCACTGTCGGAGGGGCAGTACTGAGGGAGCGCCGCACTGTGGGAGAGGCACTACTGAGGGAGCGCTGCACTGTCGGAGGGTCAGTACCGAGGGAGCGCCGCACTGTCGGAGGGGCAGTGCTGAGGGAGCGCCGCACTGTCGGAGGGGCAGTACTAAGGGAGTGCCGCACTGTCGGAGGGGCAGTACTGAGGGAGCGCCGCACTGTCGGAGGGGCAGTACTAATGGAGTGCCGCACTGTTGGAGAGGCAGTGCTGAGGGAGTGCCGCACTGTCGGAGGGGCAGTACTGAGGGAGTGCCGCACTGTCGGAGGGGCAGTACTGAGGGAGTGCCACACTGTCGGAGGAGCAGTGCTGAGGGAGCGCCGCACTGTCGGAGGGGCAGTACTGAGGGAGCGCTGCACTGTCGGAGAGGCAGTACTGAGGGAGTGCTGCACTGTCGGAGGGGCAGTACTGAGGGAGTGCCGCACTGTCGGAGGAGCAGTGCTGAGGGAGTGCCGCACTGTCGGAGGGGCGGTACTGAGGGAGCGCTGCACTGGCGGAGGGGCAGGACTAATGGAGTGCCGCACTGTCAGAGGGGTAGTGCTGAGGGAGCGCTGCACTGTCGGAGGGGCAGTACTAAGGGAGTACCGCACTGTCGGAGGGGCAGTGCTGAGGGAGCGCTGCACTGTAGGAGGGTCAGTACTGAGGGAGCGCTGCACTGTCGGAGGGGCAGTACTGAGGGAGTGCTGCACTGTCGGAGGGGCGGTACTGAGGGAGCGCTGCACTGTAGGAGGGTCAGTACTGAGGGAGCGCTGCACTGTCGGAGGGGCAGTACTGAGGGAGTGCTGCACTGTCGGAGGGGCAGTACTGAGGGAGTGCTGCACTGTCGGCGAGACAGTTCTTCAGATGAGATGTTAAACCGAGGCCCCGTCTGTTCTCTCAGGTGGAGATAAAAGATCCCATGGCTTTATCTTGAAGAAGAGTAGCGGGCGGGGTGGGGGGGGGTTCTCCAGTGTCCTGGCCAATATTTAAATCTCAAACAATGCCACTAAAAAACAGATTATCTGGTCACTGTCTCATTGCTGTTTGTGGGAGCTTGCTGTGCGCAAATTGGCTGCTGCGTTCCCTACATTACAACAGTGACTACACTTCAAAAATACTTCATTGGCTGTAAAGCGCTTTGGGACGTCCTGAGGTCGTGAAAAGGCGCTATAGAAATGCAAGTCTTTCTTTATAGATTCATGTGTTACAGTGCAGGATCAGAGCACTCGGTCTATTCAGTCTGTGCTGGTGTTTCTCTTCACATGACCCTTGTTCATAACCACACGTTCCTGCTCTGAAAGGACTGACCTTAAATGTGAGCCTGCCGTTCGTGGCCCATCAATACAATGTTTGAGTAATAATTTACAGCCGGGGTGAACATCCTCCTGTCGATAGATTTGCCGAGTGTCTGTTCTTTCGATTTACAGATATCCCTGCGGGTGGTCAGTTGGGTGATATGACTGCAGGGTTTGCTTGTCTGTGCCTGTGACTGGCAATCAACATCGGAGACACTCGGCCCCTCCTCCCCACTCCTGCTCAGTCCCTCCGCCCCACTCCTGCTCAGTCCCTCCCCCCCACTCCCGCTCAGTCCCTCCGCCCACTCCCGCTCAGTCCCTCCGTCCCACTCCCGCTCAGCCCCTCCGCCCACTCCCGCTCAGTCCCTCTCCCCCACTCCCGCTCAGTCGCTCCGCCCACTCCCGCTCAGTCCCTCCGCCCATTCCCGCTCAGTCCCTCCGCCCCACTCCCACTCAGTCCCTCCGCCCCACTCCCGCTCAGTCCCTCTCCCCCACTCCCGCTCAGTCGCTCCGCCCACTCCCGCTCAGTCCCTCCGCCCCACTCCCGCTCAGTCCCTCCGCCCACTCCCGCTCAGTCCCTCCGCCCCACTCCCGCTCAGTCCCTCCGCCCCACTCCTGCTCTAACCCTCCGCCCCACTCCCGCTCAGTCCCTCCGCCCCACTCCCGCTCAGTCCCTCCGCCCCACTCCCGCTCAATCCCTCCCCCCCACTCCCGCTCAGTCCCTCCGCCCCACTCCCGCTCAGTCCCTCTGCCCCACTCCCGCTCAGTCCCTCCGCCCCACTCCCGCTCAATCCCTCCGCCCCACTCCCGCTCAGTCCCTCCGCCCCACTCCCGCTCAGTCCCTCCGCCCACTCCCGCTCAGTCCCTCCGCCCCACTCCCGCTCAGTCCCTCCGCCCCACTCCCGCTCAGTTCCTCTGCCCCACTCCCGCTCAGTCCCTCCGCCCCACTCCCGCTCAGTCCCTCCGCCCCACTCCCGCTCAGTCCCTCCGCCCCACTCCCGCTCAGTCCCTCCGCTCCACTCCCGCTCAGTCCCTCCGCCCCACTCCCGCTCAATCCCTCCCCCCCACTCCCGCTCAGTCCCTCCGCTCCACTCCCGCTCAATCCCTCCCCCCCACTCCCGCTCGGTCCCTCCGCCCACTCCCGCTCAGACCCTCCGCCCACTCCCGCTCAGTCGCTCCGCCCACTCCCGCTCAGTCCCTCCGCCCCACTCCCGCTCAGTCCCTCCGCCCACTCCCGCTCAGTCCCTCCGCCCCACTCCCGCTCAGTCCCTCCGCCCACTCCCGCTCAGTCCCTCCGCCCCACTCCCGCTCAGTCCCTCCGCCCCACTCCTGCTCTAACCCTCCGCCCCACTCCCGCTCAGTCCCTCCGCCCCACTCCCGCTCAGTCCCTCTCCCCCACTCCCGCTCAGTCGCCCCGCCCACTCCCGCTCAGTCCCTCCGCCCATTCCCGCTCAGTCCCTCCGCCCCACTCCCACTCAGTCCCTCCGCCCCACTCCCGCTCAGTCCCTCTCCCCCACTCCCGCTCAGTCACTCCGCCCACTCCCGCTCAGTCCCTCCGCCCCACTCCCGCTCAGTCCCTCCGCCCACTCCCGCTCAGTCCCTCCGCCCCACTCCCGCTCAGTCCCTCCGCCCCACTCCTGCTCTAACCCTCCGCCCCACTCCCGCTCAGTCCCTCCGCCCCACTCCCGCTCAGTCCCTCCGCCCCACTCCCGCTCAATCCCTCCCCCCCACTCCCGCTCAGTCCCTCCGCCCCACTCCCGCTCAGTCCCTCCGCCCCACTCCCGCTCAGTCCCTCCGCCCCACTCCCGCTCAGTTCCTCTGCCCCACTCCCGCTCAGTCCCTCCGCCCCACTCCCGCTCAGTCCCTCCGCCCCACTCCCGCTCAGTCCCTCCGCCCCACTCCCGCTCAGTCCCTCCGCCCCACTCCCGCTCAATCCCTCCGCCCCACTCCCGCTCAGTCCCTCCCCCCCACTCCCGCTCGGTCCCTCCGCCCACTCCCGCTCAGTCCCTCCGCCCCACTCCCGCTCAGTCCCTCCGCCCCACTCCCGCTCAATCCCTCCCCCCCACTCCCGCTCAGTCCCTCCGCTCCACTCCCGCTCAGTCCCTCCGCTCCACTCCCGCTCAATCCCTCCCCCCCACTCCCGCTCGGTCCCTCCGCCCACTCCCGCTCAGTCCCTCCGCCCCACTCCCGCTCAGTCCCTCCGCCCCACTCCTGCTCAGTCCCTCCGCCCCACCATCGCTCAATCCCTCCCCCCCACTCCCGCTCAGTCCCTCCGCCCACTCCCGCTCAGTCCCTTTCCCCCACTCCCGCTCAGTCCCTCCGCCCACTCCCGCTCAATCCCTCCCCCCCACTCCCGCTCGGTCCCTCCGCCCACTCCCGCTCAGTCCCTCCGCCCACTCCCGCTCAGTCCCTCCGCCCCACTCCTGCTCAATCCCTCCGCCCCACTCCCACTCTAACCCTCCGCCCCACTCCCGCTCAGTCCCTCCGCCCACTCCCACTCAGTCCCTCCGCCCCACTCCCGCTCAGTCCCTCCGCCCACTCCCGCTCAGTCCCTCCGCCCCACTCCTGCTCAATCCCTCCGCCCCACTCCCGCGCTAACCCTCCGCCCCACCCCCGCTCTAACCCTCCGCCCACTCTAGCTCTAACCCTCCGTGCCTATCCCCCCTCCGCCCCTCGATCCTGTTCTGCCATTCAATTAGAATGTGACTGATCTGTATCTTAACTCAGTCCACCCGCCATGTTTCCGTAACCCTTAATACCCTTGCCTAACAATTTCAGTTTTGAAATTTTCAATTGACCCCCAGCCTCAACAGCTTTTTGGGGGAGCGAGTTCCAGATTTCCACTACCCTCTGTGTGAAGAAGTGTTTTCTGACATCACCCCTGAACGGCCTGGCTCTAATTTTAGGTCCCTTGTTCTGGACTCCCCCCACCAGAGGAAATCGTTTCTCTCTATCCACCCTCTCAAATCCTTCAATCATCTTAAACACCTCGATTTGATCACCCCTTAATCTTCGATACTCAAGCGAATACAGGCCTAGTCTGTGCAACCTGCCCCTCATAATTGAACCCTTTTAGCCCCGGTATCAGTCTGGTGAATCTACGCTGCCCACCTTCCAAGGCCAGTATATCCTTCCTGAGGTATGGTCCCCTGAACTGAACGCAGTTACTTCAGCCGTGATCTAACCAGAGCTTTATACAACTGTAGCATAACTACCCCCCTTTTTGTATACCAGCCTCCTTGAGATGAAGGCCAATATTTCATTAGCCTTTTTAATTTTAATAATATTAACTCTGGAAATGTGAAAGCATGATCTGAGAGTGTGGGGGGGGGGGGCGGAGGAAATCTCACACACTTTGCCCGCATTAGCTGTATGTTAATAGCTCATCTTTAGAAAGGCATTTACATGTAAGTTGCCAGGACAGGCATTGGATTTTGTTGAGATTATCAGTGAAACACCAGTGGCGATAGATTTTTGGACTCTAGGGGAATCGAAGGATATGGGGATCGGGCGGGAAGGTGGAGTCGAGGTAGAAGATCAGCTATGATCTCATTGAATGGCGCAGCAGGCTTGAGGGGCCGAATGGCCGACTCCTGCTCCTATTTCTTATGTTCTTATCCCAACTGCACTGCTTGGTAAATGATCCCAAGGTTTTCGGCTGCACTGCTCTAACAGGGTTGCCAACTGTGGCTGGAGGTATTCCTGGAGGTTTGACCACATGTCCAGTCGCCTCGCCCGGCCAAACAGCCTTTTTTTCCCCTCCCATCATTTTTAAAGCTAATAAACAAAAGCGTTGAAAGAAAATGCAAGAAACCGCCCCCCGCAACCAAAAAAAAACTCTTTTATTGGGCGTTGCTCGCAGCAGTTTACTGGGGATTAGCCTTTCATTCCTGGAGACATCAGGGCAATCCTGGAGTGTTGGCAACCCGGGAGATCAAGCAAACCCATTTTGGGGTGTCGATCACTCTTTATGTTAAAAAAACCCGCCATCAGCCCTGAATTTGCTATCGTTACCTTGACACTACAGTTCCTCGTTTTACTGTCACAATCCAACATAGAAAAATAGGAGCAGGAGTCGGCCATTCGGCCCTTCGAGCCTGCTCCACCATTCAATGCGATCATGGCTGATCCTCTATCTCAATACCATATTCCCGCTCTCTCCTCATATCCCTTGATGCCTTTTGTGTCTAGAAATCTATCTATCTCCTTCTTAAATATATTCAGTGACTTGGCCTCCACAGCCTTCTGTGGTAGAGAATTCCACAGGTTCACCACCCTCTGAGTGAAGAAATTTCTCCTCATCTCAGTCCTAAATGCCCGACCCCGTATCCTGAGACTGTGAAACCCCTCATTCTAGACCCCCCCCCAGCATCCTCCCTGCATCCAGTCTGTCTAGCCCTGTCAGAATTTTATACATTTCAATGAGATGCCCTCTCATTCTTCTAAACTCGAGTGAATACAGGCCTAGTCGACCCAATCTCTCCTCATACGACAGTCCTGCCATCCCAGGAATCATTCTGGTGAACCTACGCTGCACTCCCTCTATGGCAAGTATATCCTTTCTAAGGTAAGGTGACCAGAACTGCACACAGGTGTGGTCTCACCAAGGCCCTGGACCCAGAGATTCTATGCTGCCCACCAGGGGCTCCATTCTGGGCCTAGTGAAGGCCCCAGGATGCTGGAGGGAGCGGGTAAATTGATCCCGGAGGCTCAAGGGGTGCAATGATTACGTTGCTAGCTCTGCGGGCAGGTGCAGAGTCGAGGCTGCACCTGGTGGGGTGGAGCAGCAAGGATCACATTCCGAGGGAAGAAACTGCGAGCTCGGCACAGAGACTCGCGAAAGGCGGACGTGTCCTTTCTCCGCAGTCTTTGGGGGGAAAAAGAAAATGATGTACAATCTGTCGATTCTCAAAACATTCCCGCATTTAAACTGCAATTGCAGGCAAATGCACCAGAGCATTCAAACCCTGGGGAAAAGTGTGGAAAAGGATCAGGAGCCCACTTAGACACAGCGGTGTAATGTTGAAGAGTGAAAAGAAGTCACGTTTTAAAACCAGAATGAATGCAGTCTTGCTTAAAATGAGTCAGATAGCAGACTCTGTGCTTGAACAGGGACCTCAGCACGTCCCAAAGCACTTTACAGCCAGTGAGGTACTTCTTTTTCGAAGTGGAGTCACTGTTGTAATGTGGGAAACGCGGCAGCCAATTTGCGCACAGCAAGCTCCCGCAAACAGCAAATGTGATAATGACCAGATAATCTGTTTTTGTGATGTTGATTGAGGGATAAATATTGGCCCCAGGACACCGGGGAGAACTCCCCCTGCTCTTCCTTGAAATAGTGCCGCAGGATCTTTAACAGCCACCTGAGAGGGCAGACGGGGCCTCGGTTTAACGTCTCATCCGAAAGACGGCACCTCCGACGGTGCGGCCCACAAGCAGCAATGTGATAATGACCAGATAATCTGTTTTAGTGATGTTGATTGAGGGATAAATATTGGCCCAGGACACCGGGGATAACTCCCCTGTTCTTCTTTGAATAGTGCGTGTGCGATCTTTTACGTCCACCTGAGAGAGCAGACGAGGCCTCGATTTAATGTCTCATCCAAAAGACGGCTCCTCCGACAGTGCAGCACTCCCTCAGCACCGCACTGGAGCGTCAGCCTAGATTTTTTGTGCTCGAGTCTCGAGTGGAGGGGCTTGAACCCACGCCCTTTTGACCCAGAGGTGAGAGAGGGCTGCCCACTGAGCCACGGGACCTGCTCGAAGCATTCAACAACACCTAAGTCTGAATCGCATTAAACGTCGGAGACCGGCAGCTCGGTGAAAACTGGAAGCGACGGTGAGATAAACGCACGGGTGATGGAGCACCCTTTCAGGAAGGTACTTGACCAGAATCGGTATTCAGACTTACAATTTCGGCGTTGGGGTCCCAGTCGGCGCCTGTGTTCACGGAGCCCGATGGAGGCGTGATGAAACTGCACGGTTCTTGGACGCTCATGATCGTTCCTCGGATGCACCCTTGGCTATGCCCCCCGGCTGCGTTCTGTCCCGCTAGGAATCCACGGTGCGGGTTTCAGTTGACAGAACTTTCGGTGCAACTACAAAAAAAAACCCTCATCTATTGTGCAACCAGGGTCCAGCAGAGATCGATGCTGTAAAGTTAGGTCACTGGCCGTTTTTTGGCCAGCGTCTCTGTCCGCTTGCCTGGATTGCGACGCAGAGGATTCCTCGCTCGGTGCAGAGCGAGCGAAAATGTCCTTATTGATAAAAAATAAGTGCACACCTGGGTCCCAAACTAACGACGGGATAAACAGCTGCACTGCTTGGTTTCCGCTGGGTCCTATCGCCCCTGGGATGCCAAGTGCTGAAAGCAGAGGCTGGAAATGACTGTGACTGGGATTTTAATCTCTTATCTCCTTTTTGAGCATCAGAAAAATTCTCCGCCCCGCATCCTCCTCCCCTGAAGAGAATGAAAGGTTTACATTCATATAGCGCCTTTCATGACCGCTGGCCGTCCCTAAAGCTCTTTACAGCCAATTAAGTATTTTTTGAAGTGCTGTCACTGTTGTAACGTAGCAGCCAATTTGTGCACAGCAAGCTCCCACAAACAGCAATGAGATAATGACCAGATTGTACTGGCAAGGACAACTGCGGGGGGAAGAATTCCCCTGCTTTTCTTCGAAATAGTACCATGAGATCTTTTATGACCATCAGAGAGAGTTTCGGTTTGACGTCTCAACCGAAAAGCAGCACCGCCGACAGTGCAGCGCTCCCTCAGTACTGCAATGGAGTGTCAGCCTAGATTTTGTGCTCAAGTGTCTGGAGTGGGACTTGAACCCATGACCTTCTGACCCCGAGGCAAGAGTGCTGCCAACTGAGCCACAGCTGACACCTTTTGTACTGTTTCAATACGTTTCGAAGTAGAAACATAGAAAAATAGGAGCAGAAGTCGGTTATTCGGCCCTTCGAGCCTGCTCTACCATTCAATATGATCATGGCTGATCCTCTATCTCAATACCATATTCCCGCTCTCTCCCCATACTCCTTGATGCCTTTTGTGTCTAGAAATCTATCTATCTCCTTCTTAAATATATTCAGTGACTTGGCCTCCACAACCTTCTGTGGTAGAGAATTCCACAGGTTCACCACCCTCTGAGTGAAGAAATTTCTCCTCATCTCAATCCTAAATGTCTTACCCCGTATCCTGAGACTGTGACCCCTCGTTCTAGACCCCCCCAGTCAGGGGAAACATCCTCCCTGCATCCAGTCTGTCGAGCCCTGTCAGAATTTTATACGTTTCAATGAGATGCCCTCTCATTCTTCTAAACTCTAGTGAATACAGGCCTAGTCGACCCAATCTCTCCTCATACGACAGTCCTGCCTTCCCAGGAATCAGTCTGGTGAACATTCAAAACTGACTGCAGGATAATGCAGCTTTAGAACTCTTGGTGTATCTGTTTTGTCTGAATATGATCCAGTGCTGGGTTCTAGTTAGTGTATAAACTATGACAACAGACAAATCAGGCCCTCCATTGCTTGGCATAAAGGCAGCATCAGTATTGGTGCCCTTCATGGTGGAATATCTAGTTGATATGCTGTCAGGCTGACACAGGGAAATTGGCTGCTTGAAGGAGGCTGCGACAATGGGACAGGATCTCCATCATCCGTCAGTGCCTTCAGGGGAAACTGGTGACCTCACCCTGTGGGCCATTGCCTGTACGTTGCAGATTTTCTCCCCCTGATGGGCAAAAGTAGGATTTCACTAGAGTATCACAGGACTCTGCCGTTCCCCAGCACTGCATCTCAGCTCTTCAGTGCTGTGCCTTTCGGGTGAGACGTTCAACAAAGAGGTAGGTTTTAAGGAGCGACTTAAAGGAGGAGAGCGAGTTAGAGAGGCGGAGAGGTTTGGGGAGGCAATTCCAGAGCTTAGAGCCCAGGTATTAAAATTCTCATCCATGATTTCAAATCCCTTCAGGGCGTCGCCCCTTCCTCCAGCTCCACAACCCTGCGAGGTCTCTGCGCTCCTCCAATTCTGGTCACTTTTGCATCCCCGGTTTTCATCGCTCCACCATTGGCGGCCGTGCCTTCAGCTGCCTTGTCCCTAAGCTCTGGAATGCCCTCCATAAACTGTAACGTCCGTGTGTAATTGAGACACGGACTGCAGAAGTTGGTTATAACAGGTGTTTACTGAATGGAGACAAAACTGGAACTACTATACAAATATATACTATCCTTTTTACCAGCCACCGTCAGTGCCTGAATGGAGTGCCAGTCTAAACTTATCTTTCTGATCCATTCACGTCCCAATAACGGTGGTCCACCATCTTGCAGTATGTACAGATACAATTTCTGTATTTCCTTGCCGTTGTATTCAACAGGCACCCTTATTTTCCCTCTGGGGTATACTTTCTGCCCCGTATATGTCTTCAAGACAATGGATGTGTCTTTCAAGGGTATGTGTGAGAATAGCCGCTCGTAGTCTCGTTGATTCATGACGGTCAGGGTTGATCCTGTATCCAATTCCATTTTGACTTGGGACCCTGCTATCGTGAGGGTGACCCAAATGGTTCGGTGATCCTCTTTTGTGATTACGTTGTGTAGTTTGAGACAGCTTAGTCTCTTGTTCCCGGATTCACTATCGCTCTTCTGGTCTTCGGAACTACTGTCCGTCATCTTTTGTACTTTCCTGTACTTTTCCTTAGTAGTCTTTTTGTTGTCGTTAGTCTTCTTCCCGGACCTGCAAACTCGTGCAATGTGTCCCATCTTTCCGCATTGCCTGCATGTTTTGTCCTTGGACCAGCAGTCCTTCTGGTCATGGGTTGTTCTGCCGCAGCGATAACATTTTTCAAATCCCCGTGTCATTTCATGGGTGCCGTATTCCTGTGGCTTTTGCTGTATTTCCGCAGCTCCCCTTGCTGCTGCTTCGTACGATACTGCCACACTGAAAGCCTTATCTAGCGTCAGCTCTTTCTCTGAGAGTAACCTCTTCTGGGTTCCTTCACTCAGGAGTCCACAGACAAATTTGTCCCGTAGGGTATCTGCCAGTCCTGCTCCGAACTGGCAGTGCTTTGATAGCTTGCGTAGTTCCGTAAGGTAATCAGCATTGCTCTCATCTTTATGCTGATTTCTCTTGTGGAATTTAAATCTTTCTGCTATCAGCAGCGGTGTAGGATTTAGGTGTTCCTGTAGGATATCAACAATTTCGTTAAAACTCTTCACCATCGGTTTGACTGGAGTGATCAGGTTCCGCAATAGGCCGTACGTTCTTGCGCCCATTAAGTTTAGCAGTACCGATGCCTTTTTCTCATCGGCTACTTCATTTGCCTTGCAATATACTTCGACTCTTTCCACATACGTGGTCCAGTCTTCTATTGCATTATCGAAGGCAGTGATATTGCCAGTCTTCGGCATCTAAGATGGCGCCTCCCGCGCTTTGCCTTCTTCCCCGATTGAACTAAATGGCGCCTCCCGCGCTTTGCCTTCTTCCCCGCTGGATTACGATGGCGCCTCCCGTGCTTTCTGTCTTTTCCGCTGCTGCTAGCGCTGTTGCTGCCGTTTTTATGCCTTGATGGCGACGCCCTATGGTCTTCGCGCAGTTCCCCCCCGCGCTGCTGCCAACGCCGCTCTCCGCGGTCCCCGTGGCAAACTGCAGCTCCTCGCGGCTTTCTGCACTTCTAATTTCTTTTATTTTAATTACTGTTCCCGTTGTCAGAGCAGACCCTATGGGACACTTTCCTCCCTCTTCTCGGGTCTGTACGCTGCCTGGCTTCGTAGCACCGGCCGCGCCCTGTGTGCTCCACCCTCTCTCTCTCCTCTTCCCGACAACGCTGCTCGGCCCCGTTGAAAAGCCACCCGATCGAGCTCTAGCCCGCCGCAGCCCAGGAAGGATCAGTGTACTACCTGCCACCAGCCCGATTAGCTGGAACACCATAGACTGGATAACCAAGCCCAGCTCTCGACAGCCTCTCCTGCAAATCTTCGAATTCGATGAATCAGAGGGTGGTTGCCCACGGTCGACGCCCGTTTCTTCTGTTTTTTTTTCTTTTTTTGATTTCTTCCTTCTGGCCTCGACCTCTAACAACTTCGCTTCAGGGATGGATCCCCGTGAGGTGGTGCAGAACTGTAGGTAAGTTCGGATCTGTTCGTCGCCAGTGTAACGTCCATGTGTAATTGAGACACGGACTGCAGAAGTTGGTTATAACAGGTGTTTACTGAATGGAGACAAAACTGGAACTACTATACAAAGTTACTACACAGGCTTATATACAGGGGTGGCCACTACTGGTACTGCAGTACACAGGGGCTGCAGAATATAGTTCCTTCTTCAAGGTACATACACTACATAAACCTCTCCGCCTCTCTCTCTTTGTTTAAGACTCTCCTTAATACCTACCTCTTTGACCAAGCCTTTGGTCACTTGTCCGAACAGCTCCTTATGCGTCTCTTTGTTAATTTTTGTCTGATAATCGCTCCTGTCAAGCGCCTTGGGACGTTTTACGAGGTTAAAGGCGCTATATAAATGCAATTTTTTGTAGCTGGCTGATAACTAGCTATTATCAGTGTATTTCCTGTACCACACCTTCAAATAATTCAACAAAAGCAAAATACTGCGGATGCTGGAAATCTGATTAAAAAAAAAACAGAAAATGCTGGAAATACTCAGCAGGTCAGGCAGCATCTGTGGAGAGAGAAACAGAGTTAATGTTTCAGGTCGATGGCCCTTCGTCAGAACTGGAAAAAGTTGGAGATAGAACAGGTTTTTAAGCAAGTGTAGGGGCAGGGAGAGGGGGGAGGGGAGGAAAGAACAAAAGGGAAGGTCTGTGATAGGATGGAAGGCAGGAGAGATTTAAAGACAAAAGGGATGATGGTGCGAGGCAAAAGGAGACGGTAATGGGACAAGTAAAGAAACAAAAGATGGCTCTAGATGAAGTGTAAATGGCGATGGCAGAATGAAAGACAGCTGCCATGTGAGAGAGAAAAAAAATGAATGAAAAAAAAGATAGGGGCAGAGGATATGGTCTGAAATTGTTGAACTCGATGTTGAGTCCAGAAGGCTGTAAAGTGCCTAATCGAAAGATGAGGTGCTGTTCCTCGAGCTTACGCTGAGCTTCATTGGAACAATGCAAGAGCCCGAGGACGGAGAGGTCAGAGTGGGAATGGAGCGGTGAATTAAAGTGACAGGCGACCGGAATCTCGGGGTCACCTTTACGGACTGAACGGAGGTGTTCCACAAAGCGGTCGCCCAATCTGCGTTTGGTCTCCCCAATGTAGAGGAGACCACATCGTGAGCAGCAAATACAGTATATTAAATTGCAAGAAGTACAAGTAAATCACTGTTTCACCTGGAAGGGGTGTTTGTGGGGCTCTGGACAGTGGGAAGGGGGGAGGTAATAGGGCAGGTGTTGCATCTCCTGCGCTTGCACGGGGAGGTGCCAGGCGAAGGGGAAGGAGTGTTGGGGGTGATTGAGAATTCAATCCTGTTTAGAACGCTGCTCGTCCATGGCTCCAAATTGGCGACAGCTCCTCTTATACTTTCTGGCTTCATTAATGGCGATTCCAGTGTGCCTTTTCCTGACCGGTGTGTTGCTCAAATGTTTAAACTACTAAAAAAAAAGACTTGCATTTCTACAGCGCCTTTCACGACTACCGGATGTCCCAAAGCACTTTACAGCTAATGAAGTACTCTCACTGTTGTAATGAGTCCAGTATAAATAACATTAACATTAAACGTAAATAGCACCGTTCTGGGAGAAGCAAAACCGCTGCGTCTGTGCGCGCCGCCATTCCATTTCCACCATTCCTCCTGTCCGACAACCTTCAGCCCAACGCCCAGGCCTGCTCACCAGCCGCCCCTCCCGGGGCTCCTTCCATGACCTTCTCACCAACCGTCCCTCCTCGGGGCTCCTTCCGGGACCTTCTGCACCTGGTCTTCCCTGATGGTCACCCCTCCAGGTACTAACCAGGCCTGGCTCTGCTTAGCTTCCAAGCCTTGCCAGTGACCCTGTCCCTAGTCCCAGGAAAAGGTGCTATATAAATGCAAGTTGTTGTTGTTTTTATTGGGAGATCTAGGTTACCATGGATACTCCACCTAGACAGGCAACTCATTTTTGGACCATTTCCCTTGGTTCACCCACACTAAGCACACTGTGTTGGAGGAACGGGCTATTCTTAGCTTCTCAGTTCATAGAATAGAATCATAGAAATTTACAGCACGGAAGGAGGCCATTCGGCCCATCGTGTCTGTGCCGGCCGACAAAGAGCTCTCCAGCCTAATCCCACTTTCCAGCTCTTGGTCCGTAGCCCTGCAGGTTACGGTACTTCAAGTGCATATCCAAGTACTTTTTAAATGCGATGGGGGTTTCTGGCTCTACCTTCTTCTTCTTAGGCAGTCCCTCGGAACTGAGGATGACTTGCTTCCACATTAAAAATGAGTTCTCAGGTGACTGATGAGTCCAATGCGGGACCTACAGTCTCTGTCACAGGTGGGGCAGAGGTGTTCGGTGCCTTCCCGGATGCTTCGCCTCCACTTTGTGCGGTCTTGGGCTCTCTTGCCATGCCGGAGCTCCGAGTAGAGCGCTTGTTTTGGGAGTCTCGTATCGGGCATGCGGACAATGTGACCCAACTGTGTTCTTGCTCAGGCCAACATCCCCAGTATCGAAGCTTTGACCACGCTTAATCAAATGGGCACGGCAAGAGAGCCCCAGGTGGGCAGAGGAAACACTTCAAGGACACCCTCAAAGCCTCCTTGAAAAAGTGCAACATCCCCACCGACACCTGGGAATCCCTGGCCCAAGACCGCACAAAGTGGAGGCGAAGCATCCGGGAAGGCGCCGAACACCTCGAGTCTCTTCACCGGGAGCAAGCGGAAGCCAAGCGCAGGCAGCGCAAGGAGCGCACGTCAACCCAAACGCCCCACCCACCCGCCCCTTCAACCACCGTCTGCCCCACCTGTGACAGAGACTGTAGGTCCCGCATTGGACTCATCAGTCACCTGAGAACTCATTTTTAATGTGGAAGCAAGTCGTCCTCAGTTCCGAGGGACTGCCTAAGAAGAAGAAAGTAGAGCCAGAAACCCCCATCGCATTTAAAAACTACTTGGATATGCACTTGAAGTGCTGTAACCTGCAGGGCTACGGACCAAGAGCTGGAAAGTGGGATTAGGCTGGAGAGCTCTTTTTCGGCCGGCACAGACACGATGGGCCGAATGGCCTCGTTCTGTGCTGTAAATTTCTATGATTCTATTCTATGAACTGAGAAGCTAAGAATAGCCCGTTCCTCCAACACAGTGTGCTTAGTGTGGGTGAACCAAGGGAAATGGTCCAAAAATGAGTTGCCTGTCTAGGTGGAGTATCCATGGTAACCTAGATCTCCCAATAAACAAAACAACAACAACTTGCATTTATATAGCACCTTTAATGTAGTAAAACATGTAGTAAAATATGTAGTCAGCTGTAGCTCAGTGGGCAGCACTCTTGCCTCTGAGTCAGAAGATTGTACATGCAAGTCTTGAGACTTGAGCACAAAAAGCTAGGCTGATACTCCAGTGCAGTACTGCGGGAGCGCTGCACTGTCGGAGATGCCGTGTATCAGATCAGATGTGATGTTAAACCAAGGCTCTGTCTGCTCTCAGGTGGCTGTAAAAGATCCCACGGCCACTATTTCGAAGAAGAGCAGGGGGAGTTCTCCCCGGTGTCCTGGCCAATATTTATCCCTCAATCAACAGCACTCAAAACAGATTATCTGTTCATGATCACATTCGCTGTTTGTGGGAGCTTGCTGTGTGCAAATTGGCTGCCACGTTTCCTACATTACAACCGTGACTACACTTCGAAAGTACTTCATTGGCTGTAAAGCGCTTTGAAACGTCCGCTGGTCTTGAAAGGCGCTATAGAAATGCAAGTCTTTCTAAAACGTCCCAAGGCGCTTCACAGGAGCGTTATCAAGCGAAATTTGACACTGAGCCACATAAGGAGACATTAGGACAGGTGACCAAGAGCTTGGTCAAAGAGGTAGGTTTATAAGGAGCCTCTTAAACGAGGAGAGAGAGGCGGAGAGGTTTTAGGGAGGGAATTCCAGAGCTTAGGGCCTCGGCAGCTGAAGGCATGGCCGCCAATGGTGGAGCGATGAAAATCGGGGATGTGCAAGAGGCCAGAATTGGAGGAGCGCAGATAACCCGACCGAATAAAGGCCGGACAGCAAATGAGGGGGGCAGGCAGCATCTCACATGACAGTGGAAGCTCACAAAGCCTTGGTATCAGGGCAATAAAACTCAATGGAATTTGATACAGACCGACATCTAAATACTAATGGAAGCCATCAGATGCACTCCCCTGGATTCTGTCCCATACCCTACACTCTGATGTAAACCTCCTACCGTGAGATCAATGTATGAACGTCTGCGCAACCTGTTGTGACTGAAGAACAATTGCAATATAAAAGAAATATATTCCTGAGCTACTCGAGCCTTCACGGGAGTACCGCTACTGCCAAACTGGCCAGGCCTCTGCTCCCCAGGACTTGCGACTGCATAATCTTCCAAGTACATATCTGCCTCTTATTTTTGAAGATATATTTTAATGTGGTTGGGAGGCTGGTGGTGTTGAAATGGTGAATGTCCCATCAAGTGGTTAAAAACAAAGAACTTGCATTTATATAGCTCCTTTCACCACCTCAGGACGTCTCAAAATGGTTTACAGCCATTGGAGTGCTTTTGAAGTGTAGTCGCTGTTGTAATGTAGGAAACGCGGCAGCCAATTTGCGCACAGCAAGGTCCCACCAACAGCAATGTGATAATTTCCAGATCATCTATTTTAGTGTATATATGTGTCAGCTGTGGCTCAGTGGGCAGCACACTCGCCTCTGAGTCAGAAGGTTGTGGGCTCGAGTCCCACTCCAGGGACTTGAGCACATAAAGCTAGGCTGACACTCCAGTGCAGTGCTGAGGAGTGCTGCACTGTCGGAGGTGCCGTCTTTCGGATGAGACGTTAAACCGAGACCCCATCTGCTCTCTCAGGTGGATCTAAAAGATCCCATGGCACCATCTCGAAGATAGAACAGGGGAGTTGTCCCCGGTGTCGTGGGACAATATTTATCCCTCAATCAACATCACAAAAACAGATTATCAGATCATTATGACATTGCTGTTTGCGGGAGCTTGCTGTGTGCAATTTGGCTGCTGTGTTGCCTACATTACAACAGTGACTACACTTCATTGGCTGTAAAGTGCTTTGGGACATCCTGAGGTTGTGAAAGGCGCTATATTTGGTTAAGGGGTGAATATTGGCCAGGACAACCAGGTATCTTGTCACTAGCTGTGAGCGAGTGAGCCTTTGGCGCAGTGGTAGCACTCCCCTCTGTGGGCTAGAAGGTGCAGGAGCTCAAACCCCACTCCAGACAGTCCTGGCGAGTGAAGTCGGAGCTCTGGCCCTGAATTCTGGGTTGATGTTCAGCCAGATACTTGTGTCTGGTTCTGGTGGGTATGGGTGGCACCCCCCCTCCCCACTCCACAAATGGGTTCTGGGAGCCCATAAAACCCACCCACCGTATAGGACTAACCACCTCATTGACTGGTATAAATATGGCTACGACCATGGAAGGAGTGTTAACACGACCAGTTGTTAGTCAGCCTGCAACTATTTCACACTGTTCCCCATAGTGGAACAACAACAAGACATGAAAAGAAGAAGATTAGCTATGGGAGCAGTCACAGGCCAAGCTAATCCAGCTGCTCCAGTAGCCAGTTACAGAGATACAAGCTACTTGGCAGCAGGTTGGCTACCTTTTCAGCTATGGACAGCGGTAGGGACCTAAAGAGGTATGAAAGTATATTTGCTATGTATATTGCACTGTCGGAGGTGTCATCCTTTGGATGAGACATTAAATGAAAGCCCCGTCTGCGCTCTCAGGTGGATGTAAAAGATCCCATGACACTATTTCGAAGAAGAGCAGGGGAGTTCTCCCCGGTGTCCTGGCCAATATTTATCCCTCAACCAACATCACTAAAACAGATTATCTGGTCCTTATCACATTGCTGTTTGTGGGAGCTTGCTGTGCGCAAATTGTCCGCCACGTTGCCTAATTACAACAGTGACTACGCTTCAAAAGTACTTCATTGGCTGTGAAGTGCTGTGTGAAGTCCTACATTCATGAAAGGCGCTATATAAATGCAAGCCCCTTCTTCCTTCCTCGGACGTCACCATTCTGTGACACAGTCCTGCCTTTTGCAACACATTTCTACCACTAGATGGAGCTTCAAGATCGTGCGAGGCTGCAGATCCCCACACAAAGACCGAAGTTGGTTTTGATCTGACTTTCCACGGACCAGTAAGAATTCAAAAGTAAAAGGCTCATTCTTACAAAGACCGTAAATGTAAAACCCCACTTACCAACCCAACTGGGGGTCAGGCTGGGCAAATTATTTTCTTGCATGGTGAAGCTGAACAGCATATCACATTCCTAATTCACACAGCACTCTCTCCTTCCATCTTCAATCCTTCCTTGAGTCTCCTCTTCCCACTGCCTCCCTTTCCTTGGTGATCTTTCTCACTCTTTCTCCCATCTTAATTTCCTTAAATCTAAAAGTATGCTCAAGAGTAGGGTTCTGTAATATTCCACATATGATTATAGCACCCCTTCATGGAATAGAATCATAGACTGAATCATAGAATGGCTAAAGCACAGAAGGAGGCCATTCGGCCCGTCGAGCCCATGCCGGCTCTCTGCAAGAGCACTTCAGCCAGCCCCAATCCCCCTGCCCTTTCCCCGTAGCCCTGCAAATTTTTTTCCTTCAGGTACTTATCCAATTCCCTTTTGAAAGCCACGATTGAATCTGCCTCCACCACCCTCTCAGGCAGTGCATTCCAGATCCTAACCACTCGCTGCGCAAAAAGTTTTCCCTCACGTCGCCTTTGGTTCTTTCGCCAATCACCTTAAATCTGTGTCCTCTGGTTCTCGACCGTTCCGCCAATGGAAACAGATTCTCTCTGTCTCGACCCCTATATATTTTGTATTTCCTGGGTTGACTTCACAGCAGTCCGTGCGTGCATGCAACAAGGCCTGGAGAAAATTCATGGTTGGGCTGAGAAGTGGCAAGTAACCTTCGTGACACACAAGTGCCAGGCAATGACCATCTGCAAGAAGAGAGAGTCTAATCACCTCCCCTTGACATTCAATAGCATTACCATCGCCTTGTCCCCCACCATTTATATCCTGGGGGTTACCATCGCCTTGTCCCCCACCATTTATATCCTGGGGGTTACCATCGCCTTGTCCCCCACCATTTATATCCTGGGGGTTACCATCGCCTTGTCCCCCACCATTTATATCCTGGGGGTTACCATCGCCTTGTCCCCCACCATTTATATCCTGGGGGTTACCATCGCCTTGTCCCCCACCATTTATATCCTGGGGGTTACCATTGACCAGAAACTCAACTGGACCAGCCACATAAATGCCTTGGCTACTAGAGCAGGTCAGAGGCTGGGTATTCTATGGCGAGAGGCTCACCTCGTGACTCCCCAAAGCCTCTCAACCACCTACAAGGCACAAGTCAGGAGTGCGATGGAATATTCTCTTTTTGCCCGGATAGGTGCAGCTCCAACATCATTCAAAAGGTGGACTCTATCCAGGTAAAGCAATCCGCTTGATCGGCACCCCATCCACCACCTTAAACATTCACTCCCTCCACCACCGGCGCACCGTGGCTGCAGTGTGTACCATCTACAAGATGCACTGCAGCAACTCGCCAAGGCTTCTTTGGCAGCACCTTCTAAACCTTCGACCTCCGAAACCCAGAAGGACAAGGGCAGCAGGCGCATGGGAACACCACCACCTCCAAGTTCCCCTCCAAGTCACACACCATCCTGACTTGGAAATATATCACCGTTCCTTCATCGTCGCTGGGTCAAAATCCTGGAACTCCCTCCCTAACAGCACTGTGGGAGCACCTTCACCGCACGGACTGCAGTGGTTCAAGAAGGCGGCTCACCACCACCTTCTCAAAGGGGCAACTAGGGATGGGCAATAAATGCTGACCTTGCCAGCGACGCCCACATCCTGTGAACGAATAAAAAAAATGAGAACAGAGCCTCTGTGGGGAAAAAAGAATTTCAAACATGATGTCATTGGAATCACTCTTCTGTACTATTCCCATTTAAGGCTTAACTGTGTATCTGACTATTATCATTTTAATAATGTATTGTCACTTTTAGGAATTTTTGGCAATTTTTTAACAGAACTGATTCTTTAAAAAATAGACTACCCTAGTGGGTGCCACCAAAATGTGATTGGTTTCTTGGGATAGATTGAATGAGGACTGCAACATAAGAACATAAGAATTAGGAGCAGGATTAGGTCATATGGCCCCTCGAGCCTGCTACGCCATTCAATAAGATGGCTGACCTTCTACCTCATCTCCACTTTCCCGCACTATCCCCATATCCCTTGATTCCCTTAGAGTCCAAAAATCTATCAATCTCAGCCTTGAATATACTCAACGATTCAGCATTCACAGCCCTCTGGAGTAAAGAATTCTGGAGATTTGCAACCCTCTGAGTGAAGAAATTCCTCCTCATCTTAGTCTTAAATGGCCTACCTCTTATCCTGAGACTATGCCCCCTAGTTCTAGACTCTCCAGCCAGGGGAAACAATACCTCAGCATCTACCCTGTCAATCCCCCTCAGAGTTTTTTATATTTCAATGAGATCACACCTCATTCTTCTACACTCCAGAGAGTATAGGCCCATTCTACACAATCTCTCATCATAGGACAACCCTCTCATCCCAGGAATCAATCTAGTGAACCTTCGTTGCATCGCCTCTAAGGCAAGTATATCCTTCCTCAGATAAGGAGACCAAAACTGTGCACAGTACGCCAGGTGTCTCACCAACGCTCTGTACAATTGTAGTAAGACTTCCTTACTCTTATACTCCAACCCCCTAGCAATAAAGGCCAACATACCATTTGCCTTCCTAATTGTTTGCTGTACCTGCATGCTAAATGTGTGTTGGGCCAGTAGGGCCACTGTTCTGAAAATGAAGGCTGAAGCATAAGACCTTTTCTTGTCTTGACTCCATCTCTATACAACTGTAGTTGGTCTTTCATTGAAGTTTCTGTCTAAAGCAAAACTGCCAGGAGCTACATCTGCTATGCCAGCCCTAGGCATAACAGCTCTTTACTGTGTTGACCCCATGCTGTACCAGGTCTGTGCGCGAGGTTGCTACAATGCACTTGTCCCACTTGATACTAGTCAGGGATGGGGGAGCTCTAAGATATAAAGGGCTGGAGCTTGAGAATCCCACACTATGTTATGACAGGCTCTATCAGGCAGTGTGAAAAAGGAAGATGTTTAATTCCTTGATTTAGAGATCGGCCGTGGCTCAGTGGACAGAACTTCCCATCTCTAGGTTAGAAGGTTGTGGGTCTGGAGTACACAGTCTAGGCTGACACACCCACTCCAGTACTGAGGGAGTGCTACACTATCAGGAGGTGCCGTCTTTCAGATGAGACATTAAGCTGAGGCCTAGTCCGCCTTCTCAGGTGGACGTAAAAGATCCCTTGGTCACTATTTCAAATAAAAGCAGGGAAGTTCTCCCCGGTATCCTGGCCAATATTTATCCTTCAACCAACACCTAAAATACCGATTATCTGGTCGTTATCACATTGGTGTTTGTGGGAGCTTGCTGTGCACCAATTGGCTGCTGCGTTTCCTACATTACAACAGTGACTCCACTTCAGTACAGTCCTTCGCTGGCTATGGGACGTCTCGAGGTTGTGAAAGGCGATGAACAAGTCTTTCTTCTCTTTGATGGTTTGATCCTCGCACTTTGATGAGCAAAAACCCTTTCCCCTCCCCTCCACTGCCACAAGTGCAGAGTCTAACTGAGCGTGGAAAAGAGATGATTACTCACTTCTCGATTACATAGCAGCCAAAGGTTATAAACTTTATTGAAATTGCCATGCCATCACAATACACATTAATTCCTAAATATATGAGTATAGTCTTTGCTTAGTTCGCTGAAGAACATTGGGAGTTATAAGGCTGATGTAAAACAATATTCATGCTGTATTGCATAAAAGATTAAAAAAATAATGATCTTTGTCAATTTTAAGTTGAAATTCAAGTTGTATAAAATGAACGTAGCAAACTAAACAAATATTAAACATCACAAACTAGAAGGGTTAGGGTTGGGGGGCACAGTGAATCATACTATCTACCCTTGCACATCTTCAGCAAGACTACATCGGTTATACGGCACAGAAACAGGCCATTTGGCCCAACCAGTCCATGCCGGCGTTTATGCTCCACTCGAGCCTCCTCCCGTCTTTCCTCATCTAACTCTATCAGCGTAACCCTCTATTCCCTTCTCATATGCTTCTCTAGCCTCCCCTTAAATGCATCTGTACTATTCGCTTCAACCACTCGCTGTGGTAGCAAGTTCGTTACTTAGAAATTTGTCAGTAACTGTTACCTTTTACAAGGCAATTATCAGTGCCGACAAAATCCATCTGAAACCATCAATAAATTCAACTATCTATAAATTCTGAATACCTTTAATTTTATTGCTGAACGTTTGTTGGTTGCCCCCCCCCCGTGCGGTCAATGGATTGTTCTGACGATGATGTCGTGTGTCGAATCTCAGCTTTTCTGTTCAATTTATGACATCATCCGATGGGAACATTCCATATGAAAGAAGGGGATTGAGGCCTTTTTGGTCCTAATATTGGGGTTTGGTTTCAAGAGCCCCATTGATTGGAATTCTGAATTTACATTGTGCTGCTTTTGTGTTATGACTTGGTGAATGACACAAAAGTGGTGGAAGATAAACAGACATCATAGCTCTCACCTTACAGTAAGACCCGACCGGATTAACCCTGGGTAACTTTGCTTCTCATCCTGAGGAGGTCTCTGTGTTTAAAGGTCACACTCACAATTGAAGAGAGAAAGTGTGAGAGAGGAGCAGAGAGAGTACGGGCCTTGCGCATACAAGTGGAAGTTTCATGCCAAGCAACGGATATTTTGAATTTTGCTTTTAAAAATAAACATGGTGGCATGGCTGTAGAGTCATAGCAGCTGTGAGCCCATAAAGCACCCTTATCTCATGTTATTTTGGGATGGGGACGGACAGCTCGGCCACCTCCGGCACTCGATGGAAGTCTTTCACTTCACAACAAGGCAAAGCCTTCCATCAGCTGGTTAATTTGCAACAGTTAGAGAGAGATAGCTTGCTGTGGACCTGCCACGTGCTTTCTTCTGGACGCCTGGACTCAAAAAGTGGCCCAAGATACAGCACATAAATTTCATTGAAACTACGACCATGACCTGGAAGATGAGCATGGACCAGGCTCTCATCTTTAATTAAAAAAAACACAATTCATGAATCTAGAAACAGATATAACACTACAAGACCATGCATGCCATCAACTGGACATACATTAATCCTAATATTTGGCATTCGGTTTTTGTCCTTGTTCTTTGAACGTTCATCTGTGAAACACAAGTACATAAGCAGCTATTTATTTCAACAAGTATTTTCTGGCCTAAAGTTGCTGAAGTATTACATAAGAGCATAAGAGATAGGAGCAGGAGTAGGCCATTCGGCCCCTCGAGCCTGCTCTGCCATTCAATAAGATTATGGCTGATCTTCCACCTCATCTCCACTTTCCCGCCCGATCCCCACATCCCATGATTCCCCTAGAGTCCAAAAATCTATCGATCTCAGCCTTGAATATACTCAGCGATTCAGCCTCCACTGCCAAATGGGGCAGAGAATTCCAAAGATTCACAACCCTCTGAGTGAAGAAATTCCTCCTCATCTCGGTCTTAAATGGCCCACTCCCTTATCCTGAGACTATGCTCCCTAGTTCTAGACTCTCCAGCCAGGGGGAAACAACCTCTCAGCATCTAACCTGTCAATCCCCTTCAAAATCTATCGCTTAAAAAAAAAAAATTGTCTGTACCACTTGGTAAATGTGGAAATAATGGTTAAATACGTAAAAGTGTAGAATTAGGTGGATCCGCAGAAGCTTCACTTTTCCTTTATTATGGAGCAGATCTTTCTTTTCAGCTCCTGTGACATCTGTCATCTGTCTTTTCAGACATAAGACCACCAATCGTCCCTTCAGAGCAACACTTCAAAAGTACTTCATCGGCTGTAAAGCGCTTTGGGACGTCCTGAGGTCGTGAAAGGCGCTATAGAAATGCAAGTCCTTCTTTCTTACAGTAAATTCATGGTGTGGAGATGCCGGAGTTGGACTGGGGTGGACAAATGTAAGAAGTCACACAACACCAGGTTATAGTCCAACAGCTTTATTTGAAATCACAAGCTTTCGGAGCGCTGCTCCTTCTTCAGGTGAAGTGGAGAAATGCATAAAGACACAGCTTATATAGTCAGAGAATCATGTCAGATGTTTACAGGTAACCTTTCCAACTGCCATTTATCACACCTCGGCAGAGAGATAATCACAGCAGTCAAAGGTGTGAATGGTGTCCAAACAGGTCAGTCAGCGAAACATTACATCAAAGAACAATGAGGTGGGGTCACAAGGGGTCAAATATTGCAGATGCTGGGGTCTGTATGAAAAACAAAAAAACAGACAAAAAACATTTTTTTTGGCTGGAAATCACAGCAGGTCCGGCCGCATCTGTGTAGAGAGAACAAGCCAATGTCGACTCGAGTCTGGATGACCCTGCATCAGGTGGGGTTACATGTAGCGTGACATGAACCCAAGATCTCGGTTGAGGCCGTCCTCATGGGTGCGGAACTTGGCTATCAGTTTCTGCTCGACGATTTTGCATTGTCGTGTGTCTCGAAGGCCACCTTGGAGAATGCTTACCCGAAGATCGGAGGCTGAATGTCCTTGACTGCTGAAGTGTTCCCCGACTGGGAGGGAACACTCCTGCCTGGTGATTGTTGCGCGGTGTCCGTTCATCCATTGTCGCGGTGTCTGCATGGTCTCGCCGATGTACCATGCTCCGGGGCATCCTTTCCTGCAACATATGAGGTAGACAACGTTGGCCGAGTCACATGAGTGTGTACCATGTACCTGGTGGGTGGTGTCCTCACGTGTGATGATGGTATCTGTGTTGATGATCTGGCATGTCTTGCAGAGGTTGCTGTGGCAGGGTTGTGTGGTGTCGTGGTCGCTGTTCTCCTGAAAGCTGGGTAATTTGCTGCGAACGATGGTCTGTTTGAGGTTAGGCGGCTGTTTGAAAGCGAGTAGTGGAGGCGTGGGGATGGCCTTAGCGAGTTGTTCGTCGTCATCGATGACATGTTGAAGGCTGCGAAGAACATGGCGTAGTTTCTCCGCTCCGGGGAAGTACTGGACGACGAAGGGTACTTTGTTGGTTGTGTCCTGTGTTTGTCTTCTGAGGAGGTCCATGCGATTTTTCGCTGTGGCCCGTCGGAACTGTCGATCGACGAGTCGAGCGTCATATCCCGTTCTTACAAGGGCGTCTTTCAGTGTCTGTAGGTGTCCATCGCGTTCCTCCTCGTCTGAGCAGATCCTGTGTATTTGCAGGGCTTGTCCATAGGGGATGGCTTCTTTAACGTGGTTAGGGTGGAAGCTGGAGAAGTGAAGCATCGTGAGGTTGTCCGTGGGCTTGCGGTAGAGTGAAGTGCTGAGGTGTCCGTCTTTGATGGAGATTCGTGTGTCCAGGAATGAGACTGATTCTGAGGAGTAGTCCATGGTGAGTTTGATGGTGGGATGGAACTTGTTGATGTTATCATGTAATCTTTTCAGTGATTCTTCGCCGTGGGTCCATAGGAAGAAAATGTCGTCGATGTATCTGGTGTATAGCGTTGGTTGGAGATCCTGTGCAGCGAAGAAGTCTTGCTCGAACTTGTGCATGAAGATGTTTGCGTATTGGGGTGCGAATTTGGTCCCCATGGCTGTTCCGTGTGTTTGGGTAAAGAACTGGTTGTCGAAGGTGAAGACATTGTGGTCAAGGATGAAGCGGATGAGTTGTAGGATGGCGTCTGGAGATTGGCTGTTGTTGGTGTTGAGTACTGAGGCTGTCGCAGCGATGCCGTCATCGTGGGGGATACTGGTGTAGAGTGCCGAGACGTCCATCGTGGCGAGGAGTGTTCCTGGTTCAACTGGTCCGTGGGTGCTGAGCTTCTGTAAGAAGTCTGTAGTGTCGCGACAGAAGCTGGGGGTTCCCTGTACGATGGGTTTCAGGATGCCCTCGACATATCCAGAGAGGTTCTCACACAGGGTTCCGTTGCCTGATGCGATAGGACGTCCAGGTGTGTTGGCTTTGTGTATCTTTGGGAGGCAGTAGAAGTCTCCCACGCGGGGAGTACGTGGGATGAGAGCATGTAGGATGCTTTGAAGGTCTGGATCGAAGGTTTTGATCAGTCTGTTGAGTTGGCGGGTGTGTTCTTTGGTCGGATCTGCGGGTAACTGTCTGTAGTGTTCCTGGTTGTCCAGTTGCCGGTATACTTCTTTGCAATAGTCCGTTCTGTTCTGTATGACGATGGCACCTCCTTTGTCTGCTGGTTTGATGACGATGTTGCGGTTGGTCTTGAGAGCGTGGATGGCGTTGCGTTGTGCTCGGGTGACATTCTGGACTGTCTTGTGAGTGCGGCTGATGAATCTGGCGTTGATGCATCTCCTGACAGCTTGAGCATACATGTCAAGCTTAGGGCAGCGACCCTCCGGAGGGGTCCAATTTGACTCTTTCTTCTTCGGTTGCTGCACTGCGGATCCCTCTGCTGTTCCGGATCATTGATTGTCTCATTGGGTTCGCTGCTGACATCTTGGGATTTGTGGAAGAATTCCCGGAGCCTCATTCTCCTGATGAATTCCTCTGTGTCTGCCGCGAGACCGATGGGGTCCATTTTGGTGGTGGGGCAGAAATTGAGCCCTCGGCTGAGAACTTCAATTTCGTCTGGTTGAAGGGTGTGGTCGGACAGGTTGACGATGGATTTCCCTGTGGTTTCAACCGTGGTACCGGGGGAGGCTTGGTTGCTGCTGCTGGTGATGCCAAGTTTCTCAAGCTTCCTGTTCTTGGTGTGCATGTAGGTAGCGTAGTTCCGTTGCCTTGTTTGCCGCGTACTCCCCGCGTGGGAGACTTCTACTGCCTCCCAAAGATACACAAAGCCAACACACCTGGACGTCCTATCGCATCAGGCAACGGAACCCTGTGTGAGAACCTCTCTGGATATGTCGAGGGCATCCTGAAACCCATCGTACAGGGAACCCCCAGCTTCTGTCGCGACACTACAGACTTCTTACAGAAGCTCAGCACCCACGGACCAGTTGAACCAGGAACACTCCTCGCCATGATGGACGTCTCGGCACTCTACACCAGTATCCCCCACGATGACGGCATCGCTGCGACAGCCTCAGTACTCAACACCAACAACAGCCAATCTCCAGATGCCATCCTACAACTCATCCGCTTCATCCTTGACCACAATGTCTTCACCTTCGACAACCAGTTCTTTACCCAAACACACGGAACAGCCATGGGGACCAAATTCGCACCCCAATACGCAAACATCTTCATGCACAAGTTCGAGCAAGACTTCTTCGCTGCACAGGATCTCCAACCAACGCTATACACCAGATACATCGACGACATTTTCTTCCTATGGACCCACGGTGAAGAATCACTGAAAAGATTACATGATAACATCAACAAGTTCCATCCCACCATCAAACTCACCATGGACTACTCCTCAGAATCAGTCTCATTCCTGGACACACGAATCTCCATCAAAGACGGACACCTCAGCACTTCACTCTACCGCAAGCCCACGGACAACCTCACGATGCTTCACTTCTCCAGCTTCCACCCTAACCACGTTAAAGAAGCCATCCCCTATGGACAAGCCCTGCGAATACACAGGATCTGCTCAGACGAGGAGGAACGCGATGGACACCTACAGACACTGAAAGACGCCCTTGTAAGAACGGGATATGACGCTCGACTCGTCGATCGACAGTTCCGACGGGCCACAGCGAAAAATCGCATAGACCTCCTCAGAAGACAAACACGGGACACAACCAACAGAGTACCCTTCGTCGTCCAGTACTTCCCCGGAGCGGAGAAACTACGCCATGTTCTTCGCAGCCTTCAACATGTCATCGATGACGACGAACACCTCGCTAAGGCCATCCCCACGCCTCCACTACTCGCTTTCAAACAGCCGCCTAACCTCAAACAGACCATCGTTCGCAGCAAATTACCCAGCTTTCAGGAGAACAGCGACCACGACACCACACAACCCTGCCACAGCAACCTCTGCAAGACATGCCAGATCATCAACACAGATACCATCATCACACGTGAGGACACCACCCACCAGGTACATGGTACATACTCATGTGACTCGGCCAACGTTGCCTACCTCATACGTTGCAGGAAAGGATGCCCCGGAGCATGGTACATCGGCGAGACCATGCAGACACTGCGACAACGGATGAACGGACACCGCGCAACAATCACCAGGCAGGAGTGTTCCCTCCCAGTCGGGGAACACTTCAGCAGTCAAGGACATTCAGCCTCCGATCTTCGGGTAAGCATTCTCCAAGGTGGCCTTCGAGACACACGACAACGCAAAATCGTCGAGCAGAAACTGATAGCCAAGTTCCGCACCCATGAGGACGGCCTCAACCGAGATCTTGGGTTCATGTCACGCTACATGTAACCCCACCTGACGCAGGGTCATCCAGACTCGAGTCGACATTGGCTTGTTCTCTCTACACAGATGCGGCCGGACCTGCTGTGATTTCCAGCCAAAAAAAATGTTTTTTGTCTGTTTTTTTGTTTTTCATACAGACCCCAGCATCTGCAATATTTGACCCCTTGTGACCCCACCTCCTTGTTCTTTGATGTAATGTTTCGCTGACTGACCTGTTTGGACACCATTCACACCTTTGACTGCTGTGATTATCTCTCTGCCGAGGTGTGATAAATGGCAGTTGGAAAGGTTACCTGTAAACATCTGACATGATTCTCTGACTATATAAGCTGTGTCTTTATGCATTTCTCCACTTCACCTGAAGAAGGAGCAGCGCTCCGAAAGCTTGTGATTTCAAATAAAGCTGTTGGACTATAACCTGGTGTTGTGTGACTTCTTACAGTAAATTCAGGCACAGTCTAAAATAACATACAGTGGATTTCAGTTTACAGTAACAGTCCCCAAACAAGCAAGTTTTGGGGTTTCTCCATTTTTTGTTGTTGAAAACAGGCACAAATTAAAAAATAATAATGTAGGAATTGACGAATTCCTAACTAATAACTGAGGTCGACTCAGGAGATCAATCAAACAGGTCTTTAAGACTAAACGAGTTCAAACAGTTTGTTGAGATCGATACAGGAGAACCACGAAAACAGGTCTTAACAAGATGGAGATTCCACGAGGACTGCCCGGGCAGTCACGTGGTTTGTGACATGACGTCATCGCATTTACCCGCGTTTTCCCGCGTTCTTAAAGGGGCCACGCCCCGTACATACAAAACACTATATACAAAACGAAGTAATGTCTAACACCCTGGTACAGGCCTAAGCTGGTGTTAGAACATCGTTAAAGGGAATTATATACAGTTGCCCAGAGTCATTCAGTGGCTCCGCCACAATAATGGGCGCTTGAGGGACCCCTTCAATCTCGCACATTGGTTACAGTTCCTTCATTAATAGAGAAAATATCTAAACTACACAACATGCTCATCACAAAAGCAGACATTTTGTTGTGACAGTCTCATAGGCAATTTTGGGGATAAGGTCCTGTTGTCACCCAGGACGAACGCAAGTAGATGATAAAATCCAGAAGCATTTGCTTAACGCATTAAAGTAGTGAACAATTTGTTCATTTGCCGTGCTACTACTGATGTGACTGTCAGGGCGACAGTTTAAGTTCTCGGTCACCTTTTATGCTCATTCAGGAGATAAATAACCAGTCCTGGAGAATCAGGTCTGCTTTTGGAACCCAGGGTGGACATTAAGCACTCCAGGTCATCTCAAATGAAGAGTCAAGCTCCCTTGACTTTATTCTTGCAACGTTCTTTTAACTCCTGCTGCAGACGAATAACCCCTTGTTGCAACCTGTGTGGAACACTTTTTTTTATTCATTCCTGGGATGTGGGCGTCGCTGGCAAGGCCAGCATTTATTGCCCATCCCTAATTGCCCCTCGAGAAGGTTGGTGGTGAGCCGCCTTCTTGAACCGCTGCAGTCCGTGCGGTGAAGGTACTCCCACTGTGCTGTTAGAGAGGGAGTTCCAGGATTTTGACCCAGCGACGATGAAGGAACAGCCGATATATTTCCAAGTCAGGATGGTGGTGTGTGACCTGGAGGGGAACTTGGAGGTGGTGGTGTTCCAAAGCCAGTTTAGTGCGGCACTGTGGACCTGCACCTATTAGAAGCTGGGTTGAGATTGCAGGAAGGATTCCTTTGCTCACCATATTGAGTCATATTGGAAGTATGTGAATAAAGAGCACCTGTGTGGATTTTTCTACAAATAACAAACAGTGGAACCTTTCCTCTTCATCTCACGTAAAGGTCTTACAGTGTAGACTGGATTGCCTCTGAGGTGAAGTGCCAGTATCTTACCCAAGTCTGACATCCATTCCCACAAGGTGATATTTTAAAATATTTTTTGAACGTTGATAGTGTAGAAGTGCCTTACTTCTTAGCTCTGGGTAATGACTCAATACACACTTGGATTCGTCAGACGGACAGGCCTTTTATTTTCCTTTTCTTGCAAGGGGAATCAGCACCTCCACTCAAGGGGTGAGGCTACTATTCCAATGATACAGCGTAAGCGTTCCATATTTATACAGTGTAACAAACAAGTTTGATTGACATTCCTTTGTTCCTCTATCAGGATACATTATAGGTTAATCATCAGGTAGAAATAACATATTGACAGAAGGATCCTGGACACATAAGTCAACCGTTAATCTATAACAGGGCATGAATCGTGTAACCGGAGGTCCTCTTTAATCATATATAGGGAGGCTAGCTTTGCTTTCGGTCACAAGTTATCAGGTCATTGGTACATCAAAGAAACTCATTATTTCACTTCTACATTCTCATTAGGTGGGCAGGCATCTGTTCCTGGCTGCAGTCCGAGTACTTACAATAGCTCTAGTTACACATCGACACTTGCCCAGTGTCAAGTCTGAAAACTTTTACCCAGCAAGCACTTGAAATTAACCCCTTATATCATGTAGATTTCCTCATTCCCCCCTTTTGTCCTTTCTAAGGACAATCTATTTCGCTAAGTTTAAAAAACTCTACATCAAAGGTCTCACCCTTAATATCCTCATATTCAGACATCATTGGTACTGGAGGAGTTGACGTTAATAAGGAAAGGACTTTTGTACACAATAATTTTAAACAACCAATCAATAAACTAATTAAAATTATTATCATCACAATTGCGATAAAAGCTTCCAAAATTTGCTTTCCCAATGCTCCTCCCCATCCTGAAATCCAATCCCACATGGACCATGGTTCAGGTTGACGTAGTTTCTCTACAGCCTTCTTTATGTGGTTTACCAGATTGGTGATATTTTCTGAGCTATCTGGGATATAAGTGCAACATTCGGTTTTTATGATTGCACATGTGCCCCCTTCTTTTGCCAACAAATAGTCCAGAGCCATGCGGTTTTGTAAAGCAACAGTGCGCAAAACCACCATTTCTGCGTTTACATCACTAAGAGCATCAGCAGTATCATTGGCTATTTGTTCCAACACTGCTGCCATGTTTATAGATTCTCTTGCTAACTTCCCTGTTCCATACCAGGGAAATGCTATAGCAAAGAACCTTTCAGTTTCTGTAATGGTTCGTTTTGCTCGTGTCCCAGGGTGTCTATCCAAAGATGAAATGTGATGTATATAAGGCACTACATATCCCAAATAACATGACCCAGTCCAATTTTGTGGTAACCAGGGGTATGCTCTATGCCCACAGATGAAATAGGTGTTATTATAGGCTTCAAATTTGTTCCATATCTGGTGCATCATTCCTATTCCTTGTTCTCCTTTCCAGATTTTTTTGTACTGTGGACAGGTTCCACCGTCCCCAATAGGGCCATTCGACTGCGCCCGGTGGTTTAGTAGTAGTTTTAGTCAAAGTGTAGTTACATTTGCACTTACTCCATCTATCTTCTTCTACTATCTTATCCTGCCTAATCCTAAGACTCAGGGGTTGATACGGGGGTACCTGCATAGTGTGATCCTGAAGCTGAACCTTCATAGTCTCGTTATAGCATATAATATAAAAGAAATCACTGTTTAAAAGTACACATTCTTCTATGCATGGTTTGCCCTTCAGGGGATCTGATAAATCAATATGGCAGTTTCAATTATCGTTAACAAAGGGAACAGTCTTATTAGAGTCCAAATCCAGTTCATCTTGGCAGTGTATCGTCTTCAACTGATGCCTTCTTACAATGGGACACGTGTATCCATGTTGGTCGCTCCTTTACTTTTACAGCGGTGTTTGTGGTCAGGAGTACTTGGAAGGGTCCCTCAAATCTGGGTTGAAGGCCATTCTTTCACTTGAAGATTTTTATGTAGACGTTATCTCCTGGCTCGAAAGTATGGCACTTTCCTTCAGCGGGATCGACCTGGGCTTCCTTCACCTGTTGATGGAAACTAGAAATGCATTTGGTTAGTGCAATGCAATAACTCAACATATCTTCCAACATTTTATGAATGTCCATTTGTTTAGCTGTTAAAGGTGCCGAAAAGGGCAATCTTTGTGGTCTTCCCATGACGATCTCGTGAGGCGACAATCCTGTAGTTCTGTTGGTAGCAGACCGCATTGTCATTAAAGCTATGGGTAACAAATCAACCCATTTAAGTCCAGTTTCTTTACACAGTTTTGCAAGCTTGTTTTTCAGCATCCCGTTATATCTTTCCACTAGTTCAGCCGACTGTGGATGATAACTGCAATGGAGGTGCTGGCTAATCTGTAAGGCTTTGCATAGTTCCTTAATCACTGTTCCCGTAAAATGGGACCCATTGTCACTTGACAGTTTTGCTGGTATCCCAAAGCGAGGTACAATGTCCTTCAATAAACATTTAGCAACAGTAGTGGCGTCACTCTTTCTACAAGGAAACGCTTCAATCCATCTTGAAAACATACCAACAATAACTAATACATATTTAAAGCTCATACACACAGGTAGTTCAATAAAATCCATTTGCAAGTGTACAAAAGGACCCATGGGGTTTGGATGGGATGCGGGCTGTACCTTCTTTATTTTTTTTCCTGCATTCATGGTCTGGCAGATAATACAATTTTCACAAATTTGTTTTGCCAATTTTGAGATTCCTGGTGCATACCAGGTCTTGAGGATACAGTCCGCCATCCCCTCCTTGCCCGCATGGGTGAATTTATGAACACATCGGGCAATTGGTGATAGTAATAATTTGGGTGCCACCATGCGGCCGTCATGATGAACCCATAAGCCGTCAGTGTTTTTAAAACAATGATTAACAACCCATTCCTTTACTTCATCAGAACTGGCCCTATCTTGATGGGTCAGCACATCATCTAAGGACGGGGGCTGCGGTATCTCTGGCTTTTCCCTAACAGGGAAGGCTGAAACTTGTCGTTCAGTACTTGATATAGCTACTGACTTAGCAGCGCTATCTGCAGCAGCGTTTCCAAGCGCAACCTTGTCCAAATGCCCCGTGTGCGCTTGGCACTTAATAATTGCAATCTGTTTACGTCTTTGAATAGCTAGTAAAAGATTTTTCACTTCTTGTGCATTTTTAATCTGGGTTCCTGAGGAAGTCAGGTAACCGCGAATTTTCCAAATTTGTCATGCTCATGTATTCATTGTCTACAATAACCAGTCATTCCTAGAAAATGCTTCATTTCTCTTTTAGTTTTTGGCAACGATGTGTTGCAAACAACCTTTATTCTATCCGGCGTTAACTCCCTGTTTTAACAATGATTCCATCACTGGCTCAATTCCTTTTTCTGCTTTCTCTGACAATGGATACTGTGACCTTTTGGGTAATGGTGCAGCTGGATTAATTGTAACTTTATAGGGCTGTGCAGTCTAATAGTTAGGAGGTATTTTAAATCTTGTCCTGTTTTGTCATAGCAGGCTGTGCAGTGCAATTTTGAATGCCATTTCCCTAGTTTCAGGGATTCCTGGTATTGTTTAATGGAGCTTGTAACGAATCCCCACGCTCCTAACAGACTGACAAGTTTGGGACTCAAACTTGGGTCGGCAATTTCCCATGCGTAAAGAACAGGGGGCTAGATTTTCAGTTGCTTGCGCCAGCAGTTAGCGCCTTAAGAGAAGTGATTTTCGGGCGCTTTTCGTGTAGCGCCCGGGCGCAGCGCAGTTTGCGCCCCGCCCCAAATTAAGTTGCCCGTTAGCGCCGGCGCAAAGTTTTGCGGCCGCCCGGATGCGCGCGCAGAAAATGACGTCACATCCTCGTGCAAGGCCCTTTGGCCGCCCCGAATCCAAACTTCAGTCGGACCGCCCCATTCTGCGGCTGGCGTCCAGAGCGTTTGTAAAATGGAACGCAACACACCCTGGGGAGCGCAAATTAAAGAGCACTCCTCCTGCACTATAAATGGCAGTCTGCATGTGTTGTGTGGAAGGATCCAGTGTGTTGTTGTGAACGGTGTATTTATGTTTCCGGCCACCACCACCACCACCTCCTCCACCTCCTCCACCTCCTCCTCCTCCTCCTCCTCCTCCACATGCACCCTTCCCCTTTAAGAGCTCACTGGCACCAGAGTGTCTGCCGTGCGCTGCGCCCGAGCTCGGGCGCTGCGCTCTGCACCGCCGGCTTAGCGCCTAAAGATAGTAGTGGAACGCCTCTTTTAGCGCTCCACCAACCTCTTAGGGCGAAGCCACTGAATTTCCGGCAACGGGGCGCTACTTTGGGGCGGGCGCTAACTTCGGGCGGGCGCTAAGGTTAGCGCCCCAAAACTGTCTATACTGAAAATCTAGCCCAGGGTGTTTTATTTCTGTTACTGGGTACGCATATGCCTTATCTACTTGGATTTCTACCGTTACTCCTGATGGGGAGCAAATAATTGTAGCATTCATTTTGCACAGCAAGTCTCTTCCACATAAATTCATAGAGACATCTCCTGATAACAGAAAGGAGTGTTCTTCCTCAAATTCTTCTACTTTTACTGTGAGGGGAGTCGATTGATTCAAGCGTTGTAGTATTCCAGCCAATCCAGCTATCGGGGTCTTTTTCCCATTAATAGGCATTCCTTCAGAATATCCTTTCCCTAACACTGAAAAGGTTGCTCCTGTATCTACTAAAATGACATAGGTCTCCCAGCTATTTGCATTTTAACTTCAGGTTCGCTGCATGAATTTAAAGAAACAACCGGCATTTGGTGGTCTGTGGCGCCTGGGGCTGCTGGTGTCAGTCAGTAATTCTAATCTCTATTTCTCCTAAATCCCTGTCCGTTTGTAGGGTAACCTCCTGACTGGTCCGAAAAAGGGTTATGGACAGTGAAATTAGGACCTTTATTCTCTAACGGAGGTCCATTATTGGAGGTTTGGTTCTGACAATTTTTCGCAGGGCATTAGTTTGCCCAATGTCCGGGTTGTCCGCAATTGTAACAATTACCAGATCGTCCATACCCTCTTATTCTACCACGTCTTCCTCTATATTCCCCTCTATTCATCCTTCTATAGTTACCTTGTTATCCTACCATAATAGAGGAGAAAGGTGTTTCTTCGGGGTAATTTTTTTTTTCTGACTCAACAAACATAGAGGCAGTCTTTTTATCTGGCTGTTCTCTATTTCTCTCTTGTCCGTTAAACATTCCTTGAGGCAAGTAATTCTTTCTATGTTAAATGAACCATCTGCGGGAAAGGGTCTAGTCTTATTTACAGTCCATTTGGACCAATTTGGTAGGTGATCAATGGATGATTGACCAGTTCTTTAACATAAAGGCTGCTGGCGTGCCTTTCTCGGGTGGCTTACTGGCGCTAGCACTCATTTTAGCAGCTTAAATGGTTCACATAAAACAATCTAAACTCCCGTGACAATCCATGATCTGCGTTGTACGCCCCTACAGATCAGATTAATAAACTATACATACGTATAAAACTCGAGGGTTCTCAACCCTCGTGGAAGGTATTTCTAACTGGGGAAAATACTGAATCCACAATAGCTTAGTGGATCATGTAAAAGACATCACTATTTTCTCAACCATACATTCCGCCGCGGGACTCACTTCCCCGGCTTGGGTCTTTTCCAACCCCTTCTGCAGTTTTTTTTTCAGCTTAAATTTTTTAGTTAAAACATACAACAATTCCGTAACACTCTATGATCTGCGTGGGACGCCTCTACAGATCAGACATGACTAAACATTAATACATATAACAATAAACAATAAACAATACACTTGTTAAACAACAACCAAAGTGTTACTAAATCCCCAACCTATGCAGCCTTACTGGACAAAGCTGCAAAGTTGATTGATAATAACAAGTAGTTAAATACTCACTCTCATAAACATTAAACATTGACACTGTGTTTCAGACAACCGCCCACTCTTCTCTCTTTTTTTTTACCCTATTCCCTTTAGCCAAATCTTTAGCAAAAAGGGCCTTCAATTTGTCCCAGCTAACTTCAAGCTCTTCTCTCCTTCTACCCTACTCCCTTTAGCCAAATCTTTAGCAAAAAGGGCCTTCAATTTGTCCCAGCTAACTTCAAGCTGGAACCTTGCTAGTTCAATTTCCAGTAAATCGCTAGCTCCTTAGTTAATCAAATTCCTGACTTAACCTTCTCTCTCAGCAAGCTGGAACCTTGCTAGTTCAATTTCCAATAAATCGCTAGCTCCTTAGTTAATCAAATTCCTGACTTAACCTTCTCTCTCTGGTACCTTTATACAGTCCTTTTCTGCACGATCCTGTTCGCGGGGCGTCAGCGCCTCATGGCTGGTCCTCTGTTCCGTTTCTGAAAGGGAAGCAGTCACAACGGCAGTTTAACCTCCGAACCTTGTGAGTCAATTACCCGATGGCAGTACTGTCCAATGGAATAAACAGACTATGCGCAGCTATGCTCCTGGCAGGGAAAGTCCCAAAAATGTGGCAAAACACCACCTTCGGCCGATGGGATTTTCCCAACCGAGCAACGTACTCGGCGTCTGTTAACTCCCCAATTGGTACAGCAAGCCATCTCGGTGGAACCTCCAAATTGTAGAAGTGCCTTACTTCTTAGCTCTGGGTAATGACTCAATACACACTTGGATTCGTCAGACGGACAGGCCTTTTATTTTCCTTTTCTTGCAAGGGGAATCAGCACCTCCACTCAAGGGGTGAGGCTACTATTCCAATGATACAGCGTAAGCGCTCCATATTTATACAGTGTAACAAACAAGTTTGATTGACATTCCTTTGTTCCTCTATCAGGATACATTATAGATTAATCATCAGGTAGAAATAACATATTGACAGAAGGATCCTGGACACATAAGTCAACCGTTAATCTATAACAGGGCATGAATCGTGTAACCGGAGGTCCTCTTTAATCATATATATAGGGAGGCTAGCTTTGCTTTCGGTCACAAGTTATCAGGTCATTGGTACATCAAAGAAACTCATTATTTCACTTCTACATTCTCATTAGGTGGGCAGGCATCTGTTCCTGGCTGCAGTCCGAGTACTTACAATAGCTCTAGTTACACATCGACACTTGCCCAGTGTCAAGTCTGAAAACTTTTACCCAGCAAGCACTTGAAATTAACCCCTTATATCATGTAGACTTCCTCAATAGGTACCATGTACAAAAATTCAGCAATGAAATGCCTGAGGCGCAGCATAAATCTATTGACAGAGAAATTAATAAAAAAAAATACATCTAATGCTACAAAGACTCAGTCCCATTTTTATGATGATGGGAGGTTGATGTTTTTTTTTAACAAACATTGTCTCCTAGTGCTATTTCTTTTTCTGACTCCCCTCCAATTTCATTCTTCCCTTCTATGAGTTTCCTGACGATTCAATTTTGTTCTCGGGTTTCCTGATAACTCATGTTTCGTTTTCGAGTTTTCTCTGACTTTATGCCAAAAATGGCCGTTCTTCACGTTCAATCGAGAGAGCAGGTATCGGCAGGTCTTCCTTCAGGGGCAGCATCAAAGTAGAGCAGATTTGCAAGAGCACATTTCAGCAGTACTCGCTGGATAGCAACTAGGAGTAGGAACCCTGGTTGACTTCCTTCTCTCCCTAGCCCAGGGGCCAATGTGTACTGTCTGCTGCCCCAGAGTACTTGGAATTGAATCTGAGGCCTTCTTGGCCTGTGTGGTTCAGTCTTAGCCAGCGCCACCTCTGAAGCTGATAACCATTATACAATCTGTAACATTTTGTTTGAATTTGGAACTCACTGCCTGAAAGGGTGGCAGAGGCAGGAACCCTCACAACATTCAAGAAGCATTTAGATGAGCACTTGAAACGCCATAGCATACAAGGCTACGGACCAAGTGCTGGAAAATGGGATTAGAATAGACAGGGCTTGATGGTCGGCCTGGACACGATGGGCCGAAGGGCCTCTTTCTCTGCTGTATAACTCTATGACTCTATGACTATGGCTCTAGAGGAATCATTGCTGTTCTGGTGCTGAACAAAAGCTCCCTTCTGTTTACATTGACAAGTGGTTCAATTATATTTTTGTGACACTGATGCATTTCATTGGAAATTGTATCATTACCTCATGCGTCTGACAAATAAATTTAAAACAGGCTTGCCAAATATTTTCTGTAATAACATCCCTTTATCTTGAGCTGATTAGTGACAAGATACACCTTCATTTATCCTTTTTAAGACTCAGTTCTTGAATCTTGAGTCTTTCCTTGCTGCCTGCGGCCTACTTCCACCTCTTGCCTACTTCCACCTCTTGCCTGCTTCCACCTCCTGCCTGCTTCCACCTCCTGCCTACTTCCACCTCCTGCCTACTTCCACCTCCTGCCTACTTCCACCTCTTGCCTGCTTCCACCTCCTGCCTACTTCCACCTCCTGCCTACTTCCACCTCCTGCCTACTTCCACCTCCTGCCTACTTCCACCTCCTGCCTGCGGCCTACTTACACCTCCTGCCCCCCCCACCCCACCCCACTGATGGCTACCTGCCGCTTTCTGCCGGAAGTGATCAAGCGAGCTGACCAGCTGGAGGCGAATGCAGCCCGGAAGCTAAAATGTGCCAGTCACACTCCCGCGTGGGATTGGTGTCAGTCGTGGCTCAGTGGGCAGCACTCTCACCTCTGAGTCAGAAGGTTGTAGCTTTAAGACCCACTCCGGAGACTCGAGCACATAATCCAGCTGACGCTTCAGGGCTGAGGGAGCACTGCACTCTCTGGGGCACCGCCTTTCGGATGTGACGTTAGACCCGAGGCCCCGTCTGTCCTCTCAGGTGAATGTAAAAGATCCTGGGGCACTATTTCGAAGAGCTGGGGAATTTTACATAGGATTACGTAGGATATACGGCACAGAAACAGGCCATTCGGCCCAACCAGTCCATGCCGGCGTTTATGCTCCACTCGAGCCTCCTCCCGTCTTTCCTCATCTAACTCTATCAGCGTAACCCTCTATTCCCTTCTCCCCCATGTGCTTGTCTAGCCTCCCCTTAAATGCATCTATACTATTCGCCTCAACCACTCCCTGTGGTAGCGAGTTCCACGTTCTCACCACTCTCTGGGTAAAGAAGTTCCTTCTGAATTCCCTATTGGATTTCTTGGCGACCATCTTATATTGATGGCCTATAGTTATGCTCTTCCCCACAAGTGGACACATTCTCTGGGCTGAATTTTTTAGCTCTGTGTGCGGATGGCAGCGGGAGGGCCGTCAGATGTGTCAGTGAACAAAAAAAAAATCTTCGTTGAAGGCATAAGATGGGAGACCCATCACAATAAAGAAGCATCATTTCTTCAGCTGAGGAAATACGAACATTGTCCTTTTCTCTGCTCCCTGTCCAGCTTCAGCATATCTTCTGCTGGCCAGTGTTAATAGTAGTTGTGAAGAAGTCAATTTGCCCTCCCGTCCTAGGCAAAGGAGAATGTATGGAGCAAAGTTGAAGAGTAAATGCAGGATGATATAATTCTAAGCACTTCGTTTCAAAATATAATAAAATAATAGCTGAGATGAGGATTAAAACCAGCTTGACACTTTAGAGTCAATTGTTTTCAGTTTGTTTCTGCTGTTTATGCAGTCCTTCACGAGATGACCTGAAGGTTGAAGCCAGTTGGCAATGGAGCCAGTAGATCGCAGCAGCTTCCACAACAAAACTCACCGGAGTAGATACGTGAGCTTCCTTATCAAAACCTACCCTATATTGACTGGTTACTGGATTTGCTTTGAACTTCCTTAAGGGAGAGATATGCATCACTAGACTGCCCCAGATTTAGAGACAGGGTCTTGAAAATACTGGCACTTTCCTGCCTAAGCCCATCTTGAGGACACTGCGTGCTCAGTACAGTTTCGGTGCTTGTAGGCAGAGGTCCCGTTTGCCCGTCTCCAAACATTAAGCCATCAGAGCCACACCGGCTGACACCTTCATCTTTCTTTGTCAATGTTATGTCCACCAAGGAAACGTGTGACCCGAAAGGGTAATCAGCAGATTCGAAGATAGGAATTTGGAAGATAGAATTGAGACAATCATGGCTTCCCTTGGGCGGACAGCCATTTCTTAGCAGCTGCCCAATGTTTCCCAATTCGCTTGAGAATTGTAGAGGTTTTACATTACTTAGGTCCTGAGGTTCTCTTGGTGGACAGTCTATTTCTTCATCAATTAAAGCATTTTTGCGGGTGTTCGTTTGAGCTGAGGAACACTGATGATCTAAGTCAAACCCCTCATTTCCTAAAAAGACGCTACAGGGCGAATACTGCTGACTGCTGTCATAGAGAGAATCATTGGATGAGGTCAGACATCTATACGATCCACTTTTCTCGCTTACTGATCCAAGGCCACTTCGGTCGTAGCTGAAGTAGACTTTGCAAGGATCCACTTCATAAGAGCTGGGATAGCTGAACCAAAAGTAGCCTTGGTTGGCAAAACTGGACAGGGATGAATTTCCGATACTCTTGAAGCCGCTGCTGTCAGAAACGTAATCCTGCTTGATGAAAGATTCCGAATCTTTTATTCCTGAAATCTCAACCGAAGAGATTTCCGTTCCCAGATCCTCTGTGCTGTTGAACGAAGCGGGGAACGTTGTCCCAAGCCATTTCTGTGGAGGCAAAAGAAACAAATCTAATTTTAAGCATAAGAGAGGTAAAGATGCATGCAATGAATAGAAAAAAGGAAATACCTGCTGACATGAATCATGTCAGTCATGTGGAAATGACTTATGAAATAATACTGGGTGGCCTGCTGGTGGCGCTGTCCAGGGAGAGTATAAATACTCGGGCATGGGCCCAGCTTGCTCAGGACATTCTTTAACAGGAACTAGTGAAGGACACAACTAGGTCTCCATGTTGCAAAACAGTTGATTAAAGCTTTGTTTAACGCTTAGACCAAGTGCCTAGTAGTTTTCTTACGTCACCTGCATTTATATAGCGCCCTTCACAACCTCAGGACGTCTCGAAGCGCTTTACAGCCAATGAAGTACTTTTTGAAGTGTAGTCACTGTTGTAATGTAGGAAACGCGGCAGCCAATTTATGCACAGCAAGCTCCCACAACAGCAATGTGATAAAGACATTGGCCTGTAATTTCCGATCGAAGGCTTCCTGCGTGCGGAGGCCTCCTATCGGAAAAAAAATCTACGCACTTACCTGAGGGCTTCCGAGGTCCGGACACTTCCGCTCCTGGGCCTCTCCACAGTCGAAATGCGCAGGGCCCACGTATCCCAGAGGCGCAGGCGGTTCGCAAGCGTCCCTGGGATCACGTGGGCTATGGGGGAGCCAATGAGAGAAGGGAATCTCCCTTCATACACTTGACAGATAGACCCGTCAAATATATGAATGGAGACCACCCCAAAAACACTGTAAAGCATTAAATAAATTAAAGAAACATCACGTTTTTAAAATGAATTAAAATTACAATAAATTAAATACTTTAAACAAAAATTTAATTTTTTGAAAAAATGATTAAAGTTTTATACAGGGCTAAAAATAAACTTACCTTTTTTAAAAGTATTTTAAAATTATGAATAAGTGAAAAAAAATGTATTTAATTTTTTTCAACTCTTAGGCCGCAGGCCTTATGCTTTTACGTAATGCTTTTACCAAGCATAAGATTTCTAAGGGTTTTCAGCGGGCGGAGGTTCTCCAGAAAGCGAACTCTCCCCTCGCAAAGGCCCTTCTCCAGGGCAGGCGTCCGATCAGTCAAGAGCATGCCTGAAACCGCCATTTCCGATGTTGCTACGGGTGTGTACACAGACCGTACACACCCGTAGGCATTGGAATATACGGGCCTATATAATGGAATAGAAGTTCTGCTCTTTTCTCTGACAGCCCTGATGAAAGGTCATCGACCTGAAATGTTAGCTCTGTTTCTCTCTCCACAGATGCTGACCGACCTGCTGAGTGTTTTCTGTTTTTCTCACTGTAAGTAACTAGTCGGCTTGTGGACTTGTTAAAAATGTTTTTAATGCAGTACTGGGTTGCATCTCATTGTCTTTTCATTAGAATTAGAAGACAAGATGTCCCCCCTATTCTTGATGTGTGAATCTAGACACTAACGGGAGAGTTCACAATGATCCTGCACTCCCAGCTCTGTCCTGAGATCAACTGTAGCCCTCTACTGATGTTGCAGCTTTTCTTTAAAATTTGTTCCTGGGATGTGGGCATCGCTGGCAAGGCCAGCATTTATTGCCCATCCCTAATTGCCCTTGAGAAGGTGGTGGTGAGCCGTCTCCTTGAACCACTGCAGTCCGTGTGGTGAAGGTGCTCCCACAGTGCTGTTAGGGAGAGAATTCCAGGATTTTGACCCAGCGACGATGAAGGATCGGCTGATATACTTCTAAGTCAGGATGGTGTGTGACTTGGAGGGGAACCTGGAGGTGGTGGTGTTCCCATGCACCTGCTGCCCATGTCCTTCTAGGTGGTAGAGGTCGCGGGTTTGGGATGTGCTGCCGAAGAAGCTTTGGCGAGTTGCTGCAGTGCATCTTGTAGATGGTACACACTGCAGCCACGGTGCGCCGGTGGTGGAGGGAGTGAATGTTTAAGGTGGTGGATGGGGTGCCAATCAAGGGGGCTGCTTTGTCCTGTATGGTGTTGAGCTTCTTGAGTGTTGTTGGAGCTGCACTCATCCAGGCAAGTGGAGAGTATTCCATCACACTCCTGACTTGTGCCTTGTAGATGGTGGAAAGGCTTTGGGGAGTCAGGAGGTGAGACACTCGCCGCAGAATACCTAGCCTCTGACCTGCTCTTGTAACCACAGTATTTGTGGCTGGTCCAGTTAAGTTTCTGGTCAATGGTGGCCCCCAGGATGTTGATGGTGGGGGATTCGGCCATTGAATGTCAAAGGGCGGTGGTTAGACTCTCGCTTGTTGGAGATAGTCATTGCCTGGCACTTCTGTTACCTGCCATTTATCAGCCCAAGCCTGAACGTAGTCCAGGTCATGCTGCATGCGGGCATGGACTGCTTCATTATCTGAGGAGTTGTGAATGGCGCTGAACACTGTGCAGTCATCAGCAAACATCCGCATTTCTGAGCTTATGTTGGAGGGAAGGTCATTGATGAAGCAGCTGAAGATGGCTGGGCCTAGGACAGTGCCCTGAGGAACTCCTGCAGCGATGTCCTGGGGCTGAGATCAGCTAACTCAGCAGGGAAACATGGGAAACACTGGGATCCCTCTTGCTCTACATAGCTCAGCACCACACCAGTCATTGCATTTACCCACTCAGCCACTTCAGTCACCACTGGACACCTCTCATCAAGAGCAGCAGCAGCCTAGGCTTGGCAGGAGACTAACACCCAGGGCAATGGTGCAAAGTATGAGGTGAGTGTCAAAGTAGTGGAGGAAAGAACCTTTCAAATGTGATGGGGGGAGGGGGGGGAAGATAAGACGGAATATAAAGACAGGACGGCAAGTCTCAGATGTTGAGGATGGAAGAAAGAATTTGAAGTCAACACTCCTCCCAACAGGATCGGGCAGTATTGGTGATGTAAGAAAACTGCTAGGCACTTGGTCTGAGTATTAAACAAGGCTTTAATCAACTGCTTTTCAACATGGAGATCTAGTTGTGTCCTTCACTAGTTCCTGTTAAAGAATGTGCTGAGCAAGCTGGGCCCGTGTCTGAGTATTTATACTCTCCCTGGACAGCGCCACCAGCAGGCCGCCCAGTATCATTTCATAAGTCATTTCCACATGAATGACAAGATTCATGTCAAATGGTTCTGTTGCATTAATCGTTTTAATCTGTTGAAGTGCGAGGCTGTTCTCCTCCATAAGAATTATGCTCTGCTCGTGAGTCAGCTTGTTAACTCTGTGACTGCTGTGCATTCCTTTAAATCCGATACTTAGAAAATCTGCTCGCCACACGCCAGATTGGATTGATCGCCTTCTGAATCCTCATGGCGGTGGGCGGGAGGGATGGGGGTGGGGGTGGGGGGGAAGAAAGAAATTGGAAAACTTGCTGCGAATGTATGCATAGATGGTCTCTGCAAGCTCTGCTGGAGAACCGAAATAACCGGACAAGCAGAGTGACCTTTGCTTGCTCATATCCGCTGTTCTTATGTAATGTGCTGTTTCATAAAAGGATTGCACTTTGGTCGACGTCCCGAGGTAGCCAAGCGTTCCGAACATATTTGTGGTTGTCAGCTCACAGAAGTGGCTTCGAGAGATGATCCAGGGGCTCGGGGGGACAGCACCAGATTGCCAAGTGACAATGAAGGCGACGAGGAGAGGCACAAACCCAGTAGGCCACAAAAAAAAAGCTGAGCCTGACTGTTATTTTTTGCTTTCCAGTCTGCAAAGAGTCTGAATGACCTGCAGTCACAATGGCTGGCTAATTAACTAGACACCCCTCTGTGGAAGGAAACTAAACCAAATCTAATTTCAGAGTCAGGTCCGTTGTTTGTTTCATTTTTAAAAAGAGCCCCCCCCGACCCCCCCCCCCCCCACACACGCCCACGTGACTTTGTATAGCTTTGAAATAAAACCACAAACAAGAAAAAAAGTACACTTATTAATATTTTGAAAGATAGACTTCATCTCCAAGCTCATCAAACTGATATTTCCTTTCTGAAACAAATGTGGTTTTTAATCTACTCAACGTCTCGCAGTATTACAATGACTCAATACACTGCTCCACCGGCAGACTGATTTCAAAGGTCAAAGCAGCATGTTCAGCTGCGTCCTTACTCGGTCTTCGTACATAGGCTTCTTCTAGGGACAGAATTATAACCAAGACCGAACGTTTACCGAGGTACATCAAGGGTTAAACTACGAGGAGAGATTACACAAACTAGGGTTGTATTGCCTGGAATTTAGAAGGTTAAGGGCTGATCTGATTGAAGTTTTCAAGGTATTAAGGGGAACTGATAATGTAGATAGAGAGAAACTATTTCTGCTGGTTTGGGGAGTCTAGGACTAGGGGGCAGAGTCTAAAAATTAGAGCCAGACCGTTCAGGGGTGAAATTAGGAAACACTTCTACACCCAAAGGGTGGTAGAAGTTTGGAACTCCCTACCACAAACGGCAATTGATGCAAGGTCAATTGTTAAATTTAGCCCAGTAACATAACCACGATACCACCGTTCCCGTGAAATTGCTGGGTTGACATTTCAGTGCTGCATTGTTGGAAGTGTCGCTGTCTAAATGAGACATCTTCCCTTTTAATGGATCTAAAAGACCCCACGGTACTAGTCGAATAAGAGCAGGGGAGGGGCTAAGGAACCTTATGCTGAAATGAGATACGCTGGCCACCATGTGAAAGTGATGACTTCTGTACGGTAACCTGAATGCAAGTGAATATTATGACTCCTTAATTATCCTATAATGAGAATGAAAACTGCTGGCATAGTTGACAGACTGATGGATTTTAAGGCAAGAAACTCTAGAGATGTTAAAGGATCCAAAGAATTAGACAATGGCCCAGATTATGTGTGAGAGATGGGCTGAGAGCTGGAATAGAGAACAATAAGGGCAAGCTAAGGAGTTAACAGAAAGTAAGATGGACTACAAACACATCTGTCTAGGCTGACACTCCCAGTGCAGTAGTGAGGGAGTGCTGCACGGTCGGAGGTGCCGTCTTTCGGATGAGACATTAAACCGAGGCCCCGTCTGCTCTCTCAGGTGGACGTAAAAGATCCCACGGCCACTATTTCGAATAAGAGCAGGGGAGTTCTCCCCGGTGTCCTGGGGCCAATATTTATCCCTCAATCAACATCATCAAAACAGATTATCTGGTCATTATCACAATGCTCTTTGCGGGAGCTTGCTGTGTGCAAATTGGCTGCCGCGTTTCCTACGTGACTCCACTTCAAAAAGTACTTTTTGGCTGTAAAGTGCTTCGGGACATCTGGTGGTCGTAAAAGGCGCTATAGAAATGCAAATCTTTCTTTTTTGTTACCGGCACCCAAAGACCGAGGGAGAATTGAAGAAAAGAAATGGTTACAGGCAGATGATATTAGGCTAAAAATTATGGTTTACCTGAAAATTACCACCATAAGTTGAGTTCAGCTCATAAAAGAATTTGCCTGGATCGGGTACAGAAAGCCAATGAAATTTCTGCACTCTGGACCTAAGAGAACAAACAAGCTCTTGGTTAGGACAGTGGTTAGAGTAGTGGTACTCTAAGGGAAGGGGAAGAGAGGGGAGAAAGAAGGGAAAGAGTTGAAAGAGTGGCAGAGAAAAAGAAAGACAGAAAGAGGCAGAAAGAAAGATTATATATAGAGAGGGAAAAGAAGAGAGGGTTAAAAAGAGAAAGGGGATATATATGCAGAGGGGAGAAAGGGGGGAAGAAAGAGAGGGAGAGAAAGAAAGAGACAAAAAGAAAAAGAGAGATGTTTTAAAAAAGAAAAAATATCAAAGTATAAAAATATATAAGCACATATAGTTGGTTATGATAGGTCTGTGAGATTGGTCTTCGAACAGTTCACTGCTCAGAGTCTGACCCTTCACAAAAAGTTAATGAGTACTCTTGGGTTAGAGTGAGAATTGAGAGACATGTTTTACATCCGTTTGTTTCTACACTGTCAGGCTACTGATCACCAGTAATCCACTGCCATTCTCCACGGTCGGAGCCATCGGAGGTAATGTTAATCTGACCCAACAGGCGAGAAACTGAGGAGATGGGACCAGCCGTCCATTTTACACCTCGCCCAAAAGTCAGTGGAAAGTAAAACCGGGAGGGATGGTAACCGGGCGACCCAGCCAATCCTATCAGTCTTCCATAGAGTTCCGTACATAAATGTTCAATCGGCACCACAACTGACAGGCAGGAGAAATAATTCATGTGGGGATAAGCCAGCTTTCTGCCTTCTGCTATCCACCACCCAATGTTGAGCGCTTTACTGTTGTATTGCTGCATGAAGGAGACTAACTCAAAATAGGTGAAAGCACTCAACTAAAGTAGAGGCAACCCTGGATTCAAATGTGTGATGATTTTTTCCCTCTCTAGCAAATCTAGATCAAGGGTCAAGGCCTCGGCATCAATGTTAACTCAAGAAGCTCGACACCATCCAGGACAAAGCAGCCCGCTAGACTGGCACCCCATCCACCACCTTAAACATTCACTCCCTCCACCACCGGTGCACCGTGGCTGCAGTGAGTACCATCTACAAGATGCACTGCAGCAACTCGCCAAGGCTTCTTCGGCAGCACCTCCCAAACCCGTGACCTCTACCACCTAGAAGGACAAGGGCAGCAGACGCATGGGAACACCACCACCTCCAAGTTCCCCGCCAAGTCACACGCCATCCTGACTTGGAAATATATCGGCCGTTCCTTCATCATCGCTGGGCCAAAATCCTGGAACTCCCTCCCGAACAGCACTGTGGGAGCACCTTCACCACACAGACTGCAGCAGTTCAAGAAGGGGGCTCACCACCACCTTCTCAAGGGCAATTAGGGATGGGCAATAAATACTGGCCTTGCCAGTGACACCCACATCCCATGAATGAAAAAAAAGTAACAGTTAGCAAGAAGATGAGGTAAATCAAGAAGAAGGGGTTAGTTGCTGCTAAACTTGGGATTCAAAAGCCCGTAGACTGTGGGAGAAAGGGACGGCTGATTAATAATTCTCTGCCGTCAGGATGGTCTGATCCTGTAAAGTACTCTGTGACCATGGTCAACCCACATGACTCAAGTGGGTCAAGGCTTGTCTCATAGGCCTATGCATCTCTTGTGGCTAGAATGCCAGCTTGACAGTTGGTGCCTAGGCCTCCACCAATGCCATTACGAGACGCTAAGAGGTGTGTAGGTATGGGTGCTAATTCCCTTCCCCCAAAGCAGTTGCTGGTCAATTGAGTTAGGCTGCCAATCTGTGGGGAGGACTTCATAGAAACATAGAAACATAGAAGATAGGAGCAGGAGTAGGCCATTCGGCCCTTCGAGCCTGCTCCGCCATTCAATGTGATCATGGCTGATCATCCAAATTCAGTACCCTGTCCCTGCCTTTTCCCCATATCCCTTGATCCCTTCAGCCTCAAGAAACATATCCAACTCTTTCTTGAATATATTTAATGAACTGGCCTCCACCGCCCTCTGTGGCAGAGAATTCCACAGGTTCACCACTCTCTGGGTGAAGAAATTCCTCCTCATTTCAGTCCTAAATGGCTTACCCCTTATCCTTAGACTATGACCCCTGGTTCTGGACTCCCTGGCCATCAGAAACATCCTTCCTGCATCTAGTCTGTCCAGACCTGACAGAATTTTATAGGTTTCGATGAGATCCCCTCTCAATCTTCTAAACTCCAGTGAGTATAAGCCCAATCGACACAATCTCTCCTCATACGTCATTCCTGCCATCCCAGGTATCAGCCTGGTGAATCTTCGCTGCACTCCCTCCATGGCAAGAACGTCCTTCCTCAGGTATGGTGACCAAAACTGCACACAATACTCAAGGTGCGGTCTCACCAAGGCCCTGTACAACTGTAGCAAGACATCCTTGTTCCTGTACTCGAACCCTCTTGCTACGAAGGCCAACATACCATTTGCCTTCTTAACCGCCTGCTGCACCTGCATGCTTACCTTCAGCGACTGGTGCACAAGGACACCCAGGTCTCTTTGCACTTCCCCTTCTCCCAATCTATTGCCATTCAAATAATAATCTGCCTTCCTGTTTTTGCCACCAAAGTGGATAACCTCACATTTATCCACATTATAGTGCATTTGCCATGTTTCTGCCCAATCACCCAACCTGTCCAAATCGTACTGGAGTTTCCCGACATCCTCCTCGCAGCTTACCCGCCCGCCCAGCTTTGTGTCGTCTGCAAATTTGGAGATATTACATCCAATTCCCTCGTCCAGATCATTAATATATATTGTGAACAGCTGGGGTCCTAGGACCAATCCTTGCGGTACCCCACTAGTCACTGCCTGCCACTCGGAAAACGACCCGTTTATTCCAACTCTTTGCTTTCTGTCCGCCAACCAGTTCTCTATCCAAGTCAATACCTTGCCCCCAATCCCATGTGCCTTAATTTTGCACGCTAATCTCTTGTGTGGGACCTTATCGAAAGCCTTCTGAAAGTCCAAATACACCACATCCACTGGTTCTCCCTTATCTATTTTACCAGTTACATCCTCAAAAAATTCCAGTAGATTAGTCAAGCATGATTTACCTTTTGTAAATCCATGTTGACTTTGTCCGATCCTGTCACTGCTTTCCAAGTGCTCTGCTATTACATCTTTTATAATGGACTCTAGCATTTTCCCCACTACCGATGTCAGGCTTACCGGTCTATAATTCCCCGCTTTTTCTCTACCACCTTTTTTGAATAGTGGGGTAACATTAGCTACCCTCCAATCCATGGGTACCGTTCCAGAGTCTATCGAGTTCTGGAAGATGACCAGCAATGCATCTACTATCTCTAGGGCCACTTCCTTAAGTACCCTGGGATGTAGACCATCAGGCCCTGGGGATTTATTGGCCTTCAGTCCCATCAATTTTCCTAACACCATTTTCCTACAAATACTGATTTCTTTCAATTCCTCGCTTTCATCAGACCCTATGTTCCCCGGCATCTCTGGGAGGTTATTTGTGTCCTCCTTTGTGAAGACAGAACCAAAGTATGCATTTAGTTGGTCTGCCATTTCCTTGTTTCCCATTATAAATTCCCCTGATTCTGACTGTAAGGGACCTACGCTTGACTTCACTAATCTTTTTCTCTTCACATATCTATAAAAGCTTTTATAGTCAGTTTTTATGTTCCCTGCTAGCTTACTCTCATATTCTATTTTCCCTTTCTTAATTAATCCCTTTGTCCTCCTTTGTTGACTCCTAAACTGCTCCCAATCCTCAGGATTATTGCTCTTTCTGGCCAATTTATATGTCCTCTCCTTGGATCTTATGCTATCCCTAATTTCCCTTGTTAGCCACGGTTGAGTCACCTTTTTTGTTTTATTTTTACGCCAAACTGGGATGAACAAATTCTGGAGCTCATCCATTCGGCCTTTGAATGTTTGCCATTGCCTATCCACCGTCAACCCTTTGAGCGCCATTCCCCACTCAATCCTACCCAACTCGCTCCTCAGACCATCGTAGTTTCCTTTATTTAAATTGAGGACCCTTGTCTCTGAGTCAACTACTTCATTCTCCATCTTAATGAAGAATTCGATCATATTATGATCGCTCCGACCCAAGGGGCCTCGTACAACAAGATTGCTAATTAATCCTTTCTCGTTGCATAATACCCAGTCTAAGATGGCCTGATCTCTGGTTGGTTCCTCGACATATTGGTCCAGGAAACCATCCCGTAAACACTCCAGGAATTCCTCCTCCACAGTATTGTTACTAATTTGGTTGGCCCAATCTATATGTAGGTTAAAGTCACCCATGATGACTGCTGTGCCCTTATTGCACGCTTCTTTAATTTCCCTTTTAATGCCATCCCCAACCTCCACCTTACTGTTTGGAGGTCTATATACCACTCCCACTAATGTTTTTTTCCCCTTAGTATTTCTCAATTCTACCCATACAGATTCCACCTCATCAGAGCTAATATCCTTCATTACAATTGTATTAATCCCTTCTTTAACCAGTAATGCTACCCCACCTCCCTTTCCTTTTTGCCTATCCTGAATATCGAATACCCCTGGATGTTGAGTTCCCAGTCTTGGCTATCCTTGAGCCACGTTTCTGTAATCCCAACCAAATCGTATTCGTTTACCTCTATTTGCGCAGCCAATTCATCCACCTTATTACAAATGCTCCTCGCATTAAGACACAAAGCCTTCAGGCTTGTTTTTTTAACGCTCTTAGACCTATTAGAATTATTATTTACTGTGGCCACGTTTGATTTAAACCGTTGATTTCTCTGACTGCCACTTTTGTTTTTCTCCTTCCTATCTTTTGCTTTTATCCCTGTTTTCCTTTCCTCTGTCTCCCTGCTCAGGTTCCCAACCCCCTGCCATTTTAGTTTAAACCCCCCCGAACAGTGCTAGCATACCTCCCCGCAAGGATATTTGTCCCGCTCTGGTTCCTCTGCTGACTGCTTGTAACAGCGTAGAAAATGTGTGAAGAGTGGAGACATTTATGATCTAGCTACAAATAGTAAACAGGAAATCTGCCCCCTGGCATCGAAACAGGCCTCTGTTGATTTCACTCCAGCCTGAGATAACCATTAACATTCCACAACATTCTTACCTTCTTCTGGCCAGCTGAGTAACGGCCAAAATGGTAACCACAACCAGGATACCTGCAAATGACAGGGAAATCGACAGGATAATCCTAAATTCATCTGAAAAAACGGAGAAAGGCGGTAGATTAACATTTGACAGTTTGAGTTGTGCAGTTCGCTGGTGACATTCAGGAAAAGAAAGAATTTGCATTGATTTAGCACGTTATCATGTCCTTAAGACATCCCAAAAGCTCACTTACACCCACCATCCAATTTATAGAATGCAAAGTCCCACCAATGGAAAGTGAGATGAGTGACTAGTTCATATGCTTTTTTTTTTACAGGAGTATTACCCCGCCCCCCTCCCCTTCTTTAAATAGTAGTATGAGATTTTTTAAATATACACCTGACCCACCAAACAGGACCACGGTTTAGGGTTTCCTCTGAAAATCCACGGAAACAGTCAGCCTGGACTATGTGTTCAAATCCGGGAGTGGGAGCTCAACCCACAACCTTCTGATTCTGAACCTTACTGAGTAGACTAGGCCTATATTCTCTAGAGTTTAGAAGAATGAGAGGTGATCTCATTGAAACATACAAAATTCTTACAGGGCTTGACAGGGTAGACGCAGGGAGGATGTTTCCCCTGGTCGGGGAGTCTAGAACCAGGGGTCACAGTCTCAGAATAAGGTGGTCGGCCATTTAGGACCAAGATGAGGAGAAATGTCTTCACTCAGAGGGTGGTGAACCTTTGGAATTCTCTACCCCAGAGGGCTGTGGAGGCTCAGTCGTTGAGTATATTCAGGACAGAGATCGATAGATTTTTGAATATTAAGGGAATCAAGGGATTGGGCGGGAAAGTGGAGATGAGGTAGAAGATCAGCCATGATCTTATTGAATGGCGGAACAGGCTCGAAGAGCCAAATGGTCTACTCCTGCTCCTATTTCTTATGTTCTTATGATTCAAAGGTAAAAGTGTTACCGACTGATAGCCAACAGGCCATACTGAACACATGAAAGTACTAAGGAAATATGCACAATGAATGGCATACATACATGCCTATGTGGCAATGTGTTACACCAAAATTGATTTATTATTAATTCCTATGTTTTCAAGTTTAGTAGCCACTTAATCTACTATATAGTTAAAGATTGAACTGACTAACTAATTGATCTCTTAGATTTTATTCCTCAGGCACTGCCGAATATTCCTCTCTCAGTTTCGGTATGATGTCACTTTATCAAATTCTTCCATCTGTTTGATTCCCCTGCTCTGACTCCCCACACAATTCCCCGCTCCATTCTATATCCTTTCTCGGGCCTTAGTATTGGTGAGCGGAGGGCGGGTGCATGGGAAAAATAGCCCAGTAATGGATTGGTGAGGACTTTACAATGAGAAAGAAAGACTTTTTAGGCACCCATCCCATCAGCACCCATAAATGGTCTCAAAAAGCCCTTTACTTTCTCCCAAACTACATGTACAACATCAAGCAAGGGATGGCCGAACCCAACGCTTTCATAGCCATGCGGTTTTGGTAAATTTGTCGAAACAGCGCTTTCAAAATTCAACCACATGTAATAATGTAAAATTGACAAATATCTAGAATTGCAAAAGGAAGCATTAAAAACTGTTATTTTTCACTGAAAACAATGGTCCGAATCTTGCTGGAGCGGGGAATCTCGTCGCCTGTACCATTAGTGAGACTTTTTCCCTCAGCTTGAAATTGTTTTGTCCTGTAAAACCTGCTGAAATTGCGAGCTGATCACAGGCGCGGCGAGGGCAACAGGACCTTGGGGAAATGGCGGACCAGCAGTCCATCTCCTTAAGCAAATGGGACTTAAGGATTGAGAAAGAAACAGAGGAACGATGGAGAAGGAAATAGGTGAATTAGTCAAATCTGGTACTGAAAGAGAAATAAAGAGAGGGAAAGAAAGGTTGGATTAAGAGAGAGAGAGAGAGAAGAGACGGAAAGGAAAAGCAAGAAATAAAATGTTAAGTTTAATGTTTTTTTTAAATAATAGACTACATGTAGGAATGAGATTGAACAGTTTAAATAGTTCCCTTTCTGGGCCAGAGAGGTTGTTCAACATTGCATTAACAATTATCACCTCGTTGAGAGGGTCCTTACGCTGTTAAGTACCAGTCCTAACTTTCTGCGGCGAGTTTCATTCGAGTTTAGTGTGCAAACCCAGCAAATTCTTAAAAGCAACGGGGAGGCTGGGGGCGAGATGCCGTCTGTGCGAAGCTAAGGGCGGGGCGGCGTAAGTCGACCAGCAAGTTCTGGCTCACGGCGCATCTCGTCTACGCCCGAACTCGCCGGCTGAGTTGCGCGTTAATAATGGCGTGGGTCGAGAACTCGCTGTTAATTTTCCAGCAAGTTTTGGCCCGATGTTTTGCAGCAGCACACATCCTACTTTGGCGTTGCTGTGTTACAGCACCAATGTCTCTCTTTACCAGTAGAGGCTGTGGGTGCTTCTGTTTTCCATTTCGCCGCATGACTCCACTTGCTCCAAGTGCTTATGTAACCAACGTCCTCAATTATCTTCGTGCGGATTCGTGCCATATAGAATTGGTCGGACTTTAAGTTCGATGACTCGATTGATACTCTTCTTTCAGAATGCTGGATCCGAAGTCGCTTGGCTTTCTAGAATTAGGAAGTATGACAGGTTACTAAAACTCCATTGACTGCAGCTCCCCAGATGTTTAGTTGGTAAGCTGGGTGTGGTGCTGAACCATGCGCTGATTCCTATTGCTAAAGGATACTGAGAGGATATGGAAATGTTCGCTACCTCCATCCAACTTCAGAGAGATCTGAAAATATCTGTCATTGAAGCCTAAAAAAATAACAAGCCCACATGACTTAATTTTACAATAAGTTGTAAGTACTGACTATCGCCTTCAAGAGGGAGTTGGACCGGTTCCTGACTGAGACAGAGATCGCATCATATAGAAGGTGACATAATAAAACTCACTACGCACCTGGTTTGAGCATAAAGCAAGGCTTTAATCAACTTGTATCAAGACATGGAGGTCTAGTTGTACTTCACTAGTTCCTTGTCTTACAAAATGCCCCTGGAAAGCTGGGCCCACGCCCGAGTATTTATACTCCTTGGACGGCACCACCAGCTGGCCGTCCAGCGTTATTTCATGAGTAGTTTCTTGATGAATGATGAGATTTATAACAGAAGGTAAGTGGGGGTGATTTTGCCAGCCCTGGGGAAGCGGGTTTGGAGGCGGGTCTGCCGGGACTGGGGGCGGGTGCCCATTCCGCCCCCAACCCGCCTCCGTGCCATCTTCCCAGGAGGCGGGTACCCGACCCGCGCCGGATCCCGTCTCCTGGAGGCGGGAAGGGGATTACAGCCCCTTAACTGCCTGTTAACAGGTAGTTAACAGGCAGTTAAGAGGATTATCCCCATTTTTCCAACAGAGGTGCGGGCTTCCCGACGTCAGGAAACCCTGCCAGGGTCAGCGAGGCGAGCAGTGGGTCTGCGGGGGTCAGAAGGGTCGAAAAGTGCGCTGTGGAGGTGAGTGATGGGTGCAAGTGTGGAGCGGTAAGAATGTGAGGTGAGTGAAAAGTGTTAGAAAAAGTTTACTTACCTTTGTTTCTTCCTGCAGGCTTCAATCGTTGGGGATCCGGAGGCTCCGGCATCTCAGTGGCAGAGATGACAGACTGGCTGCTGCATTATCCGATGCAACAGCCATCTGATTTCTGCACAGAAAATAGGTTTGGTGAGCCTTGAGTACAAGAACTCACCAAACAACAGAGAATGTCAGTGTCTGACAGCTTCTCAAAGCCGTGAAACGACGACAATTTGACAGATGAAACATCACACGCTGACGTTCTCTGTCACCGGCTTCCCCTTAATTGGCCTGCTAAGCCCGCTGGGCGGTCTTAACAAGATCAATCAAGGGAAAATAGCGTGGGTTGGCCACAAGTCGATGGAGGCTGGACATCGACCCGACAAGCAGCAGTCCCGCCTCCAACGCGCCCCCATTGGCAAAATCACCCCCTAGACAACACTTGGTCTGTGTGATCTCCTGGACTGGTTTCAATCGCTTGAGGGGATTGGTGAGGAATTTTCCAGTGTAGTTTTTTGCCCCTTATTGGCCCTATTTTCTCTCTCTGATGTTTTGTCTCTCCAAGAAGATGACATGGCAGGTGGAGGGGGGCGTAGAGTTGGGGGGTGGGGGAGGTAAGAAGTGTTTAGGCATGATGATCCGGCCATCATGGTGGGGGTGGGGTGGGGTGGGGTGGGGGGGTGGTGGCAGGCATGATGGACCAGCTGGTCTTTTCCTGCCCACCAATTTTATGTATTCGTATATTCCTATGTACATGAATGAAGAAAAGGCCATTCAGTTAATCAAGCCTGCTCTCTTCACAAGCCATGTGCATCGCAAACTCCACCCAACCCATTCAATCTCTTATCCTTTTTTTCAGTAACCTAATCAGCGTTGTAAGTCACTGAATTCCATAAACACATTGATGTAACTTATAACAGCAATAAGACTCTACAGTTATACAGGGCCTTGATGAGACCATACCTGTAGTACTGTGTGTAGTTTTGGTCTCCTTACCTAAGAAAGGATATACTTGCCATAGAGGGAGTGCAGCGAAGGTTCACCAGACTGACTTCTGGGATGGCAGGACTGTCGTATGAGGAGAGATTGGGTCAACTAGGTGTGTATTCACTAGAGTTTAGAAGAATGAGAGGGGATCTCATTGAAACGTATAAAATTCTGACAGGGCTAGAAAGACTGGATGCAGGGAGGGTGTTTCCCCTGGCTGGGGGGCTCTAGAACGAGGGGTCACAGTCACAGGATACGGGGTGGGACATTTAGGACTGAGATGAGGAGAAATTTCTTCACTCGGAGGGTGGTGAACCTGTGGAATTCTCTACCACAGAAGGCTGTGGAGGCCAAGTCACTGAATATATTTAAGAAGGAGATAGATAGATTTCTAGACGCAAAAGGCATCAAGGGGTATGGGGAGAGAGCGGGAATATGGTATTGAGATAGAGGATCAGCCATGATCATACTGAATGGCGGAGCAGGCTCGAAGGGCCGAATGGCCTACTCCTGCTTCTATGTTTCTCTATGACTCTAATGTACATTCAAATACGGTGGCCTAGAAATTGAGCTGACGCCGCGCCAGGGCTTTAGCGCCGGAAATTTAGCGCCGGCGCTAATTCCCTTGCGCGCGCCAGAAATTCAGTAGCGCCGCGCCCAGACGGCTGCCGGCGCTACTGGCGGGCGTGAGTGCCTCCCAATGGGCGCTGAGTGCCGCATTGCGGCGCTAATCCGGCGCTGCGGCACCCGATGCGGTGCGGCAGGCTGGGGAAGTGCAGGCCTCCTCCTCCCGTTAAGGAGGCGCTGCCTTCACCCGATCGCTGGCCGTTTGATTTTTTCAAAAATGAGCCCGGCACCTCGGACAAGTGCCGGGCTTGCAGGCCAGACGCATCTGTTCCGCGGGGGGGGGGGGGGGGGTGGAGGAGTCCGGGGAGGGAGGTGCGGGCAGGCGGCCGGCGGGAAAGCGGCCGGCCGCCGCGCGACCTTAATGCGCCGGCGCTAACTTGTGTAAGACTCGGTTGCCAGAGTCTTAGTTGCGGCTGCCACGGGCGAGGCGGCCGCAACTGAATTTCGGCGTTCGGGCGCGTTGCCACGGCAACCGGGACGCTGCGCACACCGATGACGTCATCGGTGCCGGCGCAGCGCAACCGGCTAACGCCGATGGCAGCGCCGAAGTGAATTTCAGAAACGGCTATCATTGCGGCGCTAGGCCCTCTAGCGCCGCAAAATGGGCGCTAATCCTACTGAATTTTCAGCCCGGTATATATAAAATTACAAATAGAAAGAAGATATGTAAAATATGAATCTAACGTACTCTCCACTGTTCATCCTCAGGTATGTATCCCATTTCGAATTCCAGTTTATCATCAAGAAGTAACTCATGATGTGTCAGCCAGGAAAAATCGGTCTTGATGCTGGAACTATTGAGTACACTCAAGTTGTATGGTGGTGTGAGCTTAACTACAAGAAAGAAGAAGAAACATCAGAATCGTACTTTAAACTGGAGGAGACCGCTTGTTGTAACATGCTTTCACCGCGAGAATATAGAGCAGACTGGTGTAGCAGATGCTCCTTCTTGTTGATGCTGAGGACCCTACAAGAACTAGTTTTGACAATCTCAGTCTAGTTCAAAGTCCACTGCACAAAATTGAACCCACAATTTGGGATAAAGCTGACAAATTCAATCAGAAAGGCTGAAAGAATGGGTGGTAAGTTCACTTGTGGAGCTCTTAGAAGTTGGAGGTTAAGGCATTTTTCTTTTTAAATGACCAACTCTTTATTTTTCTCCCCTCAAATGTTCTCCCATCTTCTCTTGAAGGCAACGCTCATGCTAGTGATGGCAGCGCATGCCTATCTTCTTGTGCATGAGCTGAGATGATGTGGTGATAGCCTGGAAACACTTTGGGAGAACTAAGGGGCTTGGAAAACCGGGGGTGGGGGGTGGTGTGGTGGGGGGTGTTTGGGAGCAGGTGACTTCTGGGGCCTCAAGGCAATTAGGAACTGTCAGAATTGGGTCTCGGCTCTGTATGCTGGCGCATTCGGAGAAGAGGACTCAGAGCTCTCGGGGTAGAGACCAGGGAACATTTAGCTGGTACAACTGTTGAGTGTGATACAGAGGTTACCTTTGTTAAATCTCCCCTCCACCTTCTCTGCCCTAAGGAAATGTAGCAGCTAATTTGCGCACAGCAAGGCCCCACAAGCAGCAATGCAATAATCTGTTTTTTAGTGAAAGCAAACATGCAGGTGCAGCAAGCAGTTAGGAAGGCAAATGGTATGTTGGCCTTCATTGCAAGAGGATTTGAGTACAGGAGCAAGGATGTCTTACTACAGTTATACAGGGCCTTGGTGAGACCACACCTGGAGCACTGTGTGCAGTTTTGGTTTCCTTACCTAAGAAAGGATATACTTGCCATAGAGGAGTGCAGCGAAGGTTCACCAGACTGATTTCTGGGATGGCTGGACTGTCGTATAAGGAGAGATTGGGTCAACTAGGCCTGTATTCACTAGAGTTTAGAAGAATGAGAGGGGATCTCATTGAAACGTATAAAATTCTGACAGGGCTAGACAGACTGGGTGCAGGGAGGATGTTTCCCCTGGCTGGGGGGGCTCTAGAACGAGGGGTCACAGTCTCAGGATACGGGCTAGGACATTTAGGACTGAGATGAAGAGAAATTTCTTCACTCAGAGGGTGGTGAACCTGTGGAATTCTCTACCACAGAAGACTGTGGAGGCCAAGTCACTGAATATATTTAAGAAGGAGATAGATAGATTTCTAGACACAAAAGGCGTCAAGGGATATGGGGAGAGCATGGGAATATGGTATTGAGAGAGCGGATCAGCCATGATAATATTAAATGGCGGAACAGGCTCGAATGGCCGACTCCTGCTCCTATTTTTCTATGTTTCTATGTGATGTTGGTTGATGGATAATTATTGGTCAGAACACTGGGGAGAACTCCCCTGTTCTTCATCAAAACACTGCTGTGGGATTTATTAGGTCGACCTGAGAGGGCAGATGGGGACTTGGTTTAACATCTGATCTGATCTAGATCTGAAAGTGCTGCACTCCCTCAGTACTGCACCAGAGTGTCAGCCTGGATCATGTGCTCAATGCCTCTAGAGGGGACACTGAACCCACAACCTCCTGACTCAGAGGTGAGAGTGCGACCCACTGAGCCACAGCTTAGACAGTCTGTCAGTTAGCAGACAGAGAGCAAAGAGTTGGGGGGAATTTAATGTTGGTAATGATGTGCCTCGGGGATCTGTGTTGGGATCTCTTTTGTTTTCCATTTATATAAATGATTTGGACATAGGCGCAAGAGGAATGGTATTAATGTTTGCCACCAAATTAGGGGGCATGGCAAATTGCGAGGAACAATGCTGTCAGACGTAGGCAGAGAGGTGGCAGATGCAGTTCAATGCAGTGAGAAATGAAATGGTAAATGAAAAATATATAGTGGGGTGGGGGGGGCGGGGAATTTCCTTGAAGCTTCACCCACTTCACCATCCTGGAATATAGAAGGTTAAGGGGTAATTTGATTGAGGTTTTTTAGGATTTTGAAAGGAATGGATAGGGTAGATAGAGAGAAACTTTTTCCATTGGTGGGGGAGTCGAGGACAAGGGGGCACAACCTTAAAATCAGCAGCAGGCCATTCAGGAAAGACTTCTTCATGCAAAGGGTGGTAGAAGTGTGGAACTCTCCTGCAAAAAGCAGTAGGTGCCAGCTCAATTAATACAGGAAACTTTTTTTTATCCGGCACGGACGGGACCGACGTGGTGCCGGTTCATCAAAAATTCCGGATAACCGAACGCTATAGTAAAAGATACGGAGAGCTGAGAGCTCCGTATAAAGCAACAAACCCTGTTGCTTAGCAACAGCTTCAGAACAATGGCCACAAGTTGCAAGCGTCTCTGTAGCTTAGCAACAGCTGCAGCCACACCCTTGCACAGCAACAAATGGAGGAAGATAAGTAATAAAACTTACCTGAACCTACTCCCTGAATTTTGCCGGTTAACCGAGATTTCCGGTTATTTAGGTGCCGGTAAATCGAAAGTTTCCTGTAATCTTAAATCTGAGATGGATAGGTTTTTGCTAGCCGAGGGGGACTAAGGGAGATGGAGCCAAGGTGGATGGATGGAGTTCGGATAGGGTTCAGCCCATGATCTCATTGAGTGGAACAGGCTCAAAGGGCTGAATGGCCTATCCTGCTTTTATGTTCCTATGTAACTTCATGGGATGTTTACACATAAACAGAGTTTATGCCACACCTAGCGAAATTTTGATGGCGGAGCAGGTGGAGCCCTGGGGACATTTACCCCCCCCATCGAAAGAAAGTAGACCCTAAATAGTAAGATTAACAGAGCGGAGGAACAGAGAGAGATCTAGGGATACATCTATAGCGATCTTTAAAAGTGGGACTACAGATAGAAAAGGCCGTAAAAAGTCAAATGGTTTTTTTTATTTTACACAGTTATATTGAATATAAAAGTAAGGAAGTGATGTTGAATTTGTACCAGATGGTGGTTGAGCCACAGTTAGAACATTGCACGCCATTCTGAAAATGTGGGGCTTTTTTCTCCGCCAGAAAGGAAAGGTTAAGAGGTTCTTATGAGGCTTTCAAAATTATGAAAGGTTTTGAGGCGGTAAACAGTGACAGATCGTTTCCACCAGTTGGTGAACTGGGTCTAGAGGGGATTATCAGCAGAGGAACGATGGGTTAAGTTCAATGGGGTTTTTTTTTGCTCAGTGAGTTAGTACAAGAGGCAAAGATCTAGAACTTTATTTGGAAGGAAATTGGTTACATATTCGAAAAGGTAACTTATAAGAGAGTACGAGGAAAGCGAAGGGAGATGGGATTACTGTAGTTAGGTCCTGTTGAAGACCACAGTGCCGGCAGAAACTCGACGGGCCAAATGGCCCCCTTACATAGAATATAGAGCACAGAAACAGGCCATTCGGCCCAACCAGTCCGTGCCGGCATTTATGCTCCACTCGAGCCTCCTCCTGTCTTTCCTCATCTAACTCTATCAGCGTAACCCTCTATTCCCTTCTCCCTCATATGCTTATCTAGCCTCCCCTTAAATGCATCTATACTATTCGCTTCAACCACTCCCTGTGGTAGCGAGTTCCACATTCTCACCACTCTCTGGGTAAAGAAGTTTCTTCTGAATTCCCTATTGGATTTCTTGGTGACTATCTTATATTGATGGCCTCTAGTTATGCTCTTCCCCACAAGTGGAAACATTCCCTCTCCATGTCTACTCTGTCAAAACCTTTCATAAATATAAAAGACCTCTATTAGGTCACCCCTCAAGAGAAAAGAGATCCAGCCTGTTCATCCTTTCCTGATAGGTCTAACCTCGCATTTCTGGTATCATCCTTGTAAATCTTTCTTGCGCCCTCTGGAGTGGCTTCTGTGCTATAATTTCTATGATGCTCAGAGGGCATCCAGGTACAGCATAGTAAAGAGGCTTAAGGAGCTTGAGTGGAGAGACCCATGTGAGAGGAAGAGTTGTTTTAGGCATTGGAAGCCGGGATGGGAATGTTTCCAGCTCACATTTGTGATTTTTTTCAGATTTGTTGAATTTTATAGATGTTTTTAAAATTATTAATTTTCATGGGCGAATAAGTAAGGAGTGTGATGGAATACTCTCCACTTGCCTGGATGAGTGCAGCTCCAATAACACTCAAGAAGCTCAACATCATCCAGGACAAAGCAGCCCATTTGATTGGCACCCCATCCACCACCTTAAACATTCACTCCCTCCACCACTGGCGCACCGTGGCTGCAGAGTGTACCATCCCAAACACGCGACCTCTTCCACCTAGAAGGACAAGGGCAGCAGGCGCATGGGAACACCGCCACCTCCAAGTTCCCCTCCAAGTCACACACCATCCTGACTTAGAAGTATATCGGACGATCCTTCATCGTTGCTGGGTAAAAAATCCTGGAACTCGCTCCCTAACAGCACTATGGGAGTACCTTCACCACATGGACTGCAGCGGTTCAAGAAGGTGGCTCACCACCACCTTCTCAAGGGCCATTTGGGATGGGCAATAAATGCTGGCCTTGCCAGCGACACCCACACCTCATAAATGAATTAAAAAAATAGCCCATAGTTGGGGAATCAACAGAGCACTCAAAGGAAGATTTCAGAGATTTTTATTTTGCGAATGAGAATTTTTTATCAGATGGTGAATCAAGTGGTTGTTTTTTAGTGAATGTGGAACTTGAGACACAATAACATGATTCATGCACTAAGGCCAAATCAGATGCCGCCCTGTAAAAGACTGTTTTTTAGTGATGTTGGTTGAGTGATAAATATTGGCCAGGACACCAGGAATAACTCCCCTGTTCTATCATCGAAATGGTGCCGTGGGATCTTTTAGATCCACCTGAGAGAGCAGACGGGGCCTCAGTTTAACATCTCATCTGAAAGACAGCACCTCTGACAGTGCAGCACTCTCTTAGTACAGCACTGGAGTGTCAGCCTAGATTATGTGCTCAAGTTTCATGGAGTGGGACTCGAACCCACGACCTTCTGACGAGAGTGCAGCCCACTGAGCCCCGGCTGACGCTGCCAGTGGATGTGCATCAGATACACACCTTTTAATTATATAGATCAATAGGTAGGCAAGCAACGTACAGTATAGAGTCTACTAGGTGCGTCTAGCAAGAGGAGGAAGAATTGTTAGAACTGAAATGTTTAACTTCACTTACTGTTATGCAATGGTTGAAAATTGGGAATCCACGCAACTTCAGTCTGAGACCCGTCCCTTGGGCACAACAGTGTGACAGTAAAGTTCTGTGCAGCAACAAATACATCAAAGCTAATGTTGCAGCTTCTGCCTGATGCCTTTGATGACCCCGGTTCACTTTTTGGGCTGCACGTTTTTTCGATTACAGGCCTTTAAGAGACAAATTGGGGAAAGAAGGTGAGAGCAAGAAACTGAAAGTACCCTACTGAATTGGCTCATATCTTTTGAATGTTGTATCCGTACATTTACCCAAGGCCGCCTTGGTGGAGTGAGGGCAGGAACAGCGGAACATTATTCTGGGCCCAGTGTTGCAGGACAATACCAGAACTGAGAGGTTATACCTAGCAAGAAAGATTGTGCAGGCTGGGGCTCTTTTCTCTGGAAGGTGACCTGATAGAGGTTTTTAAGATTATGAAAGGGTTTGATAGGGTAGATGTAGAGAAGATGTTTCCACTTGTGGAGGAGACCAGAACTGGGCCATAAATATAAGATAGTCACTGATAAATCCAATGGGGAATTCAGGAGAAACTTCTTTACCCAGAGAGTGGCTAGAATGTGGAACTCGCTACCACAGGGAGTAGTGGAGGCGAATAGACTAGATGCATTTCAGGGGAAGCTAGATAAGCATATGAGGAAGGAAGGAATAGATGGATATATTGATTGGGTTAGATGACGAGGGGTGGGAGGAGACTCGTGTGGAACATACACACCAGCATGGGCCTGTTGGGCCGAATGGCCTGTTTCTGCGCTGTGAGTACTATGAAAGAGCGTTACACTGCAGGATTGGTAATGGCAGCAGTTCATTCCTGTAATGCAGAGTGGCAGAGAAGACACTCTGGGGGCTGATTTCCACTGTGTAACACCCCACGTGTGCCAGCTTCCAGGAATTGGCTAGAAGATAAAAGAACCAGAGGCCCAGAATGCTAGGCCTGGGCCCTGTTTGCACTCATGGGAGTAAAAGCGCAAAAGCTGCTTGCGTGAGATCGTGCGGTTTTCCCCTATAGGGGGTTGTGCGAGAGGTGGGTGCTAACATGGGCAGCTATGCTAATGAGGACGGATGGACCTAATGACGCCTCCTGCCTCATTATCCTGCAGGAGTTCATGACCAAACACAAGGGGCACCCAGAAGAATGGACTTCAGTTATGTGGAGGGGCTGGAGAAGCTGGGATTGTTCTCCTTTGAGCAAAGAAGGTTAAGAGGAGATTTAACAGAGGTGTTCAAAATCATGAGGGGTTTTGATAGAGTAAATATGAAGAAACTGCTTCCAGTGGCTGAAGGGTTGATAACCAAAGGACACAGAGTTAAAATATTTGGTAAAAGAACCGGGGAGATGAGGAGAATTAATTTTTGCGCAGCGAGTTGTTGTGATCTGGAATGCGCTGCCTGAAAGGGCGGTGGAAGCAGATTCAATCGTGACTTTCAAAAGGGAATTGGATAAATGCTTGAAGGGGAATAAATTGCAGGGCAATGGGGATAGAGCAGGGTTGTGGGACTAACGGGATAGCACTTTCAAAGAGGCACGATGGGCCGAATGGCCTCCTTCACTGCTGTAATATTCTATGATTCTAAGTCGGCCTCACAACTAACCCTCTTTCCAGGTTTCCCATCGATCTTCGGGCCTGAAAAAATGCGATGCGTGCCTGTGGTGGGCGGCTGTCGTCTAAAGGCACGCATGGATTAGACAATACTGACGCGTGACACAAGCAGCAGCAGCCCGAAACGGTCAGGGGCACGACAGTCAGATTATCCCGCACGCCCGATTGCCCTGCACCGCCACCTCTGCTCCAGGTGTGACGTGAATTCATCTCGCTGTGTTGCGGCCAAGTTCATCAGAACGCCCTTTAAATCAGCCCCCCCAAAAAAAGGATGACCAGGTCAAGCCTGTGGCCCACAGCAGTGGGCAACCACGCACGTTCAAGTGGGTGCCAAGTCGTGCGTCCACCCGAAATCAGCGGTGGCTGTCAAAACGTGCATGTGTGGGGAGGTTTTCCTGTTCTGTATTGCCTCAAAGCAACACCAGCTGGTGCATTTGCCTGCTGAGCCATTAGGGGAAGTCTATGTATTAACTTTACCCTGGTTGTTTAACCATCCTCTTCCCCTTTTCGCCCCAGCTCATCTGCTGCTGAAACCCTCATCCATACCTTTGTTACCTCCAGACTCGACCATTCCAATGCTCTCCTGGCCGGCCTGCCAACTTGTTCCGTACATAATCTTGAGCTCACCTAAAACTCGGCTGCCCCTATCCTAACTCGCACCAAGTCCCGTTCACCCCTCACCCCTCTGCTCGCTGACCTACACTGGCTTCCGGTCCGGCAACGCCTCGATTTTAAAATTCCCATCCTTGTTTTCAAATCCCTCCACGGCCTCGCCCCCCTCCCTATCTCTGTAACCTCCTCCAGCCCCACAACCCCCGAGATCTCTGCGCTCCTCCAATTCTGCCCTCTTGAGCATCCCCGATTTTCATCGCTTCACCATTGGTGGCCTTTCTTTCAGCTGTCTAGTCCCTAAGCTCTGGCATTCACTCCCTAAACCTCTCCGCCTCTCTATCTCTCTCTCTCCTCCTTTAAGACACTCCTGAAGCCCTACCTCTTTGACCAAGTGTCCAGATAGCTCACAAGGTAGTTCAGTGTCAAATTTTGTTTGAAAACACGCCTGTGAACCACCTTGAGATGCTTTACTACATTAAAGGCGCTCTAGAAATGCAAGTTGTTGTTGTTTTGATGAAAATCTTGTGCCGATTTTAATCAGTTTGCCATGGCTACCACCTTTAGCTGTGCTAACATATCAAGCTCGCTTACCAGGAGCAACACAATGTGTAAACAAAGATATTTGGCCTTTAGCCAAGCTAGTGTTGTGGAGGTTTGACGACATGGCGCTTTAGAACATGTTGTTGTTTGGCAAGACAGGAAGTGGCTTCACTTATTTGAGCCAGTAAATACGTTAAAGAGGCTTTAAATTCATTTATAATCTGAAGGTCACGCCTTGAGGTTGCATAAAGGTTTAGCACCCTGAGGCACTATTAGCCTTCATCTGGATTTCGTGTCTCAGAAGCGAGGCCCCCTAGGTGTGCGTCCCCCATATTTACGCAGTGAGGAGATTCTATAGGATGCCTCTCGAAACAAAAATACAGCAAAAAAGCCTTGCATTTCTATAGCGCCTTTCACCACCGCCGGATGTCCCAAAACACATTACAGCCAATGGCGTACTTTTTGAAGTGTAGTCACTGTTGTAATGTAGGAAATGCGGCAGCCAATTTGCACACAGCAAGCTCCCACAAACAGCAATGTGATAATGACCCAATAATCTGTTTTTTGGTGATGTTGATTGAGGAATAAATATCGGCCAGGACACCAGGGGATAACTCCCCTGCTCTCCTTCGAAATAGTGCCAATGGGATCTTTTGCGTCCACCTGAGAGGGCAGACAGGGCCTGGGTTTAATGCCTCATCCGAAAGACGGCACATCCGACAATGCAGCACTCCCTCAGCACTGCACTGGGAGTGTCAGCCTAGATTTTTGTGCTCAAATCTCTGGAGTGGGACTTGAACCCACGACCTTCTGACTCAGAGGCAAGCATGCTACCCACTGAGCTGCAGCCAACACTGTTTCATACATTAGTGGGTCATACGTGCCGGCACTATGAGCTTTGGAGCACTTCATGAATGGTCAATGATTTGCCACCATTCTTAATTGCTGTCAAGTTCAGGGCAGGGTCAGGCCAAGAAGCAGAACACAATGGCATGATTGTACTTTGTAACATGCACCTGCAGTTGGCCAACTTGCCTAAAAATTAAGGAACATGGGAAGAGGAGGAGGCCATTCAGCCCCTCAAGCCTGTTCCGCCATTCAATTAGATCATGGCTGATCTGTATCTTAACTCCATCTGCCCGCCATGGTTCCGTAACCCTTAATACCCTTAACTGCATACAGTTTTGGTCTCCTTATTTAAGGAAGGATATACTTGCATTGGAAGCAGTTCAGAGACGGTTCATGAGGTTGATTCCAGAGATGAAGGGGTTGACTTTTGAAGAAAGGTTGAGCAGGTTGGGCCTATACTCATTGGAGTTTAGAAGAATGAGAGGTGATCTTATTGAAACATATAAGATTCTGAAGGGGCTTGACAGGGTAGATGCAGAGGGGATGTTTCCCCTCGTGGGGGAATCTCGAACTAGGGGGCATAATTTCAGAATAAGGGGGCACCCTTTTAAAACAGAAATGAGGAGGAATTTCTTCTCAGAGGGTCGTGAATCTTTGGAATTCTCTACCCCAGAGAGCTGTGGAGGCTGGGTCATTGAATATATTTAAGGTGGAGATAGACAGATTTTTGAACGATAAGGGAGTCACAGGTTATGGGGAGCGGGCAGGGAAGTGGAGTTGAGGCCAAGATCAGATCAGCCATGATATTATTGAATGGCGGAGCAGGCTCGAGGGGTCGAATGACTTGCTCCTGCTCCTACGTCTTATGTTCTTTTGTTATGTTCTAACAAAAATCTATCCATCCCAGTTTTCAATTTTCAATTGACCCCCACCCCCGCCCCCCACCAGCCGCAACAGCTTTTTGGGGGAGCGAGTTCCAGATTTCCACTCCACTTTGTGTGAAGAAGTGCTTCCTGACATCACCCCTGAATGGTCCAACTCTAATTTTGAGATTGCTTATGCTATAACTGCGAACTTTGCATCATGATATAAGACCGCTGAGATGCTCAGTACATTAACAAGGTCAACAATAGTCTTAAATATCCAGTGAATATGACTTCCCAGGACAGTTCTCAGGCCCATTGCAAAGATCTACGCGTCAATACGATTGTATGTGCAATGTGCATGGTGGCCGATTTTCCTGCCCTCATAACCACCCCCCCGCCCCGCCAACCCCCCCACCAAATTGGTGTTCATCCTCCTCTTCCCCCTTTAATGCCAATCTTCTGTCAGTTTTAATCGGGCGGAGTGCACCCACCCTGTGCCCACCTGCAGCGACCTGCAACTCCCCTGTTTTTCAGATCATTATTATGCCCCCAACCCCTGGGGGCAGACTTGACCAGTGGTAGAGCCTTGCACCTGGAAACGGAGGGGGGGGGGGGCAGAAATACAGCTCCCGCTACACTGGAGAGACCTTCAGCACTGGCAATGCCCGTTGGCTTTGGGGGCCTTCTGGTCGCCATCCGAAAACCAGCAGTTAGAAGGTCTGCAGATTACTGCATGATGAAAAACAAAATTGCACTGACTTCTTTTTAGGTCTCCCCACTCTAACCAGAAATGCGAGGGTATGCCTATCAGGAACGGATGAACAGGCTGGGCCTCTTTTCTCTTGAAAAAGTAGAAGGCTGAGGGGTGACCTAATTGAAGCCTTTAAAATTGTGACAAATTTTGATAGAGTGGATACAGAGAAAGTGTTTCCACTTGTGGGGAAGAGCAAAACTAGAGGCCATCAATATAAGATAGTCACCAAGAAATCAAATAGGGAATTCAGAAGAAACCTCTTTACCCAGAGAGTGGTGAGAATGTGGAACTCGCTACCACAAGGAGTGGTTGAAGCGAATAGTATAAATGCATTTAAAGGGAGGCTAGTCAAGTATATGAGGGAGAAGGGAATAGAGGGTTATGCTGATAGAGTTAGATGAGGAAAGACAGGAGGAGGCTCGAGTGGAGCATAAACGCCGGCATGGACTGGTTGGGCCTGTTTCCGTGTCGTATATCCCATGTAAACCCCCAGACCCTCCAGTCTTCTGGATGGTGGTGGGGAGGACGCAAGTGCAACCTCTGGTGCCCTGCATCTGGGAGAGCTTTCAGCGAACTTGGAGGGAGATGAGGCTTGGGGGGCGGTGGTGGGCGGGGGCTGGTGATCAAGGACTAACCCATCCCACCTCATTGTGCCAGGCGTGCTTTTTTTTGCCCGCAGCAACTTCTCATTCTTTCCTTCTGGGGGGTTGACTGAAGGTGCTGCGCATCTCCAACACCTGCCGGTTTTCTGGAATTTGCCGTTCTTCTCCGCGCGTTTTGCCCGCGTGAGTGTGTTTTGTGAGTGAGTTTGTTTTGGTGCGTGCAGCTGTGCCTTTGTCTGTATGTATATCTAGGTGTCTGTATGTCAGGTCCGTGTGCTACGTGAGGCAATGGTGCTTGTGAGGGCTCCATAACATGTGTATGTGGTGTTGATACCATTTGGGGTATTTCTCTACGTGTTAATGTGCCTCAACCGCAGTGGTTTGTTTTAATAAAAGTATTCACCAGAAAAACCACCTTCACACGATGTCCTGAAAAACATATTTTTCTTCTTATTTTTGGAGCTCACGTGAGGTTGGGGCTGAGCGGGGCGTGGTAATCCTCTCGAGATTTCAACTGATCTGTTTATTCAGTGAATAATGAATGTATGAAAGTCTGTTTCTCTGCCTCTCTTCAATTTGCCCCGCACCTTAGAATCATACAATGGTTACAGCCATTCGGCCCGTCGAGCTCGTGCCGGCTCTCTGCAAGAGCACTTCAGCCAGTCCCACTCCCCCGCCCTTTCCCCGTAGCCCTGTGAATTTTTTTCCTTCAGGTACTTATCCAATTCCCTTTTGAAAGCCACGATTGAATCTGCCTCCACCACCCTCTCAGGCAGTGCATTCCAGATCCTAACCACGCGCTGCGTAAAAAGGTTTTTCCTCACGTCGCCTTTGGTTCTTCTGCCAATCACCTTAAATCTGTGTCCTCTGGTTCCCGACCCTTCCGCCAATGAGAACAGTTTGTCTCTATCTACTCTGTCTAGACCCTTCATGATTTTGAACATCTCTATCAAATCTCCTCTTAACCTTCTCTGCTCCAAGGAGAACAACCCCAGCTTATCCAGTCTATCCACGTATCTGAACTCCCTCATCCCTGGAACCATTCTTGTAAATCTTTTCTGCACCCTCTCTAAGACCTTAGGTCACAAAATGAAATATGTTTGATCGCAGTTCCCAATGCACCAACCTACCTACAATTCAGTATTGAGACCTGCATCAATACAAGATTCAAGAAAAAGCTTGTTCTCTGATAGGCTGTCCCTCTCTCATCATCGGCCACCAATCTTTCTCACTCCTTCACACTCTCTGGTCTAGAAATTCAGTGGGCTGCGCCACCCGTTAGAGGACGCTAAGTGGGTCGGAAGCCACTGGCCACGCCTCCTGCTAAATTTAGCAGGACACTGCGCCGCTACCGATGACATCATCAGTGTGCGCAGCGCCCCGCTACCGCCCCGATCGTGAAATATAGTTGCGCCCCCTGCTTTAACGCCGGACGCTATTTGCGACTGGTTCAGGGGGGCCTACCTGTGGCGGTAGAGGCGCTAATTAAAGGAGAGGTGCAGGGCGGCCATTTTTTTTGCTGGCCGCCTGCCAGCACCTCTCCGTGCTGCCGTCCCTGGCCTCCTGAGCAACCCCCCCCCCCCCGCGGAGTGCCAACTGCGTTCCTAGAGCCTGGCACTTCTCCTCGGCGCCGGGCTCTTTTGCCGGCACTCGCGATCCTCGATCACGCTGCACAAGGCCCCTCCCCTTTAAGAAGGGGAGGAAGGCCTGCAGTACTGCAGCGCGCCGTGCCGCAGCATGTGGCGCTGCGGCACGTTGCGCAGCGATCTTCAGCTGCAGCGCCCCAAGAGGGATGCGGGCACCTCCAGTAGCGCCGCGCTTCCCTCTGGGGCAGGCGCCTCCAGTAGCGCTGCGCTTCCCTCTGGGGCGCGCAAAGTGAATTTCTGGCGGGCGGCCGCGACTACTTACAGGGCGCTTCTTTTAGCGCCCTGGCGAGGCTGGCGCCCCAAATGGGGCACTACTGAATTTCTAGGCCTTTATATTTTGTCATTGTCACTATGTTCATTGCTGCTCTCAGCTGTCCTCTCTTGCTCCTCTTAAACTCCAAATGGGCGGTCCTACAAGTTCTTCCTTGTCCCTTGTACCCTCACCATCTTGAAATGAATGCTTCATTGCACCATCTCCTACCAGCACCTCATATTGAGAGGTCTAACAGGACTTCACACAATGAATCACTTGTGAAGGACAGTGACTGTTATGTAGGCAAACACGGCAGCCACTCTTCACCAACAACACCCCCGACAATGACAGGAATGGCCACTTGAGCTGCTTATTTGGTGATATTGTTTAAGGGCCGAATGGTGTCCAGGACCTCAGGAGAACACCCTGCTCTTCTTTGAATAGTTTCAAGGGATTTTTAACATCAACCTGCATCATCTGAGCAGGTGGATGGAGTCTTGTGTGAAAGCCTCGTCCAAAGATGATGCGAACGTATTAGTTATTACCGCTTTCAATTAATTTTAGTCATCAGAAAATCAAACATCAGAACTCAAACCATGATCCCACCTCTGCCCTGCCTCTTGTCTAGCTTGGGACTTTCCAAAGCCCTTTGGTGGGTTTTCAGAGCGAGCTTTACCTGGGTGTTTCAGTGACTGAGCCAGGTCCAACTCTCCCCAGCAAGGTGAGGCTCATCTTTAAATTGGTGAAACACTGTGTAAATCTTTTTTCGATATTTAGTAGGAACACAGTAGGGTCCGCCTCTAACATGCTGCTATAGGAAGTGAAGTCACTGGAGAAAAGGTGCATAGGATCATAGAATGATACAGCACAGAAAGAGGCCATTCGGTCCATCGTGCCTGTGCTGGCTTTTTGAAAGAGCTCTCCAATTAGTCCCACTCCTCCTGCTCTTTCCCCCATAGCCCTGTAAATGTTTCCTCTTCAAGCATTTATCCAATTCTCTTTGAAAGTTACTATTGAATCTGCTTCCACCGCCCTTTCAGGCAGTGCTATGGTCACAATATCTTCTCTGGACAGTCTAGAGTGTGTTGCGTGAAGACGCTAGTGAGCATGCGAATCAGCCCTCGTGAGCTGTAATTAGTTTACAAAACAAAACGTCACCTACTCATCGTACTCATAATCGCCCAAGTCAACGACCCGCACTTCACACAGAGGATCATTTTGGGAAATGCTTTGTGCCCAGCAGCATGTCATCACCGTGAGGTAGTCCACGTTACATCGCAAATCTCTGGTCTCTGTTTTCGAAGCAGAAGTGGAAAAAATTATGCAAGGGGCCACATTTTCACTTCATCGGCTAGAAATTTCACCCTCCGCACAGCGAACTGACCCCGCGCGCAAATGTCCTCGGCTCCTTGCACCTTCATTCCCGTAGGGACCGCGCTTTGGGAGGAGCCCCGAGCGGTTGAGTGAAGGAGGTTCGGGCTGTGCCCGGCCAGACCGAGCATCCACAGCCCTCTGGGGTAGCTTTGTGCGGGAGTAACAGGGGTGGGAATTACTTATCTGCAGAAAAGACACTAAAGTTGAGAACTTGAACTGAATCCATCTGGCCTGGGGCGGGGCAGGGGGTGGGGCGGAGGTGTGGAGCGGGGTGGTGATCACGGGTCTCGGGGTTGTAATCAGTGATGGTGGGGTGTGGGGGGAGTGGGATGACCACAAGGACTGCAGCGGTTCACGGGACAGGTTCGCCACCACCTTTTCAGGGCAACTAGAGATGGCCAATAATTACATGGAATTACACAGAATTCACAGCACAGCAACAGGCCATTCGGCCCAACTGGTCCGTGCCGGTGTTTATGCTCCACACCAGCCTCCTCCCACCCTACTTCATCTCACTCTATCAGCATAACCTTCTATTCCTTTCTCCCTCAGGTGCTTATCTAGCCTCCCTCTAAAGGCATCTGTGCTATTTGCCTCAACTACTCCCTGTGGGAGCGAGTTCCACATTCTCACCACGCTCTGGGTGAAGAAGTTTTTCCTGAATTCCTTATTGGATTTATTAGTGACTATCTTATATTTATGGCCCCTAGTTTTGGTCTCCCCCCACCCCCCCCACAAGCGGAAACATCTCTACGTCTACCATATCAAACCCTTTCATGATCTTAAAGACCGCTATTACCAACAATAATTATTAAATACAATTGCGGCTTTGATAGTGTCACCCACAGCCTGAGAACAACATTTAAAAATATCCATTTCCCAGTGGGAATGGACCTATAAAACATGCAAACAATTCATAAATAAAAATGAAAATATTTGCATACGTACCATTTGCACATCCGTGACCTGAGACAAACAAGGAAGCTGCGAAGGCAACGAGCCCTAATTGCAGGCTAAATCCTTTCATCTTTTTATAAAGCTGGGAAAACAAAGCAAGGGCGAAACTGATTACCTTTCCTTTTATTTTACCCGTGCAATCCGAGAATTATGAGAATTATCATCACATTATTATTTAAATGGAGAGAGACTACAAAATGCCACGGTACAGAGGGACCTGGGGGTCCTTGTACATGAAACACAAAAAGTTAGCATGCAGGTACAGCAAGTAATTAGGAAGGCAAATGGAATGCCGGCCCTTATTGCAAGGGGGATGGAGTATTAAAGTAGGGAAGCCTTGCTACAACTGTACAGGGCGTTGGTGAGACCACACCTGGAGTACTGCGTACAGTTTTGGTCTCCTTATTTAAGGAAGGATATACTTGCATTGGAGGCAGTTCAGAGAAGGTTCACGAGGTTGATTCCTGAGATGAAGGGGTTGTCATATGAGGAAAGGTTGAGTAGGTTGGGTCTATACTCATTGGAGTTTAGAAGAATGAGAGGCGATCTTATTGAAACATATAAGATTCTGAAGGGGCTCGACAGGGTAGATGCAGGGAGAATGTTTCCCCTCGTGGGAGAATCTAGAACTAGGGGGCATAGTTTCAGAATAAGGGGGCACCCTTTTAAAACTGAGATGAGGAGGAATTTCTTCTCTCTGAGGGTCGTGAATCTTTGGAATTCTCTTCCCCAGAGAGCCGTGGAGGCGGAGTCATTGAATATATTCAAGGCGGAGATAGACAGACTTTGAGCTGCAGGGGAGTCAAGGGGTACGGGGAGCAGGCGGGAAAGTGGAGTTGAGGCCAAGATCAGATCAGCCATGATCTTACTGAATGGCGGAGCAGGCTCGAGGGGCCGAATGGCCGACTCCTGCTCCTACGTCTTATGTTCTTATGTTCCTCCCGAGGTATCACGTACACACACCTGGGCCAGTATGGGAGATCAAAATGGTACCGACCCGACTAAAATGTGGTAGGAAAATAGAGAGAAACTGAATGGAAATTCACACTTACTGTGTCGCAGGTAGGTACAAATGGAGAAATTGTTATTTAACAGTGAAATAGTTCATTGAACGAACAGAGGATACAGTGCTGCAGGGCAACAAATGAGTACCAGAAAATAATAAGATGGATTCTCTTTGCGGCAGGAGCCTCCTTTGTTGCAATGGATAGGGCTCGTGATCTGGAACAGCAGTAGTCCAAAAAATACCCCTTGATGACTTTTGTGTCTAGAAATCTATCTATCTTCTTAAATATATTCAGTGACTTGGCCTCCACAGCTACCTAGGGTGAAGAAATTTCTCCTCATCTCAGTCCTAAATGTCCTACCCCGTATCCTGAGACTGTGACCCTTCATTTTGTTTCTTTTTATCTATCCTGGTGAATCCTTCAACTATTTCAACCACCTCCCCATATAAATCCATTAATCACCACTCACACTCCGCCTGAAAGGTGGAATTGAACCTCTCTGTTGTTAGACAGCTACAGGTTTGAAGCCTGCGTCCCAGACCACTGAGACTCACCCAGGCAACACCTCAAACTTAAAATGTTCACTATATGGCCTTGCCCCTCCCTACCTCGGTAACCTTCTCTGGCACTTTAACCCTCCCCTCTGAACTATCCATTTCTTTGCCTCCAGCCTATTGCGCAATCTGCCATCTTCCTTCGTTCCACCATTGGTGACCATGTCTGCGTCCACCTAAGGCCCCCATGTCTGCGTCCACCTAAGGCCCCCATGTCTGCGTCCACCTAAGGCCCCCATGTCTGCGTCCACCTAAGGCCCCCATGTCTGCGTCCACCTAAGGCCCCCATGTCTGCGTCCACCTAAGGCCCCCATGTCTGCGTCCACCTAAGGCCCCCATGCACTGGAAGTTCCTCCCTGAACCTCTTCACCTCCCCACGACCTTCTCCTCTTTCAAAAACACTCTTGCGACCCGCCTTTTTGACCAAGCCTTTGGTCACCTCCTTCTTTGGTTGGGTGACCTTTTTTTCCCACACCCTTCTGTGAAACGCCTTGTAACGCTCTTCTATGTTAAAGCTGCTATCCAAATGCAAGCGCCTGTCACATCCCTCCCTCCTCCATCTTGCCACCTCCCTCCTTGCTTTCAGAAGCCTCATGAAGCTCTGCTTTTCAACCATTCGTTTAGCTCCAGCCCCAACTCCTTATCTGTTTTCCTCTTTGACCCTCCTGGTTATCACCAACATGTTTTCCTTCACTCAACAGTATGATTCGCAACATGCTGTAGAAACATAAATGGTTGCTGATGAAAACTGACTTTACTTAAGATCGACACACATTCTTTCAACCGTTATTTTGCACCTCATTCACAGGCACGGTGTCTGGCAGAAGAAAGAATAAACCATGGCAAACAGGAACTGTTTATGAAAATAGACTGGTCATTTGACTTTTGAAAGTGACGCTGTATCAAAGCATCTAACATTTAGCACAGGAAACTAAACCTTGGCTTTGGGGTGGTGAGTAAACACTAAACAGGGTATCGTTACAACTTGGTCTGAACCTAATAAGCCTCATCTTGTTCTTAACTAGAGACTGATCAGCTCTGTGTCAGAATACATCGTAACCTCAGCTGAAGCCAAAAGATATACCTTTCAGTATGTCCATTACACCCAGCAGCTCATCCTTGTTTTCAAATCCCTCCGTGGCCTCGCCCCTCCCTACCTCTATAACCTCCTCCAGCCCCACAACCCTCCGAGATCTCTGCACTTCTCCAATTTTGGCTTCTTCCGCATTCCCGATTTTAATCGCTCCACTATTGGTGGCCGTGCCTTCAGCTGCCTTGGCCCTAAGCTCTGGAATTCCCTCCCTAAACATCTCCGCCTCCCTCTCCTCCTTTATGATGCTCCTTAAAACCCATCTTTTTGACCAAGGTTTAGGTCACCTAAATATCCTTATGTGGTCCTAATATCTCCTTATGTGGCTCGGTGTCAAATGTTGTTTGATAACGCTCCTGTGAAGCGCCTTGGGACATTTTACTACGTTAAAGGCACTATAGAAATGCAAGTTGTTGTTGTTGTAGACAGACCAGTACTACATGAGTAAAGTCAATTCTTGCTAAAATGCAAAAACACCCACAGACTTGTCAATTTGCTCTGTTGCTAGGTGATGGGTGGAAAAGTACAAAACAAATTGTGTTATTCTTTGCGTTAAGAGTTTAAGATATTTCTTTTCTTCCATGCTCTGCAGTTCTCCTCAAGCCTCATCATTCCCTGGTTGCGAGAACAGGTTCCATGCCTCGGCCTACGTCGCTTTGAGATGCCCATTAGGTGTGCAATAGCAGAACGACCCTCCCACTGATAATCCTTCTCCTCCCTTTGTGAAAAAGTCCCAACGTGGTGTATTCCCATATTTCGGCCAAGATAAGGAGCTGGGCATGTGGTCCTATCACGTCCTGGTACATCCCATTGGAGCACCAACGCCAACACTTGCCAATCAGGTTTATTTAACTCAGATTAGAACTTGCTGTCATTTTCGCTAAGCGCAAAAGCAAGAGGTTACATTCTCTCTGCTGTTCTTTGTTTACAAAACTAAAGAAAGTGAAAGCCAACCCATGATCTCCTTATCTAATTGTCGATACTTTCTCCCCACCTACCTTCTTTTGCAAAGACTCAACTGAACAATCTTGATATAGTGCCTAGTGGGCGTGAGCCCGCAGCACATAGCTGCCTGAAAATTAGCACCAAGATGGAGGCTTCCATCAGAGTCTGGCTGTGCAATTAATAGAGATGTTGCACTGGGGTGGGGTGGCAAGGCGCTTTACTGGGTTTGAGATTAAAATGTGTTTTTGGCGCAGTGGAGAGGGAATTTTAATCTGTATCTAACCGTGTGATACCCGACGGATAGAACAAAGGGGTCCAACCTCTTCAAATAAATTTGATTAAAAAAAGAAAACTAAATGTGATTTTTCTTGTCATAAAAACAGAAAATGCTGGAAACACTCAGCAGGCCAGACAGCATCCGTGGAGAGAGAAACAGAGTCAACGTTTCAGGTCAATGACCTCTCGTCAGAACTGGAAAAAGTAAGAGAAAAGTTAGAGAAAAGTTAAATTTGCCGATGTCACCAAACTTGGGGATGTGGCAAACAGCAAGGATGATACCAATCGACTGCAACAGGACATAGAAAGGCTAGCAGAATGGGCAGACAAGTGGCAGATGGAATTTAATACAGAGAAGTGTGAGGTGATGCATTTTGGCAGAAGGGACAGGGAGAGGCAATATACACTTAACGGCACAGTTTTATAGAGTGTGCAGGGACAGAGGGACCTGGGAGTTAATGTGCATAGATGCCCGAAGGCAGGACATATTGAGAGAGTGGTTAACAAAGCATATGGGATCTTGGGCTTCATAAGTAGAGATATTGAGTACAAAAGTAGAGAAGTTATGCTGAACCTTTATAAAGCGCTGGTTAGGCTACAACTGGAGTATTGCGTCCAGTTCTGGTCACCACACTTTAGGAAGGATGTGAAGGCCCTTGAGAGGGAGTACAGAGATTTACCAGAATGGTTCCGGGGATGGGAGATCAAGGACAGGTTGGAGAAGCTGGATTTGTTTTCATTAGAGCAAAGGAGGTTGAGGGGGTGATTTGATAGAGGTGTACAAGATTATGACGGGTTTGGATAGGCTAGATGGGCTAAGGCTGTTCCCACTAGTTGATGGTACAAGGACTAGGGGACACAGATTTAAGGTTTTGGGCAAGAGTTACAGGGGGGACGTGAGGAAAAACTTTTTTACACAGCGAGTGCTGAGGACCTGGAACTCGCTGCCGACGGAAGTGGTGGAAGCGGAGCCACTCAATGTTTTCAAGGGGAGACTGGATAGGCATTGAGGGAAATAAACTTGCAGGGCTACGGGGATAGAGCGGGGGAATGGGACGGACTGGATTGCTCTACAGAGAGCCGGCACGGACTCGATGGGCCGAATGGCCTCCTTCTGTGCCGTTATGACTTAATGACTCTATGTAACAGGTTTTAAGGAAGTGCAGAGGCAGGAAAAGGGGTTGGGGAGGAAATAATGTGATTTTCCTGTATCTTGACATATCGTGCATGGTTCCTACTACAGTTATAGCAAATTTAGTGAGGCGGTCATGGTTATAAATGGCTAAGGAAACTTTTGGTCCAAATGTAACTTAAGGAGTTACTGCTTTACACTTAAGTGGTGATTCCATGATCCCGAGCTCCCACTGGGCAGCTGTGTTCATAGGGAGCATATTGGAACATTGGGCCTACAATGTTGTCAGGCCTAGCTCTGATCCCCACACACTGCGGCCGTGTTCCTCAAAATATGCCAATCCTGTTTACTTAACTTAGAATAGTTCTTGCTGAAAGGTTCAATTATGAGGACAGGTTGTACAGACTGGGCTTGTATTCCCTGGAGTATAGAAGATTAAGGGGTGATCTAATTGAGATGGTTAAGATGATTAAAGGATTTGAGAGGGTAGATGGAGAGAAACGATTTCCTCTGGTGGTGGAGGAGGAATCAAGAACAAGGGGGCATAACCTTAAACTTAGAGCCAGGCCATTCAGGGGTGATGTCAGGAAGCACTTCTTCACACAAAGGGTGGTGGAAATCTGGAACTCTCTCCCCCCAAAAGGCTGTCGAGGCTGGGGGGTCAACTGAAAATTTCAAAACTGAGATTGATAGATTTTAGTTTTTCTTGAATGTTATATTCATTTTTGTGTATTTTTATCCCTTTCTCTTTGGCCATCTCTCCGCTAAGACAGTGAAGGAACTGCCATGTGTTTGTGAGGTTGTGAAAGGCGCTATATAAATGCAAGTCTTTCTTTCTTTCTAAGAGCTACAACGCGTATTCAGCACTTGAGTAGTTAATTCTGTCGTTTCCTGTTATGTGACTGTAGTAAAAGTCATTCAATGTGATTGACAGGTTAATTATATCGTGCCTGTCGTCACAAGTGACCCTCGGTAACTGTTGATGTTGACATTTGTGTCAGTTCCCACACCGTTTGGCACGTATACCTTGTACGTAGGACTGCTTCACTGCTGTGGAGTGCAGGGTGAAAAATTAGCAACACTTTATGTGGCTGCATCTCCGACAACACAACAAAACTGCGTACGAGCAGAATTCAGCACGTCTGTTTATTCAAAAGCTTTGATTGTGAGTTGAAACCAACTGTGCACATGTGATCACCTACTTGTACAGGTTCTTCAACAACAACTGGCATATATATAGCACCTTACTTGAGCGCAAAGATCTAGGCTGACACTCCAGTGCAGTATTGAGGGAGCGCTGCACTGTCGGAGGTGCTGTCTTTCGGATGAGATGTTAAACCGAGGCCTCATCTGCTCTCTCAGGTGCAAGTAAAAGATCCCACGGCACTATTTCGAAGAAGAGCAGGGGAGTTATCCCCGGTGTCCTGGCCAATATTTATCCCTCAATCAACATCACTAAAATAGATGATCCGGTCATCATCACATTGCTGTTTGTGGGAGCTTGCTGTGCGCATATTGGCTGCCGTGTTTCCTACATTACAACAGTGACTACACTTCAAAAGTACTTCATTGGCTGTAAAACGCATTGGGACATCCGGTGGCCGTGAAAGGCGCTATATAAATGCAAGTCTTTTAGTGCTGTTTTGGTATTCGCATGCTGTATTGTATCTGAATATTGTGTGCTCATTATTTTCAATTCAACAGCAACTTGCATTTATATAGCACCTTTATTGTCATTAAAAACATCCCAAGGCGTTTCACAGGAGTGTTATCAAATAAAATTTGACACCAAGTGTGATATCCGAGTGGTAAGGTCAGAAACTGAGATAAGCCAGACTTCAGGAACCAAAACTCAACTGTTTAATTATACATATGTAGCAGAGAAACATCTCTTACAGCTGCAGGCAAAGCACTTCCAATTCTTACTGTGCGATCACCAAGATGGAGGATCAACCTCTGAGTCATACCCAGAATGCAATGCCACTACCTTAATAAGTGGTGTGCCAGGACATTACCTTAATACTGGTAAATATGATCCCTTAATATTTGTCTCCATCTGGTGGATAACTTAAGCATTACATCCCAGATTACTATATCGAGTCACGGAAGAAGAGATTAGGATAGGTTGGGTACGGCGGTAGGTTTTAAGGAGCATCTTAAAGGAGGAGAGAGAGGTAGCGAGGCGGCGAGGTTTAGGGAGGGAATTCCAGAGCTTAGGGCCTCGGTAGCTGAAGGCACGGCCGCCAATGATGGGGAGAAGGAAATTGGGGATGTGCAAGAGGCCAGAATTGGAGGAACGAGAGCTCGGAGGGTTGTAGGGTTGGAGCAGGTTGCAGAGGTGGGGGGGGGGGAGGGGCGAGGCCATGGCGAGATTTGAATACAAGGATCAGAATTTCAAAATTCAAGGGGTTGCTGGACTGGGAGCCAATGTTGGTCAGTGAGAACAGGGGTAATGGGTGAACTGGACTATGGTGCGAGTTAGGATAGGGGATATGTCCATGGCTGTAAGTTTCAGGCTGCACATCTTCCCCGATGCACTGGGGCTTCGAGGAAGCCTTCCGGGTTCAAATCTGGCCTCGGGTGACTGTCTGTGTGGAGTTTGCACATTCCCCCCGTGTTTGCGTGTGTTTCCTCCGGGTGCTCCGGTTTCCTCCCACAGTCCAAAGATGTGCGGGTTAGGTTGATTGGCCATGATAAAAATTGGCCCTTAGTTTTAGGGGGGATTAAATACGTGGGGTTACGGGGTTATGGGGATAGGGCTTGGGTGGGATGGCTGTCGGTATAGGGACCGGGTGCTAGGGTTTGGATGATCAGCCATGATCTCGTTGAATGGCGGAGCAGGCTCGAAGGGCCGAATGGCCTACTCCTGCTCCTATCTTCTATGTTTCTATGTTAGTTCACATGCCCTGTTGTCTGAAGGCTATCGGAGGTCCTGTGTGAGTGCGTTTACATTACAGTGAGTGTTGCCACCACCAATAACTCTGTCATATAAGGCACGATTACTGTTTCCCATTCCTGACCTCTGGATGTCAGACTCTTCCCTTTACCTTGTTGTTGGGTGATGACCTGTGGGACCCCACACTTGTCGGGTCGGTGCACATGTGCAAGGCTAACCTGGACAATAAATGGGGTGGAGGAGCAGAGGGATCTAGGGGTACAGATCACTAAAAGTAACAACACAGATTAATAAGGCCATAAAAAAAAAGCAAACCAAGCACACTGGGGTTCATTTCCAGAGGGATAGAATTGAAAAGCAAAGAGGTTATGTTAACCTTGTATAGAACCTTGGTTGGACCACATTTGGAGTATTGTGTACAGTTCTTGTCTCCATATTATGAGAAGGATATAGAGGCACTGGAGAAGGTGCAAAAAAGATTCACAAAGATGATACCAGAACTGATAGGATATACTTATCAGGAAAGACTGATCAGGTTGGGGTTCTTTTCTCTAGAAAAGAGAAGGCTGAGGGGTGACCTAATAGAGGTCTTTAAGATTATGAAGGGGTTTGATAGGGTAGACATAGAGAAGATATTTTTGCTTGTGGGAGAGACCAAAACTAGGGGCCATAAATATAAGATAGTCACTAATAAATCCAATAAAGAACTCAGGAGAAACCTCTTCACCCAGAGAGTGGTGAGAATGTGGAACTCGCTACCACAGGGAGTGGTTGAGGCGAACAATAGATGCATTTAAGGGGAAGCCAGAGAAGTACATGAGGGAGAAAGAAATATGTTAAGGGGGTGAGATGAAGCCGGGTGGGAGGAGGCTCGTGTTGAGCATAAACACCAGCATAGACCCGTTGGGCCGAAGGGCCTGTTTCTGTGCTGTAATTACTATGTAATTCTATGTAATTATTGGCCATCCCTGGTTGCAAGTTCTTTTGTGTTCTCTTCTCCCCCACCCAGTCATCTTTCCTCTCCTACAGGCACCGACCGATGCTGGGGTCTGGTTTCACAGGCGCCAACTCTCCTCTGGTATCTCACCGAAGTGGCCATTCTTCATCGTCTCAGCCGTGGCTCAGTGGGTAGCACTCACTTTGACTTTGAGTCTATACTGTTGTACCTATCAGGAAAGGATGAACAGGCTGGGTCTCTTTTCTCTTGAAAAGAGAAGGCTGAGGGGTGACCTAATAGAGGTCTTTAAGATTATGAAAGGTTTTGATAGAGTAGAGACAGAGAGAATGTTTCCACTTGTGGGGGAGAGCAAAACTAGGGGCCATAAATATAAGTCACTAATAAATCCAATCGGGAACTCAGGAGAAACCTCTTTACCCAGAGAGTGGTGAGAATGGGGAACTCGCTACCACAGGGAGTGGGTGAGGCGAATAGTATCGATGCATTTAAGGGGAAGCTAGATAAACACATGAGGGAGAAGGGAATAGAAGGTTATGCTGATAGGCTGAGATGAAGAGGGGTGGGAGGAGGCTCGCGTGGAGCATAAACACCGGCATGGGCCAGTTGGGCCAAATGGCCTGTTTCTGTGCTGTAGACTCGATGTAATATGTAATTCAGTGCAACTCCCCATGTTTAACTTGCTGCAACGGCAGGTCTTATTCAGAGCACAGATCTGTTAACCCACATTTTCATGGGTCAACAATGCCTCTAGCTCTCTGCACATTGGATTGTTTATACCTAGCAGTAAGCAGATGAAGGGAAGCCACTTGTCGGTAATTAGCTGCTGCAGTCTGCTGCAAAAGTGTCCACAAATGCAACTTTAGAACTATGACTTATATAGAGAGTATCTGAGATCAAAGGGAGAAGGGAAACAATTGGTGATATTCTTAGTGCGCAAATCATGATGCTAACAGAAAGAAAACCTTGCATTTCTATAGCACCTTTCATGACCTCAAAACGTCCCAAAGCACTTCACAGTCAATGAAGTACTTTTGAAGTGTAGTCACTGTTGTAATGTAGGAAATGCATCAGCTAATTTGTGCACAGCGAGCTCCCACGAGCAGCAATGTGATAATGACCAGATAATGTGATTTAGTGATGTTGGTTGAGGGACAAATGTTGGCCCCAGGACACCGGGGAGAACTCCTGCTGCTCTTCTTCGAATCGTGCCGTGGGATCACAGCTGGTTGCACTGAGCATTGGCAGAGGCATGGGGCTAGGTCGTAGGTCAGCCTGTTGATGAGAGAAAGGTGCTTAGTGTAGAGGGATGGGAATGGAGGGGGTGAACTGCTTGAAACTTAAATTTTTGCAAAAAGGGAAAGGAGTAGAAATGTGTGAGTGGAATATGTTTTTTCTAGTCGCGTTTGTTCCCTTTCAGGGTCTCTCGATGTTGGTCACATCAATATGCTGTGTTGGGTGACGGCGCTGGGTGCAGAGATGTCCAACAGTGATTATGGTTGATATCTATGCTTCATCCCAGATCCCCTCTACTGTAGAAATGGGACTGGCCGTACCTGCATTTACTTGTCCCAGAAGGGAAGACTTTGACCCTATCTAATAGCTTGGCGAAGAGTCATGGGGGGAAAAATTCAGTTGTTTGCGCCTCCCGTTAGCGCCTTAAGAGGGCGCTAATGGGGCACAAAACAACTAGCGCCCGGGCGCGGCGACGTTTGCGCCGCTCGCAAAATTAACTAGACATTTTGTGGCAGCGCTAAACACTACCGCCACGATCTTCTGCGCCGGCAGATCGTGACGTCAGTCGAGTGCGCAGTGCCCCGGTAGCGCCCCGGACCGGATATTGAGTGGCGCCCCCTGCCTTACCGCCTGCCGCTAGCAACGACAGGTTGAGGGGAGCGTTTTGCTGTCAGAAAGGGACTGGGGGAGCGCTATTTAAAGGCGACCGCTTCCTGCCTTTTTTTGTCAGTGACATTTTTGCACCACGCATTCTGAGAGAGAGAGAGAGAGAGAGACTTCTGGAGAGATTCAACGCTGTGTGAAGCAGTTTTGGGTACTGAGCAGCACTTTGCAGGTTTATTTAGATTTGACCTTCCTTGCTTCGCCAGCGCTCTGAGGTAGCGCCTCGCTCCTCGGCCTTTGCGCCTTAAGACAGGTGTGAAGCGCCTGATTTAGCGCTCCAATCACCTCCAGGGCGATAAAAGCCAAGTTTGCTGCTGGAGGCGATAATTAACGGCAGGTGCTAAACTTTGCACACTGCCGATAATGGCGCCCCAAATGGGGCGATACCGAATTTTTCCCCCTGAGTGTCTCTGCTTCCACTACTTCCATCGGCAGCGAGTTCCAGGCCCTCACCACTCACTGCGTAAAAAAGTTTTTCCTCACGTCCCCCCTGTATCTCTTGCCCAAAACCTTAAATCTGTGTCCCCTAGTCCTTGTACCAACAACTAGTGGGAACAGCCTTTCCCCGTCTAGCCTATCCAAACCCGTCATAATCTTGTACACCTCTATCAAATCACCCCGCAACCTCCTTTGCTCTAATGAAAACAAATCCAGCTTCTCCAACCTGTCCTTGTAGCTAAGATGCCCTATCTCCGGAACCATTCTGGTAAATCTCCTCTGCACCCTCTCAAGGGCCTTCACATCCTTCCCAAAGTGTGGTGACCAGAACTGGACGCAATACTCCAGTTGTGGCTTAAGCAGCACTTTATAAAGGTTCAGCATAACTTCTCTACTTTTGTACTCAATACCTCTATTTATGAAGCCCAAGATCCCATATGCTTTGCTAACCACTCTCTCAATATGTCCTGCCACCTTCAGGGACCTATGCACATTAACTCCCAGGTCCCTCTGTCCCTGCACACTCTTTAAAACTGTGCCAGTAAGTGTATATTGCCTCTCCCTCTTCCTTCTGCCAAAATGCATTACCTCACACTTCTCTGTATTAAATTCCATCTGCCACTTGTCTGCCCATTCTGCTAGCCTTTCTATGTCCTGTTGCAGTTGATTGGTATCGTCCTCGCTGCTTGCCACACCCCCAAGTTTGGTGTCATCGGCAAATTTAGAAATTCTACTCTGTATTCTAATATCCAGGTCATTTATATATATCAATAAAAGCAGTGGCCCCAGCACTGACCCTTGGGGAACACTACTGTCTACCATCCTGCAGTCTGAAAACAGCCATTTACCACAACTCGCTGTTTTCTGTCCTTAAGCCAATTCCTTATCCAAGCTGCCACTGACCCACCTATTCCATGAACCTTAATTTTGTTAACCAGTCTTCTATGTGGTACTTTGTCAAATGCCTTCCGAAAATCCATGTAGACAACATCCATTGCATTCTCATCATCAATCCTCTCTGTATCTTCATCAAAAATTTAATTAGATTAGTCAAACACGATCTGCTTTTTACAAATCCATGTTGGCTCTCCTTAATTATCTTAAACCTTTCCAAGTGCTCGTTAATTTTTTCCTTGATTATTGTTTCTAAAACTTTACCCACCACTGATGTTAAAATGACCATCCTGCAGTTACTAGGATTGTCCTTACACCCTTTCTTGAACAATGGTGTCACATTTGCCACTTTCCAATCCTCAGGCACCTCCCCCGCATCTAGGGAAGATTGGAAAATTATGGCAAGCGCTTCCACTATCTCCTTCCCCAATTCCATTAGCAATCTGGGATGCAAGCCATCTGGACCAGGCGACTTGTCCACTCTAAGCATACCCAGCCTTTCTAGTACATCCTGTCCATCAATTTTTACCCCTTCCATTGCTTCTATGTTTTCTACTTCTACCGATATTTTGTCAGCATCCACCTTCTTAGTAAACACCGATACAAAGTACTCATTGACTATTCTAGCCTTGCCCTGCGCCTCTAAGCACATATCACCTTCTTTGTCTCTAATAGGCCCCACCCCGCCTCTTCCTACCTGCTTACTGTTTACATGCCGGTGGAAGATTTTTGGGTTCTCTTTAATGTTAACCGCCATTCTACTCTCATATTCTCTCTTTACCAATCTTATTTTCATCTTCACATCCCCGCTCAACTTATTGTATTTGGTCTGGTTCTTCCTTGAAGAATTCACCTGACATGCATCATGCACCCACGTTTTTTGCTTCATCATCTTCTCTATCTCCCTCGTCATCCAAGGAGCCCTTGCTTTGGTTCCCTTACCCTTCCCTCTTGTTGGAATGGACCTAGCCTGTACTTGGAACAGCTCCTCTTTAAAGATCACCCATGGTTCCGTTACAGTTTTTCCTGTCAGTCTTTGGTTCTGGGGTTCCATTTTACCCTGGCCAGATCCTTTCGCGTCCCTTTGAAGTTAGCCCTAGTCCAGTTTAGAAGTTCCACTCGAGATTGTTCCTTGCTCCTCTCCACTGCTAATCTAAATCTTATGATACGATGGATCACTCGTACCCAAGTGTTCTCCCGCAGACACTTGGTCGACCTGGCCCACCTCATTCCTGAGCAGAGCTGGCAGAGTCGAGCATTCAAGGATGAGGAAAGGCCATTTGGCCGATCAATGTTCATTCCACTGGTTCCCTAACTCTCTTAATCCAGATCCAACTGCATTTAGTTAACCCCAAAGCTAGGATACATCAAGCATTTGGGCTCAGGTACCCCAAGGACTAATTTCTAGGCTGTTGTTTTTACGAAGCGCCTTGGGCTATTTTACTATGCTAAAGATATATAAATGCAAGTTGTCTTTGGACTACCTTGCCTGGCAGATTATTTCATATATTTACTACTTCTGAATAAAGAAGTTCTTCCTAAAATCTATTTTAAATTTACTTTCCACTAATTTAAGTTGATGTCATCTGGTTCTACTTACCGTATCTACACAGGAGCAGGAGAGAGATCTTGGGGGTTCAATGGGCAGGTCACTAACACCATCAGCACAATACGCTCAGGCTGTTACAAAAGCAAACAGAATGTTGGGGTGCTTGGCAAATCCAGTGGGGCTATTTTTAAATGAAAACAGGAACTGTTGGAAATACTCAGCAGGTCAGGCAGCGTCTGTGGAGAGGGAAGCAGAGTTGATGGTTCAGGTCGAGGACCTTTTGTCAGAACTGAAAAAAGGTAGCGATGTAACGAGTTTTAAGCAAGTGCAGAGATAGGGAAAGGGGGGAGAGGAAAGAACAAAAGGGAAGGTCTGTGATGGGGTGGACGGCAGGAGAGATTAAGAGACAAAAGGAGATGATGGTGCGAGGCGAAAGGAGATGGTAATGGGACAAGTAAAGAAATAAAAGATGGGTCCAGAGGAGGTGTAAATGGGAATAACAGAATCATCAACAGCTGCCGTCCGATAAAATAGGGGCCGAGGTTATGATCGGAAATTGTTGAACTCTATGTTGAGTCCGGAAGGCTGTAAAGTGCCTCATGGAAAGATGAGATGCTGTTCCTCGAGCTTACGTTGAGCTTCATTGGAACAGTGTAGGAGGCCGAGGACAGAGAGGTCAGAGTGGGAGTGGAGCGGAGAATTAAAGTGACGGGCGAGCTCATTTTAAAACTGTATTTGACCACATCTGGAGCATTGCGTGCAGTTTCGTTCTCCCTGTTTCGAAAAGGATACTCAGTTATTGATGGGGTTACAGAGAAGAGTTACACATTGATCCCACAACTTAAGGGAATGATGTATGAGCAAAGATTGACTACCTTGGGTCTTTTCTCTCTTGGAAGGAGGAGACTGACCGAGGATATAATAGAAAAGTTTAAAGTTATGAAAGGTTTGGACAAATTGGATTCAAGTGATCCTTTCTGTCCTGTGCAGAATTTAAGTACAAGGGGGTTATTTATACAAATTAAGGGCAACATGAGAAAATAGGAAATGGTGGAGGAACTTTTTCACTAAAAGGGTGGAACAGCACAGGTGGTGGAGCAAGAAACCTTAATGGGTTAGCGGAACAGGCTCGAGGGGCTGAATGGCCTACTCCTGCTCCTATGAGACGCCACTCCAGGGACTTGAACACATAAAGCTAGGCTGGCACTCCAGTGCAGTGCTGAGGTAGTGCTGCACTGTCGGAGGTGCCGCCTTTCGGATGAGACGTTAAACCGAGGTCCTGTCTGCTCTCTCAGGTGGACGTAAAAGATCCCGCAGCACTATTTCGAAGAGGAGCAGGGGAGTTATCCCTGGTGTCCTGGCCAATATTTAGCCTTCAACCAACATAACAAAAACAGATTATCTGGTCGTTATCACATTGCTGTTTGTGGGAGCTTGCTGTGCGCAAATTGGCTGCCGCGTTTCCCACATTACAACAGTGACTACACTTCAAAAGTACTTCATTGGCTGTAAAGCGCTTTGAGACGTCCGGTGGTTGTGAAAGGCGCTATAGAAATGCAAGTCTTTCTTTTCTTTCTATGTTCCTAAGAAGGAAATAGACAGGTTCTTGTCAACAAATGGGATTCAAGGTTATTAGAAATGACCCAAGGGAATACTGTGGATAGACGGGCTAGATGCACTGAAGGTCTTCTCTTGCCTGACACCGTTACTATGTTTATTTAATAAGGTCTCACTCCCCCAGGCTCCTTCTCTATTTGGGTTTCTCTATTCTTCTGTTCCTGCCCTTCTAGGGATCATTCTTGTTGCTCTCTGCACTGTACAGCTTTGGTCTCCTTACCGAAGGAAGGATATACTTGCCGTAGAGGGAGTGCAACGAAGGTTCACCAGACTGGTTCCTGGGATGGGGGGATTTGCCCTATGAGTAGAGATTGAGTAGACTAGGCCTATATTCTCTAGAGTTTAGAAGAATGAGAGATGATCTCATTGAAACATACAAAATTCTTACAGGGCTTGACAGGGTAGATGCAGGGAGGATGTTTCCCCTGGCTGGGGAGTCTAGAACCAGGGGTCACAGTCTCAGAATAAGAGGGTCGGCCATTTAGGACTGAGATGAGGAGAAATTTCTTCACTCAGAGGGTGGTGAATCTTTGGAATTCTCAACCCTAGAGGGTTGTGGAGGCTCAGTCGTTGAGTATATTCAAGGCAGAGATCGATAGATTTTTGAATATTAAGGGAATCAAGGGATATGGGGATAGTGCGGGAAAGTGGAGATGAGGTAGAAGATCAGCCATGATCTTATTGAATGGCGGAGCAGGCTCGAGGGGCCGACTCCTGCTCCTGTTTCTTCTGTTCTTATGTTATCCCCAGTGCATGCATGAACTCGCGCAAAGAGGTGCCTACGTCGGGCAAAACTGGGATGTGAATTTGCAGCCCTCCTTTCTGGGAGGATTCTGGTGGTCCACCTGCTGAATTGAATGGAGCGATTTCATGTGAAGAGGCGCCACGTTGTGTGTGCACCAGTCAGATATTAAACGCGGAGGTGGGGGCGGCCGGGGGTGGGGGGAGGGGGGTTTGTGGTGGGGGGGGAACAGGGCGGGGGGTGTTGGGGGAAGAGAATAAAAAAATCCCAGCTCTACTCTTTGCGGTCAAGGGTGATGAAATATTCTAATTGTTCAGTTTCTCTGCCGACTTTTTCTGGTAAAAGGAATGAACAAAAGAGAGAGAGAGAGAGAGAGAGAGAGAGGTACGAGTGAAGTGTTGCTGAGGAAACAGCTAAGTTACTGTCACGCCGCTTCCAATCAACACTTATTATTTCCTGTTTTCTTACCATCAAGTTACCACAAAAACCACAAAATATTCAGTTCGACCCATTAAAGAATTATATTTTCACTGAGGCTCTACATGCATCTGAGCAAAGAAATACTTAACTCGGCCGCAGCTTTAGGGCCATGTAGATATTTTATTACAAAACAAGAGCCGAGCTCATGTTTTTGTCTAGTCATATTAGAATAGATTCATTGGCTCCCTGCCCAGCAATGCCTCAATTTGAAAATTCTCATCCTTGTGTTCAAATCCCTCCATGGTCCTTTCCCCCCACCCCCCCAAACATCTCTGTAACCTCCTCCAGCCCCACAACCCTCCGAGATCTCGGCACTCTTCCAGTTCTGGCCTCTTGTGGGTCCTCGATTGTTTTCGCCCCCACCATTGGCGACCGTGCCTTCAGATGCCGAAGCCCTCAACTCTGGAATTCCCTCCCTAAACCCTCTCTGCCTCTCTCCTCCTTTAAGACGCTTTTTAAAACCTACCTCTTTGACCCAAGCTTTTCGGTCACCTACCCTAATATCTCCTTATGTGGCTCGGTGTCAAATTTTGTTTGATAATCGCTCCTGTGAAGCGCCTTGGGACGTTTTACTACGTTAAAGGCGCTATATAAATACAAGTATAAAAGTAAAATACTGCGGATACTGGACATCTGAAACAAAAACAGAAAATGCTGGAAATACTCAGCAGGTCAGGCAGCATTTGTGGAGAGAGAAACAGAGTTACCGTTTCAGGTCGATGACCCTTTGTCAGACCTGTATTTATACTTGTATATAAATACAAGTTGTTGTTATTAACAATAGCACCTCATTCTAGGCCTCTGTTCTACCCGTCTCCCCATTCTGCTGTGGTCTCTGCACCAGCCCCCTCTGGCTACCCCTCCAATCACACTCAGCACGAGCTGGTCTTTTTCTTATATTATACAGAACTGTCTATCACCTTATGCACTAACGAGATAGCCCTACACTTTCCATTATCATCCTTCTTTCTTCTGCCTGTAAAGCAAGTTCTCTAAATCAATCATTTTGCCACCTCTCTCTCCTCCTTTAAGCCGCTCCTTAAAACCTACCTCTTTGATCAAGCTTTTGGTCACCTGCCCTAATATCTCCTTATGCGGCTCGATGTCGAATTTTGTCTGATAATGCGCCTGTGAAGCGTCTTGGAACATTTTACTGCATTAAAGGTGCTATCTAAATGCCAGTTGCTGTTGTTGCTGTTGCTATTGTTGTCATTTCCGGATGGCAGGTATATGGCTTGGTTCTGTGGTTCGTGTATCAGGTTGAGAAAGCAAAACTTCATGCCTAGGGTTCTGGATGACACAGTGGGTTAAGCAAACTACCCTCTTGCATCTGACGCCTGGGTGTAAGCCCAGCCCAGTCTGATGCGATAAAGGTTCCCTCTGTCTGCTGCCTAAAGGGCCTGACAACAACATAGAAACATAGAAGATAGGAGCAGGAGTAGGTCATTCGGCCCCTCGAGCCGACTCCGCCATTTAATGAGATCATGGCTGATCATCCAAATTCAGTACCCTGTCCCTGCTTTTTCCCCATATCCCTTGATCCTTTTAGCCTTAAGAAATATATCTAACTCCTTCTTGAATATATTTAATGAATTGACCTCAACTGCCTTCTGTGGTAGAGAATTCCACGGGTTCACCACTCTCTGGGTGAAGAAATTCCTCCTCATCTCTGTCCTAAATGGCTTACCCCTTATCCTTAGACTGTGACCCCTGGTTCTGGACTCCCCGGCATCGGGAACATCCTTCCTGCATCTAGTCTGTCTAGTCCTGTTAGAATTTTATAACTTTCAATGAGATCCCCTCTCATTCTTCTAAACTCTAGCAAGTTTAAGCCTAATCGACCCCTTCTCACTGCACAATACCCAATCTAGGATAGCCTGTTCCCTAGTTGGCTCCTCAACATACTGGTCTAAAAAAACGTCATTTCTGCCATCCCAGGTATCAGTCTGGTGAATCTTCGCTGCACTCCCTCCATGGCAAGAACATCCTTCCTCAGACAAGGCGACCAAAACTGCACACAATACTCAATGTGTGGTCTCACCAAGGCCCTGTACAACTGGAGTAAGACATCCTTGCTCCTGTACTCGAATCCTCTCGCTATGAAGGCCAACACACCATTTGCCTTCTTAACCGCCTGCTGCACCTGCATGCTTACCTTCAGCGACTGGTGCACAAGGACACCCAGGTCTCGTTGCACTTCCCCCTTCTCCCACTCTATTGCCGTTCAGATAATAATCTGTCTTCCTGTTTTTGCCACCAAAGTGGATAACCTCGCATTTGTCCACATTATACTGCATCTGCCATGCATCTGCCCAATCACCCAACACCATCAGTAACTATGCTCCTCATAATAAATACTTTGAGGGAAACAGAGGACTATGAACAGGAAAGGGAGCAATTTAGGGAAGACCAAAGGAGAGGTGGGTTTCTAGAAGGGTTTTGATGGCAGGGAGTAGATCGTTTTTTTAGACCAGTACGTTGAGGAGCCAACTAGGGAACAGGCTATCCTAGATTGGGTATTGTGCAATGAGAAGGGGTTAATTAATAATCTTGTTGTGCGGGGTCCTTTAGGGAAGAGTGACCATAAGATGATAGAATTCTTCATTAAAATGGAAAGTGAAGAAGTCCAATCCGAAACTTGGGTTCTAAATCTAAACAAAGGAAACTACGAAGGTATGAGGAGTGACTTGGCTATGATAGATTGGGGAGCTTCATTAAAAGGCATGACGGTGAATAGGCAATGACTAACATTTAAGGAACGAATGCATGACTTGCAACAGTTATACATTCCCTTCTGGCGCAAAAACACAAAAGGAAAAGTGGCCCAACCATAGCTAACAAAAGAAATTAAGGATAGTATTAGATCCAAAGTGGAGTCATATAAAGTTGCCAGAAAAAGTAGCAAGCCTGAGGATTGGGAACAGTTTAGAGTTCAGCAAAAAAGGACCAAGAGATTGATTAAGAGGGGAAAAATATGAGAGTAAACTTGCAAGGAACATAAAAGCGGATTGTAATAGCTTCTACAAGTATGTAAAAAGAAAAAAATTAGTGAAGACAAATGTAGGTCCCTTACAGTCAGAAACGGGAGAATTTATAATGGGGAACAAGGAAATGGCAGAGCAATTAAACAAATACTTTGGTTCTGTCTTCACAGAAGAGGACTCAAATAACTTCCCAGAAATGCTAGGGAACCAAGGGTCTAGTGAGAAGGAGGAATTAAAGGAAATTAGTATTAGTAAAAAAATAGTGCTGGAGAAATTAATGGGACTGTGTGGGAGACTGCAGTCTCCCGCGTAAAGAATTAGGCAACACAGCGAGCTACAAGAAACAGGTCTTTACTCCAACTCTCACAATACAGTACTGAATTCGTACAGCCCGCGAACCTGTGATGACTCACGGATTGGTCACCTGCTGGAACCTGATTGGTTTTCCTTCTCTCAGCAGCAGGCAAGTCTGAACATGCCTTATTCCTCTCAGCTTGCAACTGTCTTGCGGGGGGAGGGGAATACAGCAGTTAAAAGGGGATTATACAGGTTTATCTACATACACACAGTGTTTCCCCAATGTGGCAACGCCACAACTGAAAGCTGATAAATCCCCAGGGCCCGATAATCAGCATCCCAGAGTACTAAAAGAGGTAGCCATGGAAATAGTGGATGCATTGGTTGTCATCTTCCAAAATTCTATAGATTATGGAAAAGTTCCTGCAGATTGGAGGGTGGCAAATGTAACCCCACTATTTAAAAAAGGAGGGAGAGAGAAAACAGGGAACTACAGACCGGTTAGCCTAACATCAGTAGTAAGGAAAATGCTAGAGTCTATTATAAAGGATGTGATAACAGGACACTTAGAAAATATCAACGGGATTAGACAAAGTCAACATGGATTTATGAAAGGGAAATCGTGTCTGACAAACCTACTGGAGTTTTTTGAGGATGTAACTGGCAGAATAGATAAGGGAGAACCAGTGGATGTGGTGTATTTGGATTTTCAGAAGGCCTTTGATAAAGTCCCACATAAGAGATTAGTGTGCAAAATTAAAGCACATGGGATTGGGGGTAATATACTGGCATGGATTGAAAATGAGTTAACAGACACACAGTAGGAATAAATGGATCTTTTTCAGGGTGGCAGGCGGTGACTAGTGGGGTACCGCAGGGATCAGTGCTTGGGCCCCAGCTATTCACAATATATATCAATGATTTGGATGAGGGAACCAAATGTAATATTTCCAAGTTTTCTGACGACACAAAACTAGGTGGGATTGTGAGTTGGGAGGAGGATGCAAAGAGGCTTCAAGGTGATTTAGACAAGTTGAGTGAGTGGGCAAATACATGGCAGATGCAGTATAACGTGGATAAATGTGAAGTTATCCACTTCAGTAGGAAAAACAGAAAGGTAGAGTATTATTTAAATGGTGATAGATTGGGAAATGTTGATGTACAGAGGGACCTGGGTGTCCTTGTACATTAGTCACTGAAAGCAAACATACAGGCGCAGCAAGCAGTTAGGAAGGCAAATGGTATGTTGGCCTTCATTACAAGAGGATTTGAGTACAGGAGCAAGGATGTCTTACTACAGTTATACAGGGCCTTGGTGAGACCGCACTTGGAGTACTGTGTGCAGTTTTGGTCTCCTTACCTAAGAAAAGATATACTTGCCATAGAGGGAGTGCAGCGAAGGTTCACCAGACTGATTCCTGGGATGGCAGGACTGTTGTATGAGGAGAGATTGGGTCGACTAAGCCTGTATTCACTAGAGTTTAGAAGAATGAGAGGGGATCTCATTGAAACGTATAAAATTCTGACAGGGCTAGACAGACTGGATGCAGGGAGGATGTTTCCCCTGGCTGGGGGGCTCCAGAACGAGGGGTCACAGTCTCAGGATACGGGGTAGGACATTTAGGACTGAGATGAGGAGAAATTTCTTCACCCAGAGGGTGGTGAACCTATGGAATTCTCTACCATAGACAGCTGTGGAGGCCAAGTCACTGAATATATTTAAGAAGGAGATAGATAGATTTCTAGACACAAAAGGCATCAAGGGGTATGGGGAGAGAGCGGGAATATGGTATTGAGATAGAGGATCAGCCATGATCATATTGAATGGCGGAGCAGGCTCGAAGGGCCGAATGGCCTACTCCTGCTTCGATTTTTCTATGTTTCTGTGGCACAGTAAACATGCACACCAACCTAGAACGAATTATAGAATGGTACAGCACAGAAGGAGACCATTCGGCTCATCGTCCCTGTGCCGGCTCTTTGAAAGAGCTGTTCAATTAGTCCCACTCCCCCTGCTCTTTCCCCATATCCCTGCAAATGTTTCCTTTTTAAGTATTTATCCAACAGCTAGCAACTTCCAAATAAACTAACATCGCCCTAAATTTTTTTAAAAAACTGCCCAACTACCATTAACCTACCATATTTGACAAGAAGTAGTTACGCAGGCCTGTAACATAAGTTGTAGACACTCCCTATCGAGGGGGGCCAGTTCAGGCTCTGACACACCCAGTGGGGTGCTAAACTGGCAGGAGGTGCGGGTCAGGAACAGGGCAACGGCACGGTGGTCCTCAGCAGGGTGCGTGGAATTACCCTTAAACTCCTTTCACCTGTGCTGGTAGACAAACAATGAGGATGGGGGAGGGGGTTTGAGGAGTTCAAGAGAGCAGGGCCAAAGAATGAGGGAAGAGGCGGACCCCGGTCAGGAACAGTACGGGTGAACTCATTCCACGTACCCTCTCACTGTTTACCGTCTGTACTCTGTGGGTGTGAAGACCTTTTACTTTCACACCTGAACCTGCTAACACCAGTGTCTCTGCACGTATTAAGTCCTTTTTGCATTATATATTCAGCGTGACATTTTAATTTGCTTTTCTTTTCGCCCGTGTGGGCCCCTGCTGATCGCACTCCCTACAGCTTTCCAGCACCTCATCTGTAGTGTATGTAACCATCTACCTTTAAGAGACTATGTATGTAACCGTTCACCTTTAAGAGAACTATTTTAGGTGTGGCACTACTTGTTTGGCTTCTGTATACGGTAATACCGACGGTGACCACACCGGTATATAAGTGCTGTGGCATGACTTATTGGGCAGATTCGCCCTGACCTTCGAATAGTAAAGTCCTGTTGTATGTTACTCCTGAAGTCTGTGTCGTAATTAACTGCACAACCCACAGACTTTACATCATCCAAGTGACCCTTTTCAGGAGTGGGAACACTGCCCGAAGACAATTGTACTGCTCCTATTGCCCCCACGGCTGAGATCAATGAAAGACTTGCATTTCTATAGCGCCGTTTACGACCTCAGGACATCCCAAAGTGCTTTACAGCCAATGAAGTACTTTTGAAATGTAGGACAGGCAGCAGCCAATTTGCGCACATCAAGCTCCCGCAAACAGCCATGCGATAATGACCAGATAATCAGTTTTAGGGATGTTGATTGAGGGATAAATATTGGCCCAGGACACCGGGGAGAGCTCCCCCCCTGCTCTTCTTCAATCTTGGGATCTCACGTAAGAAAACTATTAGGCACTTGGTCTAAGTATTAAACAAGGCTTTAATCAACTGTTTTTCAACATGGAGATCTAGTTGTGTCCTTCACTAGTTCCTGTTAAAGAATGTCCTGAGCAAGCTGGGCCCATGCCTGAGTATTTATACTCTCCCTGGACAGCGCCACCAGCAGGCCGCCCACTATCATTTCATAAGTCATTTCCACATGAATGACAAGAATCATGTCAGGATCTTTTACGCCCAACTGAGAGAGCAGACAGGGGCCACGGTTTAATGTCTCCTCTGAAAGACAGCACCTCCGGCAGTGCAGCACTCCCTCTGTACTGCACTGGGAGCGTCAGCCTGGATTTTGTGCTCAAGTCTTTGGGGTGAGGGCTTGAACCTCGCGACCTTCTGACTCAGAGGCGAGAGCGCTACCCACTGAGCCACGGCTGACGCGAAAGAGTTCAAAGAAAACGGAAAAGAGAAAAACCGCACAATTTTTTTTGAGTGCTAGTTTCTCTTGGGCGTTGATCGCAGCAGTGCTCTGGAGATCTAATTCCCGGAGACTGCAGGGCAATCCTGGAAGGTTGGCAATCCTAGTGTGTCTGTGCGTGAGTTGGAGAATTTCAACACTGTGTTTGAAGACCAAAAATAGGGCAGCCACCCCTCTGATGGTGAATTTAGATCGAGCCACACATACGCCTACACACAGGAAGCTGGACAAATGGACAGGACACTGCAGTGGCAAGTCGAGAACAAAAATCTAGGTGTCAACAAACTTATTTTGGCTGGCCCTGTTGAAACCCCCAGTATCTAGCTCTAGCTTCGGATTTGCAGTATGTAAATTTGTTTTCCCGACCGCAAAGCATGAACCAATTTGAATTTATTTTTGTTACTCGGAGCCTGTGCAACCACAGAGCATACATTCATTTCTGATAAACTGAAATGTGTTCAGCAGCAACTGACTAATAACCCACAGTATCGATTCCATCCCTTTGGTGCTAAACACAGTCTGATCAGTTGGACTCAAAAATTCTCATCCTTGTGTTCAACTCCCTCCATGGCCTCACCTCTCCCTGTCTCTGTAACCTCCTTCAGCCCCACAACAACCCCCTGAGATATCTGCGCTCCTCTAATTCTGCCCTCTTGAGCATCCCTGATTATAATCGCTCCACCATCGGTGGCCGTGCCTTCTGTTGCCTGGGCCCTAAGCTCTGGAATTCCCTGCCTAAACCTCTCCGCCTCCCTACCTCTCTCTCCCTCCTTTAAGTCGCCTCTTAAAACCTACCTCTTTGACCAAGCTTTTGCTCACCTGCCCTAATTTCTCATGTGGCTCGGTGTCAAATGTTTTGTCTTTTAATACTCCTGTGAAGTGCCTGGGGATGTTTTAAGAACCTAAGAAATAGGAGCAGCAGTAGACCATTCAGCCCCTCGAGCCTGCTCCGCCATCCAATAGGATCATGGCCGATCTTCGACCTCATCTCCACTTTCCTGCACTATCCCCATATCCCTTGATTCCCTTAATATTCAAAAATCTATCGATCTCTGTCTTGAATATACTCAACGACTGAGCCTCCACAGCCCCCTGGGGTAGAGAATTCCAAAGATTCACCCCCCTCTGAGTGAAGAAATTTCTCCTCATCTCAGTCCTAAATGGCCGACCCTCTTATTCTGAGGCTACGTTTTACTACGTTAAAGGCGCTATATAAATACAAGTTGTTGTTGTTTATTCGCCAAAGTATATATTATCCCTCTCCTCCCAATTAGTTTATATAAACAACAACAACAACAACTTGCCTTTACCTAGCACCTTTAACGTAGTACAACGAAGGCTTGTCACAGGAGCGTTACCAGACACAATTTGACACCGAGCCACATGAGATATTAGGAGCAGGTGACCAAAAGCTTGGTCAAAGAGGTAGGTTTCAAGAGGCGACTTAAAGGAGGAGAGAGAGGTAGCGAGGTGGAGAGGTTTAGGGAGGGAATTCCAGAGCTTAGGCCCTCGGCAGCTGAAGGCACGGCCACCGATGGTGGGGGGCGATGAAAATCGAGGATGCGCAAGTTAAGCTTTTGCTCCCCGTTCATTCCTTGACAACTCTGTTCTATTAAATGCATAATAGAGCTTTAATCAGTAACTCAGTGATGTCCCGTGCTTGACTTCGACATGCTTCACCACAGCACAGCACCCTTCAATACACAGTGGATGAATAACTCTGGGAGCTTTCATCGGGGTAACCTTTGCTGATAGGAAGCTGACGGGTCAATTCAAAGAGGTCAGGGGTTAATTATTATTGGCTCAAACTGGGCAGGAATCTCCCACAATGACTCAGTTGGTACATGAAAGGAAAGTTTCACCTCTTACCGTGCTGTTCCGTGTCGCGTAGGAACTGTTTGACAATCTCGCCACCTCGCCGCTTGTACTGGCTGCAAAATAAAAAGGATCATAACAAACTTTATGAAACAGCGCACACAAAATCAAACCTTGCACTGCTGCAGCAAGCAGACGGGATCCTGCCACAACACCACCTCAGAGAGCTGCTAACCATGTAACATTGCTGCAGAACGCAAAGAGGCCCTCCTTCAGTACTCGGAGGGCTAATAATATTCAGCCACCAGACTGGTAAACAAACGCACGATTGGATGGCTCATTAACCTTCCATTTTTCTCGGCAAGATGACTGAGGCATTTTTTTCTTGAATGAGGAGAAAAAGCAACAAACTGAACAACTGACCATAATTTAGTTTAGAATTATGGAACGGTTACAGCACAGAAGGAGGCCATTCGGCCCGTCGAGCCCGTGCCAGCTCTCTGCAAGAGCACTTCAGCTCGTCCCACTCCCCCCTGCCCTTTCCCCCTAGTCCTGCAAATTTTTTTCCTTCAGGTATTTATCCAATTCCCTTTCGAAAGCCATGATTGAGTCCGCCTCCACCACCCTCTCAGGCAGCGCAGTCCAGATCGCAACCACTTGATTTAAACGAATTTACGGCTGTTTGGTGGCAGCAACTCAGTTTTTTTTTAATTACTTCTCGGCTCTTAGTAGCTGCGGTTGAGGACAATTAATGCATTGTTATTGTATAATAGTAACCAACCTAATAGGAGGCCTGAAATGCTGATGTCATCACAAACAACTCGCTTTATTAGTCATCTCTAATTGGTCATCTGATACCAGAAAGTTACAGAATTGAAACAATACCAACGTCAGTAAAATCAAAGGAAGCTCCTGAACGATGTGAAACTGAAAAGGGGCTCCTAACAGCAATAACAGGGACCAGTGAGAGAAGTAAAACTGAAGTGGGAGCATCCAAAAATAATACAGGTTGGAGGCTGCTCAATACTTGCGACTCGAATGTGGAGTTTCCGGCTGTTCGATAAGCAGGGTCAATACATTGTTTTACAAGGGGACTAGTTGCTTGTGAAATGTATGGGGAGTGAGCAGGAGAGGGGATTACAGTGGCTCTGAAAATAAGTGGGAGGCCGGCTTAATGTTAAAATCCACCCGCTTATGTCAGGGATGCCTGGGGGCTTAAAGATGTCGGTGATGAGGGAGGTGCAACGTTACACGTTAAATTACTTTGGTTCAACATCACTAAGATGGTTGAAGGTCAATCATCACAGTCCCAGGACATCGCTGCAGGAGTTCCTCAGGGCAGTGGCCTAGGCCCAACCATCCATCTTCAGCTGCTTCATCAATGACCTTCCCTCCAACATAAGGTCAGAAGTGGGGATGTTCGCTGATGACTGCACAGTATTCAGCGCCATTCAAAACTCCTCAGATAATGAAGCACTCCATGCCCGCATGATCAGCCATAATCTCATTGAATGGCAGAGCAGGCTTGAGGGGCTGAATGGCCTACTCCTGCTCCTATCTTCTATGTTTAACAAGACCTGGACAACGTTCAGGCTTGGGCTGATAAGTGGCAGGTAACTTTCGTGGCACAGAAGTGCCAGGCAATGACTATCTCCAACAAGCGAGAGTCTAACCACCTCCCCTTGACATTCAAAGGCATTACTATTGCCGAATCTCCCACCATCAACATCCTGGGGGTCACCATTGACCAGAAACATAATTGGACCAGCCACATAAATACTGTGGCAACAAGAGCAGGTCAGAGGCTAGGTATTCTGCGGTGAGTGTCTCACCTCCTGACTCCCCAAAGCCTTTCCACCATCTACAAGGTACAAGTAAGGAGTGTGATGGAATACTCTCCACTTGCCTGGATGAGTGCAGCTCCAACAACACTCAAGAAGCTCGACACCATCCAGGACAAAGCAGCCCCCTTGATTGGCACCCCATCCATCACCTTAACATAAGAACATAAGAAGTAGGAGCAGGAGTAGGCCATACGGCCCCTCAGGCCTGCTCCGCCATTCAACAGGATCATGGCTGATCCGAACCTAGACTCACGTCCACTTCCCTGCCCGCTCCCCGTAACCCCTAATTCCCTTATCAGCTAGGAAACTGTCTATCTCCGTTTTAAATTTATTTAATGTCTCAGCTTCCACAGCTCTCTGAGGTAGCAAATTCCATAGATTTACTACCCTCTGAGTGAAGAAGTTTCTCCTCATCTCAGTTTTGAAAGAGCAGCCCCTTATTCTAAGATTATGCCCCCTCGTTCTAGTCTCACCCATCAGTGGAAACATCCTCACCGCATCCACCCGATCAAGCCCCCTCACAATCTTATATGTTTCGATAAGATCGCCTCTCATTCTTCTGAATTCCAATGAGTAGAGGCCCAACCTACTCAACCTTTCCTCATAAGTCAACCCCCTCATCTCCGGAATCAACCGAGTGAACCTTCTCTGAACTGCCTCAAGAGCAAGTATATCTTTTCTTAAATATGGAAACGAAAACTGTACGCAGTATTCCAAGTGTGGCCTCACCAGTACCCTGTATAACTGAAGCAAGACTTCCCTGCTTTTATACTCCATCCCCCTTGCAATAAAAGCCAAGATTCCATTGGCCTTCCTGATCACCTGCTGTACCTGCATACTAACCTTCTGTGTTTCATGCACCAGGACCCCCAGATCCCTTTGTACTGTAGCACTTTGCAGTTTCTCTCCATTTAGATAATAACTTGCTCTTTGATTTTTTCTGCCAAAGTGCATAACCTCACACTTTCCAACATTATATTCCATCTGCCAAATTTCTGCCCACTCACTTAGCCTGTCTATGTCCTTTTGCAGGTTTTTTATGTCCTCCTCACTCACTGCTTTCCCTCCCATCTTTGTATCGTCGGCAAACTTGGATATGTTGCACTCGGTCCCTTCCTCCAAATCATTAATATAGATTGTAAAGAGTTGGGGTCCCAGCACTGACCCCTGCGGAACACCACGAGTCACTGATTGCCAACCCGAGAATGAACCATTTATCCCAACTCTCTGTTTTCTGTTAGATAGCCAATCTTCCACCCATGCCAGTATATTACCCCCAATCCTGTGATTTTTTATCTTGTGCAGTAATCTTTTGTGTGGCACCTTGTCAAATGCCTTTTGGAAGTCCAAATACACCACATCCACTGGTTCCCCTTTATCCACCCTGTTTGTTACGTCCTCAAAGAATTCGAGCAAATTTGTCAAACATGACTTTCCCTTCATAAAACCATGCTGACTCTGTCCAATTAAATTATGTTTATCCAAATGTCCTGTTACTGCTTCCTTAATAATGGACTCCAACATTTTACCAACCACAGATGTTAGGCTAACTGGTCTATAGTTTCCAGCCTTTTGTCTACTTCCCTTTTTAAACAAGGGCATTACATTAGCAGTTTTCCAATCTGTTGGGACCTTTCCTGAATCCAGGGAGTTTTGGAAAATTACCACCAATGCATCCGCAATCCCTACCGCTACTTCTCTCAAGACCCTAAGATGTAAGCCATCAGGTCCAGGGGATTTATCCGCCTTTAGTCCCATTATCTTACCGAGTACCACCTCCTTAGTTATTTTAATCGTGTTTAGCTCCTCTCCCCCTATAGCCCCCTGTTTGTCCAGTGTTGGGGTATTTTTAGTGTCCTCTACTGTAAAGACTGATACAAAATATTTGTTCAGCGTTTTTGCCATCTCCATGTTCCCCACCACTAATTTCCCGGTCTCGTCCTCTAAGGGACCAACATTCACTTTAGCCACCCTTTTTTTCTTTTTATATAACTGTAGAAACTCTTGCTATCTGTTTTTATATTTTTTGCTAGTTTACTTTCATAATCTATCTTCCCTTTCTTAATTAATCTTTTAGTTATTCTTTGCTGGCTTTTAAATGCTTCCCAATCTTCTATCCTCCCACTAGATTTGGCTACTTTATATGCCCTTGTTTTCAGTTTTCACTCCCTCCACCACCAGCGTACCGCGGCTGCAGTGTGTACCATCTACAAGATGCACTGCAGCAACTCGCCAAGGCTTCTTCAGCAGCACCTCCCAAACCTGCGACCTCTTCCACCTAGAAGGACAAGGGCAGTAGGTGCATGGGAGCACCACCACCTCCAAGTTCCCCTCCAAGTCACACACCATCCTGACTTGGAAATATATCGCCGATCCTTCATCGTCACTCGGTCAAAATCCTGGAACTCCCTACCTAACAGCACTGTGGAAGTACCTTCACCACACGGACTGCAGCGGTTCAATAAGGCGGCTCACCACCAGCTTCTCAAGGGCAACTAGGGATGGGCAATAAATGCTGGCCTTGGCAGCGACGCCCACATCCCATAAACAAATTTTAAAAAATCCAAAAAGACTAATGCTATTTCCTTGAATATGGAAGATTAAGGGGTGAGCTAATTGAGGTGTTTAAGATGATCAAAGGAGTTGCTCGGGGTAGATAGAGAGAAACGATTTCCTCTGGTGGGGGGAGTCCAGAACAAGGAACCATAACCTTAAAACTAGAGCCAGGCCGTTCAGGGGTGATGTCAGGAAGCACTTCTTCACACAAAGGGTAGTGGAAACCTGGAACTCTCTCCCCTCAAAAGTTGTTGAGGCTGGGGGGGGGTTCAATTGACAATTTCAAAACTGGGATTGATCGATTTTTGTTAGGCAAGGGTATTAAGGGTTACGGAACCAAGGCGGGTAGATGGAGTTAAGATACAGATCAGCCACGATCGAATTGAATGGCGGAACAGGCTCGAGGGGCTGAATGGCCTCCTCCTGTTCCTATGGTCCGAACACTGGAATGAAAAGCATAAGACAGAAGACAGTTTGCTCTATGAAGAGATAAGAAGGATATGAGAAGACAGAAAATTTTTATGAATGGGTGACTTGAATCAATCAGAAATAAACTGGGAGAATGGAAGTGTTTTGGAGGCTGAGCTGATAAATTTGAGCATGACTGCTTCATGGCATTAACAGGTAACGGCAGCTATCACAGGCAATGCACTTCTTGGCTTGATGGTGACTAGTGACTCAGACAACAGAACGGAAATGGAAGTCATGCCACCTTTACGGTAACTACCAGAGAATGCTGAAGCTGAATCTACTCTGAGACTGAGAAATACCTAGAAATATAACTTCAAAAGGGCTCACTTCACAGAATTACATCGAATTTACAGCACAGAAACAGGCCATTCGGCCCAACTGGTCTGTGCTGGTGTTTATGCTCCACACCAGCCTCCTCCCGCCCTACTTCATCTAACCCGATCAGCATATCCTTGTTCAAAAACACTTCAGTACATAAGAACATAAGAAATAGGAGCAGGAGTAGGCCATTCAGCCCCTCAAGCCTGCCCCGCCATTCAATAAGATCATGGCTGATCTGATCTTGGCCTCAACTCCACTTTCCCGCCCGCTCCCCATAACCCTTGACTCCCCTGTAGCTCAAATATCTGTCAATCTCCGCCTTGAATATATTCAATGACTCCGCCTCCACAGCTCCCTGGGGTAGAGAATTCCAAAGATTCACCACCCTCAGAGAGAAGAAATTCCTCATCTCCGTTTTAAATGGGCGATCCCTTATCCTGAGACTATGCCCCCTAGTTCTAGATTCTCCCACGAGGGGAAGCATCCTCGCTGCATCTACCCTGTCAAGCCCTCTCAGAGCCTTGTATGTTTCAATAAGATCCCCTCTCATTCTTCTAAACTCCAATGAGTATAGGCCCAACCTGCTCAACCTTTCCTCATAAGACCACCCCTTCATCTCAGGAATTAACCTCATGAACCTTCTCTGAACTGCCTCCAATGCAAGTATATCTCTCCTTAAATAAGGAGACCAAAACTGTACGCAGTACTCCAGGTGTAGTCTCACCAGCGCCCTGTACAGTTGTAGCAAGATTTCCCTCTTTTATACTCCATCCCCCTTGAAATAAAGGCCAACATTCCATTTGCCTTCCTAATTACTTGCTGCACCTGCATGCTAACTGTCTGTGTTTCATGTACGAGGACCCCCAGGTCCCTCTGTACCGCAGCATTTTGTCGTCTCTCACCGTTTAAATAATAATTTGCATTTTTATTTTTCCTACCAAAGTGGATCATTTCCCACTTATTTTTCCCACATTATACTCCTTCTGCCATATTTATGCCCTCTCACTTAACCTATCTATATCCCTCAGTAGAGGACAGGTAGAACATCTTTAGATACATAGGGGGAAAAATTCAGTTGGTTGCGCCTCCCGTTAGCGCCTCAAGAGGGCGCTAACGGGACGCAAACCATTAGCGCCCGGGTGTGGCACTGCCCACGCCTCCCGCAAAATTCAGTGGGAGGTTAGTGGTGGCGCTAACTGGTAGCGCCCCGCGCCGCTGGCGATGACGTCATTGGTGTGTGCAGCGCCCCGCTCATGCCCCGGCCACGATCTTTGGGCGTGCCCCCTGACTTAACGCCGGACGCTAAGTCCGACGGGGTCAGGGGGGGCGTACCTGCGGCCGGGGAGGCGCAATTTAAAGGCGAGGTGCGGGGCGGCCATTTTTGTTGCTGGCCGCCTGCCAGCACCTGCCTGCGCTCCCGTCCCAGACCTCCTGAAACACCACCCCCCCCAGCGGAGTGCTGGCTGCGCTCCAAGAGCCCGGCACTTCTCTTGAGTGCTGGGCTCTTTTGCCTGCACTCCCGATCCCCGGGGACCCAGCTGGGCCCCAGGTCGCGCTGCACAAGGCCCCTCCCCTTCAAGAAGGGGAGGAAGGCCTGCAATACCGCAGCGTGACGTGCCGCAGCGTGTGGCGCTGCAGCACATAAGGCCGCTATATTGACTCCCAGCACCCCAAGAGGGATGCAGGGCGCTTCCAGTAGCGCCCCGCTTCCCTCTTGGGGCGCAACCACTCAATTTCTGGCGCGGGGACGCTAATTTTTCCAGGGCGCTACTTTTAGCGCCCCGGCGAAGTTTCAATTTTTAGCCCATGCTGACTGTGCAAGACAAATACATTCCCAGGATCAACATGCGTAGACTAAGCAAGCTTGACCCTAAATAAATGAATCAGAATTAAAATTTTAAAAAGTGCCATTATCTCTACAATTCTTGTGTGGGGAATGTTTAAGGGGCTCACTCGGATGGATATATGAACTTCCATAAACATATTAGAAGGGTGTTCAGAGACAAAGATCTGGATTTTGCCAGCCCTGGGGAGGCGGGTTTGGAGGTGGGACTGCTGGGAAAATGGCAGAATTTGGGGGCGGGTGCCCAACCCACCTCCATGCCATCTTGCCAGGAGGCGGGTAGCCGACCTGCGTCAGGTCCCATCTCCTTGGAGGTAGGAAGGGATTGCAGCCACTTAACTGCCTGTTAACAGGTAGTTAACAGGCAGAAAATAGGATTATCCTCTTTTTGCCCTCACAAGTGCGGGCTTCCCAGAGGCTCCGAAACCCGCCAGGGTCACCAAGGCGAGCAGTGGGTCTGCGGGGGTCTGTGCGCTGTGGAGGTAAGTGATGGGTGCAAGTGTGGAGAGGTGAGTATCTGAGGTAAGTGGAAAGTGTTGGAAAAAGTTTACTTACCTTTGTTTCTTCCTGTAGGCTTCGATCGGTGGGTATGCGGAGAGTCTCGCACCTCCGCGGCAGAGATGACAGATGGCCGCTGCATTCTCCAATGCAAAAACATCTCATTTCTGCAAAAGAAAGAGGTTTGATGAGGTCTTGAATTCAAGAACTCATCAAACTACAGAGAATGTCACTGTTTGACAGCCTCACAGAGCTGCCCAACAATGACAATTCACTGTCAAACATTTTTGACAGATGAAACGTCATACGTTGACGTTCTCTGTAACCGGCTTTCCCTTAATTGGTCTGCTAAACCTGCTGGGCGGGATAAACAAGGTCAATCAAAGGAAAATAGCGTGGGTTGGCCAGAAGTCGATGGAGGCGGGACTAAAACCCGACAAGTGGGAGTCCCGCCTCCAAAAGCTCCCCATTGGCAAAATCACCCCCAAAGATCTGGAGAGAAGAATAGATGGAGACACAAAACATTGACTATTCCAATACTCTCCTGGACGACCTCCCATCTTTCACCCTCCGTTAACTTGAGAGCATCCAAAACTCTGCTGCCCGTATCCTGACTCGCACCAAGCCCCGTTAACCCATCACCTCTGTGCTCGCTGACCTATATTGGCTCCCGGTCCACCAACGCCTCGATTTTAAAATTCTCATCCTTATGGTGAAATCCCTCCATGGTCTCGACCCTCCCTAGCTCTGTAACCTCCTCCAACCCTACAGCCCTCTGAGATCTCTGCGCTCCTCCAATTCTGGTCTCTTGCGTATCCCCGATTTTCATCGCTCCACCATTGGTGGCCGTGCCTTCAGCCGCCTGGGCCCTAAGCTTTGTAATTCAACCCCCCAAACCTCTCCGCCTCTCTACCTCTCTCTCCTCTTTTAAGGCACTCCTTCAAACCTACCTCTTTGGCCAAGCTTATGGTCACCTGTCCTAATATCTCATAAGAACATAAGAATATAAGAAGTAAGAGCAGGAGTAGGCCATTCGGCCCCTCGAGCCTGCTCCGCCATTCAATAAGATCATGGCTGATCATCGACCTCAACTCCACTTTCCCGCCCGATCTCCATATCCCTTGATTCCCCTAGAGTCCAAAAATCTATCGATCTCAGCCTTGAATATACTCAAAGACTCAGCATTCACAGCCCTCTGGGACAGAGAATTCCAAAGATTCACAACCCTCTGAGTGAAGAAATTCCTCCTCATCTCAGTCTTAAATGGCCGACCCCTTATCCTGAGACTGTGCCCCTAGTTCTAGAAACTCCAGCCAGGGGGAAACAACCTCTCAGCATCTACCCTGTCAATCCCCTTCAGAATCGTGTATGTTTCAATGAGATCACCTCTCATTCTTCTAAACTCCAGAGAGTATAGGCCCATTCTACACAATCTCTCATCATAGGACAGCTCTCTCATCCCAGGAATCAATCTAGTGAACCTTTGTTGCACCGCCTCCAAGGCAAGTATATCCTTCCTCAGATAAGGAGACCAAAACTGTGCACAGAACTCCAGGTGTGGTCTCACCAAGGCCCTGTACAATTGTAGCAAGACTTCCGTACTCTTATACTCCAATCCCCTTGCAATAAAGGCCAACAGGCCATTTGCCTTCCTTATTGCTTGCTGTACCTGCATGCTAGCTTTCTGTGTTTCTTGCACGAGGACACCCAAATCTCTCTGAACCCCAACATTGGAAAGTTTCTCACCATTTAAAAAATATTCTGTTTTGCAATTCTACCTACCAAAGTGAATAACCTCACATTTCCCGACATTATACTCCATCTACCACCTTACTGCCCACTCACTGAGTCTATATCCCTTTGCAGACTGTTTGGCCGGAATTTTGCCGGTGCTCAGGGGGCGGGTTTGGAGGCGGGACATCCGGCAAAATTGCAAAGATTGACAGCGGGTCGGAAACCCGCTGTCATCCCACCTCCAAACGATCTTCCCAGGTGCCGGGTCCCCAATTTGCGCATGGACCCGACACCTAGTGGCGGGAAGAGGTTTATAGGCACTTAACTGCTTGTTAGCAGATTGTTAACAGGCAGTTAACAGGCTTTTTGCAATTTTGACAGGTCTACTGCGGGCTTCCCGATGTCTGGACACCATGCCAGGGTAAGTGTGGCTTGCTGTGGGCCTACTGTAATGTTTCTGCATTGATGACAGCTGCAGAAGTGGTGTGAAGGATCCAATGGTACACTGGTGAGTTTCAGAGGTAAGGAAATATTGGGGAAATAATTTTTAATGTATTTAGACTTTTCTGTAGGTGACAAGTTTGGAATTGTTTGTGTAGTCCCACCTCATTGGGAGAACCTCTCCCACCAGTGACAGATCGCTTCTGTAACCTCACCTACAGCTGCCATCTGTTCTAGCCTAAGGAGGGAGTCACTGGAGAGTCTGGGTGCAAGGGCTCACCTTTGTGCAGTGATTGTCAGTGTTTGCAGCACCTCAATGCTGCCAAAGACTGAAAAATCAGCCGTAAATAAAAAATTGTGCGTGGCTCCTTTACGAAAACCGACAGATGCCGCGTCATCAACTGACGTCATCTGATACCGGCTTTCTCTTAATTGGCCGGTGAGCCAATTGACGCAAAATTGCGTCTGTGCGTCGGACGTCATTGGGGGCGGGATTGGAACCCGGAAGGCAGCTGTCCCGCCCCCAAGCCGCATCGAGAGGAAAAATCACGGCCTTTGTGTTCTCCTCACAGCTTACTGTCCTTTATGTGGCTCGGGGTCAAATTTTGTCTGATACTGCTCCTACGTTAAAGGCGCTGTAAAAATGCAAGTTGTTGTTGATAGCTGGAGTGTCTTCTTCACAAAAAGCGATCAGCACATGGAATGAATGTTCAGCTAGTCTGAGCTGGCTTTGCTGAGCCCAGCCAGACTGCTTAAAAGGATTGTGCTGGAGTAATGGAGCTGGATCAAAGGACCATGTGTGGAGTTGGCTCGACTCTGGCAGTGGAAGAACTTTATGGAGCAACAGAATCTGTGGGGACTGAGCATATCTGAGCTGTGAGGAACAAACTATATTTGCCTGAGACTTTCACTGAGTGTAATACGATTCACATCAGAATGTGAAAGGTACCTTATAGTGACTGTAGTGCGAGTTAGTGTTACGAACATACGAACAATGACGGACAGAAGAAGACCCTGTGGTCCATCCAGCCTGACCCACACTATTTGCGATACCTTGTGTATCACAATATAGACACTCTCCACCCCCTCCCAAAAACCATGTGATCTCCTGGGAGAGGCAAAAATCCAGCTAAAACGCCCAGGTCAATTTGAGAGGGGAAAAAAATCTGGGAAATTCCTCTCCGACTTCTCCCCTCCACCCCCCCACCCCCCCACTCCGCCCCCCCATGGCGATCGAAACTAGTCCAGGAGATCACTCTGGCCCTGAATTTCCCTGCAGTACCTACCTTCTGTAAGAGGTGATCTCCGCCCCAGCCAGAAACAGGTCCAGCTCTCGCTTGAAGGAATTCAGCGAATCGTGTCCAGCGCACGAACCGGCGGCCTGTTCCAGAGTTCTCTGGGAAAAGAACCACCTCCTGTCATCTAACCTGGATCTGGCCTTAGACAACTTCAAACCGTGACCCCTGGTCCTCCCTAACCTAATTAATTGGACAGCGAGCCTCATAAGGAGATATTAGGACAGGTGACCAAAACTTGGTCAAAGAGGTAGGTTTCAAAGGGCGGCTTACAGGAGGAGAGAGAGGTAGTGAGGTGGAGAGGTTTAGGGAGGGAATAGGAATCTAATTGGAACAAACTGTCAACGCGAACACAATCTACTTATTGCCTTCATGAGGAGGTATTTATTGGGTAATGTGTGTCTGTAGAGTCAGGTACCAGGCTCCTGAACTGCATGCGAGCGTAAAGGCTGCTTTTCATGCCGACATCGCTCTGTTCCCCTTTGTTCTAACCACGGTTCCTGACGGCTATTCTGAAGCGGATGCCAATAAATTTGCACACAGCCATTGTTTTCATGGTTTGCTTAATGTAGTGGCATCTTCTATCACTGAAACTGTGCACGTACAGCACCTACCTCTTGCGTGTAGTGTGTGTGGGGCTAAGAGAAACATTGGTTGGCAATGCTGTTTTGAAGTCAGCGGGTATAAATGTTTAGACGCTAGTTGCTTCTGATGCTTGTCTGTGCTATGTATAGACCTGGAGTAGAGAGGACAAGAGATGAAAGACCACATCTATAGTATAGGGTGAGCTGATATAAATACTAAACGTTATCTGATGCCTCCATGTTGAGGTGTTGGTTCTTGTACACACTGATAAGAAAGATTGATAGCTCCAAATACGGTCCTACCGAACAGGCGGGAAGTGGTTGTTCCTTATCAGTTCTGACTCGAAGGTAGTTTATAGACTCAACAGGGTGGCACTGCACAGCTCGCTAAGTGCCAGTGTATAGAGAGGCATGTGTGTTTGCTAAGGCAATGACACTGTTCCTTTTTTCTGTTCACCCCTCCCCCCCACCAACCCCAGCCCAAATTCCCCCCTTCCTCTCCTGAAGCTGGTGTACTCTGCTGGCGTATGCTTCCATGGGCATCGGCCATCCCCTGGCACCGTGTCTATGTGGCCATTCCGGGTCGGTCAGGGCCTAGACATGGGGTCGCTAGCCTCGCCGCCCCGCTGAACCCCGATGGTCAGCTCGCTGCGCCTTTCGCAGGGGCCTGTCGCTCGGCCAAGTCCCCGCCTGAAACAAGTGGCTGGCCTCCTCCCCACGCAAATCGGCGGTCCAAATCACGTAGCTAGGTCGCCGATTGGCGATGTTAAGGGACTCGTGGGCGGAGCTTGCAATAAAATCCGGGACGACACTCCCAGCGCAGTGCTGAGGGAGTGCTGCACTGTCGGAGGTGCCGTCTTTCAGATGAGACGTTAAACCAAGGCCCCGTCTGCTCTCTCAGGTGGATGTAAAAGATCCCATGGTGCTATTTTGAAGAAGAGTCGGGGAGTTCTTCCCGGTGTCCTGGGCCAATATTTATCCCTCAACCAAGATCATTAAAAATAGATGATCCGGTCATTATCATGTTGCTGTTTGTGGGAGCTTGCTGTGCACAAATTAGCTGCCGCGTTTCCCACATTACAACAGTGACTATACTCCAAAAGTGCTTCAATGGCTGTAAAGTGCTTTGGGACGTCCTGAGGCCGTGAAAGGCGCTATATAAATGCAAGTTCGTTCTTGTATTTCTCACAGCAGCCATATCTGTGTCATAGTGTCAATTAGCGCTGAATTATGGGAGGTTGTGCAATGTGGTCTTGCGCCTATTAGGACCTCTCAGACTTAGTTCACTTGGGATTCTTCCAGTTGGCTGTAGAGAATCTTTCAACCAGTGCACTGCATTCAATCTGACGTGTGAAAGTACAGTGCTTCTAAACTAGGTTTACTACAATTCCACCCGCCGCAAAAGATAGAAACCAATCTTTTAGTGGTGAAAACAAATATTACTGGACTCTCAGGAGGACGGAATTTCTGATTGGTGCAGTCCACATACCACTACTTAAATGGTTGTTCTACCTTCCCTTTGCAACAATGAAGTGCTAACCTGTTTAAAAAAAGAAAAGGCAGACTTTCATTTATATAGCACCTTTCATGACCACCGGACATCTCAAAGTGCTTTACAGCCAATGAAGTACTGTCACTGTTGTAATGTAGGAAACACAGCAGCCAATTTGCGCACAGCAAGGTCCCACAAACAGCAATCTGAAAATGACCAGATAATCTGTTTTTGTTATGTTGATTGAGGGATAAACATTGGCCAGGACACCGGGGATAACTCCCTTGCTCTTCTTCAAAATAGTGCCACAGGATCGTTTACGTCCACCTTGAAAGAGCAGACGGGGCCCCGGTTTAATGTCTCATCCGAAAGACGCCACTTCCAACAGTGCAGCACTCCCCTAGAGTGTCAGCCCAGCTTTATATATTCAAGTCACTAGCGTGGGACTTAGAACCCACAACCTTCTAACATCAGAAGGATGAGTGTGCTACCCACTGAGCCACAGCTGACATTAAACCAAGCAATTAAAATAAAGAAGTTAATGTCTGTGTAAAATTATGTATAGAACGCACTTGGTGTTAGGTTGGAATACAACTCTGCGACAGTTGTACAGAGTTCTGGTTAGACCCACTCTAGAGACTCCATTCAGTTCTGGGTACCACACCTCAGGAAGGATATATTGGCCCTGGTGGGGGTGCAGCGTAGATTCACCAGAATGATACCTGGGCTGAAAGGGTTAAATTATGAAGACAGGTTGCACAGACTAGGCCTGTATTCCCTGGAGTATAGAAGATTAAGGGGTGATCTAATTGAGGTGTTTAAGATGATTAAAGGATTTGAGAGGATAGAGAGAAACTATTTCCTCTGGTTGGGAGGGAGTCCAGAACGAGTGGGCACAACCTTAAAATTAGAGCCAGACAGTCCAAGTGTGATGTCAGGAAAAACCCAGCACGAAGCTCATGGTCTACAGAGCAGTAGTGATACCCGCCCTCCTGTATGCTTCAGAGACATGGACCATGGACAGCAGGCACCTCAAAGCACTGGAGAGGTACCACCAATGCTGCCTCCGCAAGATCCTGCAAATCCATTGGCAGGATAGGCGCACCAACGTCAGTGTTCTCGCTCAGGCCAACATCCCCAGCATCGAAGCTTTGACCACGCTCGATCAGCTCCGATGGACGGGCCACATCGTCCGCATGCCCGATACAAGACTCCCAAAGCAAGCGCTCTACTCGGAGCTCCAACACGGCAAGAGAGCCCCAGGTGGGCAGAGGAAACGCTTCAAGGACACCCTCAAAGCCTCCTTGAAAAAGTGCAACATCCCCACCGACACCTGGGAATCCCTGGCCCAAGACCGCACACAGTGGAGGAGAAACATCCGGGAAGGCGGCGAACACCTCGAGCCTCTTCGCCGGGAGCAAGCGGAAGCCAAGCGCAAGTCAACCCAAGCACCCCACCCACCCGCCCCTTCAACCACCGTCTGCCCCACCTGTGACAGAGACTGTAGGTCCCGCATTGGACTCATCAGTCACCTGAGAACTCATTTTTAGTGTGGGAGCAAGTCATCCTCGGTTCCGAGGGACTGCCTAAGAAGAAGAAGAAGACCTGGCTTAGAGGGTTAAACTATGAGGACAGGTTGCACAGACTAGGCTAGTATTCCCTGGAGTATGGAAGATTAAGGGGTGGTCAAATCGAGGTGTTTAAAATGATTAAAGGATTTGAGAGGGTGGATAGAGATAAACTATTTCCTCTGGTGGGGGGAGTCCAGAACGAGTGGGCATAACCTTAAAATGAGAGCCAGACAGTCCAAGGGTGATGTCAGGAAGCACGTCTTCACACATTGGGTAGTGGAAATCTAGAACTTTCTCCCCTCAAAAGCTGTTGAGGCTGGGGGTCAGTTGAAAATTTCAAAACTGAGATTGATAGATTTTTGTTAGGCAAGGGTATTAAGGGTTACGGAACCAAGGCGGGTAGATGGAGTTAGGATACAAATCAGCCGTGATCTCATTGAATGGCGGAACAGGCTCGACGGGCTGAATGGCCTCCTCCTGCTCCCATGTTTCTCTCCGAAGAAAACCCCCAACAACAACAACTTGTATCTATTTTGCGCCTTTAACATAGTAAAGTGTCCTAAGGCGTCACAGGAGCGATTATCAAAAAACATTTGACACCGAGCCACATGAGGAGATATTAGGACGGGCGACCAAAAGCTTGGCCAAACATTTCATTCATCATAAACTCTTCATTCACAGGGGTTTGTACTCCGGGGTCCTGCCTCCACCCCACTTTTTATATGGTCTGTCAACGTGACTCTCAAACAAAGAAGAGTTAAAAAGAGTCGTGCAGTTTTAATTAAAGCATTGAGGCTACAGTTAACCGCTTCTATTTTTAAGACTACTAGAGCTTGCATCTCAGAGACAATCCATTTAAGAAAGGTTATTTCTCCCCGATCCAGCTCTGAAATGATCTTTTCTTTAATAGAAGGGTGCTTCTCACTGACAGTGCTCTGCGCTCAATGACATTTGTAATCAGAACCCATTTACCGTGAGGCTTGGGCTGACGCTGACAGAGCTCATTGATGCTTCAGTGGGCAAGGGGTCAGACTGAACCATAGGGAGCAGGAAGGTCCCAGATTTAGTGTTTGCTCTCTGCTCAATTGTCAGATGTGGCTCAGTGGGTAGCACCCTCGCCTCTGAGTCAGAAGGTTGTGGGCTCAAGTCCCACTCCAGAGACTTGAGCGCATAAATCTAGGCCGACACTCCAGTGCTTAGTACTGAAGGAGTTGGAGGTGCTGCCTTTTGGATGAGATGTTAAACCGAGGCCCCATCTCAGGTGGATGTAAAAGATCCCATTCCACTATTTCGAAGAAGAGCAGGGGAATTCTCCCCGGTGTCCTGGCCAATATTTATCCCTCAATCAACATCACTAAAACAGATTATCTGGTCACTATCACATTGCTGTTTGTGGGAGCTTGCTGTGCGCAAATGATCTGCCACGTTTCCTGCATTACAACAGTGACTACGCTGCAAAAGTACTTCATTGGCTGCAAAGCGCTTTGGGATGTCCGGTGGTCGTGAAAGGCGCTATAGAAATGCAAGTCTTTCTTTCTCAATTAGCTGATCGCAGCCAACGTAGTGAATGGGGGAGCTGCAATTTGCCTCAATGACTCTGGGCCAGGGAGGGGGGAAAATCAGGCAAGGCCCCACTTCTAAACATTATCAGAGCCTCACGTTCGTCATAGTAGAAGCAGAAGAAGAAATTGCACGTATTTAGCACCTTTCACACCCTCAGGGCTTCTCAAAGTGCTTCGCAGCCAGTGAATTACTACTGATGTGTAGTCACCGTTGTTTTGAAGGCAAACAAGGCAGCCAATTTTTGTGCATAGCAAGATCCCACAGACAGCAGTGAGATAAATGACCTGCAGCCACCTGAGCGAGGGAGGGGAAGAATTAGCCAGGGTCCCCTCTCCTGCCCGCTATCCAGTAACCCTTTGGTCAGGAGGGGCCGTGACTGTGTAACCCTCCATGTCGAGTGGCCTGCCAACGCTGGATATCTAGTCTTGCATGTCAAGAATGACCACTTGAATTTTCGCTACGCTTCAGGCATGCAGTAAGCTGTAAAAATAGTACCTGTGGTCACGGCCATTGTGCAAGTACATTAAAAAAAACAAAAGGTCACCTACCCACATCAGGGTGGAAATGTCAGTAAGAGCACCTCTTCGCCAATATACAAATTCGATACAGTCAATTTCTGTGCAATAAATGTTCCACGGCACTATGCTGAATTTCTCAGTCAAATGCTAGCAAGTTCTTTCGTGTTCTCCTCTCCCCCACCCAGTCATCTTTCCTCTCCTACAGGCACTGACCGAAGCTGGGGTCTGGTTTCACAGGCGCCAACTCTCCTCTGGTATCTCACCGAAATGGCCATTCTTCATCGTGTCAGCCGTGGCTCAGTGGATAGCACTCACTTTGACTTTGAGTCTATACTGTTGTACCTATCAGGAAAGGATGAACAGGCTGGGTCTCTTTTCTCTTGAAAAGAGAAGGCTGAAGGGTAGCCTAATAGAGGTCTTTAAAATTAAGAAAGGTTTTGATAGAGTGGATACAGAGAGAATGTTTCCACTTGTGGGGAAGAGCATAACTAGAAGCCATCGATATAAGATAGTCACCAAGAAATCAAATAGGGAATTCAGAAGAAACCTCTTTACCCAGAGAGTGGTGAGAATGTGGAACTCGCTACCACAGGGAGTGGTTGAGGCGAATAGTATAGATGCATTTAAGGGGAGGCTAGACAAGCGTATGAGGGAGAAGGGAATAGAGGGTTAGGCTGATAGGGTTAGATGAGGAAAGACGGGAGGAGGCTCGAGTGGAGCATAAACGCCGGCATGGACTGGTTGGGCCGAATGGCCTGTTTCTGTGCCGTATATCCTATGTAATCCGATGTAATCCTGAGTCATGGAGGTTGTGGGTTCAAGTCCCACTTCAGAGACTTGAGCACATAATCCAGGCTGACACTCCAGTGCAGTGCTGAGAGAGTGCTACACTGTCGGAGGTGCCGTCTTTCAGATGAGATGTTAAACCGAGGCCCCATCTGCCCTCTCAGGTGGATGTATAAGATCCCATGACACTAATTCGAAGAAGAGCAGGGGAGTTCTCCCCGGTGTCCTGGCCAATATTTATCCCTCAACCAACATCACTAAAACAGGTTATCTGGTCATTATCTTATTGCTGTTTGTGGGAGCTTGCTGTGCGCGAATTGGCTGCCGCGTTTCCTACACTACAACAGTGACTACACTTCAAAAAGTACTTCATTGACTGTAAAGTGCTTTGGGATGTCCTGAGGTCGTGAAAGGCGCTATAGAAATGCAAGTCGGCAGGGTGTGGCGAGCATGACAGTCAAGCTTGAAATTGTCCTCACCCAACGACCCCTCACACATTCATTTTCTAGGAGGAATTCCAGGTGGAATCCGTGGCTGATTCTTCCACCCCTATCCCAGGGATGCCAGAATCACCTGCAATGCCCGTCGCCGAGCAGTCCGAACAGACCAGGGATTCAAGCAGTGTCTTTGTGTGGCATAATCGTTTGTCGGCTTTGAAGTGCTCCGGGAGACTGTTGGATATGTGTTTCAGATAGTTATTATTCACATTTGGTAGATTGTCGAAGAGGCCATGCAATGGGGACTGTTTGCAATTTAGCCATTCGCGGGATGCGGTTGTCACTGGCAAGGCCAGCATTTATTGTCCATTCCTAATTGCCCTTGAGAAGGTGGTGGTGAGCCGCCTTCTTGAACCGTTGCTCTTTGTAGCAGTTTGGTACAACTGAATGGCTCACTAGACCATTTCAGAGGGCAGTGAAGGGTCAACCACATTGCTGTGGTTCTGGAGTCACATATAGGCCAGACCAGGTAAGGACATTAGTGACCAGATGGGTTTTTACGACAATCCGGCAGTTACATAGTCACCATTACTGATACTAGCTTTTTATTCCAGATTTATTTGCTGAACTGAATTTAAATTCCCCAGCTGTCAGGTCGGGATTTGAACTCATGCCTCTTGGATCATTAGTCCAGGTCTCTCGATTAATAGTCCAGCAACTTAATCACTTTGCAACCGTTCCCAGTATATACAAATAGAATCATAGAATCACAGAATCATAGAACGGTTACAGCACAGAAAGAGGCCATTCGGCCCGTCGAGCCCATGCCAGCTCTCTGCAAGAGCACTTCAGCTAGTCCCACTCCCCCGCCCTTTCCCCCGAGCCCTGCAATTTTTTTCCTTCAGGCACTTATCCAATTCCCTTTTGAAAGCTGTGATTGAATCTGCCTCCACCACCCTTTCAGGCAGCGCATTCCAGATCATAAACACTCTCTGCGTAAAAATGTTTTTCCTCATGTCGCCTTTGGTTCTTTTGCCAATCACCTTAACCCTCTGGTTCTCGACCCTTCCGCTGGGAACAGTTTCTCTCTATCTACTCTGCCTAGGCCCCTCATGGTTTTGAACACCTCTATCAAATCTCCCCTCAACCTTCTCTGCTCCAAGGAGAACAACCCCAGCTTCTCCAGACTATCCACGTAACTGAAGTCCCTCATCCCTGGAACCATTCTTGTAAATCTTTTCTGCACCCTCTCTAAGGCCTTCACATCCTTCCTAAAGTGCGGTGCCCAGAATTGGACATAATACTCCAGTTGAGGTCAAACCAGTGTTTTATAAAGGTTCATCATAACTTCCTTGCTTTTGTACTCTATGCCTCTATTTATGAAGCCCAGGTTCCCTAACCCTAACCCATAAGCTTTTTTTACCACTTTCTCAACCTGCCCAGCGAGTTGTTGTGATCTGGAATGCACTGCCCGAAAGGGCGGTGGAAGCAGATTCAACAGTAACTTTCAAAAGGGATTTGGATATATACTTGAAAAGGAACATTTTGCAGGGCTTTGGGGAACGAGCAGGGGAGTGGGACTAATTGGATGGCTCTTTCAACACTGGCACGATGGGCCGAATGACTTCCTTCTTTGCTGTAAGATTCTATGATCAGCAGTCCTGAGTTCTCAACTATAGAATGATACAGCACGGAAGGAGGCCATTCGGCCCATCGAGCCAGTGCCAGATATTCCTACGTAGAATGTAAATGCGTGAGAAGGTATGCAACTGCCTGTAAATACGGGAATTTCCTTTTGGTGAAGAATAAGATGCTGTAAATGACAAATTGTGGAGAAATACACAATTCGTGTTGCAGCAAGCAAAGAAACAGCATCTGTTTTGTCTGAAGCGTGTGATGGGGTACACGGACATCTCACTCGCGATCTAGCTGAGCGAGGTGGAGGTTTTCTGCAGCTGACGAACCCACATTCCTTTCTGGGGTTCAGTCTACCCTTGAAGTGGAAGTTTGTTCTGTGGTTTGGTCTGGTGGAGCTGACCGAAACTAGTCTTAAGTGATAACGAGCCAAATATTCAGTCAAGTAATACCAAATAATTAGTTATCAGATTATCTGATCAACCACAACTAAAACTATGGGTAAGATGCAAGCCAAATCTGTATTGGCGTTTATGATTGACTGGAGAGATGCTCGACGATTCAAAGGAGCGTCAAACCTCACGGAGGCAGTGACCTGCCCAGAAACCGGAACGTAGCATTATGGTCTGTTCCACTTCCCTAGACTGACGAGAAGTTGTGACGAGACCACAGTTTGCGGAAATTTTGATCTGTGCTGGAGACTGGGAGCAGGTGGATTCAACCCCATTCCCTTACCCCCCCCACCCCCACCCCCACCCGCCTCACTTGATTTCTTACGGAATCCGAGAAAGATAGGGGATTGGAGTATTTTCTAAATGGTGAGAAACTAGGCATTGTGGAGGAGCGGAGAGATTTAGGGGTCCGAGTACAGATATCACTAGAAACTAACAGACAGGTAAAAAAAAATCTGAAAAGGTTAACGGAATGTTGACGTTTACCCCAAGGGGGTGAAATACAAAGGGTGGAGGTTATGTTACAGTCAGATAGAGCTCTGGTTAGACCCCATCTGGAATGCTGCATCACTCACTGCTGGGTCCATTGTGGAGGCCACAACGCTTTCACTCACTTGATGTACCGACTGCCACATAATCATCGGGCCTTGACGGTGGAGCAGGAGTGGCAACTCCCAGCTTATGGAGTCCCAGTGCCGGCCCTGGCACCAGTCTGTAAAGGGGCAGACGGACTGTGTCCCTCAGACATCAATGAGGACACTCCTGGAATTGGCGGAGGCCCAACTTAACCAGCGCCGCTGTTTCACCAAGGGCTCTGCTGGTCTCCCGCCCTGAGCGATGGAGGTAGACCGGTCGACCTCCCGCCCTGAGCGATGGAGGTAGACCGGTCGACCTCCCGCCCTGAGCTGTGGAGGTAGACTGGTCGACCTCCCGCCCTGAGCTGTGGAGGTAGACCGGTCGCTCTCCCGCCCTGAGCTGTGGAGGTAGACCGGTTGATCTCCCGCCCTGAGCGATGGAGGTAGACCGGTCAATCTCCCGCCCTGAGCGATAGAGGTAGACCGGTCGACCTCCCGCCCTGAGCTATGGAGGTAGACCGGTCGATCTCCCACCCTGAGCTATGGAGGTAGACCGGTCGATCTCCCACCCTGAGCTATGGAGGTAGACCGGTTGATCTTCCGCCCTGAGCTATAGAGGTAGACCGGTCGATTTCCCGCCGTGAGCTATAGAGGTAGACCGGTCGATCTCCCGCCCTGAGATATGGAGGTAGACCGGTCGACCTCCTGCCCTGAGCTAAGGAGGTAGACTGATCGATCTCCCGCCCTGAGCTATAGAGGTAGACTGGTCGATCTCCCGCCCTGAGCTATGGAGGTAGACCAGTCGATCTCCCGCCGTGAGCTATAGAGGTAGACCGGTCAGGAAGGGTGCGACGGAGCCCGGTAGCGGGTGACGAACCCGGCAATGCTGAGGACCTGGAGGACCTGCCGATCTTAACAACAGGGCCAGATTTAGCTAAATCTATGCAGAGTATTGGCCGACGACTGTCCAAACTGACCACCTGGCCTGCGGGCGGGTCTGGCCATCGGGCACAGCAGGAGGCCACAGCCCGGGACCCGTATGAACGGTCCCCGGCAGTCAGTGGGAGGATGGCAGGCTCTGGGCAGGTATTGGGCGTAGAGGTTGGAGGTGGAAGGATCTGTCAAGTATTGGGAGGAGGGTAACCCTGTAAAAGGGAGGCATGAGGGCTGGGCCAATGCTGCTCCTCCTCTCGGGTCTCCGGCTGAAATTGGAGATTGGGACCTAATGACATCATTGGGACACGCATTGGGAATGGCCGACAAACTTGATGCCACAAAGCTGAGCTTCAGACAAAGGAGCCAAGCTCGAGGGACTGCTACACCAGCGAACCCACTTACATCAAGGGTTGCCAACTCTGGCTGGACCTGATCCTGGAGGTTTGACACATGACCTCCAACCGCCCCGCCCGGTCAAACTGCTTTTCCCCCCCTCCCCCCATCTCCTGGGAAATATATCGGCGTTCCTTCATTGTCACTGGGACAATATCCCGGAACACCCTACCGAACAGGACTGTGGGAGCACCTTCACCACACGGACTACAGCGGTTCAGGAAGAAGGCGGCTCACCACCACCTTCTCAAGGGCAACTAGGGATGGGCAATAAATATCGGCTTTGCCAGCGACACCCACACACCAAAGAATGATGTGCATAAAAAAAATCATAACTACTAAACCAAGGTGTTCAAAGAAATTGAAAAAAGAAGGGCACAATTTCTGTTAATGTCCCGATGATAATTCTCCCTAGTTGCTCGCAGTGGTGTCCAGGAGCTGAATCTCGAATTCCTGGAGACTCCAGGGCATTCTTCGAGGGTTGGCAACCCTACTTCCATCAAGGGATTGTGACATCAAAGCAATTGCTCTTGAAGGGAGCAAGACAAATGTGAAAGGTCGAGGGCATTGCTCACACTTTAAGGCATCTTTCATCTTTTCTTGCTTATGATCTGATTCTTTCACACTGACCCAATTTAAACTTCGTTCCCGTGTAACCTTGTGGTCCGAACTGTGAGCCATTTGCTCACCGCCAATACCGAATATTTCACGCTTATTACTGCCGTGTGGCAGAAATTAGTTGCGTCAGAACTTACGCAATTCAGTGGGAAGGAAGTGGCTAACATTGTTTGAATTGTCACACAGAATAATTTCCACTAAGAAAGGTCACTGGTAAAATCAGAATTTTGAAGTGATTCGTGGATGCAGTGCGTTAGAGCGCTTTGCGTTGCGCTCTGCGATCTGTTCTTAAATATCCGACTCCGAAACACGTGGGGCTATCGTCACCTTCAGATAATGTCAGCTGAGGCTCAGTTGGTAGCACTCTCACCTTTGAATCAGAAGGTGGTGAGTACACATCCCACTCTAGAGACTGGAGACTTGAGCATTCTAGCCTGGCACTCCCGTGCAGCACTGTGGGAGCGCTGCACTGTCGGAGGTGCCGTCTTTCGGGTGAGACGTTAAACCAAGGCCCCGTCCGCCCTCTCAGGTGGACGTAAAAGATCCCGTGGCACTATTTCGAAGAAGAGCAGGGGAGTTCTCCCCTGGTGTCCCGGCCAATACTTATCCCTCAATCAAATCACAAAAACAGATTATCTGGTCATTATCACATTGCAGTTTGTGGGAGCTTGCTGTGTACAACTTGGCTGCTGCATTTCCCACATTACAACAGTGACTCCACTTCAAAGGTACTTCATTTGGTGTAAAGCTCTTTGGGATGTCCCGTGGTCGTGACAGGCGCTATAAAAATGCAAGTCTTTCTTTCTATCACAAGCCAGCTCCCCAGTGGATCAGTAACTTTGTCCAGCGAGTGACTGAGCCAATCAGAGCAGGACAATTGCAGGTATGAACCCCACAGTCTGTGCCACCGGATTCAGGCAGGAATCCAATCCCCAATAGGGAAATGAGATTCAGGAGCAATATCTCACTGGGTCTCGGGATCAGAGCTGGTCGCTTGCCCCTAGCCCTACAACCCTCCGAGATCTCTGCGTTCCTCCAATTCTGGCCTCTTGCGCTCCCTTGATTTCATTCGCTCCACCATCGGCGGCCGTGTCTCCAGCTGCCTGGGCCCTAAGTGCTGGAATTTCCTCCCTAAACCTCTCCTCCCATCTCTCTCCTCCTTTAAGGCGCTTCATAAATCCTACCCCTTTGACCATGTTTTTGGTCATCTACCCTAATATCTCCTCGTGTGGCGTGGTGTTACATTTTGTTTGATAATCGCTCCTGTGAAGCGCCTTGGGACGTTTTACTATGTTAGAGACGCTATATAAATGCAAGTTATTGTTGCACTGCATCACAGCCAAACCCAATCCTGGTCGCGCCCAACATGGGCGCCGGCTCGCTTTCACTGGATGGAGCAGGCACCCTGGCTGAATTTTTTTGCACCCTCTCTAGCCCAGAGGCACTAAGGCCAACTGTGGAATCCCTGAGTTGAGATCAGCCTACGCAGCACTGACTTGGGGGGGTTGGTGCCTGCGATTGCCCTGCTTTGACTGGCTCAGTTTCTCACTGGTTAAATAAGTCGGGGAGATGCTTGAGGGGTGGGCGTCCTTGACTCCTGGGATTTAGAATGGTAGTCGGCCAGATTGGGGCGAGTAAGGAGTGGGTAAGTCTCCCCCCCCCCACTCTATTTAAACAGTCCACCCCCACCCCATTAAAATCAAGACTTAGAAACATAGAAGATAGGAGCAGGAGTAGGCCATTCGGCCCCTCGAGCCTGCTCCGCCATTCAATGCGATCATGGCTGATCATCCAAATTCAGTACCCTGTCCCTGCTTTCTCCCCATATCCCTTGATCCCTTTAGCCTCAAGAAATATATCCAACTCCTTCTTGAATATATTTAATGAATTGGCCTCAACTGCCTTGTGTGGTAGAGAGTTCCACAGGTTCACCACTCTCTGGGTGAAGAAATTCCTCCTCATCTCTGTCCTAAATGGCCTACCCCTTATCCTTAGACTGTGACCCCTGGCTCTGGACTCCCCCGCCATCGGGAACATCCTTCCTGCATCTAGTCTGTCTAGTCCTGTTAGAATTTTATAAGTTTCAATGAGATCCCCTCTCATTCTTCTAAACTCCAGCGAATATAAGCCCAATCGACCCAATCTCTCCTCATACGTCATTCCTGCCATCCCAGGTATCAGCCTGGTGAACCTTCGCTGCACTCCCTCCATGGCAAGAACATCCTTCCTCAGATAAGGCGACCAAAACTACACACAATACTCAAGGTGTGGTCTCACCAAGGCCCTGTACAACTGCAGCAAGACATCCTTGCTCCTGTACTCGAATCCTCTCGCTATGAAGGCCAACATACCATTTGCCTTCTCAACCACCTGCTGTAACTGCATGCTTACCTTCAGTGACTGGTGCACAAGGACACCCAGGTCTCGTTGCACTTCCCCTTTTCCCAACCTATTACCGTTCAGATAATAATCTGCCTTCCTGTTTTTGCCACCAAAGTGGATAACCTCGCATTTATTCACATTATACTGCATCTGCCATGCATCTGCCCAATCACCCAACCTGTCCAAATCATACTGGAGTTTCTCTGCATCCTCCTCACAGCACACACACCCACCCAGCTTTGTGTCGTCTGCAAACTTGGAGATATTCCATCTAGTTCCCTCGTCTAGATCATTAATATATATTGTGAATAGCTGGGGTCCGAGCAACGATCACTGCGGTACCCCACTAGTTACTGCCTGCCACTCGGAAAAAGACCCGTTTATTCCAACTCTTTGCTTCCTGTCTGCCAACCAATTCTCTATCAAAGTCAGTACCTTACCCCCAATCCCATGTGCTTTAACTTTGCACGCTAATCTCTTATGCGGGATCTTATCGAAAGCCTTCTGAAAGTCCAAATACACCACATCCACTGGTTCTCCCTTATCTATTCTACCAGTTACATCCTCAAAAAATTCCAGTGGATTAGTCAAGCACGATTTACCTTTTGTAAATCCAAGTTGACTTTGTCCGATCCTGTCACTGTTTTCCATCTTTTATAATGGACTCTAGCATTTTCCCCACTACCGATGTTTGACTTACCGGTCTGTAATTCCCCGTTTTCTCTCTACCACCTTTTTTAAATAGTGGGGTTACATTAGCTACCCTCCAATCCATGGGAACTGTTCCAGAGTCTATAGAATTTTGGAAGATGAACAGCAATGCATCTACTATTTCTAGGGCCACTTCCTTAAGTACCCTAGGATGTAGATTATCAGGCCCTGGGGATTTATCGGCCTTCAATCCCGTCAATTTCCCTAACACCATTTCCCTACAAATACTGATTTCATTCAGTTCCTCCCACTCATTAGACCCTATGTTCCCCAACATCTCTGGGAGGTTATTTGTGTCCTCCTTTGTGAAGACAGAACCAAAGTATGTATTTAATTGGTCAGCCATGTCTTTGTTCCCCATTATAAATTCCCCTGATTCTGACTGCCTCCCTCTCTAGGCTCACACGTAAAGAATGTCTACCTATATAAATTACCCAGGACAGCCATCACTCTTGGCCCTTCGCCATGGAGTCTTCAGGAACTGAAGATTGATGCTGTACTGTATAAAACACTAGTTAGGCCACAGCTAGAGTACTGCCTACAGTTCTGGTCACCACATTACAGGAAAGATGTGATTTCACTAGAGAGGTTACAGAGGAGATTTACGAGGATGCAAATCTCAAGGGTTCGGTACTAGGACCACTGCTTTTCTTGATATATATTAATGACTTGGACTTGGGTGTACAGGGCACAATTTCAAAATTTGCAGATAACACAAAACTTGGAAGTATGGCGAGGAGGAGGATAGTGATAGACTTCAAGAGGACATCGACAGGCTGGTGGAACGGCTGGTCGAGCCCGTGCCCGCTCTCTGCAAGAGCACTTCAGCTAGTCCCACTCCCCCACCCTTTCCCCGTAGCCCTGCAAAATGTTTTCCTTCAGGTACTTATCCAACTCCCTTTTGAAAGCCACGATTGAGTCTGCCTTCACCACCCTTTCAGACAGTCCATTCCATATCCTAACCACTCGCTGTGTAAAAAAGTTTTTCCTCATGTCGCCTTTGGTTCTTCTGCCAATCACCTTAAGTCAGTGTCCTCTGGTTCTCGACCTTTCTGCCAATGGTTTGTAATTTTTTTTTCTTTATTCGGTTATGGGGTGTGGGCGTCGCTGGCAAGGCCAGCATTTATTGCCCATCCCTAATTGCCCTCGAGAAGGTGGTGGTGAGCCGCCTTTTTGAACCGCTGCAGTCCCTGAGGTGTTTTCGTAGCAGTTTGATACAATTGAGTGGCTTGCTCTGGCCATTTCGGAGGGCAGTTAAGAGTCAACCACAGTGCTTTAAGGTTTATATAGAAATATAGAGAGAAACAGTACACTCACCGCTTGGTTCAGAGCCTGCTCAAATCATAGAAGCATAATAGAGTCATAACGGCACAGAAGGAGGCCATTCAGCCCATCGAGTCTGTAGAATAAATAAAAACAAACTTTTGTTAATCGCTAGAACGACCTAAATGGAATTCTGTGATCCCATCTCTGGGTGTTAATCAGAACTTTGGGCTCTTTATTTTCATGCAAGGAATCACACAGGTATCAGCTTGGACTGGCTGCTCTCAGTCCTGTCTCTGAGTGAGAAGGTTATGGAATGAAGCTCCACTCCCGAGACTTGAGCACATCATCTATGCCAACACTCAAGTGCAGTATTGCGAGGGTGTTGCATGGTTGGACACGCCAGCTTTCAGATGAGCTATTATCATGAGCATTAGCCTGCTCAGATAGATGTAAAAAAAAATCTCATGACACAATTGAGAAGGAGCAGGGTGTTTCTCCCTCAGCCAGCATCACCAAAAGAAGCAGATTCATCGATCATTCATCCTTTGCTGCTTGGGGAAACTTGCACAGCATACGCTGGCTGCCATTGTGTTGGCCAACACAACATCAGAGCTCGTACTTCAATGTAATGAAGTAATGACTTGTCAGCTGTGGCTGAGTTGGTAGCATGCTCGCTCTCTGAGCCAGAAAGGTTGTGGGTTCAAGTCCCACTTCAGCACAAAAATCTAGGGCTGACACTCTAGTGCAGTGCTGAGGGAGTGTTGCACTGTCGGAGGTGCCGTCTTTAGGATGAGACGTTAAACCGAGGCCCCATCTGCTCTCTCAGATGGACATAAAAGATCCCATGGCACTATTTTGAAGACGAGCAGGGGAGTTATCCCCGGTATCCTGGGCCAATATTTATCCCTCAATCAACGTAACAAAAACAGATCATCTGGTCATTCTCACATTGCTGTTTGTGGGAGCTTGCTGAGTGCAAATTGGCTGCCACGTTTCCTACATTACAACAGTGACCACACTTCAAAAAGTACTTCATTGGCTGTATAGCACATTGCGACGTCCGGTGGTCATGAAAGGCGCTATACAAAGGCACGTTTTTCTTTTTTAGCCAGTCCACAGTAGCAACAGAAAGAACCATCTTGCATTTCTAGAGTGCCTTTCATGACCTCAGGACGTCCCAAAGCACTTTTACAGCCAAAGAAGTGCCTTTGAAGTGTAGGCACTGCTGTAAAGTAGGAAACGCGACAGCCAGTTTGTGCACAGCATGCTCCCACAAACAGCAATCAAACAGAGGACCAGATCATAGAACATAAGACGTAGGAGCAGGAGTCGCTCATTTGGCCCCTCGAGCCTGCTCCGCCATTCAATAAGATCATGGCTGATCGGATCTTGGCCTCAACTACACTTCCCTGCCCGCTCCCCATAACCCTTGGCTCCCTTACCTTTCAAAAATCTGTCTATCTCCACCTTAAATATATTCAATGACCCAGCCTCCACAGCTCCCTGTTTTAGTGATGCAGGTTGAGGGGTAAATGTTGGCCCAGCACACCAGGGACACCTCCTTTAAGACGTTCTTTAAAACCTACCTCTTTGGCCAAGCTCACCTGTCCTAATATCTTATGTGCCTCGGTGTCAAATTTGTGTGAGGTGCCTTGGAACATTAAAAGCTGTTAAATTTAAAATGATTGACAACGGGTTGGGAACCCGCTATCAAAACGCGCACACTGGACTCTCCCGATGTCGGGTCTGCCAGCGCTGAGCAGACCCGACAGGCAGCGGCGGGGGAGGCAATTAAAATCATTAGTGGCTTGTTTACAGCCACTTATCAGTGTTTTTTCCCCAGCTTTTTGAATTTGACAGGTCGCCCACCAGTTTCCCGCTGTGCCTAGACCTCGTCTGTGAAGCTGAGGCAGGAGGTCAGTGGCCATTGTTTCAGCTGATGAGTTGACAGCTTCAAATGTCAAGTCAAAGCTCCCAGCTGATTGAGAAATGTTCCCTTAATCACTAGCTTCTCTAAACTGCATTTCCACTACAGATTCAGGATGCTGCAAGTCTTTACACAAGTCTCCATGAAGTCTGACCTCATTACCTCTCCCACCATTGACAGATCGCTTCTGTCATCTCTACTTCACCTACCATCTATTCCTTCAGCATGGGTGCCATTGAAACTCTCTTATCTTGGTCCTCAGAACCTCACCACGATCAGCCCCAACACCAGCATCACCAGGCACACCAGCAGCACCAACAACACCAACCCTCTCCGCAATCAACTGATGCTGCACAGGAAAGAGGGTATCATTGCTGCCTGGGAGGCCAGGGATGGCCTCACCATCGGCACATTTACTTCTCTTGACGCTGCACACCTTGGCTGTCACATGATGCGCCAGGTTGGCACCACCCCACACCAACAACATAAAGCATCCCTACAATGCCCAAGCCATTCCTTTCACACTCACCAGCATTGTGGGGGGTACCGTTATGTCTCACCATTCACTGCAACTCACTAAGCCACTTCCAAAGGTGCACACTAATCTGTCCAAGAACGCAAAGTGTTGAAAATAAAGATTTCAATGTTTGACAGCACATTAACAGAAACTTCACATGAACATTGGCTAAAACACACAAGTGCCTACCCTTGTGTGTTGTTAGTTGGTGTGATTGAACTAGGATGAGGATGAGTGTGAGGGGTGGCTAGTGAGATGGGGATGTGATAATGTAGATAAAGAGGGATGGGTGGAGGTGCAAGGTAATTTGGTGTGAGTAAGGATGTGCAGGAGTAGGGTAGGGAAGGCAGAGTGATGGGGATGTGATGAGTGGCACAGCAGGATGAGGTTGAGTGTGGCTTTGCAGTAACGTTTCGTGATCTACTGAGATCATTGAAAGGTTTGTGCCACTGCAGCCTGGTCCTCCTGATGACATCCCTGCTTGTGCCCTCCTGTGCAATGTGCAACCAGGTTGTGTTGGTGTCCTTGGGAGGTCTCTTCTGCCCATGGGAAGGGAAGAAGACCCCCCTAAGCATATGAAGGGAGTGATGGGAGAGCATGGGTGCAGCCGTGCACCTCTGTGCAGTGCTTGTCAGTGTTTGCAGCACCTCAATGCTGTAGAACACTGACAGCACAAATGTCAAACTAAATTTGGGCATGGTCCCTTTAAGGAAACCAGCTGATGACGCGTCATCAGACCCGCTTCCTTCAATTGGCTGGGAAAACTCGCTGGACGGGCTTAACAAGCCCAATCAACGGAAAGTCATTTCAGAGGCCGGGATGGAGCCAGCAGCGGGGTCGGGACCCGCCACTGACTTCACCCGCCATGGACCCGCCGAAGTTCGTAAAGTCGCGGTCATAGATAGCCACCGGAGAAGGTGCAATAACGATTTACAAGGATGATACCAGAATGGAGAGGTTCTACCTATCAGGAAAGACTGAACAGACCCTAGAAAAGAGAAGGCTGAGGGTTGACCTGATAGAGGGCTTTAGAATTATGAGAGGCTTTGATAGGGTTCACGTGGAGAAGATGTTTCCACTTGTGGGGGAAACCAAAACTAGGGGTCATAAATATAAGAGAATCACCAATAAGTCCAATGGGGAATTCAGGAGAAACTTCCTTACCCAGAGAGTGGTTAGAATGTGGAACTCGCTACCGCAGGGAGTGGTTGAGGCGAATAGCACAGATGCATTTAAGAGGAAGCTGGATAAACACATGAGGGAGAAAGGAATAGAAGGACATGCTGACAGGGTTAGACGAAGAGGGGTTTGGAGGAGGCTGGTGTGGAGCATAAACACCGGCACGGAGCGGTTGGGCCGAATGGCCTGTTTCTGTGCTGGACGTTCTACATAATAAGCACAGCGGGAAGATTTCTTCAGCTCCCCATTGCCAGCGAACATGTGACTGTGTTCGCCAGAGGAAACCTGCACCTCTGCGTTCCACAGCAGAGTTTTTGCTGAGCCACAAGCCAGCTAACGTCACACCGGGTTAATGAGAAGAGCCAGCTTACGAGCTGTGCCTGTGAAACGACATGGAAAAAGGAGCCAGAAGTGGGTCAGAGTGACAGGCAGCCAACAAACGATTAAAAAAAAAATACGAAAACCGGTTTCATTTAATTCTTTTAAAAAATGATGATTTACCAGACGGTGCAGTTCCTAAAACCACGTGTTGTGGTTTTAGTTGCTCTCGCTGGGGATTTTTTTTCTCAGCGGTACCATTTTAAAATATTTTGCAACCCTGTAGATTCCTGTGTCAGTTTCAGTTTGCTTTGTCAGCCGAAAAAAAATGTATCGTGAACCGACTGATAATTCAGAAATCATTTTGCTGGGGCGCAGTGCCCTGTCAGTTAGGCTTTTCTCCGCACCCTCCAGCTCAAAAAGTGCGTTGCCGCGTAGCTCGCTGGAGGCGCAAGCGGAGAACGGCGCGGGCGAGGGCAGCGGGGCGTCTGGGACCTCGGTGAACGACGGGACCAACAGCCTATCTCCTTAAACCGATGAGATTCAGGGACTGAGAAAGAAACAGAGGAACGGCGGAGAAGGGGGGTGAATTGGAATCAAATGGGGGAGAAATAGAGAGGGATAGCAAGATAGGATTAAGAGAGAGAGAGAGAAAAAAGAGACAGAAAGGAAAAATAAGAATAAACGTTTAAAATTTAAAATTTGACGTTTTAAAAATCTCTCACAACCTGAAGGAATGAGACTCAACAGTTGGAATTATGGGCCAGAGAGGCTGATTGGCATTGCATTAACAATTATCACATTATTAGACAAGGTACTTGTGCTGTTAATGACCAGACTTAACTGTCTGTGGCGAGTTTAGTCGCCAATTAATGGGCAACTCCATCAAGTTCTTAAAAATAACGAGGGGGACGAGATGCCGGTTGTGCAAAGCAGATGGCGGAGTGGTGTAAATCAATGAGCACGCTCTGGAGATTCACAACTCAAACATATATACGAATTAGGAGCAGAAGTCGGCCACTCGGCCCCTCGAGCCTGTTCCGCCATTCAATGAGATCATGGCTGATCCGAGTACTCCCATTCCCGCCTACCCCTGATAACCTTTCACCCCCTTGCTTATCAAGAATCTATCTACCTCTGCCTGAAAAATATTCAAAGATTCTGCTTCCACCGCCCTCTGAGGAAGAGAGTTCCAAAGACTCCCGACCCTCCTGTGAGAAAAAAAATTCTCCTCATCTCTGTCTTAAATGGGCGACCCCTTATTTTTAAACAGTGACCCCGAGTTCTAGATTCTCCCACAAGAGGAAACATCCTCTCCACATCCACCCTGTCCAGACCCCTCAGGATCTTATATGTTTCAATCAAGTCACCTCTTACTCTTCTAAACTCCAGCGGATACAAGCCTCGCCTGTCCAACCTTTCCTCATAAGACAACCCGCCAACTCACGGCGTATCTCTTAATCCCCTGAACTTGCTGGTCGATTTGCGCATTAATAACAACGTGCGCTGTTAACACGCCGGTACTTTTCCAGCAAGATCCAGCCCAATATTTTCCACACCCTCAATAAAAACATAAGAAATAGGAGCAGGAGTAGGCCATTCGGCCCCTCGAGCCTGCTCCGCCATTCAGTAAGGTCATGGCTGATCTTTGACCTCAACTCCACTTTCCCGCCCATGTTCTGCTGCTACCCCATCTCTCCTGAAGCTGCTGCCTCGCGGTCTGGTTCCACGGGTACAATCACTGGCCTGCGTTCAGGATGCCGATCCCCAGCTGAGGTAGCGTTTGGGGGTGGAGGGCGGTGGGGGTGCGCGGGATTACAACTTGGCCAGGGTTTCGATCCTGATCGCTGTCCAGTGATCACTAATTGTGCGTGTGTGTGTGCGCGTGTGCGGACTTCAGATGATGGTAAGATTGAGCTTGGCTGTGTTCGAATAGCCTGCCGACAATCTCTGTGCAGGCTCACTCGGGGGAAGGGACCAGTGGCTGCCCAGCCCCAGTGCAACTGTTCCCCAGCGTGGAGCAGTCCAGGAGAGTAGGAGAGAAAATCAGAAGCTAAAAAAGAAACAATTCCGGTTGACAATATTAAACATTAAAGGGGCTGGTTCAGGTGTGGGGGGTGAGGTGTGATGGGGTTGGGGGTGTGGGGGGTGAGGTGTGATGGGTTGGGGTGTGGGGGGTGAGGTGTGATGGGGTTGGGGGTGTGGGGGTGAGGTGTGATGGGGTTGGGGGTGTGGGGGGTGAGGTGTGATGGGGTTGGGGGTGTGGGGGTGAGGTGTGATGGGGTTGGGGGTGTGGGGGGTGAGGTGTGATGGGGTTGGGGGTGGGGGGGGTGAGGTGTGATGGGGTTGGGGGTGTGGGGGGTGAGGTGTGATGGGGTTGGGGGTGTGGGGGGTGAGGTGTGATGGGGTTGGGGGTGTGGGGGGTGAGGTGTGATGGGGTTGGGGGTGTGGGGGGTGAGGTGTGATGGGGTTGGGGGTGTGGGGGGTGAGGTGTGATGGGGTTGGGGGTGTGGGGGGTGAGGTGTGATGGGGTTGGGGGTGAGGTGTGATGGGGGGTTGGGGGTGTGGGGGGTGAGGTGTGATGGGGTTGGGGGTGTGGGGGGTGAGGTGTAATGGGGTTGGGGGTGTGGGGGGTGAGGTGTGATGAGGGGGTTGGGGGTGTGGGGGTGAGGTGTGATGAGGTTGGGGGTGTGGGGGGTGAGGTGTGATGGGTTGGGGGTGGGGGGGGTGAGGTGTGATGGGGTTGGGGGTGTGGGGGGTGAGGTGTGATGGGGTTGGGGGTGGGGGGGGTGAGGTGTGATGGGGTTGGGGGTGTGGGGGGTGAGGTGTGATGGGGTTGGGGGTGTGGGGGGTGAGGTGTGATGGGGTTGGGGGTGTGGGGGGTGAGGTGTGATGGGGTTGGGGGTGTGGGGGGTGAGGTGTGATGGGGTTGGGGGTGGGGGGGGTGAGGTGTGATGGGGTTGGGGGTGTGGGGGGTGAGGTGGGTGAGGTGTGATGGGGTTGGGGGTGTGGGGGGTGAGGTGTGATGGGGTTGGGGGTGTGGGGGGTGAGGTGTGATGGGGGGTTGGGGGTGTGGGGGGTGAGGTGTGATGGGGGGTTGGGGGTGCGGGGGGTGAGGTGTGATGGGGGTGTGGGCGTTCAGGTGTGATGGGGTTGGGGGTTTGCTGGGGTGAGGTGTGTTGGGGGTGTGGGGGTGAGGTGTGATGGGGGTGTGTGGGGGGTGAGGTGTGATGGGGGTGTGTGGGGGGTGAGGTGTGATGGGGTTGGGGGTGTGGGGGGTGAGGTGTGATGGGGTTGGGGGTGTGGGGGGTGAGGTGTAATGGGGTTGGGGGTGTGGGGGGTGAGGTGTGATGGGGGGTTGGGGGTGTGGGGGGTGAGGTGTAATGGGGTTGGGGTGTGGGGGGTGAGGTGTGATGGGGGGTTGGGGGTGAGGGGGGTGAGGTGTGATGAGGTTGGGGGTGTGGGGGGTGAGGTGTGATGGGGTTGGGGGTGTGGGGGGTGAGGTGTGATGGGTTGGGGGTGTGGGGGGTGAGGCGGGTGAGGTGTGATGGGGTTGGGGGTGTGGGGGGTGAGGTGTGATGGGGTTGGGGGTGTGGGGGGTGAGGTGTGATGGGGGTTGGGGGTGTGGGGGGTGAGGTGTGATGGGGGGGTTGGGGGTGTGGGGGGTGAGGTGTGATGGGGGTGTGGGCGTTCAGGTGTGATGGGGTTGGGGGTTTGGTGGGGTGAGGTGTGTTGGGGGTGTGGGGTGAGGTGTGATGGGGGTGTGGGCGTTCAGGTGTGATGGGGGGTTGGGGGTTTGGTGGGGTGAGGTGTGTTGGGGGTGTGGGGTGAGGTGTGATGGGGGTGTGTGGGGGGTGAGGTGTGATGGGGTTGGGGGTTTGGTGGGGTGAGGTGTGATGGGGGTGTGTGGGGGGTGAGGTGTGATGGGGTTGGGGGTTTGGTGGGGTGAGGTGTGTTGGGGGTTGGGGGTGTGGGGGTGAGGTGTGATGGGGTTGGGGGTGTGAGGTGGTGAGGTGTGATGGGGGTGTGTGGGGGAGGTGAGGTGTGATGGGGTTGGGGGTGTGGGGGAGGTGAGGTGTGATGGGGGTGTGTGGGGGAGGTGAGGTGTGATGGGGTTGGGTGCGCTGGGGTGTTGGGGTCTGGGAGACTTCGGGGAGTGGGGAAGGTGAAGTACGATGGGTCGGTGGGGTGGGGGGTGGGCGAGATGATGTGAATGCCTGAGCAAGCTGTGCCAGGCAAAGGTTTTGAACCCACAACCTTCTGACTCTGAGGCAAAGTTTGTCAATCAAATCAAAGACTTAACGATTTTGAGTCACCGGGAAGGAATGAAAGCATCAGTGTGGATTCTGAAAACCTGAAATAGAAACAGAAACTGCTGGAAATGCATAAAAAGAATCCACCGTCAAAGCTTTCCTTTTCTCAGATGTTGATAGATCTGCTGTATATTTCCAGCATTTGCTACTTTTTCTTGGCAATCCTAACATTTGAACTTGCGTAACTGCTGAGGCACAGAGAACATCAGTGATGTGTTACTTGACAGTAAGACTCAAAACCCACTTCCCTTTGAGAGCTGGTAACTGGGGATGTGGTCTTTCTCCAGTACTCCAGGAAGGGTGGAGGGAGGGTGTAAGAGATGCATCACCTGGCTGTAACTTGACCAAACTTAAAAGTTGACCAGATTTTATGTACCAGCATGCTTCGCGAGGCCAAGAAACTGGTCGCCGAGAGAACTTTTTTTTTGTTGCAAAAAATAAGATGCTGCGGTTAAAGCTGTGAATGCTGCCAGCTGTCCTTCGACAGATAAGCGAGCAGACCTTGAGAGTTCTGCAGGAACAGACTACTGAACCGTGGAGCCGCTGTGAAAAAATCAGGAACATCTTCCAGATTTTGGAATGTAACCGGCTTTGAGGCCCACTGACTGACCGCCGCTAAGAAGAAGAGAAATAAAAACCCAACTACTGGCCATTACTCACACAGTTTGGGGCATGCACGCAGTGGGCAGACTGCCAGGTTTTGGGGTACAAAAAGGTGCTGTTAAAAGCCACCTCGGGGCTGCTGCAGTATGTCGGGTACTGAAGAAGTACTGGTAGTCCCCGCCTCCCCGACCACCCGTGGGTGTTAGTACATTTGTGCTTGCTTTTGATCACTTGAGCTTAAAGCAAATGAGTATATCCATGTGTGCTTACTTGAGATCAGTGAATGAACGAGTAGGGGAGTTGTAGCTTTTACTACATGTAACAGTTTTATGTGTTCTTACTTGTGACCTCCTGCTGATTTTTAAGTAGAAGAATCGAAGTAGAAATCTTTGTCTCAAGTTGTTTGTTCCACTGGGCCTGAACTCTCAAAACTGTTGGACGGGGTAAAGGTAATTTGCACATCTTACAGAGGGCAGAAGTTTAACAATACACTGAAAACCAAAATGGAAACCATAGTCTCATTACATACAGGACTTAGAAGTATATCGCCGATCCTTCATCGTCGCTGGGTCAAAATCCAGGAACTCCCTCCCTAACAGCACTGTGGGAGCACCTTCACCACACGGACTGCAGCGGTTCAAGAAGGCGCTCACCACCAACCTTCTCGAGGGGCAACTAGGGATGGGCAATAAATGCTGGCCTTGTCAGCGACGCCCACATACCATAAGTGAATAAAAAAGAAAAAGACGAGGGCTGCCAACCCTTGTTGGACTTATTGTTGGAGGTTTCATCGCCCATGGCCTCCCACCTCCAACCGCCCCGTGCCCCCTGCCATTGGTCGCCCAACACGTCCATCCTCGCGGCGTCTCGCCTTCCCTCGGCCAATTGGAAAGCGAACAGACTCTTCATTACCCGATTGGACGATTCTTCAGTCTGTCAAACCGCCTCCTCCCCCACATAAGAACATAAGAACATAAGAAATAGGAGCAGGAGTAGGCCAATTGGCCCCTCGAGCCTGCTCCGCCATTCAATAAGATCATGGCTGATCTGATCCTAACCGCCAATCTACTATCACAGAACCATCTCCTGAATCTAACAGAATTAGACACACGAAATAGGAGCAGGTTCAGGCTACACGGCCCCTGGGCCCACTCCGCTACCCACAGGGCCATATCCGAACCGAACCTAGACTCATGTCCAAATTCCTGCCCGCTCCCCGTAACCCTTAATTCCCTTTACTTCTCGGAAACTGTTTATTTCTGTTTTAAATTTATGTAATGATGTAGCTTCTACAGCTTTTTGGGGCAGCATATTCCATGGACCTAACAGCCTCTGAGTGAAGTAGTTCCTCCTCATCTCAGTTTTGAAAGAGCAGCCCCTTATTCTAAGACTATGCCCCCTAGTTCTAGTTTCACCCATCATCGGGAACATCCTCCCTGCATCCACCCGATCCAACCCCTTCACAATCTTATATGTTTCAATAAGATCGCCTCTCATTCTTCTGAACTCCAATGAGTAGAGTCCCAATCTACTCAACCTCTCCTCATATGTCCATCCCCTCATCCCCGGGATTAACCGAGTGAACCTTCTTTGTACTGACTCGAGAGCAAGTATGTCTTTTCTTAAGTATGGACACCAAAACTGTGTGCAGTATTCCAGGTGCGGTCTCACCAATACCTTGTACAACTGAAGCAATACCTCCCTATTTTTATATTCTATCCCCCTAGCAATGAAAGCCAACATTCCATTGGCCTTCTTAATCACTTGCTGCACCTGCATACTAACCTTTTGAGTTTCGTGCACCAGGACCCCCAGATCCCTTTGTACTTCATTACTTTCCAGTTTCTTGCCATTAAGATAATAACTTGCTCTATGATTTTTCCTGCCAAAGTGCATAACCTCACACTTTCCAGTATTGTATTCCATCTGCCAAATGTCTGCCCACTTACTTAGCCTGTCTATGTCCCCTTGCAGGTTTTTTATGTCCTCCTCACTCACTACTTTCCCTCCCATCTTAGTATCATCTGCAAACTTTGATATGTTACACTCGGTCCCCTCCTCCAAATCGTTAATATAGATTGTAAAGAGTTGGGGACCCAGCACTGACCCCTGCGGAACACCACTAGTTACTGATTGCCAGTCCGAGAATGAACCATTTATCCCAACTCTCTGCCTTCTGTTAGATAGCCAATCCTCTATCCATGCCAGAATATTACCCCCAATCCCGTGATTTTTTATCTTAAGCAATAATCTTTTGTGTGGCACCTTGTCAAATGCCTTTTGGAAGTCTAAATACACTACGTCCACTGGTTCCCCTTTATCCACCCTATATGTTACTTCCTCAAAGAACTCCAGCAAATTTGTCAAACATGACTTCCCCTTCATAAAACCATGCTGACTTTGTCCTATTAAATTATGATTATCCAAATGTCCTGTTACTGTCTCCTTAATAATGGACTCCAAAATTTTACCTACCACAGATGTTAGGCTAACCGGTCTATAGTTTCCAGCCTTCTGCCTACTGCCCTTTTTAAATAAGGGTGTTACATTAGCAGTTTTCCAGTCTGCCGGGACCTTTGCCGAGTCCAGGGAGTTTTGGAAAATTATTACCAATGCATCCACAATCCCTACCGCCACTTCCCTCAAGACCCTAGGATGTAAGCCATCAGGTCCAGGTGGTTTATCCGCCTTTAGTCCCATTATTTTACCGAGTACCACTTCCTTAGTGATTTTGATCATGTTTAGCTCCTCCCCCCCCCATAGCCCCCTGTTTGTCCAGTGTTGGGATATTCTTAGTGTCTTCTACTGTAAAGACTGATACAAAATATTCATTCAGTGTTTTTGCCATCTCCATATTTCCCACCATTAATTTCCCGGTCTCATCCTCTAAGGGACCAACATTTACTTTAGCCACCCTTTTTCTTTTTATATAACTATAAAAACTCTTACTATCTGTTTTTATATTTTTTGCTAATTTACTTTCATAATCTATCTTCCCTTTCTTAATTAATCTTTTTGTTATCTTTTGCTGTCTTTTAAAGTTTTCCCAATCCTCTATCCTCCCACTGGATTTGGCTACCTTATATGCCCTTGTTTTTAGTCGAATACTATCCTTAATTTCTTTACTTAGCCACGGATGGCTGTCTTTTCTTTTACACCCTTTTCTTCTCAGTGGAATATATTTTTTTTGGAAGTTGTAAAATAACTCCTTAAATGTACACCACTGATCATGTATCGTCTTACCCTTTAATCTATTTTCCCAATCCACTCTACTCAATTCCGCTCTCATACCTTCATAGTCTCCTTTATTCAAGCTTAGCACGCTTGTTTGAGATCCAACCTTTTCACCCTCTAATTGAATATGGAATTCAACCATGTTATGGTCACTCATTCCAAGGGGATCCTTTACTAGGACATTTTTAATTAATCCTGTCTCGTTACATAGGACCAGATCTAAGGTTGCTTGCCCCTGGTCGGTTCAGTTACATACTGCTCAAGAAACCCATCCCTAATACACTCAATGAACTCATCCTCAAGGCAGCCCTGCCCAATTTGATTTGTCCAATTAATATGATAGTTAAAATCCCCCATAATTATAGATGTTCCCTTATTACAAGCCTCAACTATTTCCTGATTGATACTCCGTCCAACAGAGTTGCAACTGTTCGGAGGCCTATGGACTACGCCCACTAGTGTTTTTTTCCCCTTATTATTCCTTACCTCCACCCAAACTGTTTCATTATCCTGATCTTTTGACCCAATATCATTTCTCTGTATTATAGTGATTCCTTCCTTTATTAACATAGCCACCCCACCTCCCCTTCCTTCCTGCCTGTCCTTCCTGATCGTTAAATAACCTGGTATGTTTAATTCCCAGGCATTGTCACCCTGCAGCCATGTTTCTGTAATGGCCACAAGATCATACCCATATGTAGTTATTTGTGCCATTAACTCGTCTATTTTGTTACGAATGCTACGTGCATTCAGATAGAGAACTTTCAAATATGTTTTGTGACACTTAGTTCCTGCTTTTGCCCTTTTTATTACTTTACCTTTTACTCCATACCTTCTGCCCCTTCCTGACATGCTCTGGTTTTTAATTTCCCCACTGCTACCTAAGTCTATGACCTTCTCTGTTGTCATTTTTATTATTTGCTCTCTAGGAACCTCCCCCCCACTAGTTAGTTTAAAGCCCTCTCTACAGCCCTAGTTATATGATCCGCCAGGACTCTAGTCCCAGCACTGGCCAAGTGAAGCCCGTCCCAACGGAACAGCTCCCTCCTGCCCCAGTACTGGTGCCAGTGTCCCAGGAAGCAAAACCCATTTCTCCCACACCAGTCTTTGAGCCACGCATTTAACTCTCTAATTTTATTTGTCCTAGCCAAATTCACTCGTGGCTCAGGTAATAATCCAGAGATTATTACCCTTGAGGTTCTGTTTTTTAATTTGACCCCTAGCTGCTCATACTCCTTTAACAGAACCGGCTTCCTAGTCCTATCTACGTCATTTGTACCAACATGGACCACGACAACTGGATCCACCCCCTCCCACTGCAAGTTTCTTTCCAGCCCAGAGGAGATGTCCTTAACCCTGGCACCGGGTAGGCAACACAGCCTTCGGGACTCTCGCTCTCGGCTGCAGAGAACTCTATCTATCCCCCTAATAATACTATCCCCTACCACTACAACATTTCTATTTACTCCCCCCTCTTGAATGGCCCCCCGTTCCACAGTGCTGTGGCCAGGTTGCTCATCCTCCCTGCAGTCCCTGCTCCTGCCCCCACAGGGAGTAAGAACCTCGAACCTGTTGGACAAGAGCAAGGGCTGCGGCTCCTCCAGCTCTACCTCCTGGATCCCCGTACCTGCCTCACCCGTAGTCACACCGTCCTGTCCCTGACCATGGGCTACATCTGAATTAATTAACTTCATAGGTGTGACCACCTCCTGATACACAGAGTCCAGGTACTTCTCCCCCTCCCTGATGCGTCGCAGTGTCTGAAGCTCAGACTCCAGCTCATCAACACGGAGCTGGAGTTCCTGTAGCAGCAGACACTTGTCACAGACGTAATCACCGTGAGCCTCAATGGGGTTCACCGGCTCCCACATCTCGCAACAGTAACACATCACCTGCTCCATTCTATGTAATTAATTAAATTTTTTATTGTTAGTTATGGACACCCTCTGCCCGATTTTAGATGCTAGTATCCCCTTTAATTAATTGGATTTAAATTAAATCAATCCCTCTAGTTACACCAGTTAAATGGTTTACCAACAGTCACTCTGCACCAGAAAGGCCTTATTAACTACAGCCCACAGAGTTAAAGTTTGAAAAGAGCACCTAACACCCCACTTACCCTAACTCACAATTACCCAAACTCACAGCACTCTTTGATGACTTGCACTCAGTGCTTGCTCGCACTAGGACTGGTCTTTTTATACTGTTTGTTTGTTTACAGCCAAATAAGTCACCCCTGCTGATTGGTTAGAAAACTGGTTTCCACTGCCTGCTGTGCCAATTTACTCCTACTGCAGTGTAACCTTGTTTTACTCTTCTTAAACCAACAGAATCCCAAATATTTAACTTTTCCCCTTTACTTAAACTGCTTAAGTAATCTTATCCCACCCATCTCCAATATTTTTACACTTAATAAACAAAAGAGTCCAAAGGACAAAAAACAAAATGATTTTTCTTAGCCTCCCCCCACCCCCGCCCAATAATGATTTTTTTTCCCGGATGTTGCTCACAGTCGATTCATCTTCAATTCCTGGAGACTCCAGGGCAACCCTGATATTAGAGGGCCAAATTTCGCTTTTTAACAAAACAAAATGGAAGCATGCCGCTCGTGAAATCGCGGTAATACCCGGCTCTGAAACATGTAATTCCTGACCGTGCCCAACTTGTCTTATCCAGGGCAACAAAACCAGGCATTTTCATGTTTATTCATCGAAGGGAGGAATATCACTCCCTCTCCGCCCTCCACTGCCATTAACCAGCTGCATTGTTACAGTACCACCACCACGCCCGCAACTTAACTCTCGTGAGGTTGCAGGGAAGCCCATTTTATTTTGTTGCGTCTTTCGTTTAATTTCAGTGAAGGTTAAAAAAAAAACAGAGACCGGGATGGTGCAGTGTAAAGCCTGCTGACCTTTCAACTCTGGAGCCAGCGGCAATACCTTAAAATTAGAGCCAGGCCTTTCAGGGGTGATGTCAGGAAGCACTTCTTCACACAAAGGGTAGTGGAAACCTGGAACTCTCTCCGCTAAAAATACTATTGAGGCTGGTGGCGGGAGTGGGGGATTCAATTGAAAATGTCAAAATTGGGATTGATTTTTGTTTGGCAAGGGTATTCAGGGTTATGGGTAGATGGAGTTACAGATTAGATCAGCCATGATCTAATTGAATGACGGAACAGGCTCAAGGGGCTGAATGGCCTCCTCCTGTTCCTATGTACCTATGATTGAAAGCCTCCTCTCTCTCTCTCTTGGCTGGAATGGGTTTGGCCAATCACAACCCAGTTCCAAGTGAGGCATGGGCACTAAATAAGAACATAAGAATTAGGAGCAGGAGTCGGCCATACGGCCCCTCGAGCCTGCTCTGCTATTCAATAAGATCATGGCTGATCTTCGACCTCAACTCCACTTTCCCGCCCGATCTCCATATCACTTGATCCCCTAGATTCCAAAAATCTATTGATCTCAGCCTTGAATATACTCAACGACTGAGCATCCACGGCCCTCTGGGGCAGAGAATTCCAAAGATTCATAATCCTCTGAGTGAAGAAATTCCTCCTCATTTCAGTCCTGAATGGCCGACCCCTTATCCTGAGACTATGCCCCCTAGTTCTAGACACTCCAGCCAGGGGAAACAACCTCTCAGCATCTACCCTGTCAATCCCCCTCAGAATCTTATATGATTCAATGAGATCACCTCTCATTCTTCTCAACTCCAGAGAGTATAGGCCCAATCTACTCAAACTCTCCTCGTAGGACAACCCACTCTTCCCAGGAATCAGTCTAGTGAACCTCCGTTGCACCGCCTCCAAGGCATGTATATCCTTCCTCAGATAAGGAGACCAAAACTGTGCACGGTAAAGAGGCACAATGTGTCCCTGCCGGCTTGGCTCTGTGGAACGGCTGCCAGATTCCACCACCCCTCCTCTCCGATTGGCACACTGCCTGCCAGTGCCCGTTAAGCGGGGGCTTTGACGATTTTATGATAATCGCCTTTAACGATCAGGCTCCCAGCAGCCAACGTCAGGCAGGGGGTGTGATCACCCTGCCCAACAGGCAACGTTTGCCTGAATTGAGAATGGCTCCCCGTTTATTGCCGAGGTTTCCTGTTCAATCCAAAATTAGTGAAAGGGGAGCCGGCCCATCAGGAGCCACCTGTACTCAAAGGCTTCCTTTCCCCCCCCCCCCCACCCCCCACCTCCTGAAGCCCCAGCGTAAATGGGGAACATTTTCTTTTCATCCAGCCATGGAAGACTCGAAGCTTGTTCAAAACAACTCAGTGAGAATCGCAAGAGTCCCGTTTCACCAGACCAGGATATAGGGATGCCAGTGGATAATGTGGCCGAGCTGTGTAGCGGACATTGTCCGGGGAGGGAGCTGGCCAGAAAAACATTGGTAACACAGCAGCAAATAGCAATAGATTTGGGGGGGGGGGGGTTGGTGTTACAGCTCTTTTGAATGTGACTGCCCCAGCAGCAGAAGGCCCACTGACCCAACTGGAGTCACATTGCCTTCCCTGTCCCAGCCTGACCCATGACCTCCACTGGCAGCTGACATACTCAAACTAGAGCACCTACAGTTGACCAGTCAGCTGCTCAGGACAGGCATAGATTATAGAAACATACAGCACAGAAGGAGGCCATTCAGCCTCTTTGAATGAGCAGTCTTTTTTTATTCATTCACAGGATGTGGGCATCAGTGGCAAGGCTGGCATTTATTGCCCATCTCTAAGTGCCCTTGAGAAGGTGGTAAGCTGCCTTCTTGAACCTCAGAGATCAGCTAAGAATCAACCACATTGCTGTGGGTCTGGAGTCACATATAGGCCAGATTGGGTAAGGATGGCAGATTTCCTTCCTTGAAGGACATTAGTGAACCAGATGGGTTTATTACAACAATCCAGTAGTTTCATGGTCACAATTACTGATATTAGTTTTTAATTCCAGATTTAATTACTTGAATTTATACTCCCCAATTGCCTATGAATGGGATTTAAACTCCTCCCTCTGAGATCACTAATCCAGGCTTCAGGATTACTAGCCCAGTGACATTACCACTATGCTACCATACCCTGTAAGTCCTGCATCTCCAGCACCTGCCTAAATCCCTTTTAAAATCATTGATGGAATCAGCTTCCACCACCTTTTCAGGTCGAGCGTTCCAGATCCCAGCAACTCTCCGAGCAAAAAATATTTTCCTCATCTCCCCTCTAGATATTTTGCCAATTATTTTATTATATATGAAGCTCTCAGTGCTAGCTTTTTTTTTAAAGATGCAAAATGAAATAAATAAACATCCTCCAACAGAAGTGCCTGCACAAGGCAAGGACTATTCCATCCCTGTCACTGCTGATAGAGGACCCCACCACAGTATCTTTGCCATACGGCCCTGTCTGTAGTCCTGCAGTACGGGGCTGACCCACACCATGTCCGAGCACAGGGAAAACTCTTTCACAAGGTCAACTGAACCAATGGCACTGAAAGCCATACTCCTGTCACCAGAGATGGTTATGAATTCCAGAATATCCAACACAAAAAAGATAGGAAAATTCCAAACACTGCCACCCATAGCAAGCTCTCAATTTTTAGCAGTGGTACTAAATACTGAGAGAATTAAATTAATAAACTTGTGGCTGATTTGCCATCCTATGTAGAGTAGCAGATTTATTAGCTGCAAGTTTATACATTTGAGCTACCAGCAGGAGATGGGTTGAGTTGAGTTGTCCTACCAGCAGGAGATGGGTTGAGTTGGGTTGTCCTACCAGCAGGAGATGGGTTGAGTTGGGTTGTCCTACTAACAGGAGATGGGTTGAGTTGGGTTGTCCTACCAGCAGGAGATGGGTTGAGTTGGGTTGTCCTACTAATAGGAGATGGGTTGAGTTGGGTTGTCCTACCAGCAGGAGATGGGTTGAGTTGGGTTGTCCTACCAGCTGGAGATCGGTTGAGTTGGGTTGTCCTACCAGCAGGAGATGGGTTGAGTTGGGTTGACCTACCAACAGGAGATGGGTTGACCTACCAGCAGGACTTGGCTCTCGACCCGATTATTGCTCCCACCCGCCGGCCCTGACGGCGATTTCGGGCGGGAGATTGTTCTACTTTATTCAAACGAGACCTGGGAGTTAAAGTGACCTTGATCTTACGCTGGGCTCCCCGGGGTGGGTTCCTTCCCACCCCACAGACCCGCTTGACCCAAACACACGACCCAGTGAAAATAGACCCCTCTATTTGTGTGCGTGTGTGCGTGTGAAAGAGCGACTACTATAACATTCTACATGCAGGAGGTAGGTAAATATTGTACAATTTGCGTGTGTGTATGTGGGTGCATCAGTGCAATAGTCAATGTCAGTATTGTACTGTGTGTGCAAGAATTCAGGAAATAACGGATTCTGGGGCTCTGTACCAGTTATAAGTTGTATTATGGTTATCGATACAAACAGTGGCCTAGAAATTGGGTTTTGGCTTAGCCAGGGCTTTAGCGCCGGAAGTTAGTGCCGGCGCTAAGTCCCCCTGCGCGCGCCAAAAATTCAGCAGGGCCGCGCCCAAACGGCTGCCGGCGCTACTGAAGGGTCTTTGCGGCGGTAAATCGGCGCTAACTGCCGTTTCGCGCCGCAATTCCGGCGCTGCGGCACCCGATGCAGTGCGGCAGGCTCGGGAAGTGCAGGCCTCCTCCTTCCGTTAAGGAGGAGCTGCCTGCACCCGGCCGCGGCCCGCGCAAATCTGTCTAAAAATGAGCCCGGCACCTCGGACAAGTGCCGGGCTTGCATCTGTTCCGGGGGGTGGGGGGGGGAGAAGTCCGGGGAGGGAGCTGCGGGCAGGCGGCCGGCGGGAAAGCGGCCGGCCGCCGCGGGGCCTTTAATGCGCCGGCGCAAACTCATGCAAGACTCTGTTGCCAGAGTCTTAGTTGCGGCTGCCACGGGCGAGGCGGCCGCAACTGAATTTCGGCGCTAGGGCCCGTCGGCATGGCAACCGGGACGCTGCGCACACCGATGACGTCATCGGTGCCGGCGCAGCGCTACCGGTGCAACGCCGATTTAGGGCCCCAGGGAATTTTTAAACTGGCCATAACTCTGGCGCTAGTCCCTCTAGCGCCTCAAAAGCGGCGCTAAGGCAACTGAATTTTTAGGCCAGTATCTCTTAAATCAATTATGTCTATTTATTGCAACTTAACTTGCACTAACGCAGGACACTGATCACTGAACGGGCGATCGGTCTAACTGCAGACAGCGTAGTTTTACCTCCGTACAAGTCACAATCAATTTGCACCCTAGAAATATTGTGAGCGAGTTTCAGAAATAAGAGTAAAGTAAAATAGAGAGAAAGAAAAAACAAATGTATTGTCACCTTTTGATATCTAGCAGCTGAATCCAAAAGACCTTCTCTGGAGAGTGCAAGACTGAGGAGACCTGAAATGAGTCACTGGCGTTCGAGACTGACACTAGCACAAAGACGCCTGGGCTACTGGTTCCACAGGATGACAAGTACTGCACAGGATCTCATCTTGTGGTGTGTTCTGAGATGAGGTCGGCAGCTCTGTGGCTTCTTTATGACACTGATATGCTGCTGAGGCGGTTGGTCAAAGAGGAAATGGAAAATAAAGTAGATAAAAGTGTCTGGTTCATCAGCAGAGCGGTATTTAAGGTGGTACTGCGCTATCAGGGAAATAGGTGACTTCTATTCTCTCCTCTTTTTAGGCAGTCCCGCGGAACTGAGGATGACTTGCTTCCACATTAAAAATGAGTTCTCAGGTGAACTGATGAGTCCAATGCGGGACCTACAGTCTCTGTCACAGGCAGGGCAGACGGTGGTCGAAGGGGCGGGTGGGTGGGGTGCTTGGGTTGACGTGCGCTCCTTGCGCTGCCTGCGCTTGGCTTCCGCTTGCTCCCAGCGAAGAGACTCGAGGTGTTCGGCGCCTTCCCAGATGCTTCTCCTCCACTTTGTGCGGTCTTGGGCCAGGGATTCCCAGGTGTCGGTGGGGATGTTACACTTTTTCAAGGAGGCTTTGAGGGTGCACTTGAAGCGTTTCCTCTGCCCACCTGGGGCTCTCTTGCCGTGCCGGAGCTCTGAGTAGAGCGCTTGTTTTGGGAGTCTCGTATCGGGCATGTGGACAATGTGACCCGTCCATCGGAGCTGATTGAGCGTGGTCAAAGCTTCGATACTGGGGATGTTGGCCTGAGCAAGAACACTGATGTTGGTGTGCCTATCCTGCCAATGGATCTATTCTCTACTGCATTATCCAAGTGATGCTTTTGCCACCATAGGTTTATGCAGCATCATGTTGCAGTCTTCAGCAAAAGAGATTGCAAACAAGGCATTGCCCCTTTAAATAGCCTAACCCACTTAAAAAGTGTTCTTCACCTTACCGACCTGCCATCATTTTTTCCACCTGTCATGAACCTGTGTGTCAGCTGTATATCTCACTCGCCTCTGAGTCAGAAGGTTGTGGGTTCATATCCCACTCCAGTCCCACTAAAGTCTAGGCTGACGCTCCCAGTGCAGTGCTGAGGGAGTGCTGCACTGTCGGAGGTGCCGCCTTTCGGATGAGACGTTAAAACCGAGGTCCCGTCTGCTCTCTCAGGTGGATATAAAAGATCCCGCGGCACTATCTCGAAGAAGAACAGGGGAGCTATCCCCGGTGTCCTGGGACCAATATTTATCTATCAATCCACATAACAAAAGCTGATTATCTGGTCATTATCACATTGCTGTTTGTGGGAGCTTGCTGTGTGCAAATTGGCCAATTACAACAGTGACTGCCCTTCAAAAAAGTACTTCATTGGCTGTAAAGTGCTTTGGGACATCCCGTGGTTTTGAAAGGCGCTATAGAAATGCAAGTCTTTTTATTCTAAGTCTGTAAGAAAGTGATGCCTTGCAACTCGTGTTGGGGAATTGGGTGTCAGCAAGAGCCTCCTCAGTGCCACTGTTCTAGATTGCATATTTTCCCACGCATATAACCTACAAATAGCTCGTAGAATCATAGGGCTAGATTTTAATAGCGGAGGCGGGTTGAGGGCGGGCCCGCTGCTCGGCAGCTTTCACACCTGCTCCCAGCTGCCGCCTCCCAGCACTTCCGATTTTGGCTTCATTGGCCTCGATACGGCCGACGTGCGGGTCCCTCCAGGCAATTGCTTGGAGGCTGTCAGCTTCTCGCGTCTGATGACGCGTTGTTTGTTTGAAAGTTTAAAGGGGCCACGTCCTCTTTGCATACCAATGTCATTGGGATGGCTTGGGGCTTTATTATCAGTCTGGCCGATAATGTGACTCCAGACCCACAGCAATGTGGTTGACTCTTAACTGTCCTCTGAGGTTCAAGAAGGCGGCTCACCACCACCACCTTCTCGAGGGCACTTAGGGATGGGCAATAAATGCCGGCCTTGCCAGTGACGCCCACATCCCATGAACGAATTTTAAAAAAATGATCTTGAAAGGGGAGTTGACAGCGTCTGTTCTGAGCAATATTCAATGAATGATATTGCTGGTCATATAATTCCAGAAAGAGCTTCATGATTTTTTGATATATGACTTTATTATCTGACTATGAAATGAAAAAGATGCCAGATGTGTTCCAATCATTTGCTTCGTAATATTAATGCTTTTTTCTCTGAAAGGTGCTGGGAGCTGCAGGAATGGGAGCCCCCAAAAACTAAGGCTGCACCCAGGTTCAATGAGGTCTTTCTCCATGCTCTTGCTGAGGGAGTTAGAGGACGTCAGGAGGTCCTCTTCTCTGGAAACGGAAGGAGGAGGGCCTCCTCAGCAAACCAAGGCAGCTTGGCTGCAAATTGCTGAGGAGGTGAGCTAGAGGTCTGTGTGCAGACACACATGGGCTTAGTGTCGAAAATGGTTTAATGATCTGCTGAGGTCACCTAAAGTGTGGCCTCTGAGTTCAGGGAAATGGAAGTTCAAGAGTGAGGGCTCGGGGCGATTTCCATGTAGAATGTTGGTGGTGACACCGAGCACAAACCACCGTTTATTGGAGAGATGATGCCTGGGGTTTGAGACTGTCGGACTTACATTCAGCCACCTGTGGTTGAAGCATAAGCTTACGTGAATTTACCATGACTGAGTGCATCCCTTGCCTGACAGCCAGCAATGTGGTCGCCTGCTGCTGGATTGGCCACATCCGGCCCCGCAAGGCGTCACTTCCCGTCCTCCTCCTCATCCTCCTCCTCGTCCTCTTCATCTTCCTCCAAGGAGGCCAGTTGTTCATCCGGCAGCACTAAGCCGCGCTGCTCTTCCTCCGAATCTGACGACCAGGATGAGAGGATGTAAATGGTTCCCATCCCCTTGTTATAGATTTCAGTTGAGGCAAGAAGCGTGCAAGCGCACACTCAAAGTGGCCTGAAATTATTCCAATCAGTTCAAACAGCAGATGTGTGTCAGCTTGACCAGTCACAAGGTCAGTAGATTTGCAAAATCTTATCCCAAACCTCCAACAACAAAGTTGTTGCATTTGAATGTCAGCCATGTTACAGGAGCGCTTTTAAAGTGCTGCACCAATAATGACTACAGATCATGTCCTCCACCAACCCGCCTCATTGCAGCTGGACTGTTTCTGACAAGACAGGAAACAGGAGCCGGAGGCACGAAGATGGGAAACCTCGATCAAACTAGGATTAGCAAGGCCTTAACTACCTGTCCCACCGGTTGGAGTCGGGTCAGTTTGGAAGCGGCTAAACAGACAACCACAAAAATCGCGTGGGGTGGGATGGAGGCGGGTTGGGTGTCTGAAGCCATTTTTTCTGATTTTCGCAGCTGGCCCGCCTCCAGACCCGCCCCCTCAGGGCTGTTAAAATCGAGCCCGAGTCTTTCAGCACAGGAAAAGGCCATTCGGCCCATCGGGCCTGTGCCGGCTCTTTGAAAAGCGCCATCCAATTAATCCCACTCCTCTGCTTTTCCCCCATCGCCCTGCTAATTGTTCCTTTACAATTATATATCCAATTGCCTTTTGAAAGTTACTGTTGGATCTGCTTCCACCGCCCTTTCAGGCAGCGCGTTCCTACCAACAACAACCCCTGAACGGCCTGGCTCAAATGTTAAGGTTGTGCCCCCTTGTTCTGGGCTCTCCCAACAGAGGAAATAGTTTCTCTCCATCTACCCTATCGAACCCTTTAGTCATCTTAAACACCTCAAGTAGATCACCCCTTAATCTTTTATATTGAAGGGAATGCAAGTCTGGCCTCGTAATGTAACCCTATTAATATTGATGGAGCTCTGCTAATATAGAACTGGAACCAAAAAAGAGTATCTGTTTGGTTACATCAACAGGAATTTTGTGAGTTAGTATATTGTATTGATTTCTATGTGGGTTCAATGACGAGACATTTATGAAAGAGAATGGCCTAGAAATTCGGTTTTGGCGCAGCGAGGGCTTTAGCGCCGGAAGTTAGTGCCGGCGCTAAGTCCCCCTGCGCACGCCAAAAATTCAGTAGCGCCGCGCCCAAACGGCTGCCGGCGCTACTGAGGGGTCTCAGCGCCTCAAAACTGGCGCCACGCGCCGCATTGCGGCGCTATTCCGGCGCTGCGGCACCCGCTGCGGTGCGGCAGGCTCGGGAAGTGCAGGCCTCCTCCTTCCGTTAAGGAGGAGCTGCCTGCACCCGGCCGCGGCCCGCGATAATCTTTTTAAAAATGAGCCCGGCACCTCGGACAAGTGCCGGGCTTGCTTCTGTTCCGGGGGGGGTGGGGGTGGGAAGTCCGGGGAGGGAGCTGCGGCCAGGCGGCCGGCGGGAAAGCGGCCGGCCGCCGCGGGGCCTTTAATGCGCCGGCGCAAAGTTCTGTAAGGCACCTCTGCCAGAACGTTGCTTGCGGCTGCCATGGGCGAGGCGGCCGCAACTCAATTTCCGAGGTCGGGCGGGTTACCATGGCAACCGGGACGCTGCGCACACCGATGACGTCATCGGTGCCGGCGCAGCGCTACCGGCCTAACGCCGATTTAGGGCCCCTGTCAATTTCTAAACTGGCCATAACTTCGGCGCTAGGCCCTCTAGCGCCTCAAAAGCGGCGCTAAGGCCAGTGAATTTCTAGGCCAATGTCTTTTAATCTAAAGTATGTTCAACTCTGTTAACTGCATTACAGGAGACACCATGTTAGAGATCCATCTAAAATGAAACTAAAACTAAACTCTGCCTCTCTCACATGCCCTCTACTGGTAAGGCATAAATAATCAAACAGGCAAATATGCTGGTAAGGCATCATAATCAAACAGGCAAATACTATCACTATTTGCTGATATCATTACATCTCCCTTTCTTAAAACAAAAGTATTTTACTTTTATCTAACAACATGTTTTCTTTGTATTACTCTGCATTTTAACTGTAACACTTAATGAACTTACATTATCATTATCATTATCAAGGTTTTTTAACCTTGTTTTGTGTGTTCACATGAAATATGTAAATACACTAGAACTTGAAAAGAGAATAAGATAACATTACTTCCTTCTATAACAATAGTCCTTAAACTTGCTCAATGAGTCTCTCAGGAGGCTTCACGTGTCTTGAGGATTTTCTGATTGATTGTCCTTGAATCTGAGTTGTTGCCTCAGATGATGATTTCTCAGCTGTGTGATCAGGTTGTTCAACAGTATCAGTCTTTTGACCTACTGTGTGATCAGGTTGTTCAGCAGTATCAGTCTTTTGACTTGCTGTGGCTGGTCCCATGAGAAGATCTCGACGATTTCTTCGCAGAATAGCACCCTCATCTGTCTGAATGGTGTATGATCTTGGTTGAACTTCACTCAGGACAGTTCCCTTCTGAGTCCATATGTTTGTTTTGTCTTTGAACCTTACTTGGTCACCAGTGTGGAGTTCAGGTAGGTTTTGTGTTCCTCTGTCATAGTAGTACTTTTGCTTTTCTTTCTGTTGTTCTTTGAACTTCCTCACTTTCTCCCCCTCTTTTGTTTTCAGGAGGTTCTCCGGGATGGGTAGGTTTGACCTTAGCAGACGTCCCATAAGGAGTTGGGCTGGTGACTTACCACACTCGAGTGGCGTTGTGCGGTATATAAGCATGCTCTGGTAGAAGTCAGTTCCACTGTCTCTTGCCTTGTACATCAGTCTTTTCACTGTCTGGACCGATTTTTCCACTAGTCCATTGGACTGTGGAAAGTCAGGGATTGACGTTGTGTGGACAAAGTCCCACTCTTTGGCAAAGTGTCGGAAACTTGCATTGTAAAACTGGGGTCCGTTGTCTGTGAAGACCTCGCTTGCCACGCCATGTCTGGAGAATATGGCTTTCATACATGTTATCACAGCATCTGCAGTGGTGGTGTACAGTCTACAAACCTCTGGATACAGGGAGTAATAGTCTGTGACTACAAGATAGTCCTTCCCTTGACATACGAATAGGTCAGCGCCTACCTTCTGGTAAGGTCTGTCTGGCGCTGGGTGTGGCTTTACTGGTTCTACCGGATTGCTTGCTCGATATTTCAGGCATATTGTGCAGTTTGACACCTCATTTGTCACATCTTGGTTGATTCGTGGCCAGTACATCACCTCTCGTGCTCTTTTCTTACACTTTTCGATTCCCAGATGTCCTCCATGGATCCTTTTTAGCATCTCTTTTCTCAGACTCTTTGGGATAACTATTTTACTTCCTTTGTAGATGATGTCTTTGACCACTGATAGTTCCGCCCTGCAGTTCCAGTACTCTGCCATGTCAGGTGAGCAGTCTTGCTTCATGTTGGGCCATCCATCCAAGATGCTTTTCCTCAGTCGTCTCATTGTTTCCTCTTTGTTTGTCTCAGTCTTTATGAGCTCCATTTTTGCATCTGCTATGGGCAGTGCACTTGTGATCATGTCCACGTAGGCGTTCACTTTTTCATCCATTTTGGTGTTTGCGGGCTCACTTGGGTCAACAGCTCTGGACAACGTGTCTGCTGTATACATCAGCTTACCCAGTGTGTATGCAACATTCAGTGTATAGCGTTGCAGCCTGATCATCATTTATCTTAATGGCAAGAAACTGGAAAGTACTGTAGTACAAAGGGATCTGGGGGTCCTGGTGCACGAAACTCAAAAAGTTAGTATGCAGGTGCAGCAAGTGATCAAGAAGGCCAATGGAATGTTGGCTTTTATTGCTAGGGGGATGGAATATAAAAACAGGGAGGTATTGCTGCAGTTGTACAAGGTATTGGTGAGACCGCACCTGGAATACTGTATACAGTTTTGGTGTCCATACTTAAGAAAAGACATACTTGCTCTCGAGTCAGTACAAAGAAGGTTCACTCGGTTAATCCCGGGGATGAGGGGGTGGTCATATGAGGAGAGGTTGAGTAGATTGGGACTCTACTCATTGGAGTTCAGAAGAATGAGAGGCGATCTTATTGAAACATATAAGATTGTGAAGGGGCTTGATCGGGTGGATGCGGTGAGGATGTTCCCAATGATGGGTGAAACTAGAACTAGGGGGCATAATCTTAAAATAAGGGGCTGCTCTTTCAAAACTGAGATGAGGAGAAACTTCTTCACTCAGAGGGTGGTACATTTGTGGAATTTGCTGCCCCAGAAAGCTGTGGAAGCTACATCATTAAATAAATTTAAAACAGAAATAGATAGTTTCCTAGAAGTAAAGGGAATTAAGGGTTATGGGGAGCGGGCAGGAAATTGGACATGAGTCTAGGTTCGGAATGGTCATGGCCCTGTGGGTAGTGGAGTGGGCCCAGGGGCCGTGTAGCCTGGTTCTGCTCCTACTGTGTTCTAATTCTGTGTTAGATTTCAGGAGATGGTTTTATTCCTGTTCCTGGCTGGGGTGGAGATCGCCTTTACAGAAGGTAAGTACTGTAGAAAATATAGGGACAGAGTGATCTCCTGGAAGAATTTCGATCGCCTAGATGGGTCGGAGAGGAATTTCCCAGATTTTTTTCTCCCAAATTGGCCATTGGGTCTTTATCTGGTTTTTCGCCTCTCCCGGGAGATCACATGGGTTCGGGTGGATGCACAGTGATAGAAGATTTGAGGTCAGGATCAGATCAGCCATGATCTTATTGAATGGTGGAGCGGGCTCGAGGGGCCGATTGGCCTACTCCTGCTCCTATTTCTTATGTTCTTATGTTCTTTGTATTCTAAGCGGACAGCTATTTAGTGGCTTTTGGAACAATGCAATCAAGGGCTTATGGTCAGTCTCTACACTGATTGCTTGTCCTGCCACAAACTGGTGAAATCTTTCACAGGCGTATGTGATGCTGAGCAGCTCCTTTTCTATTTGAGCATATCGCGTCTCCGCGTCTGTCATTGAGCGCGATGCATATGCAATAGGTTGCCAGTAGTCATATTTTTGCAGAAGAACGGCACCGAGCCCACTCTGTGATGCATCTGATGATATCTTGATGGGTCTCGCTGGGTCATAAAATCTCAGAACTGGTTCCTCTGTGAGCAGTTTCTTTAGATCGCTCCATGACTTCTCATGCTCATGATTCCATTCCCATTCTATGTTCTTTTCAGTTAGTCGTCTCAGTGGCGCCATCTTTTCTGAGAGGTTGGATATGAATTTACCCATGTAGTTGATCATTCCATTAAACCTCTGCACGTCCTTTTTGCATTGTGGCTTTGGCATATTCTCAATGGCGGACACCTTTCTGGGATCTGGTCTGATGCCCTCACTGCTAAGGATATCTCCCACGAATGTCAGTTCTGTCACCCCGAGCTGGCATTTCTCTCTATTCAGCTTCAGGTTTGTTTTCCTTGTTGCTTCCAGCACTTTTTTCAGTCTCTCATCATGCTCAGTTCTCGCGGTTCCCCATACTATGATGTCATCCATTGATGTATCAACTCCCTCCAGGTGCTCATAGATCATATGGATAGTTTTGTGATACACTTCAGGAGCTGAGGCAATGCCAAATGGTAACCTTAGGAATCTGTATCTGCCAAATGGACTGTTGAACGTGCACAGTCTTGAACTTGCCTCGTCCAGTTTCATCTGCCAAAATCCTGATGATGCATCTAACTTGCTGAAATACTTTGCATTTGCAAACTGTGACATGATTTCCTCACGTGTAGGAAGCTTGAAGTGCTCTCTCTTTATTGCTCTGTTTAGATCTCTTGGATCCAGGCAAATTCTGAGCTTTCCATTCTTTTTGTCCACAACGACGAGGGAACTCACCCACTCAGTTGGCTCATCTATCTTCTGAATCACGTTCAGGCTTTCCATCCTGTCCAACTCTGCCTTCAGTTGCTTTTGAAGAGCAAACAGAACTTTTCTGCATGGATGTATGAACGTTGGCATACTTTTATCTACTCTGATCGTGTGTTCTCCTGGAAGGCAGCCTAGACCCTGAAATAGGTCGTTGTACTCTTTCATGAGTTCATCATAGACTGTCTCTCCTTCGCTTTCCACAACGAGGACTCTCTTTACCAGGTTCAGTCTCTCACAGGCTATTAAACCTAGTATGGCCTGCACATCCTTTGGCACCACAATTAATGCTAGCGTGTGCTCTCTGTCCTTGTGTGTCACTTTGACAATGCATCTTCCTTTCACTGGTATATCAGTACCTGCGTATCCTGTCACTTTCACTTTGATTCCATGTATCTTTGGTCTGGGTCTAATTTTCTTAAAATCAGTCTCTGATATCACATTAACTTGTGCTCCAGTATCCAATTTAAATGGAATGTGTATGTCATTCACTTTTAGTGTCAACATCCAGTCTCTTTTTTCTTTTTTGTTTTCAGACACAACATCTATATAGAACTCCTCTATTTCGCTTTCATCTACTGTATGGACCTTGCTTTGATGCACTTGGTTCTTACAGCAATGGGCATAATGGTTGTTTTTGTTGCAACTATTGCATGTTTCACCATATGCTGGACACTTTTTTGGTGGATGCTGTGTACCGCATCGACTACATGGCTTTCGATTGTCCCTTTCATTTTTGTTCGCTGGCCACGCCTCTTTTTTCACATTGGCGCTCTTTTTGTTAAACGGTTTGTGTTCGTTCTTTCTCACTGCATCCACGTTGCAGCTACTGTCACTGGACAGCTCCTTTGCCTGCGACTTCACAGTCTCTGTAGCCCTACACAGTGCTGTGGCTTTTCCCAGGTCTAGATTTTGCTCTCTTAGCAGTCTTTCCCTTAGACCATTATCTGGAATACCACACACCAGTCTGTCTTTTATCAGCGAGTCTGTCAGTCCCCCAAATTCACACGTTTTGCTTCTGTTTCTCAGTTCAGTCACATACTGATCAATAGTCTCTCCCGTTTTCTGTACACATGTGAAAAATCTGTGCCTCTCAAACGTCACGTTACATTTAGGTATGCAGTAGGCCTCAAACTGTTCCATTATTTTATCCAGCTTCATTTTGTCTCCATCAGCAGCGAATGTGAAGTTATTATACACCTCCAGCGCTTCATCACCCACGACATGTAAGAACACTGACACTTTCATTTTATCACTTTTCTCGTCAGCTCCGATTGCTGATAAATACAACTCCAACGTTGTTTGAATCTCCTCCAATTTTCAGCCACATTACCTGTCAACTGAAGCTTCGCCGGTGGGTGTAAACCTTCCATTTTTCACTTCGTTAGCTATTCTCCAATGGTAAGTAACGATGTTCTCTTTTGGCTTGCTAATATGTGGAGAGCTGATTTAACTTCAGATTTTTCCTCTTCATCTCTTTCAATCACTTCTTCTGACAGCATGTATCGATTTGTATGTGGGTTCAATGACGAGACATTTATGAAAGAGAATGTCTTTTAATCTAAAGTATGTTCAACTCTGTTAACAGCATTACAGGAGACACCATGTTAGAGATCCATCTAAAACGAAACTAAAACTAAACTCTGCCTCTCTCACATGCCCTCTGCTGGTAAGGCATAAATAATCAAACAGGCAAATATGCTGGTAAGGCATCATAATCAAACAGGCAAATACCATCACTATTTGCTGATATCATTACATATATTTGCACATATTCTGCTCGCTGAGCGCCGGGCTAGAATTAAGGCAGGTGCTGTGCGTTTTTGCACAGACTGAGGGGGCTGGATTTTGCCAATGGGGAGCTTTTGGAGGCGGGACTCCCACTTGTCGGGTTTCAGTCCCGCCTCCATCGATTTCTGGCCAACCCACGCTATTTTCCCTTGATTGACCTTGTTAAGCCCGCACAGCAGGTTTAGCAGGCCAGTTAAGGGAAAGCCGGTTACAGAGAACATCAGCATATGACGTTTCATCTGTCAATTTGACAGATGAATTGTCATCGTTTGACAGCACAGCTCTGTGAAGCTGTCAAACACTGACATTCTCTGTAGTTTGATGAGTTCTTGAATTCAAGACTCATCAAACCTCTTTCTTTAGCAGAAATTAGATGGTTGTTGCATTGGAGAATGCAGCGGCCATCTGTCATCTCTACTGCGGAGGTGCGAGACTTTCCGCATACCCACTGATTGAAGCCTGCAGGAAGAAACAAAGGTAAGTACACTTTTTCTAACACTTTCCACTTACCTCACATACTCACCTCTCCACACTTGCACCCATCACTTACCTTCACAGTGCACTTTTGCACCCCTCCAACCCCCGCAGACCCACTGCTCACCTCGGTGACCCTGGCGGGGTTCGGAGCCTTTGGGGAGCCCGCACTTGTGAGGGCAAAATGGGGAAAATCCTCTTAATCCTCTTTGCGCCTCCAGGAGACGGGACCTGGCGCGGGTCGGCTACCCGCCTCCTGGCAAGATGGCATGGAGGTGGGTTGAGGGTGGGATGCCCCTAGATTCTGTCATTTTTCCGGCAGTCCTGCCTCCAAACCCGCCTCTCCAGGGCTGGCAAGATCCAGCCCAGGTTGCCAACACTGGCATTAACGGGGTAGTAAAGGCGGTTGGTAGATTTATAGCCCTGTTGGCGCTGACGTTCCGTAGAATCACACGGCACAGAAAGAGGCCATTCGGTCCATCGTGTCCTTTGCCTTTCTTAGCGGAACATTTTCATGGTGCCACCAGTTGGTGTTGCTGGAACCCAGGGTGACGCTCCCCGTGCAGTGCTGAGGGAGCGCCGCACTGTCAGAGGTGCCGTCTTTCGGATGAGATGTTAATCCAAGGCCCCGCCTGCTCTCTCAGGTGGACGTAAAAGTTCCCATGGCCATTATTTCGAAGAAGAGATCTCCCCGGTGTCCTGGCCAATATTTATCCCTCAATCAACATCACTAAAAAAAGATTATCTGGCCATTATCACGTTGCTGTTTGTGGGAGCTTGCTGTGCTCAATTGTTGTGTTTCCCACATTACAGCAGTGGCTACACTTCAAAAAAGTACTCCATTGGCTGTAAACCGCTGTGGGACATCCTTAAGTTGTGAAAGGCACTGTAGAACTGGGATGGCAGGAATGACGTATGAGGAGAGATTGGGTCGATTAGGGATTATATTCGCTGGAGTTTAGAAGAATGAGAGGGGAGTTCATTGAAACTTATAAAATTCTAACAGGACTAGACAGACTAGATGCAGGAAGGATGTTCCCAATGGCCGGGGAGTCCAGAACCAGGGGTCATAGTCTAAGGATAAGGGGTAAGCCATTTAGGACAGAGATGAGGAGGAATTTCTTCACCCAGAGAGTGGTGAACCTGTGGAATTCTCTACCACAGAAGGCAGTTGAGGCCAATTCATTAAATATATTCAAGAAGGAGTTAGATATATTTCTTAAGGCTATAGGGATCAAGGGATATGGGGAGAAGGCAGGGACAGGGTACTGAATTTGGATGATCAGCCATGATCTCATTAAATGGCGGAGCGGGCTCGAGGGGCCGAATGGCCTACTCCTGCTCCTATCTTCTATGTTTCTATAAATGGAAGTCTTGCTTTCTTTCTTTAGTTCACGTCCCACGCAGCAGTAAATTATGACCTAGTAATCATTTAGGAGTAAGCTATATTTCAATGTGCAGTAACATACCTTTCCTGGTAAATCGATGGAAAAAAAATCTTTATTCTGATCTTTCTCATCTCCACATCATCCCGATGCCGGTGGAAATGCTATAGCCAAAATATATTTTGCGACCCCTACGGGTGCCTACGAGGTGTGCCCGCGCCCGTAGGATCCGCGCACGAGCCGGGTTTAGGCGCGCAAAGCGCATGCGCTAAAACCCGGCACTTGCGATTGGTCAAGAATCCTCTTGACAGATCCTCCGCCTCCCCGGGAGACGGGCCTCTGCGGGTGGAGAGCTGCGCTATTTGCTCAACTTCCGTCCGCTGACCGCCCGTGAAATTCTGACGCCTGGTAAAAGCAGAGTTTTTTTTTTACCAGCAGAAGAGTTTTAAAAAATAGAAAAATAAAATTTTTATCACTCATTCATACATTAAAAACCCTGTCCAATATGGTAAGTTTATTTTGAGCCCCCGTTAAAACGTATCCATTTTTTTCCAAAAAATTAAATTTTCGTTTAAAATTGTAATTAATTTTAAATATGTAATTGAAAAAAAATGTATTTCACGTGTTGGTGTATTTTTTAACTGATCCCCAGTCATACTTATGGGGTTTCCGTACGTACAGAACTCGCATAATTATGAATGGGGACTCCCTTCTTTTATTGGTTGGGCCAGCCCACGTGGTCCCAGGGGCGCTTGCAAACCGCTTGCGCCCCGGAGATACGTGGACCTCTGCCCATGGGTACCCGGAGAGGCCCAGGATCGCAAGTCTCCGTACCTCCCCGGGCCACCAGGTCAATGCGTAGATTTTTTTTTTACAGGTCGGACGAGCCTCCGATCGCAAATTTTGGGGCCAAGCGGATCCCATTGTTGCTGCAATCAGTTTGAAGGCAAAACTCAATCTCCTAATCTGTCAATCTGAAATATGCTTTTATCAGTGCATTTTCTGTCTGGCTAACCACAAGTCCCAGAGCACCGCTCAATCATGCAAACGCCTCTACGCTCCACTCTGGGTAATTCGAAAAAGACTTGCATTTATATAGCGTCTTTTCAGACCCCAGGGCATCCCAAAGCGCTTGGCTGTAAAGTGCTTTTCTGAAGTAGATCTGTGTGAATTATAAAAAGGACATTGTATATTTATTTATTCAAATGCTGCGAATAATTTTTACCATGAAATTCCGGCACGGGCTCGACGGGCCAAATGGTCTCTTTCTGTGCTGTACCATTCTATGATTCTACTGGAAATAAGTACATTTCAAGCATAAATGCTTAACAAACAAAGCATTTTCTCTTTCTTCCCACCCCTTTTCCATCTTCTCTGGCTTTTCCAGCAGAACCAGGCAAGTATTGTAATGTAGGAAAAGTGGCAGCTAATATGCGCACAGCAAGATCCCACAAACAGCAACGTGATAAGGACCAGATAATCTGTTTTTATTGATGTTGGCTGAGGGACAAATATTGGCCAGGACACCGGGGAGAACTCTCCTGGCATTCTTCAAAATAGCACCATGGAATCTTTTACGTCCACCTGAGAGGGTAGATGGAGTTTAATATCTCATCCGAAAGACGGCACCTCTGACAGTGCAGCACTCCCTCAGTACTGCACTCAGTACACACTGACCCCATAACTTTCTGACTCAGAAAGCTAGAAGGTTACCTACTGAGCCACGGCTGAGACCTCTCACCCACCTTTAGTATAAAAGGTTCAGTATTTTCATAGAAAGATAGGTCACTAAACTCAATTCTTTCTCTCTAAAAATGATAATAAATAGAAGTCATCAGAAGAGATGACATCAGGTGATCTTCCTGTTCAATCAGCTGTACTGTACCTAGAATTAGTCCTCACAATCTTACTTTTTTTTAAATTTGCTTATGGGATGTGGGCGTCGCTGGTGGCCAGCATTTATTGCCCATCCCTAGTTGCCCTTGAGAAGGTGGTGGTGAGCCGCCTTCTTGAACCGCTGCAGTCTGTGAGGTGAAGGTACTCCCACAGTGCTGTTAGGGAGGGAGTTCCAGGATTTTGACCCAGTGACGATGAAGGAACGGCCGATATATTTCCAAGTCAGGATGGTGTGTGACTTGGAGGGGAACTTGGAGGTGGTGGTGTTCCCATGCACCTGCTGCCCTTGTCCTTCTAGGTGGTAGAGGTCGCGGGTTTGGGAGGTGATGCTGAAGAAGCCTTGGCGAGTTGCTCAGTGCATCTTGTAGATGGTACACACTGCAGCCACGGTGCGCCAGTGGTGGAGGTAGTGAATGTTTAAGGTGGTGGATGGGGTGCCAATCAAGCAGGCTGCTTTGTCCTGGATGGTGTCGAGCTTCTTGAGTGTTGTTGGAGCTGCACTCATCCAGGCAAGTGGAGAGTATTCCATCACACTCCTGACTTGTGCCTTGTAGATGGTGGAAAGGCTTTGGGGAGTCAGGAGGTGAGACACTCGCCGCAGAATACCCAGCCTCTGACCTGCTCTTGTTGGCACAGTATTTATTTGGCTGGCCCACATCATGTTCTAATGTAGCCTGGCCAGGCCTATCTCCCAACAAAACCCAGGTCATTTCTTGGCTAAGCAGGTAAATACCTGACCTATTCGCACACGCCTTCCGGTCCCACTTTAACTTCCCACTAAGGGGTACGAAACAGCAAGCCAGGTAGACTCTCCCACTGAACTATCCATTCCGCCTCTCTCCACCCAACAGCCTTGCTGACGTGAGCGGATTTGTGGGTAAGGTCCTTCCCTACTATAACTCCAATCCAGAAACAGATGAAGTTCAACAAACCAAGAGACCAAGGCACATCAGCATAATGACGGTTGTCTGTAAGTGGCCGTTGGTGAGATGAGAAATCTTACTCACTCCAGTGACATTTCACAGTTACACACCCATCCTGCTCAACTCTTTATTTTTGATATTTTCCCATGACCCAATTGTTGGGCGGACGCTATGCTAAGAACAAGGGTTGATAACCAGAGGGCACAGATTTAAGATGATTGGCAAAAGAACCAGAGGCGACACGAGGAAACATCTTTTTTACGCAGCGAGTTTTTGCGATCTGAAACGCGCTGCCTGAAAGGGCGGTGGAAGCAGATTCAATAGTAACTTTCAAAAGAGAATCGGATAAATACTTGAAGGAACTCATTTACAGAGCTATGTGGGGAAGAGCAGGGGGAGTGGGATTAATTGGACAGCTCTATCAAAGAGCCAGCACAGACACTGTGGACCGAATGGCCTCCTTCGGTGCTGTCTCATAGAAACATAGAACAATAGGAGCAGGAGTCGGCCATTCGGCCCTTCAAGCCTGCTCCGCCATTCAGTATGATCATGGCTGATCCTCTATCTCAATACCATATTCCCGCTCTCTCCCCATACCCCTTGATGCCTTTTGTGTCTTGTTCTACGACTCTATGAACTGTGGAGTGAGGTCACCGAGGGGCTTCTAAATCCTGGTCAGTGGTTTGAGACCAACTCCAGGAGGCAAATCCCTGCAAAGCCACCTGTTCAAACTTTATAAAAGATTTGCAAGTTCCCAAATGGTCCCGGGGCAGAATTGAGCTCAGCTGTGATGCTGGACTCTTTGCGGGGACTTAGAGCCGGTAAAGGCCTGACGTACATCACCGGTGCCTTGGGCAGACCTCTGGGCTTGTGCTTCGGCCTGAGCGTGCGGAGAAGTCCCCCACCTACAGTGCACGGCAGAGGGTAGCTGTATAATTAGATGCTCATGGGGTTGGGGGTAATATATTAGCATGGATAGAGGTTTGGCTAACTAACAGAAAACAGAGAGTCGGGGTAAATGGGTCATTTTCAGGTTGGCAGGCTGTAACTAGTGGGGTGCCACAGGGATCAGTGCTGGGGCCTCAACTATTTACAATCTACATTAATGACTTGGATGAAGGGACCGAGTGTACTGTAGCCAAATTTGCTGATGATACAAAGATAGGTGGGAAAGCATATTGTGTGGAGGATGGAAAGGATCTCCAAAGGGATATAGATAGGCTAAGTGAGTGGACAGGAATCTGGCAGATGGAGTATAATGTGGGAAAATGCGAGGTTATCCACTTTGGTAGGAAAAATAAAAAAGCAAATTATTATTTAAATGGGGAGAGATTACAAAATGCTGAGGTACAGAGGGATCTGGGTGTCCTTGTACATGAATCACAAAAAGTTAGCATGCAGGTACAGCAAGTAATTAGGAAGGCAAATGGAATGTTGGCCTTTATTGCAAAGGGAATGAAGTATAAAAGTAGGGAAGTCCTGTTACAGCTGTACAGGACGTTGGTGAGACCACACCTGGAGTACTGCGTACAGTTTTGGTCTCCTTATTTAAGGAAGGATATACTTGCATTGGAGGCAGTTCAGAGAAGGTTCACGAGGTTGATTCCTGAGATGAAGGGGTTGTCTTATGAGGAAAGGTTGAGCAGGTTGGGCCTATACTCATTGGAGTTTAGAAGAATGAGAGGGGATCTTATTGAAACATATAAGATTCTGAAGGGACTTGACAGGGTAGATGCAGAGAGGATGTTTCCCCTCGAGGGAGAATCTAGAACTAGGGGGCATAGTTTCAGAATAAGGGGGCACCCTTTTAATTCGGTGATGAGGAATTTCTTCTCTCAGAGGGTCGTGAATCTTTGGAATTCTCTTCCCCAGAGAGCTGTGGAGGCTGGGTCATTGAATATATTTAAGGTGGAGAGAGACAGATTTTTGAACGGTAAGGGAGTCGAGGGTTATGGGGAGCGGGCAGGGAAGTGGAGTTGAGGCCAAGATCAGATCAGCCATGATCTTAATGAATGGAGGAGCAGGTTCGAGGGGCCGAATGACCGACTCCTGCTCCTACGTCATCTGCTCTTATGTTCTTCTGCTGCCAGTGTGTATCACTGTTAACCGCCAGGCACATTTCCAAGTTGGAACCTGCGTGATAAAGGGGCCCTCCCTCTTTATAATGAGTCAGACATGTTAATGGATGGGATACATCTCTCCTATCATTGAAGCCTGTTTTTCACAATGTCCAATTGTAAACAAGTTTCATAATCAATTTATGAATTGAACCACTTACTCCCCGTAATATCGTCTGTCTCCGCCCCTGCCTCAGCTCATCTGCTGCTAAAACCCTCATCCATGCCTTTGTTACCTCCAAACTCATAAGAACATAAGACGTAGGAGCAGGAGTCGGTCATTCGGCCCCTCGAGCCTGCTCCGCCATTCAATGAGATCATGGCTGGCCTGATCTTGGCCTCAACTCCACTTCCCTGCCCGCTCCCCATAACCCTCGACTCCCTTATCGTTCAAAAATCTGTCTCTCTCCACCTTGAATATACTCAATGACCCAGCCTCCACAGCTCTCTGGGGAAGAGAATTCCAAAGATTCACGACCCTCTGAGAGAAGAAATTCCTCCTCATTTCCGATTTAACAGGGTGCCCCCTTATTCTGAAATTCTGCCCCCTAGTTCTAGATTCCCCCACGAGGGGAAACATCCTCTTTGCGCCTACCCCGTCAAGCCCCTTCAGACTCTTATATGTTTCAATCTAAAATGACACGACGATTCCAATGCTCTCCTGGCCGGCCTCCAACTTCCCACCTTCCGTAAACTTGAGTTGATCTAAAACTCTGCAGCCCGTATCTCAAGTCCCGTTCACCCAACGCCTCTATATTGGCTCCCGGTCCGGCAACGCCTCGATTTTAAAATCCTCTTCCTTATTTTCAAATCCCTCCATGGCCTCGCTCCCCCCCTCCCTATCTCTGTAACCTCCTCCGGCCCCACAACCCTCCGAGATCTCTGCGCTCCTCCAACACTGGCCTCCTGCGCATTTACGATTCTTCATCGCTGCACCATTGGCGGCCGTGCCTTCAGCTGCCTTGGCCCTAGGCTAAGGAATTCCCTCCCTAAACCTCTCCGCCTCTCCTCCTTTAAGATGCTCCTTAAAACCTACCTCGTTGGCCAAGCCTGTCCTAATATCTTCCTATGTGGCTCGGTGTCAAATTTTGTTTCTTAACGCTCCTTGGGACGTTTTACTACGTTAAAGGCGCTATATAAATGCAAGTTGTTGAACTTAAAATAATAAGCACACAAGTCTCCAGATATCACACAGCAAGGGAATACGTACCAAAGGAGCACTAGTTGCAAGTGTCCAGTTATCTTTGTAGAATACTTAGTGCGATGTGGTGTTTAAGATCAATACTGCCTCTTCAGTAGAGCCAGAACCAGAACTGATACGGTTCCTGGCACTGATTGGGTTTAAACAGCTCGACATCACCACCATCAGGAACATGGCGGTACTTCAACCAGCCGCTGACCCAAATTAATTCAGGTACCAAGAACAAATTGCTTCAATCCTTAAGCTTGCATTGCTCCCCAGCACAGGATTAACCAAGTACAGTACCACCTCAAAACAATGAACGTGATCCTGCTGCAAGTGGCACGTAATCAAATGGACAATAGCTTCATAAAATAATTAGGAATTCAGTAAGAAAAGGGCAACTAAATGTTTTACAACATAGATAACCAGAAATTTGCTGTTGTCTCTCAGTTCTCCTCAGTGTCGGAGATGGAGACAACACATTTATTTAGAATTCATAGAATCGTGGAATGGCACAGCACAGAAGGAGGCCATTCGGCCCATCGAGTCTGTGCCGGCTCTTTCGAAGATCAATCCAGTCAGTCCCACTCCCCCGCTCTTTCTCCAGATCCCTGCAATTGTTTCTCCTTCAACTATTGATCCAATTCCCTTTTGAAGGTTACTATTGAATCTGTATCCACCGCCCTATCAGGCAGCGCATTCCAAATCCTAACCCCTCGTTGCGTAAAAAAGTTTTTCTCATTTCGCCTCTGGTTCTTTGGTCAATCGCCTTAAATCTGTGCCCTCTGCTTATCGACCCTTCAGCCATTGGAAACAGTTTCTCTTTCTTTGCCCTATCTAAATCATGATTTTAAACACCTCTACCAAATCTCCTCTTAGCCTTCTCTGCTCCGAGGAGAACAACCCCAGCTTCTCCAGTCTATCCACATAACTGTAATCCCTCATCCCCGGAACCATTCTAGTAAATCTGTTCTGCACCCTCTCCAAAGCCTTCATGTCCTTCCTAAAGTGCCGTGCTCCAGAATTCTTTCCCTGCAATGGCTAAGAGACAGAAAGCAGAGAGTAAGAAAGACTTGCATTTCTATAGCGCCTTTCACAACCACAGGACATCTCAAAGCACTTTACAGTTAATGAAGTACTTTTGAAATGGAGTCACTGTTGTAATGTGGGAAATGTGGCAGCCAATTTGCGCACAGCAAGCTCCCACAAACAGCAATGTGATAATGACCGGATAATCTGTTTTTGTTATGTTGGTTGAGGGATAAATATTTTCCAGGACACCGGGGATAACGCCCCAGCTCTTCTTCGAAATAGTGCCATGGGATCTTTTACATCCACCTGAGAGGGCAGACAGGGCCTCAGTTTAAGATCTTATCTGAAAGACAGCACCTCTGACAGTGCAGCACTCCCTCAGCACTGCACTGGGAGTGTCAGCCTAGCTTTATGTGCTCAAGTCCCTGGAGTGGAATTTGAACCCACAACCTTCTGACTCAGAAGCGAGTGTGCTACCCACTTCTTTTTTTTATATTATACTTTATTGAACATTAAGAACATTTACAACATCGTGATCATTACATTGTATAATACAAATCAATTCCACCGCCCTGCACAGCCATTCCGCCACCACATTTTAACATCAAAACCTGAAGTTTAATTTATCACCTGTAACATATATTAATTGATTGTACTTTAAAAATTGGTTGTAAAAAACTGTCCTTAAATTACTTTCTGTATAACACAGTGGTGTCCCCCAGGAGTGTGCAATTAGGACCAGGGCTCTTTTTTGATACATAATCACGACCTGGACGATGTTATAGGGGGCATAATTTCAAAGATTGGAGAGGCAAAAGTACATTAAGATTAGTAATTTGCAGTTATGAAAAGCTGAAACAGTGATTAGATAAGGTAACAAATATAGGGCGGTATCTGTCGGTACAACTTTGTCATGTAGTAAACGTGCTGGTTGTCACGTAGCAGGAGTGAGAGAAAGGCATAAAAGCGATAAATTGTAACGAGAATTTGGAGTCGAAGGTTTGATCAACCTGAATACCGAGCTTAGAACTGGACAGTTAGGGCCGGAATTTTTGATCGGAGGCTTCCCGCAGGCGGTTGCCTCCGATCATCAAATTTTCTCCGCATTGACCTGGTGGTCCGGGAGATACGGAGGCCCGCGATCCTGGGCCTCTCCTGGTAGAAATGCGCAGTGGCCCAGGTATCCCAGAGGCGCAGGAGGTTCGCAAGCACCCCTGGGATCACATGGGCCAGCCCAACCAATGAAAGAAGGGAATCCTCATTCATACTTATGGGAGTTCTGTACGTACGGATGACTTAAAAGATACACGGACACATGAATTAAATTAAAAAAGAAATTACATATATAAAATTAATTAAAATGGCATTTAGTTAAATATTTTAAACAAAAATTTAATCTTTTGAAAAAAATGTATATGTTTTAATGGGGCTAAAAATAAACTTACCTTATTGGACAGGGTTTTTAATATATAAATGAGTGCTAAAATTTTATTTTTCTATTTTTTAAAACTCTTATGCTGGTAAAAGGAGGCCGTACGCTCTGCTTTTACCAGGCGTAAGAATTCCACGGCCTGTCAGCGGGCGGAAGTTGGGCAAATAGCGCAACTCTCCACCCGCAGAGGCCCGTCTCCTGGGGAAGCGGAGGATCTGTCAAGAGGATTCTTTGCGCGCCTAAACCCGGCACTTGCGCGGCCCCGAGGGCGTGGGCGCACCTCGTAGGCACCCATAGGGGTCGCAAAATACGGCCCATAGATTCCCCGATCTTCACCTTCATCAGCTGATGTGGTTTCAAGTCGCCCTTTAAGCACATGCTTATGTACTATGGCATGTACTATATAAAGACATGAGGGAGAAAGGAATGGAAGGATGTGCTGATAGGGTGAGATGAAGCAGGGTGGGAGGAGGCCCTTGTGGAGCATGAACACTGGCATGGACCAGTTGGGCCGAATGACTTGTTTCTGTGCCTGTACATTCGATGTAATAGAGTCATAACGGCACAGAAGGAGGCCATTCTGCCCATCGAGTCCGTGCCGGCTCTCTGTAGAGCAATCCAGTCAGTCCCATTCCCCCGCTCTATCCCCGTAGCCCTGCAAGTTTATTTCCCTGAAGTGCCTATCCAGTCTCCCCTTGAAAACATTGAGTGTCTCCGCTTCCACCACTTCCGCCGGCAGCGAGTTCCAGGTCATCATCACTCGCTGCGTAAAAAGGTTTTTCCTCACATCCCCCCTGTATCTCTTGCCCAAAACCTTAAATCTGTGTCCCCTAGTCCTTGTACTATCAACTAGTGGGAACAGCCTTTCCCCGTCTAGCCTATCCAAACCCGTCATAATCTTGTACACCTCTATCAAATCACCCCTTAACCTCCTTTGCTCTAATGAAAACAAATCCAACTTCTCCAACCTGTCCTTGTAGCTAAGATCCCCCATCCCCGGAACCATTTTGGTAAATTTCCTCTGCACCCTCTCAAATGCCTGGACGCAATACTCCAGTTGTGGCCTAACCAGCACTTTATAAAGGTTCAGCATAACTTCTCTACTTTTGTACTCAATACCTCTATTTATGAAGCCCAAGATCCCATAAGCTTTGCTAACCACTCTCTCAATATGTCCTGCCACCTCAGGGACCTATGCACATTAACTCCCAGGTCCCTCTGTCTCTGCACACTCTTTAAAACTCTGCCATTAAGTGTATATTGCCTCTCCCTGTTTCTTCTGCCAAAATGCATCACTTCACACTTCTCTGTATTAAATTCCATCTGCCACTTGTCTGCCCATTCTGCTAGCCTTTCTATGTCCTGTTGCAGTTGATTGATATCATCATCACTGTTTGCCACACCCCCAAGTTTGGTGTCATCGGCAAATTTAGAAATTCTACTCTGTATTCCAATATCCAGGTCATTTATATATATCAAAAAAAGCAGTGGCCCCAGCACTGACCCTTGAGGAACACCACTGTCTACCATCCTCCAGTCTGAAAACAGCTATTTACCACAACTCGCTGTTTTCTGTCCTTAAGCCAATTCCTTATCCAAGCTGCCACTGACCCACCTATTCCATGAGCCTCAATTTTGTTAACCAGCCTTCTCTGTGGTACTTTGTCAAACGCCTTCCGAAAATCCATGTAGACAACATCCATTGCATTCTCTTCATCAATCCTCTCTGTTACTTCATCAAAAAATTCAATTAGATTAGTCAAACAAGATCTGCCTTTTACAAATCTGTGTTGGCTAATTAGCTTAAACCTCTCCAAGTGCCCGTTAATTTTTTCCTTGATTATTGTTTCTAAAACTTGACCCACCACTGATGTTAAACTGACCGGCCTGTAGTTACTAGGATTGTCCTTACACCCTTTCTTGAACAACGGTGTCACATTTTCCACTTTCCAATCCTCAGGCACCTCCCCCGCATCTAGGGAAGATTGGAAAATTATGGCAAGCCTTTATGCTATCTCCTCCCTTAACAACCATGGATGCAAGCCATCTGGACCAGGCGACTTGTCCGCTCTAAGCATACCCAGCCTTTCTAGTACATCCTTGATTATTGTTTCAATTTTCACCCCTTCCATTGCTTCTACCTTTTCCACTTCTACCGATATTTTGTCAGCATCCACCTCCTTAGTAAACACCGATACAAAGTACTCATTGAGTATTCTAGCCTTGCCCTGCACCTCTAAGTATATATCACCTTCTTTGTCTCTAATAGGCCCCACCCCGCCTCTTACTACCCGCTTACTGTTTATATGCCGGTAGAAGATTTTTGCCTTCCCTTTAATGTTAACCGCCATACTACTCTCATATTCTCTCTTTACCAATCTTATTTTCATCTTCACCTCCCCGCTCAACTTATTGTATTTGGTCTGGTTCTCCCTTGAAGAATTCACCTGACATGCATCATACACCCTCTTTTTTTGTTTCATCATCTTCTCTATTTCCCTCGTCATCCAAGGAGCCCTTGCTTTGGTTCCCTTACCCTTCCCTCTTGTTGGAATGTACCTAGCCTGTACTTGTAAGATCTCCTCCTTAAAGATCACCCATTGTTCCATTACAGTTTTTCCCATCAGTCTGTGGTTCCATTTTACCCTGGCTAGATCCTTTTGCATCCCATTGAAGTTAGCCCTATTCCAGTTTAGAAGTTCCACTCTAGATTGTTCCTTGCTCCTCTCCATTGCTAATCTAAATCTTATGATACGATGATCACTCGTACCCAAGTGTTCTCCCACAGACACTTGGTCGACCTGGCCCAGCATCAGATCCAGCAAGGCCTCCTTCCTAGTTGGACCAAGAACATATTGGTCACGGAGATTTAGAGGGGATTTGAGGAAAAACTTTTTCACCCAGAGGGTGGTTGGAATCTGGAAATTCCTCCCCCTCCTTTCCCTTTACCCTAGCATTATCCCAATCGATATTTGGGTAATTAAAGGCCCCCAATATCACCACTCTATAGCTTTGCATATCTCTGCGATTTCCCTGCAGATTTGCTCCTCTACCTCCCTCTCACTATTTGGAGGCCTGTAGAATACCCCCAATAGCTTGATCATACCCTTATTGCTCCTCAACTTTTACCAAATGGATTCTGTCCTTGTCCCCTCACGAACATCCTCCCTTTCCAACACAGGATCAGAGGGACCTTGGAGTGCATGTACATAGATCCCTGAAGGCAGCAGGACAGGAAGATAAGGTGCTGAAATAGGCATTTGGGATACTTGCCTTCATTAGCCGAGGCATAGAATATAAGAGCAGGGAGGTTATGATGGAGCTGTACAAAACGCGAGTTAGGCCACAGCTGGAATACTGTGTGCAGTTCTGGTCATCACACTATAGGAGGGATGTGATTGCATTGGCGAGGGTGCAGAGGAGATTTACCAGGATGTTACCTGGGCTGGAGCGCTTCAGCTATGAAGAGAGACTGGACAGGCTGGGGTTGTTTTCCTTGGAGCAGAGAAGGCTGAGGGGGGACCTGATTGAGGTGCACAAAATTATGAGGGGCATAGATAGGGTAGATAGAAAGGAACGTTTCCCCTTAGTAGAGGGGTCAATAACCAGGGGGCATAGTTTCAAGGTAAGGGGCAGGAGGTTTAGAGGGGATTTGAGGAAAAACTTTTTCACCCAGAGGGTGGTTGGAATCTGGAACTCACTGCCTGAAGGGGTGGTAGAGGCAGGAACCCTCACAACATTCAAGAAGCATTTAGATGAGCGCTTGAAACGCCATAGCATACAAGGCTAAGGACCAAGTGCTGGAAAATGGGATTAGAATAGATAGGCCTTGATGGCTGGCGTGGACATGATGGGCCGAAGGGCCTCTTTCTGTGCTGTATAACTCTATGACTACAATGTCTTCCTTAATCAGCACTGCCACCCCACCTCCCTTTTTTCCTTCCCTATCTTTTCTCAACACCTTGTACCCTTGAATATTAAGTGCCCAGTTCTCACCGTTTTTAAGCCACGTTTCCGTTATTGCCACATCATATTGCCACACGGCTAATTGTGCTTGTAGCTCACCAAACTTATTCACCACACTTTGTGCGTTTACTTTCATGCATTCTAAATCCAGTTTTGAATTTTTCGTAGTCTTTCTTAGTCTGCTCCAATCTAATATGGTACTACTACCGCCTCAAGTACTATTTTTTCTAGTACTATCCAACACACTCACTCTTTTATGCACCTTGTTCCTCTTTTCTACTCCTATATGCTGGTGCCCATCCCCCTGCCAAGCTAGTTTAAACCCTCCCCAACAGCACTAGAAACCTCCCTGCGAAAATATTGGTCCCGACTCTGTTGATGTGCAACCCGTCCGGCTTGTACAGGTCCCACCTTCCCCAGAATTGGTCCCAATGCCTCAGGAATCTAAAGCCCTCCGTCCTGCACCATCTCTCCAGCCACGCATTCATCTGTTCTATCCTCCTATTCCTGTACTCACTAGCACGTGGCAGCGGGAGTAATCCGGAGATTACTACCTTTGAGGTCCTGCTTTTTAATTTCTCTCCGAGCTCCCTAAACTCTGCCTGCAGGACCTCATCCCTCTTTCTGACTATGTCGTTGGTACCGAGATGGACAACGACCTCTGGCTGTTCACCCTCCCCCCTCAGAGTGTCCTTCAGCCATTCAGTGACATCTTTGACCCTGGCACCAGCGATGCAACATACCATCCTGGAGTCACGTCTGCGGCCGCAGGAACGCCTGTCTGCTCCCCTAACTATCAAATCCCCTACAATTATTGCTCTTGCACTCTTTTTCCTCCCTCCCTGTGCAGCTGAGCCACCTGTGGTGCCGTGGACTTGACTCTGGCTGCTCTCCCCAGAGGAACCATCGCCCTCACCGGTACTCAGAACAGAATACTGGTTGGAGAGAGCGCGATGCACTTAATGATTCTGTGAACCCCTGACTCTTTCGAGAACTTCCTTGATTATGATAGATGGAACATTTTATTATAAATAACCTGCCTCCCCTGACTAAAGGAGAGTCGCATTTGGAGACCGGAGGCCAGTCCTCAGAAGGGGCCTCCTGCGGAGGGGAGACCATTGCGGTCACAAAAGCTCCCTTGTCGCTTCAAGGACTTCTGATGGTGGAGTGAAGCATAAAGGGAGGGATGTGGCATATGGTAGGAATAAGCATGCACAGGAAGTTCTAGGAAGTGCTTATAAATGGGTGACACCTGCAGGTCAAAGCTCAGGTCCAGAATGGTGACTGCACAGGTGAAGTTCCAGTGTGTCAACGTGACAAATTAAAGTGTTGGCTCCTTTACCTTTGATTACTCCAGCTGTACTAATGCACTACAGAATTAAAAGCAATTAAAGGCTTTCTCTTAACGTAATATTTGCCAATATCTAGCCATAAAGTATTGGGCGTATAATTCTGGTTACCATGCCGTCTGTGAATTTTGTCCTCACCAACACCCACTTGGTTATCTGTTCCCTGGTGAGTTTTTAAAAATGCGTTTATGGGATGTGGGCGTCGCTGGCAAGGCCAGCATTTATTGCCCATCCCTAATTGCCCTCGAGAAGGTGGTGGTGAGCTGCCTTCTTGAACCACTGCAGTCCGTGTGGTGAAGGTACTCCCACAGTGCTGTTAGGGAGGGAGTTCCAGGATTTTGACCCAGCGACGTTGAAGGATCGGCCGATATACTTCTAAGTCAGGATGGTGTGTGACTTACATAGAAACATAGAAGATAGGAGCAGGAGTAGGCCATTCGGCCCCTTGAGCCTGCTCCACCATTTAATGCGATCATGGCTGATCATCCAAATTCAGTACCCTGTCCCTGCCTTCTCCCCATATCCCTTGAACCCTTTAGCCTTAAGAAATATATCTAACTCCATCTTGAATATATTTAATGAATTGGCCTCAACTGCCTTCTGTGGTAGAGAATTCCACAGGTTCACCACTCTCTGGGTGAAGAAATTCCTCCTCATCTCAGTCCTAAATGGCTTACCCCTTATCCTTAGACTGTGACCCCTGGTTCTGGACTCCCCGCCATCGGGAACATCCTTCCTGCATCTAGTCTGTCTAGTCCTGTTAGAATTTTTAAAGTTTCAATGAGATCACCTCTCATTCTTCTAAACTCTAGCGAATATAAGCCTAATCGACCCAATCTCTCTTCATACGTCATTCCTGCCATCCCAGGTATCAGTCTGGTGAATCTTCGCTGCACTCCCTCCATGGCAAGAACATCCTTCCTCAGATAAGGCGACCAAAACTGCACACAATACTCAAGGTGTGGTCTCACCAAGGCCTTGTACAACTGCAGCAAGACATCCTTGCTCCTGTACTCGAATCCTCTCGCTATGAAGGCCAACATACCATTTGCCTTCTTAACCGCCTGCTGCACCTGCATGCTTACCTTCAGCGACTGGCGCACAAGGACACCCAGGTCTCGTTGCACTTCCCCTTTTCCCAATCTAATGCCGTTCAGATAATAATCTGTCTTCCTGTTTTAGCCACCAAAGTGGATAACCTCGCATTTATCCACATTATACTGCATCTGCCCAATCACCCAACTCGTCAAAATCATAGTGGAGTTTCTCTGCATCCTCCTCACAGTACACACACCCACCCAGCTTTGTGTCATCTGCAAACTTGGAGATATTACATCTAGTTCCCTCGTCTAGGCCATGAATATATATTGTGAATAGCTGGGGTCCTTGGAGGTGGTGGGGTTCCCATGCGCCTGCTGCCCTTGTCCTTCTAGGTGGTAGAGGTTGCGGGTTTGGGAGGTGCTGCCGAAGAAGCCTTGGCGAGTTGCTGCAGTGCATCTTGTAGATGGTACACCCTGCAGCCACGGTACGCCGGTGGTGGAGGGAGTGAATATTTAAGGTGGTGGATGGGGTGCCGATCAAGCGGGCTGCTTTGTCCCGTGTTTCAAATTCAAGAGCCTTAGCCTTGTTTTAAGTCCATTCCTACTTTTGCTTCACCTCAGGAATCTTCTCCAAGCCCCATCCTCTGCTCCTCCGACTCATGAGTACTGGTTAGTCTTCTGAAAAGTCTTCTAAAAATCTAGCTCTTCACTCATGTCTTTCGTTTCCCCCACCTTTAACCCTTCGTAAGCGTCCCTGTAAAGTGCTGACATTTATCAATAGTGGGGTGCTATTTGAATGCTAGTCGTTGTTGTTCTGATAGTAGCATATAATGGGTGAGCCATGAGGTCTCCCTGACAGCTGTGGCTCAGTGGGTAGCACCCTCGCCTCTGAGTCAGAAGGTTGTGGGTTCAAGTCCCACTCCAGAGACTTAAGCACAAAAATCTAGGCTGACACTCCAGTGCAGTACTGAGGGAGCACTGCACTGTTGGTAGGTGCTGTCTTTCAGAGGAGACGTTTAACTGAGGCCTTGTCTGCTCTCTCAGGTGGACGTAAAAGATCCCATGGACACTATCTCGAAGGAGAGCAGGGGAGTTATCCCCGGTGTCCTGGGGCCAATATCTATCCCTGAATCAACATCACTAAAACAGACTATCTGGTCATTATCACATTGCTGTTTGTGGGAGCTTGCTGTGCACAAATTGACTGCTGCGTTTCCTACATTACAACAGTGACTACACTTCAAAAAGTACTTCATTGGCTGTGGGACGCCCTGAGGTCCTGAAAGGCGCTATATAAATGCAAGTCTTTCTTGACATAGCTGTCTCTGGGGCAGATGTTTCTCTTCTGCTCAGCACCAGGGGGCGCTCAAACAAGGGAGCTCTCATTCCCCGTGACCTTATAGGCACAATATCTGGGAAAGTAGCAGTGTGCTGGATAGAACAGACCCACCCTTTGTTCCTGTAGTTCTTTTAATGCTAATGAATTCTGGGTTTAATATTCAGTCAGGGTATTCAGGCAGCTAGCGTCCAAATCGAATGTTGTTCTTCCCAAGACCAAGCGATGCAAATTCAGTGTTGTGGCTGGAATCCAAGTGGGCTGCGGCCTGCCTCCGTCCATGGGCTCACTCCCAGAGCAGCTCGCAGTCCAGGAGCTCAGTCAACTGGAGTCGGGGGGCCCGTCCGCTCCAGCTTAGACACATTTAATTTGAAAAGGCCAAGACTGAGACAAGGATCTGCAACAGACCACTGAGTCACGTAAGACAGAAGACAGATTACTGTGTGAAGCAACAATTATTTAATCGGCACCAGCGAATCTCCTGCGACATCGCTCATTGAGTTCGGAGCTTTTATAAGCACAGTGGTATCATGCAATGTAATATTATAAGGAAGAGTGATTGATCCACTCTGACAGAACACAGAGAATGAATCTCTGCTGCTTTCGCCTCTTTGCTGTGCCTGGGCAGTCAACATTGCACAGGCGCGGAGAAGAGGAAAAGGCACTCGATTTTCCCACTATTCCCATCAAGCAAATTCCATGTTTCTCTGAAGCTAACTCTACCATCCACGACCATCACGTGGATTGACTCTGAGATCACAGTTCATCATCTGGAGCCTTTCTGCATCTTAACCCCATCTTGTATGGCTTCGGGGCTAGCAACGAATTGTATTCACCTTGCAGGCTTGGTGAAGAGGTCTTGTCGGGCCAGTAGAACTCAAATTTCTGGAGGAGAGAAGTGAAGAACAGAAAGAGCTCCATTTTGGCCAGTTTTTCTCCCGGGCACGCTCGCAGACCTAGAACATTCAACGCAACATTCAACGTGTTAATGAGTGGAGATGAAAAATAAACCTCGCTTGAAGCAATTCAGAGTGGTTCAAGTGTTCAGACTACATTGCAAATCATGTTGCCAGCAGATAGTAAAACACCATATGGTAGACGTTAGGCGTTACTCTATTGATAGTCCCAATCTTGGCATCCTACATGATCCTGAGCTGAGCTTCATACCCCTTATCCTCTCCATCACCAAGTCCGCCTTCTTCCAGCTCCGCAACATCGCCTGTCTCCGTCCCGTCTCAGCTCACCTGCGGCTGAAACCCTCATCTGTACCTCTAGACTCAACTCACCCAATGCTCTCCTGGTTATCCTTTAACAACAACAATAAATTGCATTTATATAGCGCCTTTAATGAAGTCAAACATCCCCAAGGCGCTTCACAGGAGCGTTATCAGACAGAATTTGACACCGCGCTGCATAAGCAGATATTAGGACAGGTGACCAAAAGCAAGGTCAAAGAGGCAGGTTTTAAGGAGCGTCTTAAAGGAGGAGAGAGAGGCAGAGATGTTTAGGGAGGGAATTCCAGAGCTTAGGGCCTAGACAGCTGAAGGCACGGCCACTAATGGTGGGGTGAAGGAAGTGAGGATGCGCTAGAGTTCAGAATTGGAGGAACGCGGAGATCTCGGAGGGTTGTAGGGCTGGAGGAGGTCACAGAGATAGGGAGGGGTGAGGCTACGGAAGGATGAGAATGTTAAAATCGGGACGTTGCCGGACCGGGAGCCAGTGTAGGTCAGCGAGCACAGGGGTGATGGGCGAACGGGACTTGGTGCGAGTTAGGACACAAGCAGCAGAGGTTTGGATGATTTCAGAGATTTCCACAAAGAAAGGAGAAATAACGTCAGAGACTTGCAGTTAGCAGAGGTCCCCTCCCCACCCCCCACCTCTATCTTCAGGAAGAATAAAGCATGAGTTGTGTTGGAAGGCGCTCCTGCTTGTTGTTAGGGTGAAGATTAAATTAATCTAGAACTGATTGTAAACAAGAATCTTGGCAGCCTGAAGTGCCGACTCACCCATTGAAAATGGAATGAATGCCTCTGGTTTAAAGAATTCCCCATTTTCATTCAGGAAGTTCTCTGGATTAAATTGTTTTGGGTCCTTCCATTGTGTCTCATCAGACAAAGCTGACAGCATGTTTATTATGATAAGCGTTCCCTGGAAATACAGAACAAAATATCTGCATTAAGTCACACAACGCAAAGGGTTACATCTCACCGTCTCTTACACAGCATCATCATCGGTATTTAAGGAAAGGCAGAAAAGCTGGAATGGTCATTTGTTCCACTCCCGGCCTGGAGGAACAAGCACTTCTTAAGATAAAAATAAAAAAGTTTATGCATCTCGTGTTATCAAATGGAGCACAGGAGGGGGTCATGACGATGGTTTTGAAAGGGAGGGTACCTGAGGGGAAGAAACAATTACAACATCAATAGCATGGGCACCAGAAAGGGAAATTGGGTGGTCAGCAGTTTAGTAGGAATGGGGGGGTCAAGGAATCCTAGGTTGCTCAGGGACGTAAGGTTGGACATAGATCAAAAGCTTGTGGCTCTGGCCAGAATCTTTCAATCCTCTTTGGATATGGGCGTAGTGCCAGAGGACTGGAGGGTTGAAAATGTTGCAACCCTGCTCAAAAAAGGCGAGAGGGATAAAACCTGTAACTCTAGGCCAGTTGGTGCTGGGGAAACGTCCAGAGGCCATAATCCAGGCCAAAAATGAATCGTCACTTAGAGGAACAATGGTTAATAAACGACAGCGAACATGAATTTATTAAAGGCAAATCGTGTCTGACAAACCTGATTGAGTTCTTCAATGAAGAAACAGAGAGGGTTGATGAGGGTAATGCAGTTGATGTTGTTTATATGGACTTTCAACAGGCGCTCGATTAAGTGCTGTGTAATAGACCTGTTAGCAAAATTAAAACCCTTGGGATGAAAGGGGCAGTGGCAGCATGGATGCAAAACTGGCTCAGAGACAGAAAGCAGAGAGTAGTGGTGAAACGTTGATTTTCGGACTGTTGGGAAATATATAGTGGTGTTCCCCGGGGGTTAGTATTAGGGCCACTGTACCTTCTGATATATATTAATGACCTGGACTTGGGTATAGGGGGCAAAATTTAAAAGATTGCAGATGACACAAAACTTGGAAATGTGGTAAACAGTGAGGAAGATAGTAATAGACTTCAGGAGGACATAGACAGACTAGAGAAATGACAGATGAAATTTAATGCAGAGAAGTGTGAAGTGATACATTTTGGAAGGAAGAATGAGGAGAGGCAAAATAAATTATATGGTATAATTTTAAAGGGTCCTGGAACAGAGAGACCATGGGGCTAGGAATTCGGTGCATTTGCACCTCTCGTTAGCGCCCCTGAAATGTGGAGAAATTTCTTCACTCAAAGGGTTGTGAATCTTTTGAATTCTCCACCTGAGAGAACTGTGGTTGCTCAGTCGTTGAGTATATTCAAGACAGAGATCGATAGGTTTTGCGGAACGAAGGGAATTAAGGGATATGGGGAGAGTGCGGGAAGGTGGAATTGAGGTAAAAGATCAGCCATGATCTTATTGAATGGCGGAGCAGGCTTGAAGGGCCAAATGGCCGACTCCAGCTCCTATTTCTTATGTTCTTATGTTCTGTCTTTGTGTACTTTGGCCATTCACTGATCGCACTGGCAGATCCAAGAAGCCTATCAGTGTCAGTTTGCTCAGCTGAGGAATGGCTGAGGCTCTGCGAGGGACAGAGACAAATTGCAATTAGGCAAAATAGAAAAGCACTCTGATAGAAAAGAATGAGTTGTAGGAGTCTCTGCACTCCTAACAAAGAACGTATAACTTACTGGAAGTTAACAAACTGAATTTATTGTCTAAGAACTTTACAAAACAAGAAACTACAGGAGAAGCTCAAAACAGGTCTTTTCTCTTTCAATCCACATGAGGACTGGCTGGCCCCGCCCTCTACCTCTGACGTCATGACGTCATCACGTTTCCCGCCGAAGGGGACGTCACGTGACCCACGTGATGACGTCATCGCGTCAGATCGCGATGTTGTCGATCTAGCTCTGTTTACCCAGAGCCAACTTGAAAGGTAATAACATTGGTTACAGACAATTAATGCTAGAGGTAATAACATTGGTTACAGACAATTATGTAAGTCACTTAGTGGTTTTGCCACATACGCCCCCCCAGAATTGTCTTTAACGAAAAGAGTCAATTGCTGAGGAGGTCGGACAAGTCTGTTGGACCGACTCCGAAATTCCCGGCGGGGCAAATGCTGAGCAGGCGGCGAACTGGTAGGCGGTACGGTGTTGTCAGGTGTGGTAGCGGCCGGCGGCCGGCCATGGCGCGGAGGCTGCGCCAGCTCGATCGGTCGTTCGAGGTCCAGGTGCGCAGGCTTGAGGCGATCGACAGAGATGTGATCCGGTTTGCCCCCGACGTCAATCACGAAACTCTTGTCCCCTGCCTGCAAAACCTTGAAGGGTCCGGCATACGGCGGTGCGAGCGGGGTACGATGGCCGTCCTGGCGCACAAACACGAATTTGGCTTTCAACAACTCCCTGGGGACGTTGGACGAAAGCAAACCGTGCCGTGAGGTCGGAACTGGGCAGAAACAGTGGGCCGTATCCCGGAGGGTCTCTTTTTGTGTGGCCGCGGACCATGGTCGCGTAGGTAACGGCAGGAATTCACCTGGGACTCGAAGCGGTTGCCCATAAACCATCTCCGCCGCCGCCGACTGGAGATCTTCCTTCGGCGCCGTGCGGAGTCCTAACATCACCCACGGTAGTTTGTCGACCCAGGATGCATCCAGCAGGCTGGCCCTGAGCGACGCCTTCAAGGAGCGGTGGAACCGCTCGCACAAGCCGTTCGCCTGTGGGTGATAGGCCGTAGTGCGGTGGAGTTTAACGCCCAACACGGAAATCACCTCGTTCCACAGTTCAGACGAAAATTGCGGCCCCCGATCCGACGAAATATCCGCAGGGACACCAAAACGGGCTACCCAGGATGAAACGAAAGCTCGAGCAACGTCCGCAGATGTGGTGGACGTCAGGGAAACTGCCTTCGGCCACCTCGTGGTGCGATCCACCATCATCAAAAGGTACGTAAAGCCCCGGGAAGGTGGGAGTGGTCCCACTAAGTCGATGTGAATATGATCAAATCGCCGTTCCGGGACCTCTAAGGTGGCGAGCGGGGCTCTGACATGGCGCTGCACCTTGGACCGTTGGCAAACAACACAAGTGTTCGCCCAGTCCCTGACGTCCTTGCGTATTCCCCTCCATACGAATTTGGAGACCAGCAGTTTTTGTGATGCCCGCATCCCAGGGTGCGATAGGCCGTGTAAGGCATCGAAAATCGTACGACGCTATTTGGACGGGACGATCGGACGGGGTGCACCCAGCGAAACATCGCAGAGCAGAGTGGTACCTGCGGAATGGAAAGGCACATCCCTCGGCTGGAGGCTGTTTGGAACCGAACGAAAACCCTGGGTCTCCGGGTCGTCCGCTTGGTCAACCGCCATCTGTGCATAGTCAATGCCCAATTGGACGGCCTGGACGGCGGTGCAGGATAGGCAATCGGCGACGACGTTGTCCTTACCGGCCACATGTCGGATGTCGGTGGTGAACTCCGATATGTACGTCAGCTGCCGTTGCTGCTGAGCCGACCATGGTTCCACAGACTTGGCCATTGCGAACAGCAATGGCTTGTGGTCGACAAACGCGATGAAGCGTCGTCCTTCGAGGAGGAAACGGAAATGGCGGATGGCCAAAAACAAAGCCAACAGCTCTCGATCGAAAGTACTGTACCGGCGTTCATGCCGTTGTAGCTGGCGGCTAAAAAAGGCCAGGGGTTGCCACATGCCGTCGACCCACTGCTCCTGGACGGCCCCCACCGCGTAGTCTGACGCGTCCGTCGTGAGAGCGATGGTGGCTCCCAGCAGGGGGTGTGCTAACATGGTCGCATTGGCGAGTGCGGCTTTCGTCTCCTCGAGAGCACGATCCATGTCCTGTGACCATTCCACAGGGTCCTTTCCCGTCGAGCCTCTGAGGGCCTCATATAGAGGACGCATGAGCTGTGCAGCCCTGGGGATGAAACGATGATAGAAGTTAACCATCCCCAGGAACTCCTGTAAAGCTTTCACGGATTTCGGTTTCGGGAACGCCGCAATTGCTTCCACCTTGGCCCGAAGTGGCGTTGCCCCCGTGGGGGTTATGCGGTGGCCCAGGAAATCCAGTTGCGATAGGCCGAAACGGCATTTGTCCGAGTTAACGATGAGGCCGTGCTGCTGAAGTCGTCTGAAAAGGACCCGAAGGTGCTCGAGGTGTTCCTCCTTGGAGGTGCTGGCAACCAGAATATCGTCCAAATAGACAAACAGAAAGTCAAGGTGCCGCAGGACTGAATCCATGAGGCGCTGAAACGCCTGTGCCGCATTCTTAAGCCCAAACGGCATTCGCAGGAATTCAAAGAGTCCAAAGGGGGTAATTACCGCTGTCTTTTCGACATCCTGAGGGTGCACCGGCACCTGATGGTAACCACGGACGAGGTCGATTTTGGAGAAGATGGACGTCCCCGCCAAATGTGCTGAGAAGTCCTGTATATGGAGAATGGGGTAGCGGTCGGGCGTCGTTATGTCATTGAGGCGGCGATAATCCCCACAGGGCCGCCATCCCCTGCCGGGCTTGGGGACGATGTGGAGCGGGGAGGACCAGGGGCTACTGGACCGACGGATGATCCCCATTTTTTCCATCACGGCGAACTCCGCCTTTGCTGCCGCTAGCTTACTGGGCTCTAAACGTCGCGCCCTGGCGTAAACGGGCGAGCCGGTCATCGAAATATGGTGCTCCACCCTATGCTTGACGGTCGGAGCCGAAAAGTTGGGCTTCGTCAGCTCGGGGAAATCCTCGAGGAGCCGGGCGAAATCGTCGGGCTGCGGCCGCGCACATGAAATCGTGTGTGACGCAGCTGTGCTGCGCGTCCCCGAAATATCGTCGAGCGTGGCGGCGCGAACGAGGCGTCGATTTTTCACGTCCACCAACAGGCCGTTGGCGCCTAAAAAGTCAGCACCCAACAGGGCCTGTGAGATTTGAGCGGTGATGAAATTCCAGCTGAAAAACTGTCCACCGAAACATACTCGGACGAGGCGCTTCCCGCAAGTGCGGATCGAACCCCCGTTGGCCGCTTGCATAGGGGGCCCACAGCTGCCGGAGCGAAGGTCTATGACCGAGGCGGGCAGTATGCTGCATTGCGCCCCCGTGTCGCATAGAAAACGACGGCCGGAGATGGAGTCGGTTACGTAGGTGAGATTCCCGGAAGCACCGATCGCCATCGCAGCCGCGGGGGAAGTACCGGGACCGGTGTGCATGACTCGCGGCGGTCTATTCGACGGTCTGGTAACGAAAGTGCACGGTGAGCGGCAGCAGCGGGCCTTCGGGCCGAAACGAGCATGGTAGTAGCAGAAACCGGTCGTCGGAGGCGCCTTTGTCGGAGCCGGGGCCGGGCTCTTCATGGCGGGGCGTTGCGCGAGGGCACAGTATTGTTGCCGGACCGCGTAAATCTTATCCGCCTCTTCGGCGAGCGCGACGCAGTCTGCGGTTTCTGCTCGGGCGAGGGACGCCTGTACTTGCTCAGGAAGTTGAGTAAGGAACAGTTCGTGAAACAGAAAGCACTGGGGCTCGGACCCCAGGAGAGTCAGCATATGACTCATCATTTCCGAGGGTTTGGAGTCTCCTAACCCTGGTAGAGCCAGTAAACGGCGAGCGCGCT